>NC_137261.1:32396319-33775128 GCF_053477335.1 Acartia tonsa
GATGTAGGGGCGATGTAGGAGCGATGAAGGGGCGATGGAGGAGCGATGTAGGGGCCATCAAAGTACAATGTAATATAAATTTCAAGAAGGAGAGATGAAGGAGCGATGTAGGGGCGATGTAGGGGCGATGTAGGAGCGATGTAGGGGCGATGGAGGAGCGATGTAGGGGCCATCAAAGTAAGTACAATGTAATATAAATTATAAGAAGGAGAGATGAAGGAGCGATGTAGGGGCGATGTAGGAGCGATGAAGGGGCGATGTAGGAGCGATGAAGGGGCGATGGAGGAGCAATGAAGGGGTGATGGAGGAGCGATGTAGGGGATGTAGGGGCCATAAAAGTACAATGTAATATAAATTTGGAGAAGGAGCGATGAAGGGGCGATGGAGGAGCGATGTAGGAGCGATGTAGGGGCGATGGAGGAGCGATGTAGGGGTCATCAAAGTACAATGTAATATAAATTTCAAGAAGGAGAGATGAAGGAGCGATGTAGGGGCGATGGAGGAGCGATGAAGGGGCGATGGAGGAGCGATGTAGGGGCCATCAAAGTACAATGTAATATAAATTTCAAGAAGGAGAGATGAAGGAGCGATGTAGGGGCGATGTAGGAGCGATGAAGGGGCGATGGAGGAGCGATGTAGGGGCCATCAAAGTACAATGTAATATAAATTTCAAGAAGGAGAGATGAAGGAGCGATGTAGGGGCGATGTAGGAGCGATGTAGGGGCGATGGAGGAGCGATGTAGGGGTCATCAAAGTACAATGTAATATAAATTTCAAGAAGGAGAGATGAAGGAGCGATGTAGGGGCGATGTAGGAGCGATGAAGGGGCGATGGAGGAGCGATGTAGGGGCGATGTAGGAGCGATGAAGGGGCGATGGAGGAGCGATGTAGGGGCGATGTAGGAGCGATGAAGGGGCGATGGAGGAGCGATGTAGGGGCCATCAAAGTAAGTACAATGTAATATAAATTTCAAGAAGGAGAGATGAAGGAGCGATGTAGGGGCGATGTAGGAGCGATGTAGGGGCGATGGAGGAGCGATGTAGGGGTCATCAAAGTACAATGTAATATAAATTTCAAGAAGGAGAGATGAAGGAGCGATGTAGGGGCGATGTAGGAGCGATGAAGGGGCGATGGAGGAGCGATGTAGGGGCCATCAAAGTACAATGTAATATAAATTTCAAGAAGGAGAGATGAAGGAGCGATGTAGGAGCGATGAAGGGGCGATGAAGGAGCGATGTACGGGGCGATGGAGGAGCGATGTAGGGGCGATGGAGGAGCGATGAAGGGGCGATGGAGGAGCGATGTAGGGGCCATCAAAGTACAATGTAATGTAAATTTCAAGAAGGAGAGATGAAGGAGCGATGTAGGGGCGATGGAGGAGCGATGAAGGGGCGATGGAGGAGCGATGTAGGGGCCATCAAAGTACAATGTAATGTAAATTTCAAGAAGGAGAGATGAAGGAGCGATGTAGGAGCGATGAAGGGGCGATGGAGGAGCGATGGAGGAGCGATGTAGGGGCCATCAAAGTACCATGTAATAAAAATTTCAAGAAGGAGAGATGAAGGAGCGATGTAGGAGCGATGAAGGGGCGATGGAGGAGCGATGTAGGGGCCATCAAAGTACAATGTAGTATAAATTTCAAGATGGAGAGATGAAGGAGCGATGTAGGAGCGATGAAGGGGCGATGGAGGAGCGATGTAGGGGCCATCAAAGTAAGTACAATGTAATATAAATTTCAAGAAGGAGAGATGAAGGAGTGATGTAGGGGCCATCAAGGAACTCAGATATATATATAAAATCGTGAAGGGGCCATGAAGAGGCGATATTTTATTAAATAGCCCCTTGGGATAAGAGGACATATCATTACCTCTTTAGAAGGAGCGATTATGGAGCGATAAAGGATCATTTAATCGCCTCTTAGGGCAAGGGGCTATCAAATCGCTCCTTTCAAGGAGTCATAACATCGCCTCTTGTTATAAGGGGCTATTAAATCGCTCCTTTCAAGGAGCCAATACATCGCCCCTTGTCATAAGAGGCGATCAATTAAAATCATCGCCCCATATGGAGCGATGTCATGGAAAGGACTATACCCAAAGTTTTTAGCTCTAATATGATATAGTTATTTTGTTCTGACACTCTACAAAAGTTGTTGTCCGTTTGTCCTTTCTTCTAATTTTAGAGCTTTGCTTTTATGGATGTTTTCGTCCTTGTTTATCTAATGTTTGTGTGTTATGACAGTTAGTAGTCTTGTTTGGAAAACTTTCTGAGAGCTGAGGACAAAGGATCTAGTTTATATGTTAGAAAAGTTAATTTTCATAAATTAATTTTTAAATTAAAACAAGCTTGCCTTGCCTTTTAATTTACATTTATTAAGAACAAAATGGGCATTAAATGAAATTATAAAACCTCTCTGACTTAATAGTAGGATCACAGACAAATAGTCTGTAAAAAATATTTAAATATTACATTAATTTTAACTTTAAATGATTTTGTAATCAGGGTCTTTCCTTATGTCAGTCTGTCAGTCTGTCATAAGTACGTTTACAGAACGCGATCATCATGAAACATCTCTCTTTCTCTTAAACATGCATACACAAACACAAGCGAGCTCGTTCTAGCTCTATCCTCCAAATAAATAGTCACACACTTACACTAAGAATATCTCTTCACAATCTTTATTATTTTCTTTTAAGTTACAAAAACAAAGCTGTTTAATTTTTATATTTATATCTAAAATATAGAACTTATGGAAACAGTTGAGAAATTAAATAGTTGAATATCTATATCTATTACTGAACAGCACTAAACTCAGTAACTTCATTTATTTGAAGTGTTAGTCCTTGGGGTGTTTTTGCAATGATCAATTTTACTGGGCGAAAATAGCAAAAAGCGCAGTTACTCTATACTAAGATTATATCATCGGCTGTACTTCTTTGTTTATGGGTGGACAGGGATAAGGGATAGGAAACCTGGCCATAAATTAGGTCTCGGCCTGGTTTTGAAAGGGATCATGCAACTTTTACCATTTGCCTAATTTAATGACCTTACTGGCGGACGGCTCATATTGGCTACCGCTCTAAACCAATAGTGTTCTGTGATTTGGGCTTGTTTTGTATCAACCAATCACCAATTGGCTCCGCGGAAATTTTAAAAGCAGACAATTCTAGAAAAAATAATGATTTCGTCTGCTACGAAAAAATAAATATAAATGGTGTTAGATCACATTAGTTTAATTATTAAATCTGCTTAGAGTTAAACATTAAAAAAGGGCCACATAGAAAAAACAAAAATAACGGGATTATTTTTTTGGAAAGAAGGTAGCTACGAATTTTCATTTGGTAGTTTATAAATTAGATGTTGTATTTTGAATTTTAAAAATTTAGTACGGAGTTGATACAACACCTTCACCCTAATTTTTGTACAATACAACACAGTACAGATATATCATTACATTATATCCAGTATAGTATCCAAAGAACTTGATAGAATGTTACCCAAGTGCCTATTTATTTATTTATTTTGAATTTTAATTAGCAATGAAATTTTCAAATAAAATTTTTACTCATTAATAAAAATGCAAATAATACAAACTAAAATCTGTCTGAGGGAAACCCAACGATAGCTTTCTGACAGTTCAAATTACCAAAGTAAAAGATAAAAAATTTTGGGAGAGAAAAAACTTCATTTTAACAAAAGCCATTAATATATAGGTTTATAAAAAGTTATGTTTTTTACTTTAAACTAGCTACCTGAATTTGATTCTATACTTTATCTACACACACACACACAGCTTTTTCATTAGCATTTTATACGAACCACTGCGCTATCCCAAAACTGGTTTATTAGGCTAGAAATAGGCCTAGGCTTGAAATAGGCCTGAAATAATATTTTCCTACGTTTCCCATCTCTTATCCTTGATGGGTGGATCTTTAACAATTAGAAAACATAGATGGCATATAGGGTAAAAAGATAATAAAAAGTGTTACCTAACATTTTGTTGATACTATATTCGTTTAAATTTGTTGTTTTGCTGTATATAATTAGTCGTGTGGTTATACTGTCGGATGGTTTTAAAGGGGAGTAGAAGAGGTGTCCTTATATAATGCTTCGCCCATTACCTCTATGGATTTTACAACAGAGGACGAATTAAATATCAGCAAGGTAAAATATATCTATAATACAAAGTAGAACGATGTCTGTCCGTCTGTCTGTCCGTCTGTCCGTCTGAAGCTTAAGATCTCAGTAACCACTGAACCGATTGGGCTCTACTCTTTAGGAAATATACCTACTTGTCCTGTGATGGTTTTAAGCTATTTTCTTGGGGGGTTAGTCACCACCCAACCCCCCCAAAAAATGAAAATACCCCCCCCAAAAAAAATTTTTTTTTTACTTTTTCTTTTTAAATCTAAAATACGAAAAATTAAGTTGATCAAACCTCTTGGGGCAAAGCCCCTAGAGGCTAGGGGCGAAGCCGCTAGTGTTACTATAAGAAATTTGAAAATTTTATATTTAGTTGTCTTTTAACTGTTTTACCATCATTATCATAAATGACTGACTGAAATTTTAATTAATCTTATTATTGAAAAGCAAAAAAATAGTGTTAATAATTATTTTGGGGGAGGTTACCACCACCCTACCAAGAGAAATCGCCCCAAGAAAAAAATTACCCCCCAAGGGTAAGCCATATTATTTGATTATGTCCGTAAACCTAGTAAGCTAACTTTTATATTCCTTTTTCCCACCCATGTGTCTGTCTGTGTGTCTGTGTGTAGGGGGAGGCCATTTGATTTGATTATGTTCGTAAACCCAGTGAGTTAACTTTTGTAAATTAAATTTTACCCCCGAAGCTATGAGCCAAAATCTAAAAGCCAAGATCAAAGTATTTATGACAAAATAGATTTTTTATCGTAGCGCATTTTTCTTTAAAACTCTTAATTTTAGATTTCCATACATCTTATTTGCCTCTAATTTAAAAATGCAATAATTTTGGAAAATGGTATATTTTATATTACTTATTCTACAAAATACTAGAATTTATGAAAAAAGGAAGAGCAATATTGACTAATATTTGAAGGCAAAATAGATTTGTCATCTTTCTATTTTTTAGATGTGCACCTCATCTATCTAATTTTTAAATATTTACATCAAATTGAAGGGATTCCTAAACAAATCAATATTTAAAATAAAAACATTTATATTTTATATATTTTGTTTGCTTCAAGGTGTTTGTGGGACTGTTGAATGACACTAACTAAAGTAGGTACGGACAGTATACTACGTATATAAACTACATTTAGAGTTTTTTGCGTCGCCCGTTTAGACAGACAATTCGGATCATGGAAAGAAAACAAAGAAGCAGCTTTCCTTGTATTTTCACAGTAGCATTTTAATAGGTTATTTAATAGATAAATAATTATAATTGCCACGCAAGGTTAGAGCTCCCCGCACGGACAAGAAATAGGGGTAAAGCTATTGTAAAAATACGATGAAATCCGCTACCTAGTCTTCTTTCCATGACCCGACAATTCTAATATACTACTTTTATTAAAACAACATTGACTCACACACACCTAACCTAACCAGAAACTTGATTCAATTTTAATTAACTTAAAGAACACAAAAGTTTACAGTTTTTTAATATTTTTTCTTTCTTCCACATTTTTATATTTCTGAAGCTTTTCATTTCTTAAAATTTCAGACATTTAAGTAATAAGATAAATTTTTGTTATAATATTTGTTTCTCTTGAAAGCCTTAACTGGCCACCAAATAATTTTTTATCATTTTTATTGGGTCGCATCAACCCATTCGTGAATCCTTCCCTCTGAAACAAATTGTTAGGGGGGGTTGTTATGTATCCTAATGTAATTATAGCTAACCAAACACCTTTTAAAACTAAAACACTAAATTGCCAACAGGTTTTTAAATGAATTAGCCTAAAAATAAAATTTATTTAAAACAAGTACAATCATGCCTAAAAGAGGCTCAATTAAAAAGTTCCTAATAATTGGAATGATGTAGAATGATGTAAAACTATAAAAGACAATTACAAAAACATCGAATAATTTACTTGTAATAATAGGTTGCTTCTCCTCTGGCCTATATGGGAGTTTAAATGAGGTCAATAGCCTAAAACTACTCAAAAAATTTATAAAGCTTACCTGAAAAGTTTATTTTATAAAAGGTCATGATGCTTGCGATATTAAAAAAATATTAATGGATGATAATACGGACATACATGTCGACATATCTCATTTATAAATTTACTACACTATAAATGATTTTACAAAAAGTAAAACTATAGATTAATTTTATTATTCTTATAATAGATACAGTTTGAACTTAGTAAAGCGTTTAATGGTCAGGTCTATCAAAAATAAGGTGACAACACTTAAACCATGGACTACAAAGACCAAATTGCTGCAAAATTGTGTCAAAAATGATCCATATGACGTCATAAAATGAGAGGAGAAGTGGGAAAGAAACCCCCTAAAAAAGAGATGGATAATCCCTCATTTTTTTACACAATTTTGCAGTAGTTTGGTCTTTGTCCCATGGACCATAACACACATAGTACATCTAATCGAAAGGATGGTGGGCTCGAATCCTGACCAAAGCCAGGAATAGACCAAAGCTAATTTCCCAATGAAGATGACAAAATTTAAAGCTACTGCTGCTTTGCCAGATTCACGAGATAATAGTAAGACTATTAGACTATGCCTTGGCCCAAAACAGGTGCAAATCATTTCCATGGCTTTTCAGACAAAGTTCGTTTAAATAAAAAGGTAGGTATATAAAGCGCAAGGATTATATTTGATAACTTAAAATAGAGGTTGGAGGTTTGAACCTTTTTAACAAATGTTTTTTTGTATAAAAACAAAACTTTTAAAAATAAATTGTGTAACGTTTACTGTTTGCTAATCTCGTACCACAATAGCTACCTTTTCAAATTGCTTTGCTCTTATGAATATTGGATCCTAGTTAAGATGTTAGCATTTGAATAAAAAAGTACTGTTAAGGCTGAGAATTTGGTTGAATTTAGGTTTTCATGGATTTAGTAAAAAGTGTGCATAATAAGGTGGTTGTGCATTCAATCAAGCTAAAAAAATAAATAAAACACATAAAAGAAATAACCTTCTTTCTAAGCAGCTCCTTAGCAGTGAGAAGTAATGTAGCAAATAAGTGTAGAATTATTCCAGGGCCATATGAAGCTTCTCTAAAATCGAGAACTCAAAAATTTCAGTAAAACTTAATTTTGGAAAACTTGTCGCTAAAAATAGATACAATCGTGTTTAAAGATTAGTAAGTTGTTTTGTATTTACAGAAAGTTAATCTGGGAAACGAAATATATGGCACCCATAGAATAAGAAATATAGATGGATACAAACATTATAAAGCATTAAATTGGCCGTCTGTGTACCTAATAAGTACCTAGTAATGTTTTTTTTTTAATTTGATGCTAGTTTTTAAATATGCATCCTACAGAGAGACAGACATCGTGTTACTTCTAAATAAGGATCTTTATATCATATTTCCATCTAATAAAAATACTAAAACTATTTCATTTTTACTATTAGAATCTTATAGTAATAACATTTCTAATTTAACTATTCTATGTTTATTATAAGACTACTTATGCTAATAAGATTTATTTATTCCGCTGAAGCATGCCATTTTTTTTCTTAACACATTTGTGGCTACGCCATTAGCTTTACAGCTTTTATTAACATGGAAAGTTATACATGTAGTCAAGGGCGTCCAAGATTTTTCAAATTCATTGGGGGAAGGGGTAATCTTTATATCATTCAGGCAAGGACGTCCAAGCTTTTATTTTTTGTGGAGGGGGGGGAGTAAAAATTCAAACTTCAAAATGTCGGGGGCACCCCAAAATTCATTTGGGGAGGGTTATCACCCCTTATCCCCCCCCCTCTATTGGACATCCTTGCAAGTAGTGCAGCAATGAAAATATTTTGGATTAACCACTGTTATAAAATTAATAACATAGTGATTATAGCATATTACAAGAGTAACTTTTCTAGAATGGCTTCGAAATCGATTAACATTCTCTGTATAGAACCAGTTCTCAGTCACACTAAAAAATCGAATATAGCATTGTGTTTTGTTTTAGTTTTCCAAGAAAACTAAATTAAAATCATTAGATTAAACCAGTTTTATTAGCCGAGCTTTCGGTCTCTCGGGTCTAACAAAACTGGTTTTAATCTTGGAATTTAAGTAACACAGAGTACTAGGAGATTATAGGATATTTTTACTAGAATTACCTTTAGGAAAATCTTTTTTTCTTGAGTTGCATATTATCTGTACTCTAATACTATTTTATTGCAGCGTTGCTACTTTACTTCTAACTGTGCGTCTCTGTCTAATAAAATTGCGAAATCATATCTTTATCTATTTTAGGTATCACTTCTCTCCATTTCACTATTCATTTAGTTCAACTTAAGACATTTGTTAATATGAAGTAGCTTTGCTAATAAAAAAAAAACACCAATCTAAAGCATAACTGTATTTTCAACTTTTTTTCTAACAATCTTTTTATTCATAATACATTATGTAGTTCTCATAAAAAATGAACATGTACAAAAACAAAATAAGAAACTGATTTTAAATTTTATAGGGATGTCAGCACAGGTTAGAAAGTAATTAGTAGAATACAACTATCAGTTTATATAAATCTGAAAATGCCTGTATTTCTTGTTCTAAACTCTTTGCGAACATCCCTATTTTTTTGGACATACCTATTACCATGTGAAAATAATAATTTCTAAAACTTTTCTATTTATGTAAATTATGTATAATAAAATGCAAAATATTTGAGTTATATTTTACCCCTATAATATAATGTCTGTTTACCCCACAAAATAAACAGAGTGACAATAAAAAAAAATTTACCTTCTATTTCTTTTAAAATTAAGATTTTTTGCTGATATCACATCAACATAACCTAATTGTAATGGTAATGTAAAGTTTCATGCTTTATTCATTTGATAAAATGCAATAAAGCAATTAATATGTTACACGTCTAACAAAGGCTTTGTTTATAAATTACATTTAAATTTTAAAGAAATCCTTTATTTTTTTCTGACTCACTTTGCTAAGAGAAGATTCAGTCTTTCTTTACTCTCTTCCACCCCCTCTCTCCACCCCAGGGAAGATAAATTATTTCAATTTAGAAGTCATTTGTTTTAATTTAGTTTTAGAAGCTCAGTATACAATGGAAGTACCCTCCCCCCCCCCCCCTGCCTGCCGCATTGACAAATATTAGGGTAAATAAACAAGACAGATAACAAGTGGGAACAGCCCCAAGAAAAATTATTTTGCATCTAACTTTTTTGACTTGAAGAAGTTTTAGAATTTTAGAATTAAGACAAAATGTATTATTTTCAATGGATTTTTCAACAATTTTTTTTACAAAATAAATAACCTTTAAATGAAGAATTTATTCTGCTTTGTTAAATTATTTTGTAGAAAATTTTTCCCTTTTTTAACTTTTTGCCCTTTCTATTCTATAAATAATAACTTTTGTCTGATAATAATCACATGGTATAAAATAACAAAGAAAATTTTAAATCACATTTTTTTTTACAATTTTGGTAAATTTTTGTTTTTAATATTACTTTTGGTTATATTATTTATTGTGTTATTACATTATGATACATTTTAACTAACAAGTAACAAAAGTATCATATGTTATAAAATAAAAATGTTTTAGAAGATGCCTCTATCAAATTAAAAGACAGAAGGAGGAGGGAATTGTTAATATCTCCTAATCAGAAATAGTAAATTTCATTTTGCAACAAGATTTTCTTTAGTGTTTTAAGGCAAAAAATGTAAAAGACTAAGATATTGTTTCACAAAAACAGTCACTTGAAAAAAGAGATATCACCAATTCCCTCCCCCTTTCTTTTATCAAAAATTATCTATTTGTGAAATATTACTTGATATTCTTATTTTGTGTTATAACTACATAAATATTAAATTTCCAAGGGTAGATTTGGGAGAAGGATACTAACAGTTCACAGCCATATTATCATTTTTTTTAACAAAAAGGAGAAAATATTAAGGGATATAGGGACAGGAAAATTTAAAACTAACATTATTCTATCCCTGGAGCCCTGAAGGGCTTTATTAATTAAAAAGGACAGCGACAAATAAATCATATAACAGTCAAGTACATGTATCTAATGAGATAGGAATACCAATCAAAAAGAAAGGTTGCCTATTTTATAAATACATTTACTATTGGTTCAGCAAATTTGGTATCTGTCCTTAATTATTTAAGATGATTATTTTTTTGTCCTCGAATTCTGAACATTTTTTCCTTTTATTTTTGTTTTTAAGATTTTAAACTAATAGGAATAATTTTTATAAGCAGAGGTTAAAATAAATGAGATCATTTTCTGAGATTATAAAAAAAACTTTAATATCTAGCAAAAAAAGTATTTATTGTTTTTGTTTAAAATTTCATTTTATGTGCTTTTTATGTACAAAAGTTTCAAATATTTACTGAATGTAATAAGATGTATTTTTTTACATTAAAACATTTTTTCATAATTAAGATATGCGATTTGGTCACTGATATTATTATTTACAAACAAACTAACAGTAAATTTTTATGGCAAAAATATCTAAAAACATATTTTTTAATTTACGGTTTTGCTAAAACACAAAGATTTGTAGAGAAAATATCATGAAATTGCATAGTTAACTGGGTATTTTTTTTTCTTAAAAAAGAATGTAGAGTAAGAAATAATTTTAAAGGCACAATTTCTACAAAATCTAAACAGAACAAATAAATAAAAAATGGACTAGCATTAAAAAAGATAAAAAAAAAATACATCAAATGGATACTAATAATATGGAATAAGGACGTTCATAATTGAAAATAATAGGTAAAAATAGCCATATGCTCTATTAAAAAGAATAATTTCTAAATTTTTAAAATCAAACATAAAAATGTTCTTTAAAAAATCTATGGCTGCTATTATTTTACCAATTACTTTACAGAATATAATTTGATATTCGTGAATACAACTAACTGTCGGGTTTCATGTCTGCTAACTATTCAGAGACTTTTATTTATCAGGATTACAGGTTTTTTTTACAATTTTAAATCAAATATAAACTTAATGGTTAAACTTTCTTACAAAATTGTATTTCTAAAGCGAAGCTTTTCTTTTATGTATTTATTTTAGTCTTATTGTTTGTTATTTGTTTAAAACAAAAAATATAAAGCGTAGAAACTATTTAAGTATATGTGGAAAGTATTATATTGAATAGCTAAATATGCATTTTATAGGCTGGTGTTTGTTACTTAACGTGATAAATAAAGATTATGGGGGGAAAAAAATATAAAAGCTGATATTTTCTATCGCTTTCCTTGATGTTATCATCCTATCGTTTTAGTAGATTTGTTAGACAGATAAATTTACCTTCAGTATACAAATACCTGAAAATCCTAAATAAATGTGTCTGTGTAACTCCTTATGACAAGGGTACAGTGTGCAATCACGACAGCATATTTTTTAGCATTATCATAACGTTATTACAACACCATGCAGATGTGTAGAAGTGAATGCATACCAGTGACATGACATGGTAACTAATGGTATATGAAATGCTCATTTAACCCAAATTAAAATATATAAAGGTAGATAAATTATCATTACATTAAATCATGGAGTTGGAAAAGAATTCGGAAAAATAATCGGTTTTCTAAATATAGAAATAGAAAAGAAATTAAGACATGAAAAAAGTATATCTGGACATTTGTTCATAATATTATTTTGAAATTATTGTTAAAAAAATATGGCAAAAACGAAGAAACCGATTTGTTACTGCCTGAAATTTTAAGACAAAATAAATTACTGATACCCTTAATAAACCTATCTAATCTATTTTTCAATTTTTTTTCAGAAAACTCTTGCACATCCTTGATTTGATAGTTGGAAGATCATTAATTAAAGAAGAAGGTTTATAAGGTGAAGCCAAGATTCAAATAAATAAATTATTTTCACATACACAAAATCCTGATAAAAAAAATACATGAATTAAAAATTAATAATAGACAAGGTTTACTGTTACTGTATATTATATTTGTTTTTAAAGAATAAGGTTTTTTTTGTAGAGATCTAATTAAGTTATGATGCAAAAATTATAGAAAGCTAAAAAAACATTTGAAAATAAACATTTCATTTATGACCGTCAAAACCTGTTAGTTTAGCAAATTTGTAAATTTTTAGGAAAAAATCTCTTAAAACTGTTAGCTTTCTATAATTTTTTTACAAGAATTTACAACATCAATAATCACCGTTTTTATTAACTATGGTTTAAGTGGAAATAATAATTTTAAATGCATTTATTGTTAAATAATACCATAATTTTTAAATCATAATTTAAGGAAGCTCATTTTACATAAACAAAGTAATCAAATAATCTTTGTGTTGCATTAATTGAATATATTATTTTTTATATTAAGACTCGCTTCTTTGGAATTGAATGTTTTTAATAGATTATTATTTTTGGATGTGTGTGGTTATGTGTGTGTGACTAGTACTGGTCTCTAGTTATAATGTTTCTTGGGTCACAGAACATTAACTGGAAGAAATATACTGTGATGGCATACAATCATTATCTTTGGAAACAACCCTTTCTCATTCTCAATTTCAGTTTCAATCTTCTCATTACTAATGCCTAATGCTTTCAACCTACAATTCCTTTTAAAACTTTACTTTAATCTCTTAAAATCTGTTTCAAAATGTGATCACATTTACTATAGTTCTGTATGGATTAAGAAAATGTTTCATTTCAGATTTTTTATGCACTTTTAAAGTGTTTTTTAACGAAACCCCAACTACATTTTTGTAATGATCCAAAGATCTGTTGATAGGTTATTAGTTCCGTGACTAGTCACACACAGTTTAATACTTCTAGAGGTAAATCTTCTGAGATCTGAAAATAAACAAAATTATTTGATAAAATCGAAGTATATTTTTCAAGAATGTTTTCTTTTAAAATATCTTTTGATTAGAAGAATAAACATTTCTAAGCTGAATTAAACTGAACTTGCCGAAGGATTTTCAATCCAAAGGCTGGTTACCTTGTACCCTGGATGAACTCTTTTTTACTATATGATTTAAACCTAGGCAAAAATAATCAAAATTAAGATTTAGGTAGAGACTTCTTTAGGGTCAGGTGACTATAAAGTGCCACACAAACAGTCATATATTCTTACTATGGAGTAAGCTTCACTTATGTACATACCTGTGAACAGTACTGAAGGCATTAAATGAATTCATATCCTTGGGCTGTTTGTTGACCCCTGCGGGACCCTGGTGGTGAAGGTCCAGGGTTTTGGAGGAGTGCACATGCTCAGATAACATCAGGTTATTCAACATGTTCTGCTTGTTTAAAGTCTCTTGCATCTAAAACAGAATTTCTTTTCAAACATAGTAGGGGGTATGTGGCTTTCAGATAAGAATGTCCCATCCTTGATATGTTAATGGTAAATCATTATATTTATTACAATATGGCTTCAAAACCGATTAATATCCGCTGGATTAGAACTGGTTCTACGCCATACTGAAATATCATGTAACGTTTCGCATTGTTAGTCCGGGCCTTCGGCCCCTCGGGGCAAGCTGGAATTAATCTGAAAACTTTTTACAATCCGTAGAAAGTTTTTCATTAAAGTTTTGCTTGTAAATTAAATTTTTATTATAAAATCTAGTTACATATGAAAGTTTTATACTAGCTATACTGATGAAAATTAAATATTTTGTAATTTCTATTTTAAGTTTTATGTTGGGGGAACGATTTATAAAATATTAAATATGTAATAAAAGCATCAATAAACGTCAAGTCAAAATTGATGAAATTTTATATTAAGATTATTATGATACATTGATAGGCTAAGGTGAGAATTATTTTTTTCATTTTTTGAGCGAAGCTGCGCTATAGCTTACCGGAGGTGGAGGGACTTGTGGTACGACCGGGTAGTACGTCATATCGTCCACTTTAGCGTAGATATTCTCCTCCTCGTAACCGGATCTGAAAAAAAAAGAGAATATATATATATATACATAAACTTTCACATTTAAAAGAAAAAAAAGACCTTGCAAACACAAAAGAAGCTTTCATGAAAAGGAGTTCTTAAGTTTTAAGTTACGTTTAATCAACAAAATCGTTTCAAAAAACGCCGTTCAATACTTTTACAGAAAAACGTCGGGGAATGTTATATAAATAAAAAAAATATTTTTTGTGTGAGTGTATGTGAGATGATATAAAATATGATGATTAATGTATCATGAAGAGGAACAAAATATTTGGATGATATTCTTTTTCTGAAAGTAGGACACTCCCAACCCCTCTTTCTCTCTAATTTCCTCAGTGGTTCCTATGACTATTAGGTGCAATTATATATCGTATAACGCTTCAAATTTTTATTTTGTAAAGCTTTTTTAGCAGGTTAACATTTATTTTTGTTTCAGATTTCTAGATAATTTTCTGCTCTTAATCGCTCTTATTATGAAATTGATAATATTAGTTTTGAATTTTTAGAGGTTGGTATTCTTGTTAAATCATGTGATTTTTTTTCTGTACAACTTTTAACAATAATTTTATTTTTCCTTGTGACACAAAAAATGCATCTAGCAACAAATATTTGTTTTAGTTTTAGAAAAAAAATGTATATTTGTCAGGGATAAAAAATGACAAAAATAATCGTAAAATTAAATAATAATTTCCATAAAAGTTGATCCTTTGCTATTGATTTATCTCTGGATCCTTGATTTAAACCGGAAGTTTCAATTCTAACTGTTAAGCAATCATTTTTTAACTAAATTAAATTTATTCAATACACTGACGGGGGATAAGCATAATAAAGGTCGTTCTTTTATCTTAAGAAGCAATCTGAATTGATAGAATTTCTGTTACTTAAACCAATGCAATGCACGAACGCACATATCAATTTATTATTCTATTTGAAAATATAAAAGAATAAGATTATAATAACATATAGACATGTTGTCTCAAATTTCAGGGGTGACGATAAAGGTGTTAATTAATTCCCGCATATTTTCACACTCAATTCAATCCATGATTTTATATGAAATTTTATGATAGATAAATAACACTACAGTAATATCCACGAAATGCTTGTGTAGCTCTGAAATCCTTCCTTATTTTTAAAATAAATTCTGAAAAATCCAGCGAGGTGGCCCTTAAATCAGTGCGGGGCTTCCTGACCTAAAGTAATAAACAAACAAACGAAAAACTACTCCCCCCTAATTTTCATTTTTGTTCAAAATAGAGCAAAGCTAGTGGGAAGGGCCAGTTTGTGCTATAATAAAAGTTTCTTATATAGACTATTTGAGATTTTAGAATAAGTTTTATTTGTCATTCCTGTTTGATACTATTTGTTATTTTGAATAAACATTGTGAAGGTGGGAGGGAATGAAATAAAGTAAATGGAATCTATAGACATTCTTCAATTTTTAGATTGACAATATTTTATCAAATAAAGTTATTTAACTACGACAACTATTTTGCAACTTACAGCATTGACTTTTATTTACGTTAGCTATATGATTTGACAACATAAAATAATACCATATTATTAAGATAATTCGGGTATAGTCCTTTCACGACATCCCTCCATAAGGAGCGATTCTTCGTATTTTTAAAATGGCTTTTTATAGGTTATTTTAGGTTAGGTTAGGTTATATTGTGTTAGGTGATTGCCCCACAGGGTTAGGTAATTAGCCCCGCAGGGTTAGAGCCCCCCGCAGGGGCTAGAAATAGGAGAAAAGCTACTGTGAAAAATACGAAGAATCGCTCCTTATGGAGGGATGTCGTGAAAAGGACTATACCCAATAATTCTTTGTTATTTTGGCTAAAATATACTGGTAATATATTTAAGAAAATATACTGATAATATTTTTAAGAAAATAGTCAACATATCAGGTAATAACGAATAAAGAGGTCATTTTTAGCGTAAAGTTGTGTGCAACGGGTTAGTCAAATGTTCTTATTAGGTCAAACTGTTCTTAATTATGACCAATACGCTCAGTATAAATTTGGTTATAATTATAAACAGTTTGAATTTCACACAACTTCACTGAAAATACGCGAAAAACAATACCCCCAATGTCATCAATTGACCTAACCCTTGATTTTATCAAATATTCCATCCCTGAACAACAAAGTATAGCCAACATGTTCTTGATAAAATGTAAAATATTATACTTAGTTGTCCTATCTCTGTATCCCTACACTGTATAACCAACATATTAGGTAATGATGCTTGAAATAATGTAAAATTTATCTCAGGGCATATGTCTCATCTTTTTCAAATGATGTTAACCAGGAATAAATGGATAGAATATATATTCGGTCAAATCAACATAGTATCTTTAAGTTACAAAAATTAATCAATATTGATTGATCCCTCTATCTATAATATAACGCTGTTTGAATAATAATACAATGAAAGATTATTGATTTGGGAAAGAAACAGCTTTCTACGGCTGATTAAATTGATATGTACTTATCCCTCTATTCCTGACTTTTGAAGAGTTCTTCACTCGTAGTGCTGACAAATTATTCTTGTCCCAAAATTTTAGAAAAAGGGATAGAGACAATAAATAGAAAGGTTAAGAATTATTTTTTCCGATCAAACAAATGTTGAATATAGTCTCTTTCGTGGCACCACCACTTAAGGTGCGTTTTTTCGTATTTTTAGAGTAATTTTTCCCTATTTCTAGCTCCTAAGGGGAGGGGGGGCTCTAACCCTGCGAGGCCAATTGCCTAACCCTATGGGGAATTAACTAACCTAACCTAAAATAACCTATCAAAAGCTACTATGAAAATACGACGAAACGCCAAACCCAAAAAAATAAATTTCTTTTCAAAATTGAATTATTTTCTTTATTTTGCTATTTAGCAATATATTACTATCGCGTGCTTCATACACCAATTCAGGGACACTTAGATACAGGTTAGAACAGTGCACAAACAGCTGTCCGTCAAACCCATAAAGAAATTTTGCGATTATCCTATTATAAAATATTTAAAAAGAATTGTCGAATGTCGAGTACATTGCATAGGTAAATAAGTATAAAAAATTGTCAAATTATTTCTCCCTTTTCCCCCATAGATTCAAAGGGATAAGACATTTATTTTAGATATAACCCTAATTATGGTTAAACAAAATAACCCCTTTTATATGTTTAATTATTGTTGGAAAAGTGTGTAAAATCTCCCTACCTCCCTGATTTCTCCCCTTCTGTTGATCTATCCAGACATTCTCATTAATATTTTTAAAACCATGCTTCACAGACCAAGAACAGAACAACTCAGAGACAAAGGAGTTGCCAATTTTTACGGCTTTTTTCCCATTAGACGTTAAGTAGAATACCTCTAGTTAAGTGGATGTGTGTTTTATTCCAAAAATTCTTGGAAAGGTTCGTTATAATTTATTTAAAGGTTTATGCTATTTTTATCAAAATTGTTGTATGTATGTTACCTAATATGTCTAACATCTGAGCTGTTTTAAAGTTTGTGTTACTCAAAAATAATTTATCTTTTGTGAGATCTTTACAATTTTACCATGCTGATAGTCTACAGTATTACCATCTTTTAAAATAATTATATTTATATAATTTTTACAATTCTATTAGTCTATTATGTATTAACTCTATTATAATCTGATAGAATACAGAACTAATTCTACTCTTTCTATTTTTTTACAATTCTGTTAGTCTCTATGTATTAACTCTATTACCATCTGATAGAATACAGAACTAATTCTATTCTTTCTAATTTTTACAATTCTGTTAGTCTATATGTATTAACTCTATTACCATCTGATAGAATACAGAACTAATTATATTTTTTCTATTTTTTCAATTCTGTTAGTCTATTATGTATTAACTCTATTACCATCTGATAGAATACAGAACTAATCATATTTTTTCTATTACTTACAATTCTGTTAGTCTATATGTATTAACTCTATTACCATCTGATAGAATACAGAACTAATTCTATTCTTTCTAATTTTTACAATTCTGTTAGTCTATTTGTATTAACTCTATTACCATCTGATAGAATACAGAACTAATTCTATTCTTTCTAATTTTTACAACCTCTACAAAGTTTGATATGTAAACTCAGAATCTACACAAATTTTATATTTACTATAAATATTTTGGTTCATAAGAAGCGCAAAAATAGGAATCTGTCTAAGAACAGTTAACAGTAACACAGCAAAAACAAGACACTTGGACTGAAGTTTACTCAAAACTTAAGTGGTCAGATACTGTGCATCAAATCTACCTGACATTTTATCTATTTTAAAAGTACAAATTTATATAGTCTTTATATGGTTATCTAAAGTTTATATTGTTGTATAAACCCTTTTAAGGAAATTAATACAAATGTTTCCTTTTCATATTAACAAATAAATTCTAGAAAACTGAATTTATATAATATGATTAAAAAACTCATTTAAACGGTAAACCTCTCTTATGATGAAAATAGAATTAAGAAGATTCCTACGACAACAAAAACAGCTAACAACACTTATAAATAAACCATTTATCTTTAAATGCATCAATTTACAAACAAAAATGTTTGAAGTATTGTTATATCTTAAATTGTAAAGAATTTTTAGCTTTATCAGCAAAAAAAAATAAAAACCTAATGTAAAAAGACAAAGTAAAAGATGTTTCTACATAGGATCCTATTAAACTTATTACTGTTATTATATAAACATAACAGTAAATTTCTCATACCGTAATTATTAGTATAGTATTATTTGATAGGTAAAGGTTTATTAAAATAATGTTAACGTAAAATACGAGCAAGTTATAATATTATATAAGTACAAAGGTTATTTTTGTCTGAAGCAAAAGATCTTGGAACTGCTGGTCCAAATTTAATTTACTTTTAAGGGGTGTTTTATGGCTATATTCTAACCCCTCATTAGCAACTAGTCTAATATAAAAGAATATTGATTAAAGCGGCATATAGTCGACATAAACCAATGTAAACACAAGCATCCAAGTTATGCAGGGATGCGGAAGCCAGGTGGTGATGTAACACTTGAGACACAGACATAATCATAAACACAATCAGGGATTGGGCTATGTAATCGCAAGAAAAAAAATAAAATCGTACAATAGGAGCAAAGCTGTCAGAAATGAATGTTATTATGTCCGTGCGACATTCTACTGACTATAACTTTCTAGTTTATTTTCTTAATTGATTGTATAAAAAAAACTCTATAAGCTAATAATTATGAACATATAAAGAAATGTACGTTTTATATTTTTATGTAATGTTTCAAGCAAAAGTTATTAAGAAATGTTATCTCTGAAGTAGGGCAAAAACACACTTCCAAATACTTGTGGTTATCTTCCCACTTGAAAACAAATGGTCTTCATTTAGAGACATAAGGCTCAGGTAGGGGGAGAATTTATCAAAATGAGAGGGAAAGGAAAGTTTTGTTCTCTTCGAAAGGGGAGAAAATGCCTCAATAATTGGGAGGTGAAAATTGTCCATGGGGGACTTTTTTCATGAGAGGGCAGATTTTATCTTAAATTAATGGGAAAAAATAAAGTAACATGCTAAAAGTTCTTAAATAGGTAAAAAGTAAAATTTTCAAAATATATCAAATAGCCAAATCTAATACCTACATAGGTAAATATTTAAACCTAACTTATATTGTTCTCGGTCAGAGTCATAGTTTTGTTGAGGGGGGGTACTAAAATTTTCAAAATCAAAAAAAATATATCTCAGAGGATAACGCCGAAATTTTCTCAGAAATAATGCTTCTCAGTTTACGTTACTGCACTATTAAAAGCAAATTACCCTTAATTTAAATTCTTGAGAAATGTTACTTACAGTAAGGGTGATAAAAAAATTTCTTCATTTTTTCCCCTAAACTTTAAACAGTGATTATTTTGTAGAAAGGAAACCATAAATAGTTTTTCATTTAGTTTAAAATGTACTAATAGAGTTAGGGCCCCACGTGTACAGCCCCTCGCAGGGATTGGGTATTAAGAAAAAAATCCACCACCCCCCATTATTTTTCATTTATTTCCAAAAAGGCACTTTTAGGAAAAGCATAAAAACTCTTATTTGATTTCTCAACAGATATTTCAGTTGCTAGAAAGTATGGAAACACTACTTTTTTAAACATTTTGTCTAGATTTAGCAGCCTTGCTGGCAGACATATAATAATTTTTAATAAATATGTAAATACAAGATATTTGGACCCACAGAAATATTAAAATTACTCAAATACCTTACAACTTGGATACTTTTAAGAAGCGAAGCTTCTCTAAACTGTCAAAATCATTGTACCATTAATATATAATATTACCCCGTCAAAATAGAGTGTATTTATTAAATCAGAAAAAATATGAACTCATATCTCATAAGAATCAGTGCGTGCACAGCGATTCACCAGGAGGTTGAAAAACCATTAAGAAGTGACAGGAGTAAGGCAGGCATTCCTAATCTAAGCTATACTCCCCTACTGAAAGACACATATTAGAGTATCTTTAATTCAATAATATGTCAGTTATTACCATTTAAATTGGATTAAAATGTCGAGAAATAAAACTTCCTATAAAATTGGTTCTTAATAACCATGACTGACCACCTTTTATTAAATGCCAATATAAACGATTGAAATTTCATGTCGACAAAATTATATAAAATTTACAAGACTGAGTCTAATTTCAAGTTCAATTTTCATCCACTAGGAGTTACCGCATAATTATGACAAGAAAAGCAAAGATTATTTATTTAAAATTTTGAACAACTTTGCGTTCATAAAGTTTTTCATAAAACATCTCTTTATATGATTTATTTAAGGCTGAATTTCCGTGACCTTAGCAAAGCAACTGATAAAAATGGCCATGAATCAACTCACTTCAGGAGTGGCTTTATGAAGAACTTTATAAAGGCAAACTTGTTTAAAATTTTAAATAAATTATCTTTGCTTTTCTTGTCATGGTTATGCGATAACTCCTAGTGGGTGAAAATTGAACTTGAAATTTTCAAATCTAATTTTCTTAAAAAACGGCTGCATTTTAGATTTTATTGAAAAGTGAAATGAAGTTACCTAACCTTAGGTAATCAAATGCACTATGTCCCAATTTAGGTTCTGACACTAAAGTCAAAGCACCTATGAACGCAGTGTGCCTTAATGCAGAAATGGTAATACAAATACAAGGTAAATCAAACTTGGCAGTTGGCATTCAAAAGAATTAGGACAAAAATTGTAAAAAAAAAACCAGAAAAACGTTCATAACACTCAAAAATGCAATGAAAGTAAAAACCAGAAACTATAATTAATTATTCCATGATACATGAATTATTGTTAAATGAGAAATTAAAGGCCATAGGGCGTTTTCAGATTTAACTGGTAGGACTTGCTTTTTGAACCAAAGGTATCAGGTTTTAGAAATATACATCAGACAAACAACTCTTTTATGGCATAATTTTTTTCATGCTTCTCAATCTCAACAAACAGCAGTAGTACATTTAACTTTTTTCTTCATGCTTTATTTTACTATATTCCTGTCCTTCTCTCCTACTTCTGCTATCAACATTTCTTAAAGCGAGGAAAAAAGTTTTAATTGATTATAAATATATTTTTATATAGAAGATAAATGGATGGATATACTTTAGAAATTGCAGTTATATTTGTGCTAGTGGCTTCTATCATAGCCTCAAATGGACATATTCTTTCAATTGACAAGTAAATTTATTGTTAGGGAGAGTTTATTTTAACAATTATCAACTAAATCTATTTTTAAATTAACAATTGCAATGGTTTCATATGACTATATGATATTAAATAAAGCGGTCATGGCTAAATACTACTAGAAACCCAATTTTTTTGCAATGGCATTATGACTAAAGTGCATGATAGTTTAGGGGGTTAGAGGGAAAGATGTAAAGAATGTTTTCTTCGCCTCCCCCGACAAAACCTGTGCACACGTTTCTGATTCATAATATTTTGTTTATATTGAACACATCTGTCTATATATGATATTTTGATCAATTTTCCGTCTTAGGGAAAGAACAGAAAGTTTTGATTCTCAGCAAGTTTTGCCTCATTTCCTAACCTCCATGAATATGCCCCTTGAAGCAGACAAAGAATTTTACATTCTGCACTGTTTGCATTTCAGCCAAAATTTTCACAATAAGTTACCAGGCAAAATTACAAATTTTCTGCAACAAATATTTTATTTCTAAGGAAATAATATAGTAGTAATGTAATACTGAGTAATACTATCATTTGTTAATCTACAAACATTTACAGAAGAGTCTACTTTTGATTTTAGAAGATGATAGTTTTATGCTATTTTATGTGCGCCCCCCTATTGCACAAAAGTGTTGTTATAGGATGGCAGGATTGTAACCAAACAAATTTACCATTATCATAACTATCGAAGTAAAACCGTTTTTACATTATTTTTTTTATTAGGTTCCAACGAGTTTGGAAATAAATTTGACGTAGCCCAATTGTCCTACCTTTGATTCCTGTGCCGTTATAAAAATGAGAGATTATCCATCTATTTTTTTAGGGATTTCCTTTCCCACTTCTCCTCTCATATCTCTCATTTTTATGACGTCACAGAAATTAGAAGTAGGACAGATTGGGCTTCGTCACAAATTTAACAAAATATTAATTTATGGTATGTGTCCATCGGATAGCAAGGCTATTATCGGATATCCGCGAATCAAAAGGTGACAAACATTGGGCAACAATATATTGTTAGCTTTAACCAACCCTCCTTCAACATAACCAATCATCAGAAAAAAATTTGATACATGGATAGTTGGATTTAAATCTGTATGTATATGACTGTAAGACAGTATGTAACTTTAGTAAGGTATTGGAAACTACAGGAACGATTATTATATCATTTTCATGAAAACTTGATATTCTTAGAGGGAGGGTGTCTGGTGAATTAACAATTTCTATAGATATGTGGGTCAAGAATTATAAGTTAACCCCCCTCCCACCAAAAAAAAGTAATGATTACAATTAATGAAAAAAGACTTAATTTAGTTGTGGGGATCCCTCCACTTTGGGTGTAGATTCATATTTCATTCAATTACAATAAAATATAAAGTATTCTATAAATTAGTTCCCTGTATGTGTCACCAAGAAATAAAAAGGAGACAGGAAAGTTTGATGCAAAATTAATAATTTTCGGGAAATTACATTTTTTATTCTAAAATAATGTGCAACTTTTCGTTAATGAAAAATATGGTAGTTTTTTATTTCATTACAGCTCTGCTATTAATTTTATCATAATACAGAATGTGTAAGACTAAGATGACCGTATAGTAGTTTGTCTTTTTGTCCATCTATTGAATCAAATAACCAGTTTTTTTATATATCAGGAGAGGAAAGGTGAAACATAAATAATTTACCTGTTTAGATAAGGCACATGATAAGTATTGTCTTCACCACATTCACATTTCCTAAACGAAAATTAAAAAAATAAACTTTTATTTCTAATAATATTGATTACAATGTTTAAAAATCCGTTACTAAAATCTAGATGATTTGGAAGTTAAACGTAGAATTGCACTGCTCATAAGAATAAGCTACGTTTGTTAGGATAACGCAACGTATAATCCCAACATGGGTTAGGGTGCAATATGTGGTTGCAATTAGGGTTGGGCCGGATATCCGGTGTGGCCGGATATCCGGCCATTTTCAATATCCGGCCGGATACCGGATATTGAAACTATCCGGCCGGATATCCGGCTCTATAATTTTTTATACTTTACACCAAAAATCTCTGCTTTTTAAAATTTTAAATGGCTATAATTTTCTTATTATTGAAGCTAGAAGAACATTTTTTCCACACAAGTTTAACTTTATGTAAATTTATATAAGATTTCTGAAGAAATTTTTTTTTGCTACTTTAGTATTTGGTAATTTGGCCGGTTATCCGGCCGGATATCCGGTAATTTGGCCGGATAACCGGATATTTGCCGGATATCCGGCGTTTTAAATCAGCCGGATATCCGGTATCCGGTATCCGGCCAAAAAAGTATCCGGCCCAACCCTAGTTGCAATCCCTTGCAGCCTTATGGAACTGTTCATTATATCTTCCTTATGACTCTTTGATTGTCTGGTCCTTTTCTTAAAGTCCTTACCCAGAGGTATTTTGTGTTGCTTCTGTTTTTATGTCAATGAATTTTACCTTTAATAATTGTAAAACAGATTACATACCTAACGTCTCTAGTTATGACTCGGATTAGACCGAACTCGAACCTAACATCTGACACAACCACAAAATGATGTTTAGAAATAATAAAACCAACCTGGATAAAAGGAAGCCAAAAATAAATCCAATGATAAGGGCACTAACACAGCTAGTCGCAACAGCCATCGACAACTGTTCTGTCGTATACCTTCCCTCCAACAGCATTTCATCAACATCCCCACTGAGACCTCCACCAACTCCGCCGTTACGGCGTGCAGCGCTGTCTTGGTCTAAAGCATCAAGACCTCTATTGATACTAGCGCCACTGTTTTTGACATCATGGGTAAATTGTTCGATTAACACGTTTGGTTCGTTGTCACCACATTGTCTATGCTTTCCGTGTGTTATATTTTGCAGAAATTCAGATGCATATAGAACCTTAACTTGGCTGTTGGCCTCACAACGGCTTGACAGTATGTTCCAGCCGCAATATGGATCTCGCAGCCCGACACAGGTGGAACAGCTGACGGCTACGGAGCAGCGGTGTAGTGGCAGCTGCAGTAGCTCGTCGCCGGTTGTCACAATTAGCTGCCCTTCAACTAATTTTAGTCCTGGTAAATAATAGAATAGTAAGTAATTGTAAAGTAAATTGGAATAATTAAAATATTAGAAATAATAAAAATTTATGTAATTGAGGTGAAATTTACAATATTCTTTTTGCGGTAAATATTAAAAATCAACTTGCACTCTTAAAAAACAAGCATGCTTTTATTGTTATTGATAAAGAAATTTAAATCATTAAATAATCACGCATTAATGCAAAAAATATTCAAGGGAAACGTCTTTCTATAGAGTTAACTATTCCATGCCTAGAATAGGTTCCCCAAGCGGAACAACTTGTAGCTCCTCAATAACATGCGGATCCTGCAGCTCTTTAGATTGATTCAGGGCTTTGGCCATTTTCAGCACTTGTCCGCGGTCTGTTCCGATGAAAATGACGTCATAGAGGTCTGTGTCACCGGTCTTTACACCGGGATCTATTACTATCTCACGGAACAAACCAGGCTTCCTGAAAAAACGAAATTTAATCAGCTTATATACCTAGCAAATTCTTTGATAAGTAATTATATAAAACGTCATAGTCTAAATTTGGGATTAACTCATTTTTTTAAAGACTTTCAAATTAAAATTGTGCAATTAAAGTATCAGGGATGCAAAATTAGACGTGTAAGCAAAATCCAGTTGAGACAGAGCAGATCGTTCTACGATTTTCAGGAGGTACTCCATTGGACCAGAGAAAAATAAACAAATAGGCGGGACTGGGAGATGCGAAGTCTTTAAATGTCTTTTTAAAACAAAAAAGGTCCTTGAACATTAAATAGGCATTCCATTGCAAAAAACGCGA
Organism: Acartia tonsa; assembly: GCF_053477335.1. Classification (NCBI taxonomy): domain Eukaryota; kingdom Metazoa; phylum Arthropoda; class Copepoda; order Calanoida; family Acartiidae; genus Acartia; species Acartia tonsa. The sequence continues at coordinate 32,421,983 of NC_137261.1, forward strand.
TCTTTGGTTTGTTTAAATGTCCATTTATTTAGCATTTTCAAGAATGTCAAGCGTGGGAAAATTTTAGAATGTGGGAACCATTTATTTTGATTTAAATGGTACATATGATTTTCATTTAAATTCATTTTTTGGACCGCTCGATCATTTAATACCTTGGGATTTAAATATCCATTTATGCTAAATTTTGTTTGCTTAAATAACTCATTCTCCATTTGTTCGATTAATGAGATATTTATACACACAAACAAACACAGAAAAACAGCCACACAACACACACTCACACTCACATATTCTCACACACACACACACACACAAACACACATACAAAAAGACACACATCTAGCACTGCGACAATATTCTGAGCTTTAATTTTCTTACAATAATTGGTTCTGTTCTATGCAGAAATAATTGGATTTAGGGATATGCCAATGGAGAACAAAATAATTGTTCCTGGTATATTCAGAGTTACAATACGATAACCCGTGATTTAAAGGATAAGACAACAACAATAAATTGATGTACGATAATAAAAAAATAACCATCTTACGTAGATTAAAATTATTGGTGGATAAGTTTAACAACTAAAGCCTTTAAAGTTTAAAGCTAACCAATGAGATAACGTCTTCATAAAACTTAGAGTACCAGTGTAATTCATAGTGCAATGTCCCCTCTCCCTGATTAAACAGGATAGGTTCATTTAAGATAAACTACTCTTATCCAAATGTTTCCTACATGAGATAGGAGTTTAGCACTTCTACATTTTAGTGTTGCCTAAAATGTAAATTTGAGCTTATTTTAAAGTTAACATATGATAATATGACCTAAATTTCATATTAAAACCTAATCAAGAAAGTGGACAATTGATATTAAAAACAAGTTTTACATTCAAGATTCAGGTTACACAGACGAATATAAGATCTTCTAGGGTAACATTGGTTGTTGAAACACCGCGTCATGACTAAAGACGTTAAAAATGGTTCCTACTGCTAATATGTCAGTTGTGCGACATGAATAGTTAGAGTGCTTTGGCCCAAAACAGGCACAACTAATTACCATGCACAGTTAGGACTTCTCATACAAAGGTCGTGCAATCAAAGGGTTGGTTGTATGATGGGTGTTAATTAGCCTAATACAACGGGTGTTTGGACAGAAAAGGAGACATTTGGCTCCCCTTGGTTATCCTTGGATGTTGGACCATGGCGTTTGATTGTCATAGACAGCATCTCTGCCCGTATGAGGTAATTGACGAGGTAATCATCGACTACCTTCAGTTTAAAACTTACTTGTAATACCTATTTTAACTTAGTTAGGTTAAATGACAGTACAGAGACTAAAAACTTTTTTTAAGGGATAAGGTAATTTTTATTCAAACTAATATAATAAATTTCTTATAATAACTGTTGTCTCTATCATTGAAGTTAATACAAATTTAGTAATTTTATCCAAAATTTGACTCAAAGGCTCAAATTATGGAGAAAATATAATTTGCCTGATATTGTAATTCTTTAACCTAAATTTTGTAAAGCTGCCGCAAGAGGTAATATATATTTTTTACGGGTAACTCTGACTACTAAATTTATTAAAAGATTTGCATATTGTTTGAATAAAAGTTTCATGATGATCATTTGTTATTTTTTTTATGGCCCTGAATGTCCTTGAGTTTCAAATGTAGAGATCATAATTGTAGAAAAAGCTTTTCAAAAAGTAAAAATATGTTTTTATTAAAAAATTAGAAGACATTCTTTGAATATAATGATTCTAACATGACATACTTGACTTCCCAATAAAGAATTTAAAAATAGTACTAAAGATGGTTACCGCTTGTCACTTGTGATTTAAAGCCATATTATTCCCTTAACGGCAGCCTCAATTTCAAACTCGTTTGATAAAATTTCTATTGAAATTTAAAGATTGTCGACAATTTATTGACTGAATTTTATCAATTTTTAACAGCACTGTTTGGTATTTTAAGTTTAGAATTTTCATTTTTATATTTGAAGCTCAAAACAAAAAAATAAGCTATTAATATGGACAATAGACAATGACATTACATAATTCAAGTTGCGCTAAATCAGTATACATGTGAATAGGTATGAAAGAAACCTAATATATAAAAAAAATCATAGATAAATTTTGTTATTAATTCATGGCTTTTTCTGAAGCTTGAAAGTAAAGGAAAAAATAGTACATACATAATTTTCTTGTTTACTATCCGTTTTATCAATCAAACACACACAAACAACTCTACAGACCAGTACAATACACAACAAAAAATTTACTCTTTTGTCCTATAGTAAAGTCCATAAGCGCAGCCACTCTATCAACGATTTTATAACAATCCTATTCTGATACTTTTGTGGATAAATTTGGAAAACTTTTCAGCAATTAGCAAATTTTACAATTCTAAAATTAGGCAGAGTTTTAGTTGCAGCATGTTTGCTTTTCAGGGAGGTGAGGCAATGCCTAAAAAGCTTTAATATAATAAAATAAAGAGTAATAATAAACATAATAAACAGGTTAATTTTAGAATCTATTTAATTCTATCAAAGTAAAATGTTAAATAATTGTGTTTGTTTGGAGCAAAATATGTTTGTTTGTTTATGTCTGTTAATTAGTTTGTTTTTGTGTCTATGTTTGTTTGTGTGTATGTATATGTAATTGCAGTGATAGCGGGGACTAAAGATATTGACAACAGTAAAATAAGATACATGAAAATGTTAATAAATACATATTGAGGTGTGATTACCTAATTACTTTAAACCCCTCCTAATGTGCATCCAAATTTTGCAGTTGAAACTATCTATCTTTCTATATCTTCTAGTTATCTATCTATTTAACCAGTCAGAAATAATTTTCAAGGCTATGCTTGTCTAAACTTTTTATGAATTAGGCCGGGAAGGATATGCCAACTTAAAAGTTTCCACAAATATTTGAGCTATTAAAAGATCAGATACTCTTCACCAAATGTTTGTCTTTGTCTGATTATCGTTATACATGCGACATTGGAATAATTTTGACAGATTTATAACTTATGTATTTGTATAATAATAAAGGTACTAAGAAAGAGAGGTAATGTCTGATTGAGCCAATAAATGAATCGCATCGGAGCATACATGAAATCTCATTGGTTGAATTAAACTGAAGTTTTCTAGTTTTTTCATTAGAGTTAACTAGAGCTGTTCTTTCAACTTTTACTCGAATCAAGTCCATCACATGAAGTACTGCCTTCATATTGTTGTTTCACATCTATGTTTTATCTGTGCATTAATAATAAATATGCTTCATCTATTGCAATCGTTGTAAAATAATAAAAATCCCTTTATGAATTTAAGTTAATAAAATTATATTTTTTTCCTTAGTTTCTATTAAAACAAAAAATAATATCTCGGATTTCAAATGTACATGATTTATAATCTTTAATTCGCAATTCGTATCTATTATAAACATTTAAAATACATAAATTCATAATTTGTTTGATGTTTACCTCGAAATAAATTATATAAAAATAAAATAACAACAAATAGCAATACAACAGTACGTTCCTTACGTTTTCAACAGGACCTAGCGCTGTACTGTGTATACACTGTACACACATGTGTAAGAGGAATGGGCAGATTTTTTTCATTTTGTTCATATAAAGAGTCAGCTGTAAATAGTCACATTTCTTAAGATAAAGCTTTTCTCACGTAAATTATATCGTGTTAAAATTTATTTTCTAGTATAGTGTAAAGCATATTACAAATCCTTTAATAAATTAGCTATGAATTGTTGAATTCCTTAATATAAAGTTAGCTTTCTAGAAATTATATATTTTAAAGTTTTTTGTCAGCTGGAGGAGTTCCTTTGTCAGATTTACGAAAAAGGGGTTTACACTATAGTTCTTCTCTCCTATTTCTATTTGTATGATTCAGTTTAAATGCTTCTTGACTGCTATTCATTGGCCAAATTTTACATTTGGCCGCCAGCTGAGGCTAGTTATATTTCTTTTATTTATTTCTTTTGGGCGGTTTGTGGTACCCAACCCTCCCCCCCCCCAAAAAAAAACTAATAACCTTATCAGGACCTATGTGAAGCTACCCTGTAAAGGAGAAATATATCAGTTCAGCAGTTAGCGAGATCCTTCGGTACAAACAATGAAATATACTGAGATTATGTTACTTTATTATAAGGATATAATTTTCTGCTATTTTTTCGGAATCCTTTTTTTGTGTTCATCTATCTTCCCTATACGTTATAAAAAATAATAAGTATGTACATTTATTTAGGCAATTTCACATGTAGGATCTTGTATTCTAAGGAATAAACAGAAGAATAAAAGTATGGTGTTTTTGTATAATGCATGAGGATTTCAAATCGAACTGTTTAAAGTTGGGTAATAAAAAAATTAAATGAAGGGCGAGATATTTAAAAGTTTTGTGAGAAGCGCTGGAAAGTGCCATGTGTGAGGTCATAAAAATACATCTTCTATCCATCTTTTTTAGGGGTTTCCTTTCCCACTTCTCTTGTCTCTTCTTATTAGACGGCTGCAGATTGTTGAAAAAAAATCAGCAAGAGTCGATTTTTGCTTTCTTTCTTGTTGAACGGGTGTCTTAGGATTCATGTTGCAAAATGAAGCTCGACGAAACATAGCTACGGCAATTTTTGGTGAAACAGTTCTTTTTCTGAAGATATGAGTCTCCATCCATGAATTCCCCCCTTTTTTTCTTTGGTATATTTATCTAGTACAAGGAAAGGGCGGAGATAATGGATCCAATTCATTTCATACATTAGACACCAGAATAAACATGAATGTTAGTGGGTCTCAATTTTATTCACAACTTACACAAAGTTTTTTTTAAATGCGTTACAGTCATTTTAGATTTAGCAATTCAGAAATTTTAAAAGGGTGTAATTTAATGAAAATTATAAGCAACCCTCTAACAAAAGTACATGAATACATACTACATAGTACATATTTCACATGGACTTTTAGAAATAATAAAAATAAAATATTTATTATTTTAAAGGCATTTAACTTCTTTAAACATTAATTTACCCGAAAAATCAACATAATATTTTCTTTCTTTTTCTTTTTTGTATTACCATTCAAGTGGGAGGGCAAGGAAAGCAGTGAAGGGGATAAAACATATTCATTTGATTATTTATGTGCATTTATACTATATACATATCAAAGAAAAAAGGATATAAAAATGAATATTATTTCATGGCATTATTTTTTTTTTGGGGGGGGGGGACAGAAGGCGTTTTCATACTTCTCAGGGTTCTTGATAGGTTTCGGGAAAGGCTTTTTTCTATATTAAAATGGGAGGGTTGGGAGGGGGAGGTAACCTACTTTAGTGATTTGTCCCAGGGAATAAACTAACCATTTTCTATTTTAAATAAGGTTTGAGCGGAGAACACGTTTGACACGCAGTCCCTACAAGCTTGGGTGAAGCCACAATTCAACGATTAAAAACCAAATAAAAAAGAATTCTTAGGCGATGTAAAACTATTTTTAGCGTTTTTATTCATCCCCATATCTCTTAATACATACACAATAGAAAACAATATTGTTAATGCAAAAACAGTTTTTTTCTTCTTCTTTTCTTTTCTCCATAAATAAGAATGACAGCATCTGTAAGTAGCTTTTAACAAATCATAACAGATTTGGTAGTAGTTTTAGTACAGCAACTACTCTAAAGTAAGAATATGCACGTTAGTCTCACCATACATATGAACGCGTGTGACACAGTATTGGCCCTCAAATTGAGCTCTATGTATTCCCAATAAAACCGGTTACTCCAGTATACACATAAACACTCCTTTTAATACAGCGGCTTCAGCTTACAGTGATAAAATACAATAAACAATCAAAATTTTATCAGCTTATATCTATCTTTACTTGTAGTGGATATAACTGTCCTTGTTAGTAAAGGGATTAGATTTGTACTGTGAAATAAATGTACTTGATGCTTCACCAAGAGAGGGGAAAGTGGAAAGGTAGATTACAGTTTTAGAGGGTCAAAACCATAATCATAGATTATATTTCTGCTTCTATAAAAATGGATTCAACTCCCTAACTGTAATAGTTTGATTTTTAAAACAATTATTTTTTATTTGTGTTGACAATAAGAAATAATTTTGAAGCTTTTGCGAATTAATATAAAATACTGATAGTAGGTGGACTCGTGGAGGTATCTAAAAAAGAAGAAAATATCTAAAACTCTACACGTAATAAGTTTAGTGTCATGTGACATTGGTTAGGATCATATAATCTCACGTTTCTTACAGCACCTGACACAAAATTCAAACATTTTCTAATGTTTTCATAAAACTGCAGTAAGTGTGTGTGTGTGTGTGTTTTCTTCGTGTGTGTGTTTCTTGGTGTGTGTGTGTGTATTTTAAATGTATTGAATTGGTAAAATTTTGAGCATATTTACTCAAACAATACAATCAGAACAGAGATAGGTTATATGAAGAAACAAGGATGACACCACTCATAAAAGCCAACTTCTACAGATCAGACGGTGCGATGGAACAAATATATTAAAAAGCTGAATAAATATTGACAATAATTTCACATAAAAAAACTGGAACACATTTAGGTGAAGCGTGTTTGAAAATTGTTTATGTTTAAGTTATGCTTTTCAGATTATACCTAATTGTTATATGAATTCCTATGCAAGCTTGTAATGAATAGAAATAATCGCCTCTAAAGAATTAATGTTTCTTTTATGGTCTTTATCCGAATCTAAGCAATACAAGCAACAAATTTGAAGGGCTTGGCAACATAAATATATAGATATTTGCTTAACTACAACATTTATCATTTTTTGCTTTGATTCTGCAGTTTTTTAGATCTTGACGGACAAATTACAAAATTGTTTAAATATAATACTACCAACCTTACATATAGATCCTACTCTTATAAAGTTGTTCATTACAACTTATATACATTGAGACTAAGTATGCTTCTTAAAGTTTGTACATCTAGATTACTTATACTTAAAAAATGGGTACATGTTAAACTAAATAAAAATTATTTGTAGCTAAAGAATATGAATCGCTGTTGACCTACAACCAGTACGGTTACATGTAATACATAGTAATGGTTTAAGTTGGCTGTCGATTTTATTAAAATGGTAGTTAAAATAGCAGCACTTTCAAGGGGTTAACTTTAGTGTTTTACTTTTGATACTTTCAAAAAACATATCCCCCATTTGAAAGCACTGGTAAACTATGTTATTCTAATTAATTTCAAGTAGTAAAGTGACGGTAACTGTCAGTACCACGGATTATAGGTATTGGAGAAGTAAATTACATTTAAAAACAATTATAGGCAAAGTAAAAAACATTATGGGTAAAACTAGGTGAATAATAAGTCTACAAATACACCTTTATCAATGTCATATTAAAACTACTGAAAAGTTTATGACAACTCAATATAAAATTATTATCGTTTACAATATCCCTAAAAACTGGTAATTATGCCTGTTTGTAATTTACTATTTAATTAAGAGTATAGTTCCCCATTGTCTATCTACCTCTTGAGTCTGGCAAGTTTATTACAAGATGCTGTTTCATGGTATAATAACACTTCATCTCCCATTTACCTAGTTTGAATTACTTGTGGTTGTTATTTAACTGAAAGTATGCAGATATAAAGTTGGAAGTTTCAAATGAAACCATAGTCTAAAAACTCAGTTACACATTATTTTTAAATTCTTTAAGCATTTTAGTAGCATATACATTTTAAGATTTACATTTGGTTACAAAATCAAAGTAACAGAGCTTCTAACAAAAATAAAATAAAAACTTACTCTATTGTAGACCGAACAAAAACCGGTTTTCCGCCAAAAAACGCGGGAACCGCCTCGTCCATGATGCTGTGGTCCTGTATGAACCGGACACTGTTCTCTGGCAAGGCCTCTGAGTTGACCGCACACTGCCCTGGCCGAGGCTCTGGCACCTTCAGTAAAAAAAGAATTCTGTGAGTATCATAACTAAGAAAGTTAAAAGAAGTTTTTTATAGTGGCATTAAAATATACTTGCCTTCCATTGGCCAATTAAAATGTAAACGAGCCTACCATTGGTAATTTAGTCTAGGTTTTGGCCTGTTATTGGTCATTTGTATTGTATGGACCACTTTAAAGTTAAAATGAAACGCCTAGCAATTACACCAAAAATAGCTGGTGCCTTGGCAAAATATTAAGAAATGGTACTCATTGATGAAATATTTTTCAGTAAAGGTTTTTTATCTGTAGGACGTTAGAATAAATGGGATACAACTGTTTAAGAGGCTATATATGTCGATTCATAACATTACAATAATAACCTTATTAACTAAAAAAAAATAATTTTAACAAATTATGGAATTACACTTAATGTTTAAATTCATTATTTTTGTATATCTAATATCTCAGAACCGTGAATTTTAAAAAGTAGAAAGATACCTTTATATCACGGACAGGGAGCCAATTTGAGTTGGCGGTTTCTTGCTCCTTGAACTGACCCTCGAATGTTCCAAGAATATCCTAAGACAAAATAATTTTTTATCAACTTTTTATGCTTATAAATGAATAATCCTACTTTAGTGTAGGTTGCTTACTATTGTCCTCTTTATTCTTTTTAAGTAAATATTTAATCATTAAAGACACTTTGAACTTAGAATAGCGTTTGATAAAAAAAAGAATATTCGGATAAACAACTTAGAGATTACTGTATGTAACTAATTTTCTTTAATACTGATGTTTTATATTTAAAATGTGTGCTTCTCATAACGATATTCTTTTAAAAATCTTTGTTTTAGTTTTGAGCTGGTATCATATTTTAAGATACGTCAAAAACAAAAAATAAGAATAAATCTGTTTCTTTACCTCAAGCTTAAATGCGCAAATTGCATTTCCTCCGATAGAATTATCCGGTGTTGTGAAAACGGCGTAAACTAAGGTCGTCTTTGCTCCCATATAATCACCAGTTATCAAATCACTCACAGATTCTAAAAACAAACAAAATTATGATGAATAAGGAAAAAATAAAATTAGACGCGCTAGGTATAAATGCGCCTAAATAAAAAAACACCTATTATTTTATCCATCCTCAAGAGTTTAGTTTTTAATAAAAAAAATCATAAAAAGCCTTTCAAATTAGTACAAAGAAACATATCAAAAAGTGTACAAAAATGAATGTCAATGTATATTCTAAAAATAAACATAGGATAATAAATTGTTTTTTCGCACAAGCAAATGTAAAATGTTAAAGTACAAATATAGACACGTTATGATAAAGACCGGTTCTAGGCCATACTGAAAAATTATGTATTATATAGCATCATATTACAGACAATTTACCACAAATACTTTTATAAAATTATAAAATTAATATCAGTTTTGTTTCGGCATCTCGGGGCTAACAAGTTTTAATCTTATAATTTTTAATTTTAATATCCGCGGAAAGCTGTCTATTAAACGAAGCGATAAATAAATAACAATTATCACTAAAATTATGATTTGTATAAACGGAAGGTTATTGAAACGAAAGGTATATAATCAAAAAAGACAGAAGGCAAATACAGACAGAAGAATAGACTGGGTACATTATCGTCGCTTCAAAAAAAAAATTTAGGTTTTTTACTCCGCCAGTATCCTGATGTTAAAGTAAAAGTAAATCTGTGAAAGAATGAATTCACAAAATATTGGAAAAAGAAGGTATTGAAACATTTCAGCTATAACCAACATTGATACACATTTTTGTACTTTTTATAATTCGACTTTAATGACAGGAGAATACTAAAATTTTCTCTACATAGGGACAGCGGAAAGTGTCATGTGTTACTTCATAAAAATCATCCATCTCTTTTTTAGGAGTTTTCTTTTCCGCCTTCTCCTTTAATCCTTCCCCTCTAGACGTATTTTTATGACGTCACACATGACACCTTCCGCCCGCTATCCCTATAATTTCATTGTTTGGGCGAACACTCACTCATTTTTGTTAGTATCAAAAGTCATTTAAAATGATGTTCAAATACGTAAAGTTAATGTTGGGCATCAAAATCTTTACTTTGCCGTTGACGTAAATGCATAGAACTATAGCCAAATCGTCACACACTTACACTTTTTCACACACACTCACACACACACATACACAAAGACTAACAAAACTTCCAACTTGAGGATTAAATAAAAAGCCTGATTTAACCTCTCCCTATTATTATAAACATTGATTAAAAATAGACTTAAACCATACAAAAATTTAAACTTATAATTCTTTGGGAAGCCTCTCTCTCAAATAAAGAACTCAATCGGTTCAGTGATTAGCAAGATCTCAACAGACAGATAAAGAAAGCATTACTACTTTATATAATCTGAAATAGGATAACAGAAAGACAATACTTACGTAGATGATCAAAGTAGAACGGATAGTCCCCTGGGATAGAACAGTTCAGACGAGATTTCAGATAGGTTGTCCAGCGTTGCTGAAAATATTTTAATAGAATTAGAATATTCAGAAATTTTTCTATGATATGTGAGTCAGTTTACTAATTAGTCTGTTTATAGTCTACAAATATATTCTTTGATTTCTTAATCTTCCTAATTTTACTTGAACAAGGGGGGGGGGGGAGTTTTGACACATTTGCGTAAACCTATAACCTATCCTCTCAGTCCAAAGATAAAGCCTAGGTACCAGGTTTACGTAAATGTGTCAAAACTCCCCCCCCCCCCCCCTTATTATTCTCAGCCCTCTAACACTGTACGGTTTCTTTTTCTTAAGCTAGTAAAAACAAGCATTTTTTTTTTTGGGGGGGGGGTATTTATTCTAGGTATATAAAATAGCTATAAACTTTACCATGGCCTAAAAGGATCTACAATGTAAAGAAGAACCATATCGGTTCAGCGGTAAGCAAGATCCTTCGGTGCATACAAGACAGACACAAATCCTGCTACTTTTAAATTATTGATATTTTACCACAATATTGATCAAACTGAAAAAAAACATGGTAATGTTTACCTTAAATTTATTAGGACCACCTCTATCTTCCTTACAAACACGTCCTACTCGACTGAATACACTCTGAAATTAACAAAATTCATTAAAATTAACAGAAATACTTACAATTCTAAATATGTATTTTATATATCTGTGTAATCCTCATACAAAAGTGATTAAAACTTTTTCTGTCTTTACCAGAAGACCCTTTACATATCGAAATCTCTTTATTAGTGAAGCTACATATATAGATCCCAGGAAAGTGTATATATCCTCAAGTCTCTCAACCCTCTGAAGAGAAATTATTCCTCATTCCTCAGGTATTGCAAACACAAAATACTTTACAATGAAAGCTAAAATTTTGATATTTTTTTGACCCATATTCCTTTTAGGTGCCACCAGTGTCCTCTAGTGGCGATGCAACTCTTAAATACAGTGTGTCGGAGCCGTTTAATTTTGATGCGGCTCCGGCTCCGGCTCCTACCTTAAAACTAATATATAAATTTTTGTTCATTATTGAATTTGATAAAATAAAATAAATAATATAAGATATTTTGCTTTTATTTGATTAAAGCTATATAAAAGTAGAAGGATGTGTGTCTATTTGTTAAGTAACAATAGTTTGTCAGTTTATTATATGGAAATAGACCGTTGCCAAATTATAATAGGTATTACTTTAAAAAATCATTTTTAGATAATCTGGAGCCGGAGCCGTTTTAAACGAAAAATACGGCTCCGGCTCCACCAAAAATGTTGCTGCTCCCGGCTCCGAAACACTGCTTGAATATAAAAGTGGCAAAAGTAAGTATATCTAATGGACCAATAAATGAGTTTAAATTGTTGGATTTGTGTACGATAAGGTCTCCCTTGGGATTTCAACTACGCAGCAATTACTTCAGGATAATAAACTTTTATATCGACATTAGATTATTGTTATCAAATTCGTAGCAATTAACATCAATTTATCGCAAAAAATATTAATTTACTTATTGTTATAATTGTAATTTAAACAGCGCCTTTCTCGTTTCTAAATATGCTTTGTCTATAACATTGTACCTTTTTGTCCTAAAACTCAAATAAAATTTATCAAAAATCAGATAAGTAGGTTGAATATATAATATGGACGTACGTACTTTCTGTTGATGTTCATAGTGTTGCTACGCTTTCTAAATCGTACCAAACTGTTACATGCAAAATTTGAAATCAATTGGACAATTTTAGATAAATTAAATTAACAAAAAGAGCTAACCGTTTAAAAATAATATATCATTGGATTGTAGAATTCTACACAACAAAAAACGCACGTCTACAAAATTTGTTAATTATAAAAATCCTAATTAAAGGGCAATTAGTGTCAAAAAATGAGCGAATAAACAAACCCTAGCAAAAGTATGATGTGATATATCTTCCGCATAAAAATTATATTTTATTGAGTAAAAAGTTTATTGAAGCTAAAACATTATTAGACAATATGATTTAATATGATCTTCCGAATTTGGCGGCTGTTTGAATTTTATATTTGTATGTTTGGGGCGGAAATGTTGGTATACCATATTTGTATTGGGGGAAATTTGACTTTTCTTACACGAAACATATTATTTATTTTATTTGACTTTATGAAGGAAAATTAACCTGCTTCATAATAATGTTTTAGAAATTAATTGCTTTGCCTTTAAACAAAAAAAAATCTGCATAAAAACGTAGTTTATAATAAAAATAATTACTATTAGATTTAAAACAGTTTTATAATATTGCAATCTTTTTTTTAAAATAGGTTTATATTAAACCAACAAACATAGCGTCCATTTACTCGTGGAAAAAAAAACGGTTTTGTTTGCCTTGAACGAAACACAATAATCTTGACATCGTACTACAGTAAACTTAAGCAATAATTATTTCTTAAAACCATACCTATTTATTTTATAAATGAAAAAAAATCCAGTCATAATATAATTTTTTCCTAAACTTGCCTTTTTGTTATTAATAGCAAACAATTATTTTTTAGCTGTAGGAGTGAACATAAATTAACATGCCTATTAAAACAAGAATAACAAAATTGATGTAAGTAAAGCTTTACAAATGAATACAACTACATTAACAAATGTAGAGTTGCAGTGCTTTCACTATTGATTGAAACAATTTTGAACGGAAAAAATTTTAATAAACTGCCAAATAATTGTCTTGAAGTTACTATCTTAAAAATGAATGTGATAGAACCATTATATCTTAATAGTTTTTTGATGGGAAAGTAGAAGTTTTGGTAGGTAGAAGAGTATGTACGGGCTAAAGCAATTGATTTTAGAGCTTTTATACTAATATATAATATAAGCTGAGGTAAATTGTAACATGCCCAATTACCAAATCTACCTATCCATTAAGAACTTTACACACGGACAAGCTCTAAATGTAAAAAGGTTTCCTTTTAAAAACTGTTTATTTTCTGGTTATATTTATGAGGAATCATTGTTGATTATTTATTTGTTTTAGCAGTCATGAAACACCTATTAATCTAGCATTTTATTTAAAGTTGGGAATTAGAGTTCACTTTTCTTCTCATATGTCCGGGGTGGTTTCTCTTGTTCTCTTGCCTTCCTACATGCTAGGGCGCAGCCGTTAGCAATGTGTAAATAAATAAGTTTACATAGCTAATAGTTATATTTACAGGGAAGCTCAACAACTAATAATGACTATACTGGTAAATCTTCTATTTGTAATATTTTGTATCTTAGTTATAAAAATTCTAAAATTTCTCTTTGAGGTATGAATCTTACTGCTTTTATATAGGCTAAAAATCCTTTGGTTTTCTAAAACATTCTGGGTTTTTTACCAAAAACGGAAAATTAAATTAATTAAAGATCCATTTAAAAAAATTATAAGTATAACAGTTGATAATATCATTTATGATCACAGTACTTTGTTAAGAGAAAAATATAAATACCAATTATATTACAGTATAATAATATTAAAAGAAAAATGGTCATACAATGGCATTAATAGGGTCTTTAATCGACATATGTAATATTTATTTTAAGGCACAAGTCGTGATAAGGGTGAATATATGCATTATATATGCATTATAAAAACAATACTACCACTCTATAATTCAACTCCTTATTAACATTTAACAAGACAGGTAGAAAGTTTCAGGACAATGAAGGTGCCACTAGGTATTTATAGCAACATTGCTCTATAGTTAAAAATCTAATGTCTGAGCAATGCAGGTCATGCAATGGATATTGAGTCAATAATGTATGTTTCATGTTAGTACATTAATCACTACCAGGTACGTATACAACTCTTACCCCCTGTCAACAAAAAGAAGGCAGGTGAAGTAAGACAATATCCGAAGGGGGAATATTTTTTTTCATTTAAAATCTTTCTAAACCACTTTTTGAAAGCTTAGTTTCGAACTTTCGACTGGCAGAAAAGTTTCAAAGAATTGCTTCGGATACATTATAATTTATACTCGTAATAAAATGTGTTTATTTGTGTTTTTATTTTGTATGTGTTGTTGTTTGTGCTTCCAGTAAAATCTTTCAAACGGCTTGCAAAAGTGGAAGATTCCTAAGCAGGTTAAAGGTTATTTCGCAGTGCAGTAGGTTAAAACCAAGTAAACCTATCCCACCCTCCCCCCACCACCAAACAAAACAAAAAAAATAAAAAGCACATTCTCTTTTATCAGAATCCGTATCGAGGGGAAAGCAAGAACGTCCAAGCTTTTTATTGAAGTGGTAAAAGAAGGGTTTCATATACGAGAAAATCTGATGCATTCTTTAAAGTTTTAAGGGGGTTAAATAAGGGTTACTACAAAGTATGAGTGGAATAAACACCCTTTTATCCCCCGCTCTATCTGTAAGGAGAAGCCACCCCGAATAAAATGTAAATATCATATATCATATTGGGATTAAAGATAAATATTCTGTCTACTTTATGAATGGTATTATTAGAAAATTTATCTTTGATAAAAGAAAGTAAATAAATTAAATCCGTAAGGTGACGCAAGTAAGGTTGACAACGTGAAAAGCCCCAAAACTATAAATCTCTTTATCTATTCATTCATTAAAGGGTATCAAGGACAATTATTTCCATAAGTAACGTAGCAAGAAAAAAAACAATCGATTAGATTTATAAATGAATGGTACCTACTGCTGCTATGTCAGGGACATGCAATTGATTGTATGATTAGGGGAAATTCCTCCACCCCTAAACAATCAAAACTTAGGACTTTAAGAAAAAGGTCTTCTAATTATAGGGTTAGTTGTCTGTTAGGTGTTACATTTTATAATTCCCTCTCTTATTTAAATAGACTAAAAAATAAAGGGGGAAGGGGTACGGCGGTTGAGAGCTCAATAATCATTTTGAGGAAAAGCATCTTAAATGTCAATAAAACTATATCTAAAGCTGAAATTGGCTGTTAAAGATATCCTATCCCCGTTTCTATAATTATATAGTTTGCATACCAATTTATTAAAAGCGAAGCTTTTCTATAATTAGGGTCGGTCCGTCCGTCCGAGATAGATAGCTTTTATTCGTTAATTTAAGCATGTTAGAATTGTCCTATCGATTTCAAACTTTGCATGATGATTCCTGTAGTAGTTGGGTATGATTTAGAAAGCGTAGCAACTCAATAATCATTACAAGAATGTCCGTACGTCCATTTTAAACATGTTGATTTTTCTACTTTTTTAACAACAAATTTTCAAGTGTTTTAATTATCCGTTTGATCTGATTTTTGGTATATTGATTCCTGGGACAACAAAGAACAATATTATAAGCGAAGCAACTCTATAATCAAGTCCAAAAATGTAAGTATGTCCATAAACATTATCCTATTTTTAAGCAGTTTTTCAACAAATTTACCTACAATTTTGATTCGACATTTATACATTTATGTTCCGATTTTTCAGTTCAGATACTATACAAGTGTTAATGTCCGTTTGTCCTACCGTTTCAGTGCTTCGCTTTTATGGATGTTGTCATCCTTGTTTTACCATACATTTTGTAACCTAACTTTACTAACATGAACAACATAGCCTAATTGTACATAAAAAAATCTCTTAGAAATTATACACTTTAGATTTATAATTAAAATGGTATTGATTGATTTATGTTGACCATGTCACATTTGATTAATATGATATGAATTAATTTCTATAATATGTGCAAGAATTATTACTAGAAACCTAAAGATACATTAACAGTTTTGATAAAATAACAGTATGAGCATATTTCCTTAGCAAATTTTCCTGTGATAATCTCACCATATAGCCTATTTTCTACAAATACAAATAATTTACCATAAAAAAAGTAGAATTCTAACCAAACCAATAAAAGAAATTGTGTTTACATAAAATAAGCATTTACATAAAGCTATTCTTACAGCCTTTTTTTGTAATTTTGTCACAGCAGAATTACAGGTAAACTAATACTGATATTTCACTCTTATATTCAGGTATGAAAACAACTATAGAAATCACAATTATTCTCTGCAGGCATCTGAGAGCCTTTAAATTCAGGGATAAATGGATAAAAAGCTTACATGTATATTCCAAACTGGTTCTTGAATAAACTAGACCGAAAACGGCCATAATATACAAAAATGCCATGAACAATAACGTATAACAGGACAAAACAATGCGGGAATGAAAACAATTATAGCTCAAAAAAGTGTTTAAAATTATTCTTAACGTTTTGCATGATTTTGAACCTTTAATGTAAAGGCACAAATATTATACAGTGAATGAATTTGTATTAAACAACATTTTTCTACAAAAAAAAACACTTTATATCTGTAGAAACATACAGATTAAGCATATTAAATGTTTTTACAAGCAGAGTAGCATGAATCTTAGGAAATAAAGCAATCTTTTAATTATTGGATTAGGCAAGTCTAGGTGGTCCTCTATTAACATCTTTTATATAATATTTACTAGCATACTAACATGCAGTGGCTCCGTATTCGAAGGCAGAGGCAGAGAATTAGACTAAAACCATACCAAGAATTAAATGTAAAAATAGAATATCCTTAAACCATTAGACGCTACCCTAAAATTAAGTTACTACTTAATATAATATGATACCCCCAAGATACAAGAAAACTCAACAAAAAAAATAACAATTGCACAATGCACAATCCCTTTATCTATATTGAAGTGCGCATTAAACACAAAGCAAATTACCAACAGAGGTGTAAATGGGATATTTTATGCATAGACATTTTATACCATTTCAGAGGGATATTTTTTCCATGAACATTTCATATTATTATACTTATGGATATTTATTCACATTTCATAAGGATATTTTATGTTTGGACGTCTTAACCCATTTTCTACCTAAAGATATAGGCATTTGAAATAAATTTTGTTCATAAATGAAAAAACAGGAACATTCATCGAATTCAGCGGTTTCCCACACAGTTCCCCCCCCCCCCCTCCTCTCCTTTATTTGAAATAATAGTTATTTTAGTTAGGTTAAATTGGGTACATGGAATTTTCCGCTGGGTCGGGGCCCCTTACAGGGAATAGACATATGAGAAAAAATAACCCCCTTCCCTTATTTTCATCTATCTAAAATTTGTTTTCAGTGCTCAATAGTCACCTTAAGTGAAAGAACCTTGATTTCAATTGATTTGAATACAATATTGGATCATTGCTGTGTATTCCTTCTTTCCTTTTAAAAACACATTTTTGTCTTAGAAATCAGCAGAACACATATTCTCTAGAAACTATGTACCTATCCTGGCACCAGAAATTGGAAAGAGTATAAAAATGGAAAAATGCATTTTATGAAATTCTATCCGCCCAACGGGTTTGTTTGGTGTTCTTGTATTTCTGCACATTAAGACCTCAGGAATGATAAACCACTTATTCAAATTAATTTTAATAATATCACAACACCTATTTTTTTCAAATTGTATCTCTTGACCTCATAGAAACATTTTATAGTTTTGAGACTTAGGTTGAAGCTATAAGACACCAGAATTTTAAAGTAGAAGGAATGGTGGTATGCATACTTAAAATGGTTCCTGGAGTTTTTTAAACTGGAATATAACAGAATATTGTAACCCTTGAAGATGTACAATCATACCCCTGTTACAAGGGTATCTAGGAATGATATTTAATGGAGGAAATAGAGGCTTTTTCCATATGCAATATTAAAAAAAGTATGATATTGAGTTAAGTAGCGTACCATTAAAAGGATATTTTTGTTAATATCAAAATTATAACTATCCTTTATTTAAAGAAGAAACGGTAAAGGTGTTGAAAGTTTGGATCTACTGCAGTTCACGGTAAAATATTGCTGGTAACGAATATTGCTAAAAAATTATGAATTTTAAAGGCTGCTAGCTGCCAAACGGCTGAACGTACAGATCATGCCCGCACATAGTTTTAAGCGGCATAAAAAGGCCTACAAATAATCTGGAATAACCATAAATCAATAATGCATAATTATCTTGCAGTGCAGAGAAATGCGCGAAAAAGACCTATTTTACGCGGTTTTTCTTCAGTGAAGCCTTCCCTGTGCATCATTAGATCTTGGCTATTCCAGATTATTTGTAGGCCTCCCTATGCCGCTTAAAATAGTGTGCGGGTATGATCTGTACGTTCAGCCGTTTGGCAGCTAGCAGCCTTTAAAATTCATAAATTTTTAGCAATATTCGTTACCAGCAATATTTTACCGTGAACTGCAGTAGATCCGAAAGTTTTATTAATTTTAGTTCTGTTTTTAGAAATATAAAATTAATATCGGATACCATAACACAAATGAAACATGATATTTCTGTACTATCATTGAAGCCTTATTCATATTTCTTAATAAATCTTTTATTTGATTTTGAAATACTTAAACTATAATGTAATAGATATGAATTAAATTCTTGTCTACAGTACAAAAAAAAGGTTGTTTAAACTATGTAATCTAATTTTAATAATCCTCTATATTACAAGTGAAAAAAGCCTATTATCTATTGTTTAAAGTTGCAATGGGTAAAAACTTTTCACAGCTAGTTCAAAATATAGTTATAAGTAAATGACTAAAAAATAGCAAAAATTTATTTTTTCTACTCTGACTAGAATGTAGTAGGTATCTTTGATGAAACAAACATCATTACAACCATAACAATCAATGATGAAAAAATCCCAAACACATTAATGCCTATACAACAAAGTCTAAAATAATGAAAGATTTTGTTGTGCTACTTATTGTCTTGTTTAAATTTCTGACCTCATTTCCAATACAGATCCCTATATACAAGACTATAACTATCCAAACCTTTTTGCCAGCGCATTACTTTTGAAAGCCTTTTTGTGCCTATATGTTGGCTAAAGTTAGGACCATGAAAAAAAAACTTGTTCACTAATAATAACAATGTGGAGTTTGTATTGATCGTTGTTTAGTTGTGCGTATATACACATATATTATAAGGCTTTGATATACATATATTATAAGGCAATTTTCTTAAATATACATATAACATAAGATTAAGCGCCTTTTTAATGGGGATTTTTATTCCCCTTGCCGTCTTAGAATAATAATGTTAATGTCGTGTGGGTGAGTTGCACCTGGACAGAACAGTCAACTTGTCAACTCAAGGCCAGACTCTTGGTCCTTCACCTCATACCCGTGGTACAGTACATTACAGACAACCAACCCTTTGATTGCACGATCTTTGTCTGGAGATCCTAACTGTGCATGGTAATGAGTTGCGCCTGTTTGGGGCCAAGGCATTCCCCCTACTCTAACTCTTTGATGTCCTGTGCCGAACAGAGCAGGTAGGTACCATTTTTAACGTCTTTGGTATGACGCGGATTCGAGTTGCATCCTTCCCATAAGTTTCCTTGGCACTTTAATTAGGACTTGTGGGTAATTTACACTTCAACCTTATGGGTGGAGAGTTAAGGTTTCGTGATTTTTCGGTCACGGTATTATTGCGACAATTAATGCAACCCAAGCATGAACATGACGCTGTATCAGCAATGACTGAAGCCACATCAAATCCTAGGGACTTTTCAATGCAACCTAGGATCCAAGCATGACTCCTAGTCGTTGAACTAACAAACGCCACTAATACACCAGTGAGCTACTACACAATGCTAGTCCACAAGGACTTTTCAATCAACCTATGACCTTACAGCGTTTTTCAATCACTAGTGCACCATGCCAAGGACCACCCATGCATACCTGATTTAGGGCTAAGGCTTCCCCCCTACTCTTACTCCAAATCTCTAACGCCTGAAAGAGCAGCAGTAGGTACTAATTTTACATCTTTAGTATTGATGCGGTCTGGGGACTCGAACCCGACACCTCCCCGACAGATAAGCGGACGTTAAACCACTAAGCCATATCTGCGGGTGCCGTCTTAGAATAACCTCAAGATGTATATATTAAGCTTCTCAGTCTGACAATTTATAGTCAAAGAATATTTATTTATTCTAGTCCTAGACTAGGCTATATGACTTTACTAAATTAAGTACTTTAGTCAATAGTGTGACTTTGATTTGAGATTCAAATTATTATACGAGGTATACTGTAGTTCACTTAAATGCCAAACTAGCTTCTATACCTCATCCGCGGGTAGTTTACATTATTAAATTATGTACAATGCACTACCAAACTTGTTTCAACAAATGAATACAAACTTTTTTGGTAGCATAACTACTCTCTAAACATTGACCTACGTAGTAATAGGGTATCTTGATAATTGTACCAGGTTTTTTAAGGAAAAAAAACAGCCTATAATGATTTTTTTCTTCTAAAAACTCGAATAATAGTTCCATTGAAATTTGTATTTTTCTATGTAATTAAAATTTGTTGCGCTTCTTAGAAACATGATTGTTTTTGTTAAACTATGCACATTATAATCTAAACAATCTAAATTAGGCTATGTTGTAGTTTTCTATGTTATTACGGGCTTTCAAAAATAGAACACTTCAGTGTTTTTAACAGCTTTTTTTATTTTTGGGTCATTGATTTTGAACAACAATGATGGTAAGTCTAGATATGTTAGAACTGTCCCGTCTGTGTCAAACCAAGTTTTCTGTAAACATAATATATGATTTTAAAAGTGTAGCAACTCTTTCAATGGTACCATAATGTCCTTCGGGTTTTTTTATACAAATTTTGGTTTCCTAAAAAAAATATTTTTACAAGATTCATACTATTATCAAAAAGAGTGATTCCTCGAATGATTTGGCACAATGTTATAAGTGTATCATAGTTAACTTAGTTTAAAATTCCTACCTTTCCACAGTTGATATACTCTACAGCTTGTTCACGGAAGAAAAAATACACAAAATTGTCGTCTTCCAGTATCCGAACAAAATCTGGATCTAAACAAAAAATACAGGTTTAAAATGAGTTTATCCTATAAAGATCCCGTAAACAACTTGGCCATAGTTCTAATGAATTCAGGGATGTTTAGATACTGTCCCAAGGCAGGTATTAGGCTATACGTACCAATGAAAAATTACATAAAAATATCTTAAACAAAGCCACCTCTAATATATACCTAATATTAGAATATATCCAGTAAAAACTTACCATTAAGTATTTTTGAATCATACTGTTCAGTTCTTTGTGGGTCTCTGAAAATGAGGGGATCCGAACCAGAGAAGTCAGACACAGTTGCTGTATATAGCTCACCATCTACGATATAAAGACAAAATTAAATTTAAATTTTCAAAATGAGGAGATTAGAACCAGATGAATCTTACACCGTGTCTACAACTCCATTTACAAAGCAAATGCCTACAGTTTTAAAATTTTAACAGTGGAACATAATTTTTCAAAATTTATTAGGTTTTACCCATCCATGAATAGCTTTTTTAAAACTCTGAAATACCTCGTACCCCAGAAACAAATAAATTATCGCTTTGGGACATTGTTAAAAGCCCTAGTTTAAAAAAAAAACAAGTTATTTTTTTTCATTTCAAACACAAAAAATATTTTTAACCCCCTACAAAAAAAATAGCTTGGTAATTACCCTTACTATGTACATTTCTAAAACATGATTTTTCAATAAATGAATGTTTTAATTTAATTTATTTCAGCAAGTAATCAAATGATTTATAGTCGGTCAAATAAGCAAAAAAATATTAAATCATATTGCTGAAAAGGGACAGAGAATTCTTATTCAAATAAAAAAGATATTAATTTTAGTAAATATTTAATTCTTGGACTTTGCTATTACAACAATACAAATAAAAGCACAACCCTCAGTTGATCCTAATGTTGACGTAAATAACAAGTAAGTTAGCATCTATATGAATTGAATATCCTAAAATGATATATCTATTTTAGTCATATAGTCGACATAATTAATTCATGGGCATAGAATACGTGGATATATATTGACAGGGGAAAATTTTTCGTCAATATGGACCTCATTTGTTGGTCAGTTCGTTTATCTATTAGGAGGGGAATGTATTTGATAAGGGGTGGTTAGGGGTTATCGTTATTTTAGCCAGCTAGGAGTTTCACTTTATTATAGTACATGAAAATCTGTGCAACATCGATTCATGAAACAAAATACTTCAATGTTTGACTAGGATGAAAATTTATACAATAGAATGCACTATTTTTTCCTAATTCAAGTCCTTAACCTTTACTAGTCAATTAAAAATAATTGATTTCTAATTGATACTTGAAAAAAAACGTACGTAATTGCTGGAGTAGTAATTGTAATATGATGCTACTTATATATTTTAGAGTACTTTCAACATTTAGATGTTTTTCTAGAATTAATGTTTTTAAAGCTATTAACTACTAAATTTAAGATTTAAAAATGGCAAAACTTCGCAAAAATAGAAATTATAACAAAAATAAATATAAGTGATATAATGTTGGCAGTAATGATAAATTAGAATAATGCAACAATGATAATAATAAAACAAGGATGACAACATCCATAAAAGCGAAGCTATGAAACTTTAGGACAAACGGACATTAACACTTGTATAGTGTCAGAACCGAATAATCAGAATATAAATGAATAAGGTCAAAGTAAAATTGTGAGTAAATTTGTTGAAAAACTTCTTGATACAAGATAATGTTTATGGACATACTTACAATTTTAGGACTTGATTATAGAGTTGCTTTGCTTATAATATTGTACTTTGTTGTCCAAGGAATCAGTATACCAAAAATGTAGAACAATCGGATAAAGAGAAAAATCAACATGTTAAAAATGGACATACGGACATTCTGGCAATGATTATAGAGTTGCTATGCTTTCTAAATCGTACCTAACTACTACAGGAATTACCATGCAAAGTTTGAAATCTATAGGACAATTCTAACATGCCTATATATACGAAAAAAATATCTGTCTAACCGACCCTAATTATGGAAAAGCTTCGCTTTTAATAAGGCTTCAGGAAGCACCACAATATTATTACAAATATTTGGATGCTTAACTACTAGCAAAGCTACTACTAAGGATTTAATTCCTTTTTTAATATTAATGAAAGGCCTTGCGAGAAAATATATTAAGGTTCATGTTATATAAAATTTTCTTTGCTATGGATTAGCGTTTACTTAGTCATTTATAAATATAAAGGAATATGTAAGACTTAGGAAAGAAGCTCTTTATAAGGCTTATAAAAATGACGTAATACAATAAAACTGACCAATCATAGGCCAATACACAGACTAAATTACCTAGATGGCGGGCCAATTGTAGGCCAGTATGACGTCATTTTTATAGGTTCTATAAAAAGCTTCAATATGTGAGACTTATGAAACTCTAACTTCTATGCCACCTAAGAAATATTCTAGTATTTCGCCCAATATGCTGTTCTAAAAATACCTATCTCTAAAAAAAGTTAAGCTTGTCAAAGTGTAGGCATACCTAGTTTTTAAACTATTCCAAATTCTAAGATTTCAAAATTTAAATTCCTAAATTTTTATATCTAAAGTAAAAAGTTTGAATGAAAATATTGAAATTACTGATCCAAAAACTGATGTATTTTATACTACAAGAAAGAATTTAGAATGAATATTCTTACAAACAAAAATTTTCTTTAGAATTCTGTATTAAACTGTAATCATAATGTTCATGATTTCAATATCATCATATTGAACAAGGACTTTTAGGAAGGAGTGGTAAAGGTTTGCCCACCCCCCTCAAAAAAAAGGCTTGTACTTCCTTTACATGAAAATTCTACATATTTATATATGTACATAATAAATATGAATATGCTTGTAAAATCAAAAACAAATCAAAATATATTTCTACTCTACATGGATAATTTTAATATAGCTAGAAAACTTTTTTACAATAAAAGTCTCAATCTTTTACTACAGGATAGCATAAAACCATAATGTATTCAGAAAAACATACAAAGGAGGGAGAAATTTAAGAGAAAGTTGGCTACCCTTTCATGGAAGGACAAGGTGTGGATAAGTGGCCTTCCCCGATTTTCGGGGATTTAACAGGAAAAACAAGGGGGAGAGGGGAATTTTCTAAAAATAAAAAACATTTTCTGTTTTCTATCAAATTGAATGTCCATTTGAAAGGTTGTCAAGTGGATGATTTTTAGCTCTGGGGGGCCACACAACACACATCAATATTTATCCTTCTAACCCTAGAAGTATCAAGTTGACATTTAATTTTCATCAACTAATTTGTCGATATATTGTAATAGCCATGACTGAAATATTATCTAGAAACTATGTTTTAGTGATAGCATGTCGATTAGATTATAAGATATCGACAGTATGCAACTATACCTATATGATTTAATTTAACATAAGAAGACTAGGTATTAGATTATGACAAGGGAAAAATTTTCGTCAATTAAGCTTGCTTTCACTGAACTCGTTTATTGGCCAGTTCGTTCTTTCAGTAGGCGGGGAGGGGATGAGTTAAAGAGAGTGGAAGGGGTGATTCGTTATTTTAGCCCGCTACAAATTTCAATTTATTAAAGAATATGAAAATCTGGTGTAAGATATCCAAGTAATAATAAATCTATTGTGATAGTTATGTGTGTGTACAATAACAAGATCAAAGTTTAACTGGACACCCAAACCCACATTATAAGATTTTCTAGAGACATAAATAAACATTTTCTTTTGTTCTTTTTCTTATCTTACAGAATAATTTATGGAAAGTGACAGTAAAGATTTTATTTAATTTTATACAATTTTTACAATAAATTTAAAATTTTACTTCAGTTTATTGGCCTGTTATATACCTTATAATTCATTCATTTATAAAAAGTAGTTTGGTTCTGGTTGTACAGTTAAGTTCTTCATTTTAGGAATATTTAAACAGGTCTCCAGATGGTTTTATGCTATCTTATTTTTAAGTTAAGGTCTCGGGATACTTTAGTTTTTTACTGCTCCCCCTCCCCCTCACCCACTCCTCTTACACTTCTTGCTATGGACACATAAGTACCATAAGCAAAAATCTCTGAAGGAGCTTCTTCTCTAGAGACTTGGGGCGAATCAGTGTAGTACAGTACCTTAGAAATTACTAAAACATGTACTTACAGACAAAGTATATAATGAGAGCAAAGCTACTCTACAATTGTTACCTGATAAAATATAGGAAGAATTATGGGCTGGATCATATGGAGTCAAACATTTGCCATCAAACTCTTCTGCTATGGAATAATTTCCATCCTAAAGTAAATATAAATTTACTAAGGACATAAAAACCGTGTTATTAGATTATTATTCTTGAACATAGGAGCATTACATACGTACAAACAGACAGAGAGTGAGGGAAGAAAACCTTTATCAAATATGCTTTTAAAGACAGTCCTAACAAAATTAAAAATATAGGACATTTTATTTTTATCAGAGAATCAGAATGTTACAACTAATAAGTTAATAAGGAAACTGGGGTTACAAGAGTGAGACAAGCTCAGCTTTATAAAACACATTAAAATAACAAACTGATACTTTCTATAACTAATAGTACATACCGGTAAAGTAGAATTTGTCAATTTCTTTTTTTTTTTACATTTTACAGGTTTTCACTTTCTAGGTACGAAATTGCCAGATTTGTACTAGCCTAGCTGAAAAACCACCAACTTTTACTTTCTATAACTATTAACATTAATTAGTAAAGTTAGTTTTGTAAAAGTTATCAAATATGGTTTTGTTATTTATTATCTTCCTATCCCTTATGTCATACATAATATAAATGAGGGTAAAAGTAAAATTGCCAAAATGTCCGAAATGAATATTACATTTAAAGAAAGACTTAGACTTTTTTTACCTTAAAATTAGTGTTGCAAATTTTTTGTAAATCCATTTTTTTTTTAAATAAATTTTATAACAATAATTTTCTTTAACTGAGGAAAAGCAGAGTTTTTAAAAAGGAAATTATAAGGTTCAATATTTTTTTTCTTCAAAAAAAAAATGCTTAATCTTTTAGTAAAAGTAAAATGGAAAAACATTTTCACTTCCCAGAGATGGGTTCTTAAAAGATAATGCCGCGTTTTTTCGACATTTTTTACGCTATGAATAACAAGCGCGGCATTCACGAAATCTAAAAGAGTATACAACGATTTATTTAATTATTTCGCTTTTGTTAGTACGGCCTTCATAGAAGAAAAACAAATTATCTTCAATCCATTTTTGCTGCATATTAATTAATGCATCTTTTTAGAGCTGTGTTCGACATTATAAAAATTGCTAAAAAAAATAATTTAAAATTCAGTATTCTTAAGTTATATACTCTGTTGAAATTCTATCGTCTTCGTTCAATCAATCAATGTCTAAAAAACGCCGAAAAAACGCGGCATTCATCTTTTAAAAACCCATCTCAGCAATTTGATGTCAAAAAAGGAGAAGGAAAGTCAAATTCCATAGCATAATAGTACATAATACTATTTTTCCAAAGATATTTTAATATACTATAAACTTTTTCATATATTCCTGATATGTTTATTAATGAACATGCAACTTTTATTATTGCATAACCATAATGTCTCCTAATAGTAATATTCATTTATATTGAACAAGGACAATTATGTCAGTGTTTATCGTAACAGAAGATGTTAACAATATTTCAGATGGAAAAAGAAGTGATAAAGTAAAGTAACATTACTTAAACTTCAAGTCTCAATCTTATGAAATACATTATATTTGAATGTAGATTTATTGCTAATCACACTTATTTTTTTAATCATAAAATGAACTAACTAAAGTGTAGCTAACTGGGCTAATATAATCAGGAAGTAGTTAATAATGGACAAAATAACCGACATCCCCAGATTTTACTCAGAAATAGTTAATTTAGTGTGTAGATTGTCCTATCCCTTAGGCCCTAAATAAATATACAAAACTATTAATATCAACTGATTTCCTATAATGTGTGTGTGTGTGTGTGTGTGTGTGTGTGTTTGCATGTGAATGACTTGTAATAATGGTTATTAAATAGGTCAATTGGTATGCTTGTTTCTCTTTATGTAAGTAATGATGAGATTTTAATTAAATTATCCATAAAAATAATTTATGGTAAAGCTACCCAGCGAACACTCAGTAACTAATAATTCGGTGCTTTCCGACAAAGTACCGGTTAAACACTGATGGAGGGGGGGGGGGGGGAAGTCCTCTATACCCAATCCCTGCGATGCATATACCGGCGTTGCCAGGCAGTATATAAAATGATAAAACCTATTCTAACCTGACCTAAAGTAATAACAATCATACGAAAAACTACTTAACTCCCTCGCCCCCACCCTTATTTATTCAAAAACAAAGGTAGTTTGGTTCAGGTGTTAAACAGGTACTTTATGAGAAAGCACCATTAATTCTTGTAACAGGTCTGTATGTCAGTCAGTAATGTTACAATAACTGACCTTGTATCTATAGTATCTACATTTAGGTTTGAAGGCGTGTGTACCACAGATTAACAACAAAGATTTCTCTGTCTTCCCTATCACTCGAATATGATTCTGGCATTGCTCCTAAACATAGATAATTTATCATTATTTTGTATTTTTAACAAGCGAAAAAGTTGCCTTTTATCTAGGGTTGGATAAAAGGCATGAAAATGTAGAGATGTGTGTAATGTGTATCAACGAATCATTTATTATTCATTTACACAATAAAATAATACAGGGTGCCACATCAAAATTATCATTCATTTACACAATATTATAATACAGGGTGCCACCTCAAAATTATCATTCATTTACACAATATAATAATACAGGGTGCCACATCAAAACTGTTACTCATTTACACAATATAATAATAAAGGGTGCCATATTAAAATAATTATTCATTTACACGATAAAATAATACAGTGTGCAACTTCAAAATAATTATTCTTTTACACAATATAATAATACAGGGTGCCACATCAAATAATTATTCATTTACACAATTTACACATTAACCTATTGAGACACACTGTATACATAATATAATATATAATGATATTGCACCATATATAATATAAAATACTTATTATATACATTACAGTATGGTCCACAAAAAGATACTAAAAAATACATATTATCTATGTTAAAAAAAATGGTGAATCTTTTGACTCTTTTGTAATTGATTAAAAAATATTATAACAATATTGCAAAGTATAAAAATATATTTTTTTTACCATACTGTAAATATGTTGTATGTGTATAAAACATTAATGGAAAGGATAGAAATATGCTTAATGTTCATCACATAATATAGACTATGTACTATACTAGATAGAATGTCTTTTTTTAATTAGATACAAATATGCATTAAAGAAAAAAATTCTAAGCGAGCAATAGAACTTTAGAAGTAATATTTTTTTGCAGTAATATCAAAATCTTTGGGTGACCTATGAAAAGAATTATTTTTGAGAGAACAAAAAAGAAATTATGTAACTTGTGTGTGTGTGTGTGTGTGTGTGTGTTGGTATTCCCGGAGTTTGCATTTGGTTGAGAAAAATGTGGGTTTTTTTTTATTACTCACAATAAAGAGGAGACCAACGAACAATAATTTTTACTTGGGAGAATTAGAATAGCAGTTCAACTAAAGATTTTTATGAAGAATTTAAATAAGCTAAAAACTTGAAAAGTTTCATCATTAAGCTTTCCTTATAATATAGTATTCCTCCCTCTCCAGCTGTTCATTAAATCTTTATGGACACACATCCACTTAAAACCTATAATGAATGTTCTGCAAGTTGTTACTACAAACATGAATAAGGAAAATCCCTCCAAAAGAAACGTGTTAGAAATAGAAAGTAAACAAAAACATTTATTGGTACAATAAAGTATAAGTACAAATAAAATAAATGATAGACATACAATATTTTTACAAGTATCTAAATTTTATTAGAGAATCATTTTGAATGCCTTAAACCATGACAATGTTAAGCTTTCTTGAAAATAATAGACTAGTCATTTAATAGGTATACCATATAAAATACCAAAAGTAACAATCAAGCATCCTATACACTGTTTCTAGAAATAATTTAATTTTTAACACAATTTTACTTTAGTTAAGTATTTAATGATTTTTTTGAAACGCTGCTATAATTAGCTTTAATAATGCGTTTTAATTACATACATAAACATTGTAGAGCTATCTCAATACAATTAATATAGGAAAAGTTTAATTCTCGTGTGAGGTAACAAAAAATTAATAAACCATTTAAACCCTAATTTATATTAGTAACCTATAATGGTCCTTGCTCGCATAAAAATAACGCTTCTATTCACAAATGTATTTAGCTTTCTTTTGTATGGAATAAAAATAAATATATATAATGTTTATTTACTAAGGTAATGATGAAAAAAGTGTGTTTAATATGTTTACTTAATTTATTGTTTATATACTGGCATACATACAATTGTTTATTATGTTCTAGATTTGTTAAAGCAAATAAAAAATGTATGTGTTAGCATGGACGGGTATAAAAACTCACCCAAAATTGAAATTGGGAACGCCTACCTTCCCCTTTTTTCACTCCCTAATGGTTTCTCACAACCCTGTAGTGGATTCTTTAAAAAAAATTGCCCCACTAATCGCTTAGTGGGGCAAAATTGTTTTCGTGAAAAATCCTCTAAAATCACATAAAAAATCTACAAAAATAAAATAAAATATTATGTTCATAACCCTTCTATGATTTTATTTATTTTTGTAGATTTTTAATGTGATTTGTGGAGTTATCACGAAAACAATTTTGCCTCACTAAGCGATTAGTGGAGCAAACTTTTTTTAAGAATCCACCTCTGGTGAATTGCTGTGCACGGCACTGATCACACGAAATGGCGTACACAGAGTTTTACCAGAGGGATGTGAACCTTGAGGGGATGGAGAAAGATATATGAAGAACATCATCATTCCAATTTAATGTTACATGCATTAGGGATCCACAATCAAAATTTTGAAGAAAATAATGCCATTTCTGATATAAGAATAGATATCAGGAAACTTTGTAATGCATATCAATATCCTGCTGTAAAAAATATACACATACTATAACTTGCAACTTCATATTTTAGATATGCTATGTCCTTACGCCACTTCAAATAAAACTATACATAATCTAAAGATTATAGATTTGCGTTAATCTAATATAAAAATGCAAATATAATACAATTTTTAATAAAACAATTTGTATACGTGCAAACTAAGCATCTTTATTGCATATAATGCATATTTTTTTTATTTTTACTGTACATTATAATATTACTTTACATAATGGTATTTATAAAGAATAATTAGAATAATAGCGTACCTATACTTTTTAAGAATACTTATATAACAAGCAATCATTTATAAATTACATGAATATAATATAGAAAATAAGGTATACAGGACAAGGTGTCCAACCTTTTTCATTTGGGGGGTGGGGCGGGGGGATAAAAATTCAAAACTCATTTGGGGGGGGGGGTAATCATATAAGCAATGACGTCCAAGCTTTTTTTTAAGAGAAGGTTCATTAAATAAATGATTTCTGTATGGCACACATACAAAATACAGATTTATCTAATTATAAGATAAGTATACCTACACGTTACAAAGGTATTCTATGATAGGTAGATATATTATACTAAACCTAGAAAGAAATGGTATAGTAGTTAATATAAATATAGGTACTTTATCGAAATAAAAGCCAGATATACTGTTAACTTATCACTACAAATAACAAGGATAAATAGATTATAAGTAGAACATTTCTATTAATAAAATAAATTTTACCTTTGTTTTTCCTTTGACAAGACAGAGCTCATAATCTGTTGAATCTGGCGGCCATGTGATACGCTGAAATTAATTCACAAATTATAATCTATGATTATATCTAATTATTATTATATTAGTTCTAGAAAAACCTAATCGACAAATCTGAAATAACATACCCTAAAATAAAAAAAAGCGCATAAAATCAGAATGTTTAGTACCAGTTCCAGGAAGGTTTTTGATAGTGTCTATAAAAATGACTTCATACTGGCCTACGATTTGTCAATTAATATGTATACTGGCCTACCATTGGTAATTTAGTCTGTTTATTGGGCTATCATCAGTCACTTGTATTGTATGACGTCATTTTTATAGGCACTTTAAAGAGCGTCAAGTTCCAGATTATTTGTAGTTTTGTTGTGCTTATTCAAGGATACACCGTCAACTGTTTGGCGGTCATCAGCCTTTAGAGTTGGCGATAAATTATCTTCCTTTGCATTTAGACAAATTTTATTTACTTTACTTGTACTATAGTCCGGAACTTCACATATTTCGATAACAATTGCTTTATTTCGTTTAAACAAAATTTAATTTGAAAGTTAAAGCAATAAAATATAATTATAATTGTAATAAAATGATTTTCTTATTTTTAAAACTGAAGTCATATAAAGAGTAAATGTTGTACTTTTCAGTTTTAACTACCTTAAGTTAGACGGTATGCTAAAATTATTTTAAGGATTTGTACGGTTTTTAGAAAGTACTTTAAAATATTATTTTAACTAGGTAGGTATTATCTAAATGTAAAAATAATGTCAGTGATGAAAAAAAAAACGAAAACATAAGCAAGTTTAATATACAAATAAAAAAATAAAATCAAGTTTCTAGAAGTGGAATTAAATTCTTGGCAAACTTCTTTATAAATATGTATGTAACTCAAGGGAGGCCTAGTTAAAATAATTTACTGTACATAACATGACGTTGCATTAGCCTATCGCTATTTTTAGATAATTACACCACATTTTAAGAGTAGTTGTGCTACTAAAACAAAAAGTACATTTTTGTAATGGGTTTTATCGACTAGCTAGACAAAGTAAAATTAATGAAATCATCAACTAAAGTTGGAAGTTTAAATTGAATTGTCTAAAATAACAGAAGGATTTTAGCTAGGACTAGACTGAATATTGTGATGTTATATTAATGAAAAAATTACTTCAGGCATTGCCTTTAATTGAGGAAATTATATTCCTCTAAAACACAATAGTTTTGTTATGGACAAAACTTTATATTAAACACTAGAAAAAAAGACAATTTTTTTATTTAGTGATTTTTTTCCATTTGAATTAATGTAAAAAATAGGTTAGTTGAAAATATAAAGAAATGAATTTTCAAATGGCCATGACAGAAAAAAAGAAAATTATTTTGACCATTTTTATACAATGTGTAGTTAAGTTAAATATTACTCCATGACGATAAAAAGTGTTAAAAATATTGACAAAACACTACTCTGCTATATTTATCATTTTAACTGTTATATTAAAATGATACATATTGCAATACCAAGCACCCATTGACTTTATACAATAAGAAATATTGTTTTAAGAAATAATGATTGGGTAAAATGTACCTATTATCATAATATGATAAGAATTTCAGAAATGTGCCCCTAGAGGCCTCTAATAAGAAAATTGAATTGAAGCTTTATGTATGACCTAATACCGACATATTAATGGTTCTCTGCACAGTAAAACAATATATGCAAACCACATAGTGAGGAAACCTAAGCTTTATTAAATACACAGGTTTAAAAAATCACCCAATACCAATGCATGTTTACACACCTTCAAAGCCATGACCAAATTAGATTGAATACATGGATACGGCAATTAAAGATATTAAAAATTTCCCCCAAAATATTACAGTGCGAAGTTATGTCTTTGATAGCTTGTTAGATTGGGAAGATGATAAATATATCTGCTTGTGACCTCTCCATCCCTGATAATTCCCTGGGCGTAAAACAATATACACCTTGCAATTTTACTTTCACCTTTTAATGTTGTTGTTTTAAAAGTTGCGTAGCATCTCCATAAAAAAGTCCATTTCTTTACACGACAAAAAAAATCTTTCGTCTATAAAATGCCAACAAAAATTGTTAATTATGAAAAGACTATATCTGGTAAAATATGGTAAAATGAAATCGAGCCTTTAAATTTAATTAAATCAGGAAAAAGTTAGGCATTACTACTAGATGGCTATCTTTTTTTACTATATATTCTTATATGATTTGTCTACATATATGTATAACAATCTAATTTTAATCTACCTTGTTTGGTACTTTTTGGAAATATTCATCCTCGTTTTAATGTACCATACTTTTCAAGCTATCGGATATCTAATGGCAAATGCAGAATAAAATAACTTTGTAAAAAAAACTTAACACAATTTTGAAAATGTGCATTTGAATTTTATGGTGATGACAAAAAAGTTTGGTTATGATGGAATATAATGTTACTAACTCATTTTTATACTTAATGCTTCTTTTATTTTATTATGTCAGTTAAAAATGGATAATTAAAAGTAATGCTGCGTATAAAGTAAATATATTTACAAATGGGACATACAGAGAGACATCCAGCTACTTTAGTTAAAGAGATTGAGTTGGAAGAGTTAAAAACTTTTCCTGGACCTAAATTTGTAATCTATAATACAAACTAGCTTTATGTCTGTCCATCTGTCTGTCCGTCCCTTAAGATCTCGGTAACCACTGAATCGATCGGATTAAACTCTTCAGGGAATATACATACTGGTCCTGTGGTGGTTTTAGGCTATTTTCTTGGGGGGTGGGACACCCACAACCTCCAAAAAACAAAAAAATACCCCCCCATTTTTTGGTTTATGGGGAAGTGAGTTCACATAAAATACTGGCAGCACCAGTAGTACTTAATTCATATATTTTTTTTAATTACCTCTTGGGGCAGAGACCCAAGAGGCTAGGGCGAAGCCGCTAGTTATGTATATTATAATATGAAAAAAGGTAAAATCTATGTTAAAATCAATACTTGTATCATAAAAAAAAATATTTAAGTTAGTTGGGGATACATATTATGAAAATGCTTTTTTGGACTCCGACTTTAAATAGCCACGAAAAAGTTCTCCTTATGTAAAATAAATATTAATGACTTTTTTTCACGTTGAAAAAAACAGATTTTCTTTAAAGTAAATACCTATCTCTCCCTACAAAAAGTCAAAAACAAATCTTTTCTCAATCTTTATTTACTTTATTTAATGATTTTTTATAGTTATTGTTCCTCTACCTATGTATATTGATTACTGTCATGCCTTAGCTGGTGAAAAAAGGGGATTCTTTTTTTACTTGTCACGAGATTTTTAAATAACAAGGAAGTAACCAACACACAAAAAAGCGAAATATCTTTTTTCAGTGACTTAAACTCAGGGATCTTAAAAGATAGGACAATAGACGATAAATTAATTCGTACCTCAAAAAGTGATAAAAAATGAAAACTTCTTTAGGGCTGGATCTTTAAATCATTTAGTGGTAAGCCAGATCGAGGTGAGCCGAACCGATCTGGCTCACCACTAAAATGATTTAAAGATCCAGCTCAGAATACAATTTTCAGGAGGAAAATATGGACACTGCTAGTTTGTGTTTAGAATTCTTTGGGGACCACTATAATATACAGTCCAATGTCCCCTTCCTCCATTCCTAAACTGGACATTAAGGCCAACTTTTAAAAGCCATAATATAAATATTATTTGTTGATATTTCTTATAGGGAAATCGAAGCATTTTAGAACAAATTATTGTCTGTTATTTAAAAGTGCTATTGTTTCATTATTTATTAATTTTTTAACATATTTGCAAAGAAACACACATTAAACAAGACCAAATAACAAACAGAATAGTCTTAATCTATAGTACAAAGTAGAACGATGTCTGTCTGTTTGTCTGTGTGTCTATGTGTCTGTTTGTCTGTTTGTTTGTAGCGAACGATCTCGCTAACCGCTGAACCGATCGAGTTCTCCTCCACAGGGTAGCTTCTCATAGGTCCCGGGAAGGTTTATGACTATTTTTTTGGGGGGTGGGACACCCCCAACCCCCCCAAAAAATAAAAATAAAAAAAAATTAAATAGTGGGGTCGACTAAACCCCCCCCCCACCCCATAAAAAAAATTACCCCCCCCCAAAGAATTTTTTTAGATTTCTTTTTTAAAATCTAAATTACGAAAAATTGGTTTGATCAAATCTCTAGGGGAAAAGCCCCTAGAGGCTAGGGGCAAAGCCGCTAGTAATATATAAAATAATGATTATGGCTTGGTTAGAAATAAGCCTATCCTTTACTATATCTTTTTATCATTTTTATATAGATTAATGTTGACCCAATTCATGACAATAAAAACATTAAAATTGGACTTTTTCTTCATTTTGAAGTTTCTAAACAAATACTCCACCCCCTCCCCTCCACCCACCTCCGTTAATAAATGATATTTAAAACTTACCAAATCTTGATGTTCAGTCATATCTCTGGAATTCAGTATGTATACTGTGTTCCTAAAAAATAAAATAGTTTAAATTTAACTCTAAATATATAAGATAATTTCCCTTACTCGAAGTTTAGATAAATACATTGATAACTAGAAATACAAGGCACTGGCGTGCAAAGGTTTCGGCCAAGAGGAAAGTTTGGTAGTTTTTTTTAAGTAGTTCATAAATTAAAGTCAGGTAAAGTTTATGTGGAAGTTTTATTCAAATGGTAATTAAATATACTAAAAAACAGCCAAAAACCTATTGAGGCACGTATACTATAGGTATCTAAAAATTAAAATAACAGGGACCTTAAACAATATCTTTAAACGTTGATATAGAAGACTAGCCATAATGTCAACATGTAAATGTAAAATCAAAAACCAACAAAATAGCTTGTCACACATAATGCTTACAGGAAAAAAAAGTTAAAAATGTTATTTGTTATATTTCAAACACATTATAAATATATTTTTTTTTTAATTTATTTAGATTATTTATCCATCCCAGCTGAGAAACCTTGGTGCAAATATTTTGAAGTTGTAGTCCATATTGGAGATATAACATGAATATAAATCATCTATTAAAGGTTGTATAGTGACTATACTCAGATTATATTATTATGTACATCAGAAATATATTGTACTCTAGTCAATATTGGAGATATATAACATCAATACAAATTATATATTAAAGAATGTTGAATTTCTTGATTGTCATTCAATGTTTATAGAGCTAAACTAAGAGTGTTTCTATGAATGAAGAAAAATATCAAGTTATGAAAGTCTGTGTGTTATGTCCAGTTGTTCAGGGACTAATCTTTACAAAGCTATCCAGAAAACTTTCTATACCCTGAAGGAAAGTACAGTTTTCAAAGTATTGCAATTGTATACTTTTTTTCTGATCTTTTTGGATCTTTAAGGACATTCTAGGAAAGAGCTTCCTCTAAATCCAGCAATTTTTAGTATTCATTTTTACCCTCGTAATTTATTTTCATTTAAGAGTGAGATATTAGTTGATGAATTTGTAGAGTTCATAACATTCTGGAGCTATTTTTATAAATACTTTGCGTGTGTGTGTGTGAGTGTGTTTGTGTGTGTGTGTATGAGTTAAGAAACAAATCATATTAATTAACACTCTTGATACAAAAGATGCGGGAAAGAAAAGATAAAGTTTTTGATGACCAATATTTAAAACATATTATTTGAGCATTTTGTACAGTACAAGGAACTATTATCTTGACCGTAAAAATAACAGTAATGTTTGATCCAGTAATTAGATTATAAGATACCTAGAACATTTTGAGATTTTTTTTAAAGTATAAAAATTAGTTCAACTTATTGGACATTATATTTTGTTGTATCTTCTGCTTTCTTATACCTAGAAATATTTTATAGACTACACTTAGAGATAAAACCCTATTATGTATGCTATGAAGTAGATTTAATATAGTAGACATCTCTAGCTTTATTGTTTAAGTAATTTTTTTTAAATGAGGTTTCCCTAACATGCTAGACTTAAAATACTACTTTAATGTGAATGATTTGTTTTATATCAAACAAATATTAGAAAAATAAATATTTCTTTGTGTTTGTGTTATCCTGTATTCCTGTGATTTCCCAGCAAAACCTAGAACAGCTGCTAGGCCAACATAAAACTTCAAGCAGATTCTTTAGTCTAATAATGTAATAAGTATCACAGAAGTTTTCCATACTAGCTTCGTTTCTCTATAAATTCATACATAACCATATGTCTGACTTAGTAACTTTTAGTAAATATTTAACATGTTAATGACATTATTGTCACATGTACTACAAAGAGTCAGTTAGGCCTTGTTGCAGCTATGTGCAAAGAAAAACAGTTGCACTGGATATACATATAACATAACATAACATTTTCTGCATTTGCCCTGTAACACTTCACGGCATCAAATAACTTTGAAAATGGCCTCTAATGTGAAAAAGGATTTTCTTCTTCTATGTTTTCCATGAACAAAAGGAAATGTAAAAATCATTTTCCAGTATATGGTATCGAACCCGATTAATATCCACTGGATTAGAACAGGTTCTCAGCCATACTGAAAATCATGTATAGCATCGTAATACAGACAATTTTCAACGAGAAATAAAATAATAACTTAATGCCAGTTTTGTTAGTCCCAATTTCATTTTTCATTTTAATATCCGCGGAAAGCTGTCTATAATACGATGCTATAAATAACTATTCTTAGATTTAACCAATTTCAACTTTAAATAAGCGGCAATTATCAATCAAAAACTATGCCTAATAAAGTGATAACAATTTCTTAATATTTATATTATAAACCCTACAGAGTATATAACAGTCAATTAAACTTATAAAAAAGTAAAATATTTAAAAAAGTAATCCTTTTTTTAATAATATCTAAATGGATGGATAGGACTGACTTTAAATAAGGCTTAATATAACCATTAAAATTGAACTAATGAAAGAAAAGAATACGATCTTTTAACTATCCTTTTGATTTTTAGATAAAGAAATGTTTTTCTGCAATGTTTTTGGAGCATTTTTTGCTTAGCTTCTTACTAGTTTATATGTTTAAGATGATTAAACAAATATACTCATGAGATTACTGTGCTTTTTCTTATCTATTATAATTATCTAATGAAGAAACCATGTATGAAAAAGATCAGAAATAATAAATAGAAGAAAAAATACAAAAAAAAAATGGCCTAGGCTTGTAAAAACAATTCCACCTATATTGTCTGGGGAATACCTATTTTGTGATACTTAAAAAATATATTTTGTCTTAGTTATTAGTTGTGTTGTTATCTTTTATTACATTGATAAATTATAGTTTGAGCTAACCCTTCAAGCTTAAATTTATAAGCAGAATCTTACATGGCTTTTTGAATGTAGAATATCCCTTTTTACTTTGAATTTATTTTTTCATATTATCAGGAGGGTGTGGTTTAACTACTGGCGGTTAAAATAATTCTACCATTTAATTTCAATCTACAATAAATTGGTTTTAACAATCCAATATCGTGTAAAATCAATTTTTACAATTTTACAATAAATTTAACTTTTTAATTTACACCAAATTGAAAATTCTTTGAAGTGTTTTTTTTTCTTCAGTTTTTGAACTTTTTTTATTTTCGAAAATATTTGATAAATTAACATCAAAACTAAATACATTAATAATAGATTAGAAGAAAAACCATTCTCTGTCTGATTTAAAAGTAACCGTATTGATCCAGAAAGCAATGTGTTGACTTAAAATTTCAATGTTTTATATCGACTACATGGCTCACTAAAAGTCAGAGATATTTTGAAAAAAAAATAATCTAATTTGCATCTATATGCTAAAAAATTCAGTAAAACATTAAATATATGTTTAGAAAACCATTGCTCATAAAAGCGCTTTCCCTCAAAACTCTTAGCGAGCTCAGACATCCAATTCCTTTATTTTTGAATTAAATTGAAATTAATTGGGGAGTTGAATTTTATATTTGTGCGTAACATAGAGGGGTTCTTTGCTCGACTAATCACTTTGAGGGAGACCACAGAATAAAATACTTACGTAGCTCCCAGGTAGAGCGCCAAACCATCTTGCACTAGAATCTTAAAATTATCCGTGATGGTCGCATTACCGCGAAACCGACGAACCGTATCCATTAGCGGTCCGCGGACATAATCAATAGAAACGCTGGACGTTTCTCGTGACCAGCCGCGGCCGTTACCGCGGCCCAGAACGGTCAGTAGGACTAACAGCTGCAGGCAGGAGGCCGGACCGGCCGCCAGGCTGCCTGTGTGACCGCCACGTAAGCTTGTAGCGGCCTCCATTGGAATTTGGATGTAGTTTGATTAAGGTAAGGTTAGATCTACATGACGGCTTCCTTCATAAACTTTCCTGAAACAAAACAAAAAATATTGAAATATTGCTCGTATTCAATACCTAAGAATTACAGACAACCAGCCTGACCTTTATAACTATGTAACATATTTAATATAATAAAATATAAACACATTTTATATAAAGAAATATATTTGTCTGAATGAATACGTCATATTTAAAGAAAAAAGTTTAGCATTTCTGAGTTAAAAATTATCATTTCAAAGTAAAGTTTTGCTTTTATCATATTTTGTGTATCGTGTGCGTACATGTAAATGTTCGCATGATGGAGGGATATATATTCTGAAGTGGGAAAAACACAAGTTGTCTCATTTATTATCATTTTAATAGTTTATTTGGTACAAAATAAATTTTAAAAGAGTAGTTCCTATCAACCAAAAAGACCTTAACCTAGTAAACCTAAGCAAAAAGAAGTAAAATAACTTTTAATTTTGTTCTTGTATTTGTTTTATTAGGTGCAATACAAACACGAAAACAAAGAGAGGAAAGGAAAAAGTAAATTTTTACATTAATTTGTGGAATCTGTGCAAACTGGAGGTTGGTTTTCAAATCATTAAATACATAGTTATCACAATACGTTCTTAGTATCAAAAAGATAAAAAATCTACTGTTATTCCATTGTTTAGAATGCTTATAGGAACCACTAATATATTTTCCTGTCTTGTTCTGTCTTGCATTAGCAAAGCATTTCACAGTAGGAAAAAAATAGGAAAGTAGATATTCTAGAAAACAGTTGTTTCGTTTTTATTTTGGTATGCAGATACTAAGTCAAACAAAATCAAATACTTTAATCTAATATGTAGATTTTTCCAGCTTATTTCATTCAAAAATCTATGATTTCTAATTGTTTTCTATGCATAGGGTGGTAATTTATTCTTAGACAATCCAAAAATATTATTTTACTGTGTTGATTATGATGGTGTGAAATAGATTTGTTCCACAAAATTTCTAGGAAAACTGAAAACAAGAAATATTAACCTAAATGTACCAGGAAGGGAGGGAACATTAGAAGGTAAAGCACAGAACACCCTCTCCCATTCGTTGGATTAGGATTTTAGGTACTTTTCATAAATCTAGATGGGTTAGTCCAAACTATTTATTAATAATTTTTTATTGTAGACAGCGGGTAATCATTCTTTGGGATATTAATTTAATGTGCAGTGTATAATCTTTAAAAATCACGGTAAGGAAAATAAAAGTTTAACACAATGTCCAAACATTTTCGCTTATGATTTAAATCTATAATTAATGTCCTAATTAATTTAAAGATATTTCTAGCTAAATATAATGTTGTAGTAAGTATATAAGTTCTAAAAGTGTATAATAACCATTAAGTTAATCATTCTAATGTAGGTTCTTGTTCTAGTATACTCTGTACAGTCAGGACGTCTCCACGAGGAAAAAGAGTTTTGCTGCTTCAAAAGACTTTATTTTCAAAAAGGCAGGGATTTTAAGGGATGAGACAAAGGACAATATTGTGATTATTCCCCAATTATGATAAACAAAACTTCCCTTATGAAGGTTATTGGTTGTAATGTTTCGACTGTATTAATTTGGAACTAACCAATCAAAATTCAAGTACCAAAAGTTTTTCCGCAATTGAATAAGATAACGTGGTTACCAATATGATATTTAGTCCAATGTCCCCTCCCTCCCTTGAGAAGGGTTAATTTTGTTGTATTTAGAGTAGATTCATATTGATCTAAACGCCCTTCGTTATTATAAAATTACAAGCAACAACTATATCTTATTGAATAATCATAGATAAAATATTGCATACAGAAATCAAATAATATGAAGCTCCATAATACATACATACTTTTTTATATTCTTATTTTAAACACAATATTTCTAACAATTTATACGATTAATATAAAAAGAAATTAAAGAAAAGTTTAAAATAGATGCAGAGACAGAGACAGTAAGAGAGAGAAAAATTTGGAACGTGGAAAGAAAACGAAATAGCGTGTTTCGTCGTTTTTTTACAGTAGCTTTTGGTTATTTTAGGTTAGGTAAGGTAAATATTAATGAGTGCCCCGCAGGCAGGGGCGTCCAAGCTTTTTATTTTGGGGGGAGGGTAAAATTTTTTTTAAGGGGGGGGGGGGTAATTACACGCTTTAAATTTTGTAAAATCTGTCTAGATCCGTAAATGTAACATACAATGTGACCTATATCATAATTGTAATTATTTTTACAAGTGCACGCAATATTTAGACTATTATTATGAGTTGCGCAGATACTATACAACTTGGATATGTCCGTATGTCCTCCCTCTTAAGTTAGTTTATCAAAAGCGCAGCAACTCTATACATACAAGTATTGCACCTGACATAAGATTCGAACCTTTCAACTTCCCGAGAACAAGTGGGTGTGCTATATATTGCGCCACTGTCACAGGTTATGTGTCCTTCAGATGCCATATATTCTTTGTAAGCTATAATAAAAGATAGCTAAAAACAAAATTTTTCAAGAGGATACGTAATTTTATCCAACAAAAGGCATATTTGTTGGTTGAGTGAAATTTAATGTATGAAGCCATAATTTCAAAATTTGCAAAATGCAACGAAAAACACTTATTGCCAATTTTATACCTATACAATGTCATAATCAAATTCACAGGACTGGGTATTACAGAGAAAAAAGTTATAACAGATTAACTAACATAAGATTAAAGAATCATAAAAGAATATAAATATTTAAACTGATGGGAATTTATTTACCTCAAGCCTACGATACTAAAAATTTTCAAATCAGTTGAAGGCTATTATTCATCAGATAAATTATCTGTTAAAGAAAAACGGCAATACAACACATAAGCTAAATACCTCAGGGAGCTAAGAGGATAAGACAATGTCCGATAAATTAAAGTACATCCCCAATGATTATACACAAAATTCCCTCTAATGCATTTTAAAGTTATTGGTTGAAACGTTTGGATATTAAACTTGATGAATCAAAACTAGTTTTGCTTCAGTCTTTGTCTGTCCTGTTCTACTTACATGAAATAATAAAATATGGCTACTCCCCCCTCCCCTTCCCTTACTTCCATTTGTTCTATTTTTACATTAAGTGTTAATAGCTCTGTAATGTAATGATTAAATGAAATGAAACAAGCATTACAATATACAAAAAAGTATAAATAGATTAAAATATATTCTAAAAATTATTTAAATTTAAAATCAAAGTTTTAGGCTCGTTGTTTTAAATGTATTTTGATGATCTTTTTGACAAATTAAAGCAATCAATGCCTACTTGACAAACAGACAAGATTTAATAAAAAAAAGCAACGCTATGAAAAGTATGCATAAATTTTTTTGCATTTTTGCCCTCGACTTTGATGCAGCATGCCTGCTTACATTTTGGTAGCGAGGCTAATAATAATTAATATCAGTCGGTCATTATTAAACTTTAATGCCTTAGGTGATAAAGTTATCCTATTTACATTACATAGCGACTATGGCCGCAGCCGCTGGAAATATATGTATAAAGATACATAAACCCGTTATACTTATTTTTTATATCATTTTTAGGATCTATTACTTTTCTTTAAGCAGTGCAATCCTAACGTAAAATGTTTGCTTTCATTTGTTTAAAGTTTATGAGTTCTATAAGTTAAGTGTTTGATCTGAGAACAATAGGTATAAAACTAAAAGAATCTATAAACACGCCCCAGCTTTAGATCATCCAAATAAATTAAAATTTCTGTAAGTGCCTCCCTGTCTTGGCTTGTGTGAATAATCCAATACATTTGAAGAAAGCCCTCGACCAATTCTTTAAGTTGGTTTCTGCAACTTTTAATGTTATTCTATAACATTACAACTCCTTATGCAATAATAATATTATTACTTTGTGATTTTACTGCTACAGAAGGACTTGAGGAATATTGTATATACAAATTCTGCAACAAACACCCATGCAATATGGTGTTCTTCTGTTTGTTTGTTATGTTGATGTGTTTATGTGTGTGTGTGTGTGAGTGTGCGTGTCTGTTTGTGTGTTTGTGATTGTGTGTGAGAAGTATATGCAAAGTTTTATTTTGCAAAGTTCAATTTAAGGCGTATAATATTCTCTATAGAAATAGTAGTATTTTTTTACTAGCAATTTTACGCCTCTAACCTCTAGTTTCCCAACGTATTTTTCTCTTTAATTCTAAAATAAGTAGGGAATGATATGAACCCTATGAAAAATAGTCAAAAATCTGGAAAAAAAACTATTATGAAGTTTTATATTTTATACCTATATACCTAGTTATTAATTTTCTAATTTGTATACATACATCAGTTAAAGTCAAGAAGTGCTGTAAAATAATATTAGCACGAAATTTTAAGTGTCAAACTAAAAGTTGTTATACATTAACAATAATACAATAAATACAATCAAATATGATGACCCCTTGTTATTAATGCGTTATCCACTTTTAGACCTAATTTTTCTTGTTGCAATATTGTTGTATATCCAAGTGAGAAAACACAGGCAATGTTAGAATGTAAGGCAATTTCCTATATTTCTGCCCACAACACATTTTAATACACTTTTTCTCTCCTGCTTTATTTACCCCAAACCAAATGTTTATTGGATTTATTCTCCCACGTTAAATTTTTCCATGCAATGTTTCTTCGGCTATAAAATTTAAAATGGATAAAAAATCTTAATATCAGTGAAATACACTAAATAGGCTAATGATAATAAGTGTTGGTATTAGTATGTTATTAATGTCGACATATGTATATCTAAAACCTTCACTTTTATGTAAAGCTATTCTTATAATGAAACTGTATATATATCCTTTATTCAAAAACACCTCCCTTTCCATGCTTGCTATTCCCATTTGTATATTGTGTTGGGCCAATAAAATTGTGGTGAAATATGCAACCCCAGCATTGGATGGTTGCACGTCAAACACTTTGTTAAATTCAAACTGTTGTTAAATAAAACATTTTAATAAATTGCCTTGTTAACTGTGAGTAAAACTATTCCATATAATACAGTGTGTTTTTTTTTATGAGAACTTTTTTGAAAGCAATTTTACCCCACTTTTAGTTATCAGAATTTAATGATTAATGGCTTATTTTCTTCGTTTTTTAAGGGAAATTATGAAACAACAAAAAAAAATTACAGTTTTTGTTGAAAAAGTACAGTAAAGTTGAAAATTAAAAACTTAGGTGTCAACATATAAAAATGGTTTTAGCGCATTTTTCTTTAAAAAATGGATTTTCTGTAGTCGACTTTGGGGGGCCAGTACTCCCTCCCTGGTTGAGATATGACCTTCAAACTTTGATATGTTCTAGTACATGTCCCTAATAGTATCTGTATACATTTTTAGCTCTATAT
This sequence comes from Acartia tonsa, assembly GCF_053477335.1. NCBI lineage: Eukaryota > Metazoa > Arthropoda > Copepoda > Calanoida > Acartiidae > Acartia > Acartia tonsa. The sequence goes on from NC_137261.1 coordinate 32,466,851, forward strand.
CTCAACTTTGAAGTGTTTAGCAGCCATTCTTGCAAAAGGTTGATTATTTGAGCATAAGAAAAATGCGCTTAAACCATTTTTAGATGTTGACACCTAAGTTTTTAATTTTCAACTTTACTGTACTTTTTCAACAAAAACTGTAATTTTTTTGTTGTTTCATAATTTCCCTTAAAAAACGAAGAAAATAAGCCATTAATCATTAAATTCTGATAACTATAAGTGGGGTAAAATTGCTTTCAAAAAAGTTCTCATAAAAAAAACACACTGTATTTACATTTGTGTGTCTATTAAAATCTCTAAAATGGAAATTCCTATATCATGAGAGAAGAAGATCTTTTATAGTTTTATTGTTCACATATATTTTGATGTTTAATTACCTACTTCATTCTAATATTATTTCCCACAAAAAAAATGAATGTCTTGTATTGGCCATATCCGGTATACAGCCTCTCTCTCTTGTACAGTTTTCATTCTCTAATTGGTTTAAGGATTAGCTTCTAGATTTTCATTTTACTAAAAGCTGGAAAAATTGGTCTAATTGGCAATGCCTGTTAATTTCAAAGTATAAGCACATTTTTAATAAAATGATACATTTTACAATAATCTGTAATCTTTGTCTATCCAAAGATAACTCTTTAAAATAAAAGTTTGCACTAATTAGTCCAATAATTATAAGTTACTAACATTATTGATGTAAAACTACTATAAGTAAATGTATTTACATATTACAGTTAGGGAGTTGAATCCATTTTTATAGAATCAGAAATATAATCTATGATTATGGTTTGGACCCTCTAAAACTGTAGTCTACCCTTCCACTTTCCCCTCTCTTGGTGAAGATATCTTCAACGCCGATACGATTTTTGAAATATAAGATTCCACTTTTGTCTCTCTTGTTGAAGATATCTTCACCAAGAGAGGCAAAAGTGGAATCTTAAATTTCAAAAATCGTATCGGCGTTGAAGATATCTTCACCAAGAGAGGGGAAAGTGGAATCTTACATTTCAAAAATCGTATCGGCGTTGAAGATATCTTCACCAGGAGAAGGGAAAGTAGAATCTTACATTTCAAAAATCGTATCGGCGTTGAAGATATCTTCACCAAGAGAGGGGAAAGTGGAAAGGTAGATTACAGTTTTAGAAGGTCCAAACCATAATCATAGATTATATTTCTGCTTCTATAAAAATGGATTCAACTCCCTAACTGTATTATACAAAGAGAAATGTGGTTTGTCGAAATTATCAATTTAAATTATTTTTCAACATGTTCGTGAAGTATCTTTGAGTCTAACTTCTGCTCTTTCATTCCCCTCCCCCTCCCATATAAAGTATTTCACCTCTTCTCTTTTTGTTGCAGATTGGTTAATAGTCTTTAGCTTACTTCCACTCTTTCTTCTCCACCTTTTCATGTGCTTCAAAAATAGGGATTTCTTTCAAATATTAAGCCCTAATACAAAAAGATATCTAAATACAACTAAAAAAAATCTTCTTAATATTTCTATGTCTTAATTTAAACTCATATTCCTAAAATTTAGCATTATAAAAAACAAATACATTTCTATCCTGATTAATTAGAATTTTGAATATTGTCGTATGGCATAACTGGTTCATTCTTAACATTTAACCCTTTGTAAACTTTAATATGCTTAAAACTTGGTTCTGTCCCTGGTTATTTGAAAGTACTTAATATTCTGTAGACATACTATCTGAACCACATCAGATATGTATCAATAAACTTACACATAGATAGATAGATAGATAGATAGATAGATAGATAGATAGATAGATAGATAGATAGATAGATAGATAGATAGATAGATAGATAGATAGATAGATAGATAGATAGATAGATAGATAGATAGATAGATAGATAGATAGATAGATAGATAGATAGATAGATAGATAGATAGATAGATAGATAGATAGATAGATAGATAGATAGATAGATTGCAGTAGGGAATTGTAAATTTGATTTTATGTTTAACATACAACTTTATTATATAGACCAGCTTTTAGAATCCCTTTTTGTGCAACTTGAATAACCCGACTTCCTACCCCCTCAAATAAAAAAAATTTGCTGCAGAATTTTTCAAAACTATTGTATTTACAAGCCATTTTATTGGTTATTTTCGAAAAAAGGTTAACCATGACTAATATTATATGGACTTGCTAAACAAAAGAGCTTATATCTTTACCTAAAAAACTTTTTTAGGAAATTTACTCGGAATTTTGAATCTATAAGAAACAGTTATTAAAATTATGTAATAGGAACTAATTTGAATAGCCACAATGCCTAACTTTAGGTATTACAAGTTTAATTTAAGTTATATGTTATTTTGTTCTTTAGAATAACTATCTTTCTTTTAGGAAAAAAAAATTATATTACTATTCCTATCAGACATATATCTTAACTTGATCCTATTAGAAGATTTACCTTTTTTATCTTCTTTTTTCTCTTATTTCTAACACAAGTTTTTGTGTTTTTTTTTAGTAAAGCTACTATATAATCAAGTATGTGTTCGTCAATTGATCGATACGTCTTGACAAAATATATGATTTAAATTGATGATTAAACAAAAATTCATTGATTCAACAAATAAAGATTTATTTAATGTTTTTTAAATATGTACGAGCATATAAAACTCAGAATGATATACAGCACATACTACCAAGGTTAATATGTGACTACCCTACTTATGGATAGTATTTTCCTTGTTATATATAATAGAATTATGAGGGAAGAAGACTAATGTATAGTAAAGAAATTGATCATAATGATAAAGGAACTATTAGATGGTTTCTTTATTAAGAAATTGTAACAGTTCAAACCTTATTAGAATCAGCTAAAATCGTTCTGTTAAAAAAGAATAAAAAAACAGGTAAGGTAGAATCTTAAACGGTTTTAAAAATCATTTTTTTTAAAGTTTTAATCGCCGCATGTTTATTAAGAGATATAAGTTTTCCGGAATTTTAATGTAGGGAGGAGATTTGAAATCTGCATCAAATTTTAAGGATTTTTTTTATAAAATTCGTTTTTTATATAATTCTTTATTTAAAAGCGGAAATACATTTTAAGTTAATTAATTTTGACCAATAGGATAGGTGGATTTTAAACTACCTGCGCTCTAATTGGTTGAATGATGTACGACATCCAATCAGAGCGCGGATTTTTTAAATCCACCAGTCATGGATGCCAAAATTAATTAACTTAATTTGTATTTCCGCTTTTAGATAAAGAATTATACAAAAAACGAATTTTATAAAAAAAAATCCTTAAAATTTGATGCAGATTTCAAATCTCCTCCCTACATTAAAATTCCGGAAAACTTATATCTCTTAATGTTTATTCAGAACCAAAACTAGTTTAATAGATTTATTTTACTAATTAAAGAATTTTATAAACATTACAAATAATAATGCACATAACAATTTAATTTTTTTTTTACTCTGCATTTGAGAAAATTATTTTAGATTCCAACATTATCTTTTAAAAAAAGTTATCAAATATTTGTTAATTAAGAACTGATTACTTAAGTGTACGCAAACCAGATTCTTTAATTAAAAGAAGATATTTAAAGAAAATTAAATAGGTTTGTGCATGGTATGTCTTTTAAGATCTCGTCAACATATAGAATAATAATTTATGCTCAATTTTCAGGAAGTGTTAATATCGGCTTGTAGTTTTTTTTCATATTGGAAGATATCAGTGCGTAAAATATATAAACCGACGAAAGAAAAAATGAAAGAAAAACACTCAATTATCATATGCCATATTTTTTTAATCTTTCATATTATGGTTACTCTCATCCACCTTTTTAGCGAATCCTCTAAAAACTTGGACTAAAGCCATTAGCTTTTAAAAAATGCATCGTGACAATTAATTTCAAAATTAAAATTGCACTTATAAAAAATGGAAAGGGATTAGACTCGTTTTTTATTATTTAAGTTTGATAGTTTTTCCCCTATTTTTTTTTCTATTTTTTAATGTATAAAAATCTATAAAGAACTAAGGAGTAGTGTTCCTAACATCACTCTCGCACTAAATTTGAAAACTATTGAAACGAATAGATCTATGGGTTTTAATTAAGAAATTCGACCGTTTATAGCCGACTTTTTTATTGGGAAGAAATAAAAAAAATAAGGCCTTTCATACCAAAATGTGTACAGTTTCTACCCAATAGCAGGTCTGCTGGGTTCTCACAGGGAATTTTTATTGGCGGAGCCTGATTACCTCTCTTTCTTAGTACCTTTATTTTATATATATTGATATGGTTAATGTTTAGTACACCAAATATTTAGTTTTGTGAAACTTTAGCGCTAATGTTTTATAAATAATATGCAACTGACCTATTGCTATATCCTAAAAAAACAATAATGATTTTTTGCTGAAATTGTCTATTTTTTGGCAATTGTGGCCACAAAGAGAAGTTTAATGAAGGAAAGAGATTGAGATTGCTTCTATAATAGTTTAATGTTATGGTTCAAAGTAAAGTTACAGTATAAAATGTCTTGTTTTCATGCTGTGATATGGCTGTGGGGATTCACTTTTGAACCAGTGGTTTTGTGTTTGTTTTTGCAATCAAATCCCAAAGCTTTGATTTATGATAGCATTTTGTTAACAAACTTTAAGGTTAATTTATCAACTTTCTTTGATATCTCTGCTCTAGATATCAAAGGGTAGAGTGCCCCGGGGGTTTAAACCTGCAGGGGAAGTGGGGTGTAGGTGGGATTAAAGACCCCTTCCCCAACTCAGTTTAAACAACAGTTGGGCCGATGAAAGCTTATCCTTTTTTTTACTGACAATGTCAAAAAGGGTTTATCAAAACAACAATGATAATGAAAATCAAAGTTAATATTTTTAAGACGGAAATATTTATTTGAAAAACTAAATACAAAGTGTAATTTGTAAGGTTTATATACCAAATAATTGATCATTTACCCTACTAAGTAAGGCAATTTAAATTACATAGCATAAGAAAAGAAAGAAAAAATTTCTATGTTCCATTTTTACAAAAATAAGGAAACAGAGAACCCCGAGATATTAAGTAACAATAATTTGACCAGCAGCCTGACTAAACTACCCTGTTTCTTCTTAGTTATAAAGCTATTGTGCTGTTACATAACATAGATGTGCACAAATTTCAACAAATATCAACAGCAAATCTATAATTTTCAGCAGTAATCTAAGGTTTATTTAAAGGATGTTTAAAAAAAACAATCGTTCCTATTATTCATTTTCATCCCTGCAGTTTTCAAGCAAAATTTTTGGAATTGGTCACATGATATCTTCCTAAAATTCGACACAAATAAAAACTGGATGATTTATTGTAATGAAGGGGGGAAAAATGTTAGGCGATTGTTTTTTTTTAACTTTAGCTAATAATCATAAAGGATGACATAATCTACAAAAATATTTTTTTCTTTTAGTTCCCAAATAAAATTAGTATTTCTAATCCCACACTCAACCAGAAGGGGAGAATTTGTTAATAATTCATTTTACTCCAGAAGATTTGAACTTTAGGTCAGAGACATAGTTTCATATAAACAAACTTTACTTGAGAGGATTTTAGTCAAGATCATTTCAATGTAAACAATAATTTCACAAGACAAAGTGTAGAAGAAGGCCGTTGATACAAAAGAACTGAAACCAAAAGACATAAAGAACAAAAGACCTAATGGACAAAGACCAAATGGACATAAAACCGAAAGGTCAAAAGACCTAATAGATAAGAAAATAGGAATAATAATCACCAAAAAGAATTTTTTCAGGTCTTGGAAGATTTTAAAAATAATATTTATGTTTGTTTGTCTCCATCCTTGCTTTAGAGTCGAATATGAGAAACATTAACTAACTTTTATGCTACATTTATTTCATTTAAAAGGAAATGTTATTCCAATTAATCAAATTAAGTTAAAATTATTTTTAATAAAAAAAGATAATATAAGCCTTAAATAGCCTTCATAGAATTAAAAGCACTATTAAAGTATATCTCCTTACATACTACAATTGAAACTACTAGATACTTTAAAATCTTTATTGATTACCTAACCTTGAAGACGAAAAAGTCTCTCAATTGCGTCATAAAAATGAGGGATAAGGAGAGGAGAAGTGGGAAAGAAAACCCATAGAATAAGGAGGAATAGAAATGAAAACCATAAATATTTCTGGGAAATTTGAAGGAATCTTTGACTTGCGCAGTTAAGACAATAATGATAAAGTACAAATCACAATGACTAGTTGGATAAAACTAGAAAAGTTTAATTTGTATCAACATCTAATATAAGAAACATAAGAGCGCAACCTAGTTTTATAACATAAATACTGAGACCAATATTTTTTTGTAAATTTTCTTACATAATTATTTTTTTAAGGCTTAATATGCACATTAAATTCATTTTTAATCCATTGTGAATAGGGAAGAGGAAGCTGGATTCTTGGCTACATGGCTTTTAGTAAATCATTGGAAAAGAAATTTATTTTGAATATTTTTTCGTAATAATTACTGAAATCATGTTATTTACTAACAGCCTTGTAGCCGTTTTGGTCTTTCAAAAGTTCCAATTTTACTTCAGGCTAGCCAGGCAGAATCTTCTACCTGGATTCTATTCTATACTTTATCTTCTTTGAGAAAACCCCTAAAAAGAGATGGATAAGCCCCCGTTTTTATGACGTTATATGCTGATTTTTTTGGGTACTTTCTTCGTCTTCCCTAACCTGTTTTCGCCAATAGGTCACTTTATTATTCATCAATAAACCTTACCTGAAAATAAAATTAAATTTTAAATAACAATTTAATTATATATTATTATATGTATAAAATTTGACATGCCCGTATAAACAGTTTTCAGTTGGAGGATTTTTGTTTGAGTTCCCTTTACAGTGAAGCTTCATATACATCGAGGGTAGGTCAATAACTATTTTAGGAGAGGGTACATACACGAAAAAAATAACCTCAACCCCGTTTTTTTATTTCTTTTTTTTACCAGAGGCTACCACCCCCCAAGAGACCTTCCAGGGACCTATGCGAAGCTACCCTGTTAAGGAGAACCCGATCGGTTCAGCGGTTAGCGAGATCCTTCGGTACAAACACACAGACAGACAAACATCCTGTTACTTTAGTATAAGGATTTAAAAACTAAATTAGACGGTGGGTGGTAGACTTCAATTCCCCCCACCCCCATTATTCCTTACCTCAGGTACCCCTTGAAGCCTCTGGGGGCGTAGCCGCTAAAATGAATAAATAGATATAATAGGTATTATATCTTTAAATTTTCAGCCAAAGAACAAACTTTAACTTTGTTCTTAAAGCCCCTATTACCAATGACATACAAAATCTTCTTTAAGCGAATCAACTCAAATCAAAATAGTCAAAATATTCAGGTTTGTTTCCTATATTTTCGACTTTATTTTTTGTAAACAGTCATTTTTGTTTGTCTGGGCATTATATAAATACTGTAAATAGTCAAAGTTGAAGAGTAGAAGTAAAAAGACAAAGATGTTAATATATTAAGTTTCTGTGTGTGTGTGTGAGTTTGTGTGTGTGAGTGTGTGGTTGTTTGGTACGTGTGTGTGTGTGTGTACTTGTGTGTAAAAGTATGTGTAGTTTATAAAGAGTTGAAAAAAGGAAGTGTGGGGGAGGGAGGGTGAGAAAATGAGTTTGCTAAAAAGAAAATATAACCAAGATTTTATATAAAAGTAGAAATAATAATTCTCTGTACTATATCACATCACTAGCGGCTACGTCCCTAGAGGCCTCTAGGGGTACTTGAGAGGATAACCCAATTTCTTATTTTAGATTTTAAAAGAAAAGGTTTTAAAAAAAAAAATTTGGGGGGGATTTTTTTTCTAGGGCCGATTTCTCTTAGGAGGTTGCTGGTAACCTCCCCCAAAATAGTTATAAACCTTCCTGGGACATATGAGAAGCTACCCTGTTAAGGAGAACCCGATCGGTTCAGCAGTTAGCGAGATCCTTCGGTACAAACATACAAACAGACAAACATCCTGTTTTTTTATAAGGATAAAAAACTATACACAAAATAATCATTATTGATACAAAATTATCTACGGTACAGTTCCAGACATAATTTTACTTGTTACATAGCTACTCTGTAACTAAAGCATACTGAAACGTCAATTTATACCTTACAGATATTTAAGTACAAAGTCTCTACGGAGTTTTACTGTGAAACCTCTCATACAAAACTTTGAAAAGACTGTTCTGTGTGTTGTGTGTATTATAAAATACAAACTTTCTAGGAAAACAGATTATTATTCTAATATTGTAGATTAAATTTTATTATGGTTTTAATAAACATAAGGAATTACTCGATTTATTTTTTATTAAATGATATATTGGTTCCTGGTAGTAATGCATAATATTTAAATTAGGTTAATGAAATGTTTTATACCGTTTTAAAATGTTGAATCATTAGGTTATACTTTAATAATATGGCATATTTAAATGATCTATACATCGACAATGGAGGAACGAATAGCTGTATGTTGATTAAAATCTCTATATATTCCTTATATTCCAAAACTTTTATAGAGATTTTAAAAAAAAATCCTATTAATGTAACTTCTAAGGTTTTACTAAAAATGACAATATTTAAGAGGGTATTCCTGTCTGTGTCGTCGAAGTTTTGGTGTAAACAATTTCACGGGCTGATGGAAACCCTTTGTTAGGCCTTACATTAATTTTCCTTTCACCCACCAACACTCACCATTCCCGTGCCAAAAATGTCAACTCAGTTTGGCAAATTTTTTTAAAATGATTTTTAAATTAACAAATAACATTTTTCAAATAGACCTATTTAGCCTTAAACTTTCTACCAGCCAAACATTTACTGGTTGCTTTTTATTATTGTACATTTTCTTAATTTCAGAGAAAATACATTTTATCTTAGTCATAATCGGTTTGACTTGCGGAATAGCTCATGATACATCATCAACTTCCTTAATAATATTTACAATAAAAAGCGAAGAATGAAAGCGAAATAAGAAAATAATTTCAATACTATAGGCGAAGGGTCTATTATTTTTTTGCTAAATTGTGAAATCATATTTGCCAACCATACAATGGAAATTATGTTTGTAAAAGTGGCTAAAGAAAAAGCAACAAAGAGTATTTTGATTCTATGACTAGCTATTTGAGCAGCAACTTGTAAAAAAGCTTAAAATTTAGTTTTATTTTCTTTTTATCAAAATATTGATAGCTGCACTACTTTTGGTCATATTATCCTTGTTTAAAGAAAGGACTGCCTAAATGTTAATTGGTATGATTGACCGAACACTAATATTCTCTTATGAACTGTCACCAACAAACTATACTTTCACAGATTTTTCTAGCCACAAAATATTTTAATTTGTAGTAAAGTTACAAGGTGATCAAACTAGAAACCTACTGTGATAATACTTATCTTCTGGCTGTGGGCCCCGACCTTTTGTGTCACCTAACACTATACAAAGCTAGTCTTTTCCTGACTTTAAAATTTACCAAATTTTAAGCTTTTTGAAAATATAAAATAATTTATGTAAATTTGAGAATGATCTTCAACGTCTATTACAAAACATGGTTAAACATCTAACAACATAAAAGAGTAACACTTTTATACATAATAAGACTTGACCCAAAATATACGATACACATTGCTAATATACAGTAAGAACTTCTAGATAAAGGCTGTTCAATCAAATAAATTCTTGTCGTATGACAAGTATTGACGAATCATATTATAAAGCAAATTAGCCCTCATAACAACAACGTTAAATAAAAATTTTAGTAAATATAATTCAAATGAAATTTGTCACGCACCTTCATAACAGCAATACATGATTTTACATGTCTTTATTCCTTATTTGGTAAAGTCACGGGTCTTTGTTAAAAACATTAAAACTTTTGATAATTTAATATTTCCCCTTTCCCTAACTTTTTAATCTGTTTGATCCGCGAGAAAACCTTTCCTTTCTATTCCCGTCCATAGTCAACAAAATTATTACAAACTTTGGATCAAGTACGATGTATGAAGAAAAGTATTTTTAGGCAAAGGAAAATACATTATTTCACCATAATAAGTATCAGCAAGTTTATTTTGTGTGAACCGGACTAACAAAACTGGTCTTAATTGTATGATTATTATTTCAATATTCATAAAAAAATGTATGTTACACGATACGATAAATGATTTTTTCAGTTTCGATGAGAACTGAACCTAATCCATCGGCTATGAATTGGTTTCAAAGCCATACTGGAAAAGTTTTTATATTTTATAAGATCAATATTTCGTTAGATTAACAATGGTTTTTAATCCAGCGAATGAGAGAACGAGTTTATAAAACTTTAGGGACCAGTATATTTACAGTTAATGTCCCCTCCGCCCCTTTCTAATTAAAGAGTTAAACTTTAGCAGTCTTTTAAATGAATTAAAAAATATTTTTTTGTCTTTCAGACTAGATCCCAAACTTTTTATCCAAAAATCTTAATACTTTTTCTCTTCCTGTTTTTTCTATCTTTTTTATAAAGGGTAATCACAAAGGTATAAAACAACTTTAAATTAATTTTTTTTCTTATAATAAAAAAGGGTTGCTTTAGATTAAATCACAAGATTCAGATTTGCTTATCAGGAAAGAATTTAATATGTGTACTATAGTTTATGCTATTTTTGTGAAGATGTCTTTGTATAATATTCACAAAGTGTTTGTTGTATTCCCTTAGTCTTACTTTTTATAATTTTTCCGAGTAGTTTTTCTTTGGTATACCTTAGGCATAACTTAGTTTTTCGTTGCTAATACATGTAGGATTTAAATTCTTTAATTGGACAAAATGTTATTATCATAGGGCATAACAGCTTGTTTTAAATCATGTAAAAAATTTGTCAACGAATATAAACTTTATTTTATAACTTAATATTATATGAATAGAATAACATTGAACTAATTCTAAAACAATAATAATTAGGCATAAAAATTTGAAAGGTGTTCTAATTAAAAATGTATTATTAAAATCAAAGCAACTATAACAAAAGGCCCAAACGAGGTTTTCTTAAATGCAAACATCAAAGCCAAAAAAAATTCTATTTGAAAATTTGAAAGCAGAGTTTGCAGAATTTTTTAAAATTATGAGGTAGAGGCTAGCCTTCATTTTAAACAAGGACGAAAACGCCCACCGAAGAAAAATATTTATTAAACAAATTAGTATTTCTGAATGTAAAATATTATGACACGAATAAAAAATAATTAGAAAACAGTAATGTTTACTAGCTAGAAAGTTTCTTACGGGTTTCTTGAGAGTAAAGAGCTTGAATCAAATTTAAAATCTTAAATTATAACATTTAAAGTGCCATTTATAGAGATACTTCTAGTAAATATAAAATGAAAAGAAAAAATTGAAATAGGCCCTCGAAGCAAAGGCATTTTTACAAATCTATCAAAAGAAAATAAAAGCCTCTAGTATTATTTACTCTATGAATCCCAAAACTTTGAAATTTCATCTGGTGTTCAGAATATAATTTTAGTTTAAATGTAAAAATTAGAAACAAATTTTATGAAGACAGAGCTACAATTTCTAATAGTGACAATAACTAAAAAGTTGCTAATATCTTTATAAAATTTTTGTTCCAATTGTATAAACAATTACTGGCGAATAAGAAAACCATAAGAGAATTTTTGATGCTATTAGAAATTTGGCTGGAAAAAATGGATTGTGTAATGTGACAACATCAAAAGGAGGACGTAAGAAACTTTAATACTAGGAAGCATAAGGAATGGCTGATTAGTTGACACACCATTAATAAACTTGCAAAACATTAGTTTAAGTTTCATCTTAGATTTATGCTCCTTGCGGATTTTTTAGTTTCTAACTACTTCATATGTATATCATATGTGCTTATAATGATAATAATCTGTATAAAATTATTCAATAATTAAGAAACTCGCTGTCTGAATGTGTTATTTTGTCTGGCGCCTTAGACTAGACTAATTTTACACACAGCTAGTTAGAAATTATTTCATTTGTAAAACTTTTCTGCGGGTTATTATTCATACATTCACATCTTCTTTGAAATAAAGTATTTTGGAAAATTAGAGTAAAATTGAGAAAAAGGAGCTCCTTTTACAGGGGATCTATTCCTAATTCTAAAGTAGCGCGCTCTTGTTCTTGTTCAGTAAGGTCTCGATAACGGATTTTTATAGAAGAAAAAAACTAAGCGCAATCCAAAAATTTTAATTCTTAATAAAAATCTCTTTAAATATTCCTCCATGCTTTTAATAAACAAACAAAGCAAAGCTCATTACTAAATTATTTGCATAGAGGGTACACATCTGTTTTATATAATTCAACGGCTAGAAGAAAAAAATATTATAAAAGTTAATTGGCTATTAAACAATAAAAACATTTATTTTTTTGAGGGAATAAATTATTCATTATCTAATATGTAAATACAATTACGTCCGTAAGTAGCGCAATAAGAAAATACTAATATATCTTTTATCATTGGAAATAGTACAGTAAAGTCTCATAAAATAGAAACAAACCTATTTAAACTTGGCTAACCATTGCGCCCATAGCATTTGGGGAGATGGAGGAGTAGTAAAACAGCATAAAAACCATCCCAAGACTTAATTTTATAAATAAAATAGCCTAAAACCACATCGGGAATGTAAAGCTCCAATATGAAAACAGAATCAGTTCAGTAGTTTGCAAGATCATGACATAAAAAAAATTAAATGTAAAAGGATGTATAAATGTCTGCTAAGATCTCGTAAAAGGCTAAACCGATCCTTCCAGAATTTAAAACTATTGTGGTCCAGGGCAGATTTTGAAAACGAATTCGGAGCCATATACATTCACATTAATCATATTTTCCCTGCCCTAAGCAGTAATTGTCTAAAAAAGAAAAATTTTAATACAATAAATTAACAGGGGGGGGGGGGAAGTTATTATACTATCCCTAAACCCTGAGAAGTGTGACATGATTAAGCCTTGTCTCTGATGTTTCATAAAAATAATAGGGTAAGTCTTACGACGAAAGAAAAATTAAACAAATCTCTAGAAATTCAATTTTCGATCAAGCTGTGAAGCCCAATTTAGGATATTGTAATATATACATAGAATTATTATTCCTACAAAACATTTTTTTTTGCCAAGACTCAATAATAAAGATGTGCAAACTCTGGCCGCACGTTCGCTAGCAGCAAATAAAGACGGCAAAAAATGCTCATATTTGTTACTTGATCCCAATTTTGTGTTCTTTTTCCCAATTAATGTCTCTCTGCTGTAGATTTTGTTCACATTATTATCATGGAACATCTTTATATTCTTGCATTAAATAATTACATTTAAGTTGGCAGGGGTAAACAAATTTTACCCCTGCCAACAGATTTCAGGGGGGTTAATTACCCCCCCAAGCAAATTTTACCCCCGGGGTAAAAATTTTGGGGGGGCTAAAAAAATTCGCGGCGCAAACCGAATTACCCCCCCCCCCTTAAAAAAATTTTACCCCCCCCAAAAAAAAGCTTGGACGCCCCTGGGTACCACCATTCTGCCGGAAGAAATCGCCCATTGTTTGTTGTGCATTTTAATGTATGAAATTTTAGTGAAGTTGTATTTGGAAATGTATTTGTGAAAAATCTTAAATGTTAGAAGGTTAGATAAAGTTCAAGATAAGAGCCCCTTTAGGTTAAAGCTCCCGAAAGGGGCAAGAATATTAATGAAAATGAAAGGGGTAATGTTGTTTGTCCACTTCTAAATTAGGTGACAGTTCTTTCTAATAATATATCAAGTACATGACGTTCAATTTAAACAATGACTTTGAATTTTAAAAACTAAATATTATTCTTTGTCGTAGTTTAATTTAACAAAACACATAGAAAATAAGAGTACTTTAACATTTGCTGAATAATATATGCTAATTGAAAAGTCCAACTTAAAGGGGTTGTGGGTGTTGAATCGACCAATTACTTACAATTTTAGTTTTAAGAATAAATAGTTCAAAATAATTTTTTTTCCAGAGGCGATTTCAGTATAAACAAACAAATACAAACGACCGACAGATAGACAAACTGTTTTATATAATGATCACAAATGCATGGTTTACTCTGAACTAATTTAGTGTATTTAACGTATTTTAGACTTCAGTAAAACGTTTGTTATTTGTTTATGCTAACTTTAGGGTATCTATCAGGGGTCCTAAGGGATAAGATAACAGGCGATAATTTAACATACCAGCCCATTAATGATAAACAAAAATATTGGTTGAAAAGTTTCAACACTACAAGTTCTTAACTAACCAATGCATAAAATGAATAAAAAATGGTTTAATACTTTGTTTATATGTATACAAAATTTTATTTTATATGCCATGAAGAATTTCAAGATTTAAAAAGATCCTTTAGTTTAAATCTAATTCCAAAGCTGTAGTTTATATACCTGGTATGTATATGTGTTTAAATTAAAGAGTAAATTTAGTGTAGTATTTAATTCCAACTAACAGACAGAAAAAAAAACTTCTATTTGCTTTTCTAGTCTTAAAAGTAACTCAGCTACCTGGGGAAATTTATTCTGACATCTACCATCATCTAAAGGAAAAATATATTGCCTCTTATTTCTTCAAAGATAATCATTATTAAAACAATTTGTATTATCTTTGCAACTTAGTGATGGAAAGGAAATGCTAAAACCTAAAAATCTAATTGAAACACAATATGTCTTTTTCTTTTCATCAGGCCATTTGGTTGGAGGCATTTTAACTTTCCTTTCAATGCAATACTCCAAGATGAAATTTTATTGATTTTGACGTTCTGTCGATCATAAAAAATAGGGAAACATTTCTAACTATTTTGTTCCCTGTCTTGATTCCAGTAAAGTTGAGAAAAAATTTGCTGAGAAAACTAATTAACTTTTTTTCACTAAGACAAGGAAAATTTTTGTAAAACAAGTGAAACTATGTTCATATGTAGTACAGCAATATTTTATAGTCAAATAGTGCGATTAAGTTTGTAATTAATTAAACATCAATAATATAATCATATATGAAAGAAAACAGTTTAAAGATTCATCTTGTTGCCAATTAAACGTGCTCAAATTATGCCTCAGCTGCTTTACTAAAAAATGAAATTTAAAAAATATGGTTTTGATGTGTAAAACATTTAAGAACCTATTGATAAGAAGTCAGGTAAGTCTTATTTTTTTATCAAAATCTTTTTAAATAGAGAATTGAAAAAAATTGTGTATTAAGGTCAAATGTTGCCTTCACGAGATTATTGCATAACACACAAGAATTTTACAAATTTATACAGATATATATTTCTATCCACAACTTTAGAATATGTACATTTTAGTGTTATAATGTAGTAATGATTTTAGTAATCATAATTATTTCTTACCTGTTTTAGAAAAAACACTCTACAAAAATAACACTTTTAAAACACTGAACAAAAATTTAAAATTTTCAAGTAGCGCGGCTACCTTCCAATGATTGTTGACAGTGTAAAATCACGTGTGACACTACTGTGACTCTAGTTAGTCTGCTTCACTGTGTATTCTGTGTTTCAACCAAACTGGTTTCACTTAATTCTCTGGACGGAGGCTCTATCTCTCTTTGGAACAAAGTTCCCTTCGTGCATCGTACCCCCGCCTCGCCGGTTAGAGTTCAGAGGAATATCCTTCGTAAAACCCGGCTTCTCATTAATCCGTTCCCAACGACTTTTTTACCCCACAGTCACAAATTGTTTTGACCCCGCTTTGATTCCCTCTTCTATTGTAACTAACCTATTAAAGAAACCGATTTAATCCCTCACGTCCATATTTAGTACTTCCCTTTTTGACTCCGTACTTCCCTTTATCCCCTTGTGTTCCAGAGTCAACGGGACCTCAAGGCAGTTATTCCTCCTTCCCCCCGGTATTTTCCCTTTAAATACCCCTTTCCCTTTTACTTTTCCCTTATGACACTCATGGGCGCATTTCTCTCACTATAACCCCCCCCCCCCTCCCTCCTTCCATTGTTCCTCTCCCAAAGTTAAAGATCTAGGCATCTCTACATATCCTTACCCTCTCTCCTTATTCCTTACCCCAAAAAGGACTTCAAAAGTCGTGTCGCGGATTTTTGCAAGAAAATTGCACAATAAATAGAAATTCAAGATTATTCTTGATCATTATTGCGTCATCAATTGAAATAAATCGTCGAGATTTTATCGACAAACAATTTATTTAACTAAATTAATGTGTCGAGAAAATATAATGTGCATAAATTTAATCATTTATTATAAAATTTTTATTTTATTTTCCAATTAACAATTTATTTACAGTAAATACATATTTTTTTAACGAAAAATATTATTTTGAGAGAGGCGAGTGAGTTGGAACATTTTGTTCCAACCAATCCCCCCCCCCCCCCACCACCACCAAAAAAATAGCTTGATAGATACGTGTGAATGCAAAGAAATGCGATGATTGAAAAAAAAATTGGCTATATTAAAATATATAACACTTGTAGATTTCTAGAACTTAATTAGTATAAATCTATATACGTCTAAACAAAAAATATAAAATACTTGTTAAATACAGGATGCTGTTTTAGTCAATACTTACATTTTTAGAGCTTAATTACAGGGGTGCTTCACATTGCATCTTATTGTCCAAGGAATCATATCGTTGTTGCCAAAAATCTGATGATTAGGACAATAATAGTTATTTCTTGCATCGTATTATAAACAGCTTTCCGCGGATATAGAATGTACAATCATTTTTTTAGCCGGTGCCTTCGGCACCTCGGGGCTAAAAAAACTGGCTTTAATCTTATGATTGTACATTTTTATATTCGTAGAAAGCTGGATAAAATACGATGCTAGACATAGTTTTTTCGTATGGATGAGAACCGGTTCCTATCCACCGGATTCGAATGAATACGAGAAAAAAATTAACCTGTTTTAAATATATAATGGACTTTTTGGTAACGATTAAGGAGTTGATACGCATTCTGAAAAAAAAGTTAGAAATCGATGTAGGGGCAATTCTATTCTAAGAAGATGCCTACATTAATTATAAGAGCTACCCGTTAAGTTACTAACAGACGAACCTACGTAACTCCTCCTTTTTTTCCATGCATACGGTTCCGTTTGTCCGTTATTGATTCCATGAATAATCAGGTTATATCACATTTACAATAGTTCTGTAATGTGCACAGGGTTTTGACAGGGTGGTTAAACTGGAGGCGGAGAAAATTTTCATTATGATTTAAGTTATGTCAAAGACACATTTTTCTGCACATCATTATATCTTTCTCTTCCTTCTTTTCAAGCCATTTCTCTCTCTGATCACTCTAACTCTCTCTCTCTTTCTCTCTCTCTCTCTCTCTCTTACTTCTTCTTTCTTCTTTTCAATTCATCTCTATTCCTCGCTTAGTTTAAGCCTTCCCAATTTTATCTCAATTTTCAGTGCATATATTCGAATTTCCCCCAATGTTAGCTGTATGAAGCAATAGATGTTCCATTACTGCCGCCTGTCAATAGAGTCAGTTTTATTTCATCCATTATGAAATGACAGTTTCTGATATATTTTAACCCTCGACCGTGGCTAAACACGTAGCGCATCTCGGGTAATTTTTTCCAGTTGTGATTTCTCGTCCCTTTACCTATGAAAAGCTTCACTGAATAGGAGAATCTTATCGGTCCAGCGGCGGTTTGCAAGATCCTTCGTAACAAACACAAAACACAATGAATTCCTAATAAATTTACATAAGGAGAGGATGGCAATTCGTTTAATCGTTTAAATTGATACCATTCACATTCTCTAAAAAAAAATGTTTGTGTGTAAGTGATGAAATCCTAAACTTGTGTTGTGCTTGTGTCTGACTTGATTATTCTGCTCTTGATATCATTATATTTTGCATAACACATTATTTAAACAAGGATAGTTATATACACAAGTACCGCAGTAATAACAAACTAAGTACCAATTTAGGTTAAGATATTTTCCTTAACAATTTTAGTTGAAACAACTATAATTTTATGAGTAGCTGAAGAAAAAACAATTTAATTTACCATTTACAAACAAAGAAAACACTCTTCACTCTTGCTTGATTGTTGTTATTTTGTTATTTATCAACGCAATTGTCCTTGTTCAAATAATAATTTTACATATTAGTATAGTGCACAAAAGTTTACAATATAGTTTTATTTCTGCATTTTCAATTTAATGATTTCTAAACACTATATATTTACTCGAGAGCAAGGCTATGTCTTTAAAACACCACTTTTCTATTTCCGAATTTGGTTTTTGAAATCCTATAAGTCACACATGAAAAAACTGTGTGCTTTTCAATTGAGGTAATATTGAATTTTCTTTTGTTGACCTGTTCCTTTATTAAATTAGCTAGAGAATCTGTTTTATAAGTAATCTAAAATAACGTTCATTTTAAAAATAACCTTGAAAATTGATTATTGAAATGAATATATAAATCCAAGGAATTAGGGATAAAATAAAATGTTTATTACAATCTGGTCTTTTTTATATTTTATATTTGCGTATTATGACTGTTTTCGGCATTATTGCTTTTAATAAAACTTGTCTCTCTATCTTAAGTGTTTAAACAAATTGCCAGTAATTAGGTGAAAATTTAAATCAAACTTGATTTTATATAACTATCCAGTGAGTATCTTGCAGTTAAAGACAGGGAAAAATAACACAGAAAATTAAATATGAAACCAAGAGGTGCAGAAGTGCATGGTTGTGGATTCGCCCCTTGGCCTATATTTTAAGGTTTGGTAATGTGTAATGCATAGGTAATATAGTAGGGGTTTTTTTGCATATCCGTGAACCGACAATTTTAACGAAGCTTCACATGAGAAGAAAGCTAATCAAGTCTTATGATGGTTTTAGGCTATTTTACTGCTCTTACTCCCTCAGATGCGAAGGGTACAGCCACTTGTTAAATTCAATGATGCGGATCGCACGCATTATTTTATTACTTTTGTATAAACTAGCGGCTTCGCCCCTAGCCTCTAGGGGTTTTGCCCCATGAAGTTTAATCAAACCAATTTTTCGTATTTTAGATTAAAAAAAAAAATTTAATTTTTGGGGGGGAGGAAATTTCATGACAGTTTTACAAAATAACCTGTGACGGTTTTTAGGCTGTTCCAGTCTCATGATGGGTTTAGACATTGTTGTTCTTCCTCTCTAGATGTTAGGTGTACGGTCAGCAGCACTTATTTTACAATTGAGTAGCTGTGCTCTTATTAATTTTTAGCATTGAAGCTACTCTTTAAGTGTTTTTTCCTATCCTTATAAATTCCTGTAAGAAAGATTGGTCCACTTTGTATTACTAACCTTTTAACATTAATATATTAATTAGAGAAAAATAGTGAGCAAGCAATCACACCCCTAGCAGCTTAGTGAATGTGTGATGAACGGGATAAGACGAGCCAAATAACACTAAATGGTTAGCAGTATATTTTGATAATTATATCGCTTCATCACTATTGGAATTAATCGTCCAAGTTTAGAAGATAGATCTCTATCTCATCTGCAATAAACTTTTGTCATTCAAAGTATTTTTTCCAGTTAATTGTCTAGCCTTTTTAAATAATTTTACATTTTTTTACAATTTCAAAATCCTCAATCTTTTTTCTTAAAATACATTTTTATAATATTATATTTTAATATACTAGCGGCTATGCCCCTAGCACTTAGGGGCTCTATATTCGACGGTAGAAAAATAGCTTAAAATAATACCCAGATTTTTTTATTTAAATGAAATAGCCTAAAACTATCTTAGACCCTATAAGAAGCTTCACTGTACAGTAGAACCATATCGGCTCAGCAGTTAGCGAGATCCTTCGCTACATACAAAAAAAGCTTACTACTTTATAGGATATACATACATCGTAAGTTAAAGGTAACAACTGCACTTAAAATGTGTTTTGAATATTTTTATTAAATTTTTTTTGGTGGAGGGGGGAAGAGGGCTAGGTAATTTTGTAAGGTTGTGTGATTTTATATTTTTACCGAATAATCTTGCTAACCATTAATTGCATTGGACCCATATGGCTGCCTTTTTTAGTAGATTAATCCCATAAACATCCCAGCCAATTCGATCCAGCAGTTATCAAGATCTCATGGTACGAAAGAACGGGGGTATCGACAGATGAATAGTATTAGTATAGACTAGCGTCTGCGCCAATAGCCAATGAATAAAAATAGAGAGAAAAGGCTAAATTTCTATCTTGAACTTTATGTTTCTTTAAAGAACAGGTATTGCCAAACCTTGATTCTGGAAGTATATTTTCCCGACAAGGTAAGGCTATAAATATTCTTGTAAAATAGAATTACTACTTCTTTAACTTTCTATACATAAATATGTAGAAAATAAATGGCGAGAAACAATGATTTACTGATATGTTCTTTATTTTTATTATTTTTTAATAATGTACGTCATTGTATCCATCTACCGTTAAAAAAGTGACAAATAAAGGAAATATTTTTTTGTAGCGATATTCAAATGGGATCTCCCCAAAATAGCCAGGACCAGCAATTTCCCTAAAGATGATACAACGTCAAATTCAGCCTTTTACGAGATCTAAGCAGACATACTTACCACAAACATACTTGTTTAATTGATTAATTGATATTCAAACTTATTATACTAAAAAAAAATATTAAAATTTATTTAAATTTTCCCTAGGTTTATCTAAAAACATATAAGATATAATATATGTAAGGTATTAAAAACACATGTTTATAAGGGTTTTAAGTTTTTGGGAATATTTTTAGCACATATTTTTAAGCTCTGTTCGAAATATTGATTATATTATACGCATCGCATGTTTATAATTCTTATCACTTAAATTGGGCTAAACCCTATGATATAATTTAGGCTAGCCTTAAAGTGAGATATTCATACACTTTCCTTTTTATTTATGTACGGCTAAGCAACTCCTACCCCTTTCCCTACCTATAGGCTTCTATGGGCATAACCGCTGGTCCTTTTCTAAAATTAACCGGATGTCTGTACCGAAGGATCTTTCCAACCACTAAACCGATATGGTTCTTCTTTACAATGTAGCTTCTCAAAGGTCCAGTGAAGGTTTGTAACTATTTAGGGGGAGGGTACCAATATCCTGCCCAGATATATTGACCCTGGAACAAAAATAAACCCGAAAAAATTATTTTACGTTTTCTTTAAATTGTAAATGGTGGGGCGACCTTCTCTCCTAAACCCCCCCCCCCGGCCCCCCCCCTCCAATCTCAAGTAACAAAACAGGCTCTTACAATACATAGATTGAATTGTACATCTTAATTAGTTGATTAAAATATATTTAAAGATTAATTTAGGGCCATTAAGATTTGTGAAATCCAGGCTTAAGGGATGGAATAGGATACAGAATTATTCTTACATAAGACCATTATATGTAGTATTCTAAATTATGGAAAAGAAAAGATTGAAGAATAATTTTCCGAATCACTGTCCTTTCTCTCCCTGGTTAGAATTAGTATAAAGACATTTCTATATCTAAATAGGGTTGTTATATATAAATATCCAGCTATTAGAATTAAATTAGTATTTTTATCCTATTTCAACAATATCCTACAAATTTGGCAAGATTTATTTGTCTGAAGCTATAGACCTCGGAATTTGCTGATTGGGATGGTTTAAAGCTATTTTCATAATCTACGCCACCCACCCTAGGGGCTATAGAATTTTATTCTATACTATATATTGGTCAAAAGTATTTAGGAACAAAATAGAAAACTTAAGTTCAAGTATGTAATCTATACAATAACATCCAAGATTACTAATGTCAAGTTCAACCTTTACCCTTGCAACTGTAGTTCATTATACAATATTTCATAAAACAAATGATAGGTTTATTTACCATTACCTCCTACTCCTTCGATTTAAGTGATCATCTAGGGAATCCAGAGCATCATCCACGAGTAATGGGATGTGATACTCTAACACCCAAAGATATTAGGTTAAGTAACATCCATTAGACAACCAACCCTTTAATTGCACGACTTTTGTCTGAAAAGTCCTAACTGTGCATGGTAGTGAGTTGTGCCTGTTTATGGGCTATTATGGGCTATTTATGTCGCGCACTTGACATAGCAGCAGAAGGAACCAATTTTAACGTCTTTAGTTATGACGCGGTGTCAGCCCGAGATTAGAACATATCACCTCCCTGGCGACGAGCGGATGCACTACGTGTTGAGCCACGATCGCGGGTTTATGATTGGTTTAACATTAAAATGTTTAAAAGAGTTATATAGTCTAAGGATCGGGTCTAAAGATAATATTTAAATTTGTTATAACATTACATTGTATGTCGTGACAGCTATCATTCATTAACCCTTAGCAGTTGGGCCCCTTACCGCACCTTAATCGGTCGGGGGGGGGGGGGGGCGTTCAACGCCCCCCCCCCATTATCTCAGTTCCTATTAGAGATAGAGGACTAATTTTTTTTGTGCAAGTCCCCTGTTTTATGATGAATTTCCAACCTTAAGTAAGTCAAAATTTTCGCTTCCTTCACCCTTTTATTTAACAACCTTTGTTTTTAGGTCCTTTTTTTACTAAAATATTTCAAACGGCTGTAATTTTCTTATTTTTGAAGCTAGAAGAAATTTTTTTGCAGAAAATGTTTATCTTTATGTAAATGTTATATTTGAAATATCAAAATATAATTTTCATCGGCCGCAGCTGTACTTGGCAGCTGCCAGCCGCCGCAGTCGGCGGGAAAACGGCGGCGGATCTTTATGAAGCTTTAATACATTATGTAGGCATGTAAGAAAAGCTTAAGTTTAAAATTTGTTGTCTCTAAGTCAAAAATTGCAGCCACAGGAGCCTTTTAAAGATTTCTGGAGACCTGGAGGATCAGGACCTGCAGGATCATACCTGGAACCTGAAATGGACTTAAACACATGTATTTTATATGAGGATGTACTACTAGATATATTTTAGTATTTTGTTAAGATAAAATGCTTTGTTTAAGTCAAAACAATATCTTGCTCTTTACCTGAATGACCCTGCAGGGTTTGCTGGCATCCTGTGCCCGCCAGGATGGAGATATCAGTTATGTGTCATACACAAACTTAAAAAGTCACGCAGTTTGGGCTCCTTATCTTTCACACACAGAAAATGAGATAGAAAAAAACGGAGAGGGGGGTGTTCAACGCCCCCCCCCCCCCCCCCGACCGTTAAGGGTTAATATTAGATTTGTTGATTGTTTAATGTTTATTCTCAAAACCAAGGCATTAAAAAGGCCCACCTAAAGGCTAAGTTTCAAATAAAATAAAACAAAAATGTAGAGGAATTTTTTCTAGGTCGATATCACCTGAAAGGTTTAAGCAACTATCCCCAAGGATAAAACTAAACCTCACTGGAACCTATAAGAAAAATTACTGTTAAGTAAAACCATTTGACGAGACCTTTCGGTACATACACACAAACATAGAAACATTCAGTCTTTTTTCATACATGCTTGTTTTTTCTTAAGTTTTGATATAATTTTAATTAATTTTGACATCTGTGATTGGTGGGATGAAAATTATCTGCACTCTGATTGGAGAAGCTTAAGTGTCGCACATCTTTCAACCAATTAGAGCGCAGGTAGTTTCCAATCCACCTATCCTATTAGTCAAAATTTAGGAACTTAAATTGTATTTCCGCTTTTAGATAAAGAATTATACAAAAAACGAATTTTATAAAAAAAAATCCTTAAAATTTGATGTAGATTTAAAATATCCCTCTAACATTAAAATTCCTTCCAACTTATATATCCTAATGCTTGTTTCTTCTTAAGTTTTGATACGCTATGATTAATCGTAAATATTGATAATAAAAAAAGCTTCATCAAAATAACATTTTAAGCAATAAGGCGAAATGATTAAAAACAAGGATGACAACATCCTTAAAGACAAAGCTCTGAAATTTTAGTACAAACTAACATTATCACTTGTAAAGTGTCAGAACTGAATAATCAGTCAAAACAAAATTGTAAGTAAATGTGTTAAAAAACTGCTTAAATACAGGATAATGTTTAAGGACATACTTACATGTTTTGTACTTGATTTTAGAGATGCTTTGCTTATAACATTGTACTTTGTTGTCCTAGGAATCAGTTATCCAAAAATCAGATTATAATTTTATCATATAAAAATTTGTTGTTAAAAAAATTAAAAATCAACATGTTTAACGGACGTACGGTCATTCTGGTAACGATTATAGAGTTTCTACGCTTTTTAAATCGTACCTAATTACTACAGGAATCACAAACAAAGTTTAAAATCGATAAGACAATTCTAACATGCCTAAATTAACGAAAAAAGCAATCTGTTTCTACTGACGGACGGATAAACCCTAATAAAAGAAAAGCTTTGCTTTCATAAAGTAATAGTACATTGGCTGCATAAATTATACTGTAATAGTTTTGAATTTTGTAGTCTTAGAAATATGTTCTAAGCTCCATTAGGGATATTAAATTTTGTGCTACTCATCATTATGTACTATATACATACACAATTCTAATTAATTAAAATCTGAATATCTTTTAACTTCAGTTTGAACTATTTCTTCCCCAACCCCTTCCACATCTGGATAATGCCCTGTCGGATATGTTACTTTTGAATTTTGAATGGAAAAAATTATTCAAGGAGGAAAAGACAGGAAATTGTAGTGGAAGAAAATAGAAAGTGAAGGGGAAGTAAAGGTGAAGTAAAGGTGAAGTAAAGGGGATAAGAAGTAGAAGTGAAGGGAAGATGAGGATGTGAAGGGAAGAAGAGGAAGTGAAGGGGGAGTAAAGATGAAGTGAATGGAAGGTGAGGTGGATGTAAAAGGGAATGGAATGGAAGAGGAAAATGTAAATGAATTTAACAGAGGTAAAGGGTAAGTGAAGGGGGAAAGGGGTAAAGTACAGAAGTACTGAAGAAGAATTTAATTGGCAGTAAAAAAGAAATAAAGGGGAAGTAAAAGATTAGTAAATTGGAAGAAAAGCAAAAGTGAAGGGAGAATGACAGGAAAGGGAATTGAGAAGTAAAGGGAAAGTGAAAAGAAGGAAAGAGGAGGGATCGGGAAGACAGGGGGAGTGAAGGAAAGTGAATAGTCAGGTAAACCAAAAAATTACAGAAGGACTTTTTAATGAGGGGAGGGAGAGTTAATGCTTAAATTTTACTTACAAAATGGGAAAATGAAGATACAATAGTTTGATAAAAGATTTATGTCTGTAGATGTCAGTTACAAAATAAAAAGGATTCTCTCTGTTAAACAAATTGAGACACAAACTGTCTTCAGAAAAACAAAAAATGTGAATACGCGATAAACATTATCCTCTGGGGTAAGATTGATCTGTTCAC
Organism: Acartia tonsa; assembly: GCF_053477335.1. Lineage (NCBI taxonomy): Eukaryota > Metazoa > Arthropoda > Copepoda > Calanoida > Acartiidae > Acartia > Acartia tonsa. The sequence goes on from NC_137261.1 coordinate 32,492,190, forward strand.
AGAAAATCCTTTAATTGCAAATCTTTATCTGAAAGTTTGCTCTCTGCATAGTAATAAATATAACTTTTTCAGTGGTGTGTGAAGCTCTTTTGAGGGGGGGGGGGTGTTTTGAACATTTGAGGGGGGCAAATAAGTTCAGGAATGAGCATTTGATCATCAATAAAAAATTTTAGGCCATGGAGTTTCAAGGGGGGTGGGGATTACTTGAAATAAGGCACACTAACTCCAATTTCCTTATCCCTCTATTAGGAGTAAGAGGTGTACCTAAAATAGCATACTGTAAAAATTAGATAACAGAAGCGTTTTAATTTTTAGTCGTTAATAAAATTAATATTAAGTGTTTTAATAATCAGAAAATAACAAACACTTTATTTACTCAACGGTAGTTGAGGATACGCCGTAGTTTAGAGTAGCTGTGATTCTAAAAACTAAATAAAATAATAATTTTAATCAACACAAATTTAGTTTGATAAAGAGCAAACACCATATTTTATATTTTTTTCGAGAAAATTAATTTTGAAGAAATGTTTATATAACAATTAATTAAAATTAAATGGTAGAGTTAGTGAGTTATTAAATTAATTAAAATCAGGGCTCGGCATTCGCCAGTATTCAGTATAGATCATCAGTATTTTTTTAATGCTGTAACTGCTAAAAGTTCAAAATTGTTTAAGAAGGCGATTTTTTAAGCTACCGGCTGAAGCTGCTGAAAAAGTGGGAGTGCACTTGGCTGTGGCTGTAGAGCCCTGATTAAAATATAATTTCCATATATTTGATTTGTACCACTTCAATTATAAAAACTTCAAGGTTGTTTTACTGAAAGTTCCGAGTCGAATACAGAAACCAACCATGTATTTTTGAAATAAAAAATAAGGGGGTAGGCGTTGCTTGTTTGTTTTTTACAGGTTAGGTTAGGTTACATTGGGAACACGCAGGGTTATTGCAGTGTAGGTATAAACCTTGCAGGGTTAGGAACTTCTCCTTCCTTATTTTCATAACGAGTTCACAGGTAGGCATTATCATTTATAGTCAATTGTCCCTTCCATCCCTGGCTGTTTGCAATCTACCAAATAATAACTTTTTTTATGATATGAAAGGCTTTCCAAAAAAAATTTGCAATATTCCTCGGGTCTGTAGAAAACTTTAAAGAAGGTTCTAATCCATTAAATGGGATAATGTTAATTAAACTAATTAATTAGCAAGATTGACAAATTCACAACATCACAATAAACACATTTACAAAGTCTTAATAAACTTTACAACTCTTCTTGGGAAACAAGAATATTTCGTAACCGATTAATATCCGGTTCTCAGTCACACTGAAAAATCATTTACTTAGTTTTCTACGAATATAAAACAGTTTTGTTAGCTCTTGCCTTCGGCATCTCGGGACTAACAAAACTGGTTTTAATCTTATAATCGTACATTTTATATCCGATAAAAAGCTGTTTATAATACGATTCGATATAAGCGTTAGAAAAAAAAATTTAATTTTTCAACAGCAACTTCAAACTTAAATACAATGTTATTTCTTGCATCTTGATACATTTCTTTAAAAGTTTACAAGAACAATAAAGTTCAACAGTAGAACTGTTTAAAAAAAAAAAAAAATACCGGAAATAAAAAAGTAAAAATATATTCAATCTTGATGAGGTCATTAGGGCTATATAATACAAAATTAGAATTCAAATAACTTGTAAGAAATGATATTTTTTAAAGTCAGCTTTTCTTGGCATTTGGGCATAAAAAAGGCACTGAGAAGCAGTGCTTAAAAAGTGCATAAAAAGAAGTTATACAAGCCATGAAAAAAAGGTCACAGTTAATGTGATTCTTGGATTGCATTTTTACAAATTTTAAATTGCTTCATATCATGAAAATGAAAAACAGCCACTTAATAATTTCAAGAAATATAACTGCATAGCTATTTATTTTTTGGAGTGGAGCTACTATGTAAGTCTACGCCAAAACATACCGTGTAATGACTGAAGATGTTAATAAAAGATTTAACTGCAGCTTTGTCAGTCTATTAACCATAATATTAAGAAAAGAGGAAATTCCTTGGCCTCAAAAGGCAATAAGTAATTTTTCAATTAGGAGGTCGTCTAGCCGATGAAGGATTGAACAAAATGGCTTCAATGACACGATTTGAGAAAATCTGGTTAAGAGTGCTTGTTTTATTTTGATTCCTGTATCTTAATTATGTTTCACAATGCAGCTTTTTGGATTAGCTGTGCAACTCTATAACTCACTATTTCAATTAGTTTAAACATCTTTTGAATATTATAATGTATTGTACAGTTTAGTTTTGTATCTTGTCCTGTTTGGTTGACTTTCCAACTCACAAAAAGGCGTTCAGATTTAATCAGAAAACTAAAGGAGCTTAAAAGGGATGGAAAGATAAACCATTTTACCTCTAATGAAAATGGTGTTATCAGTGTCACTTTGAGCAAAGGAGCGGCTCCTAAACGACTAACTTTGGATTACAAAAATGACAACTCTAAAACTTACTATGTTGGTGAATTACTCCAACTTGTCTCCTGCAAAATATGATAAACAATCCGAAAGTGAATCAAACTAGAATATAATGGTGTAAAAATGGGATGAATATTTTATTTTGAAAAACCCGAATTTTAAACTAATCTCTATCTGTTATCACTTAATATTTATATGTTCTGTGTAAATTATCATAGCATTAAAAATGGGTTGTTTAACCCTTACAGATCGGGCCCCCATTCCCACCTTAATAGATCGGGGGGGGGGTCATATTGACCCCCCCCTCTATCTCGGCTTCTGTTAGAGATAAAGACGTAAAATTTTTTTCTGGTGGTTCATGTGTATTTTTAGAGAAAATTACTTTTTCTAGTCATAGCAGTCAGGCCGCTCCTTAGCCGCTTTTTAGCGGCCAGCCGCTAAATTTTAAAACAGCTGTAGAGCGGCCAATTTTGCAGCTAGGATGACCAAATTTTAGGACGAACTTTTATTTTTCATAACAAAAAAATTACTTTTTCTGATCATCGCCGAAAAACGGCAAATAACGGAAACCGCCATTTTCGGCGGTTACGGCGGTAAAACGGCGGTTGGCGGCGCCAATTAATATTTTTATCTGTTTATTGCTGCTCAAGAATTTACCAAAAAAAATTATAGGTCTCTAGCTGTAATATAAGCTACGATATTCATGATATATGTCTGTAGTAAAAGCCGGATAAAAATCGGTCATAAAGTCGGTCAGGGTGCGGTCAAACGGTCATAACATAAGGTCATTGATATCTCAGTATTCACAAAAAAAAATTAGGTTTCTACCTTATACACAAAAGTCATAATGTAGAAATTAAGATTTATTTAGAATTTTTTTTTAATTTTGGTGCTACCCAACCGACTTTGACCGGACACCACGGCCGACACAGACCAGATATCCTAATAAAATCAACTCTTGCCGACGCATAATTACTAAACTTAAAAAGTCATGAAGTCACAGCTCTCCATCTTACCTACAAAAAAAATGACATTGAAAAAACTAGAGGGGGGGGGTCAATATGACCCCCCCCCGATCTGTAAGGGTTAATGCTTTTTTTTCTTTGGTACATTTAAACAAAAATAATATAAGCATTCAAATTAAAAATGGATGATGAGTTAGTTAATAATCTTGGACATAATTCTTTGCAATTAGATTCAAATTTAAATCATTCGTGTTCTTACTTTGAAAACCATGAATTTGTAAACTTTATTGGAAAGAGGGAGGAAAAGTTTTCAGTCTATAGTCAGAATATTAGAAGTATAAATAATAAAATCGACGATATACAAGAATTATTATCGGAGATAGAAACTGAAAAATTTTCTTTTAGTATTCTATTATTTCAAGAAATTTGGGCAGCAAATAACGCACAGACCACTAGATTAGAAAATTATCAAGATATTATCTTACAAACAAGGGAAGGAAAAAGGGGTGGGGGTTTAGGAATATATCTTAAGCAAAACTTAAGTTATGAAATTATTGATGAATTATCATATATTTTAGAGGGCGAATTTGAGACTCAATTCATAAAAGTATTTTTTGGTAAGAACAAATTTAAGATTATAGGCAACATTTACAGAATTCCTGGTGGTAACTTAAATAACTTTATAGAATGGTTTGGAGAAAAATTAACATTTCTAAAAACTGACCCAGTTTAAAAAAAATCTGATGAAATTATATTTGGGGGTGATTTCAATGCAAATTTTCTAAACTTTGATTCCCACAACCAAACAAATGATCTTTTGAACCTATTAATATCCTCTTCTTTTCTACCAATGATTACTCTACCTTCTAGAATTTGTCAAAATTCAGCAACTCTCATTGATAACATTTTTAGCAATAAAAAGCAAGAATTTTATGAAAGCGGCCTAATTATATCTTCTATTTCTGATCATCTCCCAATTTTTTACTTAAATGTAACTTGTGAAAAAAATACTTCAAACCAAAAACAATATTATTATGATATGAGTCCAAATAACATAGAAAACTTTAAAGAGAAACTCTCTTCACAAAATTGAGAAGGTGTTAATAATGATAATATTCCAAAAACTGCCTTTGAAAGTTTTGGTAACATATTAGAAAAGTACTTTAAAGAGAGTTTCCCTTTAAAAGAAAAATGTGTTAACAAAGGAAAAGTTCCTATTAACCCGTGGATGTCACAAGAGTTATTAAAAATCAGAAAAGCCAAAAATAGGGCCTTTAAAAACAAACTTAAACATAGGACTGAATCTGCTGAAAATAAATTTAAATGCCTAAATAATAAATTCAAAAAACTTGCTAGAAAAGAGAAGAAAAAATATTACCATGAAAGATTTGAAGATTGTGTTACTGATATCAGAAAGACTTGGTCGCTAATTAACTTAATAGTCAAGAAAAAAAAGTGTAAAAATGACGTGCCTTGTGTTTTTACAGATGCACAAAAATCCTATAATACTTTCTCTGAGATAGCCAATGGTTTTAATGACTTTTTTGTTGATGTTGGGCCAAGACTTTCTGAATCAATACCTCAATCTTCTAAATCTTTCAGGGATTTCTTGGGGGATCAATATGATGAAGAATTTAACTTTCAGGAGGTAAACTCTTTTATTATCAATATAACTTTGTCCAAATTAAAATCAAAATCAAGTGTAGGTAATGATAATATCTCTATGAAACTTTTAAAAGAAATAATGCCAATAATTGTAAAGCCTATCATTCACCTGTTTAACCTCTCTTTAAACACTGGCTACATTCCTGATAACTATAAATGTGCAAAAATTATACCTATTTACAAAGCTGGTGAAAGAGATAGATTTGACAATTATCGTCCTATTTCCATACTTCCAGCCCTCTCTAAATTACTTGAGAAAATTGTTGCTTTTCAAATGATTAGATATCTTGAGGGAAACAAAATGTTATATCAACATCAATATGGCTTCAGAAGGTCAAGAGATACACAACAACCACTGATACATTTAATCAACAAAGTTTATGACGGACTGAATAAGCCCCAATCAGAATACAGTGCCTGTGTGTTTCTTGAACTTAAAAAGGCATTTGACACGTGTGATATACCAATTTTACTATCCAAACTAAAACACTATGGTTTTAAAGGTGTATCTGCAAAATGGTTTGAAAATTATCTAACTAATAGAAAACAGTATGTTGAAATAAATGGTGTAAAGTCCGAAGAAAAAGTATTAACCCATGGAGTACCACAGGGCTCTGTCATTGGACCAATTTTGTTCTTGTTGTATATAAACGACCTTCCAAATTCAACAACCTTATTTTGTAGCCTTTTTGCAGATGACACAATCTTTTGTAAAACCTCAAGTAATTTAGAAACCATAAAAACATCATTAAATGAAGAATTAGATAAGGCATCAGTATGGTTTAGAGCAAATAAACTTTCTTTAAATGTATCTAAAACAAAATACATGGTCTTCAGACTTAGCAGTATGCAACCTGTCAATAATAACTTTAGAATCTTCATTAATGGGGAGGAAGTTGAGAGAATCAGCAATGAAAATGAAACAAAGTCTTTTAAATTTGTTGGGGTACATCTTGATGAATTTCTCAATTGGAATTAGCATACAAAAATGGTAAAAAACAAAGTTTCTAGTTCTCTATATGCAAATAAAAAATGTTCTTCCATCAAAAACTTTGAAAACGATTTATTCCTCAATGATTTTGCCTCACTTAAATTATTCTAATATCACATGGGGTCTCTCTAAAAGTAAAGATATTGATCAAATAAGAAAACAACAAAAAAGGGCAATAAGGATTATTGTAGGTGCTAATTATAATGCACACACTGAAATTTTGTTCGGACAATCTAAAATCTTAAAATTTGATGATTTGGTAAATTTAAACATTTTAAATTTTATAAGTAAATTTTTTCATAAGAAACTCCCAGAAAGCTTTGATAACATGTTTAAAGTTCTTTCTTCTCAGAGATCAAAAAAGTTACTGATAAGTATACCTAAAACAAAACATCTTGAATATTTTCCAGCAGTGTCATTTCCAAAACTTTGGAATAATGAAATAAGGCTTTCAGACTCTGTAAAGAAATCATTGTCCATGATTAAAAAAGATTATTTTTCAAATTATAAATCATTTCATTGCAAAAAAGAAAATGCTTTTCCTGTAAGAAATAAAATCTGTACCAACTTCTGTAACTGTAAATAGTTATTTAGTCAACCCACTTAATTATTGATCTATTAAATTTGTGTAAATATCTTTATATAATAAATAATTTTTGTAATTCTCGCTATAAATAAAATAATAAATGAAATCAATTAAAGCGGTAAATTTACGGCCTACTCCAAGGCTTAATTACTCCTTGCTATGCAATTTTTAAAATATGATTTTATATGTATATTTAATAATTTAAATGTATTGCATTAGTTAATAAATTCTATTCTATTCTATTGAACAACAGTAAGAAAATGGTTCATGATTAGTCTTTCCTAAATTTTTAAATGTAAAAATACCCCCCACTAGGTGGTAAATATTTTGTTTGCTTTAAACTGAATCAATTTAAATGTTTTTTTTTCCATATTTATTTTTGAACCCAACCCCGAAAATTCCTTTTCTATATAAAATTAAATTTGGAGGGTCCACTTCCCTCACTCTTTCCATCAAATTGTCTCTAGAGAACGTTATCTACGATTATGAGGCATTCCATAAACCAGAGGTGTACTTACATATTTTTATAATTGCTCCGTCTATTCAAAATACAGTCATATTGAAAGCATGTTGAAAATGTCACCCTTGGCCGCTGCTTTTGTCATCCATTAAAATTGAATGTCAGCGCAATAACGCTCAGTCTAACAAGATGCTCTTGACTATATTTGTTGATGACATACTATTTCCAACCTAATTATTTATCCATTTCCAATTCCAGGTTATACAACATAAATGAAAAGGATAAAGTGAGAGATAGAAAAAGTAAAGAAGGAAAAAAGATAAATTCATTACCTTACAGAAAAAAACCAAATATTTAAAAATGAGAGAAAAAGATTGAAGTAGGAAAAATTATGTAGTTAAAGATATCAACGAACTTTTGATAGAAAAAAACTATATCTGAATCAGTGGTATGCACAGCTATTAACCAAGGGGGTGTAAAATCATTAGATGGTTAAAAAGGGGAAATCAGCCCTTCCCAATTTGAACTTCTAGGGAAATGTTGACAACCCCCATCACTCCTCTACCACACGCCACTGATCTAAATAATATGATGTGTTTGTTACAATTTGGTTTTGATATTTAGTTAATTCCTACTTCCACAGGAGATATATTTACTTGGGGAGACAGCCAGTCGACCAGTGGCGTGCACAGCAATTAACAGGGAAATGTAAAACCATTAAGGGGTGAAAAAAGGTTAAGTAAAGCCTTCCTAATTTCAATTTTAATTTGTTGACAATTTGCTCGCCCCTTCTTGAATGCCATTGCACTTGACCCTTTAAATCCACTACACAGCTAAGCACCACATAAGTAAAGCATTCAATTGTATATTTTTAGTAGCGAAGCTACTCTATAATTCACAATGTCCGTCCGTCCGTCTGTCCGTCTGTCCGTCCGTCTGTCCGTCCGTCTGTCCGTCCGTCTGTCCGTCCGTAATTAATAAATTGGGGGAAACGTGATTTTCTCGGCTCCTATAAAAGATAGAGAGCTGAAATTTTTTGACAACATTCCCATCATTAAGGACCACAATTAACTTTAAAACATCAATGGCGGTCGGACTGCTTTTTAGCAGGTTTTAGGCTATTTTTTATTTTCCAAATTTTCCCTATATCTTAGGTGTTTATGGTCCGATTCTCAAAATATTTTTAGTTAAAGATATCAAAATTAAATTTCCCGTCATTTGAAGAAAACAACAATGACGGTCAGACTGCCTTTTTGCAGGTTTTTTATCTAGATGAGTCAGTTTTGTGCATCAGGGGTTTAAACATAAAAAAAAATTCAGGGAGGGTCCCCTAGTGTCCAAAAGTTTAAACCAATAATTGTAGTCTACAGAAGGGGTAATTTTGTGCATCATCATGTTCCTCAACTTATCGGCTATTGCCATATCTTTTTAGATCCCTGTAACAAATTAGAGTAGCTGCGAGAAATTAGATGGAGGGTTGGGTAGATAAGTTGCAAATCACCTGGAAGGGAAATTGACACATTTTCACCATTTTGTCTGGTTATTCCTTGCGGGTTATTACACCCAATTTCAATACTTTTGCATAGTATTTTAAAACAAGGAAATTTACGTTCATTTGGTAGTGTAAGATGGCTTTTCATATATTTTTTAACAAATGCTTGACTTTGAGTTAAAAATCTGTCCGTTAGAAATATATTTAGGATTATTTAAGATAGACGGTTGGAATTCATAATGACATTTCTATCGTTAAGGAGAATATCTAAGAATAATAACACGGTCTGACTACTTTTAAGCCGATTTTATCCTTTACATTAAATTTTCACATAGTTTTTATGTTTTTGGTCTCATTTCCATATTTTTATAGATTATAATATTTATAAAAATTAAAATTCTCGTTGTATATAAAATGAGTAGTTTTATTTTGTATTCCATTACCTTTGCTAAATAACGGATAGCTTTTTTCGTTAATTTAGGCATGTTAGAATTGTCCTATCGATTTCAAATTTTGCATGGTGATTCCTTTAGTAGTTTGGTACGATTTAGAAAGCATAGCAACTATATAATCATCACCAAAATGTCCGTACGTCCATTTTAAACATGTTCATATTTTACTTTTTTAACAACAAATTTTTATGTGATCTAATCATCCGATTGATCTGATTTTTGGTATATTGATTCCTGGAACAACAAAGTATAATGTAATAAGCGAAGCAACTCTGTTATCAAGTCATAAAAATGTAAGTATGTCCATATACATAAATATATTATGATTATTCAGTTCTGACACTATACAAGTGTTAATGTCCGTTTGTCCTAACGTTTCAGTGCTTCGCTTTTATGGATGTTGTGATCCTTGTTTATATAATATCTTTATGCTTCTCTAATGATGTTGTCATTATTGTTAAAAGTTATTTGATTTTTTAATTTAGAAAACATGACAAGTAATACTATTAATTAAAAATTAGTATAGTTAGGAAAATGTCGCCAGCATTTTTACTTTTTGACCGATAAAGTCCTGTTGTATATGTATTTATATAACCCTGCTAAATGTGTTTGATAATTGACTTCACCCTGACCTTCAAATTATTCACTTTACCATATGCAATTAGCATTAAGCACACACACACACACACACACACACACACACACACACACACATACATACACACATACACACATACACACAAACACACCCTTATGAACCGAGCTTAAATATGACAAGTGGGTTGAATATACTTTACTGACCAAACAAACTATAGGCCGACCAAAATCAAGAACTTTAGAGTAATTTTACTTATGAAGGATTTATAAATACTTGTACAAAGCAAGTTTATTCTGTTACAAATTGATATAGAAATAAAGGTGCTTTTTTACAGAAACTTCAACATAGCTTTATAAACAAACATGCATAGAAATACCTTTTGTCTTAATAATGACTATTTTTAAAACAACTAAAACAAGGATACCTGTCTCTACATCCCTATTTCCAACACATACAAACCCTAGAAACCAAAGTGAACCCCACAGGGATAAAGAGATAACCAAATATAAGTAGGTTACTGGCACAATAATAGGGGTCAATACTTAAAAAACACTAAGGGCAAAAAACTACATGAGTAGGATAGCATTTACAAAGGTTTTATCATTGAATAGTGGTGAAGCCACTTGTGTTGTATAAAGCAGTAGTAAATTTTGTCTGAAGTTTAAGTTTTCTTTAACTACTTAACTCATTAAGTTCTCCACATTAGGTAGCTTCATATAGGTCCAAGTACAGTTTTAAGCTATTTATATTCAGATTTGAGTCTTGGGATTGTTTCAGGCTATTTTTTTGCCTTTCCCTACAGCCACTAGTATTGTATCGTATTTTACCTTCTTGATTATCAAAACCTTACTAAGGTGCTTTTATATATCTTTACATGTAGTCTATAAAATTGACCTTTTAAAGAAAATAAGTATTAACTAGTCTTTTAAGGATTGGCCTTTTATTCACTGTAAATGGGTTTAATTGGCAAATATTCTCTGGAGAATCACATCACAATCCAAAGCTGAAATGGCGGAATACAGTTGTAAATCTACTTGGACATTTATTTTGGGCCTACTTTCAATGCACAGGCATTTAATGAAATTTGAAACTATTTAAACTAAGATTAGGAACAACCAAGTTACTACAAACACTCTCCAAATCTCTCTTTCTATCTATTCTCTCTATCTCTCTTTTTTCATAGATTTAAGAATATATGATATGAAAAATAGGCATCTACTACCTAACTCAATTTTTTCTCATTCTTCTTGGCTGTCAACTTTATTTTTATATTTAAGAGATTCAATACGAAGAGATGTTATTATCCTTGTTTTACTAGAAAATTTTAATTCTTTAAATATTTGAAAAAAAAATAATCTATAATACAAAGTAGCTTGATGTCTGTCCGTCCGTCCGTCTGTCCCTTAAGATCTCGGTAACCACTGAACCGATCGGATTCTACTCTTCAGGGTATATACCTATTGGTCCTGTGGTGGTTTTGAGCTATTTTCTTGGAGGGTGGGAAACACCCCCCCCCCGCCCCCCCAAAAAAAAATAGTTTTCTGGAGAAACTACTTCACATAAATTGGCAGCACCAGAATTTTTATTTTAAATTACCTCTTGGTAGTGCGAATGGGGCGCTTGTCCAATATTATGGCATGGAGATCGCTCTTCTATGAGTACTACTTAAAATCCTACTTTTACTGCAATACACATAGACATTCTCATCGTCGGCTCGTCAGTGTAGAATGCTTTTCCCTTTATTCCCACAAGTATAATACGAATTTGGTTGAACCCGTGGTAGCTCAACAAATACCCACGCGAAGTATTATATTGCTTTAATCTAAGAATAAATGGCTGGTTAAGATGTTCGATCTATATCATATAAGTATATTAAGCACTTAAGAAGGAAGATGGTTTTATAAAGTGTATTTACATTACAAGTGAATCAGTTAAGTATGAAATATTTACAGGATAGGATATAATAAACATAAGTAGTGTAGGACAGAAAAGTGCCCTAAGTCCAAAGCATTAAATTGTGCATAGTGTTAGATCTCTAACATAAGACATAGGCACAATTCATGCTAAGTACTAAGGGACCTAAATTTAAACTACAATGCATGCTAAATTAACTAAGATCATTACCTTTAAGCCAGGAAAACTTAATAGTTCATGAGTCAATGAATAACTGAGATATTTTAAGAGGTGCAAGTTATAACAACAACTATTTACCAGGATCTACGTCCTTGTCTGTTTAATAAAGTGTTTGTATGTTAAACTTGTGACGTAAATGAAGCTATGGCTATAGGTATACTTAGTAGTACATAATGGTTACATGGTTACTTTAACAATAGATATGATGTTTTATATAAGCATATAACAATATTCAATCACATACAGATTACCATGATTAGGCTAGTATTACCCATATATGGTATTATATTGGTAAGAATAGACTAATAAATGCATAAAAACACATAAAAAGTGCCTAAGGGCTAACCAGAGTAATTGTGTCTTGTGCCTGAGTTGCGCGCGATAATTACTATGGCTTGTCAATCATTATTTAGATCAAAGTTTTATATGGTGTTAAATTTATAGAGAATATAAGTAAGTGGACTAGATGCGAAGCATTTCTGTAAGAGTCTTGTTCGTACGTTCAAAGAATTTTGAAATTTGGAGGTCGCATCTCCACTCTTGTGGCAAAGCCCCTAGAGGCTAGGGGCGAAGCGGCTAGTAGATAAATAAATGAATAATGAAATTGAATGAAATGTATGTTTACTATGAAGTATTAAATTGATTCTTGCATTAACTTGATGCTAGGCTATGTTCTACAAATTTGAACTTGTTAAATTTAGGTAATTGAGTTTGTTTAATTTTGATTTATTTAGTTTTAGTTATTTAGATATTAAAAATTTACATAGACAGTCAGACAAAGTGAAATATAAGGTAGGTGTCGATATATATAAACATATATAAGTTAACTTAAAGTTTACATAGACAGCCAGACTAAGTAAACTAAAAGGTAGGTGTCAATATATATAAACATATACAAGTTATCTTAAAATTTACATAGACAGCCAAACAAAGTGTGTTATGAGGTAGGTGTACTACATAAATATAAACAAATACAAAGAAAATTTAATTTATAAATAGACAGCCAGGCAAAGTGAGCTATAAGGTAGCTGCAAATATGTGTAAACAAATACAAGTAAATTTTAAATTTACAGAAGCCGTACATTTGCAATTTATTTGCATTTTCCCAAATATTGTTTTATTGCTATCTTTGGAATTTTAAATTTTGCATGAGATTTGGGTTTGGTAGGTTGAAATTTGATTGATTTCTTCTGGATTTAAAATAGCCCTAAACGATACTAAAGAAGAAAAGAAAATTTATCATATATGTAGTGTTATGAAATTGAGCAAAAAAAAAATCAAAGGCGCAAAAAAAGAATTATTCATCTCCCTATCAGCGGATAACTATCCTCAATTCCTTACGATAAAAACATATTCTACAATTCGTATGTGTCAATACGTTAGCTCATACGTACACTGTGACATAAAAATTCAATTGTGATTTTAAGCCTTCTCAAGTAATGGTAAGCTATACATTAGTATTATTTTTGTTAATTTCTTTAATGGTGCAAATTAGACAATTATAAACAATGATATAAGTGTAGCATCGCTAAATTATGTCTCAAATTCTAAGTATTAATACTATATAAAGTATCTAAGTAACGTAAGCAATTATTTAGTTGATTTTACAATTTTTGAAAATCGTATGCTTTTCATTAAACTTTGGGTTCTCAATTTTTTTATTTTAAAATTATTTTCTACATGATTGTTCTAAAATAGAGAGGGGAATATACTACGGTTCCAAATAACTATTAAATGAAATTTGTTAATGTATTTGAAAATGAAGAAGCATTACTTTAAACTCCACTCATAGAAAATCAAAGAGAAGTGTCTTTCATCTTGGCAAATCAAAGATATTATTAGGTTACAAATTGGCTGTCTCACTAGGTGCTTGTATTGATGTGATGATTTACAGACTCTACCTATCACGCAGACAACAAGGATAATTTGTCCAAGTATAAAGTAATTAGCAAAACACTACCTTATTTTGAATAGATCAACATATAATTATTTAACGAATAACCTATCCCTTTAATAGTATGTTTCTTAAAGAATGAAAGTAAAGTGTGTTTTTTTTATGAGAACTTTTTTGGAAGCAATTTTGCCCCACTTATAGTTATCAGAATTTAATGATTAATGTCTTATTTTCTTCATTTTTAAGGCAATTAATAGAACAACAAAAAAAGTTTTCATTTAAAAAGTACAGTAAAATCTAAAATTCAAAACTTAGGTGTCAACATCTAAAAATGGTTTTAGCGCATTTTTCTTATGCCTAAATCTTTTTAGAAAAAAATTAGATTTTCTGTAGTAGACTTTGGGGGGCCAGTACTCCCTCCCTGGTTGAGATAGGACCTTTAAACTTTTAAATGTTCTAGTACATGTCCCTAATAGTATCTGTATACATTTTTAGCTCTATATCTTTGAAGTATTTTGCAGCCATTCTTGCAAAAGGTTGAATATTTGAGCATAAGAAAAATGCGCTGAAACCATTTTTAGATGTTGACACCTAAGTTTTGAGTTTTAGATTTAACTGTACTTTTTAAATGAAAACTGAAATATTTTTTGTTTTTCTATTAATTGCCTTAAAAACGAAGAAAATAAGCCATTAATCATTAAATTCTGATAACTATAAGTGGGGTAAAATTGCTTTCAAAAAAGTTCCCATAAAAAAAAACTGTAGCTGTATTATTACCACGATCAAAACAAACATAAGAATATATTCATAATTATTTTTTTTATTAATTTAAACAATTTCTGTATGCTCAAACAAGTAGCTTTGCTCCTAGCCTCTAAGAACTTCGCATTAGGAGGGCCGTGGTGGGAGTAACTCCTTAAACTCCTTAAATTCTATGTTTGTTACAGGGAGGGGGACGAGTGTCGTCTCCACCATAAAAATGATTAAAACCACCACAGTATCGGTATGCACATTACTAGAAAAATAATATCTAAACAGCTCAATTGTTCAGCGGTTTTGAAAAAAGAACGGACAGACAAATATCATAACATATACATATGCTTAAACTAAAGTATAAAGTTGCAAGCGAATACTGAATCATGAAAAAACATTTCATATTATCTTTTTCTAACAATAAAAATCTGAAATAATGGGAAACAAATAAACCTATAATAGAAGGGAAAAGTCTTTTCTTTTGTCAAAGTTTGACAATTTTGTGCAAAAAATAGTGATAAAGTTTTTACATTCTGCAATACTTTCCTTCTTGGCATACCTTCCCACCCAGAGCTCGGTCCTTTAAATAAAGTAATGCTGAAAAAAGATTAGAATTACCCATCAGGTATCTTAATGAATGAGACAAAGGAGATAAATTTATGTACCTTCTAATTATTATAGATAACATCGTACAATAAAAGTATTGAGTGGACAATAAATTAGTACATCAAAATAAAGATCTGTTAAAAACCATTCAAAGTTTTCTAGCCAACGAAAGCTTAGTCCAATGTTTCACCCCCCCCCCCTTCTCCCGAATTTACGGGCAGATCCTTGATGAAAAAAATACCTACAGTGATGATAATGTGTTTAATTGAAATATTGAAATCAGATACTGTATAGTTATGAACAAATAAGAATTATTTGCACTTTAACATTAGCAAAGCGTTTGAAAATTTTTATTATGTAAATTAAGAGACACTGTGATTTACCGGTATTTGTTATCAATTTTACAATTGAATGCCTTTGATATTCAATTTTGTTATGCAATATCCTTTCCAAGGAAGCTTAGTATGTCTCTGTAATGGTTCTACGTGTCTTTCACAACTTAATTTAGAGTAGATAAAGTCAGCCATTCATTTATCTTTCCATAGGAATTAGGTTTCACTTTTTTGTTTTTATAGTGCAGAAATATAATTATATAATCGGCTTCAACTACAGTAAGACCCACGAAAAAGTTTCTTTTAGGGTTTACAGTCTTTATTTCCTAATGTATCATCAAAAGTAGCATATGTTCTTGTTCTCTAAACAATTTTAAATAAAAGAAAAATTATTTCAAGTATGTATCAACGGAGATTTTTAATGCCAAAGTTTCTATAAAGCTCTTGGGAAAAAGAATTTTTTGGTTTTCATAATTTTTTGATGGATGAAATGATTATTTGCAAATATCAGGCTATTTACTTACCCTTATAAATGAAAAGAATGAATCATGACAGTTACTCCAACCACTTTTTTGACCTGTCAATCATTTAGAAAATAGTTAATTATGCCTTTTGGGATAAGAAATCCTTTTGTTGATATTTTCTTTTCTTATAATCTTTTTTGTTATTGAAGTTTGAATTACGAAACAAAAACAGTTTTCTTGCTATATTCTAAATATATTTAGAGAAAAAGGACATATGCTACTTTTGATGATACATTAAGAAATAAAGGCTGTAAACACTAAAAGATTATAAAATTTTACATTTTTAAAATTACCAAAGAAATTGATCCTAGTTTATAATCCATGATTTTTAAGGTTTGGGCTTTGCTTTGAATAGTACTAACTTTACTGAAAATCTTCAATTTGTGTTTATGTGCAAATATTTAATCACATATAAGTATAAGGTTTCATAGCAATAAAAACAATTTATTTAATTATATAAGGATATTCAATGTATTTTTTAAATCTCTTATCTAACACATACATACATAAGAATTCCCGATTTATAGATTATCTGCGCTACTTATAAGCTTATTGTATATGTTTGTCGGTTTTAGTTTTAGGTTAGTGACCTGAATTCTGATCTTAAATAAAGTTTCTTTATTCTTCATTTGTTTCTAGTAGAAATCAAGGAGTAACTTTTTTAAGATTGAACGCGTCATCAAGTTTTCGATGGTTTTTAAATCTACGTCATATGGAGGGTTTCTCATCAAAATTACGTGAACTCTGAGAGTTAATAAAGGGACTGAAATATCATTAAAGGCAAATAAAAACATCTTAGGTTATACTTCTATATGAATTATTGAAAATTTTATCAGTTAACGAATCAGCTTTTAGTACCTGATAAAAAATTACAATACAAATGACCAATGATAATCCAGTATACATTGTATTTGACCAATGGTAAAATGTTTACTGGCCTATCATTGGTCATTTGTATTGTATGACGTAATTTTATTAGGCACTATAAGCTGCCTCTCACTTAACTAAGTCTAAGCCTCCAAAAGGCCCATTATATAAAGCAAAGCAGGACTTCAGATCTCTGAAGGCGTTTACTTATAATAAATCAACTAATTAATTTCGATTGTTGTTCAACCTTATTGGTATTATCCTTGATAAAAGTTTGGTCAAATCAGAACTATAGGAAACTGTAAAATTTTACATACTTAATAGATATTAAAAGATGTGAATCCTATATCCATGGTTGTTTCTTGGGTCATATACATGTATTTCAGTTTTTAGTAGCGAAGCTACTCTATAATTCACTATGTCCGTCCGTCCGTCAGTCCGTCAGTCCGTCCGTCAGTCCGTCAGTCCGTAACGCTATGGGGGAAATGGGATTTACTCAGCTCCTATAAAAGATAGAATGCTGAAATTTTTTGACAACATTCCCATCATTAAGGAGCACAATTGACTATAAAACATCATTGGCGGTCGGACCGCTTTTTAGCAGGTTTTAGGCTATTTTTATATTTTTCACATTTTTCTCCATATCTTCAGTGTTTATGGTCCGATTTTCAAAATTTTTTTAGTTATAGATATCAAAATTAAATTTCCCGTCGTTTAAAGAAAACAACGATGAAGGCCAGACTGCATTTTTAGCAGGTTTTAGGCTATTTTTATATTTTTCACATTTTTCTCCATATTTTCAGTGTTTATGGTCCGATTTTCAAAATTTTTTCAATTATTGATATCAAAATTAAATTTCCCGTCTTTTAAAGAAAACAACCATGACGGCCAGACTGCCTTTTTAGCAGGTTTTAGGCTATTTTTATATTTTTCACATTTTTCTTCATATCTTCAGTGTATATGGTCCGATTTTCCAAATGTTTTAAGTTAAGGATATAAAAATTTAATTTTCTGTCGTTTTAAGAAAACAACCATAGCGGCCAGATTGCCTTTTATCAGGTTTTTGGCTATTTTTATATGTTTTACATATTTCCTCATATCTTTATTTTTTTTATCCAGCTTTTTTGGGATATCAGGATCAAAATAATTTTCCCCATTGTTATGTGCATCTTTAATGTAATTTACTTTGACCATCGTCATCATACAAAATAAAACAAGGTTTGTGTTTATTTTATCCAATAAATCTATTCTTGATTTTAATAAATACCCTTTAAATCTACTTGTAGTATTCCTATCTAGATTTTTGTGCTTCTCTACTTATGGATGTTGTCATCCTTGTTAATTTATATATCTCCACGACAGGGTCATTTTCATTCTGTTTTTCGGGGGGATGGTGGGTAGCCGCATCAATCTCTTCCGCCCACCCCCTCCCCTCTTCAAACAAAAAAAAAACATATGAAATGGCCTGTATGTTTTTAATTAAAGCCCATTTCGATTCATCTCGTTAGATCTTAAGAAGACATTAAAATACAATATACACAAAATTCGCTTTCTGTCTCAGTCCCTAAAGCACTTTTGGTAAGGTTTGCTTATAATGTACGTAATCAAACTTGTTTAGACAAGCATACTTATCCTTTTATCCAACTATCAGACAGATACAAAATTTGAAATAAACAGAAAAAGTTTTTCTATCCCCTAGTTTTAAAACTTGTGTTTCCCTCTTTAATGATTCCAGGAATATATGTTTGATTCCCTGTTTTTTGGAAGCGGAGATACTCTACAGATTATAAAGAATTTGTTTTAGCTGTTCGTCTGTCTGATGGTCAGTAAGTAATCATAAAAACAGTTTCAAGGGAGGAATAGAATATTTGACTGTAAATTACACTGAT
Source organism: Acartia tonsa (assembly GCF_053477335.1). NCBI lineage: Eukaryota > Metazoa > Arthropoda > Copepoda > Calanoida > Acartiidae > Acartia > Acartia tonsa. Next base: position 32,510,869 of record NC_137261.1, read on the forward strand.
ACCCATTTTTTATTCGTTGACCGAAAACTTTTGATACTTTTATTAAATCCTTCAGTTTTTTTACAGCAATATCAAAACTTTTCAACCAATAATCTTAATCTCCAAAAGAGGTAATTTTGTTTATGATCATTGGTCATGAACATTGATTTGTCTTATCAATAAAGTTCCCTGGGATATCCCATAAGCTATAGAAGCTGAGTTTATGTCAAATAAATTGTTTAAACCTTTTAGCCTAGGCAATTAGATTTAAGATGAACCCCTGAATACATTTCCAATACAACATTACTTCCCTACTTAAAAATGTTTAACAGAAGTAAAAAAAATCTTCATTTTTGTCTCGCGCTGGCTGATGGATTTAAATATAGATCTGAATATTGATGTATAACCCAGATAACTACCTTGATCCAGTGTTCGAGAGAGACTTTTTTCGTCTGCTAGCAAATTACTTTTCTGCTCTTTTGAAGCCACTTGGCTGTGTTAAAATTCCCGACGCTAATGCCTCATATTAGAAGACCCAATTGAAAGTCGGCATATGGTTCACAGGCATTCCCCTTCCCCCTCTATTGTTTTACTTTAATTTATTTTAAGACTAAAGGCTGGTATGATATAAATAGTTTGCTATACATCAAACAATTCTTTGGTTTATAGAATGCTTAGTCTTTGCTTTCCAGAGAAATTTCGACTAGTCATCTGGAGGTTATAGTCTATGAACAATGGACAATAGAAAAGCTAGGCTGTTCTTATCTATCAAATATGTTTATTCTTGTTGATTTTCAAATTTTCAGTTTTCACTACTAAGAATTAAAGTTGAAAACGAATTATTTGAATTGCCTTTGTTCAATATTAAATTCATTTTGTTGTTATCGTTTAAATATTTTCAATTCATTATTGTATAAAACATATTAGATTTATAAAAAGACAGTTAATTGACGAAAAACAACAGCTACCAACAGTTTTGATTTTTTGAATAAAAGTATCCTGTTTTTGAATGTATTGCACTTTCAAAAGCTAAAATATAGATTTTTTAGAAGCATTGCACTAATTAGGTTCAATTTTTGACCGTCTAACATGTAAAACATGTGACGTTATTAGACTGTCGATATTATATTAACAATTGATATTTTGTCAGCCACCATCACTTTTTTTCTTAAAAGCCATATAGTCGACGGAAATATTGTCGAAAAAAAATCTCAAAAATAGCCTATTTATATTTTGTCAGTCAACATCACTTTTTATGAAAGTTACATTGTCGACATAAATCATATCGATAGAATGTTTTATATACGAGAGAAAAGAGGAGAACTAAAGCCTAAAACATCCACCCCTTAATATAGATTTCTAGTACATTTTAATTTCTCCTCTAAAACAGTGCTTAATTTGATATCTTAACTGGTATTAGGTATAGATTGATTTTATGGATTCATACCAAGTCTGACCAATGCGGAATTTACAACATGGCCATATAAATTTCTACAATTTTAGAAATGGTAATTTTTTTATAGTCTTAAGGAATACAGGAATAGGACCTTAATAATTAATGTTTTCCTTAGTTGAAAAATATAAAGGGAAGAAAGACCAGCAGTTTTATAACCTGAAAAGCAAAATATATTTTCTAACTAAATGATAACATATTGGTAAATTGTGTAAGAGATAACTTGAAGGTAGATAATTTTCAAACTATTTATTTCCAATATTTGGAAAACTATGGAGAAAAAGTTTTCTATCAGCTTTATATCCAAATCCATACATTTGGCATTGACTTAGATAGAGAGCTGATACCATTGCCCATTTTCTAGTAGATAATCTTCCCCCCCCCCCCTCCCCTCTTTTAAATTCCCCCAATTGGTCACACCTCTTCACCCCCTAAAGCATCCAAGGGAGTGGCAAGTAAAAAAGTCACACCACCCTTGAAATTAAGAAGGGTGTATACAAATTTGCAGTCTGCTTAAAACGCTATTTGTGAGTTTACAGACACGTTTTACAGTTTTTAGAATGTTCTTTCAAAGCATTTGTCTTGTAAGGAATGGGCGAAGAACCTATCACAACCTCAATAAATAACATAATAACTTTTCTCGTACTCATTTGTATTCGGCACCACGGGGCTAAAAAAACTAGTTTTAATCTTATAATTGTACATTCCATATCCGCGGAAAGCCGTTTATAATACGATACGAGAAATAACTATTCTCGTATTCATTTGAATCCGGTGGATAGGAACCGGTTCTCATGAATACGAAAAAACTATGTCTAGCATCGTATTACATCCAGCTTTCCGCGAATATAAAAATCAGTTTTTCTAGCCCGTACCTCGGGGCTAAAAAATGGTTTTAAACTTATAATTGTACATTCTATATCCGCGGATATTCAAATGAATACGAGAAATAACTTTATAAAGATTTCTGAACATCAAGAAATTTAATAGAATTGATTAATAGGGAACTATTACTTTGTGTATCCATTTAATTTATTATCAATATCGTAAAAGCTTGTATGTACCATATATGTATGTATGCTAAATAGGAAAACATTAGATCTATTATAAGATGGATAAAGCCTATAATATTTTGGAAACTATAAATATCATAAAATCTTGCATGTACAAATTGTGTATCATAAATTTATATAGTTACTACAATTTTAAAGATAGTAATTAACCCCCATTCCACATTCCCCTTGAAAATATCAGATAAATTATATCCTACTAGTTTTAGCTTTTTATTAAAATTTTATGTACAGGATTCGTGAGCAGGGAAAACTGTATCCACTCTTTCAATAATATATTTGAATAATTGTAAACAGTTGCATAACAAATCTCCGTTTGAATCAGCAATTATGGGATAGCTAAGCTATATGAAAGATATATCTATTGGTGTTCCCAATCTAATGTACAATTAACAATTGTCTGAAAAATATTATTAGGTTTGTTCATGAAGGAAGGGGACAATGGGCTGTTTACAGTAGTCCCCAAAGTATTTTAATAACGTTTTCTTATTCGTTGGCTCAACAACTGACTGGCTCATTAAGTTGCGTGTCCAAGCGTTTCAACCACTAACTGAAATCTCCAGAAAGGGTGATTTTGTCTATCATCATGTGCATCAATTATTATCCCTGGGTTTGTTAAAATTTATTCTTAACTATATTTCAAGGCATATTAGAAGTTGTGGTCTGATTGGGTTAGAATCTCAAGATTTTCATGACAATTTGAGAACTTACATACCTACATTTGAAAGAAGTTCAATTTATGGTCCATTAACTCATCCCTGGATCCCTTGTTTGGATGCAACATTCACATAAATTCTAAATTCAAATATGTAAAATGAAAATAGTTTTAATTTTCATTTTATCAAAAGTACAAAATTACGTATTTTGACCAAGTTGTTACTCTGTTACAAGAGAAGTATAATGTCTGTCTATCTCTGTATTATTACCTCTTATGCTCTTACCTCATATGAGAGGCGGGTTCCTCTTTCACTTCGTCCAAGGACCCTAGTGCATTTTTCAATAAAACTATTTCCCAAGGATATTAGGTTAAGTAATACCCAAGAGACAACCATCATCTGTTTGCACGACCAATGTCTGGAAGCCCTGACATTGCAGTGTAATGAGTTGCATCTGTTTTCAGGCTAAGCATTCCCCCTATTGAAATTTTTAGTATCAAGTAACGGACATAGCAGCATCAGAGTATGATGTAGTGTTGTCAAGTCTTGAAACCGATAACTTCCAGAGGTAAGCACTCAGGAATAATGTGAAGCTTACCTAAAATTAGTGGTGGGCGAGATCTTAATACAAAAAAATGTAAAACTTATTAATTCTAAACAATTTATGTTTTTGAACTTAAAAAAGATCTGTTACAAAAGAAATGGTTACATTTTTTATCAAACGTTCTCGGTCAGGAATTGTTGACGTGTAATATGTCTAGAAGAGCTGCACCACAAAAATAGGTTTAGTTAGTTTAATATTATAGTTTTTGTTATTTTAAACGCTTATTAGGATTGTTAATGTTTATTCAAAGTTTGTAATACCTTAAACCAGTGGATAGGATTCAGGAATACGCTTCGTAGGTTTATTCACACTGGAATATGAAAAGTTTTTTTTTATAAAAGTGGTCAAATAATATTTTATCAAATGCTGAATTAATTTGTTTCTGCTTTATATTGTAGCTTCTTATAGGTCCTGGGAAGGTTTAAGATTATATTGTGGGATATTCCCCCTAGAGAAATCGCCATTACAAAAAAAACATGACCCCTACAAAAAATATTTGGATCTACTGCAGTTCACGGTAAAATATTGCTGGCAACGAATATTGCCAAAAATCTATGAATTTTAAAGGCTGCTAGCTGCCAAACGGCTGAACGTACAGATCATGCCCGCACACTGTTTTAAGCAGCATTAGAAGGCCTACAAATAATCTGGAATAGATATAAATCAATAATGCATAATTATCTCGCAGTGCAGAGAAATGCACAAAAAAGGCCTATTTTAGGCGTTTTTTCTTCAGTGAAGCTTTCCCTGTGCATCATTGGATCTTGGCTATTCCAAATTATTTGTAGGCCTTCTTATATCACTCAAATGGTGTGCGGGTATGATCTGTATGTTCAGCCGTTTGGCAGCTAGCAGCCTATAAAATTTATAGATTTTTGCCAATATTCGTTATTAGCAATATTTTACCGTGAACTGCAGTAGATCCAAATATTTTGTTACTTTTAAAACAAAATACTACTATTGAAAATGGGGGGGTGGTCGACTTTCCCATCCTCTACCTCAAGTGATCCTAGAATCCTCGATTTGCATGGACTCTAGGATTAATTATTTAGAAGTTAGTAAAGCTAAAGTAAGAATTGTGATAGTTTATCATGAGTCTGTTCAGTACAAATCAGAAATGCTTTCGTGGATCTAACTGTTATATGTAAATGTAAAGCAAAGTTGTTTGGAGAGTTATTATTATTCTAAAGAATTAATTATCATCTTAATTAAGAGGAGAGAACAACTTTCAACATAGACGAAAATTATAGGAAAAAATTCAATTGTTTATATAAAACAGAGGATCATCTTTTTAAAAATCTTTTTAAAATTCATTTAATTCGAAATAATATGGTAGTTTGTATATTCTTTCTGTTAGTGACGGCCACCCTCCCAAAATAAGATATAAAAATAGTAAGGTAAGTATATTTTTAGTATAAAAATGGTTAAGAAAAACGACAATATCGAGTGATTTTAAGAAGATGTATATATTTTCTAACCAATATTGTGGTTGGATTGTTTCTTATTTGTGTTGCTATTCATACAGTTAAGGAATTGTTTATATAAACTTTTCTACATTTATTGTTTTTTTTTAAATCACGTTCAATCAGATGAAATCCACGTTAAATATATATGTGGTAAGACGGCAGCATACGGACGGGCATTACACAGAGTTGCTACGCAGCGGCTTATCAAATCAAGCCTTCTGCGCTAATCCTATTATCACCATTTCACCCCTGCCCGCTGAGACCCCACAGGCAGCGGTCAGATTGGACCGTCTAATAGGGGGAGGGACGCGGCCACTTGACAACCCCGCGCCCCAGGCAACTATCCTACCGGGAGGTGGTTACCTTCCCCTTGACTGCAGCTTACCCCACAAATGCCTACCGCCGCAGGGCTCCGCCCTTGTCTCCCCACACCCCCTTCAACCTAACCTATTGTTATCATCTATTTTTGTATATATAGTAATAACCCTATTGTAAATGTATTCAGTTTTAAATATATCTTTGTAGTAGTAAATACTGCTAGTTCTTTATTGGTAGAATTCTTTAAGGCTAGGGGCTCGTTTGGATTCGAACTCGCGACGGTAAGCTGAAACGCTTCAACTTACCACATATACACGAACGGACAAACTTTAATTATATTAAAGAAAATTTGAATGAAATGACAGGTTTTAAAAGTATTTTAAAACAAATATTTAACAAATAAAATCAATAAGAAAAAGACAAGGAGTTTATTTTGATTTGTAAGTATTTAAGCTCAGCAAAAAAACACTTTAAAAGTTTTAACAAAAAGATGTAAAGACTTAAAAAGTTGAAAATATATGTTTATACAATTTAAGCAAAAAAAACTTTCAGGGATTATTTCAAATAGTATTTAAAAGTTTTATGTCGACTTTACGTTATCAACAGTTATTGGTCTTGGTAGACAGTATAATTTGATAATTTACAGTCCCCTCCCTACCTGACTGGTACCCAAAGTTTTATAAACGTTCTTACTCATTCGTTGGCTCAAAAACTTTGGATACTTTTATTGATACTTAATTTGTTGATTCCCACCGGGATTATCCAAACTTATCAACCAATATTTTTAATCTAATATGACGGGATTATTTTGTTTATCATCATTGGCGAATTTTGTTACTGTTACTTTTCTAAAAAAAATCTTAGTGTGCAAATTGGATACATAATGGAAACTTATATAAACTGTTTATTTTGTTAAAATGCTTACTCTGTTTATGTAAATTTTTTATTGTAATTTCTTTAACAATAATATTTTGTGTTCTAAAATATTTGTTTGAGTTACTACTACTAATATTAACCTCTGTATAAATTAAAATTTATTTTTAAATTTTAATTGTAAACAAGTCCTTACTTCCTTATTCCAGCACTAGTGTCTACGCAATTAGAGACCTCTAGGGGTACTTAAAACAAGGGAAACGGAGGGGAAGAGAGAATTGGCCCTACTCTTTAGAGAATAAGGCTACTGATCCTGCAGTGGTTTTAAGCTATTTTCAGAAAGGCTGAGACTCCTAGTACACCTTGGAGTAAAGCCGTAAATAAAAAATGTTGTGACTTTTGTAATTGTTAAAAATTTTCAGTTTCTGTCTAGAGTTGTCACAAATATAGTAATTAAATAAAAAATACGCAGAAACAACACACAGAACAACAATATGGAAAGGGGTTGGAAGATTGGTTTATATTCCATTGCCCTATTTCTTGCTCACTGTTTCTATCCAATTATCACAATGAAGTAACTTTTATATGTTCCCTATGTATGTACCATCCATACAAGTACGAAAACACTCAGAGTTTTTAAAAATTCATTTTATCAGGAGCCTCGTGATTTAAAATTTAGTCTTGGGGACAAAGCGACTTTATAGATAAATGGTACAAAAAGTTTAATTTTAACCAAAAACCCTGAAATTTAAGAATTAATTTCATTAATAAAAAATCATATGTAAGCCTTTTTAAACGTTTTGTACTGTAAATTTAATTTATCAACAGCAAATATCTATTTCAATTCATTGTTAAAATGTTTTTATTAATGTTTGATTTTCTTGATTGAAGTTGCCTTAAAGATATGGCTCAAATTCTCTAATGAAACTTTGACCTTAATTGTTGAAAATGCCTGCTACCAAAAAAACTAATTATATAAAAAGGAGCAAAGTGGAATGTGTAATTAAGTAGTCAGAATTTCTATCATTATCATAAACTGGAGTTGAAAGATGTACAAGATTACATCTGCAGAGTTGCAGAGTTAGGAGTGTCAATCAAACAATTGTTATCATGTGTTTTGAAACATATTGGCCATTATAAAAAGGGATTAAAACAATATCTAATATGCTTATTACCCTAACTTAAAAAATATTGACCCTGCCTGATTTCAATTTTAGTTTTAAAAAAAAAAGTTTTAAAAAAATAAAGGGTGTCATTTTTTCTGGGGGCCACCCTCCGCCAAGATAGTTATCAACCCTCCTAGGACACTAATTGGTTCAGCAGTTATCGAGTTCTATTGGGACAGGCACACATATATCTGTTACTTGTATATAAGGCTGATATGCAAAAAATGTTGTAAAAGAAAAGTACAAGTTTGCATACATTAATGTACTGTACACAATGCACATAAATGAATCTGATGACAAACATAATTCATTAAATTTGTTAACATGGATATTAAATTGTTATTTTTGATAATGCTCAATGAATTTTGAACCCTTCATATTAAATTAGTTTTGTATAGGTAAACAATATCAACTAATTATTGATTAATTAAATTAGGTCTTTGGAAATCCTAATATTGATCCATACTATTTGCCGCAGTAGCATAACATGCCAAACCTCACCTAAAGGGTTCTAAAGACATCTCAAACCCATTTATACATTAAGAATTCAACCCAAGTTAACATGACACTCAGATGTAATATGAATCTTACTGTGGACCTTAAAACTGATTTCTAATCTAACTTTAAACAATTTACAATAAAATTCACTCCTTTCTCTCCTTTCCACTTACTTTAATCAGAGAAGCAGGGATGGTTGGTTTAAAATAAAAATTGCTCTTAATTTCACAAATTAGAATCACTTATCTAATTTTGTATATTTTAAGTATTTGATAGCATTTATTTTCTGAAGCTCACTGATTAGATAGAATCATTTCCTCATTATCAACTGATAATTTTGACACATTCTCTAATTGGTCATCATTTTTGAAATGACTGTTCTCTTAATTGTTAATACCCTCATATGAATAGGCAGCTTGGTTGCACAGATACTCAAAGCTATTTGTAATATGTGAATGAATATCTAAGATTAATTTTTCTATTATCTTTAAATTTATATTTTTATATTTAAATTATATATTATATTGTTTCAAAAGCCATACTACTGTAATTATTGTACTTACATTAAAAAATTATTTTGTGCATTCATTTAAATCTAAACCTCTTTCTTGACTATTGACTTATTTAAAAGGAAACATATTTATAGCTACTAAGGAAGGCACCATTCTTGCGTGGTTCAATCCCTAAATAGTACTATTCCTACGCAGCTCTTATAACCCTCACTTAACTTTAAAAATACGTTTTTCAACAAGGATCATTTGTGTTCCAAACGCAATTTGAAGGAATTTTTAATGAAAAGCTAGATACCTTAATCCTTGTACTTCTCTCTGCAGAAAGTTTGAAAATCAACTTGAGTTGACAAATCAATTTTAGGGATGATCGTTTACACACTTTACTCTTAAAGGGCGAATATAGGTTTGATATAATATGAGCTTATTTCAAAGGTGCCATTATATAGATTATAAATAACTTAAAGATATTGACATATCTAATTGTATAAGTCTGTTTATAGCTTAAAACCTGTCTAACTCAAGATAATATTATGTAATTAGTGTGGTTCCCTAAGAACTCAAACACCCTAGCATCACACAAGGCTTCGTAGCAAGGTTGAATTAAAAAGCTTTCGTTAAAGGATAGTCGTAATAACGTGGAAACCAATTAATCAGGGGTAAATATACCCATCTTCTACCTTCATACAAATTATATAAAGTAAAATATTTAAAAGTTTAAAAAAACATCAAATAATGTAAAAAGTAAAAAAAAAATAATCGATAAAATTTTCTTGGAGGAAGAATGATTTCAAATCCCTGTTTTTTTAAGGTTCGTGTGTGTGTGTGTTAAAATGGCGTACTTGAGGGTTTTTATATTTTCCAGAATTAACCAATGATCTTTGTACAGAAAATAAACTTTAAGACGTATTATTTACCCTAGTCAAAACTATTGGCGTACTTTTACGCAAATTAATTTTAAGCTTTTTAAAAATTGAATTAAAGAGTATATAATCTAAAATAATAAACATTTAAATTATCATTTAAGATGCGTGCCAATCAAACTTAAGCAAAATAGTAAAAAAAAAGTCTTGTAAAGGGCTAAAATAAACCGTTTGTCGTCAATCTCATTTATCATATGTTCAATTGAAACAGAAAATTGCAAAATCTACTTAAGGATTTTTTTGAATTTTTAAATTTGGCATAGATATTCTAAAAGTATGAAATGGCACCTTTCATATAAGCTCATATCATATCGAACCTATATTCGCCCTTTAAGTTAAAAATACTTAGATGGTTTATTGCTGTCATTTTAACTGTTAATGAAAAAAGAAGAATTTTAGATCCGCAAAAGTAAGAAGTGTCGGAACTTAGATTTTGTTAGATTTAAAAGCAATTCAATTTTTAACTTAAATTATTTAGAACAAGTGATTATAAATATTATATAATTATTCAGCACATATAAGTAATTATTCTGTCTAATAATCTAAATTTAAGTATTTGGTGAATAATTATTTCTGAGTTCAGCTACCCTTGTAAATTGAATGTACACCGGGAAAGGAGATGAAAATGGCAGATTGACTAATTCTCCTCCCAATAAATCTTACTCTACAAACCAGAATTAGTAACTCTAACAATTTACTTACTTCTTATGTAAAGGCTTTCATTTGCTTATGCCTAAGTCCCTGAATTAAACAGACTTATATTTGTCTCCTCAACTTTTCAACCAAAGTCATAATTATGGAGTATTCATAAATGGGTTTTTGACAAAGGTGCCAGACGGGGGAATGGCGTTAGGTGTTTGAAATCATTATTAAAGGCACGCTCGAAGATTTGAAAAGCTTTGGGATCTTATTTTAAACATCAACCATTTACCCCCCCCCCCCCCCCGCCCCTCTCGTCTATTCATCCGCCTTAGTTTACCCCTGGTAACAACCTTGTTTAATCTAAATTCATCCATAGAATATTTCCTAAATATTTTTATTTTGGGTGTCGGAGTGGGGGAGAACGTTAAAAATAAAATTTCGTCAATTAGTCAAATGTTTTGTTACAGTCTGATGTACATCAATTGCTTTATTCTTAAAGGTGAAATATACATTAAATACTTTTATATAAAGTAATAAGATTTTTTCTAAAGCCTTAGATTTGTATAAACAGTGATTTAATTCCCTTCTAATGAAGACTGTAATAGGTCCCAGGAATGTTTTAGGCTATTTCATTTTTAAATTTAAGCCTAGACTCTAACCCCTTTGATTACAGAGTGCCCAGATGCTATGGCCACAGATTCTAGTTACAAATAAATTAGTGACTAAATAAACATGATGTGATGTAGCAACGCTAACAAAAATGATTTATGTGGTTAAAAGTTAAAAATAAATAAGCGTTCATGATAAAAATGGGGAAATTAAGTTTAGAACAAAATTCTATTAATAACTAACACAACAACAAAAGGTTATTAATCATAGAAAAATTTACTTTTTGTGTCGCCTGCTGTAAATAATTATGGCTTGTGGATATGTCTTCCAATCTTTACATCTGATTATATTTATGTGCGTTATAAAAAAAGAATTAGAACATATATTAAAATTATTTAGTTTAAGGTAAATATTGTATGTTTTACTTAGTTTAGTTACACATCATTTCTATTAAATAGATTTTATTACTAGATAACTAAACATGCAAATTAATCGGGAAGGTGATCATAGACGTCCAAGGGGGGGGGGGGGTAAAGGGGTGATTACCCCCCCAAAAAAATTTGGATTTTTACCCCCCCCCCCCAAATAAAAAAAATGCCTCTATAAAATAAAAATTACCCCCCCCCCAAAAAAAAAAAATTTTATTTTCAAAATTTTACCCCCCTCCCCCAAATAAAAAAGCTTGGACGCCCCTGAAGGTGATATTAGGTTCGAATCTCGGCCCAATATGGTGTAATAAATAAACACGTTAAATTGGTTTCTACTGCAGCTTTGTCAGCGACTTAAATAGAGTAGAGGAAATTCTTGGTACAATATTTGCGCAACACATTATATTATTAGAATCTTATTTTTGCCATGTAAAACCGTTTTGACTATGACAGTTTTCTAGTTTTATAATTAATGTAGGCATGCTATTGTCCTAAATTTCAAATGATTATGGCATGATGATTCCTGTAACAGATAGGTAAAGGTTAGAAATTGTAGAAGTATATGAAAGTAATCGGGACATAGGGCGCCTACTATAATACTACCTTACATTAATATTCTATTCTACAATAGGTATTTACTATTTTTATTGATTTAACAGCAAATTACAAATTTGTTACCATGTTCTTATATTTGCACAAAAAAAGGTTCAATTCAAAATATTGATCAATTAAGTGTTATGTAACTACATTTTATTTTTACTGAATATATCATTTTTAAATATTTTTCGGCAGAAAGGCTCACCTAATTTTCTTTTCGCGTATTCCTTTTTTTCTTGTAATTGCAATACTTTGTTTAGTTAAAATTTTGACTGTTTTGTATTAGTAGTGTACGTTCTGCCAATTTATTAAATAAAACAATGTTAATATCCAATGACTACTCCCCTAGCATCTAGGGGCTTTGAATTCGTAAGGAAAGAAAAGGTAAGAAAAATTGCCTTAAACAACACGAGGATTTAAACTAAATGATACAAAACTATTTTAGGACAAATAGGAAACTCCTCTAAAATGGAAAACTATAATCACTTATTAGTTAGCGAGATATTAACGGACAAACAAAAAAACCCTACTACTTTACATAATAGGAAACTGTTAACGCTAATATTGCAGATTATAATTCCAATATACCCATTTATTTTTAATTAGGATTACGAAAGACGTATTTAACAAAGTTAATTCTAATAATAATCTAATGTTATTAATAAAATGACAGGGGAAGTTATATAAAGATTAAATACATAACAGACTAGGCACTTAAGTTTTGTACACTTTTATATTTATTGCATTCTTAGCAGCAAGTCTATAACTAAGGTTATTGGAATTATTCTTTTTAATTCTAAAAATATTTTTATAACATTTTGAAATTTTGCTTCACTTAATTTTTTATGTATAAAGTGTTATCAACTACCATTGGTCATTAACCAAACCTAGGTAGGGGAGGTATTTAGACTTTGGAGTGTGCATCCATTTTCATATTTTATCCAAAAAATAGTTTATATCAGCACATATTATAAATAAAAAGATAAGAGAACATGTTCAATGTGGTTATTGAAGCAAAGGATAAGAGCTCTGGCGTTGTGTAATAATATGCTATTCTCATTTTTTGATAGTGCTACAGATACATATATATATATATGCGGAAAGAAATGCACACCAGGCTTTTGTGTTAGGAAATGAAAAATTATTTTTTCAAAATTAATGTTTTTGTTTAGCATGAAAATAAATCATGACATTAATATAATTGGGCTAATAATGTATATTAATCATTTTTAGTAAATAAGAACAACTACCTAAATATTCCAAAGATCTGTTCGTCCGTTCGCTTTATGGAAGCCCCGTAAAACTAAAAATGAGAGAAAGAGTTTAACTACTCCGTATATAAGATATCTATGTGATTTGTTCGGCTACCGTTGGAGATAGGCTTTTAGATATGCCCTGTTCTTGATAATATGGTGAATTGTTTTGTGTTCGTGAGTTTCGATTTTTATAGATGCACCCGTACTTGTTGACGAAGCCCATTTTGTTCCGAATTTGTATCACTTTTGAAAAGTGCGACTCCAGTTACGTCATATTTTTCTTTCCCGAAAAAGGGAAGGGGGGAAGAAAATCTCTTCAAAAGGATGGGGAAAACCCCCTTTTCTCTCATCTCTTTTTTCTTTCCCCCTTCCCTTTTTTCTTCTTTCCCCCTTCCCTTTTTCGGGAAAGAAAAATATGACGTAACTGGAGTCGCACTTTTCAAAAGTGATACAAATTCGGAACAAAATGGGCTTCGTCGTACTTGTTCAATAATTATTTTTTGATTATTTAACTACAGTGTATTGATTATACTTTATAATAAAAGTAGCGGCTACGCCCCTAGAAGCCTCATTTTTTGGAGAGGGGGGGGGGTATAATTTTTCATGAGAGGGTAGAGATACCATCTCATAAAATAGTTAAAAACCTTCCCTAGACCTAAAAAGAAGTTTAATTGTAGAGGGGAACCATATTGGTTCAGCGGATAGCGAGATACTTCGCTACAGACAAAAAAAGCTTACTACTTTATATGATAGGATTGTTGTTTAATTTTTGTAATCTAGAAAAAATGACTAAAATTACAATGTTAGGGAGAAAATATGTTTTAATTGATTCTCATTAAATCACGGGAATAGTTATTTCTCGCATCGTATTATAAACGGCTCTCCGCGGATATAGAATGAACACAGTAATAGTGTCTGACTGATTAAGACGTAACAAAAAAAAAATAGCCAATGAGAGGCCGTTATTGACCAATGGTAAAATTTATAGTGGCCTCTCATTGGCTAATTTTTTTTGTTACGTCATAATCAGTCAGACACTATTACTGTGTTCATATAAAATATACAATTGTGAGATTAAAACTAGTTTTTTTTAGCCCCGAGGTGCCGAAGGCACCAGCTAAAAAAACTGGTTTTAATCTTATGATTGTACATTTTTATATTTGTAGAAAGCTGGATATAATACGATGCTAGACATAGTTTTTTCGTATGGATGAGAACCGGTTCCTTTCCACCGGATTCAAATGAATACGAGAAAAAAGATTTCCTATTCTATAAATGGTTGTGTCTGTCTAAGACACGCTGAAACGGGATATGACGAGCCAAATATGGTTGTTACGATAGAAATGGTCTTCCTTCACAGAATTTTCTCTCTATTTTGTATATCTTTCTCAAACTCTCTAAATGTTTTGCTTTAAATCGACCTTGTTTCTATAAATCAGGTAAATTGATAACAAAAAAACAAGGATGACAACATCCATAAAAGCGAAGCACTGAAACGGTAGGACAAACGGACATTAACACTTGTATAGTATCTGAACTGAATAATCAGAATTTAAAAGTATAAGAGTCGAAGCAAAATTGTAAATAAATTTGTTGAAAAACTGCTTGAAGCAGGATAATGTTTATGGACATACTTACATTTTTGAACTTGATAATAGAGTTGCTTCGCTTATAATCTTGTTCTTTGTTGTCAAAGGAATCAATATACCAAAAATCAGATAAAACAGATAATTAGAACACTTAAAAATTTGTTGTTAAAAAAGTAGAAAAATCAACATGTTTAAAATGGACATACGGACATTCTGGTAATGATTATAGAGTTGCTACGCTTTCTAAATCGTACCCAACTACTACAGGAATCATCATGCAAAGTTTGAAATCGATAGGACAATTCTAACATGCCTAAATTAACGAATAAAAGCTATCTATCTCGGACGGACGGACCGACCCTAATTATAGAAAAGCTTCGCTTTTAAAAACAATCGGTATAGCACCAACGCTTAAAAAAAAGCTAGAAATAAAATCACATAATGTAAATTAGATAAATAAATTTTGTAATTGCAACACAATGCATCCAAAACTTTTAGTTCACAAATGCAATTTATTATATTTGAGCGAAGCTTCTGTAAAATCATTTTATTTTTAGAAATACAGATTAAAAAAACCCTATTAATCGTTTTTATATTTAACGGTGCATTATTTGCCAAATGTACCACTTTTCTGCACTACCTCTCCGATTTTGTTAATACTCTATATTTTGGTCCGTTGGGTCATTCAAGGATGCTGGATGGCCAAAAAAAAGTTTCAGAGTCCCTGGATGTCTAGATATCTAGCTATCTATGAAGGTAGGTAACAAAAATGTAAAAAACACCCATTTTTTCACAATTTTAAAAATTAATTTTTTCATCAATCTTACATCCAATCTATACATTTTATACACCAGAATGATCGTTTATTCATGTAAAAAGCGCACATAATGCTATTTTGGCCAAAACTCTAATTTTACAGGGTGTCCAACAAAAAGTGTATTTTGGATATCTAGCGTAATACCCAAAATACCTGTCCGAAAAAAATCATTTTTTTTGGCTTAAATCCTGTGTTTTATCTGTGTGCATATGTGGTATATAACGGTTCGGACCACCCGGGACTATAAGGTTGTCAAATTTCACTTTGGAACACCCTGTAAATATAATTTTTGCCTCTGTAGAGCTAAAACTTGGTCCAAATTGGCTATTTTTTTCAAATTGCTCTAATATGTGTCTTAGTATGTTAGGCCATAGTGTTTTCTGACCAGATCAATATTTTCATATTTTTTGGACACCCTGTATTTTCAAAAAAAGAGAAAAAAAATTTTTGTTTTTTTTTAAATTTTTTTTCTATTTTTAAGATACTTAAAACTGTCATATAGATACAGATTTTGACTAATAACAATAATATTTGCCTATTTTACAATTTTTTACACTTTTGGGACACCCTGTGCATGTTTTTGAAAAATGATGGTTTTTGCCCATTTTTGGGGGGAAGGAGTCGTTTAAGGGCCATAGACTATTTCTACATTTTTGTAGAACTTTTCAAGACACATCATTTGTTATTTATGCAAAAACCGCAAAAACCGAACCGTTTTGCCGTTATTCACTGCCAAAGGCGGAATTTTTTTACGTTTTTGCCGTTCCGGAGGTTGTAATGGGCATTTGTGGTAAGAAAACGTTGATTTATCAAGATCCCTCTAAAATACTTTTATTTAGGTAATTTAATTTACTAAATTTCATATTAAGTAAAATTTTTTGTGCAGCTAACCATTTTTCGTCAAGATGGATTTCAATTGTTAAAACAAGAAAATTAAGTGAATATAACAGAAATAATTGCTATAACATAAGTGATAAAAGAAACATAAATCATGTGCATTTGAAATTCCTTTTGACAAATCGGTTGTATATACAAAAAAATTTACTTCACATGAAATTTAGTAAATTAAAATGCCTAAATAAAAGTATTTCACAGTTATCTTGATAAATCAACGTCTTCATACCACAAATGCCCATTAGAACCTCGGGAACGGCAAAAAACGTAAAAAAATCTGCCTTTGGCGGTGAATAACGGCAAAACGGTTCGGTTTTTGCGGTTTTTGCATAAATAACAAATGATGTGTCTTAAAAAGTTCTACAAAAATGAAGAAATAGTCTATGGCCCTAAAACGACTCCTTCCCCCCAAAAATGGGCAAAAACCATCATTTTTCAAAAACATGCACAGGGTGTCCCAAAAGTGTAAAAAATTGTAAAATAGGCAAATATTATTGTTATTAGTCAAAATCTGTATCTATATGACAGTTTTAAGTAACTTAAAAATAGAAAAAAAATTTAAAAAAAAACAAAAATTTTTTTCTCTTTTTTTGAAAATACAGGGTGCGCTTTTTACATGAATAAACGATCATTTTGGTGTATAAAATGTATAGATTGGATGTAAGATTGATGAAAAAATTAATTTTTAAAATTGTGAAAAAATGGGTGTTTTTTACATTTTTGTTACCCACCTTCATAGATAGCTAGATATCTAGACATCCAGGGACTCTGAAACTTTTTTTTGGCCATCCAGCATCCTTGAATGACCCAACGGACCAAAATATAGAGTATTAACAAAATCGGAGAGGTAGTGCAGAAAAGTGGTACATTTGGCAAATAATGCACCCTGATTGTTATAGGTATATATCAGACAATAACATCTTTAAAAGCAGCAAGTAGATAATTTTTCAACCATGAACATTTTTATTAAATGCAATTTAGTCGAAATTGTATTTACTCAAGAAGCTGACCATTAATGGCTAATATATATTTATAACCAGTGTCTGCGCCCCTAGCGTCTAGGCGCTCTGTTTGTGAAGGAAATGAGAGGTTAAATAGTTGTAATGTAATGGACAGATAAAAAAACCTTCCTACTTTAGAATAAGAATTGAATTGAATTGAACAAAATTGTCCTTGTTTGTATATGGAACAACTAATAACACAATTAAACTAAAGCACAACAAATATTGCTCTCGCATTTATCTAAAAAAAAGTCAGGGTTAAGAGATAAAAGATTTTACAATTTAATTATACAAAGTTTTGTGTCTGTCATCTTGTCGATCTCAGTAACGGCAAAACCAAAAATTATCTGTTGTACAGAAAGGCTTTATTTTCTCTTACACCATCAAATAAATTTTATCAATATGTTGATTGGTTAGATAGGCATCTGAATATTGGTGTTATGAATCCCTAAAATGAAGGGTTTAGCCTATCAGTGAAGTAAAACCCATGATTGTGGCGTAACGCGTAGCGCATCTGTTTGATGTCAGGAAGGTGTTAGGTTCGAATTTAAGCTCGACACTGCACCGCATCATAACTAAGACGTTAAAATTACCTGTACTGCTGCTATGTCAGGTGCGCGATATAAACACTTAGAGTAGGAGAATTGATTGGCCCTTAATTGGCGAAACTCATTATAATGCAAAGTTATGATTTTCAGATAAAATCGAGCAATTAAAGAGTTGGTTGTTTAAAAGGATGTTTTGTTCGTATGGACATGGACTTTGTTAACAAGAGCTGGTGTTACTGTTATATATCTGAGGTTGATTCTTTAAAAAACTTTTTGGCTCACTGCCTCACTAGATCGAATTAGTAAGGCTCGCTTAAATATTTTGTGAAAAATCCTCCAAAATTGCATTAAAAATCTACAAAAATCTTATGTTAAAACCCGTTTATGATTTTATTTGATTTTTGTAAATTTTTTATAAGATTCTGGAGGATTTAAAAAAAAAGATTTTGCGAGCCTCACTAATTTTAGTGAGGCAGTGAGCAAAAAGTTTTTTTAGGAATCAACCTGAGGTTATCCAAGCTGATATTCCTTTATTTCGATACACGAAGGGATAGGTACCTTTTAAAAAGTATATTGAATAACTGTTTTTCATAAAGATTTGCTTATCCCTGAAAATAAGACACACTCATGTTTGCACTATTTAATAATTGGGACAGTATCCATGCTGTGCATCCCTTCCTATGTAGCATAGCACAATTTAGCTAATAATCAGGCACGGAGTGGAAATAGACATTTTATCAATCTACAGTTCCTTTTTCCTCCAATAATCATAAGCTATCTATGGCAGAATTCTAATCATAAGAAATGGAGAAAATAATTTTGAATTGTCTATCTCTTTATCAATAGGAAATAATACATCTTATTATATAAAGTAATAAGCTTTTTTGTCTGTAGCGAAGGATCTCGCTAACCGCTGGACCGATAAGATGCTCCTTTCAAATAAAACTTCTTATAGGTCCAGGGAACTATTTTGGTAGAGGGTATCTCTAAAATTCTTTTTTACTTTATCCTTTCAAACCACACTAACTAAAATTGGGGGTTGGGGAGTACAACTTTTTCCCATTCCACTTTTAGTGCCCCTAGAGCCTTCTGAGGCGTAGCCGCTAGTAACATATAAAGGAACATTATATAACATGTTCACTAATATACTCTAATATCTTTGAGTTAAAGGGCACTCTAATTATAAATAGCATATAATCTAATAGTGGTATACAACATTCTGTATGGAGTTAGTGATTTAGTTATTCAGAAAGTGACGCTGATGTTCAGAAGCTATACATCTGAAAAATAAAGAAAACTGCATAAAAATGTTAGTTTTGGCTTATGATTTGAATGAAATGCTTAGATAATAGTGTTACATAAATTCCGCACAATGTTAAAATTTAGTTTTAGCGTAAATTTAATTACAAAAACTATTTACACCTACCCAAGTTTTTTACTCACTTTGATAAAATTTTTTATTCAAATTATTGATCATCTTTTATTTTACGGTGTACTATACTAATAAACAAAATCTTATGAATATGAATTAAAAAGTATATATGCCAACAAATATGATATTTTATGGGATTTTTATTGGTCGGTTCAAACCTGTTATTGTTCAAACTTTTAAACCAATAATTTAATCTACAGAAGGATTAATTTTATTTATCATGTATATCAATATATGGTGTATCGTATATACCTTAAGATCCATACATACACCAGATAGCATCATACAACTAAACATTTAAAGTATAGAAACTGTGCAATAAAAACTGTACAGATGTGATCAAACACCATATTTTCTGGTGTGTAATAACTTCCGCTAGATCATAATCTTATTTAATCATCAAAACTATGAAATAATATTACAGCACAGACTACAACTCCTATTTTAAATCAATCTTACCATTGGGAAACCCAAGGATCTTAAAGGATAATATCATGGATAACAAAATGATGTACACCCATTCTGTACGTTATAGTTTAGAGACTGCTAGTTTCAACCAACTAATAAAGATTTGATAAAAGGTTAACGAATGTGAAATGTGAATGTCTTAATGAATCTTTGGTTACAAGTGTGTAATTTCTCCTTCCTTTTGGAAACAACCTCTATAAAATATGAAACACCAACATGACAAATATAAGAATATGCGAAATGTATGAAACACCAGTTTGCTTTGGCAGTATCGTGATGCAGGGGACCCTTTGCCAATATTTTGCACTAGATTTCTTCACACAAACAATACAAATTACAATTTTCACACAATAACAGCAATAACAGGGGGAAAGTGTAAGAGGGGAGGGTTGGGAATAAGAAAGGAAATGAGGGAGGGAAGAGGTGATAAACTGCATTCTTTGACTCAAGATATTGTAAAAACAAGGGTGACAACATCTATAAAGCGAAGCTCAACAAAGTATAAATTAGGGATAAGAGATATCCGTTACGGACGAACATACCGACCTACAAAAACTTCGTTTTTTTAACAATGAAGACTACTTATAATCCTTGAACCTAGTAATAGTATCTAACTTTTTATATTTGTGACGTAACAAAAATCCATCTCTTTTCTAGGGGTTTTCTTTCCCACCTCCCCTCTTATCCTTCGGTTTTTGTTACGTCACAAAGATAAAAAGTTAGACACTATTACTGGGTTCATAATCCTTTTATAAAAGTAATAGGATGTTTATCTGTCTGTATGTAACTTAAGATATCGATAAATACTGGACCGATATGGGTCTCCTTTACATTAAAGCCTCTTTTCTTTTAGGTCCAGAACAGGTTAACTTTTTTAACTTAACCACACACGATAGTGCTGCTTTTTCTGTTTAAATTTAAAAAATTTAAATAAAAATTGAGGGCTGCTACATTAAACAAACATTAAAACATTATTCTTAGTCAAAATATTTTTGAAATTTTAAGAAAACAAATCATAAAAAGAAATTACATTTGATTGCTGGAAATTTGAATTTGTTTTTGCAAGTCTAGATTGCAATATTAGAATATCTAGCCAACCTATTTATACAAATATTTTAGTAGAATCCTATATATGTGTCAGTGGACAACTTCTCCCTTCTCTTTTCTTGTCAAAATTGAGGCATTTCTTACAATTTTCTCGCCATTTATCTCTTCTTTCCAAAGCATAGGCCACGCACAATGGTTCTCCATTTATCTTTGAATTGGGCCTCAGTAGAGGCTTCACTGAAAGATGAAAAATTCTTTTTACTCAGTTCTTCAAGGTTGTTTTTGGTCTACTCCAGGTTGTTTTTGGTCTACCTGGTTTCCTTTTTCCTGTGAAGGGGTCCCAAGTCAAGGCTTGATAGGTTAAATCATCATGCCCTTTCCTTAGAGTGTGCCCCAACCATCTCCATTTTCTCTGTTTTACTGTCAGTTTGATGTCTGACATATCACTGCGCTCTAAAAGCTCAGCATTTGTAATCTTGTTTGGCCAAAAGATCTTGTGGATTCTTCTAAGACATTTCTTGACATATGTCTGAAGCAATTTTAATACATAGTTTTTATTTTTTTTAGTCCTGGATATATAAATTAGATACCCCGTCGTTTAATGAAACATCCATGGGGGTTGGACTGCTTTTTAGCAGGGTTTTGGCTATTTTTATATTTTTACATATTTCCCCATATCTTTGGTGTTTACGATTTTCAAAATTTTTCTAGTTAAGAATATCAAAATTAATTTTCCAGTTGTTTCAAAAATACATTATGGTGATCAGACTGCCTTTCATATCAGATTTTTAGTTTTGTGTTTATTTTTTATCCAATAATTATATCCTTGATTTTAAAGAATACTCTTTCATTCTAATTGTACGTATTCCCATTTACGATTTTTATGCTTCGCTAATAATGGATGTTGTCATCCTTGTTTAAAGATATTTGTGGTCGAGAGCAATTTATGCAAGAAGGTAATAAAAGAACATAAATCTTAAGTGATAAGACAATCAAGATTATTAGCAGAAAAGAAAATTTGACGGAATTTATTTGCACACTAGTTTTAACTAATATAAGTTTATTAAGAAAAAAAACCAAGAAAGGGGATGGGAATATTGGTGGTCCAGCATTAGTGTATAGAGTTTTATATTTTTTTCCAATAAGGCATTGCATTTATTACAAAAGATATTTTTTCACAGAATTGGTAGTAGAATTCTCAGATTTCAGTATTTTACACAGTTTTTATTAACAGCAACTCTACTACATAATTATCAAATACGTCCTGATTCTTTAACATGTATATGGCTAGAACCAGTCAAATTTCTTTCATTTCTTTCTTATTTCTGTATACTAAACTAGATTTCTCTTAAGAGGGGGTGGTATTCTCCCCAAAAATATTTATAAACCTTCCCGGGACCTATGAGAAGATAACCTGTTAAGGAGAACCCGATCGGTTAAGCGGTTAGCGAAATCCTTCGGTACACACTGACAAACAGCATTCCTGTTACTTTATTATAAGGATAATCATAAAAAAGATTCGGGTATAGTCCCTTTCGTGACAACGACTCTTAGGGGGCGTTTGGTCGTATTCTTACATTAGCTTTTGATAGGTTATTTTAGGTTAGCTTATTGCCCCGCAGGCTTAGGCAATTGGCTTCGCCTTAGCTAGAAATAGAAGAGGATCTACTGTGAAAATACGACGAAACGCCCCTTAAGAGGCGTTATCATGAAAGGGACTATGCCCATAGATTCTTAAGTAAAGTCGTTACTAAAATTACTGAAAATAAGGATGACAACATCCATAAAAGCGAAGCACTGAAACGGTAGGACAAACGGACATTAACACTTGTATAGTGTCAGAACTGAATAATCAGAATATAAAAGTATAAGAGTCGAAGCAAAATTGTAAGTAAATTTTTTGAAAAACTGCTTGATATAGAATAATGTTTATGGACATACTTACATTTTTAGGACTTGATTACACATAAAAATTTGTTGTTAAAACAGTAAAAAAAATCAATATTTTTAAAATGGACGTACGGACATTCCGGTATTGATTATAGAGTTGCTACGCTTTCTTTATCGTACCTAACTACTAAAGGAATCACAATGCAAAGTTTGAAATCGATAAGACAATTCTAACATTCCTAAATTAACGAAAAAAGCTATCTCTCTGTGACGGACGTACGGACAGACGGACGTACGGACCGACCCTAATTATAAAAAAGCTTCGCTTTTAAAAAGACCAAAAGATAATTTAAGACAGGATAAACTCCAAAATTAAGCATTCACAATATTATAATGACATAACAATCTCGCAATTTCATATTTCTTAATGGACCTTATTGCCATAAGACAATTAATGAACCTAAAATCATTTATCTATGTATGGAAGTTATTTTTATTTTTTTTAGCACAATGAGACATCAGTGTGATGAATTGAATAAGAATCGGTGCTCGGCAGCCGCTAGGTTTTCTTGATTTTGGATTTACTAACAACTAGTACTTGCATTATGCTTAAAAACGTTTGCATTAGCTAAAAACACCCACTGGTTGCGGTTGTATTTTAGTATGCAGCTGCCATAAGCTGCTATGCTGACGGCTAAGTGTGATAACGTTTTCAAATGAATTGTGGCTTGCCTATAGCTGCTAATTTTTTAAAAGCGATGCTTTTCTATAATTAGGGTCGGTCCGTATGTCCGTCACAGAGAGTTAGCTCTTTTCGTTAATTTAAACAGGTTAGAATTGTCCTATCGATTCCAAACTTTGCATGATGATTCCTGTATTAGTTAGGTACAATTTAGAAGGCGTTGTAACTATAAAATCAATACCAGAATGTCGGTACGTCCATTTGAAACATGTCGATTATTAACTTTTTTGACAACAAATTTTTGTATGTTAAAATTATCCGATTCTTCTGATTTTTTAAAACTGATTCCTATTACAACAAGGTACACTGTTATAAGCAAAGCATCTCTATAAACAAGTCCCAAAAATGTAAGTATGTCCTTAAACAGTATCATCTATTTATGCAGTTTTGCAACAAATTTACTAACAATATTGTTTGTACTGATGCATTAATATTCTGCTAATTCAGTTCTGACAATCTACAAGTGTTAATGTTCGTTTGTCCTCCCATTTCAGAGCTTCGCTTTTATGGATGTTGTCATCCTTGTTTAAACAATATTTTGCAGCTGATTTAGTTGAAAGGTGGCTAGAAGCGGCTGCGAAATAGCAAAAATTGCGCAAGCATTGGCGATTGCTGTTTGCTTTAAAAGGATATAGTTGCGGATAGGGCTCTGATTAAAATTAATTGCATGTGTGAGATGTCACTTTTTAGCCAGTCATCCATTTTACAATTCCATTAATTATCATATCTCACATTATTCTATGTCACATATCAAGCCAAATTCTAACCTTTTCATTTCATACCTTTATTTTAGGTTTCAGATTATTTTTACTGTTACCAAGATATGTATGTATATCATTGACTAAATAAACTTTATAGGATTTATTTTCTACATAGTTTTATGCTTGTGAAAACTTTTCTTCTTCCAGAAATATTCTTTAACAGTTTCATAGTTCACAAAGGAATTATACCTTTAATTTTTATTTGCATTATTATATGCAATGACCCATTCTTTATATATTTTATATTCACGGTTCAAAACTAGTTCGAATTTGGCGAAAACATGATTATTCTAGAGCCATGGAAATTATAATTATTTATTACTAGATTTGTTCGTTGTTGTTTTTTTGATCAATTTTCTATTAAACTTTATCTCGTGAGGAGTTACAATTTTCAGAGAGGAGGTTGACTGATAAAAAAAGCATAAAAATTTCCATTACACATTAAAAGCTTCCCTGCATTTATTAACCAAACTGATCAGCAATTTAACAGATTTTAATTAACAAATACAATGACAGATAGTAATTTCTTCTAAATATATAAGCCCTATCTACAATACAAAGTAGAACGATGTCTGTCTGTTTGTCTGTCCGTCTGAAGCTTAAGATCACGGTAATCGCTGAACCGAATGAGCTCTACTCATCAGGGATTATACCTATTGGTACTGCGGTGGTTTTAAGCTATTTTTTGGGGGGATGGGACACACCCAACCCCCCAAAAAAATTATTTTTAGGCAGTTACTTCTAAATAAATGGCAGCAACAGGAATACTTAATTATAAAAAAAATCACCTCTTGGGGCAAAGCCCCTAGAGGCTAGGGGCGAATCCGCTAGTATAATTATATTATTCTATTATATAAAGTAGCAGACTTTTTGTCTGTAGCGAAGGATCTCGCTAACCGCTTAACCGATATGGTTCTCCTTTACAGTGAAGCTTCTTATAAGTCTTGAGATGGTTTTAGGCTATTTTATTTTGATAAATAAGTCCAGGTATGGTTTTAGGCTATTTTATTTTGATAAATAAGACCAGGTATAGTTTTAGGCTACTTTTCAGCCGTGCCACATCCCTATAATATCAAGACCCTAGATGCTAGGAGAGCAGCCGCTAGTTAATTAAATAGCATTAGTTTATAAACGCTTCATTACTATACAAAGTTGTTTTCTTGAAAAAAGATAAAGTATTGTTTAAAGAAGATTCCTAGACTGTAAAATTCCTGGAGATTTTCCAAGTTTTGCCTGGAAACCTGGAAAAGACGGAGATATCAGGGATATAAGGATAGGCAATAAAATCAAATGATATAAAGTAGTAATGTTTGTCTGATCACTTGTTGTCATGCAATAACAGTTAGATTATTACTTTTCATACGAGAAATGGTTAATCATGGCTAAAGAAGAAAAAAGAAGATTTGCAAACTTTGTTAATTATTTCAGTAGGAAGGAACAAATTGAAAGGACAAACATTTTTTTTATTATTCATTAAAAATCAATGATTACTTTATAAGTAACAAGCGACTTCGCCCTAAAAGCCTAAGAGCAATTCCCCATTCTACATAGAATCAATCTTAATTCGTAAAAAAGAATAAACTAAAACATACAGACATCGTACTTCTTTGTATTATACTAGCGGCTACGCCCCCTAGAAGCCTCTAGGGGCACTTAAGGTAGGAAGGGGAAAAGTTGACCTCATCCATTTTAAATTTGAGTTTCAAAAGAGAAAAAATATATTTATTTTTTTTTTTTGGGGGGGGGGGTAAAGACACCCTTCCCAGGACCTGTATGAAGCTTCACTGTAAAGGAGAACAATATCGGTTTAGCGGTTAGCGAGATCCTTCGGGACAGACAACAAATGCTTACTACTTTATATAATGGGCCGATATGTTGTTATTTACATAAAGTAGAAAATTGTGTATAACATTTTGGCTTTTTAAAACAAATTCACACACATATTTATCAATTTATCCTTAAAGGATTTCTTTTCTCTCTGTCCATTTGAGTTACCAAATGGTTTCATCTTCACGTTTCTACAGTTTTAAATTGTATAAAAAGAAGGACAATTATTCCCATCTAAATTAACAAATGCTGTCATATTCAAATATCATAACTGTTATGAAATTTTACTGAAAAAAATGAAAATTGAGTCCTTTCAGTTGATAAAATATACAGACGTGTATTTAAATAGTATTAAAACAAGAAAATTTATGTCCACGTTAGGCAGCAAATACTTTATCTTGAAAACAGTTTTTGAATGGATGAGCTATTTTTTCTCAGTGTTTTTTTCACACCACCCAACTAATAGTCCAAACCAGATCAAGTGGATAATACAGAGAAGGTATATTAAACTTGAAACGCTGCTAGTGACCAAAAAGTTTACACCTACCAAAAATGAACAAAACCTATTATCTTTTGCGTTTAGCTGTTTTTTTTTCTCGCTGGAGGCCTAAATGTCTGTTAATGACCTGTTCCAGATAACACAATCTAACTTTTTAAAAATATTACTAAATTAAATAATAAAAAGTTAGTTTCATTATAAATGGTAGCTTTTATTACAATTATATTAAGTGATGGTCATTTTAAAACTTATCAACGTTCTAAAGGAAATTTTATATCCATTTCAATAAGAGTAAGAAAAACAACAGCAAACTAAATATCTAAATATGTAAATTTAACTGCAATTAAAAATGTTCTAAATTTAAATTATGCATAAACAAAACACAAAAAATCCATTAAGAATATTCTTGCTTTGTTTCCTTTATATTTTGTCCTCATATTTGTATTCATATGCGTGTCAGGGGGGGAGGGGTGGAGACTGCCAAGGACGTCTATGCTTTTTTATATTGGGGGGGGGGAGTAATCCTTTTATCATATAGGCAAGGACGTCCAAGCTCTTTTTTTTTTTGGGGGGGGGGGGGGGGTAATTAAAAATTTTGGGACGTCCTTGCAGACTGCACTATGTTCCGAAAAATTTTGTTTTATTTTCGCTCATCCAGTATTCTAAATGAATTACTTACACTACTCTTCAGTGCTTCTAAAATTATCAGTGTATTTCGTGCACCCCGTTTGTAAAATCCTGCGTACGCGCCTGGTTGATGTTATTGCATACAAATGCAGGATTTTCAACACATTTGCTCTTTTCTCTCTGAATACAATAAGTGTACATAATTTTGGGACTAGGATTATCCTGTATTTAAAGTATTAAGGTTTTGGCTAACCACTGATCTAATTGAGGTCGCAGTATGGTTTTAAGCCATTTTTATTGCCAATTAGAAGAGAGCGTCAAGATGTTAGGGAACCAAACGCTATAGGTGCAAAACTTTTATATGTGATTGTTAAATTTAGTAATTTAATGTAAGAAAAAAATAAATAAACAATTATTCATATTTAATGTACCTTTGACCCAAACAAAGCATTTGACGTGATAAAATTGTGTTAACTTTTCAAAAGTAAAATGAAATGAAACTATTGAGTTATATTAAAATAAAAAAAAATACCAGTCTTGTGTGGATTTCAAGTTCAATGCTTTCTATGAACTAACAATTGCACTTTTTTGTTGATTGGTCCAAAAAAGCTCAGAATTAGTTGTTTTGATGGTATTGCGCAACAAAAGCATCGCAAAGTGTTGAAGCATACACCATACACATAAACTTCATGGTAACATAATACATTTAATAAAATGTACAGTTTTTTTCCTTGCTTGCAGGCAAAAGCATATTTTTAGATCCTTACAAAAAGTACAGGATATGAAAAGATACTCCCTCCCCCCCAACATTATTATTAGCTTTTCTTTTTAAAACTAAAATTGAAAGTGAAGGGTTGAATTAACACACTCTCTCCCTCGAGTGCCACTAGAGGATTATGAAGGTGTATCTGCTAATTGTAAATGAAGGTAACACAATATTTATACAAATTATCATCATCCGTAGGCTATTTATTTTCATAACTAGCGGAAATGCTCTAGCCTCTAGGGGATTTGTATTAAAAAATGGAGAGATGGGATAGAAAAATTGCTTAAATCCATCACATTGGCTATGTGAAGCTCACCTATAAGAGAGAATTGGATCGGTTCATTATTTGAGATATTAACCTTCAGACAAAAAACAACTTCTTATTATAGCAGGAAAATGTAGCAATCTATATATTTTTGAAACCACTTTCAACAAAGCATCTTTATCACACTAGAATTAAGTAAAGTTTATGATGTACATCTTAGATTAGGAAGTGTGTGATATTCCTTTTAAAAACACTAGCAACTCCTTTTCCTTTACACTGGTCTATAATTATTTTAGAATAAATTAACCAAGAAAAAAACAAAATTGTTAACAGGCCATAACGAAATAGGGCTCTATCAAGTTGCGGATTGGCTGAAGCTTAGAAAAAAAGAGCTGCGGCTGAATTTCGAATTTAGTTGTTAATTTAGAAACAAGCATAATTATCTTGCTAACTTATCCTTTATCCGTGTCTATATTTCCTACTCTTTTGTGCTAAGCAGTATTTCCCTTTAAAATTGTGCTTTGCATAAATTTTCAAACTTTTTCTCCCACAAGTGTTTCATGGGTCTTCAAGCATTATCACTAAAAGCCTATATTTGGAAATGTGTGGGATCAGTGGCTTTTTAAAGTGTGTAGGTATCTGATACTTCAAGAGCTAGGTAAAACTTCAAAAGGCCATTTTAAATAATGTTGTCTAAGCTTTCTTCAATATTGATTTGGATTTAGTAAAGATAACTTTGACGAAACTAATCTCATATACATGAAAATCCCTCTCCCTCTAAAAAAGTTAAAAGGTTTTGATAGAAACAACCCCAAAATAGCTACCCTAATTATAGCGAATTGTTTAACTAAGTTGACTCCATGGGACACCTATTTTAACAACACAACAACAACATCATAATGCACATTAAACTAGAGATATGATAGAAATTTCATCATATGAGGTTAAATCATTAATACATATTAACCTTTAAAGAAAGATGGAAATACCTTGGTTCGAAATAGATATACGGACATTTATTCAAATGTAAAAATGACTATTAAGTTTGTGTCACTGACTCCTGTAGGTTTTAGTTTTAAATTTAGTAAATCCGATAGAATTTAAATAATAATATTTTTTTATGTGAAAAGTTTAAAATTATAAGCAAATTAACTATAACATCTTTCTAAAAATAATACTCCTAAAATTTGGAGATATCATCTTTTAGGGACATTCTCTACAAATTGATATATTTTCTGGAAGAATATTCCTGTTTTATGAAGCTTCGAGTTAACCCTGTTAAAATCTGTATCCCGCCCATCAGTGCACAAACGCAGAAAGGATTTAGGCAAAGCTTTTCACTTTAACAAGGATGATAACATCTAAATATATTGAGGAGATAAGGAATAAACATGAAAATAAATGTAAAATACAATAATTTTGACTTTTGTCGGTAGTCCAGATAGTTTCTTGAGGCTAAAAATGTAATGAGGAGATACAAAAGATAAAAACTTAATATGTAAATAGTTTATTGTTTGAAAAAAAATTATATTTACATATATTGAGGTAACCAAAGTACATTAGAAAATAATATGCATTTAAAAAAACGTATCTACTATTTGAAGCATTATTCTGTGTGCATATTTAGATTTTACTTATCAAGATTTAAGTATTTTTGAAGATTAGCCGTTTTTGTGCACTTTTGGTTTTATCAATTTTATAAATCATAAGGTGCGCACTTAGGCTTTTTATGACCCATGCTAATTCTCCCTAAAGAGCACAATTTTCTGCTTTATAAATTACATCATAACTAATTATAAAACACATCTGGTCATTATTAAAATTGGGTAAGGTCCCCCAACCATCAAAATCCTGACATATTTCCTTTATGTTTTGATTATGTACTATCAAAACTAGTGGTATTTTGTTGACTGTAAAGTTTCAATAGTTTATGTCGACTAATTGCACCAATAAAATTGTTAAGGCTGACAATATTAAGATTCCTTCTCCAATAATATCATTGACATTTCACCTGTCGGCCAAATTTTATGGAATGACAAATTCAATCAATTAAATAGGTATTTTCATGAAATGATGACTATATATTGCAGCGTTGTGGAGCCGTTTGATTTTGGTGCGGCTTCGGCTCCAGCTCCGACCTAAAATCAAGAAAAAAATCTATATATTTTTTTCTCCACGTCTATTTTTAACTTTTGAAGGTTTTAAAAGTTAAATTGTTGATGAAAATGGACTTGAAAAACTTAATAGGGGCATTTGCACATGACAAAACATATAATTTATAAAAAAAAATCTCTTTATTTATCTAGTCCGCAGCCGTTTTTTAACGAAAATTACGGCTCCGGCAAAATATGGCGGCTCCACGGCTCCCGGCTTCGCAACACTGATATATTGGATTCTTTCGTTCTGATTAATTCTTAACTGAATCCTAATTAAAATTGGTTATAACATTCGATCAATAATTTTTAACTTCACTTTGATTTGAAATAAAGATGAAAAAAACAGATCTATTTTACAGATTTTACTCTTATGATGAAAATTTGAAACCTACATTTATATTATATTTCATCCTTTATAAGTAATGTGTAAAGTTGTATGTTTGGTGTAGATGTGTGTAGTATGATGAAAATACATTATTCTAGAATTATCATATTTATACCTCTATTAGGTGGACATAGCCCTAGGGTTATGGACACTCACAATAGAGATTTGGTAGAGTGGTATCTATACAGAATGGTGTTTTTCTATTAGATAAACATTGCTTTATTTATGACTAGCGGCTTCGCCCCTAGCCTCTAGGGGCTTTGCCCCAAGAGGTATTTTAGATTTAAAAAGAAAAAGTAAAAAAAAAAATTTTTCTTGGGGGGGTATTTTTCATTTTTTGGGGGGTTGGGGGTGTCCCACCCCCCAAGAAAATAGCTTAAAACCATCACAGGACCAGTAGGTATATTCCCTGAAGAGTAGAGCCCAATCGGTTCAGTGGTTACTGAGATCTTAAGCTTCAGACGGACAGACAGACGGACAGACGGACAGACGGACAGACAGACGGACAGACATCGTTCTACTTTGTATTATAGATTATTGAAACTAAGAATCACTAGAGATTTACTAGAGGTAATTACAATTGTTTATCTATAAGGTGGACGACATACCTCTAGCGTTGTGGACATTCTCAATGGAGATTTAATGTCCCTGTAGATGGTTCTTTGTTAATTAAAATATCCTAAACACAAGTGCAGTTCAATTAATGGTTTTTTTGACAGAATAAAAAAAATACCCTAACATTAACCCTCACTTGATCCTAAAATTTAGTAATAAAAAAAGTACACGCCTTTTATATTAGAAGGTATTTTGAAGTGCTGAATCGAACCTAGAACCTTTTTGGCAAGAAGCAACTTTTTGGCGACTTAGAAATAATCAATATTAGTAATAACGTCTTTTTATGTACATATATTTACGTAGACTAAATTATATTTTCTTAGACAAAATTTGTTTTATATAATTCATGTTTTTTTAGGGTGAAGGAGACTTTTCATTTTTAAAAAATTCTCTGAATTTTGGGTTATCACTCTGTAGGGAATAGCAGAAACAAGTATGAAACCTTATAAAGCTTAATTAAAAATTAAGCTAATATTGGAAGACCTTAAAACCAAAACTTATTTTTTACTTCTTTGAACTACATTGTTATGAAACCCCCTGTTTCTTGTCAAGGCTATTTACATGTTCTGCTTAAAAAGTTTCATTCCTAAGGTCATAATTGGGTCTATTAGTGCATTTTTATGGCAGTACTTAAAATAGTACCTAATCTTTAGGAATAAAATGATTACTGCAATATGCTTTCTGTTTCAACTTTTTTTTCTAATTTTGTTTATTCCTAAATGTTTGAGAATGTCTAGTTTGCCTGGGGCTTTTGGGGATGATATCCTTTTAGTCTATATATGATAAACTAATGCAATAAAGGTTACAGAAATGTGGAATGAGTACTTTTAGATGAATAATTTTAGTCTTTAATTAAAATTTTTGTTTTAGCCTTTGGTCTCATATTCTAACATTACATAACAATAATTTGAGGTTTGTAATAGATGCGATTATAGTCTTTATTTTAATATTTCCAATTTAAAATGTTCTATCCATAATTATTTATTCCTATCCTTATTGGCTGGACATCCCACCCTTGGGACTCATAAGGACTATCATAATACCTGCAGATATGGTGGAAAGGGACACTCCAAATTGTCTATAATATAAAGTATCTTGAGGTCTATCTGTCCGTCAGAAGCTTAAGATCACTGAACCGAATGAATTCTACTCTTCAGGAAATATATCTACTGGTACTGTGGTGGTTTGAAGATATTTTCTGGGGGAGGGGGGGAAGGGGCACCTAAAAAACAACAAGCTAAAAATCCCCTTCCCCTTTTTTCCATATACCTTACATTTTTAGAGGCTAGGGGCGAAGCTACTAGTATATTATAAAGTAGCAATGATTTATTGTGTGAAGCTTATGATTTCGATTGCTAATGGTATCTTTTTGAGTAGCTTTGAATAGGTCATGGGATGCTTTTAGACTATTTTATTTTTCCATTTAAGCCTTGGAATGGTTTAAGGCTATTTTTCTGCCCACATCTTACCTGTTCGAAGACAAGAGCCACTAGATGGTATGGGCGCAACAGCCACTTTTACAGAATAAAGTATTAGGATTTGTTTGTCTGTTAAAATATCGCTATCCACCTAAACGATTGGGTTCTCCCAAATAAGCTGTGATTTCTGGATGTTATTAATCTCAAAGTAAGGAATTCACGAAAATGTGTAAAAATGTAGTCTCCTTTAAATATAAAATAGAGTATAGTTCGACTATTATAATATCATAATATAGCCTTGGGTACAAAATTAAAAACTTGTTATGAAGCATAAAATATTAAAATTAAACGTTGACTTCTTCTTATTTCTAATAGTATTAAACTTTTTTAATGTAAAAAGGAGTAAAACAAGACAAGACGCATTAAATGAATCAAATAAGACAGCTAAATGGTGTTAAAAAATCAATCGCTTCACTTTTTTTCAATATAAACCTTACAGTTTTGGTCCAAAACTAATAAAAAATAATTCAATTCATGCTCATGCAATGACAATAACAAAACAATACTGAAGAACCTTCTCACCTCTCCAGAGCTCTACAGATTAGGACGTAGATCTTGCAGAGAAATTTGCCCTACGCTGAAAGTGCATATTTTATTACAAATTAAGAAAAGGTTGTCTGTTTTTAAAAAGAACAAACAGTCTTAATTACTTTAAATCTTGTAGATATACCCCATAATGTTTGGAGTCTTTATGGGGCATATAAAGACATTTCTATAAACACCTTTACCAGGTTTCTATCAAAATCCTAGTCAATTTGGCACCATAAAGAAAGACTTGGCAAAAACATCAAAAATTATAATTAGACAGAGCCGTCCATGTCTCAATGACGGTTCTGACTTTTTGTTGCACAAGATTGAGTTAGATTCTGGTAAAGTTGTCTAGAGAAAAAAATCTCCAAGATTTTAAGTACTTACATTGGTTTAAATTGTGACCGATCAGTTTTTTTTAACACCCTTTAAAATTCCGAATGGTAAATTCTAGAATTAAATTGTCTAATAGAAAGTCATAATTCAACGCTCATATTTTTACTCTATTTTTCTCGTGGAGATAAAAATAATAATCTGATAAATAGCCCATTACACTTTTTTAAAACTATGATAAACGAGGACAATTACGTCATTACTGTCAGAAATAGCAGATTAGAAAAAGGGGAAAAAAGCACAGATTACAGACGGGCGTAAGGAAAATTAGAAGTATAGAGTAGCTCATATACGTCAAAATTTGGGGGTAAAGTGGGTTTTTACCCTCTTTATACCCCTCTACTTTTAACTACTCTTTATACTTTGATACCCCTCATTTTACCCTAGTCACAATTTTAAAAATACATTAGATTAACTCCCTCAAACCACCTTTAACGCAAGTCTTTTTTACCCCTAAAAATTTTGAAACATACACTAGATTATCCCCTGGCCTTTGAAACTCCTCATTATGCCCCCTTTCAAAATAAAAAGCTTTTATATGTTTGTATCTACATAAATATATTTCTAAGCGTATTGATTACCATCAGGTTTAGATATACAAAAATAATCAGAATTTATAGATATTTAACAGGTCTAAGCACGTTCACAGAGATTTAGAGGGTGGGAGGATGGCTCTCAAGATGAGCAATTCTTTGATAATTTTTTGTTGGGAACCGACAATTCCTGCACCCCCCTCGATCCCCCGTTGCGCCTTTGATCAAAGAATACTATTACAAATGTTAGTACATTACAAAAATTAATATTTCATAAAGCAATAAGTGGAAATAAAGACCTGCAAAAAATCATTTTAATTTAGGACATAACAAGAAATCATATACAAATAAATTTGGTATGCCAATTTAATTTCATTTGCTACCTAGCAGAACTAGTTTTACGAAACATACCAACCACACACGACGAAATGTAATAATTTTCTATGTAATTTGAAATGAAAACTTATAAACAATGACGACCACGTCCATAAATAGCGGAGAAATATTGCAAATCGTATTTTATTATTCATGCTTTGTTGTTTGAAAATAAATCAATTTAAATCAATGATCAGCATTTTCAATAAAAGATTCCAACTGACTGCATTTTTATGTTTTGCCTTTAATTTAATACCTTTTTGTGAGAAATTTAAATTCTAAAATTTTATGATCTAGAAAAAGTACCTAATTGTTCTATAATCTTTCAAACGGACAAACAGACATCTAATAGTTTTAGAGTAGTTACAATAAGATAAAAATTATATGAATAATGAAATAATGAGAAAAAAAGATAAACAGGTGAATTATTAGTAGCGCAGCTACTTTATAATTAGTTTCAAGAAGCAGGATGTACGTCAATACATTCATCTCCTTCCAGGTCCAGATCCTCTCCCGTCTCGTCTTTGTTTAATTCCTCGCCATCGAAAAAGAATCTGAAAAATAATTTAATTGATAATTGTATAGAAAGTATAGAACCCAGCATAACAGGTGTTTGTATTTTAATCAAATTTCTAAAGACTAAATTTATTTACCTATATCTTTTTTGGGGGTTTCAGGGGTTATTTTGGGGATGACGATAATGCCCCCCTCAAGAATTTTTTTTTCTTTCTCTGGTACCTCCAAATTGAGGAAAAGTGGTGGGTTTAATATTAGTTTAAATTCGGGTATAGACTCATCTCGTATAAATCTCATTGAATCTATTGAAATAAAATCCATTTTATCTAATTTTTTATATAGACTTACTTTGTGGTTGTAATAAAAAAAGGGGGGGGGGAGGGGTTAATGCAACCATCTCGTAATCAGTAAGCAAATGGCATTTAGAATTCGAATTTTGATCTGAAATTTTGCATGTGTAATCCTTGGTAGGTCTATTTTCCCTAAATTGAACAAAAAGTTAGAAAAGTAACCGCTCGGTTTAGCCATTTTTAAAACTATTTTCTAGGCAAATCATCACGAAACCTATCTACACATAATACTCTTTGCTGTTCCAAAACGTTTTTAAACGGTTCTAGCCGCTAGTTGCTGGTACTAGAAATCTAAACATGTTTTTTTGTATCATTTCACATGATTTAAAGCAAAAATATGTTTCAAAAAGTTGATTCCTACGTAATTTATGGCAGATTTGCCTTAAAAATAGTCAAAAAAAAAAGCCGTTACTTTTTCAACTTTTTGTTCGATTTAGGAAAAATAGACCTACCAAGGATTACTCATCCTTATTTTCAAGAACTCATCCCTGACCTTACCGGGCTTACCGTATACAAGTAAAAGAAGATTAAGAATCGTAATAAGTTTATGTATTTTATTCTAAATTTCTTACTCTCAATATATTTATATAATTTGTAAGCCCTTAATTAAAGATAAGTAATGATTACTCTATTTTTATCATTATTTTTTTTCAAAATTACTTAGAGTTTCTTAAACTAAAATTACATGATGAAAATTTAAAGACCTTTCAAAGATTCGAATATTTATTCTTTAAATATATTACCACCAAAATTATAATTAGATTACAACAGGAATAACGCTCAGTTTGACCTCAAAATGACGTTTGAAAGATTATTTTTTATATACAGCATGACCCTCGAAAAAGTATTTTTAAGCATCTGCAGCCTATATTTCTCAATAAAATATTAAAAGATTCATATGTACTTGTTCTCTATAATTTTCTACATCAAAGGATATCAAAATATTTTTTTTACATCAATTAACAGCCGAGATTTTTAAAGCCAAAGTTTGGAAAAAGTGCTTGAGAAACTGGATATTGCTAAATATTTCTTAGTTTTTTATTAGTATATTACTTTTTATCAACCAGTTAAAAAACAAATAAGAAAGAAGAGCAAGTTTACAATTGATACATTTTTTATTGCATTAAAAAACGTTACTTTTACATATAAAAAACTACTTTTCAAATTTTACTGAATACATTTTTCTTATAACCATTTTCCCTCAAATCTTATAATATCTCCCACTTATTAATATGACCTTAAATAAACCCCTCCCCAATTTATGCTCATTACCGAGAGGATTATCGCCACCTTTACCAATAAATTCACGCCCACTCATCAAATTAATCTAAGACACATAAAAATCATTTAAATTGGTAAATGTTTAATAAAAGTTTGTAGCTGTAACTTTTTGGGTTTTTAACTTATTTTGATAAAATAAAAAGTGTTTGATTTCTGTTTATGTAAACTTTCAATTTGCTACTATTTTTTATAGGATTTCTTTCTGTAAGGGTGTTTTTGCAATTTACACTAATCTAAAAATGCCTTTTAGAGCAAGTGAAAAAAGTGCTTTCAGCATGAAATAAATTTCTTGGAAACATCTTTATATAAGTTTATAAAAAGTATTGAAATTATGAGGAAAACACGTCATTTCACTTTCAAAAAGCATTTTTCTTGAAAAGTTACTTTTTCCTCAGCCACTTTTTCAAAACTTTGGCTCTAAAAATCTCAGTTGTTAATTGATGTAAAAAAAATATTTTTATATCTACTTATGTGGAAATCTACAGAGAACAAGGACATATACATTTTTTGATGATTCATTGAGAAATATGGGCTGCAGATGCTTAAAAATACTTTTTCGAGGGTCATGCTGTATATATTATATATTACTTGTAAGGGTATACTATACACCTGCCAATTAACAATGATTAAAATTATAAAATTACTCTTATAAAGATAATATTTTAGATTTTTCTAAATGTAAAATATGATGAATAAATTGATTTCTCTATGTCCTTTCATCTATATTTGTTTTAAACTTAGAAAATATACCAAAAGACTCGCACTTTTTTTCCGTAGGCCAACTAAATCCTTCCTACATCCAATTTTAGCCCCTGAGGTGCTCTATTACCCCTTACTTTATCTAACCTATCCTATTCTTAAGCAGTGTTCTTCTTATAAAAAAAAAGAAACAAAGGAGATGGAAAGGTTATGGGTAGTTCACTAGCGTTAAAAGAGGAATTGCCGAGAAACCACAAATATTAAAATCCAAGGATGGAAAAGGAACAAGGACTGACATAATGAGAAATAGAGCAAAAATATAAATCATGCATTTTAACACAGCGATTTCTATGTTAAGTATTGATGTATAAATGGAAGATAACATTTTAGTTGCATAAATGACCGACAGATTTTACTGCCAAACAGGGGAGGTGGAAAGTTCTTTAAGCATTCAAACCCTTGGGCATTTCTAATTTCTTACTACTACTCATAAGTGCATTGAATAAAATTCATTAGATTAATACATTTCTAAACCCTTAAAACATTTAATTTAAATCTATCTAAGATTTAGAACACCCTTCTCTTTCTTTGTGACAAATTGTAATTTGTGAAAATCCAGATTCTAAAATTATGTGACATACTTTGGCTACAAGCTTTAAATAGTAGCACGGCTCAAAATAATTTGCTTAATAATTCTTCGCTTAGCTTGGCGGAAAATACAGGGGTTTATAGTTTTAGAAAGTAGTATGTATCAAACTGCTTAGACTTCAATTATATGCGCGGCTCAAAATACATTCCTATATTATTATCATATATAATATTTTCTTAAGAATAGAAAATAAAAATGCGTTAAAGAAAACTTAAATACTAGAAGATTTAAATCAGGATACAATAAATGTTTTTAGCAATGAAATAATCTGACTTTATTACAGATAGCTACTAAATTTTTTTTAGGTTAACAATTTCTTTTTAAGACAGGCTATTCACAAAAGCTGGCTATACAGCTGGAAACTGCTATACACAAGTTTAGTGAAGTTTTTCTTCGTATTCACATATAACTCAAGGTTGTCTTACATTCATACAACACAGAGTAGGCGCATTCACTCTTTTCCTTCTTTTACATAACATGGAAAATCCTTCAACCATGATATTTTACCCTACGACTTTCTTTTTTGATGTTAGGTTCCATTTTTGGAACACCTGTCATACTTAGGCCAGGGTTAACTGGTAATAATAAGTATGCTCCTGTTTAGAATGCGTGTATTTTAACGAATGTTGAATAATATCTTATATGAGGGCATCAAGCTCAAACAACAAGTTTTGTTCTCGAGCGCAGTAATATTCTCCCCAATATCGCTTCTAATATCTGATGTATTAGAACCAGATCCGAGCCATACAGAATTATCAATTACAAACAAATTAAAGAATAGTAAAATCAAGTCATAAAAAAAGAAAGAATTTATATTTTAATTTTTCATTTTACTATCAGCAGAAAGCTGTCTATAATACGATGCGATGCATATATATTATCATTATAGAATGAATCGTAGAATCCAATATCTGTACAGTGAATAGCAGATCGATGTGTCTTCACTAGAAGCAAAGGTCGCGGTTCATCGGAGGGGGTATTTAGTTTAATAAAGATTTGCCTTGAATATTATTTAACAAACCACATACATATACAATACACTCCTACGTCCAGAAATTCACTACTGAAATGCCAAAACTTGATTTAGATCCAGGCCAAAATTTGAATTTCATTCAAACTTTCCTCTGCATCGTTTATCCATAACTTAGTACAACTTCATTAACCAGTGGGGCATTTAAATAGATGGGAGTTTGGTGGGTCAGGGGTTCGGGTGCTCGCCCCCAAGTCCTGCAAGTAGATGACTCTTGTCTGACAATTTTGCATAAAATCTCTGAATGAAATATCCAAAAATTTACACTTTAAGCTTTCGGGTAATGTTGTTTTAATCAGGGTGGATTAAAGTAAGACATATGCCATAATGAGAACAAAGTTAATATGTAATAATGTGTTATCTTTAAACCCTGATCTAATTCTAATATTTTTATCTGATTTTACAACAAAGCTCATATTAACATATTAACATAAACATATCATTGTAATTTTCTCCATTATTAATGAGATGGTAGGCGAAGCCTAACAAGTAAACTATCGTTAATTCAAATCCTTAACTCTGAAAACATTTTCAATTAGTAGCAGGGTTGTCGAATTGGGCACTTTTTTTGTTATTGGGCGGCCCAATTGCCCAAAAGGGTTTTGGGCGCCCAAAAGTGGTTTTGGGCACCCTTTTTGGGCAATTGTCGTAAAAAGGATATAAAATAGCCTAAAACCATACCTAGACTTATTATTAGAAATAAAATAGCCTAAACCCATCTCAGGACCTATAAAAGCTCCACTGGAAAGGAGAACCACATCGGTTCAGCAGTTAGCGAAATCCTTCTCTAGATACAAAAAAGCTTACTAATTTATATAGTTAACTAGCGGCTACGGCCCTAGAGGCCTCTAGGGGCACTTGAGGAGGGAAGAGTCAAATTTGATAATCCAATTATTATATTAGATTTGAAAAGAAAAAGTAAAAAAAATTTGGAGGGGGGGGGGGAACAATTTTTTTTTTTTGGGGGGGGGCGGGGTGGGTGTTCTCCCACCATTATTATTTTTAGTTTAAAAATTTTAAAAAAAGTTTTTGGGGGAGTGTAAATTTTCTAGGGACGATTTCTCTTAGGAGGGTGGTGGTACCCTCCCCCAAAATAGTTATAAACCTTCCAAGAACCTATGAAAAGCTACCCTGTTAAGGAGAACCTGATCGGTTCAGCGGTTAGTGAGATCCTTCGGTACAAACACACAGACACACAACCAAACAGACACACATCCCGTTACTTTAGTATAAGGACTAGCGGCTACGCCCCTAGAGGCCTCTATGGGCACTTGAGGATGAGGGAGTCGAATTTGATTACCCAATTTCTTATTTTAGATATTAAAAGAAAAATTTAAAAAAATATTTTTGGGGGTTAGAAAAATTTTTTTTTTGGGGGGGGGTGCCCTCCTATCACTTTTAATTTTAGTTTTAAATAAAAAAAATAAAAAATTTGGAGGGGGGGGGAATTTTTAATTTTTGGGGGGGTTTGGGGTGTCCCACCCCCCAAGAAAATAGTTATAAACCTTCCCGGGACCTACGAGAAGCTATCCTGTTAGGGAGAACCCGGTCGGTTCAGTGGTTAGCGAGATCCTTTGGGACACACAGACAAACATCCTGTTACTTAAGTATAAGGATATCACCCAAAAAATAGGCCCGCCCCCCCCCTCTTTTTTAACCCCCTCCCCTTTTTCTCTCCCCCTAAAAGGGGGGTGCCCAAAACTGCCCAAAAGGACCTTATATTGGGCGGCCCAAAACCGCCCGCCCAAAACTGCCCGCCCAAAAGCGCCCGCCCAAAATGACAACCCTGATTAGTAGCTTAGCAGTTTTTTAAGCTTGTTATGTATGCAAGATATTTAGTTTTAGAAGGCCAAACTTTGAAAAGGATGATATTAGAGAGAGTTAAATACAATAAAGATCACTTATGACGATTAAAATAACAAGATATACCTATTTCAAATGAGAGAATTGCCGTAAAGTGTTGATAATACAAACATTTAATTTATTTGAATGCTTCATATCAAAGAGACTTTATCATATTCTCATAGGGCAAATATTGATAAAAACCAATGTGAATTCCAGTATGGTTTCGAAAACGATTAATATTAGCTGGATTAAAACCAGTTCTGGACCATGCTGAAAAAATCGAGTGTCGTATTTTAGTCAATTTTCTACGAAGAATAAAATCTGAACTGGGAATTTTCTTAAATCAGAAAGAGTATAAATTAATCTCTTCATGGTAGCTTTAGAAAGTTGGCGAAAACATTTATTCGTATATTAAATTATCTACTGTTAACCTCTCCCACCCTCTGATAAAAAATACTTACTTCAAAGTGCTGACATCAACTTGTTTAATTTGAGCATATGTTTCCATCAACTTTTTCATTGGATCCATCTTCATTATCTAAAAAATAAGAATATTTTGATTAAATAGTTTACAATTTTTCTGCCATTAAAGAATAACTCTGTCTTAAACATTGTTTTTCTCCATTTTTATTCAAATACCGCATAATTTTGTATCTTAAAAATCCTAACTCTTATGATACAGGACGCAAATCTTAGATGGGAGTGGTACAATTAATTTTAATAGAATGATGAGACCCCTTTACACCCACCCCCAAACAACAACATCAACTAGACGTTCCTAGTTAAAATGTGAAAATTTTATTAATAACACCTTTATTTGAACGCTGGCTTTCCTATCCTGTGTTTGAACTTTAACTTCTATGGTGTTCATCGATTCAGCCTTTTCTTCGTCTATACATCTAAAAAGAAGATTGGCAATATTAACAAAGCTTGAAAAACAGACGAACAATATTTTTCCTATTTTAGATTATTAGGCTATAGTCCCTTTCGTGTCAACGCCTCTTAAGGGGCTTTCGTTGTATAAGGAATTTGTTTTATCCTGATTTTAAATATTTGTAAATCATTAGAGTGAGTGAGAAATGCCACCCCTACAAATGTTATTTTTTGTACCTGGCTTTTAAAATAGAGGCGGCATTAAGATTGAGTTCCTCAACCAACAAACCTCTATCCATCCATTTCAGGTTTCCTTTCTCCGTTGCTGTTCTGTTAATTTGATCTTATTTGTAAAATTTTCCAGATTTTAAGGACATTTATACCCATAAGTAGATCAACAATATCAAACTATATCCCTATAAACAAAGGAAGAATGTTTGTTTAACCGTATGTCTGCACAAAAAGTACTTACTGACCGCTGGATCGATTTGTGTATCCTTTAAAGTAAAGCTTTTTATAGGATTAGATCTTTTATTTTGTATTAATTTTAGAAGAGGGTAATTAAGACAAATTTACCGAAAAATTTTAAACCAAAAGTTTTGTGCTGTGAAAAGCATTTAAATATAAAATATAAATTATCCCATTATTTAACCCGCGACCGTGGCTCAACACGTAGCGCATCCGCTCGTCGTCGGGGAGGTGATAGGTTCGAATCACGGGCCGACACCGCGTCATAACTAAAGACGTTAAAAATGGTTCCTACTGCTGCTATGTCAGATGCGCGACATAAATAGTTAGAGTAGGGGGAATGCCTTGGCCCAAAACAGGCGCAACTCGTTACCATGCACAGTTAGGACTTCTCAGACAAAGAGTTGGTTGTCTGATGGATGTTACTTAACCTAATATCCTTGGGTGTTTGGACAGAGAAGGGTGCTTAACAGTCATCCTTAGTTCTCCTGGATTGCTAGACCAGGACCTGGACAGTACATCAAGTCGATAAAGTCCTGGACTACAATCCCGCCCGTACGAGGTAACTAAGGTATCCCATTATTTTTTACTAGTCTATGATATCCATTTTTTTAGCTAAAGATGGTGATCAAAACTTTATGAATAACTTTTTCGAAATATCATAAAAGGCAGGGAGGGAGGGGACATTGGACTGCTTATTACAATTGTCCCCAAAGTTTTATAGTAACGTTTTTTTATTCGTTGGGGACTTTAATAAACTCTGATTGGTTGGTTCATTAAGTTAAGTGTTCATTGGTTCAACGTTTCAATCAATAATTGTTATCTACAGAAGGAGTAATTTTGTTTATTATCACTGAGGATATACAAAAATTTATCGTCAATAGTCTTGTCAATTGTCTTATCATCTTATATCCCTCCTGCATAAACGCCAAGATATTTTCTTATACAATACTTTTTCACCTCAACCTAATTAAAAAAAAAGATATGTAGGGGTGTATCAATGCTCTACATTTAAAATTTACAAATAAAAAGAATTTTTCCTTGCAGCTTCAATATAATTGTTTGGAGAATCATCTAAGAACCCAACATCTCCAGATTTTAAATCTACAGTCTTTGCAAAGTTATCCATAAGTTGACCCAGCCTGAAAACAATACAAATAAAAAGGATGGGTGGCGGAAATGCCACTTTTAAAACTAAGCAAAAATATATATAGTTTTGGCATTTTGTTTGATAGTGGCTTTAGTGTAGTGTAGAATTAGTAATACCCACTGAAAACCAACATTTCTCGTATTCTTTTTCAAAATGAAAAAAAAGTTATAAACAAAAATGGCAAAAAAATAAAAACTTACCTTTCATTACTTTTCACTTCCACCCTATGAATTTTGGCCTTCCATTGAATCTAAAAGAAATAAAAAATTTAATTCTGACCTGTAAAAAGTTGGATTTATTATGCATAGTTAATTATGGATAGCATTCTATGGTCATATTTAGATTATCTTCGGGATAATAATACAGAAAGATTAAGTTCATATGTTGAAAATCTTTTATCTTATTTGTGTTTTAAAAATTAAAGAAGGGTCATAATAACCCCTTTATCTTAACAGTAATTATACCT
This sequence comes from Acartia tonsa, assembly GCF_053477335.1. Lineage (NCBI taxonomy): Eukaryota > Metazoa > Arthropoda > Copepoda > Calanoida > Acartiidae > Acartia > Acartia tonsa. The sequence continues at coordinate 32,554,879 of NC_137261.1, forward strand.
GTATGCCTTTAAAATACTAATTCTATTTTTTATGACAACATCCTTAATATTAAATAAACAAGAATATTATTAAGGAAAAACAGGCTTTTAATAGTAGATTATAGAGAAGCTACGCTCATAACATAGTGTATTTTAGTCCATGAAATTATCATCCTATTAATAGGACAATTCTAACATGTATAAATTAACGATAAGAACTGTAACAATTTGACTTACTTTTTAAAAGCTAAGATTTTAAAAAGAGCACTTGCAATTAGCAAAATAATTTTTGTCTTTTCTTTAAAACAATGTCACTGTATATTCATGAATCATAACCTTTAGAGTACCCATTACTTTCTTTATTTCTTTGTCCAATTAGAAACCATTTTCAACTTTTAGGGAAGCGTCGTTTCTTAATATCTCATCTCAAGTACGAATGTGTATGTATGTTTGGTTGTCTGCAGTGGTGTATATATAATATAACCTCATATTAAACCAAACTTAACAGAAATACAGAAACAGTTAATGAGATTGAAACAAGTAATGGCAATTCCTATGACGATTTGACTTAAATGAATGTCAATTTTCTTTTATGAATGATCTTATCCTTTTCTTTGTTAGTGTGTACTCAATAGTGCTTATTTTACCTATACCTTAATATCTGACTGAGTATGAAATGACCTAATTCACTTGGTTTGCACTATGCACTTCAACAAGAGATACTTACAATTTCCCTTTACATCAATTATCAATGTCAACCCACTATCCCACCCCCCAGCTCTTTTATTAACAAGCAACTCATGTCTTGCTTTCCTGATTCTAAATGCATGTATCTATATCATTTTAATAACTATACATATATTATTTAGAGATTAAGCTTTATATAGTTTGACAATATGGTCTGATAATATAATGCATAACGGTTCTTAAAACTCTCTATAAATTTAAATTAATTTTTATTTTTATTTATGTGCTAGGGTCATGTGCAGACTTACTGACTGAAGCCACAAAAATGTAATGTCTGGGTGGTTTAAACTGTACCCTATCCAATACTAGTATGATATTGTCAGGATACTTGCACAAGTCTACACATGATAAACCTCAAATAACTTCAGGGTGTACAAAAAACAAACGTTCAAATTAAATCCAAACATATATCTCTGAGAAGATAGAATGAAATTACCAAGCCTACAATGATATTAACTGTAGGGTGTCACTGTCCAAAGAAAAATATTTGAACATACTCACATTCAAAATCACTGTAGTGACTCAAAAAAAGGTCCATAAAAGGAATACTGTTCATAATATTCTATGAGAATTATGAAATACGACAACTTAGCTCCTTATTGCTCCCTTTCAATTCTACTGTCAACAATCAAGTTACAATATATATTGACTGTTGTGTTCTAAATTCGTTTTCTCATGTTTATTTAATAATTGTTGAATTGTTTTATTTTATTTTAGATGCCAAATATCGTTTAACCGTGGAAAAATATTTTACTGATTTAAAGCTTTTGCAAAAATACTTTAAGGACAAACAATGTTTTTTCAATCATCTTAAACTTTGATTTACTATTTTGTTTTTGTTTGTAAAGAAATTCTGAACAACAAGGATGACTACATACATAAAAATAAAGCATTGATAATAATGGACAGAAAAACATTTAGACCCAAATCAAAAAAACTTATTTTAATCCGTTATTAAAAGCTAAATAAAATGAAGGATTCTTGAAAACGGTAATGAAAATAATATTTTTTTCTTCAATATTAGCTCCTACTTTACAGAAGAAATAATATAGCACATTCAGAACTAGGTTAAACCTTCAAAAAAAACTAATAAGATTTTCATGTTTTAAATTAATACATGCAACTTTTTGACCAAAGAATCAGGGAAAGGAAAAATTAAACCTTCAAACTAATATGTGTTAATGAATGAGTGGCAATTTACCTTCTAATGAACGTATACTAATTTTTGTTATGTTTTTAACCCATTCGTGACGAGTTCAAAGTTTTGATTAAACGGGGTTCAACAAAATAGATTTTTTCAATAATTACTCAACAGAATTCAAAAAGTAAGGTGTCACATTAAAAATCTTACTATTTTTGTTCATAATGGCAATTTTTTTCTTTTTTTTTGTTGCGTTTTAGTATCTTAAAACCAACTTAATTTAAAAAAAAATTTAATTACTTAGAAATGTGTATGGTTAAAAATCATCTAGTTATGGAATAAGGCAATCAAAATTTTCAAACTAAGATTACCTAAAAGCAGCTGTAGGTAAAATATTTATTGTTAACAGCATTAATAAAACGGTAAGACAAAGGCTTTAATCTATGCTTATAAAATAAACTATATGCTTGCTTTCTATCATAGATATATTTAAATAAAAAAAAACTGACTATCACAATTCTCTTGTAGAAGTGAATCAAGCAATATTATCTTTCTGCTTCAGTCAAGTGAAAGACTTTACAACTAGCGGAAGCACTTTAATTTACGGCAAACAATTGTAAGAGATATTTTCACATTGTAAAATTTTGTATTGTGTGTCCCTTCTCAGTGAAAGAAAAATACTTGAAAATATGGAGAAAACTTGTACAAAACAAACTTTTTCTCTTATTTTGTGATTAGTAAAGATTTATTGGCCAACTATTGGGATTTGTTCCTATTATCTACTTTTTATTACTAACGTCATGAATGCTTTTTATTTCCTTCATTTTGTAATCTTAATCATTTGTTTTTACTTGGTACATCTTGGAATTTGAAATATTTTTCTTTTTCTGTAGTTTACCTAAGAGTTTTTTGATTTTATTAAGATATGCTACTTTACACATATAAACATAAGTTATGACATCCATGGATATAATAATGTTACTTGATGGATCTAAATACATAGTAAATGGAAAAGGTAAAGCATAGGAAGAAGGGATGCATTTTTTTCTCGCGATATTTCGTAAAGTTTCGTGCAAGCTTCCAGTCAAATGCGCTTATTAGGTCAAACTGTTCTTAATTATGCGTTAAATTATACTATGCGTTTGGTCATTATTAAGAACAATTTTACCAAATAAGTGTACCCAATTTACGGAATATCGCAAAAAATACCCCCTACATCCAAATATAAAAAGTTATGGAGAAAGCTGTGTTTTAACAATATTCTTAGATTCTACTTATATTCGAGACGGTTTTTAATTTCACCCACCTATTCTTTCTTGTTTTTATTAATAACTCCAACATAAAAAATATTATATATCAAAAAAGTAAGGATATATTTTTGGAGGACATGTATATTTGTTTCTGCTAAAAGAAATAAAAATTTGCAAACTAAATCTTTTAAAAAATTGTGATAAAAAAAACAATATCTACACATTTTACATGAAATAAAATAAAAAATATTTGACCTCCTACTGGAGTTTTAGATCCAATAACAAAGTCCTAATAAAAGAAAAAAAAATATGAGATATTAAATTGAAGACAAAATTTAGGGAACATGTTATTAATTGTAAAATTTTTACCTTAACCTCGACCAGATCGCCATCATCAATGAGAATAGAAGAATCATTCAAAGATTTATTCCATAGCTTCAAAAGGGGATTCTCTTTTGTAGATTTCTGCGGAATCATTAATTACAATTTGAACTTGACAATTAGATTTTTTGCGCTTTCAATCAAAGTACCCTGTAGAGCACTGACAACCTACCTCCCCTTAATTTAAAAATAAATCGAGGGGTAAATTTTTCATACTCCTATTATTATCTATACCGTAAAATAAACTTCTTTAAAGGTAAAGAATAAATAAAATGATGTAATTAGTGTTCCTTTCTGTTTCGTTCCTCTTGTTGGGCCATTTCAATGCGTCTCAAAGCCTATTTTTACAACATCCAATGATATTACAATAAAATAGATTTAAAGGAATAAATTCTGCATAATTATTGTAAAAACTCATTTTTTTATGACAAGCTATATATTAATCTAAAAAGTGCAGATTCAATAATTTTTAAGATTTCCATAATAAAGTGGAACGCAGTGAATAAAACAATTGTACATTTGTGTATTTTTCCTGCTCTATACCAATACAAACTATCACTGAAAATTTTAGACCAATTGATTAAGTCGATCCAGAGATCTTAGCATTTTTGATATCTAAAGCTTTAGTTAAACAAAAAAATCTTATTATACCTATATAATAGGATTCTGAGCATTAAAAATACCAAACTACCTGGACTTGCATACCTAAATAAAATCCTCAATAAAAAGTTGAAATAAAACCAATGACTGTTCAGAAAAAAAGCATTTTAATCAGGGAGGAAAAAACATTTGAATATTGTTATGTTGAAATTTATGGCCGAGAAAACTGCACTCCAGCATTTTCATTTTCACCCAAATGTTCAATTGAATCGCCAAAATAAGAGCAACAATATGTTACAAATTGCTAGAATAATCAAATTCTGAAAAGCGAATGATTAAACAAATGCTATGAATCCAGTCATTGTAGTATACATATGTGTATTAGTTAAGTTTTTAGGACAGAAGATGAACTAATGGTCCACCCCTAAAAGAATAAAAGGCTAACACTTAAAAGAATGCATGGCATTTTAGGCACAAAAATATTTTAAAAAGTACTTAAATATCAATATCCAGTCATATCCAGAGAAGATTTAGAAATATTTAATGCTCTTTCATCCAAGGATATTACCTAAATTAGGTAATATCCAACAAATCTTTGAATGCACGACTTTAATATTTTGGCGGCAACTATGGCACATCTTATTTTATACGGAAAACTTGGAATTTAGAGAATTCTTTCAGCTGAGGTTGGGTTGGTCATCAATGAAAAAAAGATAAGGACAATTATGTTCATAAATAGCGAAGCAACAATAAGCTACAGAGGATTATTATTCTATTTAGTTCTAAAATGTTCTACTATACGTTTATTAGAACACTAGTCCCTCTTCCTGGATATTGGGAGGATTGTCATCCTATCTACTTAGTTCTACCAATGTTCTACTATATGTTTATTAGAACACAAGTCCCTCTTCCTGGATATTGGGAGGATTGTCATCCTATCTACTTAGTTCTACCAATGTTCTACTATACGTTTATTAGAACACAAGTCCCTCTTCCTATGTATTGAGAGGATTGTCATCCTATCTACTTAGTTCTACCAATGTTCTACTATATGTTTATTAGAACACAAGTCCCTCTTCCTATGTATTGAGAGGATTGTTATTCTATAGGCTTAGTCTTACCAATGCAATATGCATGCGCAAAATCCAGGGATTAAGTACACCTTTAATTTAAAAAAATACCATGGAACCAGCAAAAACAGAGAACTTAATCAGCAAATACACACACACATAAATATGTAAGTAAGTAAATTATATATATTCAGATATTTTACAAACCTTCTTTATAAATAAATCTTTGTTCCCTTTTCCCTTAAAAACTCACATGCATCTAGAAAATGATCCTAATTGTTTGGATATATTCTAAACCAGTTTTCTTGGTAGGATGTACTCAAACTTTAATATATCCTGAAACATTTCCTCATAAACCTATGCGATATCCTTGTATTTTTAAAGAATAGGTATTATTTGAATGTTTTCCTGGTCAGTCTTCTTAGTTCTGTTTGCTCCTCTGACTGCGCGTGGCTTCCCGCTTTTTGTGAAGGAAGCAGGGGAGCTTTCAGCTAAAATTATTTATAATATAAATAATAGTAACCATAAATTTTACCTTTTAATTGTAGATTTCTATTTTCATATTTTGTTATTTCATGTAAAAACCTTTTTTGAATTATCTACAAAAATTATTTTGCAATGTAAACAATTTTCCACGGATAATATTGAATAAAAGATCTTAGGATAATTCCCTTTGACTGATGGCCCATACCAAAGAAATAAAATAATTAATAGGGGGAGGGGGGGCAAATCCGGTAATTTTATCGGGTTTGTGAAAGAAAAAAATGGGGTAAATAAATATTAATATTTTCAAATGAAACCAAGACCATTAGAAGTTTGTCATAATTGGACTCAAAGAAATTACCGAAAATTACCCCACAGGAGGAGCTATTCCGGTAACAATTATTCAACCTAAAAATCGATGAAAAAGGCCAAACGACCAGTCAAATGTAAATAATCAAAATTAGTAGGTATAGGTTATTGGAATTATCCACAAAAATTTTCATAAGGATCGGACTATTCCTTCTATTTTATTAAGACGATAAATTTTGATTTTTTTCTCGCAAAAATTTTCTTAAAATAAAATCATAATTTTTTTTATATTAAGCCCCTGTTCTATTTACTTTTTGGCCTAATCCTTAAAAAGCCCATATTGAATTTTAGATTTTACCAATATATAAAAACCTGAAAATTGACCTTATAAATCGAATTTGATTTTTTTTAATTTACCGGAAAATGCCCCGCCACCAACTATGGTCATTTTTGAAAAAAATATGAGCTCTATTTTAAAGCTCTCAACGGATTTGGAAAGAGCGGGCAATTCTTAGTTCAAAAGGTTTTTACGGGTCAGTTCTAGGTCTTACCAATTTTTGTGTAGGTCGATCTTTACACACCTTTTTTCGTTCGACCCAAAAAGTACCCATAAAATTTTCATTTTATACTTTTTTGCAGGCAATTTAATAACGAACAAATTTGCTTTTATGTTTTTTTCTGTCATTTGAAAGGAACATGGAGATAAAGGTTATTTTATGAAGGTGGGTAAAAAATTACCGGATTAGCCCCTTACAGGTCTATGCCCCTCCTCACCCACTAATCATATTATCATATTGATCATGGTCGAATGTGTATTCCAAATTCACATAAGTGCTATACTTAATTTTGTCGTATTTAATGCGATAGTGTATGATTTAATATACTGTATTTGATATGATACAACAAAGATATTTATTTACGTTGCAGAAGACGATTTCTATCAAAACAAGGATGACAACATCCATAAAAGCGAAGCACTGAAACGGTAGGACAAAACGACATTAAAACTTGTATAGTGTCTGAACTGAATAATCAGAATATAAAAGTATAAGAGACGAAGCAAAATTGTAAGTAAATTTGTTGGAAAACTGCTTGATTTATGGACATACTTACATTTTAGGACTTGATTATAGAGTTGCTTCGCTTATAATATTGTTCTTTGTGGTCCCAGGAATCAATATACCAAAAATCAGATAAAACGGATAACTAGATCACATAAAAATTTGTTGTTAAAAAAATAGAAAAATCAACATGTTTAAAATGGACGTACGGACATTCTGGTAATGATTATAGAGTTGCTACGCTTTCTAAATCGTACCTAACTACTATAGGAATGATCATGCAAAGTTTGAAATCGATTGGACAATTCTAACATGCCTAGATTAACGAATAAAAGCTATCTATCTCGGACGGACGGACGTACGGACCGACCCTAATTATAGAAAAGCTTCGCTTTTAAAAACTAAACATTTTCGACATGTTTTTCATTAAAGGTTTAGAACCAGTTTTATTCCATTTTAAAAGAAATATTAGGTTATGAAAGTTAACCTCTTGGGGAAGAAGGAGGGGTGATATTCTCTTTAATTGTTGGTTCAACATTTGTGTTGTCATCATCGGGAATCTCTATTGATTCATTTGCATCACTTTTCCGCGAAGATCTTAAACAATATTAATTATGAATTAGTGAGGCGAAACGTGAGCATTATGTTATATTATAATTATATTTACACTAGCGGCTACGCCACTAGAAGCCTCTAAGTGTTAGTGCACTTAAGTTAGAAGGGAATAGTTGACCTCAGCCCATTTTAAATTTGAGTTTCAAGTAAAAAATAGTTTTAAACCTTCCCAAGACCTATAAGAAGCTTCACTGTAAAGAAGAATATTATCGGTTTAGCGGTTAGCGAGATTCTTCGGGACAGACAAAAAACTCTTAATACTTTATATAATAGGATTATAAACAAATAACACTTGTTGTGGACGCTAGCCGCTAGTATAAAATAAAGAAGAAGTGTTTTTATCTGAAGCAAAAGATCTCTGAAAATACTGGTACGAATAAGTTGTACTTTTCAGGGAAGCTTTATAAATGTATTTGGGTGGTTAGAAGCTATTTTCCCGACCTTTCCTTTTTATTATCTTTAATTTTACTTACCTTCGTCCTCCCTTCCTTGTGGCAGCAGGCTTAGCTTTCTTTGCAGGTACAGGGGAGGGAGAAGTATCACTTAGCACAGGTTTCACAAAAGAATTTTCATCATTTGTTGAAAATGTGCTGGAGTTCATTGATTGGTCTACTAGTACAATTATTACTGTTTTGTTTATTTTTCTAATTGACTAAAAAAGGAATTTCAAAGTTGATCATTTAGTTTTTTTTGCCTTTTACCGCAATCTCAATACTTTTATTTCTATCTAAAGATATGTTTTCATTTTTTATAATAGGCTGATAGGGGTGGGGGGGGAGTGAATTGATGCATGTTACTTAAGACATTTTATGCAGGATTAAGTTATAGCCAACAAGCGAAATAAATCTAAAAAAAATAATATTTGGGGAGCAGATAAAAAGGTCGTTCATTTCTACTAAGTGTTGCCCCCAAACGACAACTGAAAATCACGTATGTATAGGTTTCGTGTTTTATTTCGAGTTAATTTTTTGTTTGTTTGTATAAGCTGCATTTTATAGCTTCGATAGTTTTTGTGCATTCAACTAGTGTAAGTGTGTGTGAATGGTCGTAGTAGCGAATACCACTACTGTGCAGTATAAGAAAGATTGTATGATCATATATTCTCTGTATATTCTTCGATATACACCACACTACCCAACAAGACTTGGACAGTAGCTTGCAACAACAAAATGAATTCAAGAAAAAAAATAATGAAACTATACGTAATTTAGGGGTCACACAAAGTAGAATTGACGACATTACTATCTGCCCCCCCCCCCAAAAAAAAAAAATATTAGAGAATTATTTCGCTTGTTGGCTAAATCTTATTTCTGCGCTCTGCTCAGACAGTACCTTTAGCAATAATTTTTTTTTATAGAAGTAATAAATTTAAAGTATTAATTGTCAATTTTCCTTGCTGGTTATCTCGTGCAGGATTTCCTGTAATAATAATTGTTGTTTTTGTTGGTGTAATAATGATTAATTTTTTAGTAGAATTAAGGTGGTTAATTTTTCTGCTTTTCCGTAAAGGTATGTAACATCGAGTAGAACGTTAAATATGGAATATCAATTACTCTAATAGTAGTATGGCATTATATGGTTTTTAAAGAAACGGCGGCGAAACCGCCGCTGCCGCCGAAAATCGGTATATAACGCTTTTTGTTGCATCTTCTCGCTAAATTGGACAATTTGAATCATTAATAATTTCAGATAAACTTAATATTCAATTTCTAATAAAGTCAACCTTACATTTGCTATTGACACTTTTTGGATTTTAATATTTAAAAACTGGTCCTTAAACTTTCAAACACTTCCAAAAAAATTCATTAGTGTCAGGTGAAAATATAAAAGAATTTTTAAAAAGAATTGTTCAACATCAAAATGATGCCTTTTTGAATATAAAAAAAGATTACTGTACTTTCGTGTTAAAAAATACAAACCTAAACATGCAGAAATTATTTTCTGAAATTGTAACAGCCTTTACGACCGAAAGAACGATTCTTGTAGCCCTTATGAATTCTGGGTTGGGAGATGTTTTTTAAGATAAATGAATCCTCTCTGTTCTTAACGGTCATTTTACCAAAAAAATCAAGAACACAAAACTACAACAAAGCACAACATTTGCCTGACATTGAAAGTCTGGTATCCGACCATTGTAGCTGTACATTACTTGCAGCTGCTGATATAAAGTCACAATCCCCGAAATCAGAATCAGAATCACTCATTTCTTTTATTCTAAAAATGGGCCATAATTTAAAATATGGTTTTAAACAAAGTTTTAAGTACTCAAACTTTTACTCAATCTAATCCTTTATTGTGCTGGTTTTTTTAAAATTATTTTTCAAATCATTGTCCATTTCCTTAAATTCTTAATAGCAAAATCTGAAATAAAATTTTCAAATAAAATGTAAGATTAACAAGACATTTCTACTAAAAATATATTCCTTAATTATAACATCATCTAATACATAGGTACATTATATAAAAATAAACAATTTCTTTATATTACAAACAATAAAAATGTAACAAGTTTTAAAATAACAATTTCTGATATATAGCTTTAGCAAATAGTTCCTAAAACTAATTTAGCCTAAGAAAAACATTATAAAGTTTAACAAATAATAAATACCTAGTAGGTGGGTAATGAAATAATGTGATAAATGTAAGTTCTATTTAATGGGTAAATTAGGTTTCATTGCGTTTAATCTCTACAAAAATCAGCAAAACATGGGTAGTGTATAATTAGCTTCAACATCATCTTTTTGAGTACATTCTAGAAATATTCGTTTTCAAATAATCTAATGCTAATCAGTCTAGTTACTTTGCATTAGACGATTGTATTAGATGACCTTTAAAGCTAACTTTGGGGATAGATATAAGTATTCCAAAAAAGGTTATCATGACAATTGAAATGAATGCATTGGCTCTTCAACAGGAATAATGGATATAGAACATATGGGTTTTGTGAGAGATTCTCGGTACCCTGATAAGATTTTTCTCCCAGCTGGCTAATATAATGATACCCCCAATCCCCTCCACTGACCATGGAGGATCGTATTGGCCAATGTCTGAGGACTATTTGTATATTAGCAACCTAAATTGACGACTTAATTTTTTTTGTCATTCATGTATTCTATATCCATTGGGATAACACATTAAAAGCACAATACGATAATAAATAGATCACTAATCGAAAGAATAATTTTTCAGAATACCTACATATATCCCAACCAAATTTAAATTTATTCTAGAGACTATAAATAAACTGGTATTTAAATCATGATTAACATTTGGAACATTTTTCACTGGGTTTTTATTAGATTCATTTATATGAAAGTTTACATCATATATTTGAATATCAAATGTAAATTTTTAATATAAAAATGCATCCAATGCATTAGAGCATTCTAATTTACATTTTAAATACAGGGTACACAAAATAAATACGGACTTAATTTTTATGGTAAAAGCTTTAAAATACATGGAAAATAATTTTCATGGTTTTTGGGAGCACCAGAATTTTAATTTTTTTAAAAATTACCTCATGAGGCAAAGCCGCTAGTGTAAAATAATGTAATAAAAAAGGTATGGGAGTTTGGAAAAAGGCCGAATTTACTACGCCAAACCCTGTATATCAATACTACAAAATAAAATACAAATATAAAAATAAAATTGTGAGCATTTTATAACTAAATAAAATATTTAATAAAAACAATGCAACTATGATATAACAAATAAAATAAATATTATTAAAACTAAATTCACCTAAACCTTGACAAAAATAATATAGAGGAAGAAATTTTACTAATTATGCCAGAAATTCTGATTGAGTTTTGGAACGCGTTGATAAAAATACCTTCCTACTTTAGTAACGAGAATCTCTTAATACCAAAAGATCAGTAACAAGAGACCAATGAGCTAAGGTCGTCCAAGGAGCAGAGGGTCTTCTTTTGGAAGTACATTGTATTCCTCCTCCCACCAAAATAAAAAGCAAGGACGTCTTAGCAATGAGCATTTACAAAATATAAGTTAAAGTTATGTTAACAAAACTTCAGCAAAGTTTTTGATGACGGATTGGAAATGATTATGCACTATGCAATGGCAAGGCATATTTTATCAGGAAGTTGGGGTGTGCAATCTTAAGACTTTATAAAAAAAAGTGTAATTCATATACAATATACATGAACAAAACCTCTCTTCTTAAAATTTTGCAAAGTCAAAACAGGTAAGGAAAATACATCATTATGTCTTGATTTATTTCAGTTAATTCAAAATCATTTATCTAAAATATCTCTGGTCCCTGATATTATATATGAATATTATACAATCTAAACAAACAAAGGGATTCAGAATATTTCCCAAATAGAGGAAAGGAAAACCAATAAATGATGTGTTCATAGCCAGGTGAGTGACATTTTCACAGCCCAGTTTCTGGCCATCTTGTTGAGACATATCACTGTTATAGTACAAAAGTATTGCAATATGGAAACCGCCAAAAGTTGATAACTTACAGATAAATATTCAGATTTTGAGTATTTTATGTATAAACTGGTAGGGCAAATGATATCACATTTGGAAGACTTGCATATTATATGAAATTCGCTGCAATATTAAGTACCCGAATAGATTACGTTTAGCTTCTATTAATATCAAGGTTTTACAAAAATAAATTACAATAATAATTTAATTATGATTTATCTTACGAAAATTATAAAAAACTAGGAATATTTTCCTTAAGGCTGTGTTGATTTGAAGAAAAAAATTACAAACATTTTTTACATATTAAGAAAAGCACTAAAAATATCTCTTGCAACTCTGCATTCATTGCTTTGTTTTATCTGTTCCAAAGCCTAATGTTGTTATTAAATACATAAATTTCCAACTTATTTTCTAAATCAATTTAAATACTATCGGAGTTTGAGTAGGGCACCAAATCTGGACCAGTAAACCGTCAGGTAGAATTCATACATGGATATTTTAAACAGGTTCCATTGAGTTCTCAGCTGGATGCACATGCGCGTCCATTTACTTGATACTCCCGTCATATTTTTCTCCTACAAAAAATTAACCTTTGACTTGTTTTGTTAATATTAAAAATTTGTTGTCTGCTTAGAGAAAAACTTTTTATTTGCATTATATGTGCTATTTCCAAAGTCTCTAAAAATAGACAAAATAATAAAGGTGCATTAGTTCTAGTGCCCAAAGTTCAAGACAGCCAAAAAACAAAATTTTAGATACACTGTCCCATCCCCAAAAAATATCTCTGGAATCTTAGCGTTATAAATACAATGTGTTTTAAAAATTGAACCTGGATTGTTCTAATACAGCTTCTGGACATCTGTAGGAAGGAAATCATACTGTTAGAGGTACCCAGGGAGGATTCTATGTTTCTTAGCAGATCATTCGTCTTGAAGATAAGAATCATTTGACGATTCACAAATGCTAATACGTCTGTTATCTCTTTCATATACCTAAAAATAATGAAGAAGGTTATGTGTAGATGGTAAGAGTCTAAATGTGAAAAACTAAAGAAAAAATGATATGGATCTCCAATTATTCTTACTGCTTGGTTACATTCAAATTGATTAAGCAGTACAAAAAGATACCATGTAGTCGGGGTACTATATTATATAAATTATCTATTTAAAGAGGGGGGGGGGCGGATGTGCCACTTTTTGAAACCATAAGTAAAACGTGCATGATCTCAGCCCATAAAAGAGTTACAGCTATAAAATTCGGCACAGCAGTTGCTTTTAAGGAGAAAAATATGGAACTGTGAAGAAACGGCGGCGGAAAGTTTTTTTTAGAGCTGTAACTCTTTTATGGACTGAGATCATGCGCGTTTTACTTTTGGTTTCAAAAAGTGGCACATCCGCCTCCCCCCTTTCATATTTTTTCTTTTATATGGTTGTATCCTATAAACATGTTAACAATAGTCAACGAAACTGAATCATGTTGATTAGCTACTAAAGAACTAAGTTCATTAGGTACCTAATTAGTAGAATTTAAATAAAATGTGACGTTAGTCATTCCTTGAATCTAGTCTTATTGAGTGAACTAAAGAAAAGTTAAAAGAAATCTCACCTAGCAGCATTTGCTTTGATTTCAGCTGATTCTGACTTGTCTCTGGCAGATACCTCCAATCCTTTCTGGATAGAATTCCAGGACCTGGAATTTTTTTTTACTTACAGATTTAAAAAGTACACTTCTAATGTTTAGATTGAATACACTTAAATAGTTTTAGCCAGGGGCTGGTATTCAGCCCTTTCTGCTACCACCAACTGCCAAAGTTTTTGAGTCAACGAAAAAGAAAAATTAATTATAAAACTTTCGATTACGAGTGTAATTTACAGTCTAAAGTGTTATCCTTTAGAAAAATAATATTTATCACCTTGCGGTAACCATACAGGCAAAGAGGCCATACAAGTCGCCAACTCCCAGTTGAATGGCCGTACGCTTGATTTCGTCAATATCACGGTTGATAATAGCCTGCCAGAACTCTGAATAATCATACCTGGAAAAAGAAGACAAAATCATCAAGTTAAAGAGTTTCTAGTAGAAATTAGAAACAAAATATTTTTTTTCTCCAAGTATATCGAGAATAAGGCATATTTTTTTTATCATAACCTAGTGCAAATTTTCCGTGAGATTTTTTTACCTGAATTGATTAGACAGCTGTGTATAAAGTCCATGATCCAAAAGAATAATTTCTACTTTGCCGTTGTCATCTTTTCTAACCTAATATGAAAATGATCAAAACTTTTTGGTATCGTGTCATATTCTTTTTGTTAGACGGGTGATAGTGTTACTAAAAGTAGGATTAAACCTTTAGCACATGAACATCAAACACCCACCAATTCTAATTTAAATTTTTTAATAGTTATTCATCGTATTTTCGATTTAATATTGATCATGCTAGAATGGGTATTCCAAATATTCTATCAACGTTTGATCACATGTCAAAACTTGAAATAAATCTTTTTCGAAATGTTGTTATTACCTTAATATTGCCGGGATGGGGATCGCAATGGACATAACCCTCCTCCATAATCATTTTACAATACATCTTGCTGATCTTTAAACTGACGTCGTAGCAATCTACACCCTCGGCTTTCAATCTACATAAGTAGAAATGTGAGAATCCATTGATTTATAATTAACCTACCCGGGCCAGAGATTATGGCAGGTAAGCTACCTTTATTTGCATTTGATTATTATTTCACAAAAAAAGGAGTTAATGATAATCCTATAATATAAAGTAGTAAGCGTTTTTTGTCTGTCCCGAAGGATCTCAATAACCGCTGAACCGATATTGTTCTCCTTTACAGTGAAGCTTTGTATAGATCCTGGGAAGGTTTTAAACTATTTTTTTTGGGGGGGGGGGGTGTCTTCACCCCCTCCCCCCAATAAAAAAATTATCTTTAGAAACTCAAATTTAAAATGGGATGAGGTCGACTTTTCCCCCTCCTACCTTAAGTACCCCTAGAGGCTTCTAGAGGCGTAGCCGCTAGTCTATAATACAAAGTAGAACGATGTCTGTCTGTCCGTCTGTCTGTCTGTCCCTTAAGATCTCGGTATCTACTGAACCGATCGGATTCTACTCTTCAGGGTATCTACCTATTGGTCCTGTGGTGGTTTTAAGCTATTTTCTTGGGGGGTGGGACACCCCCAACCCCCCAAAAAAACAAAAAATCCCCCCCCCATTTTTTTTTTTTTTTTTTTTGAAGGAGATTTCCATGGTCCTTTACGATTTTCACCATAATTTTTTTTATCACCTCTTGGGGCAAAGCCCCTAGAGGCTAGGGGCGAAGCCGCTAGTTGAAGACAAAAAGTAACATAACGTACATGATTGAAAAACATTTGTGCAACTCAGCTACTCAGAGACATGGGATCATAATTGTGACATACAATTCTAGATAAAAATTTTCCCCAACTCCCCTACTTCATTTTTCACCTTTTTACCCACGTGCCTTTGGTTACATCACAAAACAAGTTTTATCCCAAAATTATCCCACCCAGGGATAAGGGATGGGAAACGTAGGAAAATATTATTTCAGGCCTATTTCAAGCCTAGGCCTATTTCTAGCCTAATAAACCAGTTTTGGGATGGCGCAGTGCTTCGTATAAAACGCTAATAAAAAAGCTGTGTGTGTGTGTGTAGATAAAGTATAGAATCAAATTCAGGTAGCTAGTTTAAAGTAAAAAACATAAACCTTTTATAAACCTATATATTAATGGCTTTTGTTAAAATGAAGTTTTTTCTCTCCCAAAATTTTTTTATCTTTTACTTTGGTAATTTGAACTGTCAGAAAGCTATCGTTGGGTTTCCCTCAGACAGATTTTAGTTTGTATTATTTGCATTTTTATTAATGAGTAAAAATTTTATTTGAAAATTTCATTGCTAATTAAATTTCAAAATAAATAAATTAATATGCACTTGGGTAACATTCTATCAAGTATTCTTTGGATTCTATTATGTAGTGATATATTTGTACTGTGTTGTATTGTGTATTGTACATATATTAGGGTTAAAGTGTTGTATCAATTCCGTATTAGATTTTTAAAATTCAAAATACAACATCTAATTTATAAACTACCAAATGAAAATTCGTATCTACCTCCTTTCCAAAAAATAATCCCGTTATTTTTGTTTTTTCTATATGGCCCTTTTTTAATGTTTAACTCTAAGCAGATTTAATAATTAACCTGATGTGATCTAACACCATTTATATTTATTTTTTAGTAGCAGACGAAATCATTATTTTTTCTAGAATTGTCTGCTTTTAAAATTTTCGCCAATTGGTGATTGGTTGTTAAAAACAGGCCGATTCTTATTGGTTTAGAGCTATAGCTACTTGGGAGCGTCCGCCAGTTTGATAGTAATTTGTAATAGTTGCAATATCCCTTTAGAATCTAGGCCTGGACCTAATTAATGGCCAGGTTTCCTATCCCTTATCCCTGATCCCACCTAAAATCATAATTTTCGAATTTCAATTTGATTAATATCGGCCCGGCCCATGGTGCTGCTATAATAAGATGAAACTACCTTTCTACATCGTTGATATGTGCTCCCGGGCAATATTCCATTACTAAGAGGCGCTCAGTAGTATAATTCCATTCGATTTTAGGTATCTAAACAATAATATTTCTAAATAATAGTTTCAAATTAATAGAACATAAATTAATGACAATTTAAATGGCATTATACACAAAATTATCTTTAACTTATAAAAAATCTCTTACCCTAAGCCACTCGTAGTCCTTTAGGAGCTTTGCAACTTTTTCAGAGTTTTTAGATTCCTAAACAAAATAATTTTTACTCAATTTTGTTTCATTGAAAATTGGATGGCATCTAAAGGACACTAGTTTTACCCCCAACTTTTCCCAAGTGAAAAATGTTCAATATTTCTTTACAATTTTAAGCTGATCATTAAATCAAGTGAGATTATTTCTAGGTTTTGAACCTTATGTCCTTATACGTATTCTTGTTATGTAACAATCTACTTATATTAAACAAATATGTTGTTGGTTGTTAATGATGCTCAACTTATGAACGTTGTCTTAATCAAACAAAGTGTATTCAAAGAGAATCAAAATAAAAATGATACCTGAATAAAAGACAATTCTAATGGCAAGTTCTTTTTCATTTCATCCGCAAGCCACATAAATTCAAAGTCAGGAAACGCAAGTTTGACAGCTCTGTATTTTAGACAGTTTAATTTAACGACATTAAAAGTATCCTAAAAATATTTCCTCATGCCTATCCTAGACAAACATATGAATTACTGAAACTTATTGTTGTTGTTGTTGTATTAACTGTATTGTTCTCAGATGAGATACGATAGACTGACAAAAATGTTAATGAGCTCTACGCCAGATATCCGATTATTTAGCATTAGAATAGCCAGTCTTGTATTACTAATAATTTTACCCTAATTAAAGTAAGGGCTGCTTTATCAGGTGCGCGACTTAAATAGTTTGATTAAGGGAAATGCATAGGTAAAACATGCGCGGCGTTGGACCTTATAATCATGCAAATCAATTCTAGATTTGGTTCAGAGATACATTTTATAGGCTATCCTATGCTAACCACTACTCCCCCCCCCCCCCCCTGAAATCTCAACATAGCAAATCCTTGAAAGAAACTGTTCCTAACAAGAAAGTCCATGGTGACAATGTCCACAAAAGAGTGTTTCTTCACAAACTTGTGTTGAACCTTCACAGCTACTTCGGTTCCGTCATGCAATGTCGCGCGATGAACCTGCCAAACATCAAGGATAGGTCAATACAAGATGAATTAATTTCAATTTAAATATTCAAGGATCTAAACAAAGATCATATTCACCTGAGCAAGCGAAGCGGAGCCCAAAGGTTCCTCGTCAAACGAAGCGAAAATGGTCTTTGGATCTTCACCCAGTTCTTTACCAATGACATCATAAATGTCCTCCAGTGGCATTTTTGGTGCTTCATGGTGCAATACCTAAATGTTAGATATTTGAGATTAGTGGGTACACAACACAATATTTCGTATTTAATATTAATTTCATGTATAGGTATTGAAAAAAGAAAATAAAAGGGATATAAAAAAAGTATAAACATTAAACATACATTTAACTGCACAATTTTCGTCTCCAAGCTTTAGTTATGCTATACCCTGTTGTAGCAAATGTAACAAACAGTGTAAAACGACTTATATTTAATAAATCAAAACTGAGTTTAATAATAGGCCCAAATCAGTACTTTTTTAGTCCGTTGATAGTGAACTGTTGTCTCTTACCTTCATAGTATTGACATATTCGTCTGGAAGAAGATAATCCAAAGCACCGATGTGCTGACCGACCTAATCAATAATAATTTTTTGTTAAAATTATGTATGATTTTTTTGGAAAAATTTGATGCTTTACCTCATCATGTTATGAACAATGCAAAAAGAAAACGTTTTAAAATAAAAAAAAACCTATCTGCAAATGTATTGTAATTTATTGTTCTGTTTTAGTTTAAAATATTCATAGTACAAATGATAAAAATTACTGTCTAATTCATAAATCATTTTTCAAAGTTTTACAACTTACCTTAATAAATACGCCGCCATTAGCACAACATAAATATAGCAGCTTATTAGCTGACCGCTGGTGACAGCTTCCTTTAGCTACCTCCCTCTCCTCCTCTGTTGGGTAGGATGTATAGTACAAGGATTGTGTATAGTCGACGCCTATCCGACCAACAGCCAGTGCAGCACGACCAAAACGCACCACTCCTAAAAATTAAGTTAAATCAAAATAAAAGTCGATAAAAAATCTGCTATCAGTAACGAATGATTCAATAACCTAGTTTGAGTTGTTCGGCCATTATCTACTATAAAAAAAGGGTTTGAAAGACGGAAAATGTAAAATAAAAAATGTTCGAGTTATAGTCTCATTTTAAAGACACAAGTTCGTAATGTAAAAACTGTACATTAATTTATTATCCACTGCATCATCCTCATACATTGTACTTTGCATGCATTATAGCTATAGTTGTAAATCAGCACAATTATTGTTTCATTCTTACCTATATTATTGACTTCATAACCCGCATTATGAATGGTATAAGCACCTGCTCCTACAAGTCCCAAACCAGCGCCACGTAATAGCAGGCGACCTACGCGTAATCGGACCATCATAAACACATTGTTTGGTTTTATCTGTAAGAATAACAAGAAAATAACTTGTCCGTGGAAAAGTCACAAAAATGTCAATGAAAATGTGAAAATTTAAAATAAATAATAAAATAAATTAATGAGCAAAAGACAATGAAACTAAGCATGATGAACTATGTTTTTTGTATCACAAATTTGGAAAAAATTTCTTTACACTTTTTTTGGAGGATTACTTAAGAGGAAATTTTGTTTTGGTGGTAAATCTCATAGCCTCGAAAATGCTTTTCTAAATGTCTATCTAACGTATTTAACGGCCATTGCAGAAGCTTTATCTAGGGCAGCCTTCAGTTGGTCCATATCCAAATTTTTCAATTTCATGGAGGTCAGGTTGCAATTCTTAGCGCTGTCATGTCCTGTTACAGGGATCAATGTGTCAGTAAATGGGAGAATTACCATGACTTAATCAGTATTTGCCCAGCCATACATTTATATTATCGAAGTCGCCTGTCCAATACCATAAGTCTATAAATTTTATTTTACAGCTCACAGACAACCAACAAAGCTGCGCACCCTTCGTCTGCAAATCTTACTAAATCATATTTAATAATAAATCTCCTTTTTTAAGCTAACCCGGAGCCAGAGCCGTTTTTAAACGAAAACAACGGCTTCAGCAAAATATGGCGGCTCCCGGCTCCGCAACCCTGGTAAAAACTTAAACCTAAGTTCCCGGACAAATTGTGTTTTATTATATATATAATATTTCAAGTTCTTTTAGAACAATGTTTTACAAACTTAACAGTTTACATTTAATTACACCATATCCTTTCTCTCTAAAAATGCTAATTATTTTTTCCCATTTACTAATCAATGAATCCCTCCCTTTTGGCGGCTGGCATTTTCCACTGACACAAGCAGCAACTGATTCCATCCAAAGTTTGGCGTTGAACTCATCACTCACGAGCCTGTCTGGTATTACAGCTTTTCCTGAAAATATTATATACATGTTATTCAAATATTAAACTTGTCAAAGTATTTTTCAATAGTTTGAAAAACTCATTTAAGTTAAACTAGGTATTCATGAAGTGGTTGAATGGGGATTATGCACAAACAAGAGCAAGTAAGATTAAGCACCTTCCATCATTATGTGAGGCATTTTTTTTTGCAAAACAATGGCAATTTGCAATTATTCAAAAGTGGGATTAACGTACTTCTGCCTTTTATAGCAATAGATGATTTTTTTATATGGTATGTCTAAAGCACACTGAACTAACAAAACAATTACTATCTAATTTTTTCCTCAATTAAACCGTGGTCGCACAATTTTTTCCGTTGATTTCATAGTAACCTAGCATTAACACCAAAAATACTTGACATCACCAAAGAAAGGTGCTAAACATCACTTGATCTCGTTCGTGCACAGGGACAAGGGAATCATATTCTGACAAACAACTCTAAAGGAAAATTCCCCATAACCCACTTCCCCTTTTCCTCCCCTTCTTTCCCACCCCTCTTCACTTACATGACAAAAACAAACTATATCACCAGATACCCCATAAGGTTTCGTGATTTTTTTGTAGAATTGTAGGTTAGACTGGCTACCCCTGGCCTGGTTCATGCATAGTAGTAAACTTTTTTGCTTTAATTACGACTTCTTTTATACGTGAGTCCCTCCACAATTACAGAAGAAAGAAGGTGTATGTAAATGTTATAATCCTAATTTTTAATTTTATTAAATGCAAAGTATTTACTAACCTTTTAAGATATTGCCTTCAACACAAATAATAAGAGCAGGCTTTTGGACAGATTTGGAAAAATTCTGCAGATTAAATTTACCCTAGTCACATATAATAATTAGTTTTAAAATAGTGTATAGTTTAATTTTAGTAGCGAAGCTAATCTATATTGAAACGTACGTCTACTCAGTCAGATACGCTTATCTCAGCTGCTGTTCAAAATAGAGTGCTGAAATTATTTTCTGAAGATTCTCTCTACCAATAAGCATGTGTAATGTATATTTAAAATGGTATGTTGGCCTAAATATTAATATTGGGACATAAACAAAATAACATGTAAAAGGTTTCTTGATTTTCTAAAAACGCATTTTTTTAGGACCACTGATCATCTGCTCTATCACTAACTTAGTTTGTAAGACAATCTACGATTTTTAGTGCTTTGCTACTTATGGATGTTGTCATCCTTGTTTGTGGTTCAATTCAGATGTTAAAATCCTTTCTTTAATCTGCTTTTTTCCCTCTAATTGAACTTGTTAAATCATGATTATTATAATTTTCATTTATAATATTTTTTTTGAATCATGTCTTAAAAAATCATACGTGTGCTGAAAAGATACTTAATTCTTAAAATAAAATGCACCTCATTCATTGAATAAACTTTTTTTTATTAAAACTGCTTGTATTTATATAATAAAACTTTATAGACGTGCCTGTTTTGTTTGGATTAAAGTGATCAGGAACGGACTGTCTTTTTGTTCTTCAACCGCCATTTCAAGCTGAAATTTAGCCTCTTCTTTAAATTTGGCTCTAAAAAAATGTTTAGACTTAAACATATAATTTTGTTTCATCCTTATAAATATCATGATATGGTTAAATTATAGTAATCTTAAGAGTCATGACTGATGGGTTTAATTGTTTCGAGTTTATTGAATTCTTTTATTGGACCTTTAGGCTCTGCTTTCCAGGGAAAGCATTGGGTTTTAGAAGATTATTTAAATTTTAAAACGCCCCAATAAAACAACATAATAGGGTTTTATTTTTTTTTTTTATGCCAACCCTCATATCAAGACAAACTGATGAGGGGAGGGACAACTAAGCCCCTATAGAATTGAGAACAAGTCACAAGTAATAACCCAATAATACCGTGTGCTGATGAGAATTCGTTGTCTGTAGGTTTCTAACACAGTGGATAGTTCGAGGTTTAAGATTGCTGGAAAGTTGGGCTCTGAAACATATACGATTTTTTTTTCTTTTAGATTAAACCAAAAAAATTGTTGATCCTACAGACTATGTGCTTTTATGAGTGGCATGGTACTGTAACTTGTAAAACTTTTCTATAACTGGGGTTTTCTATATGTCAATTAGTCCGCATATATTTCAACCTTTGCATGATGATTCCTATCAGAGTTAGATACAACTTTTAAAGCGCAGCAACTCTATAATCGTTGCCAGAAAGTACGTACCTCCACTTAAACAATCTGAATATTAACTTTTTGACAGCAGTTTTTAAATGATTTAAGTAATTATCACATTCATCTGATTTTTTAAAATTATGATTCCTAGGGCAAAAAGGTATAATATTATAAGCGGAGCACCTTGTTATTCTCTATAATAAAGACCTAAAAATGAAGTATGTTCTTTAACAGTATCCTGTAGGTACTAAAGAAATTTTACAACAATTTTTTATACCTACAATTTTGTTGACTTCAAAAATAATATTCTGCTTACTAATTTCTGACACTCTAAAGTGTTCAAGTTCATTTGTCCTACCGTCTGATTTTAAAGAGCTTTAATGGATTTTGTCATTATTGGTTGTTTGTGTAGTGTTAGTATCTGATTGTATTTTGCGATTTTTCTAGCAATATAGTCCTTGTTCTATTACTTCTTATCTCTTTGCCAACAGTAGATACAATTTATGTAGGTACGCTTTTTGATACTGTATGTAAATATTTTTACCTGAAATTGCCATTTTCCAAACTGTTATTTTTCTTCCCCCATTTTTCAAAACGTTTTGGTCTAATTCATCACTATCTTTAGCCAATTTTTCCTAAATTCAACAGATTTATAATTATCAAATTTTGATCGTGTAAATTATTAAATCAAATCTATTTAAATAAAGAAATACTTTTGGGCTTTTATATCAAAATGTTATTGTTTAATAAAATTTTAGCCTATATTTTCATTCGTAAAAATATGCTTTAATTTTGGCAAGTAGATAACACGCGTATATTTATGTAACATAACAAAATGCATACAAATAAGACAACCATTCTAAAATAATGTTTTAAATTTTGTTTTTAAAATGACATTCTATTACCTAAACTTATATGTTAATATTTTAATTTTCTGACCGAATAATATCCTAACCAGTAACCATTCTCAATAAAAATGTCTGTGTTGCTCAACAATCAAACTATAATGTCTACCTAGTATCTTTTATTTACTAAAAAAATAATTTTCAGTAAAGTCTCATGTGTTTATCACTACACTTCCTACACTCGAAAACAATACTGCAGCAGTAAGACTTACAATTTGCCATGCTCCTAGAGAATAACAATACTACTAAATAAATTTTGATAAAACCAAAGCCTGTCCGAATGCAAGAGAAATGTGAAAGTTTGACTTTGTTGAAGTAATATTACATAACTTTGACTTGACTATAGGTTAGTTCCAAAGTCAATAAATGCCCATAATCACAGTATGATAATATCTGAGGCAGTTGCCATGTCGTAAGTAGGCCTTCCTTGAGTAAGCAAAATTTTTCTATACAACAAAGTTTTCTCTCGTTTTACTTCTCTGGTTGAATGATTAATTGATTAGCCATAATTTAGTCATGGAGTAGGCCGATACTCTTTTGTATAGCCACTAGGGCTATCGAGCTCCACGTTCAAGCCCATTATGACTTGACAGGCTATCTCATGAGAGCTACTCATTATTACTTCACCCTCGCCGAGTATGGCAGGTGTCTCAAATTAAGTCACCGTAATGAATTACGCTTCCTTCCGCAGAGGAGCTTAGGATAAGGTATAACTGATATTATATACGTGACTATCGAGCATCCAAACTTACTCAACAATCCCCTTCTTACACAACCAGGGAAAGTTGCGTGATTATTATTGCGACTTAACTGGTCCTTAGGTCGTGTTTCCAATTGTCCAAAGCATCATGTTTTATAAATAACACTTAAACGACGATATCTGAGTTTCCTAACTGAGAAAGGTTGCTAAAAGAGATGCGTCACTATTTTCATACTAATTTTATCATGCATCTGAGATAGCAACAGCCTTCAATCATGCTGACCAAATAGGATAAAGCCCAGGTTTTCATAGAATATTGAAAGGAATAACTTTTATGTAATATCAAGATATGAAGCAACTGTAGAACTCACATTGAGTTATAAAGTTTGATTCCAAAGATTGTAAACTACATAACTTGGAACACATTCAACAATAGACAATAGGACAGGGACTAATACAGTGTTTTTTTTTTAAATAAAACAAAAGTTTTGCTTAATTTAACCCACCTACAATTATTTTAAAAAAAATAACGAATGTTTAAGTTTTAAGAACCAATCCTGTAAATCTTTAGTCCGTAACTATTTATTGTTTCTTTCAGATCTTTCAATTCCTGTTCTAATGATGTGTTTACACTGTACAGGGACTGTGCTGCCAGCCGTTTGGGAGCTGGCTGCAATTAAAGTTGTTTAATCAGAAAATTGACCTTGGAATTCGATAAAGGGCTATTAATTTTTCCAAAATCATATGCTATGGAAAAACAGGTTTTTGAGAAAAACCTTTTTGAAAACTGCTAAATATTATTTTTTATAGAAAATTCCCCAAGCCAATAAGAAAATAAGATATTGATTTTAAATTTCTGTCAATGGTAAGTTTGTTCAGTTAAGCAATACTTTTAAATTTAATTAAAAAACACCGTATGTTAAATATACTATACAAGATAAAGAAATATGGATTTATGCAACTGCTATTAAAGATAACCAGCTGAAATTTAGTAAGGAATTTTTTGATAGATCTTTCATTCGTTACATAATTTGATGTTGTCATCTTTGTTTTATTTACTTTACTTGCGGTTTCGCCCCTAGCATCTAGGGGCTTTGCCCAAAGAAGTTTGATCAACCTAAATTTTGTATTTTATATTTATTTTTTTTTGGGGGGGGTTAGTCGACCCCACTATTCTAATTTGAGTTTTTAAATATGGGAAAAAAATTTTTTTTGGGGGGGGTGGGTATTTTTCATTTTTTGTACGGTTGGGGGTGTCCCACCCCCCAAGAAAATAGTTATAAACCTTCCCGTGACCCATGAGAAGCTACCCTGTTAAGGAGAATCCAATCGGTTCAGCAGTAAGCGAGATCCTTCGCTACAAACAAACAGACAGACAGACATCGTTCTACTTTGTATTATAGACTAGCGGCTTCGCCCCTAGCCTCTAGGGGCTTTGCCCCATGAGATAATTAAAAAAAAGAAAAAATAAAGTACTACTGGTGCTTGGTCTAATGTGTTCCCAAGAAATTTTTTTTTTGGGGGGGGGGAATTTTCATTTTTGGGGGTGATTGGGGGTGCCCCCCCCCAAGAAAATAGCTTATATACCCTGAAGAGTAGAATCAGATCGGTTCAGTGGTTACCGAGATCTTGAGGGACGGACGGACGGACGGACGGACAGACAGACAGACAGACATCGTTCTACTTTGTATTATAGATTAATAAAATTTCCCTACTATTTTTAAGAGGTTGTAAACTTTTTATATAAGTGATATGTATATTAATGTTTTTTTATGTAATGTAAAGAGAACAAAAGACAAAGTTTATTATGAATATCTAGTTATCTTAAACATCCCTGTATACAATTCTATACTATAACTATCTTAAAACTTAAAATGAACACTAAAACGACTTTAATATACTTTTAGGAAATTTCATATTATTGTTGTCTATACATGGGATTAAGACTCATTAATTCTACAAAAATCGTCGCGTCCCCATCCCCATCTTTAAAAAAATTCTTAAAACATAATAAAACAAAAAAAGTTTTTACTTTTTTATTGTTATACCTATTTTTCTTTTTCGGTCTGTAGTAATGACAAATAATAGCTTTCAGAAAAATACAAAACGGGACTATTTATGAACGAGGGCAAGGGATGTTAATCGACTTCCAGTAGTTATGTAAGCCTTTTTTGGTTGATATACTTGGTTAATGTTACATAAATGTTAGGTCTGAATGAATGAAAAAAGTTATGGTCTACCATGATCTTGCCAAAAAAAAAATTTAAATCGTGTTACGAATTGAGATTATAAATCATTACCTAAATGCATAGCCAAAAAAGTATACTTTTTCGGTGAAAAATTTATATTTAAAATAGAATGGTAATTTGTAGTTATGTGAATAGTTTGATTCGTTAATTAATTTTGTTTGTCGTATAATTTTATTTTTAACTTTGAAATCAACAGTACATTTGATGATATTTTGTCTAAAACATTTAAAAGTTCGTTCTTCTTAAAAATAACTATGGTGAAACTTATTTTTATAGTATATATTTAACAGAAACCTAGTATTCCTATATAACCTAACATAACTGCTGAAAGGTGCTTAAAATAACTTGCTCTTGTTCGTGCCTGCTCATCATTATTCAAATATCGAAGTGTGAAAACTAGTCAACACTATCAGACGCGTAACAACTCAATATACTAAGTTACGAGACAGGAAAGAAGATTTCTGAAATGGAAAAAGTAAAATAACTTCGCACAAACATAGCTTACTTAATCTTCAAGAAGGTACAGTCTAACATTGTCATACACATGATAGATATTTCTCCAATTATAAATAGTCTTGACATGGAATTAAAATTCTAAAATGAAAATTCCAACCTACCTGGTAAGATAAAATTTCTTCACAGACGCGCACCCCATTTTCTCTGGCGAGAATAGCACTGTCTCCTGTCAAGCACCTCACAGACTTAACTCCACTTGATAATGACTTGAATCCAACTATCACAAAGTTTTCAATGTCCTGTTAACAAACAAAATCTTTACTTAAACAACCTCCAATTCCTGGAATATTTGTAAGGCTTTGTATACAAACAAGGATGACGACAACCATAAAAGCGAAGCTCTAAAACGGTAGGACAACCGAACATTAAAACTTGAACAGTGTCAGAACTAAATATTCAGAATACAAATTTATAAAAGTCGAACGAAGCTAAATTGTAAGTAAATCTGCTGAAAAACTGATTAAATAAAGGATTTCGTTTAAGGACATACTTACATTTTTAGGACTTGATTATAGAGATGCTTCGCTTATAACAATGTACTTTGTTGTCCTAGGAATCAGTATTCTAAAAATCAGACCAATCGGATAATTTTATCACATAAAAATTCGATGTTTAAAAAGTTGAAAACCAATATGTTTAAAATGAACGTACGGACTTGCTGGTAATGATTATAGAGTTGCTTCGCTTTCGAACTCGTTTTAACTCCTATAGGAATCATCATGAAAAGTTTGAAATCGATAGGACAATTTTAACAAGCCTAAATTAACGAAAAGAGCTATCCGTTACGTACGACCGACCCTAATTATAGAAAAGCTTCGCGTTTACAAATAAATTTATTAGACCAGTAAAATACAGGAAGTAAGGTAGGGGACAATGGATCGAATATTCAATTTTAAAGAGTCTCAGATTTGGGGTACTGGCTTAAAGGGAATGTACAAGAATTCAGCAGGTTCTGCCTGACTTTGGGTACTAGCGCATCAATCCCACGCTAACTAGCTGAGTTAGTTTTGAATATAGCAGACAGAAAAATTTGTTATTAGATGCTGGTTTTAACAGATATTTTTCCCAAGAAAATGTCATTTCATGTATAGAAACTCTACTGTGATATTTATGTATTAAACAATCTAAGAACCCCTTGAATTTAGGTGGCATTTAAAACTATATGAGAAGAGTTGACGAAGTTCTAAACACGATTTTTCTAGTGATTAATTACAGAAAATTACTACATTGTTATGTACTGGTAATTCAATTTTCAAGTAAATGATTTTTTTCTTAGAACTAATTTTGTTCTAAATTATATTACCATGATCCCTTTACAATTTGGTCAAATTTTCTGGATAAATCTGGTTTTCATTGCTTTTCAGCGAAAACTCTTAATTGCTTATTGTCCCCTCCCTTACTTCCTGAGTAAAATCAATTCAAATTAAAATGAAAAACTTTTTGAGAAAAACAACACTTTAAAAAAAAATTGTTAGATTTCGTTTCCTGTGTGTTATGAAGATGAGTGCCACAACATGGCTCAACCTGAACTCCATCAATATCTATGAGGGAAACATGGTCAGGGTAAACTTCGCCTGAATATAATACAGTCATATAGGTCATCATGATTATGTAATAAAACGCAGGTAAAAGTATAACCAACTAATGAATTAATTCGAAAAATTAATTTGATATTTAAGCTGTTTTTTTGACAGTCCCCTAAATCATCTGAAATTAAGAAATACAGCGAACAAGCTTTATTGTTTTTAAAATAGAGAAGCTATTATTATAGGAGTTTCGCTCATGTTTGTCTTTATCTTAACTTACCTGGCAAAGTAACAAGATTCTCCACGCAAGCCATTGCAGAATTGACAGTCACAGTTCTGTGAATTTGTCTGCCCTGTCTGATGATCTCCATGACACCATCCTCTAGCTGCCGTAAAAATTCCAGGTTTGTATCTGCGTTGTAACAGGAAAAATCAAACCTACAAAAAAGGGGTAATTTTTGTTAGGTCTATTGATCATCAAGATGCATATAGCAATCACAAAAAAAACATATAGCTACGGAAATATCAAATGCACATAATGACTTACTCAAAGGTAAAATAAGTGATTTTCATCTCAATTCAAATCACTCATTCTCAATAGTTGCTTCGCCCCTAGCCACAAAGAAAGGACCGGAAGATTTTCTTGATCTTGAGCTTCTTACTATCAAATATTAGCTCACCTTAAATATTCAGGTTTAACTAGGCTAGACTTCTGGGCTGTTAAAGGCAACAATGAGTGTAGCACCGCGTTTAATACGTGTGTAGCTGTGTGATTACGCATTGCCTGAAGCCAGAGATAAATTAATTTTGATAATGATGGGCAATTTTAGTACAGTAACTTTATATACAAGGTGTTTCAGAAAAAACTGCGTTTTCCGGTTTTGGGAAACAACCAGTAGGAGAAAATAATCATATATTCTTATTCTCTATAAAAATATGGATAAATTTTATAAAAGGTGTTTTTTAATATCTCTTGAAACAATAGCGCTTTTTAGAGCTTAAAGAATTCAAAATGTATGTGTGTTGCTTTATTCTTGTAGAATTTAGGGCAATAACGTTCAACTAAATTCTTTTTTTTTACTTGAAAACGACATTATAGCATACTTAACGAAATATTCTAATAATTAAATTTAACTTAAAAATGCTATTTTTTACAGAACAAATGATTAACTTTATTCTTGCTTTAGTTATAATTCAATTTGATAGCATTAAAAATCCTCATGTTCGTTCCTCACTCCTCCCCCTTTAATCTCCTAATCCCTTTGATTGAAACATGACATATTAACTCAAATATCAAGTTATTAAAGAAAGGGTCTTCTTAGCGAGTATTTTGAACCAATATAACTTGCTTATTTTCAAAGATATTGAAATGAAATAAAAAGTTACTTGTTTTATTCTTCAATGTGCACAGTGTTATAAGAGATTCCTTACTAAAAATAACTTTGCCATGGAGAAATAGAAAAAAGTAAATTCTGAAGAACCTAAAAAGCTCTTTGCATGTAGCCAAAAAAAGAAAATATGCAAAAAATCTCAAATGGGGACATTTATTTAACCTTTTGTTACTTTAATATTGCAGCTCTACATGTACCTATCAGTACAGCCGCATTTTTAGAGATATCGAAAAACACCTGAAGTAAATGTTATGTACATTTTTATAGAGAATATGGACATATGATTATTTTTTTCATACTTGTACTGGTTGTTTCCCAAAACCAGAAAACGCAGTTTTTTCTGAAACACCTTGTATGTATTTAAGAGAACATTATTTTATATTTATGAAGGTTTTTGTATATATGCGAAGCGGAATTCACATAAATGCAATTATACCCTAACAATATGTTTTAACTTTTATCAATATGTTTAAAAATTTCCACACTTTGAGCTCTAAGTTGTAAAAATTAATTAAATTATCTTCGTTATCTTCATAACTAACATTATAAAAAGCACTCCTTTTTAAAAGCGAAGCTTTTCTATAATTAGGGTAGGTCCTTCCGTCCGTCCGTCACAAACGGATAGCTTTTTTCGTTAATTTAGGCATGTTAGAATTGTCCTATCGATTTCAAATTTTGCATGGTGATTTCTTTAGTAGTTAGGTACGATTTAGAAAGCGTAGCAACTCTACAATCATAACAAGAGTGTCCGTACGTCCATTTTAAACATGTTGATTTTTTTTACTTTTTTAACAACAAATTTTTATGTGATTTAATCATCCGATTGATCTGATTTTTGGGTATGTTGATTCCTGGGACAACAAAGTATAATGTTATAAGCAAAGCAACTCTATAATCAAGTCCTAAAAATGTAAGTATGACCATAAACATTATCCTATATCAAGCAGTTTTTCAACAAATTTACTTACAATTTTGCTCCGATTCTTATACATTTATATTCTGATTATTCAGTTCTGACACTATATAAGTGTTATTGTCCGTTTGTCCCACCGTTTCAGTCCTTCGCTTTTATGGATGTTGTCATCCTTGTTCTACATTAATTCTTTTATCTATTTATTGTTATTCATATGATTTATTTATCTCTTCCTGTAATCGTTTATCTGGATCTATTGAAGCAGTTGCTCTTTCATCCTTAGTAAGTGACCCTAAATAGGAGTTAAATATATCTTAGAAATTGATTTTTTAAAAGTAAACTTATGGTTGCAATATTTGGACAATTCAAACAGTGGAAAAGTATTATGTTTGCAATATTAATACATACCTAGGCATTCAAAGAAACATTCACATTAAGTATATTCAAGTTATATTTAATTCCTGAAATAAGATGACCCATATGAGCAACTAAGTTTCCAGACAGTAATTGAGTGTTGGACACTTCGAAAATGCCATTATTGGTCCTATTCAAGTAGTCACAATCTAAAGTTTACATTAAAAAAAAAAATATGCTAGAATGTTAATTTTTTCAGGATTCTCGGAGATTTAAGTCTCCATATGTTGACTCGAATTTCTAAGTCGCAATAAAATCACGCAGCTTCCCTCTAATAATTTACCAAGGGAGATTATTGGGTTGTTTGGATACCCAATAGTCAAGTACATAATATCAGTACAACCCTTATTCCAAGCTCCTCACTCAATGGAGAGTATCATTCATTACAGTGAATTAATTTTGAACACCTTAGTGTTCTTTGGTAATAATAAATGTAAAGATTTTTTTTGCTACGTATTGTCCAGGTTATAAATAGTTATAAATGGTGTGTGACCATTCCTGATAACTCCAGTGTCGCCTATTTGACCGCCAGCTTCGCTGTAGAAGCAGGTTCTGTCCAGAAATATTATTCCTTCCTCTCCTAGATAACAAACATGATAAAGTCCTATAGTAGCGCTAATCATTAATAATGTCATATATTTTAGGCACTAACATGATCCATCATCAAGACTCAACAAAACAAACACATAAAATTATATAATATATACAAAATAGAAACTTACAAAGCAAAATATTGAATATAAATGTCAGGACGTACATGATAAGTCAGCTGTTATGTGTCTATGTGACTTTCTAATGGACTGGGGGTATCATAGCGAACAAATTCATCTTCCTGATTGCATTATGCAAGATGAGTGATTTTTTCCATATTAGTTCATGCAGCAAATATTTCAAATCATATCATTTAAGCAATTATGAGGTTTTTTTTAGGAACTTAAAAGGATGTTTAGGGCCAAACGGCTGGTGGCACAGTCTACAACACACTAAGTAACGACAAAAACAAAGATTACCTATTAAATAGTTAAAATCAAATAACACAGCTTTTGAATAATACTTTTTGTACTTGTGTGTGTGTGTGATATGAAGGTAAGAACAGTTAAAATAACCATTTAAATTAATAGACAAACGAGTGACATGAAGAGTAGTTCCGAAACTTAAACAAATTTACCTTCTTTCAGACTGTCCACTAGATTTGGCCCAGATACAATTTGTAAAATATTTCCTTCAACGTGAGGAAATTCATATTCTTCTGGACCAATTCTTGTGTAAGAGTACTTTGATGAATCATCCGTCCCTTAATGTCGGCGATTTAAAATAATAGAACTTAGGTTGAGTTATTTTTGTTTTAAATTGAAATTGCAATATTTGATTATTTAATTTCTTTCATATTACGTAAAATAGAGTTGAAACGCTTTAATTCTTCTAAATAGCCCAAAAATTAGGTTGTTACTTTAAGAAGAAAGTAATGCATATGGCCTAAAATTTTTATATCTTTTTTGAGGTGTGCGATTTCTCTTCGGAGCGTGTAGGAGACCCATATCGGTCCAGCGGTTATAAATAATAAAAAATGTTATTTATACCTGGAAGTTTCACAACAGACTTGTCCAGAACCAACCTCAATCCCTGGGCTTGTGCTGAACTTAATTTGGATAACTCTTTCTTTTTGGCAAAGTACTCGTTAAATTCATCTAAAATTAAGGAACTAAATGAATTCATTTACAACACCTGAAGATTTTTTTTTAAAATTTCAAATTGACGAATAAATAGAAATTCTTGATCTGCAGTATTGCCTAGTAAAAAAATCTAGTAGGTATTAAAAGTGTATTGTGTAAAGAACAGATCTATAGTATATACAGATAACTACCTCCCCCCCCCCCTTTTTCAATGACTTTTTTCGTCTGCTAGCAAATTGTTTTCTGCTACTTGGCTGTGTTAATATTCCAGTTACCATTAGTTGATTTTCAAAGAACCCAATTGAGAGTCGGCACAAGGTCATTGCGATAGGGAAATAAGTTATTTAACCCTTTCTCCCTCTAGTGTTTTACTCTTATGTGTAAAGTGTATCAATATAGCGGTCAATAATCACTATATGAAGATAAAAACAAAGGAAACCAGTGCAATTACAAAACAAAAGTTGGTCAAACAAATAAAAGTTTGGAACATTGATAAGACAATTTAGGATAAAAATATCCACTTAATTATTCAATTACACCTTTTTTGAATTGAGATTTAAATAAACCTAATGCATAGTAAATCTATATATTACTTGTACCAAAGGATTTGTTTATTTTTCAATTATAATTTTAATTCATTGGTATATCATTAAAAGTCATCTATTCATGACATTACAAGCATTAAAGGACAAACTTAGTTATAGAATCAAACGCTTTGTTAGGTATTTAATATTTACATTAATATAAAGAGACGGGACTTTAGAAGATGAAATAATGCTCCTCCATTATTTTTGGAAAAAGACATGTTTACTGAACATAAAAATTATGAACGGATTTTTCAGTCTTCTAAGTTCCCATCCCTGATTATTTACCGAGATCAAATTGTATATTTCTTATGGTGCAAAGTTTCACAATATCTTGCTCCTAAATGCAGCCAGGAATAGGGGTTTCTCTTTTAAAAACAAAAAATATTAATCAAGCAGACAAAAGATCTTCATTCACGATTAAGAATCTGCACAAAGAAATTTAATTTTCTATTGAATATCCCCTATCCCTGCATTCCATGTGATTCATAAAGTTTATATGCCAATGCACTGTCAAGAGACTTGCCGAGCTGCTGTTTATCCAACAATCTAAACAAAGACAATCACGTACATTAGCAGCGAAAATTTATTATGCATTTAAAAGAACCTAATACAAATGATCAAATATTGAAATAACTGCATTTATCCATCCCAGTTTACTTAAAAATTTCAGGAGAAAAAAAAGTAATACAAAAAAAAAGAAAAAAGGTTTACTATTAAATAAAAACATAAGGTAAGCGTTGCAGACAATTAATGTCAAGTAATTGTGTCAAACTGTAAAGACTCCTATCTTAATTTCCATCATAATTAGAGAGTTAAATATATATTTTATATTTATAGATATATTACATAAATGTTTTCACGCTTTACAATGAAAGGAATTTTGCTTTAATTGCAACAAAGTATTCGATGACAACAGGAACAGACGGACAGAGAGACACTTAAATAATATAAATCTGTTGATAACTATCTCACCTTAGAGATTCTAGAAATTGTGTTGCTTCATTTAAATCTATTTGTTCTGATTCTGTGGGAAATTCAGTTTTTAAATGGTGATAACTTTTCTCACTTTTATCCATAAATTTATTATAATTATCTTCTTCAAAGTCTAATATAAGTTTGATATTATTTTCTTTGTTTAGAAGAACAGGAAATGTTGGTCCTAATGAGTCAATTACATAGTTGCTTAACTCCTAAAAAAATAAAAATGTATTTTTTTAAACTGCCCTATCAAGCACATGAACAATTACCCTTGTTTTTAAACTAAATTGAAAATAAGGGGATGGGGTTTTTCGTTTGTTTGTTTATTGATTTAGGTCAGGTTAGGTTCTGTTATATTCATAGAGTATCGCATCCCAATACAAGAGAATGACCTTTAGAGGATCACTTGAAATTGTTGGATAATCCCGCCCCAAACAGTGAATCATTAGATTTTGATTATTATTTTTGTATGTTTTCTGGTCTCTGAGAATGATGTTAGTTTAAAAAAAAATAATTTTAAAGAAAATAGGGGAAATTATAACACGTAAAAATAACAAACCTTTAAAAACCCAGACGGGGCATTAAATTTATTGTTAGCAATGGCAAATGCTTTTCTGAGGACAAATTTTAGTTTATGGTTCTGATCTGGAAATACTTGGTCCGCTAAACACACTGTTATCATTCTAAAACAAGATTAGTTTTTCATCCATTATAATTAGGGTTGGCAATCCGTCCAATTTTTGGACCGGATTCGGATTTTTACAAAAATCCGCCCAAAAATTAAACGGATTAATCCGTGGATTGCAGATTCTTTTTCTTTTTTTTGACGGATTCCGGATAGCGGATTCTAGCCATATTTTAAAGGGCCTTTTTAAAAAATAAATTAAGTGATTAAATTTTATCGGGTACTAGGAAGAATCTAAAGCTGCGTTTTTTTTCTCATATTTTCACATTAGCTTTTCTCCTATTTTTAGACCTTACAGCGGCCCTTTTCTAACCCTTACTCAACCTAACCTAACTTTGTTAAAAATTAAAATATATATTTGGACCAAAAAACTCAAGACGCTAATTTTTAGCCTTACAATTAACAATCCGAATCCGCTATTAAAGTAACGGATTGCAGATACGGATTCTGGATTCAAAAATTGCCTAAAAATTGGACGGATTCCGGATTCGGATTGCCAACCCTAATTATAATACGTAATACATTTGCATAGAACAATAGACATAATTTTTTTTCTGTTATCAGTACCAATATAATTTAGTTTTCAGAGTACCCTCCCTCCCTGGTTTTTTCGGCATTCTTGTCTGGCTATTTTTAACTTTGTACCTTTACCAAAATAATATATAGGTATATATAGGTTTCTATGTCTTTTTATCTATCGGACTATTAAGTGTTATATTTTTGTCAACTGAACTGAATCATATGATTTATCTATTTTCTTTCTTTCTGTTTCTATCTCTATCTGTTTCTGACTTTCGGTTAGTCAATACAAAAAAAGGATGTCCACGATTATGCGTTGTTTACATTCAGACATCTATTGACAATCTATTTATCTATCATTATTAAATATAACCAACAAAAATACCTTATATGGTCCGCCAGTATCCTATAGGCTGTGTCTAATTCACTATTTTCATCAAACTTTCCACTATAAGCTGGTTTATTGCTGAAAAAAAAATATTTTTCCAATGATTTTAAGTATTAAGTAATGTCACTACTGTAACTTTACAGCCTAGGTCTATTACGTTTGAGGTACTTTGGGATAATTGATTGACTTTAAAGAAGCTAAGACTAAATTTTCTACATAACTGTATTTATTCCTGACAGGTTAAAGTTTTTACTGTTAGCTTATGTTTGCTGCGCTAATTATGGACATTGTTAATCTGTTAATATTAATAAGTGCGAACACAATTTTAAAAATGAAGCAGATAAAGTATTTTAGAAGTTACTTCGAATGTAATATAATATTACAACAATAACAAAATGATAATTTAAATAAAATATAAATTCTTACCATTGTTTAGAAATCGCCTCAAATATAGGTTGAAAAAGATCCGAATCAAAACTTGAGTTAGAGTTATTTAAGACTGCTATGAGCCGCTCGAGTCCCATGCCTGTGTCAATGTGGCGGCCGTTTAGTGGCTGCAGCTCACCAGAAACCAACCTGATATCAAATATAATTCTTTTAAGAATAGTAAAATTTGTATTTAAAAATTATTTTATCAAACTGTACCTAGGTAGTGCTGTTTAGTTTATGAAAAGTTTTTACTATTTTTCACCCTGTCATATTATCATTGCTGTGCTACTTATGGAATGTCTTTAAAAAACAATTTTCTATTTAGTTTTTGAATAAAATATTAGGTAATTTACCTGTTATATTGAACAAAAACAAGATTCCAAATTTCAATATTTTCACTTGTTCCCGCGTTTACTAAATCAGGCCCTCGGTTTGTATAATCGTAATGTATCTAAAAAAAAAAAAATTTAACTAGGTACCTTATCTTTCTTTTTTTAACAGAATGATTATATTTGGTTTTAAGGCATATCACTGTGGGCTATAATTGAATCAAGACAAAAGTAAGTGCCGAGCCCTGAGACCTATGCATGGTGAAAATAGACATAAAACCATGATGATTCTAGGTAAAACCAAAATATTTCAGCGGGGGCTTTTTAAGAAAATTAGATTTGAAAATTTCAAGTTCAATTTTCACCCCCTAGGAGTTGCCGCATAATCATGACAAGAAAAGCAAATATTATTTATTTTAAATTTTTAACAACTTTGCTTTTATGAAGTCCTTCTTAAAACCTCTCTATATATGATTTATTTTAGGCTGAATTTTCGTGACCTTTGCAAAGCAAGTGATAAAAATGGCCATTTATTAACTCCCTTCAGGAGTGGTTTTACGAAGAACTTTATAAAAGCAAAGGTGTTCAAAATTTAAAATAAATAATATTTGCTTTTCTTGTCTTGATTGTGCGGCAACTCCTAGGGGGTGAAAATTGAACTTGAAATTTTCAAATCTAATTTTCTCAAAAAGCCCCCGCTGAAATATTTTGGTTTTACCTGGAATCATCATGGTTTTATGTCTATTTTCACCATACATAGGTCTCAGGGCTCGGCACTTACTTTTGTCTTGATTCAATTCTAGCCCACAGTGATATCGTTCTTTTTTCTTTTAAATGGTTTAACTATCCCTTGAATAAAACCTACAAACATGTCTAAAGACTAATACAAAGCTTCACTGTTAATGGGTCTACTAACGAGGTTTTTTTTTGTATAAGCTTAAAATCATAATAACTACTAAACTGATTGAGGTCTCTTGTTAATGAAAGCTAACTGGGATGGCTAAGACACTGACATACATAAATATGTTATAAGTATATTGTAAGATGAGTGTAATATGCGCAGTAATAGTTACAGTGTTAGTGTCAAAGGGTATTACAAAAAAAACATAGTGGCGAAGTTAAAGGGAAATGAAGAATAGTAAAGGAATGGGGAAGATCGGCCTTCACAACCACAAGGACAGAAAGACACAAACAGTTAAAGAGTAACTTCGTTGCCAATAAGGGTAGTTACATCAAACAGAAAGACAAGACTGCTAAAGAGTAGCTTCGCTGCTAATAAGGTTTATTACATAATAAATACAGAGACAGACAGACACATATTAAAAAGAGGCTGCAAAATGAAAAAATATGAAACCTCTGTACAAGGGCCACAAGGACCAGAAGTGCCCATTTCCCAGAAGTTGTCTTTCATTCCAAATGGAAGAATGTGTGAGGGATGGACACCAAGTTTTAACCAGACTTCTCTCACCTTGAAATAAAATCTTACTAGGTTAGCATTTTTTAGTGTTGAATGTTTTAAGTTTAGTACCTAGGTACTTATTATTTTTAATGTTATATATTTTCAATATTTATTCATCATTCACTTGCTCTAAAAAAAAGTTTTCATTAGAACAATAATTCACAAAAATGTAATACACTAATGCACGATCGAAGTAATACAAAACTGTAGGTGCCATTTTATTAAAGACTCAATAACATATTGCATCAACAGTCTAAATAAGCAAATTGATCCTGTAACAAAGACAACAAGTGGACGTGTTAGAGTTTGCGCTTTTATTCTTACCTCTAAATCAGGCGGGAGTCCGGATTTCTGACATCCCCCGAAGTAAGTTACATACAATCTGTTTGGATCCAGTCTAAAATTTTCATAACTTCATTTCGTTTTCTTATTTTGCTGAATACTTGCGCAGTTATCCCTTCCCTACTTTATTTCAGAGCTAATTTCACTTTTTTCACTGTTTTCTTTATGCTTACCAAGCACAACTAAAGACTAAACATGTTGCGGGAAACTATGATTTAGCAAAATTCAATATGACTTGTCATTTAATTATTATAAAAATTCGTTTCATCTTACTTTTAAGTCTACAAGTATTTTTGCACATTCTAAAAGTTACCGCATATAATAAGAATTAATTGTTTATAAAAAGCTTAGATAGACAAATATCACAGTACTTGGTAGTTTTATTCTTTAAAACTAGCGGGTTTTCCTTAGCCTCTAGGAGTTTAATTTCAGATGGGGCGATATCAAAATTTTGTAAAGCTTCCATTGAAACAAAAAACTTTTAATCAAAACATCCATTTCCAAGATACTTTTTCTTTTAAATTGAGGACCTTAACTTATTTTTATTATAGACAAACGCTTAGCCCCTGTAAAGATGTTTGAACATTAAATAAAAGGCACAATGAAATGAATTCCTGTAATGTTGAGTTAATAACTTCCACGCCATCGTACACGCTTCTTCCTTCAGGCAATGACAGAGAAATAAGCAAATATTTTTTAAGTCTTACAAATCATACGTTTACGGAAAATCTACTGCTCTCTTTATTGAGTACATCTATAATACAAAGTAGAACGATGTCTGTTTGTTTGTCTGTCTGTTTGTAGCGAAGGATCTCGCTAACCGCTGAACCGATCGGGTTCTCCTATACAGGGTAGCTTCTCATAGTTCCCGGGAAAGTTTATAACTATTTTCTTGGGGGGTGGGACACAAAGCCCCTAGAGGCTAGGGGCGAAGCCGCTAGTGATTGATGAAACATTATTGTAGAGAAATTGGTTTTATTATTCTTTTTGAGTTAAAGTTTGAAATGATAAGTATGGTTATAATTAATTGAAGTAGTATAATCTGTACCTAAGTATGCACCATGCATAATCTGATTATCATTTATGAAGGTCCTACATGTTTTTAAAGGGCGAATATAGGTTCGATATAATATGAGCTTATATCAAAGGTGCCATTACATACTTTTAGAATATCTATGCCAAATTTAATAATTCAAAAAAATCCTTAAGTAGATTTTGCAATTTTCTGTTTCAATTGAACATATAATAAATGAGATTGCCGACAAAATCGATTATTTTAGCCCTTTACAAGACTTTTTTTTGACTATTTTGCTTAAGTTTGATTGACTATTACATTGGCACACATCTTAAATGATAATTTAAATGTTTATTATTTTAGATTAAATACTATTTAATTTCATTTTTAAAAAGCGTAAAAATAATTTGCGTAGAAGTGAGTCAGGAATATTGACTAGGGTAAATAATACGTCTTAAAGTTTATTTTCTGTACAAAGATAATTGATTAAATCTAGATGATATAAACACCCTTAATTACGCATTTTCAACACACACACACACGGCCACAAAAAAACAGGGATTTGAAAT
Organism: Acartia tonsa; assembly: GCF_053477335.1. Taxonomy (NCBI): domain Eukaryota; kingdom Metazoa; phylum Arthropoda; class Copepoda; order Calanoida; family Acartiidae; genus Acartia; species Acartia tonsa. The sequence goes on from NC_137261.1 coordinate 32,594,864, forward strand.
CATTCTTCCTCCAAGAAAATTTTATTGATTATTTTTTTTTTACTTTTTAGGTACATTATTTGATGTTTTTTTAACTTTTAAATATTCTACTTTATATATTTTGTATGAAGGTAGAAGGAGGGTATATTTACCCCTGATTAATTCCCGAAACCTTTTTCTCATTTATTTGTACTGCAAAATAACAACAGTATTTAGGCAAACTCTACACGCATCCTGTTGTGAATATGGGTATTTGAATACGTTAGGGAACCACTCCTCTGACGTCACAAATTAGCCCAAATGGCTAGGTTTTTAGCTATAACGGCCTTATCCAATGGAATATCTTTATTTGCTTGAGTTATTCATAATGTATATACTTGCACCTTTGATATAAGCTCATATCATATCCAACCTATATTCGCCCTTTAAGGTAAAAATAAAAACCTCCGACCTTAGAACCACAATTGAAGGCAACTAATATACATACAACAACAAAAAAGTACCTAATATCGAAGTATTTCCCAAATTAAATTTTTATTTCCCTCGTTTTTTTTAGTGTTTATTATATATATAGGTATATTTTTTTCTAAGCTTATTTTATTCCTTCCTTCCAATAGTCGTTGAAGGACCAAGAGCCAAGCATCTCGAACATTGTTAAATGAGATCCATCGTAGCCTGAAATATTGTGAAATAACAAATATTCGTTCAGTCCTTTGTATCATGCAAATCTAAATATCCTACGCAAGCCGTAATAAAATATTTACCTCCAAATTTTCCTGTGATCAAAAGTTTCCTTTGAAAACTAAACTATTTTTATTATAAAGGGGGACGTAACTGAAGCTTTTTTGATGCTGGGGGGGGGGGGGGGGGTTTTCTCCGGAACCACTTGATGAACCGTGCAAATTTTTTGGACTTAAGCTTTTAGGGGTATGAACATCTTATGGTTTCAAAGTCAACCCCCTACCCCCACCACCTAGCCCCCCGGGGCTCAAAACCCCCCTAAAAATGAACCTAACCTTAATTTTCTCAGAAATCATTTGACCAATAGGGATGATTTCTTAAACTTAAACTTTTATGGTTATAAACTAACTGCTAGATTAGAAGTCACCCCCCTGCCGCCAACCCCTAGCCCTCCGGGGCTCCAAAAAACCCTAAAAATGAACCTAACTTTAATTTTCTCAGAAACCATTTGACCAATAGGGATGATTTCTTAAACTTAAGCTTTTATGGTTATAAACTAACTTCTAGATTAGAAGTCACCCCCCTGCCGCCAACCCCTAGCCCTCCGGGGCTCCAAAAAACATAAAAAAATGAACCTAACTTTAATTTTCTCAGAAACCATTTGACCAATAGGCAGGGTGTTGGAGCCGTATGATTTTGATGCGGCTCCGGCTCCGCGGAGCCGTATTTGGAAATACAGCTCCGGATCCAGCTCCGGCTCCTACCTTAAAATTAATATATCAATTTTTTTCATTATTGAATTTGATAAAATAAAATAAATAATATAAAATATTTTCCTTTTATTTGATTAAAGCTATATAAAAGTAGAAGGATGTGTGTCTATTTGTTAAGTAACAATAGTTTTTCAGTTTATTATATGGAAATAGACCGTTGCCAAATTATAATATTACTTTAAAAAATCATTTTTAGCTAGTCCGGAGCCGGAGCCGTTTTTAACGAAAAATACGGCTCCAGATCCGGCTCCACCAAAAATGTTGCTGCTCCCGGCTCCGGCTCCGGAACCCTGCCAATAGGGATGATTTAATAATGCGGTTCCTGAGAAAACTGAGATTAGGTTATTTCTCTGAAAGCATGTTTAAAAAAAATTACTGGAAATTTAAGCTAAAGTATATTTTTTAGGAGCCCAGGGCCGGGGGGCTATGGCGTGGGTGACTTCTAAAATAAAATTTAGTTTACAACCATATATCTGCCAAACAAAAAAGTAGTTTATACACATAAAAAAACATCTCTATTGATCAAATGGTTTCTGAGAAAATTACAGTTAGGTTCATTTTTAGGGTTTTTTAAGCCCAGGAGGGCTAGGAGTTGGCGGCAGGAGTGGGAAGACTTCTAAACTAAAAGTTAATTTATAAGCATAAAAGCTTAAGTTTAAGAATCTATTGATCAAATGGTTTCTGAGAAAATTAAGGTTAGGTTCATTTTTTTTTGAGTCCTGGAGGGCCTGGGGTGAGAAAATTAAAGTTAAGTTCATTTTTAGGGTTTTTTTGAGCTCCGGAGGGCTAGGGGTTGGCGGCAGGGGGGTGACTTCTAAATCAAAATTTAGTTTATAACCATAAAAGCTTAAGTTTAAGAAATCATCCCTATTGGTCAAATGGTTTCTGAGAAAATTAAAGTTAGGTTCATTTTTAGGGTTTTTTGGAGCCCCGGAGGGCTAGAGGTTGGCGGCAGGGGGGTGACTTCTAATCTAGAAGTTGTTTATGACCATAAAAGAAATCATCCCTAGAAATCATCCCTATTGGTCAAATGGTTTCTGAGAAAATTAAGATTAGGTTCATTTTTAGGGGGGTTTTGAGCCCCGGGGGGCTAGGGGGTGGGGGTAGGGGGTTGACTTTGAAACCATAAGATGTTCATACCCCTAAAAGCTTAAGTCCAAAAAATTTGCACGGTTCATCAAGTGGTTCCGGAGAAAACCCCCCCCCCAGCATCAAAAAAGCTTCAGTTACGTCCCCCTTTTACAGCTCATTTTTTACAAGCAGAAAAGTAAGAAATTAACAATTATCAGAGTCCTAGATGGCTTTCTTTTAACTATAATTAAGATAACATGAACTACTGTCGCTTGATACTATGAAGTGTTTTATAAACGTAATTTAAGTAAAACTGAGTAGGTAAGATTCCTAATAAAAACATGCTTCTGATATTTATGTTGTTTACCTAGTTTATATATATCAAATACTGTATATGTTCGTTCATAGTTGTAAACCATCCCAATATATGAATTATGAGGAGTAAACATTATATTCAATACTACAACGATAGCAAAAGTTCTAACCTACTTGACTGAGATCATTATGTTTTCCCCCAACTCTAATACATCGTTGAGAATTTACTACTTTAGGTGCTGGGGGGTCCTCGAGGTTCTAAAATATAGATTTAATTACCAACCTAAAAATATATTTTAACACGCAAATCATGTTCTGTATGGAATAGGATTACCATGCCTGTCTGTCTTAATAGCATATGATATAGTTATGGTATAACATACTAGTTTAATTGTATTTGATTTAATGATATATTGATTATTATACTACTATCAATATCAATATGCTATTAACTTTTATATCTTTTTTTTAATTTAATTAGATTCACTGGCGTGCACAGTATTTACCCAGAGATGTAAACCTTTAAGGGCTAAAAAAGACAATTAGGCTTAAAAATTTAATTTAAAATTTTTAGTTGAAGGTAAGGTTATAAGTATTTTAATCCATTGCCATATATCCCCATTCCAAACACAATTAAAGATAGGTATCTTTATTTTCTAAGCAAAGACACCATGTGTTTTTTATACAAACCTGTAAAACTGGCTTAAATTGAACCATTCCAGCGTTAACAAACAAAAGGGATGGATCATTACCAGGGAGGACAGGACTGGATGCTATGTACTTGTGACCATTGTCCTGGAAAAACTCAAGAAACTGGGATCTCACTTCAGAACTGGAGTGCCTAAACCTGTTGGATATGTCTTGGTAAAGTAAAGAAAAAATAATTTAAAACTTTTTCTTCTCCCCAATATTCAACACCTACTAAAGATAGAATTTTCACACAGGGTGATACACTAACTAGTTAATTATCTAGTTAGAGAGATATTGTCCTTCGAAATAAGTGATCCTCTTTAAAAGCCAGAGCCGTGTAATGGGATGCGGTACAACTCTAAGGCCCACTTCAGGATTTAAGGTTAAGTAACATCCAACAGACAACCAACCCTTTGATTGCACGACCTTTGTTTGGAAGTCCTAAATAAGCATTGCGATGAGTTGGGCCAAATGCACATCCTTTACTCGCACTATAAGTGTCACATGCCTGACATAGCAGCAGTTGGTGCGATTTTTGGCGTTTCTAGTATGACGCAGTGTGTGTGGATTAGAAAAGAACCCGTCACCTACCCAACTGCAAGTACACTATCATTTATGCTAATGCCAGGTATAAAAGATTTTAAAGGGTTGTTGTTGTGTAATATAATCAAGAGTTATCAAAAGATATAAAACCAAATTCCAAGTATATATTAAGTAAACAAGGATGACAACATCCATAAAACTGGAAATGATCTATAGAGTATGTAATAAAAAACTTCAATAACAAAAATCACGAAACCTTTTAAAATGTATATTGTATACCTAATGTTTTTTTGAAGCATTAAGCTAATAAGAAAAAACGTTAAAATCTAAAATTCGATTTAGCATCCCAAAAAAAAAGTAAGTTTATCTTGAACAGGAGTTGAGAAAATCACAAAAACTTGAAAAACTAGGAATCGATCTAGCACCCTAACCAATAAAGGTATCTTAATAAAAATAGGTGGAATTATGTATAAAGTAAACTTGTTCAATCCCTGAAAATTTCAACTGTCTATCTTGTATAGGGTAAAGCGGGGCGATCTCGGTTTTGAGGTGAAGTCGGTATTTTTTTGACCACCTTCATTAAATGACATTTTTCTCCATGTTCTAATCGACTGACTGAAAAAAACATAAAATTAAATTTGTTCCTTATTAAATTGCCTACAAAAAAGTATCAAATGAAATTTTTGTGAGATGAATTTTTAGGGTACTTATTGGGTCTTAAAGTCGGACGACAAAAATTTTTTTTTCTCGATTTTTTTGCTTCGGTCAGAAAAACGGTAAGTTGGACAAAAACTGGTAAGAGCTAGAGCTTAGACGTCTTCAGGGGACTTATTAAGAATCTAATAGGCTATCCATTTCCGTTTAAAACTTTAAAAAAGCTTGTATAGTTTTTTCTTAAATCGACTAAAAGTGAAGCGGGGCGAATTCGGTTTTTTCACTTTTTATACTAACTTTTTCAATTTTATATAAAAAAATGAAATTTTCGAGAAAAAAAGTCAAATTTCTCGTACTTAGAAAAAATTTATTTTTTTTTTGTAGAAAAAATTGTCCGATCTTCATAATTTTTTTTGTGAATGCTCTTTATTACATTTAGCAACTTTAACCTTTAGGGCATGCTGTAATTAAATCAATATGTCATAGGTTTTTTGAAGCTGGAAAATCGACCACAGATTTTGCCAAACTTTTCTCTTTTTTTCAACTTGATTTTTTTAGGAAATTTTGCTAATAGAACTAATTTTTTTTTGGCCAAATCTATTCAAAATTGCCTGAATTTTAAGGATCAGGCCTTTAAAGTCATAAAAAGTTATTTTTTCTAGTAGTATTTTTATGTTTTTTATCAAAAAAATTTTCGAAAAAAAAGTCAAATTTCGCGTACTTCGGAAAAATTATTTTTTTTGGTAGAAAAAATTGACCTATCTTATTAAATTTTTTTGTGCATACTCTTTATTACATTTAGCAACTTTCACCTTTCGGGCATGCTGTAATAAAATCAATACGTCATCGATTTTTCGAAGCTTGAAAATGCCCTACCGACTTCGCCTCAAGGCGGGGCGAAGTCGGTGCCGTTTTAGAGATCAATTTTGACAAACTTCCCAAAGTCCTAGGTTTACGTCCTTTTAGGACCTGATCGACTTTTCCGAGATCTTCCTACTGGTCGTGGTCCCATTTAAAAAAAATAATTTTTACGATTTGCAGGTTCAAAAAACCGAAAAATACACCGAGTTCGCCCCGCTTTACCCTAGGGATCGAAAAAATCATGAAAACTTAAAAATCTAGGAATCGATCTAGCACCCCAACCAATAAAGGCATCTAAATAAAACTTAATCGAAATATGTAAAATCTAAATTTATTCAATCCCTGAAAATTCCAGCCATTTATCTTGAACAGGAATCGAGAAAATTACAAAAACGTAAAAATCTAGGAATCGATCTAGCACCCCAATTAACAGACAGACGGACAAAACAATGTATAGATTAGATGGGCATATGTCATATGAATCTTCACTAAAAATTTCAGCTGTCTATCTTGAATAGGAGCCGAGAAAATCACGTTTCCCCCATAGCGTTACGGACGGACTGACTGACGGACGAACATAGTGAATTATAGAGTAGCTTCGCTACTAAAAACTATATTAGAATATCTATGAGAAGCGAACAAGATAAGAGCTCTCGTAATTGGCTAAAAACAAGATTCATAATAAAAGATATTATAAGGGACCACCTGGTAAGTATACCTTCTCTTGCAAGACATATTATATTCCTAAATGAATTAAAAATCAATCGAGACTCCCCAACCATCTTTTGCTGATTTAGCATTAATTTCAACATTTTTACATCTGAAAGGATTACAGATACATTTTTAAGGTCTAGACTAATAGTTGGCTCCATTAATCCACGTATTTTTTTCATCAACAGTTTAAATTCTATATTTGACTGACTACTTGTATTGTTTATTTATATATCAAGAAAAAATAACTAAAATAGGTTTTTGTTTCTATTCATCAATTTCTTCTGCAGCTTTTGAGGCGTCGATTTTCTTTTGTCTAATTCTTAATCTTCTTTCTCTTTCCCACTCCTTAAGAAATAAGATTTAATTTAATTACAAGCATGGAAATTAGGTAAATTATTAACCAACATTTTTGTGTTGCAGCAAAACTATAATATTTGAAACAAAAATTCAACCCCCTCCTATTTAAGTCTTACAACATTAATAAACTTTTAGCCGTTTGCGATGTTTTAAAGGACATACAAAAATAAAACTTATTAAAACCTTTTCAAGGTCATAATTTAGCCGTTTACGAGATCTTATAAATCTATACCCCCTCCCCCTACCCTGATATAGCCTAAAACCATTCTTAGACCTTTAAACGTTCTCAAGAACTTACAAACTTACATTTACTAAATATCCACCTATCCCCCTTCCCTTCCATTGTTACGCCTAGCATTAAGAACTACATTATCTTGCATCCCTTTTTCATATTATAAAAGCTTTCAGATTTATTTAAATAATCCAAATCCGAAATCTGAATTAGTCCGCTATACATATTGAAATTAATTACGTGAAAAGATTATCATCCCTGTTTTAAAACAAAAGGCTTTTTATATCTGATCGAAAAATAAATTTTACCATCATTCTGATTTTATAATCTTCTCCCAGGCAGTGGAGAGCAGCGTGATGTTCATGAGAACATTTCCAGGGTGTCAGAGGGTAGGGCCAGTAATAAGCACACACGTTATACTAAAATATTTAATTCATTATAATAGGAAGCAGGATATTAATACCTACTATTTATGGTAGTTATTTATTACTTATAATTTATGAAAATAATGGGTTAGCTCCGTTGAGAAATGAGGGTTGTGTTATTATTCATCTGATAACATAATTTCACTTCCTATGTATCTCATCCGTTGAAAACACTAGTCAACGTTTATAACAAAATATCAAATATACACTTACATCAATAAATTCTCTTCCACAGTATCCACGATTTTGTTGTGGCACCTGGACAGCCTCCATCTCCTTAATAGACATACATTTAAGTATAGGTTAACATGTGTAATTGTATTATCATCATCTATCTCCACAACAAGGAGCAAGGTAAACTATTCTGTCCGCAACACACCAAACAGACAAAAAGCCCTTTGATTGCAAGACTTCTTTTTAAAGTCCTGACTATGCATGTAAATGTGCTGTGTCTATTGAAGAGACATGGCATTTCTCCTACTTACTATTATTGTCAAGGCCTTAATTAGCAATAGTAGGTATATGTTTTACGTCTCTAGTATGAAGCTAAATTTAATCATATTTGATCATTATGTAAAATGATCATTGCTGTATAACAGATGAAAGTTTCAGTTCGATTTTTTTCCTAATACTTTGAATTGACTAAATATATCTTATCTGATTTATACTTAATTTGCTTGTATTATATTTAATCAGTTATATAGAATTGGAACAATGGATCTAAAATTCATTCTGTTGGTTGTCTAGGATTTCGGTACTAGATCAAATATAACTTTTATCATTTTGGCAAAAAAAAAAGATTATGTAGATATTTTGGTTAGTTCTAAAAATAGCCAATTGTCACATCCCTGTGTTTAACATATGGCTTACCTCAGCAGTAGCATTCAACACACGTGGCTTTCTGCCATTCTCAAATCCAAGCAAGGGGTCAAAGGTGGGCTTGGAATCGGCTTTTGGTGTAACTTCTGGCCCATCAGTCCAGGCACGAGTCCAGTGGTTGCCCATGTTTCACTCTGAAAAGTTTAAAGCATTGTTAATTAAGACTAATTTAAGAATAAATACCTATCAATAACAACAACAAAACAGAAGAAAATTAGGATTATAAAGGTAAAAGTATTTTCACGACTATGTACAGTAAAAAAATCTAGTTTTCCTTCTGTTCTTTTGTTTGTTTCAATGAAATAAATAGGTAAATGGAATGTTAATATTTTTTTCACTCTTGGAGTGATTGAAAATCAATACAGTAAACAGTAGATATTCATACTTTACAAAAATAGACAAATCTTTATCAGAATTAGCTAAGCTGCTGAACGAGCATTCTTTAGTAAATTCTGTCTGTGTTTATTTAATATCTGTTCTCTTTCGTCGGGGCCAGGTAAAGAAGGTTCGATTCCCTTGAGTTGGCGTTCTCTCTAAAGTCATTTAATACTTAATTGAAAAACTACATACCTATAATAATTGAAAAGCTAAGATATAAATTTTTTTTTAAAATGTATAAAAATCTGGAATAGCTAAGGTACAATGATTCACAGGGAAAGCTTGACTAAAGAAAACGCGCATAAAATAAGTAGGTAGGTATTTTTCGCGCATTTATTAGCGCTGCGATATATATATATACCTAAGGATTATTGAGTTAAGGCTTTTTCCAATTACTTCTAGACCTTCTATTATAGGTTAAAATATTGTCCAAATATATTACATACGTCTAGCCGTTTGGCCCATCCATTAGAGTTCAAATTTTTGGAGATAATCGATACCAGGAACATTTTACAGTATATTACTACATTAGATCCAAAAACATATTGTATTAAGTTAATGTGCCTGAACTCCAAACCAGAACTGTTTACAAATTCTGTAGTTCTCCTTAATCGGTAGCATTAATTCTTTACTTTCAAATCTAACAAGCCTTGAAATGAAAAAAAGGTATTATCTTGGTAAAGAAAAAAAAGTAAACGACAACTATAAGGGTCTGGGCTGAATGCTCGTTGTTTTCAACCATCTCTAATAGTATTAATCAAAGTATAATCATTCCAAAAGAATTAACAATTTCCTGATACAAAATACAATCTTCTCTATGATTGAAAGACAAACATCTCATGGCCTTTTTGTTTTCTTTATAACAGGGATCTACAGAGAGGAGAAAGTACATCTGGATACTCTAACACCAAAGTAATTTCCAACTCTTGATATTTTTATATTAAGTGGTAAAAATTTATCTTTGTTTATAGGCTATTTGCAAATATATAGGTATAGCTAGTTCTCTTAAATACTAAAACTTTCTTTTTTAGTTTTTAAGGTTGGCACAGCGTCAAATTATAAGTCTTGTTATTGACTATTATTCATCACGTATTTCAAGTATTAATTTATTAGGGATATAAATCTACACATTTTGTGCATAATTTCAATCCTCCCTTTGATTGCATTGTGATGAGAGGCTTGAAAAGCTTGACGTTCATTTTTGGTTGCCTTGTAGTCAGACATTATTTTCTGCGAGTATGCCGCAACTCTTTTCTAAATAAATGTCGTCTTTTTATTCATACAACTTTTTTTTCTCTCGCTAAAACCTCCTTATATCTTTATTGCTAAGAGATAAAATAAAAAAAAACAAGGATGACAACATGCTATGGTAGCGAAGTTTCCTTAATTTTTAAAACCAATTTTTTTTAATATCTAAGCACAAACATTATTTGTTTTAATTTCAAATGCTCTATTGTTGGTATTTGTGCACAATAAAAAAATATGATTACAGGAAAGCTTAGGGATTAAAACAAAAAAGGTCGTCTGTGTTTAAATCAATTGATTTTAAAACACCTGCAATTATGTTTTCAGTTGATTTATTTTACGAATTTTTTTAGATATTTCCTATTAAAAACGCAACAGCTTAGGAGAAAAAAGTGTGTAAAGATTTTGCCCGTTATTTTCACTTTTCTGAAATGTCGTCTTTCAATGCACAAATGCCGCAAATATTTTTAAATTATTGAGCAGAAAGTGGTGATGGCATGCGTGGCAGGGACAAGTTGAAGCGGCACAGCCCGGCAAGTTGTTTTGAATTCTTAAATGGGTGTTAGCGTAATTTTAGAATTATTGGAATCTTTGCCAATTTTTTTATTATCAATAATGAAAAAGTGAAATTTTATGAATAACGAAATCGTTGTTGAGATTTATGTTATTGGCTTTTTTCAGACAAAAATGAAGCTGTTTTGGATTGCAGGGTTGACTCTGGTGGCCATGAGCCATGGAGATGATACCTGTCAAAAACAAGGAGCGTCTGACACAGGAGATAAAGCCTCTGGTCACAATCTTCAGTGGACTAAGGTAACAATTTATTGGGGTATGGTTAGTAGAATTCGTGTTTATGAACAAATGTTGCCTTACATTTAGCATAGCCCTACAGCTATATATGGATGTTATAAATTCACCTCATTAGAACCATTTCTTCATTGTGCTCCCAGAAATGAGTTGAATCAGTATTTTTTGTCCGGTTCAAACTATCTTGATTACAAGCCTGAGGAGATTTTAAAAAACAATATAAAATTGGCAAATTTTAAATAATGGTATTGTTCAGAGGTTCTTTGAGAATTTACAGGCTAGGAACTAGATATTTTGAAACGGAAAAATATTCCTGATAATACTCATGAAGGCCTCTTCAGGAGGAAGCAACTTGAAGCAATCGTTCTGAATCTGATGCAAAGAATTTTTACCTTCATTTTAGGGCTTAAAAATTTCAAAGTGAAATTACTGGGCATTGTAAGTACGTGTAAGTCATTGTCATAAATGGTTAGGTAAAATTGTTACACATATGCAACTTCACTAGGTACTTAAATTTCCAAAATGAGCAGGGGGAAAATCCCCTTATGTGCGTTCTATTTATAATATCTATAATTTTGTATTTAGGCAATGATATCTAAACCAGCTCCAGCTTGGGAAGGAACTGCTGTTCTTAATGGTGAATTCAAGGTAAAACTCTTTTTATGATTTTAAAATTTTGTACCTATTCGATATTTTATGCATTTTATATAATTCGTGTGGATATTTTGCCTTTTTTGATTATACCACTGTTTTTGTTGTTGTCCGTAAATGAATCCAGAATTAAATAGAATATTTTAGGGTTAAATTCTAAAAACTGTTCTCTATAGTCCACCCAACCATAAATAATGGATTGTTTTGTTGACTTTACTTTTTAAATAATCCATTATATATTTGCATTATTAAGGATTAAATTCTAAAAATCATGGTCCTATATAGTCCATCCAACCATAAATAATGGATTGTTTTGTTGACTATATCTTTTACATAATCCATTATATATTTGCATTATTAAGGATTAAATTTTAAAAATGGTTCTATATAGTCCATCCAACCATAAATAATGGATTGTTTATTTGACTATATTTTTACATAATCCATTTTATATTTGCATTATTAAGGATTAAATTCTAAAAATGGTTCTACATAGTTTACCAAACCAAAAGTAATTGATTATTTTGTGGACTATTTTTATTAAATAAATTATTTTGTGTTTGCTTTACTTGACCGTAGCTTCAATGAAAAAAAAATCTTCGTAATGATCTTAGCCATTTCAGTTTCTCGTTTTAATGCTTTGCTAATATTACTTTTATCTTTTAGGAACTGAAGCTGTCTGATTACCTCGGAAAATATCTTGTTTTCTTTTTCTACCCGTTGGACTTCACTTTTGTCTGTCCAACTGAAATCCTTGCTTTCAACGACAGAGTAAAGGAGTTTAAAGCCATTAACACTGAGGTATTTTTATACCTTAAATATATATATTTATACTTTAAATATTCTGTATAATATTTATATCTTCTCCGTATTTTTATGAAAAAAATTGGAGACGAAATAGAGAGGTAGGTGCAGTGGGGGAAAAGAAATTCAACTAAGTTTGATTTGCTTTCATTTTAACCTCTTTATATAAAAAGAAATATTATAGAAATGTTGTTAAATAATAACTCAGTTGTAATATAGGTTGTAGCTTGTAGTGTTGATTCTCATTTCACTCACTTGGCCTGGATGAACACCCCCAGATCCGAAGGAGGACTTGGCAGACTAGATATTCCTCTCCTCTCTGATCTTACCCACGCTATTTCTAAGGTAAGTTTTCTTTCTGAATAGTACTTAGTACAAATAACCATTTGTTTTAAAGTGAAAAAAATATTCATAACACTGAACAACCAGATCAAAAGTGCACATAAAAGCAGAAACCAAGTTACCGCTGACTTTATAGTCTTAAAGAATTTCTCTCCACATACGTTTAATCCTCTTCCCTTTCGTTTCATTTATTACATAATTAAATATGAAAAGGATTACGGAGTTTACCTGGAGGATAACGGACACACCCTACGTGGACTGTTCATCATTGACGATAAGGGCACTCTGCGTCAGATCACCATGAACGATTTACCTGTTGGTCGTAGCGTGGACGAGACTCTTCGTTTGGTTCAAGCATTCCAGTATACTGATAAACATGGAGAGGTATTATACGATGTATATTTAATCCTAAAAATAACATTTGACTGCGAGGCACAGAAATAAAAAGATAAGCTTATAAAACGGACGGACATTTTATGTAAAAATAAACAGAAAATTGCAAGATTACCGTTTTATGGACGGTCTAACAGATAGATAACGTTATTTTTAGAATTAATATTATTTGTCAAGATAATCTGTACAAAAAATTCATGAGCAAACTCGTGACTAAATTAATCTGTTGTTAATGTACTATGAGGGAGGCATACGATTGATGTAGTAAGTTAGAATAAGTTAAAATATTTGATATTTTTGTACTTTAATTTGATAAAATAATCCTTTTCCAGGTATGCCCTGCTGGTTGGAAGCCTGGAGCAGATACAATCATCCCCGACCCAACCGAGAAAATGAAATACTTTAAGGCCCATGGTGATCTTTAGATCAAGGGGAAAATGAACACTTGCATACGGGAAATTATTATATTGTTAAACTTATGCATAATAACTTTCTATTACATATAATTAAATGTTTATTTTGATGTCATAATTTAAAAAATTCAAAAAATGTATGAAATAGAGCTTTATCTAACTTTTACATACAACTTTGCATTTTAATGATATGCATTTTCTACCATAATGTGATATTACTTGGTGAATTCATTACCTTTTTTACTGTTACTTCGGGTTGTTTTTTTTATTTTTTATTTATTTTATATATTTATTTAAGCTTTTAGATTACCAATAATATGTTAGGGATTTTTACAAGGATTCTGAGAGAAAAATCAGCAGAAAAAGTTTACTTTATAAGATTTTTATCTTTATACTAGCTGTATTAATAGAATACTTTGTCTTATCTCTTTCTAAATTTTAATCATATATTTTTATGTGTGTGCTCAAATTGTATTTAAATTGGTAGTTCAATGGATGGCATTTATTGAATCTAATACTGTAAAGTGATCCATAAATGTTATGATAGTTTAAGGATTGATTAACTTTAATGCTTAGATCAATATCATTAGTATTAAACCTATCCTTACAACTACCCTTTCGGTTTTCTATATTTTATACGTTTGTGTGTTTTGCAGATAAAGAAGTGATAAGTCACCAGGATGTCCAAGTTTTTCTTCCGGTCAGACTCGGAGAGCTCTAGCTCCGAGGAGTCATCTAGTGAGGATGAGGTAAGAGTTTTATATCTAAAGGCTTGTCAAAATGTTATTTTCAAAATTAGTTTTGTCGAAAGATCAACATATTTAAAACTATTAGTTTCAAAACTCATAGTAAATATTTTTGCAGCATATATATTATTTATCATGTTTTCTTACATGTTTAGTTAATAGTACCTAACAATTTAAATCTTTGTTTATTTTTAGAAGCCACAGCAGAAAAGGCCACAGCGTACTATTAATGCTGCGGCTATTTTGGTAAGTGTTTGTTCTTGTTTTATTTCTTCAGCAAGAGGTATGAAATTCTTTTACATACCTGCTAAAGTTAGCTACGAAATTACGTGTCCTATATTTTTCCTTGTGGTGTGAAGGTTTCAGGACTTGAGCTTTAATTTAAAATAAATTTAGATAGGACATACTATTGAAAACTTGTTAATATATGTTGTTGTTCATGGGCACTTTCGAGCTTTCTTTACGTGATTTTTGCCAGAGATTTACTTTCTTGTTTGTTTCTTTTTGTACTTGTGCTCTAGTCCTCTAAAGAACACTTCGAAACAGGAAAGCTTTAAATATATTAGATGATGTGTTTCCTTTTTGATTGTCATGAATAAGATTTACAAGATATATATTTAATGAAATACCCTTTAGCAAAAAATGAAGTATTTTTTTTTATACATGTCCTCCTTCTTATATGAACCACGGGATCTCTATGTCAACCAAATGACGACAGTATTAATTTTAGTACTCCGACGATGAAGGAGACGATAAGAGAGTGGTGAGAACAGAAAAAGAGAAAAGATATGAAGTTCTTCATAATATTATCAAGAATGTTAGGAACTCGAAGAAAATCAAAGATTTCAACAAGATGCTTTCAAAGTAAGCCTTTAAAACTATTATTATTGAATCTCATTTTTAAAAAAACATCACTCAAGGATGATTAAAATTGCTTAAGTGAAGATCATGAACGAAATAAAATTTCAAATATTGCGTCATCGATTCAAATTGAAATATTTTAGTTTTGAAGAATTGTTACAAGCTTATGAGAAGGCGAAGAATGTTATTCTTAAAGAGGAGAAAGGCGTACCAAGATTCTATATCAAGTAAGTTTTAAGTATTTTACACAATATACAAAAAAATGTCTTCTGGCTTATTTACGTACATAGAATAGCATATTCTGGCCTAACCTGAATGGTTAATACAATTTTAAGAATGCTATATAATAAAAAAACAGAAGAAAATTTCAACAAAAGGGGACTTCACGAATGAGAGCAATTTATTTTAAGCACCTCATTCAAATATTAGTTATGTCAGAAATTTTTCTATTGTTTTACTTATAAAATCTGTATTTATTTCCCCCCATCATCTATTCAAATTACCTTAATAATTGGAGATAATCATTATTTGTCTGTTTAGAATCTTGGTTGAGTTGGAAGACATTACTAATGAGTGCTGGGAAGACCTTGCTGGCCGTAAAGCTATGAGCAAGGTATATTCTATACTTTTTCACCTAAATAGAAAAATTCATTTTGTATCAACATGATTAAAGTCTGAAAATTTTTTGATGGTGAACTTGTTTATTAGTCAAAGCATTCATGTCAATCTTGTCTTTGTTTTTACTTATATTTCATAGCGAATGTAATTGTAGGTTGACATTTTAACGTCTTTGGAACGAATAGAATTTGGACATATTTGGACCTTGCACTTCCATCTAGAACTTACTTTTTTCTTTTAGGTAAATGGTAAAAGTCTCGGAGCCCTGAGACAGAAGCTTAAGAGATATATCCGTGATAATCTGACCGACGAAATTGCTAAATTCAGGAACTAATACATAATATATTATGGAGATTTTACTTGGGGGTTATAGTAAGTCTTTTAGTTCATCAATTTTTTGTTGATCTACTAGCACCACTATTCTATTTTATTATTATTTACCTCTTCCAATTTTACTTTTAACCACTGTAAAAAAATTTTTTTTATCATGAGCTTGAAGGGGAGGGGGGGGGGGTTAATGTAACCATCTCATAATTAATGTATAAATGGCACTTATAATTCGAGTTTCGATCTGAAAATTTGCACGAGTAATTTTTTAATGCAATATCATCAAATGTTTTGATGAGTTCAAGCTGTTTTTTAAAAGCTTTGACACAAAAGTATATTATTTTGATTAAAAATGTATATTTAGAAAAAGGGTTAGTAACTTTAATTTTTGTAAACAGTTTAATTAAAGTAATTTTGCAATTTACAGCTTTTGATGCTTTTCTGCCGTGATATTTTATTTTGTCATTTGAACTCCACAAAGCGTTTGATGATATTGCATCAAAAAACTATTTACATTTCAAAGTTTTTTTTATATAAAACCATGGTAAAACCCAACTTTTTAGTTGATAAACCAAATATTAAACATAAACCTAGTATATTAACTAAAAAAAATACTATGGATCAATGCTGGAAGGTGCTTAGAATCACTTGTTCTCGTTCGTGGATAGTTCCCTTTCAGATCGATATTCGAATTCTAAGTGCCATTTATACATTGATTACGAGATGGTTGCATTAACCCCCCCCCCCCCCTTATTTAAGGGGTAAGAGTATTCTGATTTTTTTTGGTGTGAAAATTAAGTATTTGTTGTGTGTTTCGCAGGGAGAATCCTGACGCTGAGGATGAACAGGAAGAAGAGGAGGATAAAGAAGAGGAAAAGGAGGTAAGTTACAATTTTTTTAAAGAAAAATTATGCTTTAAAATCTTATAATATAAAGTTGTAAAATTTCTGATTGTACGTCAAGATTCTATTAACCACTGAACTTCAAACTTAATAAATCTTCACAATCACATTGGCCCTGGGAAATTTAAGTTCTGTCCACTCCCTCTTCCCTATCTAGAATACAGAGCTCTAGGGACACAGTGTTTAAATTATTAATAATAAATTCTTTTTTTTCTAAGGATGATGATGATGATGATTCCTCGCGGCAGGAGCGTGCTCCAAGTGTTCCCAAGGAGAAGAAGGTTGGCATGGTTATCCTTTAGTCATTCTCAAATATATTCACTGTCATTTTCTATAATGATATCATATTAACTAGTCTTTTTTTTCTTGTCTTAATCCAGAGATACACCCTCTCTTAATCAACTAATAGGACGGATAATGGGGCAAATTTGACCATATAGATCTTCTTTATTTACTCACGTAATTTATCTGTCTACGAAATTGAAATTATGTTAATTTTCACTCAAAACTCTTTTCAAACGTTTAAATACCAAGCTTTTTTTGTTAGCATTACACATGCTAAATATGCTTGAAACTTTTTAACTAATGGATTTAAACTAACAGAAGGTGAGAGAGAAGTCTGCTGCTGACGACTCTGATGACGATGATGATGACGAATGGCCAAGTGATAGCGACAGCAGCTCTAGCAGCGATGATGAGAAGCCGACAGGTAAGAGCATGGATCCGCAGGGTTAAGCAATTCTGCACTGCTATTTTTAACCAACCAATTAGAACGTG
The DNA here is from genome assembly GCF_053477335.1 of Acartia tonsa. NCBI lineage: Eukaryota > Metazoa > Arthropoda > Copepoda > Calanoida > Acartiidae > Acartia > Acartia tonsa. The sequence continues at coordinate 32,612,302 of NC_137261.1, forward strand.
CTTTTACAATACTAATATAAAGTGCAATGACTCTAATATTAACGTGAATTAATGTAATTTGTGAATCAAAGTATCTTTCTTTGGTTTAAAGAAATTAACATGAAATTGATATGCCATAATCTTTGCAGGCGGCTACACACGTGAGATGTTCTTGAAGAAGGCAGTAGATCCAGAAGAGGAAAGGAAGAAGGAGGAGAAGAAGAGAGAGAAACTGGCCAAGAAACAGGCGGATAAAGAGAAGAGGGAGAGAGATGCCATGAAAGATGATGAGGAATGACTTTTGAATCCTATTGTTGACTTTTTTACTCTTAAGCTGAAACAATCAATTTAAATACAAAATAGCTAAAGGCCTTTTTATTTTTCTGAAATCTGAGGTACTTTGGATGTATTACTCCAAAAGCTCTGAAAAGATAATTTACATAACCTAACAGGACGTACTAAAAATTAGGGTTGGGCCGGATATTTTTTTGGCCGGACACCGGATATCCAGCTGATTTCAAATGCCGGATATCCGGTATCCGGCCGGATATCCGGCCAACGCCGGTATCCGGCAAATGTCCGGTTATCTGGCCAAATTGCCGGATATCCGGCCGGATAACCGGCCAAATTACTACATATTAAAGTATCAAAAAAGGATATAGTCCCTTTGGTGGCAACGCACCTTATGGGGCGATTCGTTGTATTTTTAAAATTGCTTTTAATAGGTTATATTAGGTTAGGTTAGGTGATTGCCCCGCAGGGTTAGGCAATTTGCCCCGCAAGGTTAGAGTCCCCCGCGAGGGGCTAGAAATAGGAGGAAAGCTACTGTGAAAATACGAATAATCGCTCCTTAAGGGGCGTTGCCACGAAAGGGACTATACCCGCGAAAAAAAAATTCTTCATAAACTGGTGCTTTATACAGGGTGTCCCACGTAAACTGTTTTTTTTGAAACGCTTATTACTCCCTTAATATTTGAGCTATCTTAGTAAAATTAAAAGTATTTGGCAGCCTACTACTGACCATTTTATAGGATAATGATGAAAAATCCACAAAATAAACAGGAAAAAATCTACGAGGTATTACATAAGAGGTTCATTTTATTGAATTTAGACTGACCCACAAGAAAATATTTGCTTTGTGAACTGTAAGATTAGTTTGGGTCCAAACTGCTGGTCGCTCAGACTTTCTAAGCACAAAAATAGAACAATCTTGACATGGCATACTAGAAATTCTCAATATTTAAGAATCTGAAGTGTAATATAAGTGAACAATATGTAAAAAAAAAAAAGCATAGTATTGATCTTCTTTTTTAATTTTTCATGTGAGCTCGCTTTAAATGCACACAAGAACCTGAAATATACCAGATTTTTTAATTAGACTACAATGCCAGTTCTTATAATGTCAGAGTAAGTCTTTGTGATCCACCGTTGGACCACCAGCTGCTTTCAAAATTAACTAAGGCATATTTTTCTTGTGGATTAGTCTTATATTTACTAAAATCAGCCTGTTATGTATTGCCTTGTAGATTTTTTTCTGATAACTTTGCGGATTTTTCATTACTATATCATTAAATGGTCAGTAGTTTGCTGCCAAATACTTTTTATTTTACGAAGATAGCTTAGATATTAAGGGAGTAATAAGCGTTTTAAAAAAAAACAGTTTACATGGGACACCCTGTATTATTCTAGCGGCTTCGCCCCTAGCCTCTAGGGGCTTTGCCCCAAGAGATGGTAAAAAAAGTGTAAGTTGAAATTTGTAAAAAAAAAAATAATAATAAGAAGGACCAAGGAAATAAAAAAAAAATGGGGGGGATTTTTTTTTTGTTTTTGGGGGGGTTGGGAGTGCCCCACCCCCCAAGAAAATAGCTTAAAATAGGTAGATACCCTGAAGAGTAGAATCCGATCGGTTCAGTGGTTACCGAGATCTTAAGGGACAGACGGACAGACATCGTTCTACTTTGTATTATAGATATATTATACTAGCGGCTGCGTCCCTAGTATCTAGGGTTATTAGGACATGAAAGTGCAGAAAAATAACTTAAAGCTTTACAACGACTTTTTTATAAAAATTAAACAGCCTAAAACCACCCTGGGACCTATAAGAGGCTTCACACTAAAGGAGAACCATATCGGTTCAGCGGTTAGCGGGATCCTTTGCTACAGACAAAAAAAAGCTTACTACTTTATATAATAGAATAAAATTAAGGTTAAAACTTAAAAATTAAGTAACTATTAAAGGATCTTTCTCCTTAGCAAATAAACTAATTAACTATTACTACCCTCAATCTGTAATATCAACCCCTAACGGTTGGAGGATGGGCGGGGAGGTGGCGTTGAATGCCTGCCCCCCCCCCCCCCCTCTGTTTTTTTCTATCCCATTTTCTGTGTATAAAAGGTAGAGGGCTATAACTGAGTGACTTTCGAAATATGGGTATGACACATAACTGAGAGTTGGAATTTTTTTAATACCTCCTTCCTGGCGGGCACAGGATGCCAGCAAATCTGGTAAGGTCATTCAGGTAAAAAGTAAAAATATTTTTTTACTTAAACAAAGCATTTCATGTTATCTAATACTAAAAAAATTCTTTAGTCGTACATCCTCATATGTAATAGAGGTGTTCAAGTCGATTTCAGGTTCCAGGTATAATCCTGCAAGTCCTGGACCTCCAGGTCTCCAGAAATCTTTAAACGGTTCCTGTGACCGCAAATTTTTACTTAAAGATTTAAAATTTTATACTTAGGCTTTTTTATATATCTTCATGACATATTACAATTTCATAAAATCCATTGCTGTTTACATGCCAACCGTCGGTTTGCGGCTGGCAGCTGCCAAGTACTGCTGCCACCGCCAAAATTTATGTTTTGAGATTTCTAATATTAAATTTACATAAAGATAAACATATTCAGAAAAATTAATTGTTCTTCTAGCTTTAACAATACAAAAAAATTACAGCCATTTAAGATTAAAAAAAAAAACAGATTTTTGTTGTAAAATATAAAAGATTATATTGCCGGATATCCGGCCGGATAGTTTCAATATCCGGTATCCGGCCGGATATTGAAAATGGCCGGATATCCGGCCCAACCCTACTAAAAATACATATTCTACTTTTCTATGGTAGTTATAATTCCTATTCACGAGAAAACTAAAGCTAACGCAATAACAACATACATAATCTAAAGTCTCGAGTGTGAACAGGATGACGAAGGTTCCTGGAACGTGGTTGACCGGACAGCTGCCAAGATTGCCATGTTCTCCAAGGACGCTGAGATCACTCATGATCTTGTCATCAAGAAGCTGCTTGAAATAACCGCCGCCAGGAATAGTACATTGTAAATTAAAGTTACTAATATCTTGTTCTTTAAATGACAGACAGCATATTTCTATTTTTAGAGTCTAGAATTTTAATTTGGCAAAACTAAAATCTTATCTGATACCTTTTTTGTTGTTGACATTTTTGAACTTGAATTAACTGAATGCATTTAAGCCAGTATTTTTTCACTTCAAAAAGGGACCAGTTTATTATGTTAGGTAACATCTAAGTTACAGGAAAATATCAAAATTAAATATGTTACGTCAGTCTTTTAAATATTTTATTTTAAATGTGCTGTGTTCAGAGGCAAAAAGAAGACAAACCGCAAGGAGCAGATCGAGCTCTTGAATGAGTTGTACGGCATCACCACTGAAAATAATCTTGGTGCTGGAATTTTGATTAAGATCATGTTTAGCATCACCTCCGCTCTATTTGATTACAATCCTAAGCTAAATGACGCCATGAAGGTAACTAATGTTTCTTTTAGTCCTTTCGTTCATTTCATATTTTGAACAAAGAAGAATAAATTAATGATTACTTTGGTGGTAAATGAAATGACCAAAATGGTTGTTAAGGTTGAAAGCTGGGAGAAGTGTGTGGATGGTGTGAACAAGCTGCTGGATCTTCTTGAGGAGCACGCTGATGTTATCACCACTGGCAATCTTATTCTCGATGAGAATGAAGTCCTTGATCATGAACCTTACAAGGCAAGGGTTAAATATACAAGTAAATGCACCAAAAATAAGTTCTGGTCACTAATGTTTCCTCCAGTTTTAAACACCTAATATTTTACTTGTATTGCTGCATGCAAGAGTAGAATGCTACTACTATACTAGATAGAAATTAAATAATAAACAAGGCATCTTAAAGAAATTTGAGGTGGAGTTTGAAAAATGTGAGGCTAAGTAGTATTTTTCAGAATTTGATTTTCGGTAAAAAGCTAATTTTATCTTAAATTTAACACCTTTTGTCCGACAGATCAAGGGATGTTTCTTGACCGCTGTCGAGCGTTTGGATGAAGAATTCGTCAAGGTCCTGAAGGGCTGCGACGCGCACAGCAACGAGTATGTCGAGCGTCTGAAGGACGAGCCCGTGGTTGTCGGCATTCTCGACAAGGCCGAGAAGTTAATCCTGAAGGGTGGCAGCCCCTCAGAGGTGTGCAGGATTTATTTGAAGAGGATTGAGCATATCTACTTCAAGTTTGATCCCAGCGTGATTGATATCAAGAGTGGAAAGCAAGAGCCCACTGAGGTCGAGACCTCTCTACAGGTTTAATTATTTTTTATTATTTACAGTATGTATTGGTGCAAAGAAAATATTATCAGAATAGCAATCAACATACACACGTGAAATAGATATATAGAAAGAAATATTCAAACCTCGTTAATTTGGTTATTAAAATAGATTTTATTTGTATATGTGCAAATATTTCATTTGTCTAAAAAAAATTAACTCAATATATAATTAAGTATAGCTATATGACAGTATTTTTTCGTAAAAAATGGTTAAGCTCAATTGTTTTAAGAACTGTTGTTTTAATTTAACATATGCTCCTAGATCATGGACAAGCTTTGCAAGTACATCTACAGCAAGGACAGCACTGACAGGCTGCGAACTCGCGCCATCCTGTGCCACATTTACCACCATGCTATCCACGACAACTGGTACGAGGCCAGAGACTTGATGCTGATGTCACATCTCCAGGAAACAATCCAACATTCGGACCCCAGCACCCATATTCTTTATAACAGGCAAAGAAAACTTTCTAAAGCTCAAGTTTGGCTTTTATCTGCAGGGATAAAAGCAATTCATTAACTTTGGTGGAAAAAATATGCATTTTGGCCAATTTTGGGTTTATATTGTATTTTATTTTAATCTTTGAATTTAAATGTTTTTGCACTTTGTTTTATACACTTAAGACATATTTTCTTTGTTTGCTAGAACCCTTGTACAACTTGGTCTGTGTGGTTTCCGTCACGGTGCTGTCAAGGATGCCCACAACGCTCTCCTTGATATTCAACAGGGTGGAAGGTAAGTCATGGAATAGTCAAGTTTGACTATAATACTTTAACATGTTTTGTAATATGATTAAATTAATAGGAAAAGAATTCGATGTTTGTTTTGGGGAATAATTTCATTTGATAATAATAACAAGGTATTTTAAAGAGCTTTTAAATTTGAATATTGCCAAAATAAAATAATTTATTTTCTTAAAATGCAATCTTGATTGTTCTTGATCCCAACTAAAATTAAAAACTGGTTTTAGATCCAAGGAATTGTTGGCTCAGGGTTTGATTCCCCAGCGCCAATACGAGAGGTCTTCTGAGCAGGAGAAGATTGAGAAGTCGAGGCAGATCCCCTTCCACATGCACATCAACCTCGAGCTCTTGGAGTGCGTGTACCTGGTCTCTGCTATGTTGATTGAGATTCCGTTCATGTCTGCCCATGAATATGATGCACGTCGTCGTTTGATCAGTAAGTCTCATTTTATGCTTTACTTTAATAAAAACTTACCTCTACTGACAAATTATATTTAAATCAATTATTTTGGGATATAAGATAAATGATTCTTGTTTTAATACCTATATGAAATAAAACTAATTCCACATAAATCTTTATTATAAAGCATATGTTTAATAAATTAAGTTAAATCCATATAATTTCGTGAATTTTTTTCATTGCTCTCTGTTGGCTTCTCCCATTTACGTTCTAAAACTGAAATAGAGAATTGATCAAACTAATTGTTTAGGTAAGAGTTACTACATGCAACTGCGTAACAGTGAACGTCAGGCCCTGGTGGGACCCCCTGAGAGCATGAGGGAACATGTAGTCGCTGCCAGCAAGGAATAACACATTTTTAATTAACATTGATATTTTCCTGGGTTTGGAAACATTAATGTCAAGGTGTCAATTTTTTCTTTTTTTTCACAAATCACTAATTTCAGCTGTTACATTTTTAGGTGGGGCGAAATTCTCTTAAAAGCTACTCAAGTTTTTACATTACCCTGGACTTATTGAGTATGGCTAATACTTTAGTCTCGTTAGTTTGTAGTAAGGAAAAGCTAGAAAACTTTAGCTTTGTTAGTTGAAATTTTCTACCAATATTATAGAAGATGTATGAAGGATGTACATGAAATATTCTACCAATATTATAGAAGATGTATGAATGATGTACATGAAATATTCTACCAATATTATAGAAGATGTATGAAGGATGTACATGAAATATTCTACCAATATTATATAAGATGTATGAAGGATGTATATGAAATATTCTACCAATATTATAGAAGATGTATGAAGGATGTACATGAAATATTCTACCAATATTATAGAAGATGTATTAAGGATGTACATAAAATATTCTACCAATATTATAGAAGATGTATTAAGGATATACATAAAATATTCTACCAATATTATAGAAGATGTATTAAGGATGTACATAAAATATTCTACCAATATTATAGAAGATGTATTAAGGATGTACATGAAATATTCTACCAATATTATAGAAGATGTATTAAGGATGTACATGAAATATTCTACCAATATTATATCAGATGTATTAAGGATGTACTGTACATGAAATATTCTACCAATATTATAGAAGATGTATTAAGGATGTACATGAAATGTGTGTTATTTCAACTAGGCTATGAGAAACGGTGACTGGAAAAAGACCAGAGATTTAATCATTAACGACAAGATGAATGCGAAGGTTTGTCGATTTCTTTTATCAAATAAAAATAGCAGATTTTGTTGATTTTTATCATTGACGAAAAAGTTACATATTTAAAACGAATACTTTTCAAATGATAAAATCTGTTCTCGAGTTTACAGTGAATTGACGCATTTTATTTTAGGTCTGGGATCTGTTCTATGACGCAGATTCTGTGCGCAAGATGTTGATTGAGAAGATCCAAGAGGAAAGTTTGCGCACCTATTTGTTCACCTTCAGCAATGTGTATGATTCAATTTCTCTGGTAAGTAATTCTTATTTACTCCTATTAAAAAATATTTTTGTGGCTATTTTCTTTGCTCTTTCTTACCCATTTAATACAAGGTCTCTAGATCCCATTGGGGCATAGCCGCCAGTAAATGTTTATAGTAATAATAAAAAGGGAGTTGTGAAAATCCTCTAACTTATTCTAAATTGTCAATTACCCACCTATTTCTAGAAAAATTTGAATCATTATTGCTTGACCGATTAAAAATTGATGTTAAATTCCCCATCTCGCAAATTGTAATAAACATAAAGATTTAGCTGTAGTAAAATACTTATATTATGTACAGATTATCCCAGCTAAGCTATTTTCACTTAGTCATTAATCTTTAACAAGGACAAAATAATTGTAAGTAGAAGAGCATGACTGTTATAATTTGGAAAAATTTAGAATTAATGCGTATTTCCATTTCTATAAAATATGTGGGGAACTTAACTTTTTATTCAAACCTAATACAAGATAATGCTTTGTTATTACTAATTTAACGGATGTACAACTAAAAGAAAGTTTACTTAGTTTTGTCGTGAGACAAACGTACTGGCAATTAAATAGAAGCGACATTGCATCTCAAAATGTCTATATATTTGTCTAACCAATAAGAAATATGTTACAAGTATCTCCTTTACTTTTAAGCATCTCCATGATGCGCGGTATGATTTTTTTGGTGTGACTATTTGAAGTTTTCTCTTCTTTAAATATCTTTAAAAGTGACCAGTTACTTACAAGGATTAAAAATTGTAGTCTTGTGATTTTTTTTGGAGTTCTAAATCTAAGTAGTTGCACAAATATACTTTAATAATTTTTCATGGATTAGAAATAACAAAAACATTGTAATAGATTATATTTATAAAAGAGGTAGTTATAATTATTGATATTACTACCAGCAACCCTCCTGTTCACCAGGCATGTAATCCAGATCTTGCATATTCAGTCCTGATGCGGATATAAATTCCATCATGGCCTCCAACTAACAATAAGTAAATTTTAATCGCAAACAATGATAAAAAGACAATTTTTATAATCGCTATAATACGAGAAAACATCAAACAAAAGACGTACAGTCTTCAAATACAATGGGTGGTATTAAAAAATGTTGCACATATTTAATGTAAGAAAATGATTAAAATCTAACCTTTTCTGGAGCAATAGTAGGTGTTCTAGACATGAAATGGACACAGTAATCCAAAAACCCAAATATATGCTCACTGCAGTCAAATCTAAATGATTTTTTTAACTTTAAAGAATTTGTTTTTTATAAATTAAAGATCATTTAAAAGTAATTCATAATTAATGATATCATTTTAAAAATCTTACTCAATAGCACTGTCCTCGTCAAGCCAAACAACATTGTAATCAACTGAAGGACCCTACAAAAACGTACAAAGATTTACTAATATATTGCAGACAGCATACATTAAGTATTAAGTAGTTTTTAATCCTTAGGTACTTTCACATTTTTCCCAAGAATTTTATTATTTAGTAATGAAATACCCTGCATTGTGATAGCTCATTATCCTAAAGTAACCTTGCTGTTCCAAATTCATCTTACCGGTATTCCAAAGAACTCCAGAGTTTGTGTGAAGTGTCCAGGTTCCTCCATAGGTTCCAGAATACCTGTTGCATTCACCCAGGACCCATCCGCTGTTGTCTTTCTGCTGGAATATCCTGGAATATTTCTCATTAATTTCATGTTTCATAGAACAGATATACATTAATTTTCTGGAATAATTCAAGCTAAAAGAATATAAAAAGTATTTTTGATATTAGGAATAAGGAATAACAAGAGAGATAAGTCAGTATCCAAGCATAATTTTATTATTCAATATAGTTTACACTTTTTCAATATAGTTTACACTTTTTCAAGGGTGTATATTCTGCAAATTTGACCCTGCTAAAGGAGGGGGGGTTAAAAATACCTAGTTGGAAGGGAAGGGGGGGGGGGGAGGAGTGAAAATTCAGAGAACTGAAAAAAAAATTAGATTTTTCTCCCCTCCTTGGTAAAAAAAAAATAAAAGAATATGTGGGTGGGAGGATAATATGAATAAGATAAAGACTTCTGAAAATATTTTTCCTTTTTTCTCCTTCCCTGCTGGAAAAAACTAGGAGGGGAATAAAATAAAATATTTTGTAGCTGGGGAAAAAAATGAATCTTGTGCAGAATATACATCCCTGCACTTATTTTTTGTTCTTACTTTTTTATTACTGACTTCATTGTCAACAATAAACTAATTCTTACATGGCGTTGATAGTTAAATACCCTTCAAGTAAAATCAAGATTTTTACATGTAATTTACTTACCAATGTTTCCTCCTGTATTTTGTTGAGAATATGGATCATATGTTGCTATGGTACAGACTGTACCAGCTTGGAATATGGCGCCTCCTGCTGTTTGATATTTACCAACCTTTTAAATCAATTTATTCATAGAATTTTTATTTTCAAATATTGAGATATAAACTTTATTTTCTTTATATACAAATCAATATGGAGGTAAAATATATCAAAGAAAAATAAAAGAATATTGATATTGTACCTCATACCAACGTCCTGCATACAGCTCATCTTTGAAACCTTAACATGTTCAAATAAATGAAAATACAAATTAATTGGATTAGGGGGTTGGGTGATATTTGCATTCAAGGTATTAAGATCTCTTAAATAGATAAATCTGAAGAGATGCAGGTAATTTCGATTGTGCCTCGTAATAGCTGATCATTGGAAGCTTTCTGTAATGTTTTAATCGTCTTTCATTACAATTTCTATGAAATAATAAAATATTTTTTTTAATTAATACAAATGTTTAATTACTATTTATCTAAATTAATTTGAAAAATTTATACCTGGGGCGGGTGCTGGGTGCATGCACTTCATGCCAGCAGTTACTCCGATCAGAGCACCTTGTAGGATTCATTATATAATGTATTAACCAGATTAGCTTTATTTTGTTAACAATTTTATTTTAATACCCCCAAAAAAATATAATAGCAAAGACGTATTGTAACTACGTTGGACTGATGTTAGCTTGTAGTTGCTTCGCTTCGTTTGGAGACAATTGTTTTTGTACTCTTATTTGTTTTACTAGTGACAAAAACGTTTAGGATATGGATATACCTACATCTTATCATAAAGCAAAATAATATAAAAAAGATTTTAATAAAAACAAGGATAGTGACATTTTAAATTAAAAAAATGCGAAATGTTTTAACTTGTGTGCTATATATAGAGATTTTTTGCCTTCAATGCACTTATGCTTAGTGACATGACGTACGAACGGTAATGATATAAAAAATCAGCTTTAATCTACGAACCCTAATGAATAGAATCTAACCTAAATAAAATACAATGGGGTTTCTCTTCATCGTGCTTTATTAAACTAAAATTTGATAAAGAACTACTTTTGATTATTTTTAAAGATAAGAAGTTTTAAGAAAGAAGTTTATATAACTTAAAAGATAAGTTATTAAATATACATCATTTAAAGTCTTTTATAATGAAAATATTATGAATTCATATAAAGAACAAATACATTTAATCTTTTTTCACAGTAAAGCATACCAATGTTATCTTTTAGTTATACAATACTGACGACTTTTCCACCTGTATTGTATACATAAACACAGGACTGGAATTATCCATTGGAAAACATATATGAGCTTATAAGAAGAAAAATTTCTTAACATTTTAACTAAAAATTAGAAATGTTAAATTATGTTTAGCCCAACCTTGCTGACATGTACGAGCTGGATGTGAATCGTGTGCACGCCCTCGTGTCTAAGATGATTATCAACGAGGAGCTGATGGCCAGCCTGGATCAGCCCAGCCAGTGTATCATTATGCACAAGTAAGATATATAATACACTAACTAGATTATAATAGTTTGACTTACAAGGACAAAACATATGATTTAACCTATAATAGACTATTGGAAAACAACAAGATAAGTAGAAAGATGATTTATATGTACAAGATCAACATTTATGCATGGAAAAACTTGAGAGTAAATATTTTAGTATATACAGATAGCTGGCCTTACAAATATAGTTGGTTAGATTCATTGTACTGGGCGTTGGTTAAAAAGGATTTAAATGCCAATAACTTATTTAATTTTTTTTTAGAACTGATCCATCTCGTCTGCAATGTCTTGCTTTGCAGCTTAGTGACAAGATTGTTCAACTCATGGAGAACAATGAGAAGCTTCTAGAAAGAGGATCAGGTTAGTTATCTTAATTAGTTGAGTGACAAGATTGTTCAACTCATGGAGAATAATGAGAAGCTTCTAGAAAGAGGATCAGGTTAGTTATCTTAATTAGTTGATTGACAACACAAGATTGTTCAACTCATGGAGAATAATGAGAAGATTCTAGAAAGAGGATCAGGTTAGTTATCTTAATTAGTTGAGTGACAAGATAGTTCAACTCATGGAGAACAATGAGAAGCTTCTAGAAAGAGGATCAGGTTAGTTATCTTAATTAGTTGAAGGACAAGATTGTTAAACTCCTGAAAATAATTTGATATAATTAATTAGCTTAACAAAAAGTTTTATATCAGGATGGAGCCAAAGGAACTGGGAGAACAACAGGAACCAGCGCGGGGAGGGGGGCAACTACAATAAAGGTGGCAGAGATGGGGGCAACTACAAGGGGGGCAAGGTAAGCTATGGTTTGTCATACAAATTAAAAAGGTGGCATAGCTTAAATGTAATTAAATCTACATTATATTCAATTTTATGTTTCTCAGAGCTCGACATTCTATTTTTAATTTAGAATGCTTTGTGAGTTTTAACCCATACCCCATTCTTGGAAAATGGATATTTTGTAGTTGAAAATTAACTTAAGTTGCGTCGACCAAATAAAAAGACCAACATGGTGATTTGCATTACAGCAATAACTTTAGTTTCTTTTGGATTACAGCAAATACTTTTTTTATATCAGATTCTTTGCTAATTTTGTTATATTGTTTGGACACAATATACTTGCTATTTTGTATATATAGTATTGCTGTGCTGTACGAACACCATATGATAACGGGTGCGCATTTACTTCCGCATATCATCACATCCGCATAGTGTTTTATATTCGCTAAATATTGTATAGACGAAATGCCCAGGGAGTAAGGGAGGGGACAATGGATCGAATATTCAATTTTTAAGTAGTCTCAGACTTTGGGGACTGGCTTAAAGAGAATGTGCACGAATACAGCAGATTCTTACTGATTTTGGGGACTTGCGCATCAATGCCCCGCTAACTAGCTGAGCTAGTTTTGAATATGCAGACAGAAAAGTTTGTTTTTTATCGCGGGTTTTAACAAATATTTTTTCCCAAGAAAATGTCTTTTCATGTATAGAAACTCTACTGTGATATTTATGTATTAAATAATCTAAGAACCGCTTGAATTTTGGGGTCAGTTATAAATATATTAGAAGGGTTGAGGGTGGTTTAAACAAGATTTTTCTAGTGATTAATTACAGAATGTTTACTACATTGTGATGTGTTGATAATTTAATTTTCAAGTAAATGATTTTTTTCTTAGAACTAATTTTGTTCTAAATTAGGTTACCATGATCCCCTTACAATTTTGGTAAAATTTTCTTGAAAAATCTGGTTTTCGTTGCTTTTCAGCGAACCCTCTTAAATTGTATTAATTGCCCATTGTCCCCTCCCTTACTCCCTGCGAAATGCCAGGGTGTTTCAATATGATATTAAAGCTAAGGACTGTTGTAGACATATGCGGTTATGATGATATGCTATTGTAATACATGTGAGGACGCGAATGCACACCAGAATAATAATTTTTAATTTAGTTCAACCAGAGGGGGGAGGGGGGCGGCTACAGAGGGGGTAGAGAAGGGGGCAGGGTAAGTTAAATTTTTATATTTAATATGTGTCGAGTATATTTCATTGGAAGAAAACTACCTATTTAATAATTTAACTTATGCTTTGAGAAATATTTGTTTTTAAAGAAAGAGGTCAAATAGTTTGTTTTTTTAGTTAATTCAAATATAACTCCCTTATCTAAATCTGCTTTAGAATAGTAAAGTATTTTTTACGTATCTTTTATGAAAACGTCATTTGATTGTATGCAGCAGAATAGTTATTGATCACATAGTATTATGCTTTTCGTTGATATTAATGAACAATTGTACGATTAAAACAAGTATTGTTAGCCCCAAGGGGCCGAAGACCCGTGCTTATAATTTAATATATCCAAAGTAGTAGGATGTAAGATTTCTGTCAGCATTAAATTATGTTTATATTGGAAATTTGAAAGAAGCTTTCGAGTGTCCCTTTATACAGACTTGATTTACATGATCTTTATAATAATCCAACTCTAGTAACAGGCTAATATTTAAGGTATATTTAGTCCACTTGTAAAAATCTTATCTACAAAGCAAATCAACCCCTTAACCACTCTTTTTCTACCATTGCATAGTTAGTTCAAACTTTTGGAGACGCTAGCGGAGAGATATTACAGACATAATAAACATTGATTTAATTACAGGGTGGTTACCGAGGTGGAAACCGTCAGGACAGATCCCAGACCTATGGGAAAGCCTGGAACTAACTTCCTTTCCCAAGCCACATTCTACTACAGGTAAAAAAAACTCCATATTTATTAGGCAACTACTTTAAAACCAGGATAAGTCCGTCCGTCCATTGAAACATTAGTTAGCAAAGCTCCTCCTTGATTCAATCCACAGAGCACAGTGCTCGTATTACTCCATTCCCATTTCTATTCATCTTTGTTGACGAAACTAAACCTTCCCCTTTTGCTTTTTCATGCATAACCTAACTTTAAAGTTTAAACTAGGGTTGGGCCGGATACTTTTTTGGCCGGATACCGGATATCCGGCTGACTTCAAACCCCGGATATCCGGTAACCGGCCGGATATCCGGCTAACGCCGGATATCCGGCAAATATCCGGTTATCCGGCCTAATTACCGGATATCCGGCCGGATAACCGGCCAAATTTCCAGATACTAAGGTAGCAAAAAAAAATTTCTTCAGAAATCTTATATAAATTTACATAAAGTTAAACTTGTTCAGAAAAAATGTTCTTCTAGCTTTAATAATAAGAAAATTATAGCCATTTAAAATTTTAAAAAGCAGAGATTTTTGGTGTAAAATATAAAAAATTATAGAGCCGGATATCCGGCCGGATAGTTTCAATATCCGGTATCCGGCCGAATATTGAAAATGGCCGGATATCCGGTCACACCGGATATCCGGCCCAACCCTAGTTTAAACATTACATTTCTGAAGAATATTACTACTTCATATAGTTTGTTTCTAACTTTATCTTAAAAAATTACATATGAAATAATATTTTTTTCTATTAAGGCAAATGCTGAAAGGCTTGGACAAAGTATCAAATTTGATCAAATCATCCGATCCAAATGAAACCCAAACCTACGACCAGACTGTCCCAACCGACAGTTACAAGACATCCTGCAACTATCAACAATCTGCTGATACTTCTCCAATCTTTCAGCCGCCTGAATCCTTTCCAGTGTTGACCCCAGCATGTCCTCAGGTGGATGGCAGTCCCCGTACTAGTCCCCAAGTGGAGAACAGTACCCCAACTTGCCCCCAGCTGAAAGACAATGCCTACAAGTCAACCTGGAATTGGATCCTGCTAGCAAAATGGTCGATTTCTACCTGGAGGTGTCCACGTTTAGTGCCATCCTCTAGGAAATGGTATTTCGAGTATTTTGTGAAACGGAAACGTAAAAGAGCTTTGGTCGTTTGCTTTGCTATCCATTTTTAATTGTTCCTGAATGACTTCTCATTTTGTAATAATCCGGTTTCCGAATATTAATAAATGTTCATTCTAAAATTGTTTTTGTATTTAATTTTTGTGTACTTTGGCAATTGCTCTAAAAGAATTTAATATGGACCTGTGAAGAAACGTCGGAGAAACTTTCACTGCAGCCGATAAACATAATCTCCTGGAGAGTTTTATTTCAATTTTCTTCAAATATTGCTGTCAGATGCACTATGGCTACAATGATAAAAAATCTGCTTCAAGCATTCAGTTTACATCCTATTTGGTCGTACCATAAGACATTATATTTTCATAAGGGTATTGTTATACCCTTTTATTTAGCGTATCCTTTTTTTCTAATTCTCTTTATGAATTTTGAAAATCTGCTCTACAACTCACTTTGTCCGTTTTTTCATCCATGATTTTTGTGCTTCGCAACTAATGGATGTTATCCTTTTTCTACGGCTATTGAAAACAAGCCATATAGGAAGAAATAACATTCAAAAAGATGCATATTTTGTTCTACAAGTTAACCTCTAAATCTTTTTAAATAATTATTTTTATTTTTTACCTGTCCAGAGACCAATTGGAGGCCTGCAGCGACTGAACGATGAGGCCTATCCAAAAAATCTTAAAACTTGGGAAAATTCGTCATATTAGAATGATTTTATCTTTAATAGCCTATCCTCTTAGTCCAAAGATAATGCCTATACACCAGGTTTACGCAAATGTGTCATAATTCCCCCCCCCCCCCCTTAGTCATACCAAAGGTCATGCGTAGATTTTGCATACGTGTAGATTTTCTGAATAGTAGTATTTCTGAAAAGGTCTATTCATAATCTATTCATAACAGTTCTAATTATATGCAATGCAAACAGATCATAATTTTAAAGAAATTTTATTGTGTTAAATACAACTTTTTTCTCATTTAAAAAGTAAACGTATTTTTAAAGGTAAATAGAAATATTTTAAAAATAATTTAAGATTTTTTAAATTAAATTTTTTCAAATATTTATTTTTTTATATTTAAAAAAAACGTGATTGTATCTTGGAGTACTGTAAACAATTATAGGTCAATAAATGATAACATAATCAACCTTTACATTTCAAGAAAACTTTGTTTGTAAAGATTTAAATTATTTTAGTGGAAACAATTTATTTTTAATTTACTTATCCCTGTATCCCTGAGAAAGGGTAAAATTACAAGAAACAGCTGCTGTGCAGTTTTCAATAATTTATACCATCAGGTTAAAAATTAAAGTCATACCTTTCATGCAAACTCAGCACTTTTAATTAGAGTGCTTTTTTTGGAATCAGTTTTTTTAGTAGAGTGTTTTTGAATTAGGTTTAAAAAAAGATTTAAAAAGAAAAACAATTTTGGATATTTTTACTCATATGGACCATCATTTTGTGTTACTCTCCCTCATTACAATAATATTAATTTCTAATAAAAAAACATGTTTCTAGTACTTTCAATAGGGCATTTACCTTGCATGACCCTGTGTGTTATTTTGTGTTAACATTTATTGTATTGCTTGCCAGCATGGAGCTGTGGCTTAGAATCATCTATTAAGCCTTTAGTAGTTCTACAAAAAAAAGCTATTAGAATTATACACAAATCCGCTTATAACAGCCATACGCCACCTTTGTTTAAAAAAATTAATGTTTTGCCTATTATGGAGCTATCTATTTATACAAAACTACTATTTTTTTATGATTTTATTCGCTGGAGGCTACCAAATTCTTTTGATGGTGTATGGATTAGAAATAATCTAAGAAATCAGAGACAACTAAGAAATTCTAGTGAGTTTTATATTCCAATAGCCAAATTTAAAAAAATTGAAAGGTTTCCATTATTTTCATTCCAAAGACTATGGAATAATTTTTGTCATGAAAAAGATCTTTTAAATGAGAATATTCCTAAAAAAACATTTGCATTAAATCTTAAAGATGAACTTTTTAAATCTATATGTAATATTGAAGAATGTAATGAATGTACTTAAAATATATTGATTTGCCTGGATTTATTAAAAACCTTGCATCATTAATTACAGAAATGGTTTTAAAATTTAAGAAAAACTAGCCTTAAAATTTGTTGTAACCCTTCTTTCCTTCTCTTTTTCCCCTGTCCATTTAATTTTACCTACATTTATTTTGACATTATTATTTCTTATTTTTCTTATTAACCTAATGCCAACCTAAAAAAGGCAATGCAAACATCTCGGATACGCATATTCCTACTTTTAGGGAAGCCTAATCAGTGCCACACATAACATCTAGTGTTAGTCATGCAATTTAAATTTATAAATATTATGAAAAATTGTAAAGTACACCTAGTACTAAGCAGTAGCTTGGTGTACTAATGTATGTACTGCTTCGTCACTGAATAAATGTTTTTTATGTTTATGTTTTTTTTTTTAACATTTATTGTTAATTAACTTTTTAAACTTGTTTGTTAGTTATCCTTGACAGAAAAATTTTGGACAATTAAACAACTTCCTGTGTGAAAATTAGAGTTGGGGAGTTAATGTAATAAGGATAAGCAGTTGAATTTTAAACAAACAAAACAAACATAAATATTACCATAATTTCACAGCATAAACAAGCTAAAGATAATTTTCTTCTTATACCTTTTGAAAAAATTATTATTTTAAGAAAATTAAATCGAATTATACTTCAATTCAAGTTTTAGCTAAGATTTTCTAAATCTACGTATTGACTTTCTATTATAATATCTAAAAAAAGCAGTGGCATGCACAGTGTACACCAGGAGTTGGTGCAACCGTTAGCGGTTGAAAAAAGTGGAAGACAAGCGATCCCAATTTTAGTTTTAAAGGGGGTGGTGACACCCTTCTATACACTCCTATCATATGCCACTGATATCGCGTGTTTTCCACATTTTTACGACAAATTAAGATAAAATTTATGTTCAGATCCTTAACTTTACGAGGGGGAGGAGTAATGTAATTAATAAGGAGGAGAATACCAATACAAGAAATTATGTTAAGTTGACAGCGCAGCTACTTTATAAAGATGATCTTCAAACAACATAACATTTAAAAGTAAAATACGATAAAATTGTTTTAAACTTTTACAACCAAAACAAAAATTCATGCCTCTTGGGACATATTTAGTATATAGATTATCTTGAAAATTGTATATTATTTATGTGATTTAACATCTCATCACACAAATTATTTTCGACGTTCATGAATGTCCTTGTTAATTTGTCTCATTTTACTCAGCACGTTTATTGACAAAATTTTTAAAAGCTAAGCTTTTCTATAATAAGGGTCGGTCCGTACGTCTGTCTACACGTCCGTAACGGATAGCTTTTTTCGTTAATTTAAACATGTTTTTATATTTTTCTAAAGATATCAAACTTTGTATGATTATTTCTATATTATTTCTATTGAATGATTTAGGAAACGTAGCATCTCTGTAATCGTTACCAGAATGTTTTAACATGTTAATTTTTAAAAAATTTGACAGCAAATTTTACTATATGATATAATTATCCTGATCATCTTATTTTTACCTATTACAACAAGATACTATGATATAAGCAATGTATCTTTATAATCAAGTCCTAAGAATTGTAAACATGTCCTTACACATTGTCCTGTATTTAGGCATTTTATTTAGACTTATACATTTATATTCTATTTTTTTAGTTTTGATACTTTACAATTGTTAATGTTTGTTTGTTTCAGAGCTTCGCTTTTACGGATGTCATCCTTGTTAGAATATAAACTTGAGATAATTTATAGTACAGTAATATTATGATGAGAGTTTCTAATTAAACAAGGATAACAACATTCATAAAAGCATAGCCCAATAAATCAAATGGATATACACATATAAACACATGTAGTGTTATAGGACATTAAATGTCAATAATATAGGTATAGAAGTTCGGACAAAAATTAATTAATTAAAGGGTACTTATTATGGATATACCAATTTTTTAAGGTAAATATGCTTCGCTTAGAACATTACAAAAACGACGGGAGTGGATGGTGTGCTGTTTTTAAACTAGTCTCCAATATAATTATGTTTTATTCAGTTTTGGAGAATTCTTTTGAATTTGTTTGGTTGGTGCATTGAATTAAATGTCCGAATGTTTTAACCACTAATTGTAATCTACAGAAGTTTTGCAGTTTTATAAAAATTTATCGTTTATTGTCTTATCCCTTTAGATCCCTGACAAAAAAAGGAGGAGTTACATTAATAAAAGGCGGGACAATACAACCCATACAGATTATATTTTTAGGAGCGAAGCTACTTTAAAAATAAGATTTTAAATTACAGTAATCAATGATATGTATTAAAACTTTTTAGTAAATAAATGTTATCCTATGCAAATATGGACGATAGATTGATGTACATTCCAAATAATGATAAAACAAGGATGACAACATCCATTAAAGCGAAGGATAGAAGCCGAGAAAATCACGTTTCCCCCATAGCGTTACTGACGGACGGACGGATGGACAGACATAGTGAATTATAGAGTAGCTTCGCTACTAAAAACTTGGATTATCATGTAATACAAAAAGTTAAAAAAACAACATGCTGTAAGGTGACGCAGAGACTATACAAGCTATCCGTTATTGACTGGTAGACCGCAGGAACGACTTACTCATATTATAGAAATCTTTGTTTAAATTCATTCATAACAAGATGACAACATTCATGAAAGCAAAGCTCTAAAATCATAATGAAGGACAAACGAACAATAACTCTTGCAGAGTGTCAAAACATAATAAGTAGAACTTTAATTTGTAAATCTCAACAAATATTATATGAAATTGTTGCAAAATTGCCACATTGCTTAAATACAGGATGCAGTAATAGAACATACTTCCATTTTTAAAATTTGATTATGAAGATGCGATCGCTTACTATAATGTACTTTGTTGGCCTAAGAATCATTATTACAAAAAAAATCAGATAAATAGGACAAATTTATCATACAAAATTTGTGGTAAAAAAGTTTTAAAAGGCATGTTTTAAATAGACTTTCTTGTAACAAATAAAGAATTGCTACGCCTCTGAAATAGTTTTGACATTTGTTGTGAATACATAACAACAAAGAAAAAAACGGGTATCAAAGTTTAGAGTAGACTGGTTTTGCCCAAATCAAGTACATTCATACTATATATCCATCCTATTATATAAAGTAGTTAGGGCTTTTTGTCTGTCCCGAAGGATCTCGCTAACCGCTGAACTGATATTGTTCTCCTTTTCAGTAAAGCTTCTTATAGGTCCTGGGAAGGTTTAAAACTATTTTTGGGAAGGGTGTCTTGACCCCCCCTCCATCCCAAAAAAATATTTTTTTTACAATTTTGAAAATCAAATTTAAAATGGGATGGAGTCGAATTTTCCCCCTCGTACCTTAAGTGTCCCTAGAGGCTTCTATGGGGCGTAGCCGCTAGTGTATTTAAATAAGATATGAAATATTGCAAATAATAATATTGCTTCCAGCTATTAGTATTTTAGTTTCTAAAATATATTGGGGACCGAAAGATTGTTGTCTCAAGTATTAGAAGTATTTTTTAAAACAGGATAATTGAGTATCTATCGTGATACAATTTAGCCTCTTTTTCAAAATCTTCTATTTATAATCATTTTCCTATTTTATTTTTTTATGTGTAAATGTATAAACACAATGTATTCTTTATTGTTGCACCTGTTAGGTCAACTGATATCTTAACATGGCAGGGATAAAGAGAATGATCACTACTTTGGTAAAAATTTAGGAGTGGTATAACTGCAATGATGCTACCATATTTAACCTCCCAGATAACTAAAAACATAAAAAAAATATTTTAAGGTGCAAGTTTTAAGAATTACATCACTAAGATACTAAGAAAATGGTAGTCAATAACCAATGCCAAAAACCAAAAATTCCAAAACTTAAGAGGGGCCCTGAGGAATAGTTAATTTTGACAATTTTAATCCACTTATTCCAAAATTACTGCTATTGTCTTAGAATTTTGTTTGTTATTAAATGCTCTAATCAAATAGCCCGACTTTTTTAGGATTTTGAATATTCCCCTGTCCCCACGCAGTCTATTCGTTTTTTCTAAAGAAGTTGTATCAACTTTTTTTTTATAGCTAGCCGGTTCTTTTAGTAAGTAGTAGATGTAAAATTTTTCATAGAATTCAAATATGCAATCGGTTTTTTTGTAGACCTCTTATTTTTTAAGTAATTTAAGTTTTTAAAAAAAATAATTAAGTCGGTTTTAAGGTACTAAAACGCAACAAAATAAAAGAAGAAAATGGTCAGTAAGAACAAAAATAGTAAGATCTTTAATTTGACACCTTACTTTTAAAATTCTGTTGAGTAATTATTGAAAAAATCTATTTTTTTAACCTCGGTATAATAAAAACTTTAGACCTAAATATTTTCTCAAACAGACATAAAAAACATGGGTTCATATATACCATTAGAATCAGAAAAATATTACGAATCCATTGTAAGCAAAATTGAAAAAAATTAAAAAATTAAAAAATTACAGAAATGGCCAATTATTTTTTTGGTTCAGACAACACTATTGTCTTCCTTTTTTACCCCCTCTTTACCCCCTCTTTACCCCCTTCCCATTTTTATACTCAATTGAAGAATTAAGACGTTGCCTGTACAACATAATATGATATTTTCATATAATTCCTTTTATTGTAGTTTATATACTATATTGTAAACTTTTTTTTTCAATTTTGCTTACAATGGATTCGTAATATTTTTCTGATTCTAATGGTATATATGAACCCATATTTTTTTATTTGTGAAATAATAAAATTAAGTTCAAAGTTTTTATTCTCGTGGGTTTAAAAAAATCGATTTTTTCAATAATTACCTGACAGAATTGAAAAAGTAAGGTGTCAAATTAAAGATCTTACTATTTTTGTTCATAATGACCATTTTCTTTCTTTTTTTTGTTGCATTTTAGTACCTTAAAATCGACTTAATTTTTTTTTTTTTAAACTTAAATTACTTAAAAAATAAGAGGTCTACAAAAAAACCGATTGCATATCTGAAATCTATGAAAAATTTTACATCTACTACTTACTAAAAGAACCGGCTAGCTATAAAAAAAATAGTTGATACACCTTCTTTATGTCCATTCAGAAAATCTATTTCAGAAAATCTATAGTCAATCATACCAAAACGTAGCAGTTTTCTTAGTCCACTAAAAGTCGAGCCCCCTCATAAAAACTTGCCCTTGTTTTAAAAAAACGAATGATCTATATTGTCTAGGTTAATGGTCATTATGTCTTTAAATGAATATTAAGAGTGTGATAAGATTCAAATATACTAATACATACATATATGTGAAACTAGGAAGTTGAATAGCTGTGTTATGGAGTTGGCATTAGAATTATACAACTATAATATAACTTAGGAATAGTTATTTATCGCATGAAGATGAAAAACCAGTTTTGTAAGTTAGTATAACTGCATCGCCTTTAAATGTTTTTAATGAATTAAGCTTTAAGCAATTTGTCATTCTTTTGGAGTGAAAATATATAAATTTACAGCAAGAAATACTTGTAAATTATTTGTAGGATAATCGAATCTTTAAAGACTTTTTTCTAATTTTTTTTGTCTAGAATTTAGATTATTTATCTTGAATTTTAAGACAATCTTTGAATTAATTTGGACAGATGTTTTCTAAGTATTTCAAACAATTTTAGGCCAATTCAGGGGTAAATATTGAAATAGATAATATTTAGAATGTTAAATTTACATATTATCCTAATACTAAAGTAACAGGATGTCTGTGTGTTTGTACCGAAGGATCTCGCTAACCACTGAACCGATCGGGTTCTCCTTAACAGGGTAGCTTCTCATAGGTCCCGACGGTTTATAACTATTTTGGGGGAGGGTATCACCACCCTCCGAAGAGAAATCGCCCCTAGAATAAATTCCCCCCCCCCAAAAAAAAAAAATTTTTAATTTTTTTTTATAACTAAAATAAAAAATGGCGGGGAAGGGGACACCCCCCCCCCACAAAAAAAATTCCCCCCCAAATTTTTTTTTAATTTTTTAAAATCTGAAATAATAAAATTGGGTTATAAAATTCGACTCTCCTCAAGTGCCCCTAGAGGTCTCTAGGGGTGTAGCCGTTAGTCCTTATAATATAGTAACAGGATATCTCTCTGTATATCTGTGGGGGGTGCGACACCCCTAACCCCACCAAAAATGAAAAGTACCCCCCCCCAAAAAAAAAACATTTCCACCCCCCAAAATATTTATTTTTACTTTTTCTTTTAAAATCTAAAATAAGAAGTTGGGTTATCAAATTCGACTCCCCCCTACTCAAGTGCCCCTAGAGGCCTCTAGGGGCGTAACCGCTAGTCCTTATAATATAGTAACACGATGTTTGCCTGGTTGTTTGTATGTACCGAAGGATCTCGCTAACCGCTGGACCGATCGGGTTCTCCTTTACAGGGTAGGTTCTCATAGGTCCCGGGAAGATTTATAATTATTTTGGAGGAGGGTACCACCACCCTCCCAAGAAAAATCACCGGCTCAATACCAGCTGAGTATCCACAAATTCCCCAATAGTATTTGAGTATCCACGCATATTTCCCAAGAGTAGTTGAATATCTAAACTTTTCCCCTATGGTAGTTGAATATCCACAATAGTTTCCTATTGGTATTTTCATTATATCCTTTCATAATGCTGATTCCGATGACAATAAAGCACATTAATGCAAGCAATTTACACCTATCATTTAAGAGGTTTAAAAATGTAAAAAAAATTTTAAACTAAAATTAAAAATAAGAGGGGGGCATCCCCCCCTAAAAAAAAATTTTTTTTTTACTTTTTCTTTTAAAGTCTAAATTAATGAATTGGGTTTTCAAATTTGACTCTTCCCTAAAGTGCCCCTAGAGGCCTCTTGGGACGTAGCCGTTAGTGATAAAATACTACAGTTTAAATATCTTATATAATTTTTAAAATTTATTATTTAAACATTTCTAAAATATTTACCCCTTAAAAACTGTCTGCTTGAAATTTTATGCCTAAATAAATAGAATTGCCGATGTTAGAAAATTTTTTCACAAATAAACAATGATGTTATTTTTTAATATTTTATAGTGCTGCTATAAAAATAGTAAATAAATGAAACTTATATAAGTCAATTTTATTTTACAGAGTAAATTCCGGCACCCCTGGTATGAACTAGTTTTATTAGAGTTTGCGCAAACATACAAGCAGAAATATGTTTACGCTAAAGAGAATAAGTTCCACAAACATTTATTAGTTTAGTTGTCACAGCAAGTAAATAGGATAGCATTATCTGTAACTATATCTGTGATTCACTATATGTCAAAATTATGGAAACCGCTTTCAATACACACACCCAAACACATTTGTACAATTGTGAAATAGATAGATAAACTAAAATAATACATTAGTTATGAATGATTGATAAGCTTTACCAAATTGTAAATGCTGTAAAAGCACACATTTTTAATAAGAAATAATTTTAAGATACTTTATAGTCCTAAAAACTTAAGCTGTAAGGTAATTACATTTAGTAGTGTAAATGAAGTGAGCTAAAGTTTCAAGTAAAATTTTATAAAGAAATTTCTCGTTTTGGGTATTATTTCAATTGATTGCTTTGGGGCAAATAAAATATTTTTAAATTTGTGAATAATGAGAATAGAATTTCAAACGTATTGTCATGTTACTAGTTATTTGTTGGTGTGATTTAATTAATTGAATTGAATGTACATAATTGTTTTAAATTGACAATAATCAAGCAAAACCTTAAAGAAAATGTATATTCGATGAATTTATGTGTTTTTTCTGCTTAATTAATCATATTTTTTTTCAAAACTATTGATTTTATTTTTCTGTAAATCACATTGACACAAAGATTTTTTCTGTGCTTCACTGGGTATATATTTAGCGTCTAATATTTTCGTCATTCAAATATATGGGCGTGCGGAAAGAGTCGGGATGTAAATATATTATATACATATATATGGGAGCCCCTTCCTTGTTTTTGTCCCCTCCATATATGGCTCCCACCCATTGAAAATATTTTTTTCTTTAGATTATGAATGTAGAGGACCGGGTGCATGTTGAAAATAACATTCAGCAACCTCTTACATCTCCCTAAACAATAAACGTATCAAAATACTCCCCTTAATTTTTTTAGGGTGTTAAAATTTAGTTACAACCCCTCTAGCCTACATTAGAAAAAATACTTCACTATAGAAATCTTGAAGAAATCAATATTTCTAACTTAATTTCAGACTTGCTTGTAACTGTTAACACATAGAAAAAACTTTGTGAAAAAGTTATAGATTAAGTGCCTTCAATCCTTAAGTTATATTCATAATGTGTTTTGATATTGGAGTAGTTGTGTGTGGCCCCAATGAGGCCCTGGTTATTTCTGGAATGTTTCAGGTATCATTTAAAAATAACATTAACACCCTCTAAAAAAACAATCCTTTTATTCCACGGCCTCTGTTTATAGGTCCTAACTGTGCATAGTAAAGGTTGTCGGGAATTAAAGAACAAAGTACTCTCTCATTCAATAAGTGTTACGCGTCTTGCATTTCAGCTCATTTAATTTATTACAATTAATTGTACTAAATTTGAGAAATTCTATTTTAATTTGTCTAAAATCGATGCTTAGATTTGCATCATATACCTATGTAAATCGATATATTGATTTTGTTGGCTATTGTCTTAAGAAATTTTTTTTTAAAAATCAATATCTACTTACCTAGTTAGATTAATGTTGAGAAAAGTATCCCTCAAAATGTCTAGTCGAACACAGAATCCCACCCCCTTTTCTTGTTGAGAATTAAAAATTATGGGTAACTTTTTTTGTCGTGTAAATTCTTACCCTAGGCTAGATTAGGAAATGTTGGGGCAACCGTAGTTTTAGGCCCGCATGGTTAAGGCCATCTGCAGAGGGTATGCATAATGAAATTTCTTCCTTTTTTAAGTTTTTTGAAGAAAAAAATAAGGGGATGGGGTTTTGTGATTGCTAGGTACTTTAAGATGAAATAAAACAGACAAAAATATAAAAAAAAATGACTACCTTGTGGAATATTTAATTTATTTCTTTGTATTGTGCCTGTACAAATATTATTTTATTACAGGGTGGAAAGCCAACATTTATTACCGGCGGAAGAGCTATTGTTTGCCCTTGTATTCAGGAAAACAATCTTTTTAATTACCTACCTAGCCAAATATACTCCCTCTATATATTTTAATAAAGAGCCACTTTTGTTGGTTAACAAAATCATAAAAAAAAGTGAGATCTGAAAAGTCTTATTTACTTGCTTTATAATGGCAGATTCTCGAACTATCAATCCCCTTAACAACTTGTGGGTGACTGCAATGACTGTTTAAACACTGACCCTCATTCATACGATTTTTTCGCCTTTTTAAATGATAAGCACCGCCTTTTTACGAAAATAGATTACTTCCACCCTTCCCACACCTCCTATTTTACTTTGTTTCTAGCCCCTGTGGGAGGCTCTTGTCACGAGGACACTTTTTCTTCCAGGGTTCTATTAGTTTCTCTAATTTTTTGTGAATCATATGTGATATTCTGGAAATCCGCCGAATAAATTGATCTTTGGAAATGCTTTTATTAAAAGGATTGTTTACTATACAGACAGTACAAAGAATTACTCTGAACACAATGACCCTGAGTATCTATACAGAACGTGTATACACTGCCCATGGTGTACCCATCAGTGTTATTGGCACAGCTCAGGTATATTTCCTTTCCATGCTCCCCATAATATGTGTATACACTGCCCATGGTGTACCCATTAGTGTTATTGGCACAGCTCAGGTATATTTCCTTTCCATGCTCCCCATAATATGTGTATACACTGCCCATGGTGTCACCATTGGTGTTATTGGCACAGCTCAGGTATATTTCCTTTCCATGCTCCCCAAAATATGTGTATACTGTATACACTGCACATGGTGTCACCATTGGTGTTATTGGCACAGCTCAGGTAAATTTCCTTCCTATGCACCTTTTTAGCAGCTTTATTGGTATAGTACAGAGTAGGTAGATTTTCTTTCCCCTCTCCCCTTCAATATGTTTATTTACTGACCTTAGGTAAATCCCCCCCCCCCCCCTCTTCATACAGTTATTGGCAATGCTCAGAAAACACCCAAAACCGAGATAAAATAATATACAGCCACCTTTTGCAAGTCAGGAATGATTATTATCTAGACAAATTGTTTTAAAAGCGAAGCTTTTCTATTATTAGGGTCGGTCCGTACGTCCGTCCGTCCGTCCGTCCGAGATAGATAGCTTTTATTCGTTAATTTAGGCATGTTAGAATTGTCCTATTGATTTCAAACTTTGCATGATGATTCCTGTAGTAGTTAAGTACGATTTAGAAAGCGTAGCAACTCTATAATCTAGTGATGGCAATCCGTCGAATTTTTGGGCCGGATTCGGATTCCGGATTCTTAAAAGAATCCGTCAAAAAAAGTGGCGGATTCCTTGCGGATTCCGGATTCTTAGTTTTGACGGATTCCGGATTCGGATTCCGGATTCTAGCAGTATTTTTAAAGGCTTTTTAAAAAAATTAAAAAAAATAAGTGCTTCATATGTCCTAAAGATTAATGTTCTTGGTGTTCTCTATAATTCACTTCTGGGGAATCGAACCAGATTTTGAAAAAATTTATATGTAAAGATGATAATCTTTGCCTTCAGTAAGCGATAGTTGAAAGAAAAAACTCAAGACGCTAATTTTAGCATACCAATTAAGAATCCGGAATCCGCTAATATAAAACGGATTCCGGATCCGGATTCGGATTCCAAAATTGACCCAAAAATTGGGCGGATTCCGGATTGCCAACCCTACTATAATCATTACCAGAATGTCCGTACGTCCATTTTAAACATGTTGATTTTTCTACTTTTTTAACAACAAATTTTTATATGATCTAATTATCCATTTGATCTGATTTTTGGTATATTGATTCCTGGGGCAACAAAGAATAATATTATAAGCGAAGCAACTCTATAATCAAGTCCTAAAAATGTAAGTATGTCCATAAACATTATCCTGTATCAAGCAGTTTTTCAACAAATTTACTTACAATTTTGCGTCGACTCTTATACTTATATATTCTGATTATTCAGTTCAGACACTAAAAAGGGGTTTATGTCCGTTTGTCCTACCGTTTCAGTGCTTCGCTTTTATGGATGTTGTCATCCTTGTTAATATATGTGTTAGTGTTCAAAGTTAAAATTAGAATATGAAGGACCCCAAGTACATGCAGTTATGGTACATTTCGTCAATTTGATAAATTAGGTTAGTTTATAGTTAATAAAAAAATATTCCATCTGAAATTATCATTTAATTTTGAAGGTAAAAATCAATGGTTCGAACAGGGAGATGCTGGAGGCTGCGGCTGAACAGTTTGGAGGCAAGAGTGAAGAGGATATTAAGGAAATCTGTCTGGTGAGTATTAAATTCATTGAAGACCGGGGGAAGAACAATGATCCATCAATTAAACTTAATCTATTGGCTGTTTCCAGCCGCTAAACGGCTGGAACTAAAAGTTTTTAATATGTTTAATCGTGTAATATTACATGATTTAAAAACAGAGCGCTTAGTCTTTTCTTTTTACAACTTTTAATTTGGTTTAGGGTAAACATATATACCAAGGATTACTCATTCAAAATTTGATTACAAAATTCGGATTTAAAGCACCATTTGTGAACTGTTTACGAGAAGGTTTCATTCTGAGACACCGTCTATCCTCCATCTCCCATAAATTTTCCTTCGCAATGGTTATAAAGAAAGGAAATTTATCTATAATACAAAGTAGCTTGATGTCTGTCCGTCCGTCTGTCTGTCCGTCCCTTAAGATCTCGGTAACCACTGAACCGATCGGATTCTCCTCTTCAGGGTATATTATACCTATTGGTCCTGTGGTGGTTTTAGGCTATTTTCTTTGGGGGTGGGAAATCCCCAACCCCCCCAAAAACAAAGAAATCCCCCCCCCATTTTTTTTGGTAGGAGATATCCTTGGTCCTTCTTAATTTTTAAATTTTTTTTACGAATTTCACCTCAACTTTTTTTTTCATCTCTTGGGGCAAAGTTAGAGGCTAGGGGCGAAGCCGCTAGTATATATATATATTTTCAATTATAATCTCAAAAAGGACTTCATCTGGAACAATTTTAAAATACAACTTCTGTTTAAAATCTATTGCGCCAACCGGAACTACTAAATATTTTTTCAGTTTTAATCAAACAATCAATTTAAGATACGAATTATATTCCTGTTTTTTAAAGAAAATTCGTGCGAATAAAATAAATAAAATTGCCGTAAACGAATTTGTTAGAATCCTTTATCTAAAACATCAGGGGAGATAAAATTAATTTTTTTCAATGAAATGTAATCATATTTTATTTTCAATTATTTTTAATTAGAATTTGTTTGTTTTGATCTTACTAATCCTTCATGAGGTTAATAGAGATAGTACGGAAGTTTAAAAATCATAGCAACTTTGAAATACTGTAGCGTTAATTAGTAAGCCTATAGAAGAGTATATTTCTTGCACATCAGCTAGGTTGCTGCGGTATGATTAATATTTCAGGCTGCACCGAATCACATTAAAAGTTATATAACAGTAAGTATATTTTTTGTCCAGCAAAGCAATTCTATATTCAATATTTCAGGCAACTCTAGAAGGCCACCAGAGAGCTATTATGGGTAATATGTCAGTCGAAGAAATTTACAAAGATAGACAAACTTTCTCAACTAGGGTAAGTTTATTCCATTAAATCCCGAGACTGTTTAACAATAAAATTTAGAGGTCAAAGTCTGTCCATTGGTCCAAACCACGTCATTATTAAAGACGTTAAAAAATGTCCCTATTACTGCTATACAATGTTTATGGAGTTAATAGTAAGAGTTGGGCAGTTCTTTGGTTATAAACAGTTACCTAGTACTTTCTAACAAATAAAATGCAATCAATGGGTTGGTTGTCTATAATATTTTCCACCTATTTTTTTATCTTATTAAACATTGGTCTAAAACCTACCACCCGTTCTCCTTGAGGTTATCTAATTTAATATGTTAAAACTTTTTGTGTTTTGATCGGTATATCAGTATGGAATCCACTTCCTGTACTGTACAGTAAGTGCGTAATATAAGATATAAATGAACGGAAAGAAAAATTTTGTTAGTAGGTATTCTTTTGTTTATATTTTTCTATTTAAAATGTAAATTGCCGATAAATGATTATTTCATCATGGTATTTAATTATCTTTTTTATCAATCTGTTCCTCTTTAAGTGAAAAAAAGTAAATCACAAAGATATATACCTAGAAAATTTCATCACACTCATGAAAATATTTTTTTAAAGGGGGGATTCACACAACTACCCTCCTAGGGGCTAGCAAAACAGGAATAAATCCATTATTTTCATTTTACCATCCGTGGAATAGTTTATAGAATTCGATAGATACCTAAATATTTAAAATTATCTTAATCAAAAATTAATTTGATAATCATGTTTTATATATATATGTGTGTGATTGTGTGTCCTTTAATCTGCAATGCTCAATTCGTTTCCTCACAATCTCTTTCTCATTTTATAATAAATACCTATTCTAATATTTAGCTTATCAATTTAATAAGACGTAATTACATATATGCCAAGTAATATAAAAGTTTACAAACTAAGGGACCAATTTCACTTGACATAGAGTAGCTTCGCTACTGATAATTCCAAATGAAATATTATCAATTATGACGTAAGTTTCTCAGTTGATAATTTTATGTGACGTAACATTTTGTTTCTTATCATGAAATTTAAAACAATAATTGTTTTTATTGAAGCAAAGCAACTCTATTTTACTTTTTACTCATTTCCACTAATTTTAAGCTGTCTAATCTTTAATAAAGTCTAAAAATGGTTTGTCTGTCTTTTTGCATGTTACAATTACAAAATTATGGGTAGTTGTCTTAGTTTTTTTATGTCATAATAAATTTTTTTAAATTTAAATAATAAAATTAAATGTGTGGTCCCGTTGGGTTTGCAGAAAACGGGGTTAATCAACACCCCTTTAAAGATATTCTCCTTTTTCAGCTCCATAAAGTTCTAAATCTACACCCCCTGTTATATCGCTGTGCATAAGACAGTTGTTGTTTTTTTCATGATATTATTTTATTTAATTATAATTTTCTTATTATCTACATGTGTTATCAATATTTTTAAAAGCGAAGCTTTTCTATAATTAGGGTCGGTCCGTCCGTCCGTCCGTCCGTCCGTACGTCCGTCCGTCCGAGATAGATAGCTTTTATTTGTTAATTTAGGCATGTTAGAATTGTCCTATCGATTTCAAACTTTGCATGATGATTCCTGTAGTAGTTAGGTACAATTTAGAAAGCGTAGCAACTCTATAATCATTACCAGAATGTCCGTACGTCCATTTTAAACATGTTGATTTTTCTAATTTTTTAACAGCAAATTTTTATGTGATCTAATTATCCGTTTGATCTGATTTTTGGTATATTGATTCCTGGGACAACAAAGAACAATATTTTAAGCGAAGCAACTCTATAATCAAATTCTAAAAATGTAAGTATGTCCATAAACTCAATAAACATTATCCTGTATCAAGAAGTTTTTCAACAAATTTACTTACAATTTTGCTTCGACTCTTATTATTTTTGTATTCTGATAATTCAGTTTAGACACTATACAAGTGTTAATGCCGTTTGTCCTACCGTTTCAGTGCTTCGCTTTTATGGATGTTGTCATCCTTGTTAAATATATACAGTGTACATTTCAAATAGAATTTAAATGTTTTTTTTATGGAGGCAAGAAATTGTAAACTTGTTTTCTTTCTTTTTGCATATGTCAGGAAGGGATATTTATTCTGAAGAAATTATGATTCTATGAAATTACCATTAGTTTAAGAGTTAATTTCGAATTTTGGCACAACCACGCCATTACTTATAATGTTTCAAACTGTACCCTCTGCTGCTATGTTATATGCTTGACATTTATAGTTGAAGTAGGGGAAATGCCTTTGCTCATTACCAATCAAAGGTCGCATGATCAAATGGCCTTTTGTCTGTAGATTAGAAGTAATTTATTTTTTTTTAATATATGGACGCCAAAAAATTATATTGGCCATTCCTCGAAAATGAAAATTGACTAGGTATATTTTACAAGTAGAGAGGTCGATTATTTTACTCCAATAAAACCCCTTCGTATGAAATTTTCTGCTATGTTTTATTTTTTTATAGTTTATTTCTGTGTTTTCTGTGATGTCTAATGTCTATGTGGTGCAAACTAAACTATTTGTTAAAAGCGAAGCTTTTCTATAATTAGGGTCGTACGTCCGTCCGTCCGAGATAGATAGCTTTTATTGGTTAATTTAGGCATGTTAGAATTGTCCTATCTATTTTAAACTTTGCATGATGATTCCTGTAGTAGTTGGGTACGATTTAGAAAGCGTAGCAACTCTATAATCATTACCAGAATGTCCGTACGTCCATTTTAAACATGTTGATTTTTCTACTTTTTTAACAACAAATTTTCAAGTGTTTTAATTATCCGTTTGATCTGATTTTTGGTATATTGATTCCTGGGACAACAAAGAACAATATTATAAGCGAAGCAACTCTATAATCAAGTCCAAAAATGTAAGTATGTCCATAAACATTATCCTGTTTTTAAGCAGTTTTTCAACAAATTTACCTACAATTTTGATTCGACATTTATACATTTATGTTCTGATTTTTCAGTTCAGTTACTATACAAGTGTTAATGTCCGTTTGTCCTACCGTTTCAGTGCTTCGCTTTTATGGATGTTGTCATCCTTGTTTTCTTTAGGATTTCAATTGCTAATACTTAACTCGTTACTTATTGAGTAGCGTAGCCACTCTAAAACTTTTCCGTTATAAATTATGCAACTAGATTGGTATCATGGCTACAATATAATTCTAGTGTAGATCCTTATATTAACTTCAGACGTTAGTATAAAAATTTTAGGAAAGTTCAAATTATTAAACAAAACAGAAAATCTTAATCTACAGATAATGTATTTACATTGTACAAAGTCAGAAAATCATAATAGTTATTTTTGGTTTAAATATGATTCGTATGGCGTCTCAAATTTGTTTATAATGTGTAAAAAGATAAAGATATTATTTTTTATCTCAACATATTTGTATATATTTGTCAGTGCTCGGCAGCCGCGCGTTAGCTGCAGTAAGCCTCAGGGAAATAAACCTTTTACAATTTTAGAAATCAGCTGGAAGTCTGAACCTGACACACAATGATTCTTTTAAAAAATTAGCATCCATCCATGCGGGCGCAAATTTAATTTTTTCTCGAGGCTTCTGAGCTCTACTATTTAACCAATGTCAGGATTAACTTTTAAATAGCTTTGCCATTATCACACTTTTTCGTCCTTGCTATTTTACTAACCTTATCAAATTCAATTGATTATCAAATTAATAAGAAGTTTAAAATTATTACTTTTAATTAGAGCAGCAACTCGACAATTTACCTATTTTAGGTATGCCTCTATGTCTTGTAAGTTCGCGCCTCCAATCTAAGGCATACATTTGCCCTGTCTCTTTATTTTATATTTTAAAACTTCGAGTATTTTCCTTCGCAATTTTTTTTTTTTTTTTTAATGCATAGGTAGGTATAGATTGTACTTTTTCTATCCGAACAATTTGTTTGTGTGTCTGTGTTTCGGATAACTTAGCAGATTTTTTATTTTTTTCTGCTACAATCATTAATTTGAGTCGTCTTATGCAGTATTTGAATGTATATTTGTCTGTCTATATAAAATTAGAAGTATTTTCGTCTTTTTGGGGGAATTTTCAATTTAGAAAGGAAAGATTTTTTTCATTTTGAAAATTCGATAGTTTTCTTTAAAACTTTTCTTTGGCCTACAAGTACCAAAAAAATAATTAGATTTATTTACCTATGTATTTTTAATTGTAGAAACCGTATAAATCCTTGAAATCAATTATTACATAACTGTTTAATAAATGTACAAATTTAGTAGAAACATGGATGATTACGTACATAATGTGGTCAAATCTTTTTTTTTAAATTTTATGAAAAATAGACTAATAGTGTTGAAGATTAAAAACAATCTATTATGAGATTTAACGTAGGCCGGTAACATTTTAACTAAAGGGGGGGGGGATGCGTAATGACATCTATTCTTAATCCGTGAGCAAAATGGTCTAAATATTGAGCTAGACCCTTCAAACTTGGTATATAAGCCTAGTCCTGTAGGTATTACATCTAAATGGCAAAAAAATCCAAAAATTTTTTATTGT
Source organism: Acartia tonsa (assembly GCF_053477335.1). NCBI lineage: Eukaryota > Metazoa > Arthropoda > Copepoda > Calanoida > Acartiidae > Acartia > Acartia tonsa. The sequence goes on from NC_137261.1 coordinate 32,646,701, forward strand.
TAGGTTAGGTAAGAAAAACCCTGCGGAAATAGGGTTTTTAGGCTTTTTTTGGTCTATATTGATGTTGAAACTTACCTTAAATTGTGTTTTCTTAGGGTTTTAATTTAAATACACTGTGTCTATTCATAAGGACATTATTTAAGATGATTCAGCAAGTTGGGGACCGACCCCAGGGGGCTAGGTGGGTGGCCCGCAAGGGTTAAGTGCATTTTTTCCAATATACATGTTGTGACACATCAAATTATAGGTTTTTTAGGTCAAGGAACTCAAATTCAGAGCTAAATAAGCATTAGACTAATCTGAAGCTAGCCCCAGCGGGCTAGGTTGGTGGCCCGCAGGGGTTAAGTGCATTTTTTCCAATATATATCTTGTTATATATCAAAATATAGGTTTTTTAGGTCAAGGAACTCAAATTCCGAGCAAAAATTAGCATTAGACTAACCTGAAGCTAACCCCCCCGGGCTAGGTTGGTTTTCTGCAGGGCTTAGGAGCATTTACCTAACCGAACCTAGAAACTTACTTATATTTTTACAGGTTTTTTTTCTTGAATAAACTGTGTCTATTAATGAGGACTTTATCTAAGATGATCCAGCAAGTCAGGGACCGACCCCAGGGGGCTAGGTGGGTGGCCTGCAGGGGTTAAGTGTATTTTTCCCAATATATATGTTGTGATACATCAAATTATAAGTTTTTTAGGTCAGTATCTCAAATTCAGAGCTAGAATAAGCATTAGACTAATCTGAAGCTAGCCCCAGCGGGCTAGGTTGGTGGCCCGCAGGGGTTAAGTGCATTTTTTCCAATATATATCTTGTTATATATCAAAATATAGGTTTTTTAGGTCAAGAAACTCAAATTCTGAGCGAAAATTAGCCTTAGACTAACCTGAAGCTAACCCCCCCGGGCTAGGTTGGTTTTCTGCAGGGCTTAAGAGCATTTACCTAACCTAACCTAGAAACTTACTTATATTTTTACAGGTTTTTTTTCTTGAATAAACTGTGTCTATTAATGAGGACTTTATTTAAGATGATCCAGCAAGTCAGGGACCGACCCCATATTTTATTATATTTATATTTTTATAGGTTTTTTCTTGAATAAACTGTGTCTATTAATGAGGACTTTATCTAAAACTAGCGGCTACGCCCCTAGAGGCCTCTAGGAGCACTTGAGGAGGGGGGAGTCGAATTTGATAACCCAATTTTTTATGTTAAATTTTAAAAGAAAAAGTAAAAAAAATTTTTGGGTGGGTGAACATTTGTTGGGGGGGGGGTCCCTTCCCCCTCCTTTTTTATTTTAAATAGAAAAATAAAAAAAAAATTGGGGGGGATTTTTATTTTTTGGGGAGTTTGGGGTGTCCCACTCCCCAAGAAAATAGTTATAAACCTTCCCGGGACCTATGAGAAGCTACCCTGTTAAGGAGAACCCGATCGGTTCAGCGGTTAGCAAGATCCTTCGGTACAAACACACAGACACACAGACATCCTGTTACTTTAGTATAAGGTTAGCCTTAGGTCAGTCCAATGCTTAAAATAGCCCTGAATTTGAGTTTCTTGACCAAAAAAACTTATAATTGTATATAATTGTATGACAACACATACTTTAGAAAAAATGCACTACACCTGTGGGCCACCCACCTAGCCCGCTGGGGTTGGTCCCCAACTTGCTGGATTATCTAAAATAATGTCCTCATTAATAGACACAGTTTCTTCAAGGAAAAAAACAAAAAGAATAAGTAAGTTTCTAGGTTAGGTTAGGTAAAATGCACATAATCCCTGTGGAAAATCTACCTAGGTAAGTCTTATGCCAATTTTAGCTCTGAATTTGAGTTTCTTGACCTTAAAAACCTATATTTTGAAAAATAACAAGATATATATTAAAAAATAATGCATTGAACCCCTGCGGGCCACCGACCTAGCCCGCTGGGGCTAGCTTCAGATTAGTCTCATGCTAATTCTAGCTCTGAATTTGAGTTACTAACCTAAAAAACTTATAATTTGATGTATCACAACATATATATTGGAAAAAATGCACTTAACCCCTGCGGGCCACCCACCTAGTCCGCTAGGGTCGGTCCACGACTTGCTGGATCATCTTAAATAAAGTCTTCATTAATAGACACAGTTTATTCAAGAAAAAAACCTGTAAAAATATAAGTAAGTTTCTAGGTTAGGTTAGGTAAATGCTCTTAAGCCCTGCAGAAAACCAACCTAGCCCGGGGGGGTTAGCTTCAGGTTAGTCTAATGCTAATTTTCGCTCAGAATTTGAGGTTCTTGACATAAAAAACCTATATTTTGATTATAACAAGATATATATTGGAAAAAATGCACTTAACCCCTGCGGGCTACCAACCTAGCCCGCTGGGGCTAGCTTCAGATTAGTCTAATGCTTATTTTAGCTCCGAATTTGAGTTCCTTGACCTAAAAAACCTATAATTTGATGTGTCACAACATGTATATTGGGAAAAATGCATTTAACCCCTGCGGGCCACCCACCTAGCCCCCTGGGGTCGGTCCCCAACTTGCTGAATCATCTTAAATAATGTCCTTATGAATAGACACAGTGTATTTAAGTTAAAACCCTATGAAAAAACAATTTAAGGTAAGTTTCAACATCAAAATAGACCAAAAAAAGCCTAAAAACCCCATTTCCGCAGGGTTTTTCTTACCTAACCTAACCTAAAAATAAAAAATTTTGGATTTTTTTGCCATTTAGATGTAATACCTATAGGACTAGGCTTATATACCAAGTTTGAAGGGTCTAGCTCAATATTTAGACCATTTTGCTCACGGATTAAGAATAGATGTCATTACGCACCCCCCCCTTTTGTATTTCTCTAATTCTGCGTGTCTTGAACCAGACTGACAGAATTAAAGACTTGTAGAGAGACTTTTCCGATGAAATATAATTTTGTTGAAAACTTATCTAATTGTAGTTTAATTAATGAAATTAGAATTGACATTACTTTTTTCAAAAATTAAAAATAAAATGTCTAAACTTTGTTAATATTCATTCTGTTAGTTAAAAAAATAAACTTGAAATGAAATTTGGGGGGCAGATAAAAAGATGTCCAGTAAAAAAAGGGAAAATTTCCATTTTAAAAAGTTTGTCTCAAATGATTCACAGTTGTCCAATTTGGCCAGAAATAGAAAAACAAAAATATTCGGCTTGAGACGGCAGTTTTCGACGCCTTCCCTCTTTAATTATATGTTTTAACGTAATCATCCTTAGTAGAATCAAACAGATATTGCTGTTTATATCAACTGCTAATATAATCTGTAATCTTATTTTTTTAATATATATAAATCTCCTTTTTATTCAAATAACCTTCATTGCAAAACATGTTACACAATAAAATGAGATTAAACAGTTTCATTTTCTTTGAAAATTTAAGCACAAAATGTATTACAATTTTTTATTACTCTATTGATAACTAGCGGCTACGCCCCCTAGAGGCCTCTAGGGGCACTTAAGAAGGAGAGAGTCGAATTGATAACCGAATTTATTATTCTATATTTTAATACCTAGAAAAAGTAAACAAAAAATTTTGGGGGGAAATTTTTATTTTTTTTTTGGGGGGGGGGAAGGGAGGGATGCCCTCTACCCATTTTGAATTTTAGTTAAAAGGGGGGAATTTTTTTCCAGGGGCGATTTCTCTTGGGAGGGTGGTGGTACCCACCCCCAAAATAGTTATAAACCTTCAGCAAGATCCTTCAGTACAAACACACATACAAACAGACATCCTGTTACTTTAGTATAAGGATATATTAAATAGAAATATTTGTATTTATATTATTTATATACAGAAAATAAATACAAGCAAAGAAAATCATTCCCATAAAGAGAGGGTGTCGTAGCTCAGTTGTTCAAGTCTCAATACATTCACACAGCAGCGTGTTAAGTCATAACATGCTTGAGCGTGAGCTAGCCCTATTGGCTATACAAAAGTGTCCATTCTACTCCATAACTACTTTGGTCCAAACAATAAGAACCTATGACTACACTTATACACACGCACACATTTCTATAAGAGGCGCGGCTTTTTTAGTTAAAAATATTTTAGATGAAAATAGAAACATAAATTGTCCATTTAGTTTTTGTGTGTAAAAAATTTAAAAAAAAACTATTATTTTTGTTCAAACTAAACCTACACTACAGTAAACCTAAATTACTTTTACGTGTATTCGGACATGCCCTAATAATAGAGTATTTGCACTTTTAAAATCATTAATAGGGAAAATTGACAAGGTATTAAACAATGAAGGATCTGAAAAGAAAATTAAAATATTAATAATTTAACCCATTAAAGGATTATGTCAGGTGTCTAAAGTTAAACAATTATTGAAATTAATATGGCAGGTGTCCTAGCTTAATTTAATATATTAGACACCCAAACTTAAATTTTCGTATGTTCTATTGTGAACTACTTTTCTCCCTCTTTTGATTAGGTTAATTGAATCCGCGCTATTAATGATTTTTATTCAGGTGTTTGATGTAGCCTCTGGCGATTTGATAAACATGGGCATCATGGTCATCTCCTACACTCTCAAGGACATCAGGTATCATTTTTATAACAAGGATAACATCATTATTATTCACAGCGGTGAGCACTGATACCCCCCCTGCCCCCCCCCCCCTTCTATTTTAAAATAGAAAATAAGATGTGGGGGAGAGGGTATTTTTACGTTTGTTTGTTTATGCTTTAGTTAGATTATGTTATATTTGGGTTAGGTTACCGTAGATTTAGACGGAGTAAAGGCCCACCACCGGGTTTAAGCATATGGGGAACTCCCCCCACCTTATTTTAAGTTATTGGTGTGAAAGCACAAATAAACCTTAATAATTAAATACCATAAGGTATATCAGGTTTTCTTTTAAAACTAATAAATATTTATTTTGACCAGGGACGATGTCGGATATTTGGCTAGCTTGGGTCAGGCTAGAACTGCGCAGGTCAAGAGAGACGCTCTGATCGGTAAGAAATATTATAATTCACGGCTTTAGAGTATATTTAAAGCATTCGTTAGTTATTTATATTTCCTATTCCTTCATCCCTTTATTGCTCGTCGAAGAAAGTGTTTTAACTCAGATTTTAAGTGTTAAATTAAACGAAAAAGTATTTACTCCAACTCTCCGTTCAAATAATTTTAAAGTTGATCAGGACATCTTTTAACTTTTAAGACATTAGAAAATAATTTTCTATCGTTCTAGAGGCAGTAATTGGATATTTATCTGCCAAAGTTGTAGGATATATTTATGAAACTTTGTGTAACTGACATTATTCGTTGGGTTAAATTTTTTTCTATATATTCGTTGGATTAAATTTTTCAGTCTTTCTAAATTATTTAAAACTATTTTAAAATAGAATTAGGTATTTAAAATAGTTTTACGTAAGTTTTATATTTTATATTTTGATTAGAAAAGAATATTTCATTGACTGTGAACATTTAGAAATGCCTTGGTAAGTCTCATTACACTACTCATGTTCTTTATTAAGGTGAGGCTGAGGCTAGACGTGACGCTGGTATTGCTGAAGCTTTGGCGGAGGAGGAAAGAATGAAAGCAAAGTTGCTGAACGATATAGATATTGCCAAATCCAAGAGGGACTTCGAGCTTAACAAGGCTAATTACGATGTAGAGGTATGATAATTATCAGTAGCTGCAGTGCGTTGTTTTCCAGAGAAGAATGGGACAATGGGCTGTTTATTACACAGCCCATTGTCCCCAGAGTTATATGATAACGTTTTCTTATTTGTTGGCTTGAAAACTTTGTGGTTTTAATTAAGTTGAGTGCGAAAACGTTTCAACTACGAAAGAAGGGGTTATTTTGTGTAACATCATTGGAGAATTATATCAATTTAGTGGCCATTGTGTTATTCCTCTAGATCCAAGGTTGTCATGTGTTGGCAAGTAGATCGAGATAAATTTTAATTTCAGGATACTTGTTTTTATCTTTAATAGGTACATTTGCTAGACAAAATTTTTTTTATATAATTAAAAAATCAAATGTTAGATTTTATCCTTTTTTGTCTTTTTTTGTTGCTATGCTTGGGTGATTTTTTACATCAAATTCCTAGAATTGCTATTATTTTACAAGATGTATCTGTGTTATGTTAGTTAATATACAGAACAAAAGTAATAAAACAAATTTTTGTGTTAAAAACTAATTTTTTAGTTTTAGATGCCTAATCAAAGAATAGATTACATAAGTGATATAAGAAAAGCCATTTCTTTATAAATAAATAAAAATATTTTTAATACTAGTTACAAATAAATTTGATTAATATTTTTTTGTGAGTTTCACAAAAATCGGCTCTTAAAGTTTCTTTCCATAATTATAAGGTAATCATTACTTGATCATTATTATTTAATTATTAATAGGTATTCTTTTAATAAAGTTTTCCTTATGACTAACTTATAATGATATTTCTGTAGCGCCAATACACTAAATCATTTTTCTGGCAGGTGAACACAGCGAAGGCAGAGGCGGAGCTAGCGTACAGCCTGCAGGCAGCCAAGGTGCAGGCCAAGATCAAGGAGGAGGAGATGCAGGTCAAGGTTGTGGAGAGGGAACAAAATATAAGAATCCAGGAACAAGAAATTATGAGGTAAGATATGGATTGCTGGAAATAAAAATGCTGGTTTAATTTATTTCGAATCCCTTCTTCCCCTCCAAAGCTACCAACGGCAGAATTCCACTCATAAATTCTTAAAGAAATATTCAACGTTCTTGTCATATCCCTAAGATTTCTGGTTATATCACACCGATAGGAGTAATAAAATAAATATAGAATGTAAACCTTAAAGAACGCCTGCAAGAAATAACACGCTTTAACTGCTGAAAGACTGCCACAAGAAGACCCAATACCCCAAATTTAAAGCCTTCAGCTTCAATAACAAAAAAGTTCTAGGCATTTCAAAATAGCATTTTATGTACAATGGAATTGTTGAAAGATTTCCAGTGCTCATAAAAGAAAAAACAATATTAAATTACGTCGCCTAGACACAAAATTATAACCTTATCTTTGTCAGAAACTTAGATTGCATGTAACTAATTATATTTTTACAATAAAAACACCACATTTCATAGTCAAAATCTATGAAAAAAATTCGATTTAAATTGCATTTTTAAACGAAAATCATAGCGGAAACAAAGGGGTAAACTAATACAAGCTTAGCTGTAATTGGTTGTTAAGCTGATTCAGCCTTCTGATTGGCTACAGTACATTCGGTACAACGCAAGTAAAACTTAATTTTTTAAAATGATTTTGACTATAAAAATGGGTATTTTTATTGTAAAAATATAATTAGTTACTGGAAACCTAAATTTTTGACACAAATAAGCTTATAATTTTGTTTCTGGGCCATGTAGTTTAATTTCAAAGTTTTCAACATGAGCATTGCAATTCTTTCAAAATTTTCATTGTACATAAAATGTCATTTTAAAATGCCTAGAACTTTTTTGTTATAGAAGCTGAAGGCTTCAAATTTGGGGTATTTGGTCTACTTGTGGCAGTCTTTCAGCAGTTAAAGCGTGGTATTTCTTGCAGGCTTCCTTTAAGTAGGTAACACAAATATGAAATATTCTAACTTTTAAAAGATTCATTTTATTGTTGGGGGGAACTCGAACCTTTTGGGTCTTAGGTTTCCCTTTCATAACCTTCACTTAATAATTATAAAGTACTACAAATACGTTGTTTGATTTTATTCCCAATATTTGAAATTTTACAGGAAAGAGAAAGAATTGGACAGTAAAGTGCGGAAGCCTGCAGAGGCTGAAAAGTACAGACTTGAGAAAATCGCGGAGGCTGAGCGAATGAGAATTGTTTTAGAGGCTGAGGCTTTGGCCGAGGCGAAACAATTGAAGGTATTGAAACTAAACTATAACTTTACAAAGCTCTACCCTGTATTACTAAAGATTTAAGGTAACTAAGATGTTCCAACATATTTCAAAAATAAGCTTAAAAAACATAAATATTAAACCGTAATTTTACGCATTTTGTATTAAATTATAATTAAAATGTTGTTAAGCCAATACTAAACCTTACTTTTACCATCTAGTTTCCAAATGATAATTAATATTTATTCATTATAAAATACCTTATAAATTAACTATAATATTATACTTGCTAGAATATACAGCAAGTACTTTGCAAGGTTTAAAAATACTAGAACAATTCTAATATTAAGGGAGACGCAGAGGCATACGCCATCGAAGAGTTGGCTAAGGCAGAGGCAGAGCAGATGGCAAAGAAGGCGGATGCTTGGAAGGAATACAAGGAGGCTGCGATGGTCGACATGATGCTTAAAGTAAGATTATACATTATTATTCTTTATAATAATTAATTGCTAATTTGTTATCCTGAACTATAAAAGTAACAAGGTCAAGAGAAGGTGAATAACTTTTTAGGGGGTGTTGTGTGCCACCACCCTCACAAGACAGTAAACCTTAAGAAATTACCCTGGCATCCCCCCAAAAAAATTACAATTAAACAAATAAGCTAAAATCTTTTATTCCTAGGTCTTTTTATAAGCATAGCACTCATTTAATTATGCTTTATTATGAAGGTGTTGCCACAAGTTGCCGCCGAGGTGAGCGCGCCCATCTCTCAGACCAAGAAGATCACGATGGTGAATTCTGGCGATGGTCCTATTGGCGCCAGCAGAGTGACTGGAGAAATTCTTGAGATCATGGGCTCTCTGCCTGATACAGTCGAAAAATTGACTGGAGTTAGCATTAGCAAGGTTTGTTTTTTTAACTGTGTGCAAAACATTTAATTGAACAAGAAAAGAAAAAATTTATACACGAAACCTATACCTACTGGATTTTCAGCTGTCGTTTGGGGGCAACACTTAGTAAATTGACGAGCTTTTTATCTGAAATATTTTTTATAAGTTCTGCATATGATGTTAAGGATAATCCGTTTTATACTGAAGACATTATAATTTCTAACTAGGGACTCTTTGTTACATAGATTTTATGAGTAAGGGAGAATGCCTTGGTGCTTTAATAGTCCATACCCAGTGATAAGTAACTTCATTGAAAGGTCATACAATCAAAGAGACGGTTGTCCGATAAGTATTAATCCCGTGGGAGTGAAGTCGCTTAATAAATGTGACTACCTTAGATTCTTGCAAGGCGACATTAGCCACCAAACCGTGGTTCTCATACATGATAGATGCTAGGTTATAGGTAATGTATCTTCAGAACAATTTCTTTGTTTTATAAAAAAAAGGAGTCCATCCTTTTATTAGTGGATTACCTATAAAATTTTTAACTTAAAAAATATATCTATGTTGCTAGTATTAGTTTGGGTTAGTATCCTAAAAAAATATCAAAATGACCGCATTGAAATGCTGATTACAGATCTGAAAACCGTTTTGAAAAATATTGATTCAGTCTGAAATGATTTTCAAATAACCTACCAAAATGAACAATTTTGACTAAATCAGCCTTTTTAGGTACTTAATGAGCTCTTATTCGAACTAGGAGCAATATTTTTCAAAACGGTTTCCAGATTCATAATCAGCATTTCAATGCGGTCATTTTGATATGCAACATGCCTGTGTTTGAAGGAATTTCAATTTTTGGTTTTATAAGGGGGCGGGCACATTTTTTAACCCCCGCGCGCTTGTTGTTTTTGGATTAAAAAACCTCTTTCAAATTTCACAGGGTTTTATATTGGCCCAGTAACCCTTGCCAATGTGAAAAAATGTGAAATTCCAAAAAAGTTGGAAATCAACTCGCCCTATTAAACATCCCCCTTTTTAGTAGCGAAGCTATTCTATAATTCACTTTGTCTATCCGTCAGTCCGTAACGCTATGGGGGAAATGGGATTTACTCAGCTCCTATAAAAGATAGAAAGCTGAAAGTTCTTGTCAATGTTTCCATTAATATGGAGCATAATCTATAATTCAAAGTAGAACGATGTCTGTCTGTTTGTACCGAAGTATCTCGCTAACCGCTGAACCGATCGGGTTCTCCTTAACAGGGTAGCTTCTTATAGGTCCCGGGAAGGTTTATAACTATTTTGGGGGAGAGTACAACCCCCATCCCCCCCCAAAAAAAAAATTTCTTTTAAAAAAGTCTAAATTAAAAAATGGGGTTTTGGATTCAACTCTCCCTGCTCAAGACCCCCTCTAGGCCTCTAGGGTCGAAGGCCTAGTTAAGTATAAAACATCAATAGCATTCAGACAGCTTTTTAACAGCTTTTACTTTTTGCAACAGATTTTCTTGGCTCCTACAAAAGATACACGACTGAAACTTCTTGCCAATATTCCTTTCTTTATGCTCCATAATTAGGTATGAAAAATCTATGGTAGTCTGACTGCTTTTAAGTTGCTTTTCTTTTTAAAACTTTCAGACATAAACCTTAATTTTTTAAGGTTTCGTGATTTTTATTTTTTGCATATTTATTTGCATATATTTATCTTTCTTTTCTTTGTTATGATAACAGTTCATCTGCTCTATAACTCACTTTGTCCGTTTGTCTATTTCATTTTAGATTTTGTGCTTCGCTACTTATGGATGTTGTCATCCTTGTTTCAATTTATTTTAAAAAAAGATTTGCCAAGGTCTATAACAATTTGAACAAGAAAGGAGAAAAGAGGGAAAAATTGCAACTATTAAATGCTGCCAATATTTAGGTCAATATTTGATTTGTACCCTTTGTTTATTTTTTTGAAATGAAAAGTCAATAAATATTTATAAGATTGGTACTATACGATATTACATTTCATTGCATTTCAATTGGAAGAGTAGGATAGATTTATACATTATTTATAACAAATACCAATTTCAAATATTTCAATATTCAATCAAAACAAGGAGAATTTTGTTTACAAGAAGCACAGAAGTATTAATCAATAAATTAAAATAAATGAGTTATAGGGGAATGCATGAGTTTGTCTTTACAAATTACATTTTCTAAATATGCTTGAATTTTTACCAATTACGACGAAATGTAAAAGAGTTTACTGTTCTTTATTATCTCAAATGTCTTTAATACTTACATTTGCCTCTCTTAAAGGACATAGATGTTAATCTAAAGAATTTAATTTTGAGTTGTTAGGCTACTAAAAAACTTAATATTTATCTCTTTATACAATGTACACAATATTTATTCTTTTTTCTCCATTTTTTCACCCAACATTATTTTAAAGTTCGCAACAAAAAAAATTGTTGATAAAAAGATAGAATACTTTTTCTCGTATTCATTTGAATCCGGTGGATAGGAACCGGTTCTCATGAATACGAAAAAACTATGTCTAGCATCGTATTATATCCAGTTTTCTACGAATATAGAATGTACAAGGCACCGGCTAAAAAAACTGGTTTTAATCTTATAATTGTACATTCTATATCCGCGGAAAGCCGTTTATAATACGATACGAGAAATAACTATTCTCGTATTCATTCGAATCCGGTGGATAGGAACAGGTTCTCATCCATACGAAAAAACTATGTCTGGCCTCGTATTATATCCAGCTTTCTACGAATATAAAAATGTACAATCATAAGATTAAAACTGTTTTTTTTTAGCCCGTGCCTTCGGCACCTCGGTGCTAAAAAACTGGTTTTAATCTTATAATTGTACAGTAGATTCTATATCCATGGAAAGCTGTTTATAATACGATGCGAGAAATAACTATTACTGGATATTTTATACAAAATCCAGTTTTTAAGCGTGTTGAAAATATTTATAAAAGTGAGAATATTTTCTTTGAATATCTAAACTACATAAAACTGGTTTTCTTTCTAATTTAGTACCTAGATACTAATAAGGGAACCTTCATCAAGATAATCTAAGTCTTGAATATATTTTTCCCGTATATTTTTTGAAAAGCGAATGGTAATTCTTTGAAGTGTACACTATCTGGTTTTAAAAAATGACTCTAAACCTTTTACCATGTTATTTTCTGCAGACAACTGTCATTCGATAATTTGTTCTGTTTAAAAAAAATTGTTTAATAATTCATTAATATGTTTCAGAAATTGAGTGGTCATGCTTGAGAAAAAGTTACGGGGCACACCGAGAGAGGTCAATCAACACAACAAAATGATACAAAAAAACTCTCTGATAAAACAGAAAAATCATCAGCTGCCTTAATGATTGAAAATATTGAAATTGATAACAGTGATGTACAAATTAATGAACTTTCAAACCAGTCTGAATTTAAATTGGAGGATTTTTTTATACAAGAAATAAACCAAGCGGACTCAAATTCCCTCATTTATTTTTCCAAATCCACAGAACCCCCCAAGAAAGATAAAATTCCTTTAATGCGTGATAATTTTTCAGGGTTTAAATCAGTAAATAACGAAAAAGCTTTTTCAAATGAAGAAAATGAAAATTGTAAATATATTAAAAATGCAAATAATTTAGTGGCAGCTGTCGCATCCACCCCGCAACATGTTGGTAAAGAATTGACACCAGTAGAAACAGTTGAGGATTCAGTTCACACTTTTTATAAATCACCATCCCCGACCAATAAATAATGGGACATGAATTTTGTTTGACAAATCATTTAGTAGAACCATATAAAAGAAAAATAAGAATAATCCAATAAATAAGGGAGAGGAAACTGGCATTACATTACGCCTTAGCGCCAATGCCAGGCTAATTTAAAAACATTAATGTTTATGAGAATTTGGAAAATAGATTTAGATTTTTTTCTTATACGAATATTTGTGTAATTAAATCTTAATCTACTTTTTGTCTCCAAAAATACATGTACTAGGTATCTATTTAAATTATTTTAATAATTTCTAAGATATAAAATACAACTTCAGTCACAAAAGCTAATAGAGAAACAATTTTTTGATCAAAATCCAGTACAATATTGACATTTTTCAATTTGTAAAGGTAATAAACATCAATGAAAAGCTACTTTTCCTCCAACTTTTCTTCTAAGTTTTTCTTACCAGAATCATCTCTTTTAAAAGCTGAGAGTAAAATGTTAATAATGTTAATTGTATGCAGGCATATAAATTTCGGCCTATTTGTTATGTTATCAAAATTTTTACCGTAATGATTGTTTTGTAATTTGTGCCATGATTTATTTTTGAGAGGGACAAGTGTTTTTAAACAAATAATAGAATGGAAGAGACAATGATTCAAGAAGACTTTTAAAGGTTTTTTATTATACCTTTGACCTAAACTAAACGCATAATTGAAAGTCTACTTGTTTCTCTTTATAATTTTTGCAGTTGTTACAATATTCTATCATTTTTTAGAAGACTTGTCTTTTCCCTTAATTTTTGTGCCTAACGCTTTTTAAAAAGTGATTAAATGTAAAACTTAAAATCTATTTTCAAAACTCTTTTCCTAGTCATATAAATTTTCAAAATTACTCCAAATGGCTATTGCTTATTCCGTACAATTTTTGTAATAAAACAAATAGTTTTTTGTTCAAACTGTAAAAGTACAAATATCTTTTCCCGCTATTTTTTTGTGTTCTTTTCAGAGGATTTTTTTTATCAAATGTATCTAACAAATGATTTAATTCAAAATAATATTTCAAATATATTTTTCGAATTATTTCAGTTGTCAGTAACATCTATTCCTGCTTATACATATTTGTAGGTTTAAGAAATTTGCACTATGGTACAATAAAAATATTATATATTTGTATAATAAATAAGCATCATATGATATTTGATAAATATAAATAAAAAATAATAATTTAAAATATAAAATTTTCTAAAAATATTTTTATACTTAAGGAATTTTTTTGGAATATACAAGGTATATTTGTAATAGAAGTTTCATAGTTCATCAATTCTATTACCTTCAATGAGGCTTTAAATTTAGGTATACTCGATCAAAAAAAGATTATTTTTTGCTTAAAATAGAAAAAAAACTTAATTTTATATCTTAATCATTAAACCTTTCTCAAATTCTCAGCCAACTTTTGCCAATTTTAGAAATAAAGACGAAGAATTAATTGAGGTTTTAGTCAGAAAGAAAAACTATTTATAAAACAATTGGATATAGAATACGTGGATATTGTTAAAGGGGAATTTTTGTCGTCAACTTAGGTTGCTAATATAGTCCTCAGATATTGGTTAATACGTTTTTTTATGGTAAAGGGGCGAGATGGAGTAAAGCCATAGGTGGTGTGGGGTATGGCTGTATTTGCCAGCTGGGAGAAATATTTTATCAAATATGCGAGAATCTCCTACAATACCAACGTATTCTATATCAATTAATAAAAATATTTTTTTTTCAATAATGATTAATTTGACTAGCTTAACATTAGAGCAAAAAAATTTCTTTGGAAAAAATTTCCATCTTTAAATTTGTATTTTTATAATTGTCTTGTTAATATTTTGTTTGAGATTTATAATCGAATTTGTTTTGTTTTACTATGTTTTGTACATTAATTGTATAATATTATTGTTAACTGTTAAATAAGTTGAATTTGGGAATATAAGGATGGGTGTTTTAAAAAGGTCTGCTTAGCTAAATTTGTTTTATAGAAAACTTAATTTATCTTTGCCTTTCCATGTAAGGTTAAAGTATAAGTATATGCAGGATAAATGTTATTTTTTTTTTTTTGGGGGGGGGGGTGAAAAAGGACATAGCAGTCAAGTGTTTACTTAAAAATCAGTGCAAGCCACTTTAAAGTGTCTTTATTTCTTCAAACGAGTTCTTCCTAAGTTCAGAAAGGACAAAACTCTACTTTCGATAATATTTTAGAAGGTTATATTTGATTTTGAGCTTGGTTAAGATCTGTAATTAAAAATACTACTCATTTCAAATCTTTTCCAAATAGTAGTTCCTGTTCCTTATTTTAGGTTATTTATTTTCCCTTTTTTTACTTTTCTAATTTTATGAAATTTGATTTAAAACTTGAATGTAATAGAAACGAATGTAACTTTCCGAGCCTTGTAAATGTTGTTTCATTAACACCTACACAATTTACTTATTTAGGCATATTTATATTATGTACAGTAATTTTGAATTGGACATAAATTATATTTCACATTATCGAGTCGGCTGTTTTATTTCACGGATTGGCAAAGCACTTGAATGAAATATTATTTTCAAACTCGTAAGAGATGTTATTCGCCAAAATGCAGAGACATCTTGTGGTAAAAACTTTATTTCTAAATTTAATTACTGTTGATATATCAAAATATATGTTTTTTTTTATAATTAATAAATTGTGTTTGTGTTAATCTTAAAATTGTGATTAACCATATTAATATAATATTGTTGTTAAAAAATTGTCTATTTTGATAAATTTATCTGTGAATTATTAATAAACACTAATTCCATACTCAGCCATTTTAATTGTTTAGAATAATTATCAGCTAAAAATAAAATTTAAAAAATATCCGCCAATAAAAACGTCTCTTAAGGGGCGTTTTCTCGCATTTTCACAATGGCTTTTGGTTAGGTTAGGTGATTGCCCCGCAGGGGCTGGATATAGGAGAAAAGCTACTATGAAAATACGAATAAACGAGGCGTTGCCACGAAAGGAAATATACCAAAATTAAATATTGGTAATTTATGAAGGACTGCCTAACACTGATCATAGCCCCATCGTTGCTTATAACAACAGAAAAATGAAGAGTAAATGAGGAAATAATGCTTCTCTGAACAATTCTTAGTAAACATTTTTCAAATAAACATTGATAATATTTACAGTAAAATCTGGAATGGATAAAGAGTTACTTATTTGTTAGTGCTTTTTCTTGAATCTTATAATCTTTGTATATATAAAGGTAGATGAATAAAAGTTAAAACCTTCGACATAGTAAACTGTAGTTTAGGTACCATCTCGCAGTTTTTTGTTGACAAATGTTTGGCCGTTGCTTATGATTTGATTATTTTAGGTGCGGTTAGTTTAAGTAAAGGTTTTTAATAACTCGAGTGGTGGGTTAGAAACATCCACGTCAGAGAGACACCCTCTCCCCCCAAAGGAATTTGGGGTGATAGGAACACCCAAAATATTTTTAATTTTACCCCCATTTTTGTGGGAGGGAGGAGGGGTATTTACCCAATTATTACTTCGCTCGCCATAATGCCCCCTCCCCCAAAATAATTAATAAAAAAGCGGCGTTTCGTCGTATTTTCACAGTAGCTTTTGATTTGTTATTTTAGGTTATTTGGTTAGAAATAGGAGAAAATCTACTTTGAAAATACGACGAAACGCCCCTTAAGCGGCGTTGTCAAGAAAGGAACTATACCCCAAAAAAAAGCTACGGCGTGTTGGTAACTTTTGTAAACCCTTCGTGCCTGAATCCTATATCTTGTTTGATGTTATTTTTTGCATTTCCTTGCCATCTATTTAGATAATCCTAAATTCAGGAAATTTTCATTTTGGCAAGAACATCTTTCTTATAGAAACAAAGATAATTCTATCCATTAGTAACACAACCTAGGAAGAGTAGATTCTAATCCTATTATATTTAATAGTGAGGTTTTTAATTTGTCTTATAAAGAACTCGAAAAACTAGATACTAGGTTCTAGATTTTCGGGAAGTTTCACATAGTTCCCATTTTTTACCATTTGATATAGAGCCCGTAGATTTAAAAGGCACAATTTCATACATGGTAATTAAAATCGAGACTGTTTTACATCTCTAATATGGCTCAGAGCGGAATCGAACTCGACACCTTGATAAAATTGATATTTATAGATAAATAAATTACATTCTATGCCGTATTCTTTATGTGATTTTGCTAATGGACTTTTAACTTATGTAATACAGGGGAAGGAATATGCATTCAAAATAAAAACGTAAAGTACCTTTTAAAGTTAAACTGTTAAATCAACATATAAACCTAAATTCATAATAACATTAATATATCTTCACAAAGCAGATAATGGTGGCTAGCAGTTCCACCAACCCAGGATATTTTCTGAACTTGAACCAGACAGTGCAATGAAGCCTCTACCACTTGCTTAAATAAATTTTAACAAGGATGACAACATCCATAAAAGCGAAGCACTGAAACGGTACGACAAACGGACACTAACACTTGTATAGTGTCAGAACTGAATAATCAGAATATAAATGTCGAAGCAAAATTTAAGTAAAATTGTTGAAAACTGCTTGATACAGAATAATGTTTATGGACATACTTACATTTTTAGGACTTGATTATAGAGTTGCTTCGCTTATAATATTGTACTTTGTTGTTCTAGGAATCAGTATACCAAAAATCAGATCATTCGGATTAATAGATCACATAAAAATTTGTTGTTAAAAAAGTAAAAAAATCAACATGTTTAAAATGGACGTACGGACATTCTGGTAATAATTAAAGAGTTGCTACGCTTTCTAAATCGTACCTAACTACTACAGTAATCACCATGCAAAGTTTGAAACCAATAGGACAATCCTAACATGCCTAAATTAGCGAAAAAAGCTATCCGTTACGGACGGGCCGACCCTAATTATAGAAAAGCTTCGCTTTTAAAAATACTCTGTATAATAAGTTTTTCTATTTCTTTTTTATTCTACATGTCCCAATCCTTGTTAAATCTAAGGATTTTTCTCACATTTTCATTTTCTTTACTCTTTTCTTAAGATTAACTTGTTTTATAATAATAAAAGGAAATTCGTTATGCTTTTCCTCATTTAATAGCAAAATATTTTGTATATATTGTTTTATTTTTTTATTAGTAATAAGGAAATTAGCTTCAGTAGGTAGCTTCTTGTAAGCTATTATTCATGATGACATATTCTTAATTGCCTTTGGCCCAAGTATGTTTATCTAACTGAACTGTCTGTCCACAAGAAAAAGTAATAGATTTTGTTTAATAACAAAAAATGAAGATTTTTATTCATTTTTTTTTAATTTCTTTAATCTATAAGTTTTTTTAGCATGGCTTGGCTTTAAACTTACAAAAAAGGGCTTTGTAGTCGTTTCTAATCCTGACTTAAACCATTTACATTTTAACTGATTTTAGATGTACAGTGCAGTACAAGTTATGTCATTTTAAAATCAAAGTTTTTCTTGTTACAAATAATCATAAAGATAAGAATTACAAATGAATCTTTTATAAGGAGCGAATCATCTGCTCTAGAATTTAAAATGTCCGTTAAACACGTGATTTTCTTAGTCGCTATTTAAGATAGGCGGCTGAAACTTGTTGTCAAATTCCCCATTATTATTGCTCATTATTAACTACAAAATGACGGACAGCTTAAGCTTTTTTTGCTGCTTTTATAATTTTCTCATGCGACAGACATAATGAAGGATAGACGGACAGACACTAACAGTTGTAAAGAGTGGGATTTAAAAACGAAAAGATTAGAAAAAAGAAAATATGTAAAATTACTTGTTTTTTACAATGTAAACTTGAATAAGTGTTTGTATATTAGGTTTCTGTATAAAAATATCTTTTCACAACTTTTTAAATTATAAAAGATTTTTTTATAAAAAGTTTTGAGAAAACCTAGTAGTGTAATGGAATTTCTTAGTTTTACTCATTTAACTTCTTAGAATTAAAATTACAACAAATAAGATTCACTTTTAAAATTAGTTATATCTGTTTGTTTCCAAACTAAGTTTAGATATGTACCAACAGCTATTAGTCTATATATTTTTGAGTTTCCCCACGGATATATAGCTAATTCTTATATATTAGTAAAATAGTAACTTAGTAAGGTTTTTTTTGTCTGAAACTAGAGATAAAAATTTCATTAACTACTGAATAGATTGATGCTTTATATAGTTTCTGGGATGGTTTTAGGCTATTTTTGTAAAGTAATTGGAGAAAAACGCTTTTAATTAAGCTTCACCCATCCAAGGCACTATCACAGGGGGGAGGGGGGTCCTTCATGCGTAAGAAGGTACGAAAGAGAGAAGGGGGGGGGGGGGAGTGTTCATTCTTTCGTAAAAAGATAAGAATTGTGCTAATCTTACCTAACTTATTATAATGTCCATTTACGATATTTCATACCACCAAGTACTTTTTATCCATTTTTAAATATTGATTATAATTTTTTTCTTTTAATATTTTTTTAACGAGGGTACTACTCTATAATCCAAGATGTCCGTCCTTTCTTTTATTTAGGTTTAAATCTTGGGGTGGTTTGAAGTTTTCCAGCCCTCTTCCTATCCCGCTGAATACAGAGCCCCTGGATGCTAGAGGTGCAGTCGCTAGTATACATATACACGGTGTTTCAGAAAAAATGTGTTTTCCGTTTTTCTGACACAACCAGAAGGAATACAGAAAAAACGATTATATGTCCTTATTCTCTGTAAAAAAAGTACATCAAATTTATAACAGGTGTTTTTCATTATCTCTAAAAATACGGCCTCTATGATAGGTACATAGTTTCCAAAACTGCTTTATGTGAAAAATGTTGTGCAAGAAAAATTAAAATAACTGTTCTATTATGTATAAAAAAATCTTAAAATTTCAATATAATTTAGAAAAAGGTATAAGAAAAGTACCTTAATGAGTTTTAAAGGTGAAATGCTTTTTAGCTCCTCACAAAAGCATTTTTAAGAAACTGCAATTTGTCATTTTTTCACATTTCTTGATTGTGATGCATTTGCAGTAAAAGAATCTTCTTTAATAACGCAGGTTATAGTAAAAAGAAAAAAACTCCTTTTTATTTGACAAAAAAATCTCTAAAGACAAAAAAGTTATTGAAGTTTGAATTTTTTTATCAAAGCATTTAATTACAAATTATGGATAAATTATGAGTTTATATCTTAACCTGTCAATCAAATTAAAGGATTATAGGAATAAATGAGGGGTGTGGATTTACGAACATGAGCAATTTTTAAGGTCATGTTTCTTAAGTATACAAAAAGAAAAACTGAATATTTGTTTTCAGTGAGGGAATTTTAAATGAATTATTTAGTGTAATTGGTAGAAAATTGTATTGGCCGTATTAAGATGTTGTTTTCAAGTGAATAAATTTTTGAAAACCAACCTTAAGGAACAAAATTCTACCAGAAAAAAACATCATACGCATCTTTTGAAATATTTATGCTGTAAAATGCGCCGTTATTTTCAGAGATATTAAAACACCTGTAACAATTTCGATGCATATTTTTATAGAGAATATTGACATATAATTATTTTTTTTGTACTCCTAATGGTTGTTTCCCAAATTTGGAAAACGCAGTTTTTTTTTAAACGCCCTGTATATGATATTGATTCTTTAAATTTTCATAACATGTTTTATGAAGTAGTGTGAAAAGAATTTTTAAATTTTCAAGTACACAATAAAAGGATAAAAAATCAAAGCATCCATAAAAAGCGGAGCTCTCAACAAAAATTAAAGAAACACATTTAATAAGTGATTTTAATAAGGAAGAAACAGAAAAGGTGTTACAGAAAAAACAGTTAATCCAGTTAAAGGTTGAAAATTTCACCTTAGAAAGGTTTGTGCCAAAAAAGCTAAACAATGCATTAACATATCAAATATAACACACAGAACTTCTGGTTATGATTTATATTAGCTATGCTTCGAGATTATTACTTTTTATGAATAATTTTAAAAAAGTGTAAGAAAGTAAGTTTTTTTTACAACGCAGGACGAACTAATGACTCCAACTATAGAAAAGTTCCGTCATCAATGAAAAAATTACACAAATTTGAATTCATAAATATATTTCTCTTTTATCAATATTCTTGTATAAGTTAAAAATACACAAAACAATTTGAAGTAAGTTTATAATAAATATTTGAGTATGATTGTGGGAGGCTTTTCCAAATAAATTGTCCAAAATTCATTTCATGTTTAATAAGTTTAGTACTTGTTGAATTCTCAAGCAACAGACAAAAAAAAACCAATAGCTGTACATGATTTGATAAGAAAGTCCTTATTTTTTTAAGAGATTAATATGCAGGTTTTGGACAGTTTATAGAAATTACCACACAAAGTTTATATTTTTGAATCATTTGAAGTCAACTTAAATTACTTTTAAACAAGTATAATAACATTTACGAGATTATTATTACAAAAACTGTGTAAACAACAAAGATATAATCAGGAATAGATACTAGGCTTCTCAACAAAAATATAATTACGTACAATTGTAGAAAATTGAAAAGCAATACATAACAAAATAACTTAATATTTGCAACATTATAAACCAAAGATTACAATCAAAGCTGAAATAATATTTAAAGGTATCATAAAGATATTGAGGCATACCTCTCTACCATGATGGATTACCTTATGAAGAAAATAGGCAAACATAATGTATGAAAGGATATGTAAAACATATGAAATAGATCTATAATATAAATTATGTTGATAAATGTTTTATTTCTATAAACTAGAATTTAAAATTTTAGAATCAGTTATGAAACTTACATTCTGTTTTGAAAAATTTAAAAATTCTAAGAATGAAACTATCGTAGATCATGTTACTGTAAACCTAAATTTGTTTTAGAATACTTAAAGAAAATTTAACAATTCAAAAAATTACAAATTCATTAACACTTTTATTACATATTTTACTAAATTATTTTTAAAATCCTGTGATCTATCCCTGCATAAAATAGAAGTGAATTTTCATGTATTTAATTTAAAATATTTATTATACAAATTGTATAATAGTTTCACATTCTTTAGATTTTTTTGTAGATTAAGTCGGAAATGCCATGATTTTTAAAAACCGTCCTAAAAGGGTCAAACATCTCACTGCACAGTAAGATATATAAGTTGGAAAGAATTTTAATGTTAGAAGGAGATTTGAAATCTGCATCAAATTTTAAGGATTTTTTTTATAAAATTCAATTTTGGTATAATTCTTTATCTAAAAGCGGAAATACAATTTAAGTTAATTAATTTTGACATCTGTGATTAGTGGATTGAAAATTATCTGCGCTCTGATTGGAGAAGCTTAAGTGTCGCACATCATTCAACCAAGTAGAGCGCAGGTAGTTTCCAATCCACCTATCCTATTGGTCAAAATTTATTAACTTAAATTGTATTTCCGCTTTTAGATAAAGAACTATACAAAAAGCGAATTTTACAAAAAAAAATCCTTAAAATTTGATGCAGATTTCAAATCTCCCTGTAACATTAAAATTCCTTCCAACTTATATATCCTACTGCACAGCCTACATTCGCGATGACAGAGACCCCATACACTTTCAAACATAGGCAAATAGTACGATGACAATTAAACACTTAAATGCAATTTTAAAAATTGAAATTATATTTGGTTAAAAAAACTAGTTTTCTTGAAAAAAAACATTTGATAAATATTTGAAAATTATGGAAAAAACCAAACAAAATAGGACCCTAAAAGCATCTACGTTATTATAAGATTTAAAAAAACTGGCTCAGAATTGACCAAAAAAATAAATTATGCCTATTGTGAATGTGGCTAATGAAAATGCGCATACAAATTTTTTTATCGCACCATTCTAGATTAATTGTTGTCTTTGTTGTGCCAGTTCTTTATTTATGTCCTGAGGGGTCAATCGTTTGGCCGGTACCTGTTTTCAAAGTTACAAAAAATATTTTTCATCGCAAATCAGACTTGATCCAAATTTTCAAATTTAAATATTAATTAATTCTCACACGACAAAAAAAACGGATGAAAGGTAGAGAGGAGTATTTGAGAATTTAAAGCAATTGGAAAAAAATGGTTTCAGGCTATTGTTTTGTTACCATCTTACTCCCTTAAAGTTCCATGCTATGGGTACACCAGCTAGTAAATAATAATATTAAAAGAAATTATTTTCTCCTTCTAACTTACAAATCAAATATTATTTTTATGTTTAATATTCACAAAAATTGTATTACGCAATCTTTAATTATTATCACATTAACTTTATTACTTTTCTTTTTACACAGGAAATCTTTAATATTGCTTCATTTTAAAATTATTTTCATAGTTTAAATTATCATATTTCGATTGACATGTATAAGAATAAAGAGACCAACGTTTAAAATAATTTTTGTGTTTTGTTTAAAGTTGAAGCTGCTATTCAGGATAGAGCTCGGCTTCGGGTCTTCAGCTAAAAATAATAAAGATATTTAGTGGTCAACCTTCCTTTTTGATAACTTTTCTTAACAAAAACTTTTTATTTCTATTCACATCTTTTTGTTCTTTTTATCACAGAAAAATATGTCGTATTCCTTTTTTTGCTAAGCTACTCCAAGGATCTCGCTAACCGCAGAACCGATATGATTCTCTTTTATATTGGAGCTTCTTATAGGCTTCTTATAGGTTTAGGAAAAGTTTATAACTATTTTTTGAGATTATACCTCAAGCCCCACAGCATTTTTTCTTACTTTGAAATTAAAAAGCACTAAAATTGATAGTGGAGAATTGATTCTACCCCCCACCCTCATAAGTGCTACTAGAGGCCTCTAGGGAGAAGCAGACGCTATCAAACATAAATTAAAATATTCTCTAAATCCTACCTTCCATAATGTACAGGTGGATGGTGGTTGGTCGGAATTTAGGTATTGCACAAGAATAATCACCACTATCTGATACATTCGCCTTAAAATTAAGAATATTGAGTAGCTGCGCTACATACAGTAAATATCTATCTATCTATCTATCTATCTATCTATCTATCTATTTATCTATCTATCTATCTATCTATCTATCTATCTATCTATCTATCTATCTATCTATCTATCTATCTATCTATCTATCTATCTATCTATCTATCTATCTATCTATCTATCTATCTATCTATCTATCTATCTATCTATCTATCTATCTATCTATCTATCTATCTATCTATCTATCTATCTATCTATCTATCTATCTATCTATCTATCTATCTATCTATCTATCTATCTATCTATCTATCTATCTATCTATCTATCTATCTATCTATCTATCTATCTATCTATCTATCTATCTATCTATCTATCTATCTATCTATCTATCTATCTATCTATCTATCTATCTATCTATCTATCTATCTATCTATCTATCTATCTATCTATCTATCTATCTACCTATCTATCTATCTATCTATCTATCTATCTATCTATCTATCTATCTATCTATCTATCTATCTATCTATCTATGTACCTGTGTAATGGCAAGCCTACTTGTTACTCTCTCTTTTTCAAGCTCTGTTAGTATCCTAAAAATAATAAATTTTCACGTATTAACCTATGAAATCAACATGCAAGTAATATATTAGAAAAACATAAATTTAAAATTTTAATAATATCAGTACTTTGTCGTGAATATCATCACATAACAGTCAATAATGCTTATAGACTTTAAGTGTTCTTTCATGGGCTTTGTCCAATGTTTTTCTCTATGCCTATGAGGGATATTTGGCGCTTGGTAAAGAGAAATTGACCTGTTTGTGGCCAATAAATTTACCTATACTAGAAATTTCAATTGTCGGTTATATAAAGGTTAGCAAAAATTTCATCGTTTTTAGTATTACGCAGTTTAGTGCTGACAATTTCAAAATATCAAGATAAAGTTCGTCTGAAATTGGAAAATAAGAAACACGTACCTTTTACGATATTTTTTCGGGTTTGATTCGATTCTGATTCCGTTTTTCTGCCAGATAACAAAATCCTGTAGGTGGCCGACAGACTTCCAGTAGCTGGCGAATATACCCAGGTCAATCTATAACGAAAAAAATTTTAAATCTTAAATTTTTTTCGTTACATTGAAAAATCATAAACTTAAAAAAGGAATAACCATCGTCCCCTTTGATTTGAAACCTTCCTAGTGGATTCCTGTATCATTTGGAATAATCTTTAAAGCATAGAAACTCTATAATTTTTACCAGAATTTTTCGATAATTTTATTTACTGTGAAAGAATTAAAAGAAGGTTGTTGCGAGATAGGGGGGGGGGGGGCAGGGGTAGATATACCACACTTTTCTGGGATCTTTTTAAAAAATCACGGCCGGTTTTGGCCGGATCTGGCTCAAATTTTACATGGAGTCATCCTTTGGTATTCCCCACAGTTGATACTTGACTTGGCAAGATCGAAGAAAAGTGTGGTATATCTAGGCAGGGGGGTATACAATGAATGGTCAAGTTGACCTTAAAGAGATTTTACCAATATTTGTTCACAGTGCAGTTTGCACAAGTACAGTTTTGCAAGTAAATATTGCAAGTAAATATTTGACAAACTTTTGTTTCCTCTAAACTAAAACTTGCTGCAATGTAAGCCATAAATAAAAGGACCTTTATTTTCATTTATTTTTTTTACTTTACGTATTTAGTTTTTCTTTTTCTTTTAGAATCCTAGAAATAAATGTTTATCAAGTAATTTTCCTAATTTACTCAAGTTTAGTTATTTCGAATTTGTGTCTTTTAGACTTAAATATTGCGTTTGATTTTATATCTTATATGATTACAGTTTAGACATTCAATTGATACCAGTCTTACTCATCACTTGCACCGACAATGAGACAAACAGACAGGCAAACTTTGGATTGTTATCACAACTCATAATAACCATACAAATAATCCAACTACTTTAGTATTTCTTAGCAGATGACCCTATAGTTGCACGACCTTTACCCGCGTGACTATGCTTGATAAAGTTGCGCTTGTTAATTAGGCCAACTTCTTGCGCTTGGCATAATTTACCTGGCAGACGACCTCGAGACTGGAGCCAACCTTGTAAAAATGAGAACGGTCCAGCCGGCCAAATCCGTCCAATATCGTCACATTAGGTACTGAAAAAAAACTATTATTAATACTATTGTTTCACATAAAATTCTGATAGATAATGTCGATAACAATTCGGAGGAAATTAGTTAAATCGATCATTAATAACGTCAATCATTAAACATTAACCTATCAAAACCCAAAACTTCAATCTTCCCTTATGATTGACACTTTTATTAAAACAATTATCGAACGTTAGTATAATAACACAAATATCTACGTTTGGCGATATATCATGAAGAAAAAATAACATGTCTTAATCTTTTTCGCTATCAAAAATGACAAACTTTTGATTTCTTATGTTTTTTTTTTACAATTCTCCATAAAATTAAATAGACGTAAAAACATAGTTCTCTCTGAAAGTCAAGAAACCTTTACCATTATTTATTAATTACTTTCATTTAGATGAATTGCATTGGAATTTTATTGTAATTTTTGGAATTTTTTATTGGGAATCAATTTATTGGAATATATTCTGATAAAAATAAAAGAAGGAAAAATGTTTTATTTTATCAAAAATGATTTAACACTTTATAATGGACCTGTTTGTGGCCTGTAGAATTCTCTACTGGTAATGTCACGTAGCGGTTATGTTAAGTTTTTTTAAGCACTGCCCCCAATAGACGTCCAAGCTTTTTTTTTTTTGGGGGGGGGGGGTAATTCGTATTTGGCGGGGGGGTAATATGGCGCGCGAAGCTCGCCGAAATTTTCTTTACCCCCCCCCCCAAAAAAAAATTTTACCCCGGGGGTAAAATTTGCTTGGGGGGGGGGGGGGGTGAATACCCCCACTGAAATCTGTCGTCAGGGGTAAATTTAGTTTACCCCCCCAAAATTTACCCCCGGGGTAAAATTTTTGGGGTGGGTAATTTAAATTTTATTAAATATTATTATTAAAAATGCGCGCGAAGCGCGCAAAAAATTTTTTATTAGAGGTTTTTATTTGGGGGGGGGGGGTAAATACCAGGGTAGGGGTAGGGGTAAATTTTAAATGCCCCATTACCCCCCCCCCCCTTGGACGTCTATACTGCCCCCCCCTATTTTCAAAATAAATTGAAAAAAGTTGAAACAGGAGATTTTTCCTTTAGCAAACTATTGCAGGTTGATCTAATCCAGCGTAGCCTATACCTGTGGTGCTTCCCAGTACATAATATGTATTCTAACCTAACCTGAACTAAAGTAATAAACAATCAAAAGTAAACTACCATTTCTCATTTTCAATTTATTTCAAAATAAAGGGTAGGTGAAGATGATTAAAGTCCCTCCACAGATTATGACGTCATACGATAGTTTAACCAATGAGAGGCCAGCATAAATTTTACCATTGGTCAATTACAGTGTATACTGGCCTCTTATTGGCTATTCTATCGTATGACGTCTTAATCTGTAAATGGACTTTAATCATCTTCAGGGGAGTTGCTCGACAAGGCACTTTGAAGGATCGAAAACTCCTGGTAAAACGATATATATGAATAAGAAAAGAGTTTACTCAAAGGATTTAAATTATTTATACAATCTGACTTCTACAGTTTTTCAATAAAATTTAAAATTAGCCTCGTACAAAATTTATTTTTAATTTCAAATTTTATGAACAAAATCAAATGACTGGAAAACTTGTAATTAAATAATAATCATAAATGTCCATTTAGTCAATTTACAAAAATTTAATTTCTAACCAGGCTACTAAACAATAGAATCCACTATAGTGAGATTATATACTAAAACTATACTTCTAACCAGGCTACTAAACAATAGAGTCCACTATAGTGAGATTATATAATAAAACCATACTTCTAACCAGGCTACTAAACAATAGAATCCACTATAGTAAGATTATTTACTAAAACTATACTTCTAACCATGCTACTAAACAATAGTGTCCACTATAGTAAGATTATATACTGAAACTATACTTCTAACCAGGCTACTAAACAATAGAATCCACTATAGTGAGATTATATACTAAAACTATACTTCCAACCAGGCTACTAAACAATAGAGTCAACAATAGTAAGATTATATACTAAAACTATACTTCTAACCAGGCTACTAAACAATAGAGTCCACTATAGTAGGATTATATACTAAAACTATATTTCTAACCAGGCTACTAAACAATAGAGTCCACTATAGTAAGATTATATACTAAAACTATATTTCTAACCAGGCTACTAAACAATAGAGTCCACTATAGAATAGTTCTACAAAAATGTAAAACAAGAATATCAGATTCCACAAGTAGCGAAGCACAACAAATAAAAAGCAATGCAACAAAATATCAATAAACAAACAAAGGGCCGGATGAAGTAAGTTATATAGAAGATGTTCTTTGATTAGAGAAATCTTCTTCATGAATCTCAGATGTCAATTTCAGACAATAACAGAATTCATAAGTTAGATGTTGAATTATGGACGGACAGAGTGACAAAGTGAGTTATACACTACATGCTTAATTGTATTTTGAATCTCCCAACACGTTTAAGAAGTCAGACTAGTATATAGAGTAGCTTATCTTCTAAAAACTATACATCAATGTGAAAAATGATTATTTTTGACATTTCCGTGTAGACTAAGAAGGATTTCTTCCTTACTTAGTCTACGAAAATATATTCTTAGCCTTTTAGAAGATACTAGCGGCTGTGCCCTAAGCATCTAGGGGCTTTATCGTTTGAAGGGCTATGGAAGGGCCTAAAACCAGGCCCAGACTTTTGTAAAAATAAAAAAGCCTAAAACCATCTCAGGACCTATAAGAAACTTCACTGTAAACTAGAAGAACCATATCGGTTCAGCGGTTAGCGGGATCCTTCGCTACAGACAAAAAAGCGTATTACTTTATATAAAAGGATATAGTATTAGGATATATTTATATTAGAAGATGTATAGTATTAGGATAAATGTTTGTCTTGTTCACAACCCTTTATAATTCAAACAAGGATGACAACATCCATAAGTAGCGAAGCACAAAAATCGTATACAAGTAGATTTAAAGTGAATTTTTAAAAAATCAAGAATAAATTTATTGGAGAAAATAAACACAAAACCTTGGTTTATTTGTATGATGACGACCTTCAAAGTAAATTACATAAAAGATGCTCATAACAATGAGAAAAATTATTTTGATACTGGTTTGAAAGTTTGAAAATAGGACCAAAAACAATAAAGATATGGGGAAATATGTAAAACATATAAAAATAGCCAAAAACCTGCGAAAGGGCAGTTTGACCGCCACGATTGTTTACTTAAAACTACCGGAAATTTAATTTTGATATCTATAACTGAAAAAATTTTGAAAATCGGACCATAAACACCAAAGATATGGAGAAAAATCTGAAAAATATAAAAATAGCCTAAAACCTGCAAAAGACAGTTGGACTGTCATGGTTGTTTCCTGTAATCGACGGGAAATTTAATTTTGATATCTATATCTGAAAAAATTTTGAAAATCGGATCATAAACACCAAAGATATGGAGAAAAATCTAAAAAATATAAAAATAGCCTAAAACCTGCTAAAAAGTGGTCTGACTGCCATTGATGTTTTATAGTTAATTGTGCTCCTTAATGATGGGAATGTTGTCAAAAAGTTTCAGCCTTTTATCATTTGTACGAGCTGAGTAAATCCCATTTCCCCCATAGCGTTACGGACTGACTGACTGACGGACTGACGGACTGACTGACGGACAAAGCGAATTATAGAGTAGCTTCGCTACTAAAAAGTCCTAAAGTTGAAAATTCTAAATAGAAGGCCCTTGTCAAAGGGGTTGTAGGGGGTTATCACACCCTCTTTTACTTAACTAAAAGGATGTAGCAATCCCCTCAAACCCCTTTCTGCACGCTATCATTTTATACACATAATATTTCAAGTAACTTGACACAAATTATTAGGAAAAAAATTATGACCCTAATTTTCTGTCTTTTCTTTAAGAAGAATATCAGTTCTAAAGAAATAAATGTGGTTTCACTTAAAGTGTCTAGTCGAGCACTGAAACTAATCTATACGATAGTATTCATGAAACAAATTGAAAATAGGGAAGAAAGGGTTTTGTTTTCTTTATAACAAACTTCTTTTGGGGGCACTAACCCAGCGAGGCCAATACCTTCCAATACACACGAAAATTCACCCAACCTCCTAATTTCTAAATGAATTCATTAAAGGGGTATGGGGAGGGTTTGTGCTCGACTAGCAATTCTGAGATAAACCACAAACAAATCTCAATAAATTTATCTAAGAAGTATTATGGCTTTCCGTTAAGTAAGATCAACAAAACATCTAAATTAAATATTTTTTTGGTTTCCAAGTAAGCTCAGCATTGGGTATTACTAATTAACTTTTATCTCCTAAAACTTTTGTACAGTCTTAAAATATCTAAATATTCTTTGGCAACGTTGTTAAACTGAACATATACAGCAGGAAAATACAATAATTTTTATCGAATACACAGTGACAGGTATGTTCAAAAATAGTAAAGTATATCTCAAATGATAGGATGGGAGATTATGATGGGAGGGGGGGTCTCCGAGGTACCCAAATTGTGAGCATACCCTTCATTCGCGTAAACAGGAAGTTTTGTCTCAAAACCTAAGTAACCACCAGAAATTTTCATGACAAACTAATGAAATATTGATGGGAATGAAAATGAAAGAAAAAGTATGTCAGGTGTTGTTTTATTTCTCTTTCGAGGAGTCACATCATCTCCTCCACATACCCATCTTTACATATAGATTTTTAAAACTTCAATTAAGTTCTTGTCTTCTTTACATCAACTGTATATCTGTCTAAATATTTGTTTAATAAATATAAAAGGACTGTTTTACAAATATTTGGTCACATTGGTTTTCCATTCTTCAAATAATTTTTTGTCCTTTGCTTTACCTTACTTTTCCAATTAATTTTATGCAATGTCTTTTTTATATTTCTAAATTAGATTTTGGAGGTGGAAAAAATATGAAGAGTGTATGCGTTTAACCTGGTCGTGCACAGACTTGAACTTATTTGAAATAAATTATGTTTGTTGGTTTTTTACTTACGGTCAGGTGTTTAGATTATTATGTAGCTCCGAATGGTTAAGGTTAAGGTCTTACAGAGTTAGGCTCCCTCATTGGGGTTAGGTACAGAATAAAAACTACCTCACCCCTTCTTTCATTTCTTTTCAAAATTACGGAGGCATTCCCTCCTTTTCCAAGTTTTTATTGCCTTCCCTAACTTTACCCTCTTTCTTTCTCCTTTTTGCCTTTTTCTATTTCTTTTTAAATTTTTCTTTTCTCTCTCTTCTTTTTACGGGTTAATTCCTTTCAAGAGGGTAAGGAGATGGATTTTATAAATTAATTAGGTAATTAAAAGAATACTAAAGCAGATTGAAATTATAATTAAAAAGTCCCCAGGACCTGCAAAAAATTGTTGTTTTCATGAAAAATATGGAGAACTTTAAAAAGCTTTCAATGAATATGCAATAAAACTGTTATAGTTATTTGAAAATGTCAATAATTTCATAAAAAAAACTATACAAAAATAACATTCTGACTTTGGTTAATAATGTTAATCCACAATATATTTTCTTAATAATAGAAAAATTATTTAGATAGAAATATAAATGTATTTATTTTATACCATCTTCAGCGGAAGAAATCCGTAAATCTCACCAATTTCATGGTGTGAATATCTTCATTTATCTACAGGGTGCTTTATATTCTTTTTTTTACAGGTTTCTTCACTCATTTCATGAATTCAATAGCAAAATTTTTTTGTACATGGTGATATGATTATTTTTATTGGATATTTTAATGAATACAAATTATATTTATAAAGGTACTGGGTCTACTAAAGATTTTTTAGCAATGCTTGTTTTGACCCTGTCTTACATATTTTGATTATGGAAGAACATTTCATAAAAGGTAATGTTCTTATTACAAAGGCCACTTTTTGGAAAAGAAGAATTTTATTCTGTTCCCAATTTTTTGAGACATCCTGTATAAAAAAAACTGAGAATGAACAAATAAATATTCTTTTTTCTTCTTCTGTATTTGTTTTTCCTTCTCATATTACCATTAACATTCTTTTTGCAAGAAAGTTGATACCAAATAATCTGGAAGAGAAATGTAAATAACATTGACATATCTCTCAACATATAGCCAAAGTTAAGGCTAAAAATATAGGATTTTGGGTTTTTATATAGGTTTACTGCATTATCATCTTATATTAAATTCTAGAGTAATTGTTTAGAGTAATCATTCTGAATATTGAACTTCACTGCAATAAAAATCCATAATTATGATCAAAGGGTCAGTTAAGGAATTTGAGACTTTTTTTTGCACTGAATTTAAACTGAAGTCTTCCTATTGGTATGTTTTCTAAAATTATGATTCCTAGGACAATAATTTCTTAGTATATATATAACCACGTCTTAAACGGAAAGTACGATTAATAAATGAAAGAGTATTTTTGTTGAAATGAGTATGAGTACTTGTTAATGTTTATTTGTCCTGTTTTTAGCCCCCCTGTTATGGATGTTCTTTTCTAGGCATATTAATACAACCAAAAATTTTAACTTTTATTTTAAAATAAATGTGTATCAAAGAATCTCAATTAAGAAATCATACAAAAAGTTAATTTTAATAATTTCGCGAGTAACTTACAACCCCATATCCTTTATAAAATTGTAAAAATATGGACCTTGGATGTACTTTACCAAAGCAAACTGTTTTGTAGCCTGCGCTACTACTAAAAATTTTACCTTGTACAATGAGAGGAAATGTTTGTATGTTTGCTTTGTCTGTATTTTGTCGGCATGAATAGTAGCCATGATCTCGCTCTTTCACATCCCTGTAAAATAAAATAAAAAATGGAATATATACTAATATATAAGTTTTTATTCTAATTAGCTTGATCATTTTTATTTTTTTAGTAACACTGCTGGTCTTAAATTAGGATATCTTCGATTAATCATCAACAATTAAAAATTATAAAATATCGGACATAACTGAGATTAACAAAAATCTTTTCTTCATGAAAAATTAACTTTTTTTTGTTTTTCTCTAAATTGGTACTCTACCTTAGAAAATAATTGTCTTGGTAAATCTTATACCAAAATGACCGGATGACAAAGGATGTCCAAGCTTATTTTGTTTACGTAGGAGGGGGTCGTACAAAATAAATCACAGAGCCCCACTCTCCACAAGACATAAGGGTAAAATTTCTTGGGGGTGTGGAGAAGGAATAATAAATTTTCAAAATTTTGGGAGTATCCCCAAATTTGTTTTGGTGGAGATAATCAACCCATTTTCACTTCTCCATCCTTAGCATACACCAGTAAACATAGTACAAGATAGTACTCTGATTTTGTTATAACCAGTATTAAAGTTGTTAATACTGGTTTACAAAATATATAATTGATCTAAGAAATAAAATTTCCAACGTTATTGTTTAAATTAAAAAAAAAATTGTTAATATTATTTCTAAGTAATTTTAATAACGGATTTTTCTTAAACATTTAACAACAATTAAATTTGTTATATAAATTCAAATTGTGGATTCAAAGTACAAAATTTAATGAATCAAATTATATATATATTTAGGAGCAAGTTCGTGCAGGTTTGTTGGGGTACTCAACCCCCAAGAAGTTATAATTCTTCCCTTAACATATAAGATGCTTCTCTGTAAAGGAGGACCAAATTGGTCCAATGGTTAATTAGATACAGAAACAATGTTACTCTGATATAAGGATTACATAATACCTGATTGTCAATATTGAAATATCTCGTTTTGTCTCCACGCTTATTCGATTATCAGAAACAAAAACCTTAATAAAATAAAAATATAATTGGGTTTTCAGTTGTGCTCTTACAATAGGTTATCCCACGTAATCTTTTGTAGTTGTTGTAGGCTATAACACAACTAAAAAATGCTCCTATAAAGTCAAGTAAGAAACATATGACGATTGTCGATATAACGTCAGCCATGACCACTTTTGTAGTCGACAAAAATATAAATTTCATGCCGACAGAATTC
This sequence comes from Acartia tonsa, assembly GCF_053477335.1. Taxonomy (NCBI): domain Eukaryota; kingdom Metazoa; phylum Arthropoda; class Copepoda; order Calanoida; family Acartiidae; genus Acartia; species Acartia tonsa. The sequence goes on from NC_137261.1 coordinate 32,680,308, forward strand.
AGCCAATTTTAAGGGAGGATTAATAGTTTTTAAAACATTATGTCGATTAAATATGAGGCAAACTTGGTATACTAGCCAGATAGTACTACGGTATTAGTATTTCAAATTGTTTATCCCAAATCTTTCATCTTCACTAAAAGACAGAGAAACAATATAACAATGCTCCGTGTTTGCAAACACAAAATTAATAGACCGGAAAATTTAAGGGGTTGATACTACTATTTGATTAAGAGAAATGAGACAAGATACTTTTTATTTCTACTCTAACATCAACTTTTTTCATCCCAATAAAATCAGTAATAATGTTTCTTTAAATCAATCAAGTGTTTGGTGATATCTCTTGCTAAAAATAAACAGCCTAAAACCTGTCCAGTATCAAAACCAAGCTACACTAAAATATTGAACTGATGGGTCCATCCGTTTATAATATCTTACTAAATTGTTTTTTTTAAACACACATGCCATAAAATTTTTTAAGCAAAACATCTTTATGTATAGTTAAGTTTTAAAATGTAGATGTGTATTTTTTCAGACTTTAATTATTGTTGAATGCGTTGTTACTCTACATTTATTAATGTTCGTTTGCAGTGTCTGATTTCTTGAGCTTTGCTTTTATGGATGTTGTAAGCCCTATTCAGATATTATTATTTAGAATAATTGTTCCTATTTGGTTGATGGGGCAATATAGAAACCTATTTGTAGACCATTCCCACATATAGGAAAGTATGAATACAATACTACACATTTTTATTAAGGGAAGGTCAAGAGATTTTAAAAATGATTTTATAGACGTTCTTAGAGTGTTCCAAATATCAATGTGCAAACTAAATCCATAAAGTATAATCTTGTTCAATATATGAATAACATTTTAAAGTCTTCTTGATACAATATCAAAACTAAAATTCACATTTTTAATTTTGTTGTTTTGTACAGAATACAAATAGGTATAAGGTAAAAGGTAGAAATCGATACTTGCTCATTTTTTCTTTCTAACTTTTTCTAATATTTCTATTAGTCTGTGTGGGATTTATTTTTACCACAAAAACAAGGATGCTGTCTAAAATGGTGCAAAAAATGGGGATAAATTTCAAATTGATTTGACGGGGCTGTTTTTTTACGTCACAAGTGAGGGGAAAGAAAAGGGAAGGAGGAAAGAAACCCCCTAGCCTAGAAAAGAGATGGGGGTATGACGTCACACGACAAAACAATTTGAAATTTGTCCCAATTTTTGCACCATTTTAGACAGCATCAAAACAAGATGTTAACTGAGATGTTTCGTAACTATGGTAGTCCTCAAAATTAAAGCTATAATTGTTTGTGCCAATTTATCCAGTATTTATAAAACTACTGTATGCATCATTGCATATGTCAACACAAGCATGGCACATTGGAAGCATAGTTTAGACATCAAAATGAAGGCAAATACAAAGAATTGTGTAGCCAGAAGAACTTTTGATTACCATTGTTTTTTTTTTTATCATTTTTAACACATCTAATTTTGTTATATTTTTCACTTTTTAAAAAGATATAATTACCTTTTGTTTAATTTATTATGTTTCATTCTTTTAGTAATCTAGACCTATTGAAATAAAACAAATGCAAGATAATTCTCATTTCATATTTTTGGTCTCTTGTTTCATAACAGTTAATTCAAATAAATCAAAATAAATATTGATTTTTATACCTGCATTTAACAGAACTTTCCTTATAGGTAACGCATATTTTCTGTTAATCCAATTATCCTTTCTCTGTGCGTTCGTCCGTATGTAAAGATTCTTTTTTATGAAAGTCAAAGGATTTATATAAAAGGATTTACTAAATAGCTTTATGAGATTGGCTTCTGGAATTGATAGTGAAGGTCAAGGACGTCCAAGCTTTTTTACTTGAAGGGGGGGGGGGGAGTTATGTAATCCATTATGTTTTGAGTAATGTCTTATATAACTCTTTATGATTCCTAAGAATTTATCTTAAGATTGTTGGTGATTCATATACTTACAGAATAGTGCAACTCATTTAACAAATTATTTCAAAAAAAAACTTGACAGTAATATCTATTTAAAACAGAACTGCGCCTTCTGATCTGTGCTTTGGTTTTATCATATGCGATCTACCTTTAACAAAAAGAGAAATAAAAAAGGATTAGAAGGTCCAAAACTGTTTAAGGACTTACATTTTCTAGGACTTGATTGAGATGCTTCGCTTATAATATTATGAATCTATGTCCTAAGAATCATTATTCCCAAAATCAGATGAATAGGATAGTCCTATTACACAAAAAATTGTAGTCAAATAAGTTAAGAAGGGACACTTTTGAAATATACGAACGGACTTTAGGGTAAAGATTATAAAGCTGCTATGCTCTCTAAATCACACCTAACTGCTACAGTAAACATCATGCAAAGTATGAAATCGATATGATAATTTTTATATGCTCAAATTATAGAAAAGCTTGGCTTAAAAAACTAGGGGATTCAGAATCTAGATGTCTGTATATTTCACAGTTAGAAAATCTTAATGACCCCCAACTTCTACCTAGCTTCTTTAAACAAAGTTTATAATTTTTGTTGATAAAATATTGCACTATAAACAACAGTTTGATTTATCATAACTAAGAAAAATATGAAAATATTGTTTTACATAATTTTAAAAATTTACATCTAGGGATTTTTATAGAGTTTGAAAAGCTTAAAAAAGGTTACCATGCTTGTAAATATGTAATAAATGATATAAATGTAATTTTTAATCTTTTTACTTTTAGACATAAAATTTATAAATATATCAACACAGAAAAGATGAGTAATATGTACTGTATCCAAAAAAAGTAGTGCCAAGGGTGTCCGGATTAAGTTGGTGGACATCTCTATCTCATAAATTCGAGGGTGGATTTTTACATTTTCTAATTCAACATAATTGTAATTTATCTAAAGGGGATGGTGAGTAATTAAAGGATAAAAAAATCTGAAAATATAATTTTTTCTATTTTTTTTTACTGGTTTCAAAAAAGTTATGGCAAATAAGTCCCTAGTTCAATCGCTAACTAACTTTGTTTATATATTGGATGAAAATCTTTGTTTATTTATATTATTTTGACATTATATTTCTCAATATTTTTAACTGCCTCAATATTAAAATTGAAGACATTCAATAAATTAACTACAGCTAGACCTTAGGAAAGCATTTGATTACAGAAAATCATTTTTACCGATTCAGGGATTAGGGAATTCGATTCAGACAAACAACTCTAGGTGAAAATTTCCCCTCAACCCTCTTCCCATATTTCTCTTCTTCTTACCCACTTCCCATCAGCTACATAAAAAAAACAAGTTTTACGCCAACTATCCCCCAATAAAATATTTAATTTTCGGATAATTTTAAATAGATTCATTGGCTGAATAGCAGCCCATGCATATTTTACTTTAATATTTTATCATCTAGTATGTTTTCTCTAAGAACTAAGAATACAATTTAGTTAAATGTGTTGCTCATTTTTTCAAAATTATATTCTGTTTTTTTTTAGAGCCTCAGTTTCAAAAGTACAACTATTATATGAAAGTCTTTGTTAAAAATATTGGCAGAATGTTAAACCAATGTTTTGTATCTTTTCTAAAAGCAATGATAATTTTTGTTTGCTTTGTACTCTCGAGTCTTATTGTTGCTTTTCAGAATATATGAAAGAATAAATTTCAACAATTTCAACTTTTACATGATATCACTTTGGTTGAAAAGACCATCTTATCTATAATTAAAACTGGTCTGTATATCTGATTGAGTTGGATGTGCAGATACGTCATGAAGACCGTCAATAGTAATATTGTTGTTGGTGCTATTTTGACTGATATGTCAACACCATTTAAAACTTAATCTAACATTGGAAACAAGATGATATATGTAGTAAAGAACTAAATTTGCATACATAATTTAAATTAGTTTTAGGCTATTTGTATGTAATATTTTAACAATAAACAATTTAATAAAAATCAATTAAATCGATTTATGCTCTTGGTTTGAATGTTTATCAGGGGTATATTAATAATTTATAAATGGGCGGGATAGACGGCCTTTTTAAGTTAAAACGGAAAATTCTAACTTTTGTATTGAATAGTATAACATCTATATTCTATATAAGCCAAAAGGAGAAACCAATAAAATAAAATTACCGCAATTTTATCACGGCAACGAACAAGGAACAGAATAAATATTTTAGACAGCATTGAAGCGAGATATTTTATTTAGAAAGATTTATTAAAAACTTTTAATAAGTCAATACAATATTTCTACTCCCCATAGTCTAATTTTTAAAATCTCTTGTCGTTAATGTTAGGCATGTTAGAATAGTCCTTATATGGTGACTCCTGTAGTAGTTAGGTACGATTTAAAAAGCGTAGCAACTCTAAAATCGTTCCCAGAATGTCAGTAAACCCATTTAAAACATGGTTATTTTTACCTGTTTGACAGCAATTTCTATGTAATATAATTTTCCTATTTAGTTTTAATTTTGGTATGCTGATTCCTAGGACAAAAAAGCACAATGTTATGAGCGAAGCAATTTTTTAAACTTAAGCAACCTTCATGGCATTAAGGTACGAAATATAATTTATAGATATAAAAAAAACAAAGGCTAGTTTATCGGATTTTTCAATGAAATTAATCATTTATTTTATATGTGTACTTTAGTTCTGCGATAAAGACATTTTTGGACTACAATTATGTTTTCAATTACCATATGATGCAACATTTTGTTATCAAAAAATCTATGAAACACTAAATGATATATCTAATGTTCACAAAAATCTATAAATTATTATTTGAAAATATTTGTCCTTGTTCAGTATTCATTCTACATACAACAAAGAATTTTTTTATTCCATTCTTTAGGCTTTAAATATTCTACTCATTTTTAACTATAAATAGAATTCTGGTTCAATTATATGTTCGTATTGGTGAGTAAAGATTATTAATTGATTTAAAAAGGATAATTATTACAAAATATTGCAAAATATAGAGATTTTAAATCCATAATGACCTATGTAGAAAGGCAATAGAACAAGGATGACAACATCCATAAAAGCGAAGCACTGAAACGGTAGGACAAACGGACATTAACACTTGTATAGTATCTGAACTGAAAAATCGGAACATAAATGTATAAATGTCGAATCAAAATTGTAGGTAAATTTGTTGAAAAACTGCTTAAAAACAGGATAATGTTTATGGACATACTTACATTTTTGGACTTGATTATAGAGTTGCTTCGCTTATAATATTGTTCTTTGTTGTCCCAGGAATCAATATACCAAAAATCAGATCAAACGGATAATTAAAACACTTGAAAATATATTGTTAAAAAAGTAGAAAAATCAACATGTTTAAAATGGACGTACGGACATTCTGGTAATGATTATAGAGTTGCTACGCTTTCTAAATCGTACCCAACTACTACAGGAATCATCATGCAAAGTTTGAAATCGATAGGACAATTCTAACATGCCTAAATTAACGAATAAAAGCTATCTATCTCGGACGGACGGACGGACGGACGTACGGACGGACGGACGGACGGACGGACCGACCCTAATTATAGAAAAGCTTCGCTTTTAAAAAGAGGCATTTAAAAGATAATTATTTCCTTCAAAAGTAAATGTAAACTCATATAATATTATTTACAGAGTTTAAATTGATTTACATTGGATTGTATTTATAATCACTCACATATTTTTTAGTTTCAAGTCTGGCTTTTCATATTATTATCATTCTTGTTTTGATTAAACGTACATTATTGCTTCTATCAAAGGACAATTACGTAACAAATCAATGCAATCAAATAAGAAAGCAGGGACTAAGGGACAGAAGAAAATGTTATGTAAAAGGTGTTTAATCGTGCAATGGTAGTTATTTTTTTTATCAAAAAGTATTATGATGCCTGTCTGTCTAGTGCCGTAACCGTTAGTAAGTAATAAGACATTATAATTCGGTTTGGAAGAATAACTTGACCAAAAAGTCGTTTTCAAATAATTTGGACGTCTTTAATGTTACACTTTACGCAAAGATTTCAAAAATATTATTCGTTGATGTATCAGCTGAAATACCAATATATTTATAAAGGATGTTTCAAGAGAAATGTCTTTTTAAAAAATCTTAGTTATGCATAGAAATTATATGCAGTTTATATTAGCTTATACATAGTATCCAAGCTGTATTGTAAGGACAGGATAGTAAGAAGAATTGTACCCTTAAACTTTTTACGGCTACAATGTCTTTTCCATAATAATTCCTATTCCATAATCTGCCCGTCCTTGAAGATTTTTAGAGAATATTAATGTCACCTGATCATTATATGAAAGAGCTATAGGATCTGACTCCTGTGTGGTATGCTTGGTCCAGGTGACCACCACCTTGTGGACAGGGCCATGGCAGCGCAGGTGAACCGTGGCACCAATATGTGTTGTTATGTTTCCACTGAAATAAAATTGATTACTAGTTTTTAGAAAATGTAAACTCGTATGAACGCTTGAAATCCTTATTGAAAATCAATTAGGTAAAATTTCCTTCTGATGCTACTTTTGTAGACACGTGACATTTAAGGAAAGAAATAAGAATGTCAAGAAAAAGCGCAGCCCATTTAACTTTAACTATATACTAGCAATTTTTTTATAATAGTACTAGCTGCTTCGCCCCTAGCTTCAAAATTTTTAAAATTAAAATAAAATATTTCTGAGAGGATTATACCCCTTTTTTAATTTTAGTTTAAAAAGACCTTGTTTTTGGAGGATATATTTTTCATTTTTGTTGGGGTGGTTGGGGGTGTCTCCCCCTCCCCCCCCAAGAAAATAGATTAAAACCATCACAGGACTAGTAGGTATATTCCCTGAAGAGTAGAGAGCCCAATCGGTTCAGTGGTTACTGAGATTTTAAGCTTCAGATAGACAGATAGACAGACAGACGGACAGACAGACAGACAGACAGACAGACAGACAGACAGACAGACAGACAGACAGACAGACAGATAGACAGATAGACAGATAGACAGATAGACAGACATGCAGACGGACAGACAAACGGACAGACAGACGGACAGACATTCGGCCAGACATCTTACTACTTTGTATTATAGAAAGACAAAAATATTATTATGGAAAAATGGTAATGTAGTTTTCTCCCTTAGACTTGTGTTAAAGTAATGATCTACCAAAAGATTATGTTATAGATTCTATACCAATAACAAACTTTTATATAGAGTTATTCTAGACCATACAATATTATGTTGCGATTGTTATCAACAAAACAAGAATGAAGATACTCTATTTCTGAAAAGATAGAAGCTATGTTAATTTGAGACTCTATACTAACAAATAACATAATTTTCATCAACTAATGTTTCGTTCATGGTCTCCAGCCCTCCCCTGCTTATCGCAAAAAGTTTTCGAATTTTTTCACTGAATAGTTGAGGAAAAAATCCATCAAAATTATTGTTGCGCACTCAATGCCGCGTAACTCTATTAATCCCTGTCTGATGTTATATGATCTATCATTGAGGTGAGAAATATCTGACAACACACACTTGCTTACTAAATTGTACTACATATACTTAATCTACTCTATTTTATTTCACTAGAAAAGTAAAGCCCTTTTTCTTTATAGTGTTTCAAAATATTTTACTTTTAATCAATTTAAATCTTACATTATTGTTGCATTTTAAAAAGTCGAATTAATTAAATTGCTAGAAAAAGAAATCACATCGTTCGAGCTATCTGATGTTATATGATCTATCCTTGACTTTTGAATTAGGTGATCGTATACTTTTACTTTCTTAATCGTACTAAACTTTTTAAATCAGTTAAATTCTAATATAAAGAAATGTATATTCTACACAGTAAATATAAAAAATGAAGTGGGAAAATACCTATCATGAAATACAAAAAAAATCATTTCCAAAATGGTAAACGTGCAACAAATGTGTAAAGTGTATGTATGTATAATACATATCCACCTACACACAGACGGATTAAATCAGGGAGAAGGAATTGCTGTCTACAAATAAATCATAATGTTTTATACAAGAATCAAATTCATTCATTTTGTTCAAATCCTTTTTTTGTTCGCTTCAAATTGTTATCTGATACAACATGCTAGATAAAGACGTATTTTAAAAATTTTTCATTTAAATAAGTTCGTATTTTTCATGGATGTAATCATTCTCTTTGGGTTTAACTTGGATCATGGAAAAAAAAAACGAAGTAGCGGGTTATTTTAGGTAAATATTAATGATTGTCCCGCAGGGTTGGGAAGTTGGTCTTGCAGGGGCTTGAATTACAAGAAAAGCTACCCTGAAAAGACGATAAAACCCGCTACTTCGTTTTCTTTCCATGATCCAAATTTTCTTATTATTTTCTTTAAGACAATAAATAAATCTTATTAAATCTATGAGTTAATGTCATTGTCCACCTATCACCTTAACAAATTTTTTTTAGAGAAAAAGAAAAATCGAACATAAAGACAGACACACAGAAGTAAATATTCTGAACCTTTTACATAGGGATGACAACATCCAAAAATGGGAAGCTTAGCAAATCAGAAGAACCATAAATCTGTATAGGCTATGCTTTCAGAAATAATTGCCATTTAAATTTTTAAATTGAATTATTAACTTTTTCTTTTCAGATACTGGTAAAGTTTCAAAGTATATCGGACATATGTTTAACTTTATCTTTTTATTGGTTTCCAAAGTTTAAGTCGTTAAAACTGAAAAAAAACTATAATTTTTTTGTGGTTTATATAACATTTCAATTTATTTGTGTAAGTGTGTGTATTAGTTTGCTAAGGACTAATGGTTAAGTGAACAAACAAAATAAATAATTTATTAAAAATACTAAATTACGCCTGATAAACTGCTCTTCATGAACAGATGTAAAATAGTTAAATTACATACAGATACAGTAATGTTTATAAATAATATTCAAGTTTTGTTTTAATGTCTCTACATTTACAATTTCAATATTCCTTTATTCCATTAGAGAAGTCAAACGGTTTCTTCATTAATCTTTTGGTGCTTTATACAGATGGGTGTTAGGGAGTTGAATGGGAGTGAAGCGGACAGAAAAGGAGTAAATGAGGAGGGGAGGGTTGTTGTTGATTTTATCACACAATGATTCTTGAAAATAAAGTGGGGGGATGTAACATTTATAAAACTGAAATCTAAGACTTTTAACTTAAGAAGAAGAATATGCATATCAACGATCCATATCAGATTAAATACCGCTCTGTATGAAAACTGGCTATGAACTGAAAGAAACACACACTCAAAAGTTTAAAGAAGTTGTCAATAAAAATTGCAAGATGATCCCTTTGCTTGTCATTCCGGAATATCAGCCACTAACAAAAAAAATAAGTTGAACCCTACTTCATTTTGTTAGAGTTTACAAAGAAGCAAAACTTGTATCCATTATTAGAATTACATCCATTAATAAAATCATTACTCATTATATCCATTGACATGTCACAGGGAATAGAGGACGATTAAATTAATCCACATACCCTTTTTTCCTCAATATCTACAACCAACAGTAAATATCTTAGAAATAGATTTAGGGAATTATTAATTTTTCATTGTCTAATCCCTGAATTTTATAAGAAATAACTACTTCTAAAACTAGTATTATCAAAATTTTAATTGATAGCTGGAAATAAAGCGTCCTTGTTGTTGATATTCGTCAAACAGTCGATAGAAGCACAGAACATACCACTCACCTTATTTTACTCTTTAAAAATATGTGTCCTTATCATCTGGGGTTTTCTAAGCAATACCTAACCTAAGTAATCATTAATAAAGTTTGTTTGTGGTCCACTTTTGGTTGAAGTGAAATTTTGCCCATGTTTGATAATCCTGTCGTTTCAATGATCTTTTTCACAAGAATATTGGAAAAACACTTTTGAATTTTATGCCATCAATTTTAGATGATCATTTCTTGTCACAAATTATTTGCACTTTTATTACTTAACACAAACATTTTTGAAAATAGAGAAGGGAAGTGTCTAATAAATTAATTGTAAAAATTTAAGGCGTTGAGTTTTCTATGAGTTCAAAATTCCATTTCTGAAACACAATTTGACTTTACTCCAGGTTGATTTTGATAAGTGTTGGGGAAAGTTATATATATTTTCTAGAGAATTGCTATTATAGCACATTGGGGTATGAGATTTGAATCAATTCAATCCTTCTTAGTAGTCCTTATTTGATTATAGACTGTAGATTATTAGTTTTGAGATTAAATTAGTCCCTACAATTGATCATGAAAATATAAAATTCATACATCATCACTTTAGATCCACTCTTGAAAACATAAGTTTTTACAAATAATTTTTTATAAAAAAAACAAGAAATATGGTTCTACACATAAAGAAAATTTTAAATGATAAGTGTCAGCAATATTCAAATAATAATAATTGTATTGAATAATACATATATTACAAAAAATTATTTTGTATTGAGTTTATATGCAGAAAAAGTTCTTATCTGACCAAGTTGAAAAATGAATATCCAGTTATAAAGATTTAAATTTAAATTTACTAATATTTATAATCGAGATGAAACTTTTTCAATGTTTGACTTTCCTTAACTTTCCTTCAGTAATTTATTTCTTTCACGTTCATTATTGATGTTGTTATTACAGTATTTTTTTTATACTATCCTTATTTAAATTTAATTAAATGTTAAAGAACATATTATTCATATATCCTGTGATATCAAAACAAAACATTCTTTTAAAATAATACAATTGATAAATAAACTTAACCAATTAAAATTACTCATTTCCACTTTTTAAAAGTGTGGTAAAAATTCCGATTCTGACAGTCACATTTGTATAAGTAGAACAATTTGCAAAAAAAGGATTTTTTTCAAATTTAGTTTTTCATACAGAATTTATTTGAGTCTTATTCTCATTAATATTTGTTAGTTTTATAAAATTTTCCAGTGGATTAGCTACAATACAAATTGTCTGTTGGTCCTTTTTGCGACTTATTGGGTTGCCTCTGAAAGCAGCGGTGCAGCTTAAGACGGCTACAGCTGCTACAGAAACAAAACATGTCCATTATACGTAACGCAGCATCAATGATGTATATCAGGAATAAGGTATAACCAACAAGCAAAATAAATCTGAAATTGGATTTGTTGCCCCCCAACGACAACTGAAAAAAAAACGTATAGGTTTCGTGATTTTTTTCTGAATTAATTTCGTTATTGGTATAAGATGGGTGTATATTAGACCAATTGCTCAAAATACACTTTTTTGAATTTCATTCTTCTGCTAACCTAAAAAGTTACTTTAGGGGCCTAGAAATACATGTACAAAATTTCAGCTCTCTATCTCTACTGGCGACCTAGCGCCAGGCATGTAAAATATCAACAGATAACGGTAGCACGGCGGTTTTAACAATATCTCAGCAATGTTCAGGTTTTAAGCTCTTCTGCATATATCAAAAAACACATAAGGACAAAGATATGATATCCCAAAAACCTAAATTCATCTTCCAAGCCATTCTCTAAGCATTTCTAGGCCCCTAAAGTAACTTTTTAGGTTAGCAGAAGAATGAAATTCAAAAGAGGGTATTTTGAGTAATAGGTCTAGTGTATATATAGGAATTTTTTAGAAATCAACATTTATGTGTATTTAACTATGACATAGACTGTTTGTATCATTATTTAGTTCTCAAATTCTAATTGACTACTATTTCTCTTCTAGACCAACAAGGGGAAATAGCCAATTATTTAATTAACCTTCTTAGTCATAAATCAACAGGATCATTATCAATAAGGCATAATTTATAAAATATTTGGTTTCTAATCCCGATGTTCAATGTTTGGCTTTAATGTCAACGTAGACACCAGGAAAATTAGCAATTAATGCCAGTTTTCAGGACTTATAGAAACAGGAATAAACTTCACGAGTAAAAAAGTATTTAGATGACTGTGTTCGCTTGTTGGTACTAAATTATTACAATTTAACGTTTAAATAGATTTGCAACATGTTTATCCTTATTTGAATATGCAAACCAATTAAATTGTTAGTAACCTTATCCTTTCTCTACAGCGACAAATATATAATGATAACAGGATTTTAGTAAATATTTTCTCTTCATTTTTGCAAGTTAACAGTAGACCATTACCTTGAGTCAGTATAGACATGTTGAGTAGCTTCCGTAGCCTGTGGATTCACAGCCTCCGGATATAAATGGTAATCCAGCTGCTGGTATCCGGATGGTATCTGCAACGGCCATAGAATATTAAAAAAAAGATCAACAATAAAAGTATTATGTTAGATTTAGATTGAATCTACTTTTGAGTAGAAGCTAAAGCTAAAGACATAAAAATTTATATAAATTTTGCTACTCTATTCCTGAGGATGTCCGCTAGCGCCATCTGCCAGATTGTAGTGGTTTGTTCGCAGGTTTGTCTCTACAACGTCCCACACTAAGAATTAGAATTAAATGAATCAAGAATGGCCAATGTCTAATTATAGCACAACAAAGCTGTTTTGCAACATTTTACAAAAGTATTTATTGTTTTTACAAATGTCTGTATTTCTAGTTTTATTAATGTCAAGTTTTATTATACCCACATAGAGGCTTATTCTAACTTACGCGGCGTTTCACAATAATGCTATAATTGTATAACAGCAGCTTCATTAAAACTTACTCTGAATAAGACTTAAAACCACCAAAGTCGCCGTCTTGTGCATTTCCATTAATTTCAAACTCGAAGATTTTTCACAATTCTTGGCTGAAAATTTTTCTCATTTTAAATATTTTCTTTTGAAATGAAGAAACTATCTGAAAATAATTAAGAAATATGATAACATATTAAATGTAAGTGCAATTTCTACATGAGATTATTTTTTCAAGTACTCGACCTTCCATAGATAACATAAAACCAATATTGACGCATACATGTAAATAGACAAACATCCTATATCTCATTTTTACGAAAATAACAATTCATATCTAACTCAGAGATTTAGAAATAACCTAAAGTAAAACTAATATGAAACAAAGTAAGAACCTGATAAGTACTCTGAGGTGGATTCTTAAAAAAAATTTGCCCCACTAATCGCTTAGTGGGGCATAATTGTTTTCGTGAAAAATCCTCCAAAACCACATTAAAAAATTTACAAAAATTAAATAAAATCTTATGTTAATAACCCTTCTATGATTTTGTTTAATTTTTGTAGATTTTTAATGTGATTCTGGTAGATTTTCCACGAAAACAATTTTGCCCCAATGAGCGATTAGTTGAGCAAATTTTTTAAAGAATCCACCTCTGTACATTACAAAAGTTAATTAAAAATAAAGAGCATTTTTTTCCAGAAATATAGCGTTTCAGATTTAATTTCAGTGCTTAGAAATATTATTTTATTTATTCCAATATTAAGTTTTATCGTTTGAAGCTAAATACTTTTAACTTTTTGAGCATTTTATCCCTATTACTATTCCAGACAAACAACTCTTTGATTGTAAGATCTTTGGCTGTAAATCCTAACTGTGCATGATCATGAGTTGCACCTGTTTTAGGCTAAGGCATTTCCTCTATTTTTACTATCAATATCGCTAATCTGACATTTCAACAGTTATGCCGCGGTTTGGGCCGAGATTCGAACCAATCACTTTCTAAATGAGACGAGCATATGCTCTACAGTTGCGGATTGTCGGGTTAATAAAGCCATTATCGGAATATCGTTTTGTATGTATAATTCTAGTTAAAATAACGGACATAATTTTAAGTTTTAAAATTAAGAAATTTAGCCTCAGGTGAATTCTTAAAAAACTTTTGCTTCACTAAAATCAGTTTACCTCACTAAATTCAGTGACCCTTGCTAAAAATTTAGATGGGATAATTTTGCCTCACTAAAATTTTAGTGGGGCAAACTGATTTAAGTGAGGCTAAAGCTTTTTTAAGAATTGACCTCTGTATAAAAGCTTTGTACATGTCCCTTTATGATATATACCCTTTGTTTTGAATATGAAAAGAACTAATTAAAATTATACACTTAACTTGACAATCACGAGCAGATATGGAATATATCTATAGCCTGATGCAACTTTCTATACGTAAAATGTACATAAATTAATCATATTTTAGCTAATTTTTATAGTTATTTTTGTACTTAAATTTCTAGATTTTAAGATTTCGGGTATTCTTTGAAATGGATGGAATTTTCAAAGTTCTATAGTGATGTTTCTAAAATAATATGTAAGTTAATGAAACAGAGGCCTAAATTAAGTAATAAAATATCATTTTTCATACTTTGTTTTAAGTCATATAAAGTTGAATAATCTTTATTAACTTGTAAGAGCTTTGTCTCTAACTTCTTAAGTTCAACTCTGAATAATTGTTTCAGAAGTTAATTTAGATTAACTGCCACTTTCCCTTCAGTATTGAAATTGAACCACTATAAAATCATTTGAAATTATATTAGGTTAGATTAGATAAAATCATTACAGCTCCAATAAACTATCATTATCTAAAATAGATCCCAATATTTTACTTGAAGAGTTTGAATAAGACGGGTATGTTATTGTGGTCTATTTTTTGGTTTAGGGGTTATAATCGCTTAACTTAAACTGATAAGATTTTGCAGCTTTCTCACTAAAATATTGGCCCAAGTTTGCATCATATTTCCAATGACAGAAACATGTCAACATTTTCATGTTTGTGTATGAGTTTGTTGCAGGGATATATCAATAGATGACGAATTAATATTCTACCAAATAGAAGTAAAGATAAGTTCGTACATATACATATAAATTATAGTTTTTTTTATATACAGTATTATATACAGTTTTCGCGAACACTAAAATAAAAAATCAAAGACTTAATTTTAGTTTTGTTGGTCAGGAGGAGCCGAAGGTAGGTTAATAGTACCGGAGAAAAATATTTGAGTTGACTGTTGAGGGTTTATTAATATTGACTCTTTTTAGACATATTTCTTGCTTTAGTCAAACACTTTTTTAAACATTAACATGAAACTCCTGTCTTCAAACTAACTGCTGATACAAAATTCATTCAAATATTGGTTAATTTGAAATGAAATGTAAGACCATTTTTGTCTTTTAAATTATAAGACAAAATTGCTCACTATTGTCAAATGCTTTGCTAAATTCAAACCTACAAAAATAGAGCATTCTATCATAAAATTTTACAAATAAAGATGCTTACTTACTAAAACTTTCGTTATCAAGTTTTATGCTAATTATCTGTAATTATACAGAGGCCATGCACACTCTTATGGTTTGTGGTTGTCGGGATTCAAACTTTAAGCCACAAATATACCAGTTAATTAAACTCTGCCTAATATAGGTAACTAAATTAAATAACATTTGAAATATAAAAAGAATTTAATTTAATTCAATTCTTCTCAAAAAAATTCTACCAACAAGGGACGAAGCCGCTAGTTTCAAATAAAGCATCAGAACTAATTAACATCGTTGTCATTTGGAGCAAACAGAAGGTTAATTTATTCCATCTTCGAAAGAAAGAGATTGCAGCAATTTATTTAGCCCGAGACATCTTTATCTATATATAATTGTTTATCCAAAATAAATATTCATACCTCAGATTTAATTAAAACTGGGACTGGGGGACATTTAAAAACGCTGCTCGGCTGTGTATTATTTTATTACATGCAGCTGTGAATCTACAAAAAAATAGGGTTACCTGCGGCTGCCGAGCCCTGGATGTAGTAACTGATTGAAAATAAAGTTGAGGAGAGACAAAGTTGTTGACAAAATAAAAGAAAAATATTGTATTCAATACTTTTCAAGCCTTACAAGAACAACTTTTTAGAAGATTCCTTCAGTTTAGCTTAAAAATTACATCATTAAAAAAACCTATAATATATAAAATCTACTCTGTAGAACCTTATCAAAAAATGATATGATGTTTAGACTTTGGAATAAGAAATCTAATATGCTATTTTATAGGTTTTTTAAAACTACATTGTAAAAATACCTCAGGTAGTACATAAGATTTTTTTCTGTGGTGCTCATAACAAAAGAAGGACGAGACAATAAAGAAAAGTTGTCTCAACATGTAAAAAGTAAAAGTTATAATATATGCATGATTAAACAACAAGGTAACCTCAGTCCGCTACTTATAAAATTTTCGAGCTTTGTCCTGAAACGTAGTTATTGCAAAAATACTTATAAATGGTTAAGAAAAATAATGGTGAGCGCAGGAAGAATGTTTTAGCCTATAAACAGTCACATCTTAGTAACATTGACATTTCATTTTTCCGTGCATTTTGAAATAGCGTTAATTAGTAATTACCCTACACCTTATATTTCTATATTTTCCTATTGTTTTGCGCATTTTTGTGAAATGTCAACCCTAGAAAATATTCATTATAAAAAAAACAAATATTAAAAGAAGTTATTTTTTATAGAGCATGATTAATCAAGTATAAACTTTATGTAAAAACAAAACCTAGGCTCCAAAGTCTGATTTGTTAATCTAAAATTGTCTGGAATTTGAAAAGTGGGCGGAGTTACGGTCAAAAATTTTTGTGCTATTGTATTCAAACAATAAAATTAACTCTTTAAAGTGGCGAATTTACTCTATAATAAGGAATTTCTAAAGCCGCAAATTACATAATAGTAATGACATTCAAGTAAGATTAAGACTGTATAATTAAGTTGATATAATAACTACAAGAAATTCTCATACAAATGTAGACACGGTAAATGGATATAGTATCTACACAAAAAAGTAAATAAAACAAAGGGGTAAATGAGTTAATGAGTTTAGTCTTGGTCTAATATTTTGAGAAAGCCCAATCTGTCCCGATTTTGTATCACTTTTAAAAGTGCGATTCCAGTTACGTCATATACGTTTCGGGAAAGAAAAAGGGAAGGGGGGAAGAAAATCTCTTCAAAAGAGATTGGAGAAAAGGGAAGAGATTTTCTTCCCCCCTTCCCTTTTTATATGACGTCACAGGAATCGCACTTTTCAAAAGTGATACAAAATCGGGATAGATTGGGCTTTCTCTAATATTTTTATAAAATAATGTAGCCCAAACCTTACAAACAACATTGCAACAACTCTATTCAAGTTGAATTCTTTTACTAATTCACAATATTACACTTTCAACCAAAGTTGGTCAAAAATCATGCTTAACTTAAAGGGAGTGTAAACCTAAAAATTTCTCATCTGATTATCAAATCTTAACATTTTCTAAGCACATTTCACTACACTGATCAACCAAAAACGTCCTATTAACAAAAATATCCAGGAATAATGCCTTGATTTTATGGTATTTTGGGAGGGAAAAAGGAAAAAACAGGGAAAATCTGAACGTTTTTGTTTCTTATAATGTTTGTAGGGATATTTAACTTGTCATATATAGTTGAAACAATTTACTTACTGTTAAGGATTTATTTTATGATATAAAATTGCCAATTAGTTTTTTAATAATGTAGTAATTAGGTAATAAAGATCTATTTTAAATTCGCATTATTGACAAAAAAATACCTCACTGTCTACAAAGGGTTGAATCTCATAGGTTATTTAAAATAATAACATCCTTTTTTATTGTGTTGGACAATAAATAACCCACTTTGGGGAATTAGTTTACTTTTTTATCAGACTGTTTATAAAGAAATATTGCACCTTTTTTATTTACAAATTTGTAATTAAAGGTGGGCGAGAAATAGGCCATCTAAAGTTACTTGGATACTAATAAAAAAACCTGTTTCTAGCTTTGTTATTGTATTTGGTATTCAATAAAAAATATTGCTTATTTTATCAATTTCTAGGTAACTATTTATTGGTTTAAAGCAAGGATTTTGTTCAAAGTCAGCTAAACCATTAGGAAAAATAGAGAACTATGTCAAAAAGTTTAGTTTTAGCTATAGAAGGAAAAAAGACAATCAACTGCACATTTATATAGTCCGGAAATTTTTTCCCCAATCTTAGACAGAGTAAAAATCGGCGGAAAAAGCCGTTTTTAAAGGAAACGAGAGACAGTTTTGCCCTATCTTTGAGATTATATGAATGAGATGATGTTAAGGTTTGATAATCTGATGAGAAATTTTCTCGTTCACAGTCCCTTTAAATTCTTTTTAAATGCATAAGGACAAAAAAAACCAGGGCTCTACAGTCTCGCATTTAAAAATTAAGCTAAATAATTCGTTAAAATTGTCTGCAAATTTACAATGTTTAAACAGTGAAAATGTTGTAATTTAATTCATTGTATAGTAATAGTATTAAATTTAAGATTTATAAACAAAAGTGTATTAATATGAAAGCTCATTGTGGAATTAAAATGAAATTACCATAAATATACTTTACTTTTTGATGATCAATATTTTTGTAGATTATAAATTAGTCCTAATTTGCAGATCCTAATTCTGATTATTTCGTGTTTAGTAAATATACGATGTTAAAAACCCTATTAATAATATCAGTGAATGTAGTATGTAGCACAAAAAAGTCAATATCCAAACCTGAAGTAATTCTTAACGATGCTGTCAGAAAATCAACTGCATTATTTGATTATGTTGTACATATCATTAAGAGTAAGGTTTGATTGTTTAAAATAATGACTGAAAATTAGCTTACCAAAAACTAACCGTACAATTTGATTGTGTATCTTGTACATATACATAAGTAAGAGTGTTGTGTGGTTACTTGAAATAATGATTGAAAAGTTGCTGTCAGAAAATGAACCGCACGCAACTTAATAAACTTAATCTAGACATTGAAAGGGAGTAACTTTTGCAAAATAAAATAAAATAAAGATTTAATATTATAGTAAAAATGCTACATATAATACATGAACTATCAGTTTTTATTACCTAAGACTAGAGATATGATTTATTGTAATGTTATGATAGTATTTTTAATTGTAATAATTAAGATGGTCATAATGTAAAAAGTAAATATCAGATAAATGGCTTCTAAATAGTTCTATTGAAAAGCTATTTTAAGAGCATATGCAGAAGGCTTGGTTTGCTTCAAGTATCAAATAATCAATTAAAGACTTCTTAAACTTCTTTTTTACCCATCATAATTAGGGGACTTAAAACCCAGATCAGAAAAGCAACGATTTTGTGTTCTCTGATATATTAAATTTATAGAACAACAAAATTCAAATGCTTTGCAAAGATTCCTAACTGATAATAATCACTCTTTATGTTAATGTGATAATTATCTGATTTATTTTTTAAACTTGTCTCTAGCTGTGCCTAATCTAAAATAAAGTTTAAAATACTGAAAGTTTGAATTAATTTATTCTGCGAAGGGGGCAAGAAGATAAATTTTAACATTTCAAATTAAGTTTAGTTGTAAACAATAAGTTTTCTTCATAGTGTAAATTATTTCTGTCCCTGCGTTTATAATTCAGCCCTAATTTAGAAGAAAGAAAATTAACAGGTGTTTGTGTTGACTTGCTTCAAATTTGACCCCTATCATCAGAAATATTTACACCCCTTCGACAAATTTTCTCATCAATTTGCCAAAATAAATAAGTTAAAACCCAATATTGCGAATCATTTGTCAATTGAAAATAAATTTAAAACCCCCCCATGCAGGCCAAATGTAAGACTGTATGTCCAAGAACGAAATTTTAAAAATCAGCTTCGTGACTTTGGGATATAATTTTACAAACTGTCCTGTCCTATCAACACTTGTGAGATGGAATATTCTGGTAAGTTTAAACTTTTAATATAAGGGTTGGGGGATTTAACTCAGTAATCTAAAAAATCTGTTTCTTTTGGTTCAACATTAAAATTTGAAAGTTATTCTGTAGAACATTGTTGATACATGTTTGTTTAAGCAGAGTTTAGCATAAAACACAAATTTGATTCTAGTTTCATTGTTAAAAGTAAAAAATGCAGTTAATTAATAATTTTTAAAAATTGTTTTCTTAGTTACTTTGGTCTATGTATAATCTATTAGGGGAATAAGAAGGATTTCAACATTAACAAAAAAAATAATTTGATTAGGTTTTGATAATTTGAGTTATAACACGACATATTCATAACTAGAAAATCAGCCTAAAAAGAAACTAATGTGAAGCGTCCCTAAAATGCAAAAAATCTCGTCAAGCAAGCATAAAATCATCATGTACTGTCATTTTGTACTAATGATTATAGAGTTAAAAACAAACCTCCGCTTCAGGTTCTAAAGCAAACTTTAGGCAAATTTTGAAAAGAAATAGCAGTAGAAAACCATTAAACACGGTAAATCTTTTTAAAAAACACCCTAAGAGTAAGTAAGAGTATGTAGGGTTGAATTTTGTAAAAGAAATAAGTTTAATTAGTTTCTAAGCCAGCATAATTTAAATACACTTCTCTGGTTAAAATGTTTTTACAAATTTTTCTTCAGGAATACAGGTACACATTTGTAGTATTAGATAGGCCCATATTTATTTAGTGTCACTACAAGAAAAGCGTGGCACAGTAAATATTGTAGGTTTCTAGTATCCACAACCACTTGAAATAAATTTCAAATAGTTAACAGAAATTAATGAAATTTTCTAACACAACAGTATATTTAAATACCTTAATATTTTTTTTGGGAGGGGGAAAAGGTTGATTTCAAAAACCATGTATCATATCAACAGAATAATTAGCAAAATAAGCACATAGATAACAGTTTCCTTATTCCCTGAAATATTCTTTTTCTCCACTAATAATAAAGTTAGAGAGACTTCAACATGAGCTTTGGATAAATATTCAAGATAGTAGATAGTATATGTAGAACTCAACATTATGAAGATAGTGGAAATAATTATGATATATTTGTTATGACAAATAAAGTGTGTTCTGTATACCTTCGTTCCTGTAACTATGTAACCATGATTTAAATGGTACCGTATGTTCAATATTTATAATGTCATTATTTAATAATCCACTCTGTGCCCATTGTGTTTGCGTTAGATCCAGTCTCAACATATATAAAAGATTCTTATGTATATAATGGTGATATGTTCGAATTGGGGTATTTGCTTGAAATGTTAAACCAACAGTTAAAATTTTACTGAATCTTTTTATCCAAACTTAGATTTGAATGTTTAAAATCGAATTTTGTTTTAATAGATCTTATTGTAAATGTAAGTGTTAAATTGAAAAAAACCCAGAAAATATAAGTATTTTATGTCCATAAAATACAAAATTTTAATGTTTATTTATTATCGAGAACAATTATCTTTCTCTTAGAAAAAAGTTGAAGTAAAGATGAATAGAAAAAGTATAAAAAGAAGAGACGGGGAAAGGATGAATAAATCATTATGTAGCGCAGCTTCTATAAAATTTTCTAAAAGTTGCCATAAAATTAGCAATAGAAAATGCATCTCATATTATTGAAATGGACATTCAACAAAAATATAAAAACCAAAGAGTTTACATGAAAAATGACCGTAGAATACAGGTTTAAACAAATTCTTCTGTACATTAGTGTTTAGAAATTGTTATATTATAAATTGTAAAAATCAATATGTATCTTTTATGACATTTTAATTTAAAATTTCCAGGAAGCACACAGAAACTAATTGCCCAAATTTTTTTTTGTGTTATTATGTACTTTTTGTATAAATAACCAAAAAGAATTAAAGGCTTTGTGTATGTTTTCTTATCCATACATAATATTGTTGATTGTTGAGATAAATATCATTTTTCGACAATGGAAAGCCATACCCCCCCGCCCCCCCCCCCATCAAACAAGCCTTAAAATCTGTCTCTTTTTCATAAATTAAATAAAGGACAAATATTTACAAAAGTAGTGCATTAAGAACAAGTTAAGATTTAAGAAACAGGGGGGGGGGGGGGGTAAAGATGGTCAACTTCCGAGCAATGGGATCTAACCATTTATGTATTGTTATTGTTTATTTTACATTTGATTATATTATGGTGTCCATCATAGACATAAATAAACACTACACCCACATTATCATAACATCCACTTCCTTCAACAGAGAACATAAAACGATGGTTTTGGAAGCAAAGCTACTTTTAGTATTGCCACTAGTTTGTCTTTACAACCGTCAGTTGATCAGTTTATCTATAATACAAAGTAGAATGATGTCTGTCTGTCTGTCCGTCCGTCTGTCCGTCCGTCTGTCCCTTAAGATCTCGGTAACCACTAAACCGATCTGATTCTACTCTTCAGGATTTATACCTATTGGTCCTGTGATGGTTTTGAGCTATTTTCTTAAATTTAATTTTTTTTCTTCAAATTACCTTATGGGGCATAGCCCCTAGAGGCTAGGAGCGAATTGCTAATTAATATATAATATATAAGTACAAGCGGCTACATCTCCCGTGTGCCCTCCCTTGCCTAGCCGCTCGAAAGGGAGCATCAGTCTAGGTGGGTTAAGAGAGGGTCGTAGATACACCAAGCCTTGTCGAGGCACGGGGGCTTACGGTCCAGGGGACCCAACTAAAAGGTGTGTAGACACTACTTTACAAATCTTACAAGTGTAAAATAGTCAAATTAAGCTAGGAGTTAACATCTCTCAATTAGGTTTATAAAGAACTAGGGCCAAACTTGTAGTTGGATCATCTTAATATTTAAAGGGCGAATATAGGTTTGATATGATATGGGCTTATTTCAAGCGTGCAATTATATAGATTATAAGTAACTTAAAGACATTGACATATTTAACTGTATAAGTCCGTTTCTAGCATAAAACCGAACTGATTCGTTGATATAATTACGCCATTTCGCGTAACTTGTGTGGTTCCCTAAGAAATCCAAACATCCCTGCATCACTCAAGGCTGCGTCGGAAGGTTGTATTATAAAGCTTTTGTTCAATCATAGTCATAATGAAGACGAAAGGAATGGGGAAAAAAAGGATGCTGCAACTTTTACTTTTGATCACATAAATTTTTCATAACATAATTTTGTAAAAGTACATTGAAAAAGGGAGGGCTGAAAACTAATTTAAAAAAAATATTTCAAAATTAAAATATTATGTTTGTTTGCTAAAAGTTGCATCATGTTTGTGTCTTTACCCAGGCTACAAAGGGTAAATATATTTTACATATTATATATTTTTATATAAATAAATTGTATTCATCATGAATAAATCTAAAATCTTGGTAGAGAAAATAAATTTAAAAACTTAATATTTATCTTTATGATGCACTATAAAGCAAAATTTTTGACGCTATTTAAAATTTGAATACAATACTATATAATTAAATAAAATAAACATTTTAATTATCATTTAAGATGCATGCCAATGAAATAATCAATTAAACTTAAGAAAACTAGTCAAAAAAAGTCTTGTAAAGGGCTAAAATAAACGATTTTGTAGGCCATCTCATTTATTATATGTTGAAGAAAACACGAAAATTGTAAAATCTACTTAAGGATTTTTTTGAATTTTTAAATTTAACATAGATATTCTAAAACTATGCAATGGCACCTTTGATATAAGCTCATATCATATCGAACCTATATTCGCCCTTTAAGAGATTTAACTATAAGGAACGAGGTTGCGTGATTTTCAAGAAAATTACTGTCATACCACGGTCGCCATATTTGAGTACCACTGGTTGTCTAATTAGGAAAATTTTCACATCTTTTATCCCCTAAAAATGGTACTCTTGCAAATAATTTTACAAAAAGAGATGTTAACAAAAATTTTACAATTTTTACCTTTACCCCCCCCCCAAACAACAGTAAGATCAATTCGGTTTTTAAATGAAAATAAAGATGAAAAGTACAACCAACGATCATGATTGCCGGCAACCCTGTCTCGATTAGTTACACGTATCGCCGTAAGGAGTCGCTAGGGTCACCATTGTGTACACTTAGTTTAAGCGGCACCGCAAATTTTCAAGTTCAAGTTCAAATTTTATCAAACAATGGTGAAAATTAGTAAATTTTGTTAAACTTTTTAATTAGTAGCGACTATTTTTAAAAAGTGAGTCAGGGTTTTTCAGTTTTATTTTTGTTTAGGACAAAATCTTTCATTTCTTTTCTTTTTCCATAGCTTACTTACTTCCCTTATTTCAAGCTAATGGATTCAAGTAGGATGTTATGTTATGTAGCTTAAGATCTCAGACTCTTGTCATTTCCTCCATCTATCCCTCTACTTTCTTTTCCTCTCTCCACCAGGATTAATTAAAATTAACTGTCTATGGTTAATAACAAATTAATCTTGCAGAACTTCTTTCAAAAATGAACCAAGCCAAGAAATCAAGCAGAGATGGGGGCCGCGTCGGTGGTAGCGGCAGCGCGGTCTCTAGGGGCGGAACATCCCCGATGGTTACCGATACCCACGCCGGAAGTGATCCTGTGCAGGCGGAAGGCGATGAAAGGGCTACTGTACAGGTAATGCCAGGGGGTTTCGGAAACGAAAGGACCCAAGGCAAGAACTTTGAGAACTTAAAAAGTCAGAATGTACATAGGGACTCGTCTACGAGAACCAATGTTACTAATGATGATTATGTTGATATTGATGATGACTCATTTAACAACAACGCACAATCGATCAAGGATGATAGTCTTGAGCTCAGTGCCATGAGTCTAGAAGACAATCAGAAAGAGGAAATAAGAAAGACTGTTGGACACTTACAAATAACAGAAGAGATAACAGAGCTTAATTGGACTGCAAATGACAGTAAGTTGGACCTGGAAGGGAACACTAAAGACATTACTTATGTAGACCCAGCTATACTTGACATGGATGATGAAGATGATGATGACAATGAACCTTTCATTGTGGTCAAGAGCAGAGAAAAGAAAAGAAAGACTGAAGTACAGAATAAAGAGAAAGAGAGAAATGTAAACACTAATAATATATCTGATATATCTGATATTCAGGAGAAGAGAAGGAGAACTGGTGCTGATAAGCATGCTGCCAAAAAACAGAGAGACTTTGAATTCAACAAGCTCAAGAGAGCAAAGGAAGAATCTACTGGTGGACCATCTATCACAAAGCTCATAGAAGAAGAAGTGATGGATGAAGTTCATAGCAGACCTAGCTATGCAACCCTGGCAGCTGACAATATCATCTATGAATTCCGCTACGATGATGATAGCATTGCTATCGATCAGGCAGCTTTTGACCATGTGGATGCCACCATGGTTAATAAGTATTGTGAATTTCTGACAAGCGGTAACGAAGATTTTGACCTCTCAATCTTTGGTGGAATTAACAATCGTATAGGTTGGATTGCCTGTAACAACAACTACACGGCCAAATTTGTCCAGAACGAGATTAAGAGGATGGACCCTCACACAGAGGAGCTAAAGGATATGGGCATAAAATTCATAATCTACAAGCCACAGGAGAGACTATACCGCAGTATGAAGGGCAAGATCCACACAAAATTCTTCTGCGAGGATCTGACAACAATGGAGATCAAGATAAAACTGTGGAACAAGATAATAAAGGACAAATATGTCAACCCTGAGACTGGAGAGTCCAGGGATTATCATTTCAAGGTAACAGAGATCACCAAGAACAAGCTGTCAGACACGGAGAATGGCTTCTTCACGGTCGGACTGCAGGTGGATGAGAAGCTGTTCAAGGAACTGATCAGGCTAAAAGGCCGCTTGAAGCTCGGTATGTCATATGTCTTCTTGTCCGACGGCGGTATGATCACCGCCGTCAAAGAAGACTTGAGAGACAAGGCATATAAAAAGTACGAGAGCATATTGCCAGAGACTAATGCCCAACCCAGCACTAACAACTAACTACACTCCAATCTCCCAGGCCAACCTACACAAAGCTGTCTCTGCCACAGTTCAATGTGGGGCCAGGCTAACTGGGAGCCATGACCGGACTGATACAACGATGACGACAACACATGCCCAACGGACAGGATTTGGATGAAAAATTATCTTGGTACAAGAACCGTACATTTCAAATAATAAGGTAAAATTTTTTCACAATATTAATGTGTATTGCAGTAAGGAAAATGATAATAGAGCTTGTATAGCTACTAGCAAGGAAGTTAGGGGCTGCCAACTTAACCAATTCACGGACAGGGATCATACAGCAGTTCTTTTCAGGTTTAATAATAAACAAATAATCTTTTGCTCTATTTATTGTCCAGGTGAACCAGAGGCGGAGGGAAAATCGCCGCCCGCCAAAAAATTAATAGAACTGGTTGAATATGCCAGAGTTAATAGCTTACCACTTATCATTGGGGGAGATGTAAACTCAAGACATCTGAGTTGGGGCTCGTCGGAGTCCCAAAAACGGGGAGAAGACTTACTTGAATTCATAATTTCAAAAAACCTTATAGTTTTAAATGAAGGTAACAAACCAACTTTTTCTAATATCTTGAGAGGCGAGGTTTTAGACATAACTTTTGTCTCGGACGTTTTGATTAATAGGGTCGTTGGATGGAGGGTCAGTGATATTGAATCTTTTTCGGATCATGCGTATTTAGATTTCGAGCTAACTGAAAATATTAACATAAATAACTCTGATAATTTTAGATGTATAAAGAAAACCAACTGGCGGAGATACAAGGAGATCTTACAAGAAAAGCGGAATAAAAGAGGTAATGTTGATTTGGTAGACTTAGATACAGCTGCAGACCAGCTTAGGGATGATATCATAGGTGCTTACAATGATAGTTGTCCTAGTGTTAAGAAAAGAACAAAAAATCGTCCACAATGGTGGAGCTCGAACCTTGAGGCTAGTAAGAAATTAGTTAACCTCCATAGGAGAAGGGTAGGTAGATTTAATAATGAAGAAAGAGCAGCAGAATATAGGGCGGTTAGAAATAGGCATGATACATTAGTTAAATCAGCTAAGAAAAAGGCCTGGTACAATATGTGCCAGGAAATGGACAGACTTGATGCAGCAGCCAGGATACAGAAACTGATGAAGATGAACAACAACAGAGAGCTGGGTACTGTGAGAAAACCTAATGGGGAGTACACAAAAAACATCAAGGATACCTTAAATGTCTTATTAAATACACATTTTCCGGACAAACAAGATGACAGACATACGGAACCATATGACCATAGTAATAACAATAATTTTATTGATATTGAAAGAGTTATTAATATTGAAACAGTTACTAATTCATTGAAATCTTTCAAGCCGTTTAAATCTCCGGGTATGGACGGCATTTATCCGTGTCATTTACAGAAAGGTATCGAAATCATTGGGGGGGACATTGTGAAGATGTGGCGTAGAAGTGTGAGGGAAAGTAAGTGCCCTAGAACCTGGCTAGACACCAGGGTAGCGTTTATTGATAAACCTGGTAAAAAAGACAGCCTTGATCCTAAATCTAAAAGACCCATTAGCCTTTCTAGCTTCCTATTAAAGGGTTTAGAAAGAACACTTTACTGGGAAGTTAGTGAAAATCATCTTAGATCTAAAACAAGCAAGAAAATATTCTCATACAAGGAAAGCACCAATACAGAGGACTGTCTCCACGCAGTAGTGGTGAAAATCGAGAAGGCAAAGTTGAATGGCGAGTGTGCGATTGTTCTGTTCGCAGACATCGACGCCGCCTTCAACAACGCCTCCATCAATATGATGATACATAACCTGGAGCGGATGGGAGCATCAAGACAAACTGTCATGTGGACAGAAGCAATGCTTAAAAACAGAAAAGTGACAGCTATGCATGATGACGTCATGGTTTCCAAGCAAACAACTAGGGGCACACCACAAGGATCCGTAGCAAGCGTTCACCTATGGAATAATAATCAGCAGAACCTAAGTGATAGAATGCCAGAAAGAAACCCAACAGACCTTTACATATTTGCGGACGACATACTTGACATCTCAATCGGCTGGGATGAAATATCCTGTGCACAAAACATACAGAGAGACATACACATACTGGAGGAATGGGCTAAAGACCACAGACTGAGCTTCTCAGCAAGCAAAACCAAACTGATGCTGTTTACCAACAAGAAAAATCCTGTACTACCAAAAATTTACATGAATGAAACTGAGCTGGAGTATGTATCAAGCATGAAATATCTTGGAGTAACATTCAGAAGCGATCTTAAATGGGATCTTCATATAAGGAACATAACAGACAAAGCAACCATGTCCATGATGTATTGCAGACGGATGATATCAAAGAATTGGGGACTCAACCCAAGGATATGCAGATGGCTTTACACAGCAGTAGTGAGACCAGTCTTGACGTATGCAGCTATGATCTGGATTGAAGGTATCTCAGGTAAACTAAATGGAAAGAACAGAAAAAGACTGGAGAGAGTACAAAGGAAAGGATGTCTGGCCATACTTAACAGTATGAAGTCCACCCCCACGGCGGGGATGGAAGTGATGCTGGGACTAGAACCTATAGTCTTCCACCTTCAGGCACAAAGTATCAACACCTACAAAAGACTGATATGGAACAACAGTTGGACAGTGCAGCAGGCTGAAATAGTCAGTGAAAAATCACATGCAGTTATTATACGTAAGCTGGCAAAGAACATTAAAACAATCTTTATACCAAGAGACAGAATGGTACATACACAGTTTGTACCTACACACTTTAAAACAAAGATTGGCACTAGACAAGAAGCTAGAGAAAGTAACTTGAAGCCAGGAACAAAGGACCAGGAAGTAATTACATGCTTCACAGATGGCAGCAAGATGGCAGGAAGAGCAGGATTTGGCTACATTATTACTGGAGGAGGACTTAAGATCAGTGGCGCCCAACACCTGGGTAGCCATACAACGGTATATCAAGCTGAATTGTTAGCGCTGGCAGAAGCAGCCTTCACACTCATATCAAACAACATAAGGAACAGGACGGTAAACTTCTACCTTGATAACACCTCTGCTATAACAGCAATTCAAAATTATCAAATAAGAAGCAAAGTTATCTTTGAGACCAAAAGACTGTTAAACAAACTTGGAGAAGACAACAGAGTGCTAGTGGCCTGGGTACCTGGACACGAAGGCCACCTTGGAAACGAGGTGGCCGATAGAAAAGCGAAGCTAGGGGCAATGATGAAAATACACACACCTGGAGAATGCATTCCCATTTCAGATGCAAATATAAAAGCTGAAATTAAAGACTTCACCTTCAAAAACTGGCAGAAAGAATGGGAGAAGATCACAACATGTAGACAAACAAAAATGATGCTACCCAGTGTCAAGAATGGTTTGTGGAGAAAACTGATAACAAAACCGAGAAGGATGATGAACATGATCACACAAATCTATACAGGCCATGCAACACTTGGCTACCATCTGAACAATATGAAAATAGAGGCCGCACCTACATGCAAACAGTGCGAAGAATTTGACGATGCTGAAACGGTAGAACACTATCTAACAGAATGCCCAGCCTTCAGCCATGCAAGACAACAACATCTAGGACATATTTTCTTGCGAGTTATAGATTTACCCACCCTTAACCTTGATAACGTACTTAAGTTTATTAAAGCAACGCGTAGATTCGATTATTTAGAATGAAAATAAGCCCATTATATTGTAAGACTAGAAAAACTAGTCGACCAGCATTTGCAAAAACCTTGCAAAAATACCTAGGTAACGAAAGCTAGAATACCTAGCTATGATTATACTTGCAAAAATCTTGCAAGTCAGGAATGGCTAAAACCTAGCCAAATATCTTTAGGTAAAAATTAAATAGTCGCGGAAAACATTGACACACAGGAAAAAGAAATTGCAAAAATCTTGCAATATTATTACATATAAGCTAGGAAAACTAGCTGATTCTCACTTGCAAAAACCTTGCAAGTTAAGGTGGCTAAAACCTAGCCAAATTAAACTAAGGATAACTTAATCGTATGATTGTATGATTGTAAACATCGCACTTAAGACATTTAAGAGTTACTGACAGGCAAACATCCAACTACTATACAGGTTATGGTACAGTATAAATAACGAGTTACATTAGATTTTTATTAGATTTATTAGAGTTAGACTTTCATAAATGATAGATAGAACTCCAACATTTCTCATGATAAAACTAGGTAGTTAATCTGAATTTTTGAAAATTAAATCAGTTTTAACTAGGTACTTAAGGCTGAAAGCCTTAAATAGCGATACTCGTAGCTTCATGCATATCAACCTCGTGCTGGAGCGCTGCCAACTCATCAGCTTGGGCATCCGCAGGTTGCTCAGGGGTAGGTCGGCTGTACTCAAGCTGGGTTGTTAGATATCCATTTTTATACAGACTTTTTGCAACCTCTCTCTTGACATATTCCTCGTCAGTCCGAGCCTTATTCATCAGAGCCGCTCGTAGGCCTTGTAAACGTTCACTCATCTCAGTCCAAAGCTCCATGTTTGCATTAAAAGACATTTTTAATCAACAGTTTGATGTTTTATCTTCAACTGAAAACTTTCCCTTGAAGAAATTAAGCGCGCGCATGTTTATCTCCTGCGTTCTACACTTTCACCAAATCTTTCCCTACTAACCTTAGAAACTAGTTTTAGGAAGACTGGACCCAGCTATACTAATCTAAACCATTTCAGGAATAAAGAGAAAGGGAAACTCTAACTCGCCCCATAAAAATCCCTCTAAGAGCTGCGGCTCTAGCGGGGATATAAGGGTGACGTCAAGGGTAAACCTAGAAAGATTAACAAGACTAAACTGGAATTATTTAGGGTGAATGGACAGAAAAGGGGACACTACTGCTCCCCTTAGTTTTCCTGGGCTGGTGGACTCGGACTGGTTTTGGTCTCGGGCTGTCAGCCTCGCCCATAAGAGGTATTTTACAAGCGGCTACATCCCTTTCAATAGGGTGGTGGTACCTAAGATATATGAGAAGCCATCCTATAAAGGAAAACCAAATCGGTTTAGTAGCAAGCGAGATTCTTAAATACAAACAGACAGACAGACAGATATCCTTTAACTATATTGTAATGAAAAATAATTACGCAGTTAAAAATTAAACTTCAAAATATTTTTATGAATTATTTTTAAGATTATAAAGAAAATCTGAGTGCAAAGTGAAGCAGTCAGAAAAAGTGAGGGAAATTAAAACTTATTAAGATGCTTAACAACTTAAAATATATTGAGTGTATGTTTTATTATGTTTTACCTGAAAGATTTAATCCTGAATACATTACAAAAATGCAGCAAAACTTATGCCAAAGATTGAATAAATTTTAATATTTATGAAAACAAGGATTATTTTCAATTGCCACGAAGCTTTTTTTATGTTTAACTTCTATAATTATCAATGACATTTTTTTATTTTTTTTATTTAATACATTACTTTTTTACTAATGCAAATGAAGAAAGTTTTAATGTTTGTCCTTTGGTGCACTATTATCCAATTTCACAATACAAAGACTCGTGGAGTAGCTTCGCATACTAAAATTGTACTTCATATCATGTATTTTACATTTTGAATAATATTTATGAATCAAATATTTTTCAACGAAGTAATATAGGGTTAGTAATAAAACTAAGATTTCCTGTTATCTGTCACACACAACCACAAGGATTCTTGTCCCTTGCAGGGAGGGAGGGAATATTGGGCTATTTAGTACACTAGTCCTCAAAGTTTTATAAGAAAATTTTCTTGGTAAAGTCCCTTTCGTGACAATGCCTCTTAAGGGGCGTTTTGTCGTATTTTCACAGTGACTTTTGATAGGTAATTTTAGGTTAGGTTAGGTTTTATTGGGTTAGGTGATTGCAGGGGCTAGAAAAATAGAAGAAAAGTTAGTGTGAAAATAAGGAGAAACACCCCTTAAGAGGCGTTGCCACGAAAAGGACTATACCCCATTATCTTATATGTTTTCTTGACAACTTCAAACATTAATTATAATATACAGAAGGGGTAATTTTGTGTATCATCATAAAAGATTTGCAAAAAAAAAGAGTTTTTCTAGTAATTTGTAAAAAAGTAAATATTTGATATGAATAATGATTTAGCTTTCCTTAGTTTTCTTAGGTAAATGGAATATTTTAAGAAAACAGCGAAGAAAGAACTACTTTATTTTGCAGCACAACTCTTTAATATGGTGCCTGTGTCGGTTTGTCAGACAGATGATATATTGATTTTAGTAAGCTGTCATGTAGATTATCGTTATGTCACACTTTTAATAAATTCAACATAATCATTAGTCAATGAAGTGATTTAAAAAAAAGCATATTGATATAATCAGGCATGAAGTAAATGAAGCAATTTCTAGCAGAGGTTTCTTTAGTTCAGTCGTCAGTTTCAGGGTATACCAAACTGTTAGATATATTTTTTTTTCAATTTTGAGCAAAGTGCTTGAAAATTAAATTTTCTCTGTCATGTTCTACTGTTTTTTTAAAAAGTTAAAATATGTTTGCTCTATTTGATAAAATCTTATTACATGGACACTGTAAATGGTGTAGGACCATTAGAGTTTTGGACAGGACAGACAAAAAGAACAACACTAAATATTTCATTAGCTTTCATGGATATACAGGGTTAGGATAATAGAAGATAATTAGATCCGTATTCTTCCTTTTTCACGTGCAAAATTTTGCAAAAGCAAGAGATATTGTGGTTACAAAAGGGTTATATATCCATAAAATATTTATTGTACTATCCCGTTCCTTGATGCACTGCAGAAGGGAGGTGTGAATGGAAGATAGAAAGATGGATAAGTTAAAGAATGTTATCATTAGGTAGGAACCACGTTGCTAATCTTTATCTTAACTAGTGGCTTAGCCCATAGTTTCTAAGGGCTTTGTACCAAGACGTCTTTATTTAGTTTAACTATCTTTGCGAGAATCTTTTTACCATAGAAACTGTAAATTTTTAAGAATTACAAAAGCTCCCCCAATAATATTTAGTTGAAATAATCTTCTTTTTTTTTTTTGGGGGGGGGGGTGAATTAGCATTTTTTCACAAAGGCTTTGATCCAAATAAGGTTGGGGTTTCCCCAACCCTCTTATTAGTTTCAAAACCACAGGACCAGTAGCTATATTCTCTGAAGAGCAGGGTCCATTCAGTTATGCGGTTACCGAGATTTTTAGCTTCAGACAGACAGAATGACAGAAAAAAGACATCGATCTACTTTGTTTTATAAATTACACAAGGTGAAAGTGGTTTAAAACAGGAAATTTGCCAAAAAATGTATTGTTCCTACTGGAAAACTATATCTACAACATCAGGCTATTAGAGCAATGCATTTTTGATACTTTAACATTGAAATCATAAGAATTATTCTAATTTCTAAAGCTATAAAAGAGAGAAAAATATTTTCAGATATCTATAATACAAAGTAGCTTGATGTCTGTCCGTCCGTCCGTCCATCCGTCTGAAGCTTAAGATCTCGGTAACCACTGAACCGATTGGATTCTACTCTTCAGGGTATATACCTATTAGTCCTGTGGTGGTTTTAAGCTATTTTCTTGGGGGGTGGGACACCCCCAACCCCCCCAAAAATGAAAATTCCCCCCCCCCCCCCCAAAAAAAATTTTCATATTTTTTTTCTAATTTTAATGTAATTTATGTTTTTATATATTTTTATTAATTTTTATATTTTTTTATACTTTTTTATATTTTCTTTATATTTTCAATTATTTTTCTTCTTTTTAAATTTCTTTTCTTCTTTTAAACTTTGTTTTATCAAATTCAAAAAGTTTGGAAAACTTCCTTCTCCTGAGGGGGAGAAGCCCCAAAAAGACTAATGGCAAAGAAATTTTAAAAAACAATAAAAAAAAGAAAATTTTCAAAGGTCTTAAATAATATAAATCAATATAAAAAGTTATAAAGAGTTATAAAATGTTATAAAGAGTTATAAAATGATATAAAGAGTAATAAAATGTTATAAAATACAAAAAATATCTAAAAATATGTAAACAAAATTTTTAAAATTCTCCCCTGAACCTTAAAGAAATAAAGCCCCTAGAGGCTAGGGGCGAAGCCGCTAGTGATTTTTATATGGAAGAATAAGGTCAAGACAAATTAAGATGGATATTACTAAAATATTTACATAAAAGTTGGGTTGTTTTTATATTGTTCATTGTAATGGTCAGGAACAGGGAATAAAATTTAGAAAAAAAACTTGCCAGATTAAGATTTCTTATTGGTTGAGATTTGTTTTTTTTTGCATGTTATTATCATTAAATCTAGTATTATTAAACTTGTGCATTTAAAATAAAACATTGTCTTAACAGCCAAAGAAAAGCTTTTTTGTTGTTGTAAAGTTTTACATGTGTTTAAGTCTTGTCTTTCTTTTAATATATTCTTTGAAAATCTTTTGACCTGTCTTTGGTAAAGGTGCATTGCAGCAACCTCTTTAAACTTTTGCCAATGATAATAAAAGTTGAAAGTTAATCAATTATAACTGCAGAGATACCTTTGCCAGAAATACCTGTGGTATTATACACAGAACAGCATTGTGTATGTACAGGCATTCTCTTCTAGTAATGCTTAGCAGTGCATAACATCAAACTATGAAATTTCAGTGTAAAGGAGTGTGGACAGATAAATTTGATACTAAATAACTCTTATTCTGACCTTGTCATTATTATTTTGAAAGCATAGCCTCTTAGTTTTCAGGATTTGTCTTGATTTCTTGTTTTGCCAGTTAAAATTTTATATTGAAGGGATATTATCTGAGAAGTAACATTCTAATATCCTAAATACATTATTACAATTTGACAATTCAACATTTCATTTAAAATGCAACTAGCTTCCTATTGCTGAACCTCAACATTTATGCCATAAATACCCAGGGAAAAGGGAATGTGATTCTGACAAACAATTCTAAGTGAAAATTTTCCCTTAACCCCTTTCCCTTTGTTCTCTCCTTCTTACCCACTTCCCTGTCAGCTACACCAAAAAAAACAAGTTTTACTCCAACTTTTCTCCAACATTATATATTTAATTTTCTTCAATTTCAAGTAGAATTAATTGGCTGAATAGCAGCACCTGATAAATACCTGGCCATTCTTCACTTATTTAAAGCTAGTACAATCTGTCCTTGCTCCTTGATTCTATAAATGTGCCCTCAACAAGTTATGAGAGCAAAGCATGTTGAATATCTTAGTTTGTTCATTTTCACATAATATATGATTAAACTTAAGATTAAGCTAGGAGATTAACCAATCTTTTAAATTAATTTTGAGGCAAGAAATAATATGCATGTCCTTAAAATTTAAATTAAAGAATACAATATCAAACTATATTGAATATTTACAAAATTCAAGTAAACCTTTTTTACAAAATCTATTGTATTTGTAAGTTGGAAAATATGGAGTTAAAATTGAAATTCTAATATTGCAAGAGGTTCTTCAGAAATTAGATAATTAAATATTATTTGTTTATTTTCTTATTGTATTTTATTTCACTGATTATGTATTTGAGAGTATAGTTTCAATCCAAGTGGATATAAATTATAATTATAAATAAAATTCCATCTTATTTTTGGCATACATCTATCTGCATTTTCTAAAGATCAAAGAAATTTTTAATTGTAATTTTTCCAAGAGATGTGTACATTTTTCTCTAATTTTAACTTAACATATTCTGTAGTCTTACACATATCATTTTTGGAAAGTATATACTTTCCGGAAGCCAATCTTTATGAGGAAGGTATTTTTAGAAAGGGAAAAATGTGTAGAAAACACCCATGTAAATTAGAAAATCCGCAGAAATCATTTTTAAAAGTTATTGGCAAACATTTGCAATGTTAATTTGCAAAATTAATTTTATGCCCTAAATGACATATTCTGAAATAAATCTTTTATGAAAGTTTATTATCTTTGAGTTTAGGAGTTGCTTAAGACGTAAAAAATATTCTCAGTGTTACTTTTTTCGCCCTACATGTGAAAAAAGGCATTTCTCACATTTTATTATAGAAAATTGCATATAAACAAAATAATTATTTTTTTCTACAGTCAACACAAAAATTGGCATAAAATCTTTCATTTTAAATGTAAAAGTCAGATAAAGAATCCTTTTTAGAGCAAATATAGTGCAAAAAGTAACCAAGACGTTTTAGCAAAGTATGAATATCTAATGAAATAGATACTTTTAAATTTTGATATACATATCAGATAAAAATATATAAAAAAGAGATCAAAAACTATAAAACAAGGTATATATTTTTTTCACTCTGTCACTGAATAAAGAGCACTTTTAGGTTTGATTTTAACCAATGCAGCACTTAAACACTCATTCTTCAAGGTAAATAAACAAAATAAATGCAATTATACAATATAGTCAGTTTAATAATACAGTAAGCCTTTTTGTAGCAATTTTTTTTTGTTGAAATTATTCTTTATTTCTATAATAAATTGTATTAAAATCTAAAGATTTGAAAATTCGTAATTAAGAACTTCATTTTTACACTGTTTTGACATATAAATTACAAAGAAAAAGATTAAATCCTTTAAGCTTGAATAATACTTTATATATTTACATAATAAAAACATTAAAATTGTTAAAGATTAAAAAAAAAGATAAAAATAAGTAATTTTTAAAATCATTTTGTGTCGTCTTCATAAACTATTTCCACTTTTATATTTTAGTCTGGTAGAATTCATAATTATAAATAACCTTTCTTGAGCATATATATGTTTTATTGAAATTAATTATAAGAATGTAAAACATTTTTTGATTGATTTAATATTAACAATTCACCTAACATTTTGTTATTTTACTTTTTTTTAAAACTCTTTTATTCTTATTAATGATTTTATTTAACACAAAAAGCTCATAGGGAGTTGATAACCTTTATTTCTTGCTTTGTATTCTAATCAGGTATTTTATTTGACTAATTTTTTAAAAACTATACAGCATGCATGTTTGTGTCAATAATGAAGACATTACGGGTTTTTATGTACAAAAAGTTGTTTTAAAGCAAGAAAAAAATATTATCTTTCTAGTAACTAGTATACAATTTCGTAGTTTTATATATGTCTGTATTTTGGTTTCTAAAAAAAGTACTATACCAACAAACATGCATGCCTGAAAATTAGTTTCAATATTCGTATTAAACAGGAAAAAGAAACTAAGTCATCGTTATAATTATTGTTTGTCATTTTTGGTGTAAGGTTTTTTTTTAATGAAACTTTTTTGGATCTCGTGAATTCGATTTCTGCGGATTTTCTGGTTGCCAGAAATGAAATCTACGCATCTTTTTTAGCTAGATGGCATTTGTCTGGTTAAGATTGGATAAAAAATTCTTTGATTGGTTAAATTTAATAAGTGTGCTTAGGATTTGATTAGGTAGATGTAAGAGGACATAAACACGCCATTGCTTTCAGGGAGTAAGGGAGGGGACAATGGGCAATTAATTCAATTTAAGAGTTTTTGAAGAAAGGCCATGAAATCCAGAATAATCCAGAAAATTTGTTGGAAATTGTAAAGTAATTGTTAATTAAATCTAGAAAACCATAAACTAAGAAAAAAGTTCCAAGAAAAAAAGCAATCATTTGAAAATTAGATGACCAGTATTACAGACTGACATAACCATTCTGTAATTAATTACTAGAAAAATCTCCCTGGAAAGAGGGAAAGAGAAAAGAGATTTGGGGGCAAGTGATGTGAACACCAAAAAAAGGGGCAGGCAGGCGTGTAGGGTAACTGCTAGCTGGCAAGAATATGACCCACACGCCTTCCTGCCCCTTTTTATCCTGTTTATTTCTCCACCTCCCTTCTCCATTTCCCTTTCTTGTCTACTTTAAAAAAGGAGGTGGGGGAGAAGGGAGTGAAATAGAGTATGGGAGGGGGGCCGTGTATTTATATTTAAACTACTCCCCGTCTGCAAAACTATATATATTCAAAACTAACACAGTGAGTAGCGGCATTTCTTGCGCAAGTACCCAAACTCAGTCAGAAACTGCTAAATTGTTGCACATTCCCTTCAAGCCAGTACCCAAAGTCTGAGACTCCTAAAGATTGAATATTCGATCCATTGTCCCCTCCCTTACTCCCTGCATTGCTTTAGTCTTATAAAATTCTAAGATCTACTTTGACCTCTTTTATTGTAATCACATATCAAAGCTAATATCAAACTTTAAATAATGGTATTTTTAATAATCAATTATTGTATTCATTTTTTTTTTATAAGAATCTATTTATAAAATCTTAATTTTGATTACTTAAGTGTAATGTACCTACAATGCTTTAAATAATTCAAATTGAATTTTTTCAAGATACTTTCCGTCTATTTAAAGATTTAAATCAAAGGAGGAATTAGATAATAGTAGTGTTGCCTCATTTTTAAGAAAGTTAACCTATTTTTAAGATAAATGTCATTAAAAGATTACCACTTTAGAGAAAAGTGTAATTTGATATAATCTAAAGGGGATGAATGGAAATAATGGTATGTGGGCCAATATAATAAAAACATAAAAGGTTTAACCATTTGGTTCAAAGATTCTCCTATTATGTGTCATTACAATGAAAAGGATAGTTTTATGAAAGAAATAATAAAACGGGAATATAAAGCAGAATATGAATAAAAATGGCAATAAATGAAATTTTTAGATAATTCTCTAGTTATTTAAAGGTACAATTAAGAAGAAATGTAACACTTTCTGTTTGAACAAAACTGAACCAAAGTAGAAACAGATTTTAATCGGTATTAGAATGTAAGGTAAAGAAGATTTTTTTCATATAACATACACTATACCATTTAAAATTGAAATCACTGATATTTCAGTAGATTACTCACTGACCAAAGAAATATTTCTGGGATAATTTGATACCTTGATATCTTTTGAATATTACTTTTGAGATTTTCCTAAAGATATATATAATTGCAAAAAGTGGAAGCTGTCAACAATTATAAAACTAAATTTCTTAGATGCTTAAAACACAAGAAAAAGATATTTCTTACTATGTAGAAAATGCATTTATATGATGATCAACCTTTAAAAAAAAAACTTTTGGAAATCTTCATTTTGGAAAAAATTTTATATTTTCCAATGATCTGTATTTAATAACTCTTGTAGTCAAATAAGGTCACTACAAAAAATGTTAATTCAATGACTTATTTTGCAAATAAACATGAATACAGTGCAATGATTTTGTTTGTTTACCCTTTAATTAAAATAAAGATTGGTTACCTTTTCATGTTAAATTATCCCACCATTTTCGAATTTAAAAATCTATTGGAATATGTTATGTACATCAAGTTTAAATCATGAAAATGTTATACACATAAAAATATATCAATTATTCAAAAATATTTTTCAGCTAAGAAAATGCCAAGACATTTTAATAATAATGTGAATGGAGAGGAGTATGTATTTTGAAAATAAAATTATCTAACAGATGACAGAAGGAAAATGTGACTCAAATGAATATAATTGCTAATTGATTATTCTTTGTCATAAAAACACATTAGCAACGGATATTAATCCAAAATAAATTTACTCATATAAATACAATTCTATTGACTATCCTAAGTAAAAAGATATCAGACTTTACGGCTGATTAGTATAAGTTTCCATTTTGCTAAATAGAAAATAAGTCAAGAAATTATATGACAGCCTACAAAACTGTTGGTTAATGTAAAATAAGATATAATCTTACATAGCAGCTGAGAAAATCACAGTAAAGATAATGACAACTCTTACACAGCGCCTTTGTTTAAGAAAATAAATATTTTGCCCATAAGGAGCTCACTAATTATACAAAACTACTATTATTTATGATTATGTTTGCTAGAGCCTTCCAAAATATGTTCATGGTTTATAGATTAGAATTAATCTTAGAAATCAATAACATTCTAATAAGTTTTCGTATTAAATATTTTGTAATACAAACTATTGTTTAATATTGATCTTTTTATGTTATTTAACTGAATATGGCATTAGGAGGTTGTTAGTGAAAACCTCATGTACAATGTGCATCAGATATTAAAAAACTTATTATAGGTAAGGGTTTTGATCACAAGTATATTATATTAGCAAAGAATTAATTTTGCTTTTTAATTTTGAAATTAAAATTGAAATGGAATATATAATGAATTTAATAGGTTTATTTTAACTTTCAAATTTTTGGCAGTTATTAATATCTGCATCCTTGTTTAAACAATATAGAATGCATTTTAAATAAAAAGTGCGGAATTTTTCACAATTAATTTGCAATATCCAGGATCAGGAAGAAATATTCTAAAAAAGAAACTATGAAATTTGGTGAAGTTACTGTTACAAGTTTGCTAGGAAACTATAGTCCAGGTACAGTAAGAGCATTAACAAAGCAATCCAGATACAACGAAAAAAGCTGTCAGAATAGTTATTTATAGCATCGTATTATTAACAGCTTTCCGCGGATGCATAATATTTCAGTATGGCCAAGAACCAGTCCTAATCCACCGGTTATTAATCAGTTTTAAAAAGAACAATTAACCTTTGCACAGTACAATTATTAAATTTTATTCTAAACTAAAGTAAAACAGAGTAATTTAAGAAAAGTTTGCAGGTAGTTTTTTTAATATTTCTTAAAAAGGAAAAAATTAAGTCCTTATAGTTTTAACTTTATAAAAAATAAGTAATGTTAACAAATAATAATAACTATTAAACTTTAAGTTCTTTTGCTTTTCAGAACTTTTATCCCAGTCCCTTATTTTACCTATGTTTATTTTAAATTATGCTCTAATCCAAAATAATTTTCCAAAATAAATATCATTATATAAAAGTGGAAGAATGGTTACATAGGGGTTTTTAGCCGAAAAGCCTCGCTAACCGCTAGACCGATATGGCTCTCCTTTACAATGGAGCTTCTTAATAGTTCAGGAAAATTTGTTTAGGGTAAAGACAACCTACACAATCGATTAAGTTCTCCTTTTAAAGGAAGCTTCACATACCTTCCGGTATTTTTAGGCTATTTCTGCCACATATTCAACGACATTTTTATCTGCCCTCCAAATATTTTTTTATATTATTTTCTTGTTGGTTAAACTTTATACCTGCATTTGAATGAGAAAATTTTAGAAAATATAATTTAATTGTATTCTTTATTTTAATTTATTGCTTATTAATGGTTAAGTAAGTGGACAGTTACTCCACAAATCAATAAAGTCTGTGCGACGTATCTCACAATGATAACGTAAGTTTTTTTTTACATATATCCGCGTAGACAAAAAAAGGAATAAAAACACACAAACATAATGCGAGTACCGTTCCATCAATATTTATAACAAGTCGAATTTACTTAATATGTATTGGAACTTTTTATATAATCTTAAAGTACATTTTATTTTTTATTTCTTATACTGTTATTCCAAAGAATTATATAATTTTTTGAACTTATTGTTGCTTCACTACGCTTGAACATAATTTTCCTTGTTGTTAAGAGTGGTTCCTAGACATATTTCAGCAAGTTTTATATTAAATTGATTTATGTTCTAAATTATGGTGACAAAAATTGCATAAAGACACACATGACCAAGGTTGCATACTAGACCAATGAGTTATAACTTCTTAAAGCTAAAATATAACAAGAAAAATTATGTCATTGGTATTAAGTCACTAGAAATGCCTGGATGTACCATCCAGGTTTAGATAAATTGGTGAAAATAATTGTTTCCTTCTGTTATGATACATTATTGATATTGATTCTTATAAAAATCATCATCCTGAAACATTAATTTTAACAAAAAAAAGGGTTTTAGCTTTTTTGTTTAATTTCTTCTATGGTTGATTTGAAATCTGAATTTGCGTCACCCTTCAACATTGAATATGACTGCGTATGACTTAGAGAAACGACATCTATAAAATCCATCATAAAATATAAATATTAACATATTCATAGAAAAACATATTTTCTGTATATCCTATTATATAAA
This sequence comes from Acartia tonsa, assembly GCF_053477335.1. NCBI lineage: Eukaryota > Metazoa > Arthropoda > Copepoda > Calanoida > Acartiidae > Acartia > Acartia tonsa. Next base: position 32,722,002 of record NC_137261.1, read on the forward strand.
GTAATGTTTTTTTGGTCTGAAGCTTAATGGATCAATAACTACTGAACCGATTGAGTTCTCCATTTGAGGAAAGTTTCACAGAGGGTTTTGGATGGTTATAGGCTAATGTAATTATTAGTTTTAAGATATGGGATGGTTTTTGGCTACTTATAAGATATTCCAATAGAAAGCCTCTAGATGCTAGTGCATGAAAAAGCATTTTACTTCCAAGCTTTTGTATTAAATTTTTTTAATTATTAGCTTAAAATTTGAGTGAAAGTTCCTTTCCTAAATAGCGCATGGGTTAACACGCTGGTTTGTCATCCTTAAAATCCAGGTTCTAGTCTTGCTTGGTTACACATTTTTTATCCAAAATTCCGTTGACAACAAATTATTCTTTCCTTATTACATATCAATTTCACGAATCGATTAATTCATTTATGAATCAAAAATATTTCAAGGGGGTTGGAGAGGGGGGAGTAATATAATAGTTATTTAGCATCGTATCATTAACTATTATTATATAACACTGGCTTTAATCTCAAATGATTGTACATTTTTATATTCATAGAAAACTGGATATAATACGATGCATATATATATTTTTCAGTATGGCTAAGAACCGGTTCTAATTCGGATTCGAAGCAATACTGGAATATTAAAGTGAGAATGTATTTAGGGTCAGGGAATATCAAATACAAATTTTATTATGTATTATGAAAAAATTGCACTGAAATATGTATCCTGCATGTTTTAGTGTTTTACACTCTAGCTTGCCATTTCTAAATTCCAGGTTCTAATCTGACTGGAAATCCACGAAAAATTTTCTCAAAATTATTTTTTTTCAAATGTAAGAACTCACTCAGGAATCGATCCTAAACATTCTCAGCCATAGACGAACACGTTACCTCTGTGCCACGAACGCTGTTTAGAGGCCTATTAAAAATTCGTAAGTATATAACAGTCCATTGTCTGAATATCAACCTTTTTCTTCTATTGTCCTTACCTGAGAGAGAGAGAGAGAGAAAAAGAGAGAAAGTGAAAAAAAATTTCATAACATTCACCGAGATTTGAACATGCTATATTCATATTTAAAAGCAAATATGATAACCATCATACCAAGAACGCCATTATAAATTGTGTAAAATTAATTATAAAAATTAAGAGAGAGAGAGAGAGAGAGAGAGAGAGAGAGAGAGAGAGAGAGAAAGAAAAAGAAAGAGAAAAAGAGAAAGAGAGAGAAAAAGAGAGAAAGTGAAAAAGAGAGAGAGAAAGTGAAAACAAAATTTACAGATTATTCGCCAAGAATTGAACCCGCTATCTTCACATTAAGAAGCAAGTGCGATAACCACCCTACCAAGAACACCAGCAATAATTGTAAAAATTAAGGAGGTGGGGGAGGAGATATAAGGAGGAAATAGGGAAGGAAGAACATATGAAGTGGGATAAAAAGGGAGAGAGGGGGTAACATTTATTTCTTTATCACGAAACCTCCGTATCTAAAATATTTGTATTTTGTAGATTTAAAATTTTTTTTCAATTTGATTCTTTAGGCCATAAATTGCTTTTTTTGTGCAAAAACTTGTCTAAATTTTTAAATCTTCAAAATACATATACCCCAAAAAACAGGGAGGTTTGGTGAGAGTTTTGTGAGAAAATGAGGTTGATTTATTCTATTGTCTTTTTTTCTTTACTGTTTTTTGATGTAAATTGTTAAAAGAATATCGTTTTTAGGATTATTATATGTGCATGTACATTAGATATAATGTTTTATCTGTTTTTAAATAGTTTTAAGTAATATTGCTTAATTTATACGAAATATTGCTAAATCTTTTACAGAGGAAATTTTGTCCATGTACTTTTCGACCAGGAAGAACATATGAAGTGGGATAAAAAGGGAGAGAGGGGGGGAACATTTATTTCTTTATCACGAAACCTCCGTATCTAAAATATTTGTATTTTGTAGATTTAAATTTTTTTTTGATTTGATTTTTTAGGCCATATATTGCTTTTTTTGTGCAAAAACTTGTTTAAATTTTTAAATCTTCAAAATACATATACCCCAAAAAACAGGGAGGTTTGGTGAGAGTTTGGTGAGAGTTTATGAAAAAAACTTCGAGGTTTGGTGAATAATACTTTTTTTTAATACATTTTCTTTTTTTACAACCCATCTTTGAAGTTTCGTGTAGCTCAGTATATAGAACGCGAGTCTTCTTACCCGGTTGTCCCGAGTTCGAACCTGTCCGAGAGGGCCAGAGATTTTGTACATGTTAAAAATTGGAAGATTTCATTAAATAAAAGTTGTCGCAAATATAGGTATTAAATAAAATTTTTAAATATTTTGTTTAGGCAACTTGTGTACAAAAAAGGGGATAGAAAAGTATATAACCATAAGCACTTATTCATTAGGACGGACGTACCTTAATTATGGAGAAGCTTCGCTTCTTTAAATGTTTATTTTTCACTTTTGTTTGGGTTGGAAAAGTTGACTAACTTATTTTACTGAAAATTTGAAAAAAAAAAAAAAATTTAGCCACTCTAATGATTTCTATTATTGAGTTCCATTTGTGTAAAATCAGCCAAGCCACGAAATTCTCTAAATTATGATTTTAGGCTTGTCATGAAAATCCATTAGTTATGTAAAAATAAATGATTAAGTCTTATTTTAAAATCTAAGATTTGAACAATTCAACATTGAGGGGTAGGAGGGGGTAGGCTGTGGAGTGGTTTTTGCATTTCTTCTGATGAAAACCCACTTTATAAAATCAAATCTTATAAAATAAATTGCAAAACAATTCTTTAGAGAAAATTGTACAACCTTCCATGTATAAAGCTTTTATAATCTTTATATTTATGCAAGAAATTCATTTGTGTTTTTATTTTATTTAAACATCATTTAGCAAGAGTGGAAAGATGCCTTGTCTCGAGCTTTAGGTGCAACTTACTATATGTAGATTGAGCTTAGTGCCTACGGTCGTGCAATCAAAGAGTTGGTTGTCTGCAATAGATAAGATTCATGCATAAGACCTAATATAGTTTACCATCTATGGAAAATTTATGTTGAAAATTGGTTGAATCCTACACTGTTAAAAAGCAATAAATTCTTTTATAAATTGCATGTGGAAATCCATTGCAACAATTTTACTCTTCAATTCCTGTGCAATCTATATTTGACTGTTGAAAAAACCCAGCCCAGTCTTCAGTTTACAAAACGGATCCTGATCCAACTATATACCATTTATTAAACAATTATGCATTCTAATTTTAATAACTTAAGTCACTTGTATGAATGATTTTCAAAGTTAGTAAAGTTAAAACTTACAATCTATTGAATTCATGTTAATAGACTTATAATAGACTTGGCCTTTCTTATAAAAGTAAAGATATATGAAACAGAAAAAACAAATTGTCTTCGAATGAAAGAAATTCTAATTTCTGAGATGCAAAATTTGTTTATCATTACTTTTTAACTATGTTCTATCACATATTTTGAGACATATACAGGACTATTTATTGTTCATATCGTATATTTTCTTGTTATTATCTAAAACAAAAATAAATTGTTAAACACAAGTGAGGGGGTGGGGTCATGTAAGTTTCTGAGGAAATCGAATTCAAATTTTTCTACCATGTCCTTTGCCTATTCCCCCAAGGATAATGTCTACAAAAAGTGGGCTTTTCAATTTAGGTTTGCCAAGATTTTAGACTAAGCTAAGAAAGAATATTTTATAAAAAGAAAGGCTATAAAACGTAAGTTGATTTACTCTTTCTCGGTGAAAATATTTTTCGGCAATTGCCATGAAAATTATGCTTTTCAATTTGGAGCTTTGATTTAATGCATATTAACCAAAGCTTATGCAACTAAGTATATATCCAAGCGGGAGAGTTGAACAAATTTTAGATTTTAGAAAAACCCCAAGTTGACTAGCTTCCCAATTCTTTACCATGGCCCAAAGACAATTTACTGGATTGATGCATAAGCTTTTTGGAAGACCATTAACCCTTAAATGATTTAGTAGGGGGAGATTTTGTCTGATATTAGCGAAGTCACTTGGACAAATACTTTGTTGGTTAAAAAAAAGATTTAAAGAAAGTAAATTAACATTTAATTTTTTTTTGATAAATGTGAATAAATTACCAGATAAGGAATTTCGTTCAAGTCTATTAAACTTTATATAGAAAATACGCCACTTATGTACTTTTCATACACAAGTTTATATTAAATATTATCATAGTTTTGTTATTCTTTAATTTGTTTTGGCATAAACTAAACTTTGAAACAGCAAGACTTATTTATCCTTATATAAAAGTAAGATTAGAAGTGGGGGATCGACTTCCTCTATCTCTACCTTCCACTCAAGTGACCCTAGTGGCTTTTAGAGCGTAGCCTTTTGTACATTAAAATTCAAGTTGTTTGTCAGAATAATGTATTAATAACCAATAGGTTTAAATTGACGTTTATTACCATTTAACCGCTCATTTACTTTAATTAATCATACATTTTTGTTTAAAGTTAAATATTCTTTGACTTATTATGTTTGTATCATGAATTAACAAGGATGACAACATCCATAAAAGCGAAGCTCTGAAACGATAGGACAAACGGACATTAACACTTGTATAGTGTCAGAACTGAATAATTAGAATATAAATGAATAAGAGACAAAGCAAAATTGTGAGTAGATTTGTTGAAAAACTTCTTGATACAGGATAATGTTTATGGACACACTTACATTTTTAGGACTTGATTATAGAGTTGCTTTGTTTATAATATTGTACTTTGTTGTACAGGAACCAGTATATCAAAAATCAGAACAATCGGATAATTAGATCACATAAAAAATTTGTTGTTAAAAAGTAAAAAAAAACATGTTTAAAATGGACGTACGGACATTCTGGTAACGATTATAGAGTTGCTACGCTTTATACCTAACTACTACAGAAATCACCCTGCAAAGTTCGAAATCGATAGGACAATTCTATAATGCTTAAATTAAGAAAAAAGCTATCCGTCTCGGACTTACGGACGGACCGACTCTTATTATAGAAAAGCTTCGTTTTTAAAAATTGCAGTAAAATTTTTTTACATCTTAAGTGCAAATTTTGTTCAGTTCCTACTTTGATAAAGATAAAAGATGTTTGTTTTCTAGAATTTAAGGTATATGATATCCTGAAAAAAATAACTTATTATGATACAATAATACCTTAATATTTTTAGCCAAAGCAAAATATCTATGAATACCTAAGTCTTTGTTTTAATGGAAGCTAGTGTCTTGTTAAGTCTTGTCACTAACTTTATAAAAAGGTAATGTTTATTTTTTAATAAAATGAAATTCTTGGTATATTTTATTTAGGGAGGAATGAGGACTCGTTCAGAATTCATTAACTTAAAAACTTAAGGTGGTCAGATATGATCTTGATTATTAAGTACAAGTGTCTAAACTTTTACAATTATAATTGTAATCTATATAAAGGGTAATCATGATTTTTTGTTAATTTATCGTTCATTATCCTATCCTTTTAGACACCTGATTTTAGTAAATGGTGCTACACTATTATAAGTGTTAATACGATAAAGAGAAAATGATGCTACACTGTTATACATAGTTAAAAAAATAAAGAGTAAATGTACACAACAAATTTTAATGTAAGACTTTTAGCATTTTAGACTAATATATAAGGTTTAGAATTTACAATTTATACTTAACAACAAAGTATAGTTAAAATATTTAAAGTGAAGAAAAAATATGTGTAAAAATTAAAAATTTTATTTAGTTTAACAATTGCTCTATCAGGATAATATTTGAAGTTTTGAAAAATCATACTAGTTGCAAATTAATTAAGTAAAACTGCAATGTTTAAACTTGAACTTGAAGGAGGAACATAAATACTGGAAATGAAATAGCATGCAGTATTTATTTATTAAGAAACCCCTGTCCAGGGGTTTGAAGAGGGGTTGGGACCCTAATGGTTGCTGCTCTTTTAAATCATTTTACACGCAGCTGTCCCAAGGGCTTGGGAACAGTCGCAAGCTAGCAAAATAGCGGGAATAAAAATTATTGCTTCAAATAAAAAAAAAGAAATTACATAAATCTGATTTAGCCGAAATGACTATCTATGGAACAGATATTTCGACGAATATGCAATGAAGAAAATTGGCCAGTTGATTAAATAGCCTTTGTCCGAAAGTACTTATTGTTTATGACAATGAGTTAAGCGTGATTTAGGCCAAGACACCCCTTCCATTCTAACTACTTGTGTATCTTTTGTAGACTCAATGAATCGATTTTCTGGGGCGGTCTTTAAAACCATAACCACAACAATAAAGAGCTGATGCGCTACGCCTAATTTTACAGTTGTGGGCTCTAAACACTAAAAAGATTATTGCTTAACTTAACTGAGGATTAATATTTCACTTATATCCCTATGTAACTTTTTCAACTATTTGTTTTTGGTTATATCTGTCCCAATTCTTGATGTAGTTGATGATAGCTGAACTAAACTAAAACAATGTGAAACGAAGAACAAACAGAATCATTTCATTTTCCTTAATTTAGTATAACATCGCTCGAAATAGAAATGAAATTTCAATTAATCTTTTTTTATTCTAAGTTAGGTTAGGTAATGAAGGATTAATATAGTGCCATATGTATGGAAACTCACCGAAATGAGAAACTGATGATAGTGCATAAAAAATGATGTCATACAATACAAATGACCAATGATAGACAGTATACATTTAAATTTAAATTGACCAATGGTAGGCAAGTACGGCATCATTTTTAAAGGCACTATCACCAGTTTCTGAAATGATGATCTATCTGAAGGGACTAGAACACTTAAAAAGATGAAAATACTCTGGCGGGGTTGGCAGACTACTGTTCAATTGGAGGAAAAAACCAAGAAAATTTAGACATAAATATCTGATAATACATAGATAGCATATATTCAAATCTATTATTTGTCGATCTGAATTTTTTTATTTGACTTGTGACAAATTATAACCATTATTAGGTTTTGTTGCTTAAATGTCTGAACTTATAAATAAACAAAAAGTATTAAAGAAAAATATTCACCGAAGTAAACTATATAAATTTATGATAAACCCAAACAACAATCAAATGTTTTACTAATGTTAATGTATCTATGCCTTAAATAGATTTAGACACTATAATTTTACTTTATACATTTTTTTTCTTTACAAAAATGTACAAAACAAACTACGGTTTATTAAGTTAATGTTAATGCTTAAAGAATTTTTTATACGCAAAATTTAGTTTTTAAAAATTCACCAAATTATCTAGTCCGAACCAATGGTTTGAGTTTTTAAAAAATCTTAGGATGGTTTGAAGTTTTTTCTGCCACCAATACAAGAAAAAAATAACATAAAATAAGTAAATAGATTGTATGACATTTTGGAAACAATAAAAAAGTTTTTGCGAACATTCTTTTCAACAGCTAATGGATGAATAAATTTTTATACTATTTTATATTGAAATATTTATGGCAAAGTTTAAAATATTTAATAACTATTGCAATAAAGACTAATATATTTTAGGGATCTTGAGAGATAAGATACTGGACATTAGATTGAAATACATGACCAATAATGATAAACAAAATTACCCTCCGTAAATATTGGTTGAAAGATTGAACACTAACAGTTTTAATCTAAATTAGATTATCCTAATTAATAAAAATTCAGTAAAAGTACCCAAAGTTTCTGAGCCAATGAATAAGATAAAGTGGTTATAAAACTTTGGGTACCAGTATAATTTTGTTATTTAGATTTATTATTTTTCCATATAAGAAAATATTTTCAAAAAACAAAATATAAATATTTTGTTGAATTTTAAAATATAGTCACCATTGTTAACACAAAAAAATTGAAAACGTAGCTTTTTTATAATCTGACCGTCCGTAACTGCATATTAGAATTATCCTAACAGATTCAAACTTAGCATTGTTATTACTTTAGTAGTTAGGTACGATTTATATGCGTAGCAACTTTATAATAGTTTCAGAGAGTTCCTACGTCAATTTTAAAGATGGTGATTTTAACTATTTTGACAAGAAAAATCATATGATATAATTATCATATTCATCTGAGTTTTGAAATACTGACCACAAAGTACAACGTCATAAGCACAGCATCTCTATTATAAAGTCCTAAAAATGTAAGTATGTCCTTAACCAGTATCCTGTATTTCAGCAATTTTGCGACAAATCTTCTTCCAATTTGTTTTTTGGAACACTGATTCCTGGGACAACAAAGTACAATGTAATAAACGAAAGATCTCTATAATTAAGTACTAAAATTGTAAGTATGTCCTTAAATTGCATCCTGAATTTAAGCAAGTTCACGACAAATCTATCTACAATTTTGTTTAGACTCATATATTTATATCCTTATTATTTACGAGATTTTTGAAAAGGGAAAAATAACATTTATGACTAACAAATAATCAACGTCCTTAAGCTATATAGTAAAGCTATGATAGTGTACATGGGAAAATAATAATTTCTATCTCCTATTGACCTGTCAGTGTATACACCTTGTTATTCATAGACGTATTTGTCTTTATTTTATGTGTATTTGTTTCTAAGTAGAGTAAAACCACATAGACTTTACAAATATTTTTCTATGTGTATTTGTTTCAACACAGAATAATACCGCATAGACTTTACTAATATATTTTCATGTGTATTTGTTTCTACATAGAATAATACCACATAGACTTTACTAATATATTTTTATTTGTTTCTACATAGAATAATACCACATAATTTTTATTTGTATTTGTTTCGTTATAGAATAAAAACCTATCGACTTTACTAATATATTTTTATATACTTGTTTCTACATAGAATAGTACCAAATAGACTTATTAATATATTTTTATGTGTATTTGTTGCTACATAGAATAATACCACATAGACTTATTAATATATTTTTATGTTTATTTGTTGCTACATAGAATAATAACACATAGACTTTAATAATATATTTTTATGTATATTTGTTTCTACAAAGAATAATAAACAATAGACTTATTCACTATAATCAAGCAAAAATGTAAGTATGTCAATATAAAACATAATGAATTAAATAATTTTGGGACATTTTATACGGATTTTTCGTTTAGACTTCCAACTAATTTTAAATATTATTATTGAATGCGTTATCATTCTGTATTTTGAATGCTTGTATGTCTGATTTCATGGCTTTCGCTGGTATGGATGTTGTCAATAAGCAAAAAGTAGATCATGTCTAATTATGTTAAATTAAAACTTCTCTGTAAAACAACTTTGTAATTACTTTACTTATGCGTCAATTTGCTTGGACCGGAAATTAATCCCCAAAATACCAAAATATTTTCCAGTATGGCTTCGAAACCGATTAATACCCAGTGGATTAGAACTGGTTCTCAGCCATACTGAAAAATTATGTCGTATTACATCGTATTACAGACAATTTTCTACGAACAATAAAATATAAATAATAAAATAAATACCCCTTTTTAGGAATGGGCCAGTTTAAACTGGTTATAATCTTATAATTTATCCTTTTTATATCCGGGGAAAGCTGACTATAATACGATGCGATAAATAACTATGATTGTTTTATTTTACCCGAAACTTGCATTATCATTATAAACGCCAATTATCTTAACATCAAAGTATCTAAGCTAGTTTATTTTGTTCATATTTAGCTATCATAAACAATGTTCAGCATTTTGGGATTTTTTTTGGATTTAACAAATATAGGTTAGATCTTCAGATCGATAATTTACTTTTTAGAGGTAAGAGCTCCTTTTAATATTTGACATATTGAAGATTGGCTATTTGGTTTTAGCGGTTTTATTGATCTTTATTTTCTGTGGTAGTGATTGCACACTCTTGGACATATTTAGTGTTTATGTATTATGTATCTATGTACAACTTGGAGAAAAACAATAAACAAATATGTTGATAGGATTGGGCTATTCTTAGTTGCGTAGCATCTCTATTACTAAAATCACCAACTCTACTTTTTTACTATAAATAAAAAAGGGGAGGGGGGGGGGGGGGATGGAACCATCCCAAATCAGTGCACAAATGGCTTAGCCGTTTTATGGCTATTTTCAGGGCAAACATATCATTTATTACGTAGTAATCAAATTTTCAAAACATATATTTCTTTAATTCATGTTAAATTATACCGAAAAACTTTTTTTAGTTCTCTAGTACCTGTCGCTTACCGGCTAGAACCGGCTAGAACCGGCTTAACCGGCTGGGAGAGACAAAGAGTATGATGTGTAGATTTGCATTGAAAATGGCAAAAAAAAATGGGTAAACGGCCATGTATGCCATAATGGATATTTGCATCCTTTTTTTCCGTAAAAATAAGACATACATAATGAAGAAAAAACATAACCTAGTTCTTTTTCCCCAAAGTTGTAAGTAGTAAATTACATTAAGTTAGACATGTAATATTTTTTTCAAGGCGAATAATCTAAACATTCTTATCATACAGCTACTATATAATTCAAAATTTCCCTCTGTGTGCCTGTATGTCCTTTTGTTATACAGGACGATAATGTAATGTTCATTCAAAATCATGATAAACAAATACATTTTTCTGCAGATTAGAATTATATGCTGAAAAGTTGAGACCACTAGTTTGAACCAACCAATCAAGACTAAATGAAACACCAAGTTTTTTTTGTCAAAGAATGACAAAATCCTCTGTTGGTTATTTGTACAATTATTGGTGTGTCCATGTGAAAAGATAAATTTAGAAGAGGGCACAAAGTGGTTTAGTAAAGAGAACGGGAGGTGTGTTTATCTTGGTAAAATTTCGAGGAAAAGCAGTTTGTCTCAGGCGAAATGTCCCTTCCTTATACTGAATGACTTAATTAAAATATTGCCACCGTCATCTTTTTAAGAAAAAAACTAATTAAACTAGGTTAAGAAATATAGCACCGGGTTAAACTTGAATCTTTGGGTTGACCAAGAGTTTTAAAGTATGTGATCAAGATGTCAAAATGATAAAGTTCTCCATTTGCGGGAAGCTTGATTTAGGTCCTGTATATGTTTAAAACTATCTATTTTTTTAATTTAAACCTAAAGATGGGTTTAGGCTGTTTTTCTACCTTCTCCCTTGCCATTTCAACAAGAAAAGATTGAGGGGTGCAGTCGCTGGTAAACTGTATAATGCTTTTTAAAGCTACTCACAGTGCGTATGAAGGTGCTTTGACTTTTTTTGTCAGAACCTAAATTGGGACATAGTGCATTTCATTACCCTAGGTTAGGTAACTTCATTTCACTTTCAACAAAATCTAAAATGCAGCCGTTTTTGAGAAAATTAGATTTAAAAATTTCAAGTTTAATTTAGAAAAGCAAATATTATTTATTTAAATTTTTTGAACAACTTTGCTTTTATAAAGTCTGTCTCTCTATATATGATTTATTTAAGGCTGAATTTCTGTGACCTTAGCAAAGCAACTGATAAAAAGGATATGAATCAACTCACTTAAGGAGTGGTTTTATGAAGAACTTTATAAAAACAAAGTTGTTTAAATTTTTAAATAAATAATCTTTGCTTTTCTTGTCATGGTTATGCGGTAACTCCTAGGGGATGGAAATTGAACTTGAAATTTTTAAATCTAATTTTCTGAAAAACGGCTGCATTTTAGATTTTATTGAAAAGTGAAATAAAGTTACATAACCTAGGGTAATGAAATGCACTATGTCCCAATTTAGGTTCTGACACAAAAGTCAAAGCACCTTCAAACGCACTGTGTACTATCTACCATCATACCATACGATTTTCGCGAATTTGATTATGATGCCAACTCTTATGTCAGCAGAAATGAACCATATTAAAAACACGAATCATATTTATATCCAAAAATTGAAAGTTCCATAATTCAGCTCTTATATCTGAATTTCTCTGATATACTGGATTAAATGCGATAGTGAGGAATCACCTAAAATAAAGCTCAACAACTAACCAATCAATTAAGCGAGTAAATGATCAATTATAAATTAACTTGGGCTGGCTTAAATTAAAATTATGCTTAATATGTTTTTAAAACAACACTTTTCTAAAAATAGAGTGTTTGACGTTGTAATTCACAACGTTATAATTAGTTCTTTTAAATTTTATAGCATGGAAGAATTGTCGGATCTTTTGAAACTTGATAGTTAAGAGTAAAACGATGTATGGTCATTCTTTTTAATGTCACCTTGTAGCAAAGATATTTTCAAATATTCAAGTTAGTAGAATAATTTATTCCTTTAAACCTTATACTTATGATTTTTAAGGAGTTTTAAAACCTTCAGCTAATTTTAAATTGAAAAAATTGTAATTTTTTTCCAAACCACTACTTTTTACCTTTAAATTAAACAGCAGAATAAAATATGTTAATAGTACTTACTAATAAAAAACTAAAGACTTTTGAAATCATTAAATATATACAAATATCCCTAAAAATGTTGAATAATTTCAGTAAAAACAAAGAAACACACTGTACAAGTTTAACGTAAGTAAATATAGGATTGACTGCCGAGGTTTCTCCGGAAATAGCTGTGGTCCTCTGACGGAGAATGGTTGAGAGACACACGGAGACAAATATTTGGGGGATCTCTGACTAACGGAGCAAACGGAATATAATAGCTCTTCCTATATTACGTTTGGTTGGCATCAAAATCACAATTTATATTAATGTAACAGGATGTATACGTGTTTGTGTATGTGTAGCGAAGGATCTCGCTGACCGCTGAACCGAAATGGTTCTTCCTTACATACAGTGATGCTTTTTACAAGTCAATGAAATGTTTATAACTCTTTTAGGGAACAGTACCTCTTAAAGAGCTGGTGGTTAGCTAGATCTTAAGCTAGAGGCACACAGATAGACCAACATTCTGTTACTTATGTATAAGGATATAGGATAATAGATACAAATTTTCCTATAATTAAAATCTAGAATTTCAAAACATTTATATGGGTCTAACAATCCATACATTGCTTACCTGATTCCTTAACCAGCGATATTAAGGTATACTAATCGCAGAGGATAATTAATCATTACTTGTATCTTAAACTTTAAATATGTTTTATTTCTAAAAATATGACCTATAAATTTAATTTTTGTTGTTTACGTAATCATCTACTTACATGATTTTAAGAAATTTCAATAATTTGCCATTAGAATGTTGTCTATGTTGATAGTTTAGCATCAATACATAGGAAATTGTTAGGCAATTTTCTAATGAAAATTTCCTTAATTCTTAATATGTACTATATTGCTTAGAAAGTAAGTAAGATTAAAGATTAAAGATTAAATCTAAAGCCATTTTACATTTTTTTAATTAAATACTGTACAAATAGGTTAAAATCTAGAATTTAAGTATTTTTAATTTAATTAAAATATTTACCCAAATGACAAACCTCCAAACAATGAATTATTTTTTATTTAGAAGATAAAACTCAATTTATTATGGTTAATCTGATGACATTTACAAGTTTTCCTTAATTTTTGTGCAATTCTGACAGCTTATAAATGAACCTAAGTTAACTAGAAATTTGCACATTATTTGCAATCATACAAATAGTTATAATACAATAAAAAAAGATAAGACTATTAAAATGTACGTTTAGATAACATAAAAAAAGTTTAAGAAGGTACTTAAAGAAAAACTAAAATTTATTAAAAATGATATTCAAGACCTTTTTTATGTTTCGAAATGAGAGATGAAATCAAACACGAACGACATACATACGTAGCGAAGTTATTTAGTAGAATACAGATGAAACAAATTGAGGGACGGTGTTGATGCGCAGTCAAAGGATTTTCACACAAATTTTCCTCATTCTATCTCATACAGCAGATGAGATAGAATGAGGAATAACATTGCCGACGAACCATCCACATTATAGAATAGATGCTTATTGGTCAGAAATAACTTTTAAACAAAATCCAGTTTTCATTCCCCTAATAAGGGAATTGTATTTTTCTCAATGAGTACTTGATTGCATTACAGACAGACTGGCGAATCAAGTGCTTTTACTTGAATTTTTCATCTTATACTACAAATTAAATTTATATTAAATATAAGCATATTTTAGTGCATAAGGTTAAAATTACCATTTACAGTTGAATGTAAATTCATGTGAAAGCAATTTTTATCTAGGAATTTAAGCTGAAATTGTTTGAAAATTACTTGAATACAGGATTCTTAATATGAACATACTTATATTTTAGGACTTGATTTTAACAATGCTTTGCTGATGATATTATACCCAATGGTCCTAGGACTCCATATTCCATAATGACTATTATATTATACAAGATACTGTGTTTAAAAAATTAAACAATCATCATGTTTAAAATGTACATACGGACTTTGTGGTCTTGAATAGAATTGTTACACTTTCTCAATAGTACCTTACCGATACAGGAATCATCATGCCAGTTTGAACTTAATGTAAAATTTTAATATGCCTAATTATATTAATGATAACACCTATCCGTTACGGACTTACAATAACTAAAAAAAAGCTTCGCATTTAAATGAATGATTCAAGGTAACAAACCAATAAAACACTTTGTGCACACTTTTTACACATTATCAAAAGTGATTACCCCCCCCCCCCCTCCTCTTTCTTTTTGTACTATTTTCTTAGAATTATGAAACTTAATGTTCCACAAATAGAAATTTTGTGTGTTAAAGATAGGTGTGAAACCAACATTGCATGACGAGCTTTTAATCATGGATACCGAATATTACACTTTATCAATTTTATTTTTCCTACTTACAAGTTTAAAATTCTATATCTATATTGTGTTTTGATAATTTTTTGGTGAATTTTGTGCTCAGGATGGAGTCACCAAAAAATAATATTTCAGTTTAACCTTTTGCGCCAGCTTAAATTCTTTACCGTATTTGCGCTATTTATATTTGTTCTTTGTAGATCATTCTAAAAAATACCATAGGTATGGTATTTTAAAACATTTCTATGATAAAATTTGAAAATTTAAACAATCTTTTTTTGTCTAATTTTTATTTAATGAAGTTGAAAAAAAAACATTTCAATTTTTAACTTCATCAATTTAGATGTATAGTTACATATCTTTAAAGCATTTTTCCTACAGTAAAAAAATCGTAGAAAACGTATTACAAAGTTTTTTTTTATTAAAACTGATTGGATAATAAATTTAAAGAAAAATTATAGCTTTGATTTTAGGCAACCGTTCCTTGAGGTTAAACCACATATTGAAATTCATGCAAAAACACTTTACCAATCATTTTAGCAAATTCTGGATTCCATGGTCCTTCAATTTACTTAATAACATGAATACATTTCAAATTAAATTTAAGGGGGGGGTTTTTAATGCAACCATCTCGTAATCAGTGAGCAAATGGCACTTAGAATTCGAATTTTCATCTATAATTTTGCATGAGTAATCCTTGGTAGGTCTATTTTCCCTAAATCAAACAAAAGTTGGAAAAGTAACGGCTGACGGCTGGCGGCTCAGCTATTTTGCCATTTTTTTGATATTTATACTGCAAATTAGTCACGAAACCTCTCTCAACAAAATACTCTTTTCTACTCTAAAACGCTATCAAACGGTTCTAGACGGTAGCTGTTGGTACTAGAAGTTTTAAAATTGGTTATTGCTATCATTTAACATGAATTAAACCAAAAATATGTTTTAAAAAGTCGATTCCTACGTAATTGATGATGGATTTACCCTAAAAATAGGCAAAAAACGGCTGAACGGCTGAGCCGCTAGCCGTTACTTTTCCAACTTTTTGTTTGATTTAGGGAAAATAGACCTACCAAGGATTACTCATGCAAAAGTTCAGATCGAAATTCGAATTTTAAGTGTCATTTGCTCACTGATTACGAGATGGTTGCATTAAACCCCCCCCCCCCTTAATTAAAAGTACCAACCCGTTTAAGAATAGGAAAGATATTTTAAAGTAGATTTTCAGCAGGGATTAAATAAGTAACTATAAGTCAAGAACAAAATATTTAGATATTATATTTATACCAGATATACAAAAAGTACATAACAATAGTTTTCATTCAAAATTGAAATTTATATGAAAGAAAATGAAAAAAATAGTATTAAAGGAAAAATAAAAAACTTCAAGACAACCAAGCATAAGATAGAATGATTGACAAAGGTAAATTGAGGAGTAGCTTTGCTACTTACACCATTATCCTCAAATTGTTGTGTGATCTTGTAAAATCATATTTATTTAAACCTTCTGCAATATTATTAAACTTTAATTAACTTCAAATTCCCTTCAACTATGGACTTTCCACAAGGTTGTGCATACAGGATCATTTGTTATAATTATTTCGATTATATGTCAACCTTGACTCTTTTTATTGAACGTGATATATATGACTGGATTTCTAGAAAAAATCATCAATGACCACTTATTTTTAATGCCCTTTAATCGACATTAATCTATGAGATCGTAAGTCAATATGACAGCTGTACCATGTTAGGTTTTTGCTTTGATTAATAGATCTTTATAGGAATCCCTACCAAGTAAGAGGATTATTATTTTAACCACCAAAAATACCAAGAAATAAAGCTCCCACAACCACAAACGAAAATTTGTTTCAAGGTATCTTTATAGATAAGACAATGGACGATGAATTGATATATAACTCCAATATAAACCAAATTGCCCCTTGTATAGAAAAATATTATTTTTTTTAAATACCACACTTGCAGTTTGGAACCAATCAAATTTCAAATAAAAGTACCCAAAGTTTAGTGTAACAATTCGTCTACCTTGAAATATTACCATGATTCGAAAAGTAAGCCAATTTCATGACTAGGGATATTTCCATAATAAAAGCTTTGTTCAATCAAAAATTATTTGCTCTGCTAGAAATTGCTTTCAAAATCTAGGACAGGTTTACTTTCTATGGAAAAACATAACAGGATAAGATTATATTATAATATTTTTTTGAAGAGACAAATAATGAATAGTAAGTTTTGTGAATGTAAGTCCAGTAAGATTTCGGAAAAGGCTAGACCGTTCGTTCCACACTATTTATGAAGAATTAGCATTGGTTTTGGTCAGGCTATTTGCTGGTAATTTGCAGGGTGTGTGTCAACCTTCTCAGGAAAATATAACCCCAACAGATACACTAAGGGGGGGGGGGGGGTATTAATTGTGACAGAGGTTACTGTTACATGTTACATGGTTTGCTTAATTTATCATAAACTTCAGGATAACTTCACAAGAAAATCGCATATCTAACTGTAGTGTATTTATTACTAGCGGTTGCTCTCCTAGATGCCTCTGCAAGGACCTTAAGGATGATTAAAAAAGACAGAATTACCACCTATATTGATGAAGAATATTAGTTGAAAAGTTTGGTACCAACCAAACAAAATTTAATGAAAAAATGATAACTTGATTTTAAACAGTCAATTGTTCCCACCCTACCTTTACAGACATCTCACCCACTACAAAGCTTGTTGAAGACTGAAACGTTGTAATTATCGACCATGTACTTATTGCAAAAGTGGTCATACCTGACATATTATTGATATGGTGATATTTCCATGCCATTATGACAACAATCTTGCGTTGATATAATAACAACTCTAAAATAATGACAGGAATGAAATGATCTCTTTTTTAATACTTGAACCCAAAACCTTTACTGGAAATAGCGAACGTGACTACATATCCAGTTTATCCCTGAAGAAAATTTATACTTCACCTTTTTTTATTTCAGGTAAATAACATAATAGGCGATTTCATAAATACTATATACAAATTAGGACGATTAATTTCAATAAAAGCGAAGTTTTGAGAAAAATTGGGACAAATTTAAAAAAAAACCTAATACAATCCTATAGACTATTTGATTGTGATAATATAAACAAGATTAGCTAAAACAAAGCAAAAAAAATTGAAAATAAAATATTTTGAATATTAAAAAGGTTTAAGTAATTTTTTTCTAGAATAAACAAGTGCAAATCTTTTGACAAAAAATCATGGCTTCTTTACCCTTACACCAGGTACAGTTCAATTTTTACTCACATTTTTGTCTCTAAAACGTGAAAAATAATGGAACATTTTTTATCCTTATTTAACGAAAAAAATTCAGACGTTTTACTCTTTTTTAAAGAAATTGACAGAATACTATAAAATTCATTTTTAGCAATGAATATTTATTAGCTTATCTATGGTCTGTATCAGTATGTTGAATACTGTAAAATTTTATTTTTATACTTTTATTATATCTTAGTTTTGTGTGAAGACGAAGAAAGTCCCTCAATAACGACATAAAGATAAGAATTGAGGAGAGGAGGAGTGGGAAAGAAAACCCCTTAAAAAGAGATATAGTCCCTCGTTTTTATGACATAACATGCTGATTTTTTGAGGGACTTTCTTCGTCTTCTTTTGTGTCCTTAAATATTTACACATTTAGATTTATTATTACTAACTTTTTAAAATAGCTTAAAACCAGTATCTATTTTCCTTGAAGAGTAGAGCCCAATACGTTCAGCGGTTACTGAGATCCTAAGCTTAAATGAATGGACAGACAGACATTGCTCTACTTTGTACTACCAAGATATAAAAGATTCGCCAAAAAAAACTGTAATAGACGTTTCAAATTAGGTATTTTTTTTTATCGTGTATCGATGAAGTTCTTATTATTTAAACTTCACACAAAAGTTCTGGAAAACTTTGCGATAAAATTTACAAGATTGTTCTTCCAAAGCCAGATACTAAAAAAATGTAACAGTAAATCAAAGAAAATTATGCATAAATGTTTTAAAGAAGAGGAGAAGATGTGCAAAACATGAGACCAATCTAAATCGACAATAGAGTAACAAAACTCCAAAAGTTTGAAAAGTAATAAGAACAACATTCATACATGATTTTGCTATTTGAAAATATTAATATAATTGTTGCATTGTGTGAAATATAAAATGTAGAACAATATTATAAAATGTTCTGTCTTGTAAGATAACTTTTTAGTTGAAATTTTTATGAGTTTTGTACTATTTTTATCTGAATAAGCGGCTACGCCACTAGGGCTCTGGAGGCAAGTGAGGTGGGGAGGGGGTGGGTGGGAATCAACTACCCCCTTCAATTGTAGTTTTAAAAAGTTTAAGTACCCTCCCTCCAAACACAAAAACTTTTCTATTACTTGTGAGCAAGGACGTCCAAGGGGGG
This sequence comes from Acartia tonsa, assembly GCF_053477335.1. Lineage (NCBI taxonomy): Eukaryota > Metazoa > Arthropoda > Copepoda > Calanoida > Acartiidae > Acartia > Acartia tonsa. The sequence continues at coordinate 32,741,193 of NC_137261.1, forward strand.
GGGGGTAAAGAAGTGATTACCCCCCCCCCCAAACGAACTTGTGGGTGCCGTAGGCACCTCAAAAATATTTTTCATTTTACCCCCCCCCCCCTATTTAAAATTTACTCCTACCTTGGGGTGCTTCGCGCGCATTTTTACTACTAGATATTTATAAGTATTTCATAATTAGGTAGGTACCTTTTTACATTATTAAATTACCCCCCCCCCCAAAAAAAAAAAATCTAAATTTTATACTAACGTTCATTCATTCAAGAGAATTGTAGAGTATCTGTACTACCAAGAAGTCTTCTCAGCTAACTATTGCCTCTCTCATACCTAAATAAAAAAGATTGGGTCAATACGTTGACATTTACGGAGATTGGTTTTAAAAAAATTAACTTTAAAAAAAATTCTAGACTTTTCCCAGTTTTGAACCAATAAAGCTCGGACTTTTCTACAAAAATCCGGATTTTTGCCAACCCTAAGACAAACACACACACAGATCCTGTATTAGAAGGATGTAAAAATAAAAATAACGATGCTGTGAGTATTGGTGCAAAAAATATGACGTAACAAAAAAAATTAGCCAATGAGAGGCCACTATAAATTTTACCATTGGTCAATAACGGCCTCTCATTGGCTAATTTTTTTTGTTACGCCATATTATTTGCACCAATACTCACAGCATCAAAATAACATGATATTTTCTGTTTGTGTGCAGCTACATCATACTTTCTGGTTGTGAAGGGGGAATGAGAAAAAAAAGAGAAAGAAAGAAAGAAAAAGAAAGAAGAAGAAAGAAAGTGAAAGAAAACAAAATGGGGAAAGTGGGTAAGATAAGATGTTCAGTGTTTATTATAAAGAGAGGGAGAAAAAGAAAAAGAGATTAGATAAGATTTTTTACGGTTACTTTTTAAGGCATTTTTTAATGCGGACTGATGGGACTAAGTAAGTTGTATACTAGACGCTCTTTGTTAAGAGGTATTTTAAAAATCACATTTTCCCCATTGCGTTGTTATAGACTGACCGACTGAAGGACATAGGGCAGATAAAGTTAATTATGGATTAGGTTTGCTGCAAATAACTATATCAACACTATCATTTAAATTATTCAACAACTTTGTTTGATACTATGTTGCTATATTTTGATATGATTTTTTAGCGAATTTGATAGAACACCGAAATTCTTGTCGTCTAGTGCAATGATCTATGGGCTTATAAATAATATAATATAATGCCGATATTTGTAATAGATCAATAACTATGGATATAGTACAATATGTGATTTATAAATTGTCTATATAATGGCGATTTTTATTATAAAATAATAGCTATGATATAGACTCATAAGTATTCATTCATATATTGAAATGTTCGTTAGTTTTTAAAAGCGAAGCTTATTTATAATTAGGGTCCGTATGTCATTTTAGAAATTTTCTATCGATTTCAAACTTTGCATAATGATTCCTATAACAATTAGGTACAATTATGAAGTATAGCAACTCTGTAATCGTTACCAGAAAGTTTCTTTTACTGTATCCTGTATTTACAAAGTTTAGCAACAAATTTATGTACAATTTTGTTCAGACTTACAAATTTATGTTTTACTTATTAAGTTCTGAAACTCTAAAAGGTTCTTGTTTGTCTGTCCTTCCTTCGGATTTTGGAGCTTCGCTTTTATGGATGTTGTCGTCCTTGTTAATTTGAGATGTATCAAATAAAGTGTCATTAATGTTTAATCCATGTTTAAAATATCCAGGTTCTGTATGGGTGTAAGATTATATACAATACAGATAGGAATAGTAGTCTGCAACAAAATCTAATTTCCTCAAATTTTGCGGAAATCAATATTTCTTCCCTTAAAACTGTAAAAAAACTAAAATATACTTTTCTTTCTAAAAATTAAATTTTTTTTATGTCTAAAGCTCTACAATTCATATATTCTTATAATTTTAACTTTCAAAATTTTATTGAAAACAGCAGTGATATACAAAATGTTTAAAATTGGAAAGAATTACCTTGCCCTAACAGGGGCGTCCAAGCTTTTTTATTTGGGGGGGGGGGGGTAAATACCCCCTCCTAAATGGTTAAGGGTGCCGTATGCACCCCCAAGGTAGGGGTAAATTTTAATGGGGGGGGGGGGGGGTTAAAATGAAAATAATTTTAAATTCGTTTAGGGGGGATAATCCCCATTTTACCCCCCGCCTTGGACGTTCTTTGGCCCTAATTTACAGACAAACACTTAAATGTACCCTACTTCAATATGTTTTTAAAAGCGAAGCTTTTCTATAATTAGGGTCAGTCCGTCCGTACGTCCGTCCGTCCGTCCGTCACGGATAGCTTTTTTCTTTAATTTAGACATGTTACAATTGTCCTATCGATTTCAAATTTTGCATGGTGATTCCTTTAGTAGTTAGGTACGATTTAGAAAGCGTAGCAACTCTATAATCATTACCAAAATGTTCGTACGTCCATTTTAAACATGTTGATTTTTTTACTTTTTAAAATAGCTTTTTTCGTTAATTTATGCATGTTAGAATTGTCCTATCGATTTCAAATTTTGCATGGTGATTCCTGTAATAGTTAGGTACGAGTTAGAAAGCGTAGCAACTCTATAATCATTACCAGAAAGTCCGTACGTCCATTTTAAACATGTTGATTTTTTTTACATTTTTAACAACAAATTTGTATGTGACCTAATTATCCGATTGGTCTGATTTTTGGTAAACTGATTCCTGGGACAACAAAGTACAATATTATAAGCGAAGCAACTCTATAATCAAGTCCTAAAAATGTAAGTATGTCCATAATCATTATCCTGTATCAAGCAGTTTTTCAACAAATTTACTTACAATTTTGCTTTGACTCTTATACATTCGCATTCTGATTATTCAGTTCTGACATTATACAAGTGTTAATGTCCGTTTGTCCTACCGTTTCAGAGCTTCGCTTTTATGGATGTTGTCATCCTTATTGTATTATGACTAACAGTACTACAGACCAAGTAAATTATATACTAGATGCTCAATTGGAATAGGGAATCTTTAAAAAAAAACTAAGTAGTCCATCTTAAATAGTAGCTAAGAAATTACATTTTCACCATGACTTAATGGACAAAGTGAGTTATATAGTAGCTTCGCTAAAAAATATAAGACTAGCAGTACTCGAAAAAAACTGACATTTTTAACATTAAATAAATCAGAAAAAAATAATTTACTATGGATTATTTAGCTCTTTCTTACCCCTACCTGACTAAAGGCATGGCTAGGCTGGTCAACCAAAATATCATGTTTATCATGAACACCACGCCTAGGAATAACCAAAATTTCTGGAGGGAGCATTCTATCCTCCATCTGGCGCTGTCGGTGGTACATGGAGAGGGGGTGGGAGGGGTGGATCCCCCTTTTCTTCATCACCCGCCGAAATGATTTCAAGTAGCGCCCAATCTGGCTTTCATGACGATCTCCTTTGGGTCTAATAAATAAAAAATTTCAAAATAGTTCTATTTTTAATTCTGTGTAAAATACATATTATTAGGCTTAAAGATTCATATTTAAAATCTAATCTTATTTTAAGTACTTCACTTAAAATCTGCAAGTATAATAATTTATTTACAATTTAAGTTCTATTACACTTAAAGTCTAAAAAAAAGAGTAACATATAGAATTAGATAATGATTTTAAAATTTCACCCACACACTTTAAAAATGTCTGTTAGTGGTTAGTGGCTACGCCCCCCCTAGAAGCCTCTAGAGGGGGAAAAGTCGACCTCATCCCATTTAAAATTTTAGTTTCAAAAGGGTAAAAAAATATTTTGTGGGGGGGAGGGGGGTGAAGACACCCTCCCAAAAAATAGTTTAAAACCTTCCTAGGACCTATAAGAAGCTTCACTGTAAAGAAGAACAATATCGGTTCAGCGGTTAGCGAGATCCTTTGGGACAGACAAAAAACGCTTACTTCTTTATATAATAGGATTAGGATTATATCAAGTAGTAACCCTTTTTTCTGTAGCGAAGGATATCGCTAACCGCTGAACCGATACGGTTCTCCTTTACAGTAAAGCTTCTTATAGGTCCAGAGAAAGTTTTTAACTTTTTTTGTGGGAGATTATCTCCACCTTCCCAATAAAAAATTATTGTTTTCTTTTTCCTTTTAAAACTTTAATAAAAATGGGGAAGTCAATTCCCCTTCCTACCTTAATTAACACTTTACTGTATAGAAGATTAACCTATTAATTTATTATTTTTACCTTTGTGAGTAAGACTTATCTAAGTCCTCATTTTCATTTATTTGATGAACTTCAGAAATTGTTTTGTCTAAAAATAATATTTCTAAAAAATATTCTTTCTAATGAAAATTTTAACGTATTGTATTCCAAGAAAAAAATGAATACGATTAAGATTTTAAAAATATTAAAAATTCCATTCAATTAAAAGCACAAATAAAAAAAAAATAAAAAAATGCCGCCCTGCAAGCTCATGCTTCTAACCTTGTAAATTATGTTCCTCCACAAGATGGTGTAGGCCAAACTTTTGAGTAGCACACCCTACATCACAAAAACTTCCAACCAACATCCCTACAGCCCTAAACAAAGTCCTATGTAGTCAAGTGCCTGGATGTGTTCAATATGATCTCGAAAACTGGTAGTAAAACTCATGAACACTAGCGGCTTTGCCCCTAGAAGCCTCTAAAGGCACTTAAGAAGTGGGAAGTTGAATTCCATAACCCAATTTTTAATGTTAGATTTAAAAAGAAAATGTAAAAAAAAATATTTATTGAAGCGAGATTCTTCAGTACAAACAAACAGATAGACAACCTTTTACTTTATTATAAGGATAAGGTTCTAGTATTATGGACTTTTAATGGAATATTGTATATCGATTACTTTGGTAAAGTTAAAGTATTATTAAAAATATGTTTCATATTTTGATGCATGGTTTTAGTATCTCCTACCTCCTTTACAAAATTATGGACAGTTTTTTTTATGTATTTGTATTTTTGTAAATACTAAATTGTATCATTTTAGTTAAACAGTTTGACTTTCTACCTAGCTATCTAAATATCTTATTAAATCAATTGTTAGAAAGAAAGAATCAGGGCTCGGCAGCAGCGCTTCAGTCGCAACTAAGCCTCAAATTCAAACCCGTGTAAATGCTTTTTTTATTAAAAAAAAGGTATTGCCATATTTAGACTTCCAGCTGATTTTAAAATTGTAAAAGGTTGATTACCTTGAGACTTACAAGCGGCTGACGCGTGGCTACCGAGACTTGGAAAAGAAATGGATAATAACCTTTCACAGTTGACTACTGCTATCTCAAGACTGAGAAGTTTGGGACAGCATTCCTGATCGGTAAGGATTGACTCACATACTTCCTCGCTAAAACAATTCATTTATCATATTATATGGTATTGGTCAATCAGACAACACTCCTGGTCGGTAAGGATTGACTTACATACTTCCTCGCTAAAACAATACATTTATTATCATAAGATGGTCAAACAGACAACACTCCTGGTCAATAAGGATTGACTTACATACTTCCTCGCTAAAACAATACATTTATTATATTAGATGGACAATCAGTCGCTAAAACAATACATTTATTATATTAGATGGTCAATCAGACAATACTCCTGGTCAATAAGGATTGACTTACATACTTCCTCGCTAAAACAATACATTTATCATATTAGATGGTCAATCAGACAACACTCCAGGTCGGTAAGGATTGACTCACATACTTCCTCACTAAAACAATACATTTATTATCATAAGATGGTCAAACAGACAACACTCCTGGTCGATAAGGATTGACTTACATACTTCCTCGCTAAAACAATACATTTATTATATTAGATGGTCAATTAGAAAACACTTCTGGTCGGTAAGGATTGAATCACATACTTCCTCGCTAAAACAATACATTTATTATCATAAGATGGTCAAACAGACAACTCTCCTAGTCGGTAAGGATTAACTCACATACTTCCTTGCTAAAACAATACATTTATTATATTAGATGGACAATCAGTCGCTAAAACAATACATTTATTATATTAGATGGTCAATCAGACAACACTCCTGGTCGGTAGGGATTGATTCACATACTTCCTCGCTAAAACAATACATCTATTATATTAGATGGTCAATCAGACAACACTCCTAGACGGTAAGGATTGACTCACATACTTCCTCGCTAAAACAATACATTTATTATATTAGATACTCAATCAGACAACACTTCTGGTCGGTAAGGATTGACTCCTCACTAAAACAATACATTTATTATCATTAGATGGTCAATCAGACATACTGATAATGGTTGTAGAATGTAGAATATACATGAATATTATGACAGGGTAATAATTGTCGTCAATTTAGGTTGTTAACATCATTTATTGGTCAGTTTGTTCATCCATTAGAACAAAGAGGTAAAGACAGTATTTTAGCCAGCTAAAAGTTTCACTTTATTAGAGTATATGATAAGCTGGTGTAAGATCCAAGTATTAATAAATCCATTGTAATAATATGTCCACCAACTAAAAAATGAATATCTTGCAGAAAGAGATTTTTATGTTTATATTTAGTCCCATATAATTTAATTTTTTATTCGAGCAACGAAATATTTGCAATTCAAATCCCAAAGCAATTTTATCTTAAAATGAAAAAAACGAACAATAACTTTTAAATCATGCTAGTTCAGATTTATTAGAATTTTACCTGATTTTAACTTCTTTAGCATCAATGACCTACAAAAACAAATAAATAAATTTGAATTTTGTTTAAATCTATTGTTTTTAACAGCGAAGCTTTTCTGTAATTAGGGTCAATCCGTACGTCTGTAACGGTTACCCATTTTTAGTTAATTTAGGCATGTTAGAATTATCCTATCGATTTAAATTTTGCAGGATAACTCCTGGACTCCTGTAGTAATTAGGTACGATTTAGAAAGCGTTACCAGAATGTCCGTACGTCCATTTTAAACATGATGTTTTTTTTAATTTTTTAACAACTAATTTTTATGTGATATAATCATCCGATTGATCTGATTTTTGGAATACTGATTCCTATTCAAATAAGGTACAATGTTATAAGAGAAGCAACTCTATACTAACGTCCATAAAATGTTAGTATATTTAGTTCTGACACTCTACAAGAGTTAATGTCATACAGTTTCAGAGCTTCGCTTCAATGGATGTTGTCATCCTTGTTTATTGCAAAATTAAAATATTTTTGATCTAAAATGTTATGATAAACATATCAAATATGTACCTTGATAAATGCTAAAACAAATGTTAATAGGTTCCAAGATAACATTTACTTGATCTGAAATCAAATATTTTAAACCATTATCATCTAGAGGTTTTATTTTCGTAGAGTTAGAGAAAGAAGTGCAAATTGCCTAAAAAATCCAACGACTTAAACCTAAGAAATAAAATAGCTTAAAACTATCTCAAGACCTATGTTAAGTCTTCCTAAAAGGGAGAACCTTATCGGCCCTGTAGTTATTTAAATCTTAGGCAACAAACTACTAAAAACCTTTAATTACTACTTTATATAATAGGATTAAAATACATTGCCCTAGTAGTCTGAATACAATTAAAATATAAAACCTAACCAAAACTTTTGAAAAGCAACAATATATTTTCTAATTTAAAATTTTTTATAATTTTAAAAGATTGGCCATGTTAAGTAAATTCTAAATAAGATTTACTGTTACAGCTAGCTAATAGATACTTGTTTGTTAATCGAAACCATAAGCGTGCAGAAGGGTGGTGTAGAGGGGTTGTATAACCCCCTTAAAACAAGATTTTAGAAAGAGAAGATTCTCTCTTTTTAACACCCTAAAGCTTTTACACCCCCTAGTAAAATCCTGCACACGCCACTGAATGAAACTTTTAAAACAACTATTTGATTGAAAATCCCTTCACCAAAAGTCTGAACTGTTGATGGGTAAAGGCATTTCCCTTGTAATATGACAATGTATGCTATATATGTTTAATGTCTTTAGATATTAAACAGTTAAGGCCAGCACTCGAACCCTACACCCCCTCGAACACTATGAAACCCAAGCTTTTATAATGTGTTAAAAGAATGGTGTTTATCCCTTGAAAGATCTAGGAGATATGACATTAAATTCAAATTTGTTCTTTTTAAATACTCGCCTAATACAGTGAAGAAGAGAAATATATATCAATCTACTAAGTATAATCTTATATTTTGGTATATATGATATATGTTTATATACAAATTAACAGGAATTTAAATATTTGATTCTTTAATTAAAATTAAAATACGATCTTGAATTTTGATCTCTCACTAAATAAAAATTTCTTTTTAAAAGTGAATCCAGAGAGAGAGAGGACAATAGGCTGTTGATTACACAAGTCCCCAAAGTTTTTTAATAACATTTTCTTATTCATTAGATTTTAATGAATTTTGATTGGTAGGTTTTTTAAATAGAGTGTCAATACGTTTCAACCACTTATTGTAATCTACTGAAAGGGTTACTTTAAGTATTAACACTGGTGACGTACATCAATTAGTCGGCCATTGTCTTATCCCTTTAGATCCCATTTCATTATCACTATTTGAATTTGTTAAAATTATGATACAAAAAGCCATAAAGGAAGTGGCGTACGAGTTGGGTTCGAGATGGGTGCACGAAGCGTTCAGAAATTTTTAAATTCGCTTGTCGTCGAGGATGTGATGGTTTCGAATCTCGGTCCAACCTGCATCAAATTAAAACGTTAAAACTTTATAGATGCGCAACATTAATAATAAGAAGAGGGGAATGCATTAGCCCAAAATTTACCATGCAAGGTTCTAATTTTTAACAAAAAAGGTCTCACAATCAAAGGGATGATTGTCTACATATGCAATATTTGGGATGTAATGCATTAGGACCTTCTGACAGGAAGAGAGGGGACATTGGGTTGTTTATTACACTAGTCCCAAAAGTCTTATATTAATGTTTTCTTATTCGTTGGCTTGGGGACCTTTATTGAATTTTGAGTGGTAGGTTCATTTAGTTGAGTGCCCAATCGTTAAAACCATTAGGTAATTGTAATCTACAGAATGGGTAATTTTATGTGTCATCATAAAATGTACATCAATTTATCGGCTATTGTCTTATCCCTTTAGATCCCTGCCTTCTATAAAGATTATATTATCAATTGTCCCTGGAGTTATTAATCAGATCTTGGGGTAGGTAAACCTCCCTGACTATTTTCTTTCTTTTGAGAGTAGTCCACAACCCCTTTCGCCAACCTATTGAAAGTCTAAACAAAATTGTACGTAAATTTGTTTCTAAACTGCTTAAATAAAGGATACTGTTTAAGGACATGCTTATAATTGTAGGACTTGATTAAAGAGTTGCTTCGCTTATAGCATTGTATCTTGTTGTGAAAGGAATCAGTAATCCAAAAATCAGTTTATTAGGATAAATAGATCACATAAATAATTGTTGTTAAAAAGGTTAAAAAACCATATGTCTTATGGACGTTAGGACGTTCTAGTAACGATATAGATTTTCTATGCTTCCTAAATCGTACCTAATTGATATAGGAATCAGCATGCAAAGTTTTAAATCGATAGTACAACATGTATATATTATCGAAAAAAGCCAACTATTCCAGACGGACAGACCGACCCTTATTAAAAAAAAACTTGGCTTTTAAGAAGTTAGAGGGATTTGTCCAAATAGGATTCAATTAAATAACTTATTTAGAAATATTCAATATTAAAATTTCAACAAATAAATATTTGTTGAAATGTAATTTTTGTTTGTTGAAGAAAACTATTTGATATCTTCCGAAACACAGCTATTATATACCTCATTTTAGATCTCAATCTTTCAAACAGTGGGGGGTGCCGGAGGGGATTGTTAACACCCTCTTGGTGATGTAAGGTGGTGGATGATGACCTCTTGGGGGCTAGGTGTTTCTTTGAGTTCTCAACGCGCAATTTTAAACACTAGCAACTACGCCTCTAGAAGCCTCTAGGACCAATTAGGTAGGGGGGAGGGGGATACAATTAAAATAGTCTAAAACCATCCCAGGACCTAAAAGAAGCTTCACTATGAAGGAGAACTATATAGGTTTAACAGTTCCTTTGTTACAGACAAAAAAGCTTACTAATTTATAAAATAGGATACTCTGCATTTGCATTACAATGCAACGCGCTCATTCGCCCAGGGTATAAATTAAGGTAACACCCAACAGTCAACCAACTCTTTACAAAACTATGTGTAAGTCGTAACCGGTTGTATTGGGCCAAGGCATTCCCCCTACTCTGTCTATGAATGTTGCGCAACTGAAATAGCATGAGTAGGAACCATTCATAATGTCTTTAGTTATGACGCGCGGTGTTGAGCCGAGATTAGAACTTCGACAACGAGCAGATGCGCTACGTGGTTAGTTAGCCAGGCGTAGCTATTCTAACCAACAATTCTACAAAAAATCACGAAACCTTATAAAGTATCTGGTGACATATTTTGTTTTTGTCATGCAACTGAAGAGGGGTGGGAAAGAAGGGGAGGAAAAGGGGAAGGAGGCGTGGGGAAACTTTCTTTTAGAATTGTTTGTCAAATTATCATTCCCTTGTCCCTGGGTAGCGGGTGTAAAAAGTATACACCCATTTTATTTATACCCTCCTTGACAATTGTACCAAAGAGCTAAAAGAGCCAAGAGGGTAGTCAAGATGAAAAAGACATACACACCTATTTTCTTAGGGGGCGTGTGGTAAAAAAATGGGTGCTTCACGCAACATTAAGTTACCCGAAAATTTCCCCTCCATATGTTTCTTATTCTGTAGTTGAAGAGCTTTCCTCTTATTTTTATAATTTAAACACTTAAAAATTAGGGTATAGTCCCTTCCGTGGCAACGCTTCTTAAGGGGCGTTTCTTTGTTTTTTCCACAGTAGCTTTTCTCCTATTTCTAACCACTGTGATTTTAAACACATAAAAATTTAGGGTATAGTCCCTTTCGTGGCAACGCTTCTTAAGGGGCGTTTCTTTGTTTTTTCCACAGTAGCTTTTCTCCTATTTCTAGCCCCTGTGGGGCCAATAGCCTAATCCTACGGGGCAATCACCTTACCCAATATAACCTAACCTAACCTAAAATAACCTATCAAAAGCCATTTTAAAAATACGACGAATCGTCCCTTCAGTTGCGTTGTCACGAAAGGAATTATTCACAAAATTTATTATGTTTTTTAAAAAGTTTTTGGTGCTTTACATAGGGTCAATGCGTTTATATATATTAGGAAGCTCTTTATAGTGCCTATAAAAAATGACATCATATTAGAATAATCCATTATTCTTATATGACGTATTTCGGCATTTTTTGGCAAAAAGTTTTCAATTTATCTCCTTTTTCCATAGGCACTAAAGAACGTGTCCTAACTTTTGTGATTTTCGTTTAACCCATTCGTGACGAGCTCTCAAACTTCAAAGTTTAGATTCTCCGGGGTTAAAAAAAAATATTTTTTTTCAATTAATACTCAACAGAATTCAAAAAGTAAGGTGTCAATTAAAGATCTTACTATTTTTGTTCCTAATGGCAATTTTTTTTCTTTTTTTGTTGCATTTTAGTACCTTAAAACCAACTTAGTTAAAAAAAACCTTAAAATTACTTCTAAAATAAGAGGTCTAAAAATATCGATTTCATATCTAAATTCTATGGATCATTTTACTAGAATCACCGACTAGCTATTTTTAAAAATCACAAAAGTTAGGACACGTTTTTTAAAAACTTTTGGCTAAAAATCCCGAATTATGTCATATTAGAATTATGGACTATTATAATATGACAACATTTTTTATAGGCACTATAAAAGAGCATCACATATGAGGTAAGACGCTTGATATCTATAAACCCCCTTCTATACTAGAAAATAACCTTAAAAACAGTAACAACTCCCATGAGAAAATTAGGGTATAGTCCCTTTCGTGGCAACGCACCTAAAGGGGCGATTCTTCGTATTTTTCACAATAGCTTTTCTCCTATTTCTAGCCTTTGCGGGGGGCTCAAACCCTGCGGGGCCAATTGCCTAACCCTATATAACCTAACTTAACCTAAAAAACCTATAAAAAGCCATGTTAAAAATACGAAGAATCGCCCCTTAAGCCAAGTGTACGCCAGTGTTAAAACCCTTTTTTATGATTATAATGTTTTTTGGATGTAACCTTTCTTGTTGTTTTAAAATTAGCAAAAAGACACCCATTTGCAAATTCTAAATTTTATGTATATGTAGAAGAAGAAACAAGAACAAATATGATTCTAAATAGCGCAATATTAACCAACCTAATGAAAAACAACAGTAAAGTGTTGTACAGGAAAAATAATCAAATTTTTAGTAGTATTTGTTCGCATTGTTTAACTAATTTTATTTCAGAAATATGAATTTCAAAATCCCGCCAAGAAACACAAAAAAATGAGTCGATTGACTGACTGACCAACGTACAGATGGATAAACGTACGGATGTACGCCAAAGACGTCCAAGCTTTTTTCGGGAGGGGGTAAGGTACAATATGGCTATACCCGTCCCCCCCCCCACCCCTGGACGCCCTTGAGAGGGAGGGAGGGGACATTTTGTTGTTTATTACATTAGTCCCAAAAGTGTTTTATAATAACGTTTTCATATTTGTTGGCGTTACAACTTTGAGGACATTTATTAAATCTTAATTGGTTGGTTGAGTGTCCAAATGTTTCAACCACTAATTGTAATCTACTGAAGGGGTAATTTTGTGTCTCATAATTTTTAATGTACATCAATTTATGTCTTTAGAACAGCTGTATGAATTACTGAAAATCTTTGCTTTATAAATCTACATATTTGCAATTGTCATCAATGTAAAATGAACCTATCAAATAAGTTTACTAATAATAAACCCTAATATAACACATCTGTAATGAAAATGTTATTTATTTTAGGTTCTAAGTATCGAGTTCGTTCCAACGGTACTACGTCAAACCCTAGATACGTCAAACAGTAGATGCGACTAACGCTTGATTGCGGACAAACGCTAGAAAATAACAAACACTAGTTTTTGTCTTATTCTTTCTTTCTCATGGAATTGGAATTTATTACTTGTGTCTTGTCAATAATATGCAACAAATTTATATCTAAAATACAGAGTAGAATGATGTTTGTCCGTCTGTCTGTCCGTCCGTCCGTCCCTTAAGATTTCGGTAACCACTAAACCGATCGAATTCTACTCTTTAGGGAATATACCTACTGGTCCTGTGGTGGGTTTAGGCTATTTTCTTAGGGGATTGGACACCCCAAACCCCCCACCCAAAAAAAAAAAATCTCCCCCAACTTTTTTAGTAGCGAAGCTACTCTATAATTCACTTTGTCCGTCCGTCCGTCCGTCAGTCAGTCAGTCCGTAACGCTATAGGGGAAATAGGATTTACTCAGCTCCTATAAAAGATAGAATGCTGAAATTTTTTGACAACATTCCCATTATTAAGGAGCACAATTGACTATAAAACATCATTTGCGGTCGGGCCGATTTTTAGCAGGTTTTAGGCTATTTTTATATTTTTCACATTTTTCTCCATATCTTCAGTGTTTATGGTCCGATTTTCAAAATTTTTTCAGTTACAGATATCAAAATTAAATTTCCTGTCGTTTAAAGAAACAATCATGAAGGCCAGACTGCCTTTTTAGCAGGTTTTAGGCTATTTTTATATTTTTCACATTTTTCTCCATATCTTCAGTGTATGGTCCGATTTTCAAAATTTTTTCAGTTATAGATATCAAAATTAAATTTCCCGTCTTTTAAAGAAGACAACCATGACGGCCAGACTGCCTTTTCAGCAGGTTTTAGGCTGTTTTTTTTTATATTTTTAACATTTTTCTCCATGTCTTCAGTGTTTATAGTCCGATTTTTAAAATTTTTTCAGTTGTAGTTATCAAAATTAAATTTCCCGTCTTTAAAGGAAATAACCATGACGGCCAGACTGCCTTTTTGGCAGGTTTTAGGCTATTTATAAATATATTTAACACTTTTTTCCATATCTTCAGTGTATATGGTCCGATTTTCCAAATTTTTAAAGTTTTTAAGGATTTAAAAATTAAATTTTTTGTCGTTTTAAGAAAACAACTATGGCGGCCAGACTGCCTTTTATCAGGTTTTTGGCTATTTTTATATGTTTTACATATTTCCCAAGATCTTTGTTTATTTTGATCCAATTTTTAAACTTTTATGGGATATCAGTATCAAAATAATTTTTCCCATTGTTATGAGCATCTTTAATATAATTTACTTTGACCATCGTCATCATACAAAATAAAACAAGGTTTCATATTTATTTTATCCAATAAATCTATTCTTGATTTTAGTAAAAACCTTTTAAATCTACCTGTACGTATTCCCATCTACGATTTTTTGTGCTTCGCTACTTATGGATGTTGTCATCCTTGTTTTTTCAAAGAATTATTGGGAAAAAAACACAGATGTTAGAATATTTTAGTTAATATCAGGGTGGAATGAAATTTGACTGTTTATATACTAATTCAACCAACCAATTGTTGGCTCATAAAATTCGGGTACTTTTATTAAATTTGTCATCCTTTGTCTTATCCCTTAAGATCGAAGATATAAGATATGATAAAAGTATTAGCAGATTAATTTAGTTTGGGCTAACTTTTGTTTTTGGGTATATTATTTCAATCTTATCTATTTTTGGTTTGATTGAAGAAACGTTTAGGAAGCCATATCTTATGTGTATTTATTCTGTGTCCTCTTTCTAGTCCTACTTCAGTTTCCGAGATTTATAACCGTATAGAAAAGTGGGAAAGAATATATATTGTCCGTCTGTGTCTATAAAATGGCTGTTTAGGGTTTATTTTTCTTAACGGATAGATAGGAGGACAGACAGCAAATTAGAAATGCACAATGGCTTTGCTTTTATAAAGTAAATTAATTCACAAGTAGTGTCTAATCAATTTTTTAAAGTTTAAGTGAAAATAATTTCTAATTTGGCAGAGAACAGTCACTATTCAAATTTCGTATTTAATATTCAAAGAAATAGATGTTATGTACAGTAAGCATTCACAAATCTGTTAACTTATAATTTTATGATTTTAAATAATGCAAGTACTATCTTTTCACTGGTCTTAAAAATGACTTAATACATATGTTTTTAAAGATTGTTTTTCTTTAAAGTTCTTTTGAAAGAAACATAGTTTGGGACCTAAATAAAGCCTCTCTTTAAAAAAAATGAAAAGATGTGACACAGACAAACTATAAAGAGAAGAACGGCATACAATGCGTGTAATGTGTATATCTGTAAACCCCTTACATATCCAATGTTACTAAAGACATAGATTCAAAAATATCCAACTATGTTATTTATTTATATTTGTATCGTATTATTCTATTCCACTTCCTTCGATCTCCGTGCAATTTATTATAATCTTAATCATATGGGAAAAAAGTAAAGTTTAAAATAACTACCACCCATAAAAAGTTGCTTTTACTCAAACTTTTTTCTGAACACCAAAATCACTCCATCCCTCATCTTAAACTTTTGGAGAGAAAAAAAACTTACTCTGACCTTAACCACGGGGGTCCTCTCCATATAGGGCTCTTACTTACCTATCCTAAACTAATAATCAAAACACATTTTGATCAAAAATTTCATTTGTGGTCCAGATGTAATTTTAGGGAAACAGCTGTTTAAATAAATTATAAATATAATATAATAAAAATAATATGTTTCATCATACAGAAACCCCCCCTTTCTGACACGAAATTCAAAAATGTCCCCAAAAGCAAACAGAAATTATATGAATTATTTTGTGATGATGTGTCCCAATCTATGATTGTATGTGCACCAGGCAAGTAAATACGTGACTAGAAACAAAAAATAATTTAGGATACAAAAGGACAAAAGTTTACCTGTGAAAAAAGACACAAATTAGTTTGAAAAGATCACTAATTTGACAATGAATGACATTCAAGCATCTTTTCATGAAATGAATTTTTACCCTTATATGATATTGTAACAAAACTCTAAAAATACCCAAATAATTTTGTGAATGATACCAAGCCCAACAACAACAGTTTTTAGGCCAACAAATGAGAAAACATTAAAAACTTTGGGTTTGTCGAAATTTTTTCATCAAACGTTTTGTTAAGTTCAAACTGACAATTAATTAGTTACTCATGTACTAAACTATATATTTAACCCTCGACCATTCGCTCGTCGTTGAGGAGTTGATAGGTTCGACTATCGGCTTAACACCGCGTCATAATTAAAAACGTTTAAAATGGTTCATACGGCTGCTATGTCCTATGCTACGTAAATAGTTAGAATAGGGGGAATGCCTTGGCCCAAAACAGGCGCAACTCATAACCATGCACTGTTAGGAATACTAAGACAAAGGTTGTGCAATGAAGGGTTTGGTTTTCTATAGGGCGCTTGGACGCTTAACGTCGCAACTATAAGGTGCTTTGAGAGGTCTAGAACCCGAAGGGACACCAAGCCCCTTACACTCTAAATTACATTTGCATCAGGGACAAGTTGAAAACAAAAGAAAATGGTTATGTATGTTGTTTCTGTTGTTTCCGTTGTTTCTAGCCTCTAGGGGCTTTGCCACAAGAGGTAATTAAAAAAAACTACCCCCACTACTTTCTGTTAAAAAAAAATTAAGAACTCCCACTAAGGTGCCCCCACTACTTTCTAATTAAAAAAAAAAATTGGGGGGGATTTTTTTGTTTTTGGGAGGGTTGGGGGTGTCCCACCACCCAAGAAAATAGCCTAAAACCACCACAGGACCAGTAGGAATATACCCTGAAGAGTAGAATCCGATCGGTTCAGTTGTTACCGAGATCTTAAGGGACAGACAGACGGACAGACATCAAGCTACTTTGTATTATAGATATGTGTATGAATATTGAACCTAAAACATGACAATAGAATGTTGAGTCTACAAATTAAAATGATTATGGGTCAACTTCAAAGAATTGCCAACATATTTTGAATTCTAATTTGATTTATATATTAGTATTCATTAATTTAAGATATGTTGTTTAATGACATTTGAATGATCACTCGACCTTGTATACTGTAGAAATGTAAAAAATTGAAAATTCTAAATCTAAATATCTGCTTAATCTTAAGTTATGATCATGTATACATAAAAAAACATGCATAGTTTTGTCATACTTCTTTAAGAATAATTTAAGTTGAAATATTATCATAAGTTTTATTCTTAAGCTTATTTTGTTGAAATTTCAAATTAGTTTCAAAGAAAAGATTCATCTATTTTTTATACTTATAATACTATGATTTAAACAAAAAGGAGAAAAAAAACTTTTTTATTTGTTTAAATGTAGGTGTTTGTAAGTTTTTTTTAAATTGCACGAGTAATTGAAAATTAAATGAAAATACAATAATTAATTGTGTTAAAATCACCTAAGCGGTTAAGACTGATAGTGAAACAACCTGCACTGTTTTCCAATCAAATAGATTCGCCACCAAGAACATACATTCTAATATTCATAAACTTGGCTTTGAGTAGTTCCAATCTGGGTATTGTAAAAGTTTAATATTACAAGAGAATGAGGCACAGGCACAGAAATGAATGTTATACCACAGTATGTACCTACTACAGGAATCAATTAAATGTATTAAAGTTGGCCAACATTATTAATAATAAATGGTAAAAGAATAAATATAGCGGATGATTTATTTAAATATATTGACAGTGCTATTTTCCAGGGATTAGGGGATAGCAGGACTTAGTAGCAAATAATCGACATGTGACAATTATCCTATTATTCTTGTATAAAAGTAAATGTGTGTGTGTACCAAAGGAGCCCGGAATAGTTTTTATGATAATTTGTTTTTGGATTTGAGTCTATGGATGATAACCAACCCTTTGTAACATAGAGCCCATAATCTAGACAAAACCAATTCAGTACTAGAGATTTTGAAAAAGTTAGATGCTACTATGTTAGGTTTGTACATTAACAGTTTTAGTATAGGGAATGCTTTGGCCACAAACATCCCTAACTCATTATAGTGCAGTTTTCAAACATTTTAGGGAAATTAATATATGGAATAAATATAGCCTTAGGAGCAACCACTAAGGAATAACTGGAATATTTATTTTCCATGTTCTATCCCTGAAGCCCTGAGCTCTTTGCAGTGGGGAAATGAATTAATGCTCTTTCTATTGTGTTCAAAATATAATAATGACGTATAATAGGTTTTTCTTTAATATTTAAGCAACTATATAGATAATCCTTGTCTAGTATGTCATTATTAGAATATCGTTACACTATTCACATAATCTCTGTTCGGCCTGATTTTTAATATGATGATTCCAAGAACAACAAGTACAATATTACAAGTAATCGCTATTATCAAATCCAAAAAAAATAAAAGTATGTCCTTTTTGTATCATTTACTTACAGAATTTTTCAACAATTTCATGTACAATTTTGTTTAGACTCACTAATTAATGTTCTGATAATTAAGTTCTGATACTCTACATTTACAAGAGCTATTGCTCGTTTGTCCTTCCTTCTGCTTTTAGAGCTTCACCTTTATGAATGTTGTCCACTTGTTGAATCACAATTCTTTTTTACAAATGTGTTTTTGGCCTATTTAAGCAACTAGAGTATAAACCATTTACATTAGTATATTTTAGCCAGGGTTATACAACTATTTTTAAAAACCATTAAATAAATTGGTCTTCAGAAGAACTAAGTTTATTTTTCATCATTGGGAAATACGGTGTGCGCCAATTTATCGTCCATTATCCCCACTTTCAAATGAACTGTTAGCTACTATGTAACTAGCGGATGCCGAACCCTCATTCCAGCTTTTATTTATTGTAAAGTAAAGTATTCCTTTACAGATCAATTACGGGCGAGAGGTGATTTCTCTTGGAAGGGTGGAAGTACCCCCCCCCCCCATATCATTAGTTATAACATTTCTAAATTAAATTCTGTTTCTTCAACATCACAATAATCGTTGTCCGTGTTCGTTTGTCCGTTTCTCTTCTATGGAAGCTGTTACTCTTGCTTATCAACTGTCTTTGACTATTGTAAATGTAATTGATGCTGTTTAGAAAAAGATATGTTTTTTTTCTTCTATCATGAATAGAGATTATTCGAGACAGATAAAAATAATTCCACAAATACAATAACTATTACCAAACCCATAAAAACTAAAGGCCAAGCCAATAGGTATATAAAAATAAAATGTTTAAAGATTATTTATGTTTTAAAGTGCATTCCTTACAACCATGATTGTAACTGCTTGCTTTCATTTTGTAGTATTGTTATTAAAGATGTCTTTTTTACACAACATCATTTATACAGGTTATCATTTTAAGATAGAATGCACTTAGCAATATTTTTTATTGTAAATATTGAAGCAATTAATGGTTGTCTGCTGGATGTTACTTGATTAAAATTGAAAAGTTTAAGGCCGCAAGTAAAAATTCCCTAGGAGCGTGCAAAATTGGTAGCCTATATCCGTTAGACATATATTCAAAGATGTTTAGTTATTATGTCAATTCGTAAACATTTTTTCATAGAGACAATTTTATTATAATATCATTATGTCGATTCTATCAGCTATGACCACTTTTATAGATGTAATATAGTCGACATAAACCATTGAGCTGGCATTTTGACATATTGTAGATAGTTTTGATAGGGCTACTCTAATATATGGACCTTGTAGAAAAGAATTGATTCTTCTCAATTGTGATGACAATTGTAAGAAAAGAATGTTTCAAGAAGACAGAGAAAGATGGATAGATAATCTGAAAACAGGGATGAAAACATCCTTACGTAGCTAACCTCATTGTTAGATTGTTTGACTTTGATTATATTGATAATGATATACTCCTCTCTCCCTTATCTTTCTTTCAAGTTTTCTCCTACCCACCTCATAATCCCTTACATTCCTCTAAAGCTATCACCTCCCTCGATTTTAGTTTGATGGGAGTATTAAACTTTTTGGGTGCACGCCACTGCAAATATATCAACAAATATAGACAGTTAGAAATAAAATAAGAGAATGAATGACATAAATCTGAAAGTATAAAAGCAACTTATTATTAAAGTGAAACTCTCAGTGTATAATATATACAAATTTATTCCCTTTGATTTTCCTCATAGACTCATATATATATACAAAAATAACAAAGCTGTAAAATGTGTCTCAGTTGAAGTAAAATATTTATAAAATTTCCTTTTAATTAATATTTTAAAAAGATGCAACTTTCTTAAAAATATTTATTCTAATTTATCTACACTTTATTATAAATTTCATCATAAATTTATACAACAAGAGATATTCTTCCAACTTTTGATTGACAGCTCTGTGTAATTATCTCGTGCACTTCAGGCGTAAGACACAGATAATCTGGTCAGCCCTCAGGCAGTTTTAATATATATTTATGCAATTTCAAGCCTATCATTACCAATATAACACCATATATGGGTAATACTAGCCTTTCCATGGTAATATCTATGTGATTTAGTAATGTTATATGCTTATATAAAACATTGTATCTATTGTTAAAGTAATCATGTAACCAATATGTAAGACTAAGTATGCCTATAGCCACAGCTACATTTACGTCACAAGTTTAACATACAAACACCTTATTGAACAGACAGGACTAGATCCTGGTAATAAAGTTGTCTTTATGACTTGCACCTCTTAAAATAAGGCAGTTATTTACTAACTCTTGAACTGAAAAGTTCTCCTCTTCTCTCCTGGCTTAAAGGTAATGACTTAGTTAATTTGGCATGCATTGTATAGTATTAAATTTAGGTTCCTTTGTACTTGGTATGAATTGTGCATAGGTCTTATGTTAGAGGCCTAACACTATGCACAATTAGATGCTTTGGACTTAGGCAATCTCTTGTCCTACACTACTTATGTTTATTATCTCCTATCCTGTAACTTTCATACTTAGCTGATTCACTTGTATATATAAATACACTTTATTAAGCCATCTTCCTTAATTTATACTTGATATACTTATATTATAAAGATCGAACATCATAACCAGCCATTTATTCTTAGTTTAAAGCAATATAATACCGTGCGTGGGTATATAATGGACTGCCACGGGTTCAACCTAATTCGTATTATACTTGTGGGAATAAAAGGAAAAGCATTCTTCACTGACAAACCGATTTTGAGAATGTCTATGTGTATTGCAGTAAAAGTAGGATTTAAGTAGTACTCATAGAAGAGCGATCTCCATATCCCAGATTTTGGACAAGCGCCCCATTCGCACTACCAACTATAGCCAAATGTTTCCTCCCTCCCTGGATTCCAAGCAACTTCCGAAGCCCCTGGAAATGAATAAATAAATTCAAGGCGTGAAGAGAATCTACAACATACCATCCCCCTAAAGACAAGGTACATGTGGAAAGTAAGCTACCCAATAAATCACCTGTATTTATCTATGTTTTCCGTAATTGTAACATATGTCTGCTTTAGTGAGGGAAGGTGGCATCTGTTCTCTAAATCTATCTTATCCGCTTATATAAAGTAGTAAGGTGTTTATTGTCTTTAGCGAAGGATCTTGCTAACCGCTGAACCGATATGGTTCTCCTTTACATTGTAGCGTCTCATAGGTCCTGGGAAGGTATATAGTTATTTTGATGAAGGGTACTACCAACCAAAAATAATTCTCCCCCACCTATTTTATAACACTTTTTTTTGAAACTACAAAAATGGGTGGTGGTCAAATTCAAGGCCCCATCACCTCAAGCGCCCAAAGAGGGCATAGGCCCTAGTTACATGATAAAGTAAAGTTTTGTTTGTCAGTCAAAATAACACTGACCGATTAACCGATTATGTTCTCTAGTTTAGGGAAGTATGAAATACCAATGTTTGTTATAGTAACGAACACATCATTCTAATTAAATAAAAGTTCTAAATGAAAAATATTTCTGTTCCATTTTCTATTTTCAGGACATATCTTATATGCGGGGGATGATCTTAACTAAATTTACCCCTAACCATAATAATCTACATATTTTTATTATTTGTTTTTAGAAAATTTGTCTCTGTCCTTTACAAAAATTGTAAGTATATGATTTTTAATATTTACTTTATATAACACTAGCGGCATCGCCCCTAGCCTCTAGGGGCGTCACCCCAAGAGGTATTGGGAAGTCTCCCTGGTCGCTTCTCTGAAAAATCTGAAAATAGAAATAATAGCTATTTTAACAATTTTCAAGCATAACTTACTAAAAATTTCCAGCATGGCTTCAGAACCAACTGGATTGGAACCAGTTCTCAACAATTCTTAAATCATGTATAGCATCGTATTATAGACAATTTTTGCGAATTTTATAATAAAAATCATAAAATTAGCACCTACCAGTTTTGTTAGCCCGGGGCTTAGAGAAGCTGTCTATAATACTATTCGAAAATAACTTTTATCCTTATCCATTTATATAAAGTAGTAAGGTTTTTTTTGTTTTCATTTACTTCAGGCTGTACATTGTTACATATACAATCCTATTATATAAAGTAGTAAGCGTTTTTGTCTGTCTCGAAGGATCTCACTAACCGCTGAACCGATATTGTTCCTTTATAGGTCCTGGGAAGGTTTTAAACTATTTTTGGAAGGGTGTCTTCACACCCTCCCCCCCCCAAAAAAAAATTGTTTTTTACTCTTTTGAAATTAAAATTTAGAATGGAATGAGGTCGACTTAAGTGCCCCTAGAGGCTTCTAGGGGTGTAGCCGCTAGTAGTTATATAAGCTAGTAATTAACAAGAAATTAGTAATGACAATTTACAATTTAAATTTGTTGAACTGTAGCAACATATTAAAAAAGCTATAATAAGTTTTGAGGGTGTGTATCCAGAAATTTCTGGTTCGATTGAGTATAGATTAATTCTGTATTGTGTTGGATATGTTGAAACCGGTTTGTGGCCATTTCCCTCTCCCCCTTTATGGCCTGAAAATGGGGAACACTTTCACTTTCATGAAAAATCTTAAAAATGGTTTCAATAAGTGGGCTCGTATTAACCCCTTAGCTGACGATAACGTGAACAGTCTTAAATAATTTATTTTAAAAATGTTTTTTTTATTTTCATTTGGGGTTTATGGTTTTTAGTGTCGTTTTTTACGATTGTAATAAGTTTTTTTGTATTCATGTGATATTAATGAAATTTCATACAGAGACTACCAACTACTTTAACTAGCTATGTTTAAAATTTCATCGATCTACATTGAAAGGCCAACGAGTTAACGACACTCAAAGACAATCAACATTTTTTATTTAATAGTATAAAAAAAGACTTTTTTTAAATGTAGTACCTACGGACAAAGATTGCATAATTAAAGGGATTTAAACGTAAAAATCGATCATGAAGCATGAAAAAACTGCGATTGTCATTTGTCTATAGAATCTACACAAAAAATTTCAGACTCCTATCTTTATTTTATTTTTTTTTTGCACGAAAAGTTAACGTTAATTTTGTGAAAGGAAAAAAATAATTGATCCAAAATTTAAACGAAAAACCTACGGACAAAGATTACATAACTATAGGGGTTTAAACGTAAAAATCGGGCACAAAGCATAATAGAACTGCGATTCTTATTTGCCTAAGGAATCTACACAAAAAAATTCAGACTCCTTTCTTTATTTTTAGTGGTTTTTTTTGCACAAAAAGTTAATGTAAATTTTGTTACAGGAAAAAAGTAATTGATCCGAAATTTAAACCTAGTAAATGAAAGCTAGCATAAATCCTGCCATGTGGGTCTGCCCCCAACCCCTCACCCCTTACCAATAAATGAGGTCCATATTAGCAACCTAACTATACAACATGTTCTAATTGGTACCCAAACTTTTATAACCATTAGTAAAAATTGGTTTGTAAATTACATTTGGTACCCAAAGTTTTATAAC
Organism: Acartia tonsa; assembly: GCF_053477335.1. NCBI lineage: Eukaryota > Metazoa > Arthropoda > Copepoda > Calanoida > Acartiidae > Acartia > Acartia tonsa. Next base: position 32,765,092 of record NC_137261.1, read on the forward strand.
CATTTGTAAACATTGGACTGTAAATTACACTTGGTACCCAAAGTTTCATAACCTTTAGTAAACATTGGACTGTAAATTACATTTGGTACCCAAAGTTTTATAAACCTATATGGCTATATCTCTCTCTGCCATACTGAAATGCATCATATTACAGACAATTTGGCACAAATATTGTAAGTAATTTAATGGCTTTAGAATCGTTTTCACGTTGTTTTTATGTTAAAAATCGTCCAATTTAACAATACTTTTCAACAAATATTATTAGTAATTTAATGGCTATAGAATAACGTATTTTAATCCTTTTTTACATGGTCTTTACGTTAAAACCATCCAATTTAACGATACTTTTAAAAAAAATATTTTTAGTAATTTAATAACTATAGTATAACGGTTTTTTTTAAATAGTTTTTTTACATCATATTTACGTTAAAACCGTCCAATTTAACAATACTTTTTAACAAATATTGTTAGCAATATAATGGCTATAGAATAACCGTTGTTTTAATCAATTTTTTACGTTGTTTTTACGTTACAAACCATCCAATTTAACGATACTTTTTAACAAATATTGTTAGTAATTTAATGGCTATAGAATAACGTTTTTCACTTCGTTTTTAAGTTTTTAACTCTTGTATTTCTATTTTAATATCTGCGGACAGCTGTCTATAATACGATGTGATAAATAACTATTCCAGTAAGGCTTCCAAACCGATTTATATCCGCTGGATAAGAAACTGTTCTAAGCCATATTGAAAAAGTCATGTATAGCATTGTATTACAGACATTTTCCCACAATTACTAAAATAAAAATCCTAAAGAATAATGTCAGTTTTTTTAGCACAGGCCTTCGGCCATTTGGAGCCCACAAAACTGGTTTTAATTGTATAATTTTCCATTTTAATATCCGTGGACAGCTGTCTATAATACAATGCAATAAATAACTATTTCAGTATGACTTCCAAACCAATTTATTTCCGCTGGATTAGAACCGGTTCTAAGCCATACTGAAAAAATCATGTTTAGCTTCATATTAAAGTCAAATTTCCACATTTTCCCACGATTACTAAAATAAAAATCATAAATAATAATGTCAGTTTTTTTTATCACAGGCCTTTATTACAAAACTGATTTTAATCTTATAATTTTCCATTTTAATATCCGCAGACAGCTGTCTATAATACAATGCAATAAATAACTATTCCAGTATGGCTTCAAACTGATTTATATCCGATGGATTAGAACTGGCTCTAAGCAATACTGAAAAATCATGTTTAGCTTCGTATTACAGTCAAATTTCCACAATTATTAAAATAAAAATCATAAAATTAATGTTAATTTTTTACAACGGGCCTTAGGCACATCAGGGCCTACAAAACTGGTTTTATTTGTATATTTTTTCATTATAAATAACTGTGGAAAGCTGTCTATAATACAATACGATAAATATATATTCCAGTATAGCTTCAAACCGATTTATATCAGATGGATTAGAACTGGCTCTAAGCAATACTGAAAAATCATGTTTAGCTTCGTTTTACAGTCAAATTTCCAATTATTAAAATAGAAATCATAAAATAATGTTTAATTTTTTAGCATGGGTCTTAGGCACCTCAGGGCAAACAAAACTGGTTTTATTTGTATATTTTTTTATTCTAAATAACTGCGGAAAGCTGTCTATAATACCTATAAATAACTATTCCAGTATGGCTTCCAAATCGATTTATATCCGCTGGATTAGAACTGGCTCTATGCAATACTGAAAAATAATGTTTAGCTTGGTATTACAGAAAATTTCCACAATTATTAAAATAAAAATCATAAAATTGATGTTAAATCTTTTAACATGGGCCTTAGGCACCTCAGGGCCCACAAAACTGGTTTTATTTGTATATTTTTTCATTCTAAATTACCGCGGAAAGCTGTCTATAATTCAATGCGATAAATACCTATTCCAGTATGGCTTCAAAACCGATTTATATCCGCTGGATTAGAACCAGCTCTATGCAATACTGAAAAATAATGTTTAGCTTGGTATAACAATCAGATTTCCACAATTATTAAAATAAAAATCATAAAATTAATGCTAATTTTTTTACCATGGGCCTTAGGCACCTCAGGGCCCACAAAACTGGTTTTATTTGTATATGTTTTCATTCTAAATAACCGTGGAAAGCTGTCTATAATATGATGCGATAAATTGATTAATTTAAGCATGTTAGAATTGTCCTATAATTTTCAAACTATGGATTTCCAGCCAAAAAATTGTTGATCAACAGTGCAGTTACTCTTTAATTTATTTGCCTTGTGGCTTTTCTTGGATGTAATTAAATATATAGGTTTACAATTCAAATATTATGCTTATTTTATTCTAAAATCTTTTTATCATTTTTAGTCTTTTAAAATCGCTAGGATTTATAGTTGCACTTAAAAAAAGAGTGAATAATGAGATTTTCCTTTTATTATTGTTATTATCATAAACCGGTTAGAAGATATATTTTTCATGTCAGATATACTTTATCTACAACTTTCTGGTTCATGTACAATGAAGATAGGGGAGGGAGAAAACTGGTTTGAAAAGATCCGTGATCCCAAACTTCTGCCACCGTCTCCCTGCTATATGGAATCGTTCGTTCGTAATTTTTTTTTTGAGTGGGGGGGGGGGGGTAAAACGGGTGCTTCGCCCCTAGGTTGCGTTGGTTGTTCTCTTGCTTCTTTGCTTTAGTTAAAAAAGAATGAAATTTTTTTAAGGGGGGTTTAGGGTGTTCCAACTCTCAACAAAATAGTCTAAAACCACCTCAGGACCATAGGTAATATCCTTGAAGAGTAGAACCCAATCGGTTACCGAGATCTTAAGATTCATACAGACAGACGGACAGACAGACATCGTTCTACTTTGTACTATAGATAATGTTTTATTTTATCTTCTTGCTTGACTATTTCAACCATTCATTAATTTAGTTCAGAGCAGAAATCTTCACCCCTAGCCTCTAGGTGCTTTGCCCCAAGAGGTTTTATCAAACCAATTTTTCGTATTTTAGATTTAAAAGAAAAATTAAAAAAAAAAATTTTTTGGGGGGGGGGAAATTTTTTTTTTGTTGGGGGGTTGGGTACAGGGGCGTCCAAGCTTTTTATTTTGGGGGGGGTAAAATGGCGCGCGAAGCGCGCCGCAAATTTTTTTTACCCCCCCCAAAATTTTTACCCCAGGGGGTAAAATTTGCTTGGGGGGGGGGGGGTAATTACCCCCCCTGAAATCTGTTGGCAGGGGTAAAATTTGTTTACCCCCCCCCAAATTTACCCCCGGGGTAAAATTTTTTGGGGGGGGTAAGTTAAATTTTATTAAAAATTTAGTATTAAAAATGCGCGCGCAGCGCGCAAAAATTTTTTTTGTTAGAGATTTTCTATTTTGGGGGGGGTATTTACCCCCCCAAAATTGTTTGGGGGGGGTAAATACCCCCTCCTAAATGGTTGGGGGTGCCTATGGCACCCCCAGGGTAGGGGCAAATTTAAAATGGGGGGGGTAAAATGAAAAAAATTTTGGGGGGGGGGGGTAATCGCCCCATTACCCCCCCCCCTTGGACGCCTATGGGTGGGTAGTCGACCCCACTATTTTAATTTTAGTTTTAAAAAGAAAATTTTTTTTTGAGGGGGGTATTTTTCAGTTTTTGGGGGGGTTCTGGGTGTACCACACCCCAAGAAAATAGTTATAAACCTTCCCGGGACCTGTGAGAAGCTACCTTGTAAAGGAGAACCCGATCGTTTCAGCGGTTAGCGAGATCCTTTGCACCAAACAAACAGACACACAAACAGACAAAGAGACATCGTTCTACTTTGTACTATAGATAAAACAAGTCTTATGTCTAGAGTTTGGTTAGTGTTCCTTTTTATTTACTTTTTACCAGCTTATTCATTATATTATTTATAGACCATTCATATTATCAGACAAGGACAATCATTTATACCAAATTTTAGAATACTTTTAAAGATTAAAAAAGTAATTTGAAACTTATGATATACAATAGTGTTTCAAAGATTTTTAAAATGTACATTAAGTACACTTTAAACTGTTTTTAACCTATTTTTAAAACATATATCAAAAATATACTATGACACCAGTAGAATTAAACTGCAGAGCCTAAATTTGAATTAAGTCCCCAATAAACTTTTTTGAGGGGATTTAAAAATTAATTTTTACTGTTGCTGTGGTCCTTTTGGATCAGAGCAAAAGGTTTTTTTTTTATTTGGGTAAAATTCGTAGCTTTTAGAGTGTTTTGCTTCATATATATAGTATTCTGGTATAGAGTAAAATTAGGCCTTTTGATTTCATCTAAATTAATTCATTAAAAACTTAATTCTTTACAATATATCAATGAATTAACATTATCGTGCTTGTTTTCCATCACTTATTTAAAACACAAAAAAATTGGCTGTAAAGGGTTAAATAGTGTAAGATGACAACAAACGTTTACTCAATACAACAAAATTTTTTTTGTCACATATACAAATATGATAAATTATAAGATTATTCAAACTTATTTTTTAAAATATTTTTAAAAAGCATGTATCTTTTATGTGTATGGTTTTCATTCTTTTCATTTTAATTAAATAAAAATTATTTAACTACATTGGAAATAAGTCACTTTGTGAAAACACTCTTTTTTGAATTGTAAAAAACTGAAATGAAACAAGACTTTTAATTGGTTCAGACTTCAGAATAATATGTTTTATTTTAATGTTAAATTTCTTCTATCTAAATAATTGTTTTAGAAAAAAAAATATTTGCATCAAACAGAGTAGAGTTTTTATTATTGTATTGATATAATCTGAATCACATCAAATTGTTCTGTAAGAAACAATTTAACCCCAAACTAAAAAATGCTTTTGCTTCCGTCAATATGATCACAGCAACATATAAAATTGATTTTTAAATCCCCCAAAAAAAGTTTATTGGGGACTTAATTCAAATTTGGGCTCTGCAGTCTAATTCTACTGGTGTCATAGTATATTTTTGATATATGATAAAAAAATAGGTTAAAAACAGTTTAAAGAAAACCTTAAAAGCTTATACTTTCAATTATAAAAAAAAGACATAAAAATATACAAAAAAAGAGGTAATTTGCTACAATTTTTAAATCCTATTAGATAAAGAACAGAGGTTTTTCTTTAAAGCTTAAGCTTTAAATAACTACCGAACTGATTGATTTTTTCTTTAAAGGGAAGCTTCAATTAGGTCGCGGGATGGTTTAGGCTATTTTTATGTTCCTTTGATTACAGAGTCCCCTAGATGCCAGGGACGAAGCCGCTGTTGACTAAATATTGAAACATCATTAAAGATTAATATAAAAATATTTTTTTAATACAATATAAAAAGCAAAGACTTTAAGAAAGAAGAAAACTGGAGTATAACTTAGAGGTGCTACATTATATGAAAGCTTTCCAAACTAAATTATTTTATTAATAATTTTTATCATATACTTGACTTTTGTTCAGAGTCATACTTGAACAAACAATATACCTAAAGGATTTTCAAAATTTTGTACAATGTTTTTCTTTAAAAACTAATTAATATTTTGTCTAACAAAATGACAATTGTATTTTGTTTCTGATTATTTTCAAGTCGTAAAGTAGTTATTTAAGTATATTATGTTTTATTTGTTTTTCTAGTTGTCGTGCACTTTTTATAAAATTTTCTAGGAAAACCTTTAACCTTACATAGATATGAAGGAAATCCCCACTTTACTGGCTTTTTTTTCTAAAACTATAAAAAGTGTCCTCTACAATTACATGTAAACAATACTTACTTTCATTAAATGCCATAATAATATGTAAACACAGGAGAATAAATTTATGATTGTGTTTGGAACAATATTTCCTGGTAGATTTTCTTAATATTTTCTCTTCCTCTACACTAATTTTCCTAATATTCCCTTATCTGCCATGATTGTATCATCTATAGATGGTTGTGGTAGAGGCTTTCAAACAATTCAATAAAGTACATCTTTACTCGAGTAAAGTTTTTTTTGTGCTGCTTTGGGATTCATCAAACAGCTTTTTGGGGGAAGGAGGTAATAATTTTGAAATTTTAGTTATTGTTTTAAAACTAAAACGATTTAAGGGTGTAACGTTTTTGGCTAGATTATTCTTGCAAGTTTGACATATCACTTACCAAAATATCTTTCTTAAAATATCTACAAGGTTAACATTACTTTTTTGACGAAATATCTTTTAACAAGTTCAGCAAATCCCATGATAAAAAAAACTTAAAATCCTGCTACGAACTGTTAAAAGGCTTCCTTGAAAATAATAAACCTAAGTACAGTCATTTTTTAACTTTCAAAAGCATTTTTGTAAATACAAACATACCTATGTGGGAGAGAATAAAATGAATGTAGATTTTTATAGAATGATTTCTGAATAAAGAATAATATATACTTTGCAAATTAAAGAGAAGGATTATTATCTAGTTTTCATGCATTGCTTGGAGATATAAATTGTATACATTAAATTGTTTTTATGTTTTTATTAAACTATTCATTTTTTTTTGATGAAAGTTATTCAATTATTTTCAGAAGAAAAAAAATAAATAATGCACATCATATTATAGAAATTTTTGAGGGGATAACAAAGTAAAAAAATATCAGGAAAAATATTTAGAGGTTAATCACCCTCCACTATTTCAGTGTAAAATATTGCATCCCCATCTACATAATAGGAAGCAAACGAAAAGCAAGCCATGATATTTCAGTACCAATTTAAATACAATGGAAAAATTGGATACTAATTAATACTAGAATTATAATTCTAAGTTTAGGTATTTATTTTTCAAAATAAAGATGGGTTTCTTTTATTTTGTTAAAGCCATATAAAAAAAATGCTACTTCGGCTCTGTATTGCTGCCCTCTAGTGTAATTTTACGTATTGAAAATACTTTTTGTGGTAAGAAGACATCAATATCGAAATATTCTTCCCGATTGTCATTTGTGACTAGTTTTGGAAACCCACTAACATATCTTATGTGTTGAAAATACATTGAGCTATAAGTAGACAGTGTTTGGACAGCTCCACCTGACAATTCTCATACAAAGTCAATACAAAAACATTTCTATGCATATACAATACATAGCCCCGACTATTCCAAAATCTTGGTAATTACGTACGTCCTGCTGTCTGTAACTAGATTTTAAACATAATATTAAGTTTTTATAAATCCTTAAATTATTTTTCTCTTGTAATGGAACAATAAATTGAAAGAATTTACCCAGTTGCTTATTCACTTATAAGAAATTTATTTAATAATCAATGATAAAATAATATTTTCAAATATAATTTTTACTCATTAATAAAAATGCATACAACACATCCTAAAATCTGTCTGAAGCAAATCAAACAGAAACAAATTACTGGAGTGAAAGATAAAAAATTTGGAAGAAAAAAAACATCATAACGTTATTTTAACATTAATAAGCCATTAATATGGAATATATTTGTAAATAAAACGTTATCTTTTGATAACCTGAATTTTATTCAATACTTTATCTTCTTTGCAATCTCTTAGCTATCTTATCATAGTTGATAATTTTTAGTACTTACAATTGCACCTCCCAATAACTGTTTTTTAAGCCTAGTGGTGACATAGGCCTGAAATAATATTTCGCTACGTTTCCCATCCCTTATAACTGATTTTTACACAAGGTTAAAAATAAAACCCTGCACAAATGAATATTTATGCCATTGTCCCTCCTTCCGAATATGAAGATAATAATCAAGACTGAAAAATTACTTAAAGTGAACATACAGTCATAAAACATGAATAATAATTTTTCATCATCTGAGGATCGATAGTAGGCTTAGGTTTTGTGTAAACTAGGTCCTTAGCTTTTATTCTTTATGCTCAAAGTTTTAATAAATCGATTTTTTGATTTTATTGAGGCTAAACCATTAATAGTTATTTAGTATTTGTTTTAAATTTGTTAAAGTTTTCAATAAAACATATTTCTAAACAGTTAGTGCCAACGATTAATCATCGATCATTTTAGTTTCCACTTCATTATTTACATATGCTTTATAGTTTGAGACATGAGGATATTAACATTTACTTGAGTAAATAATGAATATAATAATTATTTTCTAGAGCCCTCAGATGTAGAAGGGGGTTGATATAGAGCCTCTACTTTGTATTTAAGTTTTAAAAAGAATAAAAAAATCTTATCTGGATCTAGTTTCATTGTATTGGTCTAGTGGTCAACAACACTGACACATCAACATCATGTTACTTTTATGTCAGAATAGTTACAGAATAGAAGAAATGATAATTCATCACAAATTGATAAGTCCCTGGCGACTCATGTTTATATATGTTAGTAAAGGTGCTTTAGTAAACATTGGTCTTCTCAAATGCCTAACTTTGTAATTACCCAAAGGGACAAAGCTTCTAAAAGTCAATTAGTAGAACAAAGCAGACAAAAGTTAATTACAAATTTGACCAAATGTCTTGTGACAATGTAAGGGAATAAGAAATAAGGAAAGATCATGGAAAGAAAACGTAGTAGCGGGTTTCGTTGTATGTTCATTGTAGCTTTTTTCATATTTCTAGCCCCTGCGTGGGCTTTAACATTTACCTAATAACCGAACCTAAAATATGCTATATGCTTGTGAAAATACGACGAAATCCGCTGGTTCGTTTTCTTTCCATGATCCAATTCTTTCTATATTTACAGTGTATAATTTACTTAATCAATCTTTACACATTTGACGTATACACTTTTTTTTAGTTAATTATCAAAAATACAAGGACAATACTGTTTATATACTGTTTATAAATAGCGCATCAATATCAAAATATTAAGTTTGAGGAAAAACTGTTTTGCAATCCAATTTTGAAACTGCATATCAATAATAAATATATTTTCTTCCTTGCAATATAATTTAGACAACTGATAATAATTGTCATTATTGAATGTTTACGAGATAAGACAATGCACAATAAATTAATGCCTACTCTCCAATTGGGATAAACAAAATTGTGCCTTTTAAAGATTATAATTAGTTATGAAGAATTTTGCCACTGTTACTTTGAACGAACTTATCATTCTTTAGCTAAATTTTAGGCTAACCAATGAAAAAAAGGTTTATAAACTTTGAGTACAATTCTTCAGGACTTTTCTAAACATAAATAAACCAATGGAATCCTTTTAGAACACGATATGCATCATAAGAAGTCAAAGTAGGAAAATAATTTACTCTACAGGTTAACCTATTTTTTACTGAAAGATATTAATTAATATAAGAAGTATCTAATATAAGTAAAATATCAGAAAGCCAACAAATAATGTAGCACCTCTATAATTTTCATCGGTCGTTGGTTTATTATATTGATATAATGTTATATTTAGCTGTTAAAATCTGAACTGGGACGTAGAGTATTACTGGATAACAAGATAGAAAAAACCTAAGTGTGGAAATAAACTTTATTTTTCCATTACACGATGCCATTGTCAATGAAAACTATTGCTGCTTTGTCAGATGCACGAAAATAGCAATAGCCTAGGCCGAAACAGGTGAACTCTTTAAAATATTAGTTATTATTTGCAGACAGAGATCATTCCTCAGGAATCATCACAAATAGTTACTAAGGCCGAGGTTATATCCGGACCTATAAAAATAAGAGGATATTTCAATATCATTTTTTTCTTGAAACAGTGATTCTTATATTTTTCAGCTTATGCAGCTAAGATTTTTCATTTAAAAGAAGAAAAGGAACTGAAAGAAAGAAGAAAAAATTTGAAAAATATACAAAAGTTTTGAAAAGAAGTTGTATCAACTTTTTTTTTTATAGCTAGCCGGTTCTTTTAGTAAGTAGTAGATGTAAAATTTTTCATAGAATTCAGATATGCAATCGGTTTTTTTTGTAGACCTCTTATTTTTTAAGTAATTTAAGTTTTTTAAAAAAATAATTAAGTCGGTTTTAAGGTACTAAAACGCAACAAAATAAAAAAAGAAAATGGCCAGTAAGAACAAAAATAGTAAGATCTTTAATTTGACACCTTACTTTTAAAATTCTGTTGAGTAATTATTGAAAAAATCTATTTTTTTAACCTCGGTATAATAAAAACTTTAGACCTAAATATTTTCTCAAACAGACATAAAAAACATGGGTTCATATATACCTTCAGAATCCGAAAAATATTACGAATCCATTGTAAGCAAAATTGAAAAAAATTAAAAAATTAAAAAATTAAAGAAATGGCCAATTATTTTTTTTGTTCCGACAACACTATTGTCTTCCCTTTTTTACCCCCTCTTTACCCCCTCTTTACCCCCTTCCCATTTTTATACTCAATTGAAGAATTAAGACGTTGCCTGTACAATATAATATGATATTTTCATATAATTCCTTTTATTGTAGTTTATATACTATATTGTAAACTTTTTTTTCAATTTTGCTTACAATGGATTCGTAATATTTTTCTGATTCTGAAGGTATATATGAACCCATATTTTTTTATTTGTGAAATAATAAAATTAAGTTCAAAGTTTTTATTCTCATGGGTTAAAAAAAATCGATTTTTTCAATAATTACCTGACAGAATTGAAAAAGTAAGGTGTCAAATTAAAGATCTTACTATTTTTGTTCATAATGACCATTTTCTTTCTTTTTTTTGTTGCATTTTAGTACCTTAAAATCGACTTAATTTTTTTTTTTTAAACTTAAATTACTTAAAAAATAAGAGGTCTACAAAAAAACCGATTGCATATCTGAATTCTATGAAAAATTTTACATCTACTACTTACTAAAAGAACCGGCTAGCTATAAAAAAAATAGTTGATACACCTTCTTTAAAATATTAAAAAAATTTGGCGTGGCAATTTTTTTATGAGGGGGGGGGGATTGATGGTTTCCCAACCCCGACAAAATATATTAAAACAACCGCAAGACCAGTATCTATGTTCCCTGAATACACCAAATACTGAGATCTTTAGCTTCAGACAGACGGACAGACATTGTTCTACTTTGTACTATAGATAATTTTATGAACAATAACGGGGCTACGTCTGCAAGGGACCACAAGGCACAAGGTTTTGATTAAAATGACCCAGTTTTAGAGTTAAATTAGTTTTTAAAAGCGAAGCTTTTTTATAATTAGGCTCGGTCCGTCCGTCCGTCCGTAACAGATATCTTTTTTCGTTAATTTAGGCATGTTAGAATTGTCCTATCGATTTTAAACTTTGCATGGTGATTCCTTTAGTAATTATTTACGATTTAGAAGGCGTAGCAACTCTATAATCACTACAAAAATGTCCGTATGTTCACTTTTTTACTTTTTTAACAACAAATTCTAAAGTGATCTCTTCATCCGATTGATCTGATTTTTGGTATATTGATTCCTGGGACAACACAGTATAATGTTATAAGCGAAGCAACTATATAATCAAATGTCAGTATGTCCATAAACATTATCCTGTATCAAGCAGTTTTTCAACAAATTTACTTACAATTTTGGTTCGACTCTTATGCATTTATATTCTGATTATTCAGTTCTGACACTATACAAGTGTTAATGTCCGTTTGTCCTACCTTTTCAGTGCTTCGCTTTTATGGATGTTGTCATCCTTGTTAATTTGATATTTATTAAAATAAATTAAAGTTTATGTCTTTAAAACCAATGAATTTATTATAAGTAGTAAAAATACAAAATTTAGAAAAGTATAATTAACAAAGTAAAGCTATTAAAATTTGCAAAAACTTAATTAATAATTAAAACAGAAAAATGGATATATTTTAACAAATAATATTTTTATTTTTATAATTTTCATTTTATTCTGGTTTTGTAGCGGTGAACAGACCCCAAACCTAAAATAGTAAAATTTATTGGATACTTTTAATCAAAAATCAATTGTTGACCCTTCCTTCTTCTTTCTTTCAATGTGTGTGTGTGTTTGGGGGGGAGGGGGGGTATAACCCTGCGGGGCCCAACGTAGTTGAACGCACTGTCCCTGCTTAAACATTATTTTTAAAAGTTCGTTTGTGGTTCCTTATGAGATTGCGATATGATTGAAACCGCCGCAAAAGGGCATCCTATTACTTCTCTAATATCTTATAACAGCATACTTTCATAAACCCAAAGATTGACATTAATATTAAAGAATGACAAAATTTTAGAATATTTGAATAAACAAGGACATTCACATTTGTATAAAGGCAAAGTCAATACATATTTCAGGTTTAAAAACAGCTTTAAACATTTTTAGATCTTGGTGTAGAATTAAAAATATTCATTAAGCAATTAACTTAGCTTAATTAGTCAAACAATGTGTTTAGCCTTAGTTGCCTACTGTAAATTAAGATTAAATTAAAATTATAAACATTTGGACATACGGTTCAATGCTAATTATAAAGTATCTTTGCTAGTTAAAAAATGACCTGTTCTCCCTCTCCAGCGCGCTTGATTTTGTCTACCCATCCCTGAAGAAAACAGATATTAGAATTTACCAAAGAATGTTTAGAGGAAAATCTTATATTTACGTTTGACTTAAACAGAATTAATGTCAACATTGCTTTTACAAAACAGAGAAAAATTATGTATTTTCATTAATAGAAAAGAAAAATAATATATCTAAAAAGATTATAAGTCTCTTTGTGCTTTAACTTCCCTTTGTAATTTATATAATCTGATATGTATTATAATACATCCCAGTAGAAACTATTTTGCCTCTAACCTTTTCTATATTATCATAATCTCATTTGATGAATTTAATGTTAACTAGGAATTATAGTTTTTCTTGAGAGGAAATACCTCTATCTTTTAAATGGTATAACTAAATGAAAAACTTAGCAGTTACTAGATCAAATGCTGCGTTACTAATGTGACTAATGTGTTACCATCTAATCAAATTAATATAACAAGAATTATGTAACTAAATATTTTCTGCGAAACATTTCCCCGTAAATTTCCTGCTTTTGCACATCTTTGCTTTATTAAAAGCGAAGCTTTTCAAAAACTAGTGTATATCCGTTAGTATATCAATAAAGAAAGTGTAGCTTTTCTATAGACATAGTCCGAATGTCCTTGTGTGTATGTTCATTAATATATTATAAATGGCTGGACTGATTGTTCCAAGGAAGTATTATATAGCTCCAAGTTAGAATATAGTCAAGTTAGATTATATCCCTTTGAGATATGGCCCAGAGGGAGAAACATTCTCCCATCCACGAAAAAAATGTCAAGGGTGACTTTCGAGATGCCCCACCATTCCTTAAATATTGCTACTAGTAAGAAAAATATTACTACAGCTAAAACTATGAAATTATGTACGCTATATAAAATATTCAGAATGGATTTACTAAAAATAGTAAGAAATTATGTTGTATCTTTTGAACTAGTGTTCTAATTTTTAATACAAAGTGTAGCTACTTAATAATTATAACTGCAAACTTTTATGAATATTGTCATTCTTGTTTTCCTCCTGTCATCTAGCTTAATGACCTTTATAGATGCTATTTATTAGATTATAACTACATCCTATACTTTTTATTAATTAATTATTACATCCACTTTGGTTGAGATAAGGAAATTCTTATAGTTTGTAAATTCAATTCTTTTTAAAACCAAATTTTTTTTTCTCTCGTGATCTTACTGGACATAATCTTATATACACTTACACATACAGGGAACTAATTATTTATATTATTTCTGGTAACATAAAAACTTTCACAATCCTAAGAATTCCTGTCAAAAATATGTTTACATAAATATAAATATTTCCTGAAAATAAAAATAAGAAATATGAATAGAGTTGTTTGATTTTTTGCAGCAAGAAAGAAAATGCACATCTTTGTATCTTTTATCCCGTTAAATCATTTAAATCAACCTTTTAAAATTTTTTTTTTAAATTGTACGACCTTTTTAAATGTCCCAACTGTGTCGATTAGAAAGTTAGGGGCAAATTTTTGCTGCTAAAAAATGTTCACCAAGTAATATTACCTGGGAAAGAATTGGAATACATATATGTCTTTTTTTTAGTCCAGCTCTTCTGAATATAGTTATTTTTGTGGTTATTATGCCAGAAGTTAAATTCTATAGGTACACACCTGTCTAATCCACTCGAAGTCCTCCTCAGTGAATTCCTCAATGAACTCTTGCTTGATGGCGTTGAACTTCTCTAGTTCACTGTGCAACACCTCTAGGAGGATGTTGCTAACATCAACAGCTTCCACCTTTATATCAATATATTAGTTGAACTTCTCTAGTTAAATTTTAAAAAGTTGATGTTTTGATAAATGAATAAAAGAAAAATCTGACCCTATACTTAGTTGAAACGGTACTACGTCAAATCCTAGATACGTCAAACAGTAGATGCGACAAACGCTAGACAGACAAACAGTAGACAGACAAACCTAGACACGACATACGCTAGATACGACAAACACTAGAATGCGACAAACGCTAGAATATGACAAACACTAGATTTTTTCTAAAGGCGACAAACAATAGATACGACAAACGCTAGAATTAATCCTATTATGTAAAGTAATACGCTTTTTTTGTCTGTAGCGATGGATCTCACTAACCGCTAAACCGATATGGTTCTCATTTACAGTGAAGCTTCATATGTGTCCAGGGAAGGTTTTTAACTAATTTTGTGGAGGGTATCTACCCCCCCCCCCCCCACAAAAAAAAATATTTTTTTTTCTTTTTAAAACTTAAAAAGAAAATGAAATAATAGGTCCAGAAGGTTTTTAACTAATTTTGTGGAATTTAAATTATATTGCCTATTACTACTGACTAAAATTATATGGTGATTATTATTTAAAGTAGTGCCTGTGGTAGGGGTTTGTAGAGGGGTGACAACACCTCCATTTAAATTTGAATTAGTATTGCCTGCATTCCCCTATTTTTCCCCCAAATGACCCCAGATGAATCGCTGTACTGATTCAAAGACAAGGACAATATCATATTTAAGTAGTGCAGCAACATAAAAGCAAGATTTTTTCTCTTGTAATAAACAAGTATTGTTAGTATGAATCTAAAAAGAAAAATTTCATTACAATTGAAATTATTTTATATTATTTGATTTAACCCACGGCCTAGGTGAAATAAGATTTCTGTAAAACGTTTCAGTCAAGCAACGGATTGTCAGAATTATAGATATACATACATACACTTACTACTAAATAGCTGCGCTGTTGAAAAAGTGTTGTAAGGCGAAGTCATAAATGGTCAAATAATTAATGCTCATAAAATATTGCTCATCCTAAGTGTATATAACTCCACCCATTTATATCTCCCTTTGATGTTTAAACAAAGCAACTGTAAAATAACTTTATACAAACATGTCATTTAAAAATAATTATATTTAAATTACTAAAATTCTTTATCTCTTTAATTATATTAGACTTAATTTAATAAACCTTCTTTGATGTATCTTATAACTGTTAATGACTATAAATACAAAAAAATAACACATGCTGGTTTAGTTTTAACTGTATTGCAAAAACACCTTTTCATTGCTATATCACATTTTCTGCAGGGAAGGGACAATGATAGCAGAGCGAGAGGAGAAAATGAGCTGTTTTAGTTCACTAGTCCCCAAAGTTTTAAAAGAACATTTTATTAATCGTTGGCTAAACAACTTTTGTTACTTTAATGAATTATGATTGGTTGGTTTAATAAGTTGAGTGTTCAAAAGTTTCAACCACTTATTATTTGCTATAGGTGATGTACATAGATTTTTACGTCAATTATCTTATCCAGTTAGATCCCTGCATTAATAGAAATATAAATTTAGTATTAATGAACGAAAAAATTTATAAATATTTTATAAGTTTATAGGTATTCTAGCGTATGTCGCTTCTAGTGTTTGTCACACTTTACAAATTCTACTGTTTGTCGCGAAATGGCAAATTCTACTGTTTGTCGTAGTCTAGTGTTTGACGTATCTATCGTTTGTCTGTCTATCGTTTGACGCATCTACTGTTTGTCTGTCTATCGTTTGTCGCATCTACTGTTTGACGTATCTAGGGATTGACGTAGTACCGTTGAAACATATTAAGATATGACAAACTTTAAAACAAAAAATAGGATACCCTGCTACATAGATTTAGGCAAATAACGTAATTAAAAACTGACGTGAGAACATTTAGTCCCTAATCATGAAAAAGCAAAGCTTTGATTAAGAATAAATGTACTAGTACTTACATCAACAAATCCGGCGCGTTGTAAAGTGTTTCCATATTCCTAAACAAACACTTTTATTTTTATTTCTGCTAGTTATAAGTGTTTTTCTCGTATTCATTCGAATCCGGTGGATAGAAACCGGTTCTCATCCATACGAAAAAACCATGTCTAATATCGTATTATATACAACTTTCTACGAATATAAAAATGTACAATCAAAAGATTAAAACCAGTTTTTTTAGCCGGTGCCTCCGGCACCTTGGGGCTAAAAAAACTAGTTTTAATCTTTTAATTGTACATTCTATATCCGCGGAAAGCCGTTTATGATACGATGCGAGAAATAACTATTCTCGTATTCATTTGAATCCGGTGGATAGGAACCGGTTCTCATGAATACGAAAAAACTATGTCTAGCATCGTATTATATCCAGTTTTCTACGAATATTTGGAATTTTCATATTTTGTTCTTTATACTGGGCAAATAATGATTGTTTATTTAAAAGCATGGCCCGATTAAAATTAATTTGGCTATATTAAAGAATTATTGTTTATTTATAAATTTTCTTTTGAGTATGGTAGCTATTAAACTATAGCCCGCCATACTGTCAATGAAAAATGAAAATGGTTACTTGCCGATAGTTTCCTTAATAAATAATACTTTTTTACCTTTACAGTAAGAAGTTGGTAGTCCCTGTTCTTCAGATAAGCCTTGAAGTGTTCAGAGTGCTCCTAAAAGTTCAAACAAAATTACATAAAGGTAGTTGAACCAGTTCTAAATAGCCCTAAACCATCCCACAATTTTGATTATTATTAGAAATTTTCTAAAGATATGTCTAATTACGACTTAGTTTTATAAATTTGCATATAAATACATCTGTGCAGAGGCGTGTAGGGGATGTAGTACTCATAGCAATATTAAGGGAGTGGATACGCCCCTCTTGGTTTTAAGAGGATGTAAAAATTTTCGGATGGGGAGAGTTTTCAACCTCACATTCTTCTTCCATATGCAGGCGGTTAGACGTACGGAAAACCATTTGGAAAAGTTTTGATTCTAAAAAAGTTTAGATTACAAAGGATAAGCTTTTTAATATGTTATTTCAATGTGACATTTTTTGTGATAGTTTGTATGTATGATTATAATACAAAATATGTGTAATAGTATGTTTCTATAATATATAGTTTTCTTCTTTTAAAGGGTATTAGACTTCTTTTGTCAAACTGAAAAAATCTTACATTTTGAAAAAACGTATTAAGCCATAATCTGAAAAGTTTAGAGATTACAGTTTTTATATTTGATTATTACAGCGATATTACTGTGATAATACTGGAATTGTAAACAGGCGCGTGCACAGGATTTAACAAGGGTTGGGGGGGGGGGGGATGTGAATGAATAACATATATGGCTTATTGACATCTACTTTAATAGAAATTGAGATAATTAGGGAGGTGTAGGGGGGTGTAAGCGTAGTAAGGTGTATATACTATATACCCACTAATTTTTAATAGGGTTTTCAATGCCCTCACCCCCTTTCAACCCTGAACGCCCTTAATTGTAAATTTCTTTATGGGTTCAATATTTTAATAATACTCTTATGAAATAACAAGACTTTTAAAATTTAAATTGTTTTAAAACCATGTTTTTTTATAAATCTAATTTTTTACATATACATATATTTTAGAGACTGTAATTTTTAGATTTTCAAACTTCTTATAAAGAACCAAACGACTAGAACTGTAATTTAGAACTTTTAGATTTTTAAACTTCTTATAAAGGACCAAACGACTAGAACTGTAAATTACTCCTTCTTTGGATTACGGTAGTATAAAATTTTGGGTACCAATATAATATACAGTCAATTGTCCCCTCCCTCATAGTAGTTACAAGTTTTCCAGGCTTTTATGCTAATGTTAAAATTCCTGACCTTGTACTATGTTACTAATACATACAACCAAGACTTTGTTGCACGACCTTTTTGTAAAGTAGTTGCACTTAAGTATCGTTCACACCTTCTAATGGACCAATGTCTATTTTGACACATATAAGAAATAGGTATGATTCCATAGCGTCTTTACTTATCTCACGAGATTGACTAAATAAAACTAGAACCTCCGATAAAAATAATGGATGGATTTAAATCTCAAATAAAAATTGTGACCTGATCTCCAACGCAATAATCTGAGATGAGAACCTTGCCCCCAGGCTTCAGGGCGGTCATAAACTTCTTGAACAACGACAACTTGTCCTTGATGTGCAAAATTGCGTCCCGGCTTAACAGTTATTGTCAATAAATTACAAGAAATGATTTTTTTCTTATTGTAAAGCTGATTTAATTCAGACCATTATTTGCAATTATCTTTTTAAAATCTCTCAAAAAAAATAGAAAGATACGGTAGGTTTGAAATATTATTGAACGGTAGATCATACCTAAATAGTAAAATAAAGAGTAGATGAACTGCTTATTTTGATGTTATTTGATAAATTATTATGTTATCAAATTTTATAAACATATTACTAAAGTGGTGAAATTTAAATTTAATTTTGGATGAATGAAACTAATTTTAAAAGATTTTTGAAAAAAATATATTAGAAATTACATTAAACTTAGCTCTTGGCAATTTAAATAGAGTAATGAATTTATAAAAATGTAAACTATTTTAATAACAAAGGGCCTACAATTTCCTCAATGTGCAATAGTGTGTCCCGACTAAATAAGAAATAATACGTTATTGTTCTCAAATAATACAACTGAATAAAGATAAATTTATTCAAAGTTTAAACTAGTTTCTTGCAAGAGGTAAATAAAATAAGACTTTAAAATTTAAAAGCTGAAGCATTTAGATTTTAAATCCTTTAAAAATGAAGCGAAACTTTGTATATTTAATTATTTCTCTAAGGATTTTTCTATTTTACCTGTAGACAACATCATAAAGAGATCCAGGATACTCAATTGCAGTTGCATCCTCAATGTAAAACTGGACCCTATTATAAATCAATATGTTTAATCTATTTTTTAATCAGGTTCTAAATTTGAATTTAGTTTGAATTTAATTAAGTAAATAAGGCAAGGGTCAGGTAAAGATACGTAGACATTTAAAAAATTTCACAAAAATGAACAAAACAAAATCACAATTGCATAATTGTTATTATTGCCTAGTATAATAGACAGTTTTCCGCGGCCCTTGGGAGCTAACAAAAATTGGCATTAATATTATGATTTTTATTTTACTATCCGCTGTCTATAATACGATGAAAAATGAAAATTGTACCTGTGTTTGACAGCAGGCTCCATCTCAGATCTGTAGTCATGGGCAATATCAATCATATTTGTTGATAAATCCAGACCATGCACATCAACTCCATATCTAAATTAAATCATCGGATTAATGGCGCGCCTGGAATAGTATTGCAGAAATTGCAGCACGGCCCTATTACACAAAGTACCTCGTTAAGCACTCATAACCTCAACTCATTTTTAAAATAAATTAAAAGTAAACAGGGTGGGAAGTTGGGGGGTTCGTTTGTTTCAAAATTACAATCTGGCCGTTTTGTACACCCTTCCTTTATTAGGGTCGCAGCTATTCAATAAATGGTAATGTTAAAAATATGTATTACCTTCTTGCCATAAAAAACGCAGAGCCCCCAGTTCCACAACCTTAATGTTATATTCAAATTCAAAACTCTTTGAAATTTCAACTATGGATTTCAGTCTCCATCTCTCTTAATTTGATTTTGAAACTCTTTTCTCTTTCATTCATCTATCTTTTTTACTTTCTCTTTTTTTCTTTTTTTCCTTCTGGGTTTTTGGATAATTGAAAGAAGTTTGAAAAGTTTAATAGGAATGCAGTTGTTTTTAGATACGTAGCCACTCTATAATTGTCACTTGAAAAACTTTTCTTGGTTTCTTGGTGCTTTCTCTTACATTAATTTTAAGAAGAAAGAAAGAAGAGAATCGGTATATCTTACAAATTTTGTTCGATCGAAAATAACATTTCATTGTACCTAACATTTTTGATGTTAGGCCCTAACCCTGCGGGGAAACCCGCTACACAATATAACCTAACCTAGGATAAAAAATTAGTACGATTACTATCGAAAACTACCCTCTTGTCCCTTATTTTTATTCCTTTCAAAATAATGAAGAAAAGGTTTGGTAGCTAAGCACTTTGTTTGTCCGTTAAAATTTTGCTAACCAACAAAGGATCAGTAATATTTGACATAAAATCACTTCACATAAATTCATTTCACATAAAACATTTGACATAAAGTATCATTTGACATAAACTCATTTGACATAAAGGTACATTTGACATAAAAACGTTTCACATAAACTCATTTGGCATAAAGGTACATTTGGCATAAAGATACATTTGACATAAAGGTACATTTCACATAAAGGTACACTTGACATAAAGGTACATTTCACATAAAGGTACCCTGAGCATGGCAACCGGTGAACAGAATCTCAGTTCTGCACCACAAGCCTCGCACGACTGAAGTTCCCATGTCTATACAGTCATATTTATATGAAAATATTTTTAGAAGATTTTTGAATTTTTTTTGAAAATTTTCTTTTAATAATAAATAAAAATTTCTAAAATCTTTAAAAAAATGGAAAATCTTCAAAAAAAAATTTAAAAATCTTCTAAAAATATTTTCATATAAATATGACTGTATAGACATGGGAACTTCAGTCGTGCGAGGCTTGTGGTGCAGAACTGAGATTCTGTTCACCGGTTGCCATGCTTGGGGGAAAAACATGACAACCTCGGGTAGACTTTGAAATGTATCTTTATGTGAAACGTTTTATGCCAACTGTACCTTTATGTCAAATGTACCTTTATGCCAAGTGTACCTTTATGTCAAACGTACCTTTATGTCAAATGTACCTTTATATCATATGTACCTTTATGTCAAATGTACCTTTATGTGAAACGTTTTTATGTGAAGTGTACCTTTATGGCAAATGTACCTTTATGGCAAATGTTTTTATGTCAAATGTACCTTTATGTGAAGTGATTTTATGTCAAATGTTTTATGTGAAATGAATTTATGTTAAATGATATTATGTCAAATATTACTGATCCACCAAAACCGATCGAGTTCTTTACTTTCGAGAAGCTTCAAGTAGGTCCCATGGTGGTTTTGGAGTTTCTATATTCTAGGAGCGAAGCAACTCGTATGAACGTACAAAATTTTTAAAAATGTGTTTTTCGATTTGAAGTCTTCTTATGTCTTTTTCAATTTGTTATCCATGTTTCAATGTATCTGTGCTGCTACATGTGTAATATCATACACACAAACATCTTTTATTTAGTTAAATCAAACGCTTTAAGGACAATATCTTCTAAATGTACCTGGAAAAAAATTAAGCAAATTTTGCGGCATATATAGTAGAAAAGACCAAAGTTTTGCTAAACCTAAAGTTTAATAACTTTCCATCTATTTGAATTCTGTATTCATATACTAGCAGCTACGCCCTGGAAGCCTCTAGAAGCACTTAAAGTGAATGGGAGAGTCGACACTCCCTCCTCAATTTAGTGTGTAAGTGTTAAAAAGAAAAAGAAGTACATTGTAAGGTTAATAAAAATTGATATCACTACAAGTATGCAAAAAAATTGCATATAACTTAGGCAGTGATAGGGAACATTATTCTGATACAAAAATGATTACTTACAATTTTAATGTTTTTTTTTGTAAAATATTAGGTCTTTTATGAAAGTGACAAAAGCTAACACATTGTCAGCATTAATTGTCGGTTATTACAATTTTGTATATATTATTTATTTGTATCAAATATGACTACTAGAAAAATAAATACACCAAAATATTTTTTTTTTTTTCTCTATATTTTACCTTCACTTATTTTCTTTACGTAATCTTATCCCTCGTGCCCTAATGCTTTCCGTGGATATTAAAATGAAATATTCGACGATTAAAACCAGTTTTAACTAGCTTAAATTTAATGATTTTAAGTATGACTGAGAACCGGTTCTAATCCAGCAGATATTAAACGGTTTTGAAGCCATATTGAAATAAAAAATTTCTGTAAAATAAATATTTTCTCTAATACTTGTGATTGTGTATGCTTACCAATATCTAAAACTCTCATATTTGGCTGAAGGTTAAGTTTTTCTGTCAACATACTACGCCCACACAAACATAAACATTGAATTTGCCACCTTTTTGAGTGCCAATATTTGACCCAATTTTTGCAACACAAAAAAATTGCCGCAAAAGTTTGTTTAAGTTACTTTTAAAAATTTCATATTTCTTTTCTTTCAAAGGTACTGCAAGTTTTGCTTTCATTTCTTGGTAGATATAAAAAAAAGAGCATATGTGGTATTCGCCACCCCGAAGCCCCTAATTGTATAGTAACTTCTCTTCCAACGTACGGGCGGTCCAAGTGATCTCCCCTAAGAAGGAGGTGGGGCCATTTAACCCCCCCCCCATGTATTAAAGTATTTATAGTTTGACAACCTTATTGTGTTTGATCTGATTTATCTTGCTTCTGCCCACCCCTTTCAGGGATGGGGGATAATTATTGTCCATTATTATTGTTGTACAGATATATTTAACCTCTGACTTTTAGTATTAATTATTCCAATCTATGCATTGACCATTTTGTTGTATTATTTTTAGTACTTTGTGAGCTTTGAATAAATCAACATCTTAAATTATATTCTATTTGTTATTTGGTGATATATAGAGAAGCACAGCTTCTCTATAACTACACTTGTCCACGTCTGTTCACACCGCCGTAATACCCGGACTCGGGCAGCGGCTGATAAACTGCTGCCGCTACCACACATACTTGTAGGCAAAATGTTAGTCAATCTTGAAAAGAAAAAGAAAATTTTAATATATCTTAAAATTAATAATTATTTGATTTTGCAAATTAAATGATTTTTTATTTGTAGGAAGTTGCAATGTAAATGTTCCTAGTAGTATATTCTCCACCAACAGAAACATAAGTTCTGCCAAAAATCTTCTCATACCTCAAAATACCTTTCCTAAATAAAAAAACTGTTAAAATTTTGAAAATTTTTCTGGTGTAATAAAATTAATTTTAAAGTTTTTAAAAATGTGTATACTGGTTATTAAGATGTGTCACATATCATTAAATCTTTTAAATATTAAGTTTGTGTAGACTAAATATGCGAACTATATATCATTGAAAAGATGGTTAAAAGCTTTAAAAATGTAATGTATCTATAAATTTTTAATATCTGAAAAAATATTGATTAATTTTATATAATAAATTACACCAAACCCCCAAAAATGAATGGATCTTTCCAATATAAAACATGGAATTTGCCCTCAACCATTTCTGCATAAAGATCATTGATATAAAAGTATGTAAAACTACACCAGTGCCTTATATTTTATAGTTTTATATTTACTCAGGTGCAATAAAATGCATTTTATACAGCTGAGCATCTTATAAGTTGTTATTTCCCTAACTGTATACAAATTTACAGATATAACCTCACTTAAAAAAAAGTTTTTTGTACATGCTGGATTATTACAAACCGCCGATTTTATGAGAAACCCTACAAAGTGTCTCAAAAATCAGCCATGTGACGTCAAAAAAATGAGGGAGATGAGAGGAGAAGTGGGAAAGAAAACCCCTAAAAGCTTTTTGATGTGGTTTATATCTTTTGGTAGTTTTCAAGGTATCAGTTAGGGACCACCTACCCCCCGAAAATTATTTAGGTATCTCAAATTCGCTATCTATAAAAAGCTTTGTTCTTGCTTGTTGCAATATTTTGTTGCATATGTTTCATTACTGGCGGATACTATGCGAGAGTTTACACAGTAACACACAAAACTTAAAAGCCTTTAATATACAACCAACAATTTACTATTACACAGTAATATACAATATATGAGATGTTCAAAAATGTTTAATATACTGGTTATATTGTAAACAAGGATGACAACATCCATAAGTAGCGAAGCATAAACAATTAAATAAGAATTTAGATATTAGTTGACAAAAGCATGCATATTAGGAAAAAATCACGAAACCTTTTCAACATTTGTTAATTTCTTAATATTTATTTATATTTCAGTACTATGACTAACAGACTGACGGTCAAAGTAAATTACATACTGGATGCTCAAAACAACGGGAAATTTAATTTTGATATTTATAACTACAAAAATTTTTTTAAAAAGGACCATAAACACCAAAGATATGAAGAAAAATGTGAAAAATATAAAAATAGCAAAAAACCTGCAAAAAGGCAGTCTGACCGCCATTGATGTGTTCTTGAAACGAAAGGAAATTTAATCTTGATATCTATAACTGAAAAACTTTGGAAATTGGGCCATAAACACCAAAGGTATGGAGAAAAATGTGAAAAATAAAAAATAGCCTAAAACCTGCTTAAAGGCAGTCTGACCGTCATAGTTGTTTTCTTGAAACGACAGGAAATTTAATTTTGATTCTATAACTGAAAAAATTTTGGAAATCGGACCATAAACACCAAAGATATGGAGAAAAATGTGAAAAATACAAAAATAGCCTAAAACCTGCTAAAAAGCGGTCCTATCGACATTGATGTTTTATAGTTAATTGTGCTCCTTGATAATGGGAATGTTGTCAAAAAATTTCAGCCTTTTATCTTTTATAGGAGCCGAGAAAATCACGTTTCCCCCAAACTAAGACGGACATACGGACATACGGACAGACGGACATACGGACAGACGGACAGACGGACAGACGGACAGACGGACATTTCAAATTATAGAGTAGCTTCGCTACTAAAAAGATAAATTAAAGATTTTATGACTTAGTTTATTTTACAATGTACCAACAGTTGAATTATCTGTTTTGTTTGGATACAGATGCGGCAACATCGGTTTAATATTTATTCAAGATTAAAATCTAATTTTATATATTACATCAGTGTCTATAATATATGTAGAAAATTTAAAATTAATTTAATAAATTATACTTTATCCAATTTTCTAATGTTATAATTAGATGACTCTATCCTAATTCAGTGTTTTATACTTAAAAAATTTCTCTTCATTTTATTTATTGCGACTTCTTTTCGGGGAGTACGGGAGGGGAAAATGGGCAATTAATTGAATATAAAGTTTTCTCTGAAAGGCAATGAAAACCAGATTTATCCAGATAAAATCATTATGATTTGAAGTGTAGCACCGCTATCAAATTAATACAATTAATACCTGGAATATTGATTTTGATCCAACCACTTTTGCAACTTTTCGCTCTTGGTGACGGACTCTTCGATGGAGGAATCTGGAGGCATTTTTAAGTTTCGATGTCTGAAAATTCATATAAGGCTTTAACATTGAAACAAGTTAGAAAAGAAAAACAATATTTTTTTATTTGTATTGAAAACGATAATTTTTGTATTCCAGTATGATTTTATACCCTAATTTTCATACAATTTGGCTTAAAATAGGAATCGCATTTTTGTAAGGGGATCGCACAATATTTTTAAAACCGATTCCAGCATGATCAATATTACGAAAATATGATAAACTAGCGGTTTCGCCTCTAGAGGCCTCTAGGCGCACTTGAGGAGGGGGAAGTTGAATCCCTAAACCCATTTTTTTAAATTTAAAAAAGTAAAAAAAATTGTGGGGAGTGGGGGTTGTCCCTTTGTTTAAAATTAATAGTCTTTAAAGTATTGAATTGTATTAAAACAACACGACATTGAAAAGTACAAATTACTCAAATTTTAAAATTAATCTTTAGATGTTAATCAGAAGAGAACTTGACTGGAAGTGACAATAAAAATTTTGTGTCTGCCTTGATCCAATATTATTAATTTGTTTTTATATGTGGGCGAGTTTCCAGGCAGGGTCTGGGGTCTGGTCAATACTTAAGCATAACAGTAAACTTTCATAGCAAATTAAGAAGATATTCTACTGTGATATTCAATCATCTATGAATCACTATTTTTGTGCATGTGTGTAAGTTATTATATGATCGAGCAAATATCCTATTATATAAAGTAGTAAGCGTTTTTTGTCTGTCCCGAAGGATCTTTCTAACTGCTAAACCGATATTGTTCTCTAGATTTTGTAAAATTGTGATGAATTTTTTCTTTATATGTACTACTTTCAATACACTAAATTTGTGTTTAAGTCCTGACTAAGGATAAAAACGGTTGCACCTATACTTATAGAACAAATCATTCTATATTCCATTACTATCAAATTCTCAGTATTTCTATCGAATATGGTAGTATCAAAGACTCAAACCATTTACCACATCACCAGCAAGTAGCGGATGATTTTCAATCCAAAACTTTTGCTTAAAAATAATTAAGTTAAATAGCCTATCACAAGGAAGTTAGAAGACTGTAAATTTTAGTTGTACTCCAAATTTATTAACACGTTATCTCATTCTATTAAACCTTTAAGAACCTTTATGAACTAGTAGTGATCAAACTTTTCTACAAATGTATAAAATCTAAAGAATGGGCAATTTTGTGTATCATAATTGAGTGTGTAAATCATCTGATCGTACATTGTCTTACCAATTATGAAATTTATTTTAAACTTATTTTTTCCATGTTGCTGTTTTACTAACTTACTATTCTTAGTGGTTTTGAATAAACACTTTTGTGTATGTGTGTGTGGAGTAGGACTCAAAAGCGAGTTAAGAAAAGTTTGCTTAGATTTATTCAAAATAACACATGGATACATTAGAGTTATAATAATAGAGGCACAAATCAAGATATTTGAAGGATAAGTTGTGCTTAGATTGATTCAAATAACATGGATACAATAGAGTCATAATAATAGAGGCACAAATCAAGATATTTGAAGGATAAGTTGTGCTTAGGTTGATTCAAAATAACACATGGATATAATAGAGTTATGATAATAGAGGCACAAATCAAGATATTTGAAGGATAAGCTATGCTTAGATTGATTCAAAATAACACATGGATACAATAGAGTTGTGAAATTAGATGAACAAATAAAAAAATGTACTTGGAAGCAAGATTAAAAATTTAGTAAGGCCGGGACGGATTTCTTGATTAGGTTATTTTCTAGAAACTAAAAACTAAGAAGTATTAGTCTATAAACTTATCTATTGTTAATATTTGAAACTAGAAAACTCCAAGTAGGCGCCATGGAAAATTTTTATGTACTATATACATACATGTACATAATTATATCATAAAATTATATTAGCATGATTGTCATATTTCTTATGAAGGAAAATACAATAATAAGGGCTCATGTACTTTGATGTGCTTCTATTGGCAGAAGTAATTTTTTTTGTAAAGAATGGCTATTTTAATCCTGATTTAGAAAAATTTTGACATAACCAAAAGAAGGAGGGTCGCATCAGCTTAATAATAAAAGAAAAAGTGAAGTATTTGCAAGAGAAAATGTGTTTAAGGCATTTAATTGGAGATCTATGTGCGCTGTGCGACTATGGATGCTGCAATAGAACCCTTTCTATTATTTCATTATAAAGTTTTTAAGGTTTTGTTCATTAACTACTCTTCTTTATAGTACTAATAATTCTTATACTACAGTAACATGATGTCTATCTATCGCTCTGTCTTTTTGTTTGTTTGTACCAAAAGATATCTCTTACTGATGAATCGATACATGGTAGCTTCTCATAGGTTCTGGGAAGGTTTACAACTATTTTGGAGGAGGAATGTCGATCTGTACCAAAAATTTTCTTTTACTTTTTCTTTTTAAATCTAAAATAAAAATTGTGTTATCGAATTTAACTCTCCCTTCCTTAAGTGCCCCTAGAGGCCTCTAGGGGCGTAGCCTCTAGTAGTATATATTACTTAAAGTACTATCAAACTATTAGATATTTATAGTTTAAGAATAGCAGGAGAGACTATTTTTAATTTTGCACATAAATCTTTAATACCTTTCTAATAAGTTCAATAATAGATATCTAAATCTTAGTTCTAAAGATAAGAATTTTTTGGAATTTATTTAATATCTATATTTGAGAAAAAAACTGTTAAATATTTTAGTTATCAATGATCTAGATAAAACATTTTAGCTCGTTTTTAAAGCTGTACAAAATTTTCAATAAAATTACATAAATACAAGATATTATAACTTTTATAAGGCTTGATTATAGAGATACTTATTTCTTATATTATGTATAAAATATGTCAATCGTCAAAGGAATCAATGATAAAAAATGTAGTGAATCAGATGATGTTATATAATTATATGATGTTGAAGATTTGCTTTTACAAGCTAAAAAAAACATGTGTATTATGGACATACGAACATTTTAGTAATAATTGTAGAGATTATGAGCTCCCTAAGTGTTATTGGAATACTCTTACTAATTTTGATTTTATGGACGGTTGTAAGGACGAACTAACTGACCCTGAATGTAAAAAAGCTTCGTTTTTTTAATAGGCCGATCTTGAACCGAAATGGTTCTTTACAATGTATCTTCTAATAGGTCCTGGGAAGGTTTATAACTATACAAGGAGGGAGATGCCATTGGACTGTAAATTACGCTGATGATAATGTTTTATAACCACATTATCTTCTTCATTAACTCATTATTTTTGTTTACTTCTATCATATTTCAATTTGCTGGTTCCAAAGTAGTAATTTCACAACTTTTCAACCAATAATTCTGACCTACAGCAGAGGTAATTTTGTTCATCATTATTGGAATGTCAATCATTTCATTGTCAATTGTCCATAGACCATTAAACTTATTTTTTTCAAGTGTTGAGCTTTTAAATTTATTAAACCCACTAGAATTATCAAGTTCTTGAAGAATGTGAAATAGGCCACTTTTATTTCTTTATACATATTTTTTTATTTTTTCTAATCAAATTTCATTTAGGACACCCCCTATTTTTTATTTCATTGATTTTGTAAACTGAATGTTAATCCCCCTAAAATAATTGTATAGGAAAAAATTGGAATGAGACACTCCCTAATATTATTTTTGTACATGTTTTTCTTATGTGTTGAGCTTGTGGCAGTTTCCAATAAATCCATTCAATATTGGGTTTCAACAATCACAAACAAAAACATTTTTAGATCAGCTACCAAACTGTTTTTTGGGGGGTTTTACAGCGCGGCTTTTGTACATTATTTTTTAATAATTTAGATTAATAAGATTATATAAGTTTTGATAATTAGAAATAGCTTTTCAAACCAGTTTTGTAAGCCCAGGCTTACAATTCTGGTTTTAATTTTATGATTTTTATTTTAATGTTCGTGGAAAATTGTCTGTAATATAATAGCGTGACTGTTCGTGGAAAATTGTCTGTAATATAATAGCGTGACTTCTTGCTGCCAGGGTGTTGTCAGGTTCAAGTCTCTCCACGTCAAGAGACGTTGATGGTAACTACTACTGCTATGTTTTTCTATATACATTGTCTCGTAAAAAGTGTAAAAAGGCTCATCTCATCATAATGCGCAGTTACGACTTCCAGGAAAAGGTTGTGCAATCAAAGTATGGATTGTTTGTTGGATGTTACTTTACCTAATTCTATAATAAGCAGTGTAGTTTTCGCATCCCATTGATAGCGGATGGTGGGTTCTCTCAGGGAAGTAATGAAATCGCTCCAACCTTTTCAAATTGCAAGCTTCTAGAGATAAGAGGCCTGAGAATGTTAAATAAAGAACAATTATGTTCTTAAGTAGCCCAGGTTATTGGGTACAACTAATTTTTTGTGCAACGATTTGTCGGCGGCTCGACATGTACATCTTCCAGATTGTATACAGCGTAGAACCGAATATATATTTTACTGTAAGTGGACTGCATGGACATAACCTGATTAATTTTTTAAAAATATAGCTAAGGTTCTTATTATCCTTTTTGCATGTTTTCATACTTGTTTTATTGTTTTGCCAATATAAAATAGTTCAATTTAAAGGGTGAGCAAAAATGCGTAAATTTTTAAAATTCAAATTGCGCGGCTTGTGTTAATAGTAGAAAAATGTTAAGCATATCATAAGAACCGATAAGAAGTCTATTTTTTTTTGGAAATATAAGAATGATTCCTCTGCTACGTATAATTAGGGAGCTACATGTTAAAATGTCCCAACTGACTTAAAACTTGACTTGCGAGTAAATTTTGGGACATTTTACCACCTAGCTCCTAGATTATTTGTAGCACAGGAACCGTTCTTATATTTCCAAAAAATACAGTTCATAGCGGTTCTAACGGTATGCATAACATTTTTCTACCATTAACACAAGCCGCGCAATTTGAATTTTAAAAATGTACGCACGTCTTTTTGCAAGAATTATTGTCTAATATCTACTAATAGACACCATGGAATCTGTCCCGATTTTGTATAACTTTTGCGGAACATGTTCCAGTTACGTCATATTTTTCTTTCCCGAAAAAGGGAAGGGGGAAAGAAAAAAAAGGGAAGGGGGGAAGAAAAAAGAGATGGGAGAAAAGGGGGTTTTCCCCATCTCTTTTGAAGAGATTTTCTTCCCCCCTTCCCTTTTTCGGGAAAGAAAAATATGACGTAACTGGAACATGTTCCGCAAAAGTTATACAAAATCGGGACAGTTTCCATGGTGTCCTACTAATATACTCGCAAGTCAAGTTTTAAGTCAGTTGGGACATTTTAACACGTAGCTCCCCAACTATACGTAGCAGAAGAATCGTTCTTATATTTCCAAAAAAATAGACTTCTTATCGGTTCTAAAGGTATGCGTAACATTTTTCTACTATTATCACAAGCAGCGCAATTTGAATTTTAAAAATCTACGCATTTTTTTGCTCACCTTTTACCTACACATATTTACCATTATTTGAGTAATTTCTAAGGTTGTGACCATCCTTGTTTTTATTCTAAAAGCATTATACAATATGTTTAGATTTAATGCATATTTTTCCGCTGGCGAAATACTTTGGGAAAGGGGCAAAGATTATTAAAAAAACAAATTGTAGAAAAGTACAAATAAAGTTAAGAAAGAGGATAAGTTAATGTATAGTAAAATATTTTTTTTCTCATTGAAAACACAAGGAGATTAAAATGTCAAGGATTAGCGAATCTATTCTATAAGTTGTTTTTGTATAATCCTATCTTTTACAGACAACCAAACCTTTAGCTGCATAACCATTGTCTGGTAGTCCTAATTATAAAAGGTAAAACGTTTGATCCTATTTTGGACCATGGTATATCCCCTATTCTTAAAATCCATGTCGAACCTATAAGACAGTAATAATAGGTACAATTTTAAATAAATTGTAATGACGAGCAATATGTCACAATGATATGTAAATATTTTTCTTAATCTACCTTAATTCTAATTTTTCTCAATTCCTGCCTATCTCAATGCCTACTTTGTCCATGCATTAAAACACTATCTAAAAATAGAATTAGGAAATCAAAATCATTTTCTCAAAAATGGTCATCTGAAAAAATTATCAAGAAAAAGCGGTTGAGGCCGAGGGCACTTGATATAAAAAACTTAGATAAGTAGGTATCTTATGATGGGGCTTCTCTTCTATTTAAATTGAAGTCACGTGCCTGACATATCAGTCGTATAGGTGACTTTTAACTCTAGTTTTAAAAATGAACACTATTATCAATATTTTCGCAACAATCCAAAAAATAACATTGAGGGAGAGTCAATATTGTTATTTTTGAAAGTTTAATGATCTGTGAGCTAATTGGCCTCCAGACAAAGTGAATTCTAGAATAACTATGCAACATACACTCATACATCATTATGTAATACAAACAAATATGATCAAACCATATACATGGTAAATATAATATGATTTCTTGTTTTATAACTATTCCAATATAAAAGTTGTAGAAAGTATGTTTGTCTGTCTTTTCTTTACGAAGTAATATACCAAATGATATACGTCTAATAGTAAGAAGTTTAAGAAATAAATATTTTAGATAAAATTTTAATATATCTTGGTTGTTTAGATTTAGTGAGGCTTACTATTTTTAAAATATAAAATATCATATTATTATATGAATGGAAACTAAGCGCTGTAGAACACACTTGCTCTGCATATCCTTGAAATAATGTGTCTGTAACTATAATGCCAGGGAGGGAGGTCACATTAGACAAATCAAAAGTTTTATACCATGTTAATCGTTGGCTTCAAACTTTTATTTGAACCAGTTGTGCCCAAGGTATTAAAAACCAATAATTTCAATCTATGTACTTTGTTAAATATTTTGTTTTTCGTAATTGGAGATGTATATGTCTAATGTTTGTCCGTTCAGTTCATAAGATGTAGAAGTATGTCGAGTCCGATGAACAAAGGGTTTCTTTTGACCAGAGCTGTATCTTTTAATTATTTAGTGCTACCCACTGGTACTCTTATTGCTGCAAATAAAACATGGTTCTTTAAATCAAAATGGCAGTAGTGAGCAGGTGGGTGTTTTCAAAGTGCTCACCACTGCCATTTTGATTTAAAGATAGCTATTAGGTGAGCCGCTTTCAAAGTCGTCAGTGGCATTGTCGTTGTGATTTAGAGATCTAGCACAGGTCTTTACTCAAATAATCTATAGGTCTCCAGGCTTTATATTTCAGTAAGCAAATTTTAAAACGTTTTAAACCAGACAACAAACGCAATAGCCCATCTTTCAGGACATGCATTCATCAGAATATTACAGTTTTATTACTCTACTAGCGGCTTCGCCCCTAGCCTCTAGGGGCGTCGCCCTATTTAGTTATGGGAAGTCAACCCTCCTTAATAGAAATATTCAAAAAAAATTATTCTTTGTTTAATTACTCTGTGGTTAAAGTAAACCCAGGTTGTGCGCTTTATGC
This sequence comes from Acartia tonsa, assembly GCF_053477335.1. Classification (NCBI taxonomy): domain Eukaryota; kingdom Metazoa; phylum Arthropoda; class Copepoda; order Calanoida; family Acartiidae; genus Acartia; species Acartia tonsa. The sequence continues at coordinate 32,798,027 of NC_137261.1, forward strand.
ACAAAAATTTTAATTTGTACAAATTAAACCCAGGTTGTTTGCCATATACACAAAAATTTCAATTTGTAAAAATTAAACCTAGTTTGTTCGCATACACAAAAATTAAAATTAAAAAAAAAATTTTAATTTTTTTGCGGGGGGAGGGGGATTCATGGGGGCTTCGCCCCATGTTGCAGTGGGGTTCCCCCACCCCAATTACTGGTTTTTGTTTACAAAAATTTTAAAAAATTAAATTTTTGGAAGTGGGGATTTTTTTATTTTTTGGGGGGTTGGGGTGTCCCACCCCCCAAGAAAATAGCTTAAAACCACCAGAGGACCAGTAGGTATATTCCTAGAAGGGTAGAGCCCAATTTGATCAGCAGTTACTGAGATTTTTAAAAAAAATGTAAAAAAAAAATTTGGGGGATGGGTTTTTTTATTTTTGAGGGGGTTGGGGGTGTCCCACCCCCCAAGAAAATAGCCTAAAACCACCACAGGACCAGTAGATATATTCCCTGAAGAGTAGAATCCGTTCGGTTCAGTGGTTACCGATATCTTAAGGGACAGACAGACAGACGGACAGACGGACAGACATCAAGCTACTTTGTATTATAGATTGCCCATTGTCTTATCCCGTAAGATTGCTGAATACTACCAAATATTATCAAATATGTAAGTATGAGAGAAAGGTATACTTTCTATACTTATTTATATAAACATGAAATTATCATATGTAAACAAATGTGTTACATATCCACATTTTCAAGGCAAAAGGATGTCGGACGCGAAGCACACAATTTTTTTACACATATAGTGTAGTTTTGTCGAATGTTGAGGATGTCAAATATAGTTAAGATCGTGCTGAATTGATAAAGTTCTTCGTGTTAGAAAAGCTTCATGGTCCCGGGGAATGGCTTAATGCTTTCTTATTTTTAGATTTATATTTTTAGATGGTTTAATGCCTAATTAACCCCCCCCCCCTTTAATACTTTACATGCTACTAGTGGCTACACCCCTTGAGGCCTCTGGTGTTCCTTGAAGAGTGACGATTTCTCTTGGGAGGGTGGTGGTATCTTACTTAGAAATCATTCCCAGGACCCATAAGAAGCCACCCTGTAAAGTAGAACCATATCGGTTCAGCGGTTAGTGAGATCAGGGTAAGGATGGGATCATCCGCTTGAAAAACATATAGCAATAATTGTATTAAAACGTGTTAAAAACTGAATTTAAATAAAATCTCATTCATTTACAGAACATGATGGGTCCAACATATAACTTTAAATTACTTAAATCAATTTGCAAACTTTATATAAGTATTTAATCAAATATTGATATCACATTTCTAATTTACACTGCAAAACATAAATTATCTTAATTTGAACTTTGCTATAATGTATAACCTTAGTTAAATTTTGTCTGTCTCTGAGTACCGAAGGATCTGGCTAACCGCTGAACCGATATGGTTCGACTTTACAGTATAGATTTTCAGAGGTTCTAGAAAACTTTTTAGAGGGAGGGTATTACCACCCTCCTAAGAGAAATCGCCACTAGGAAACCCTTCCACCCCCCATAAAAAAATTTAAATTTAAAGTAGAGAGGGAGTTGGCTGGCTTCCCTCAAGTGCCACTAGAGACCACTAGGGGCGTATTCGCTAGTTATATTTATTGTATATTCCTTCAAGATGGCCTAAAACATCCAAACATTGGACTTAAAAAAATATTATTTTTGGGATAAGACAATGAATGATCAATCTTTAATCTTATCAAAATTTTAATGCTTTAAATTCTGCCCTTGTTAGATAATAGTTTTTGAAAATAGATAATTTGAGTGCTTTTATACTTTCTCTGATTTATAATATCATTTACAGTGTAGATTTAAAGATAATTAAAACTGAATACTTATCCATAATTCATTTAATTTGTGCGCAGAAATAAGTTTCCTAAACATTAAGTTTATTACAAGATTGATAAAGATTAAAGTAAAGTAATAAATATGAAAATAATGAACAATAAATTATTATATTGACAATAATAACTCTTTTAATACTTTTTCATTCTTTTAAACCTAAAAATTTTCAAATAATGATTTTCGTCCAACCCGTTTTATTTTTCATTTAAGCAGGGAGGGAGGGGATATTGAACTGCAAATTATACTAGTACCCAATATCTTGTTCAATGGGTCAAAATCTTTTGTTACTTTTATCAAACTTTGATTGGTTGGTTCCAAACTTATAAAGCTATAATTGTGTGGAGTTTTGTTTATCATCATTGGGATGTATATAAATTTATTTTTCATTGTCTTATCCCATAAAATCCCTGATTTTGCGATAAAACAAGGATGACAACATGCATAAAAGTGAAGCACTGAAACGGTAGGACAAACGTACATTAACACTTGTATAGTGTCAGAACTGAATAATCATAATATAAATGTATAAGGGTAAAAGCAAAAGTGTAAGTAAATTTGTTGAAAAAAACTGTTTGATTCAGGATAATGTTTATGGACATACTTACATTTTTAGGACTTGATTATAGAGTTGCTCCGCTTATTACATTATACTTTGTTGTCCTAGAAATTAATATACCAAAAATCAGATCAATCAGATGATTAGTTCACATAAAAATTTGTTGTTAAAAAAGTAAAAAATCAACATGTTTAAAATGGACGTACGGACATTTTGGTAATGATTATAGAGTTGCTACACTTTCTAAATCGTACCTATCTACTAAAGGAATCACCATGCAAAATTTGAAAACAATAGGACAATTCTAACATGCCTAAATTAATGAAAAAGCTATCCGTTACAGACGGACGTACGGACGGACCGACCCTAATTATAGAAAAGCTTCGCTTTTAAAAAGCAAGACTAAAGTGGATGTGAAAGAGGAATAAGATACAGGACCAACTTACCAAATTCGAAAAGGGCGCTCTATTCGTAAGTAAAACTGATGCCTATGTTTCTAAATACCAACTACACTGATATCTTTAAACATGCAAATTTTCTTCCCATCAAAAAAATGGTGGAATCGAATGAAATTGAATTGATTGGATAATATTTGCAATATATTGAACTGAACAAGTAATGACTAATACTTGGACACTTGTTACTTTGTACAGTTTGTTTTCCAATCAAGTCTTTTATTAATTTCATTTCCCAAAAAGACAAAAGTACGTATATACAAATTCTTAGCTCTACTAGTGATCATCAAATGCAGACCCCTACTTTGAACTCTGAATTCATTCACTAACTTTGATCAATTAATTTCCATCAATTAATTGAAACACCTGACTATTCTAGTTATCAGGGAGGAAGAGGACAGTGTTGCTAAAATTGTTATACATTTCTTTCCCCCCAACAAACTATGGCAAAAAATATATTAATTAATTATTTTAGTTGGCCCAGTTGAAGTTAAAATAATACGTCACTAATTTTACTGAATATATCTATAATACAAAGTAGCTTGATGTCTGTCCGTCCGTCCATCCATCCGTCTATCTGTCCGTCCGTCTGTCCGTCCGTCTGAAGCTTAAGATCTCTGTAACCACTGAACCGATTGGATTCTACTCTTCAGGGTATATACCTATCGGTCCTGTGGTGGTTTTAAGCTATTTTCTTGGGGGTTGGGACACCCCCAACCCCCCAAAAAATGAGAATTTAACCCACCCCCCAAAAAAATAATTTTCTTGAGAACACATTAGACTATGAGCAGCACCAGTAGTAATTTTCATTAGACTATTTTTTTTTACGAATTCTGCGAATTCGTTATTTAAACGAGAAAATGTTTTCCTGCTGGGTAGGTGCGAAAATTTGTGATCCGTTCTGCTGAATAAGTAATAGAAGATGTAATTATACCTCTTGGGGCAAAGCCCCTAGAGGCTAGGGGCGAAGCCGCTAGTACTTTTAAAACTAACATACCAACTAAATGTGTTTAAAATGTATATTATTTTCAAATCTTTTTGTACAAAATCTCCCAAAAAACATGGCTTTAGACGGTGATAATTTTATAATTGATTTGTCTTTCAAAATTGTATATGTACACATATATATTTATGTACGTAATATACATATGTATAAAATATGTTTTATATTATTTGTAATTTTCAAATTATTTACATTTATGACTAAATGTAATTAATCTGCTAAGCAAAGAGTTTAAACTGTTTAACATGTCAAACTACATTTAAATTTACATTTATACGACACTACACTAACTCAAATGGCAAACCACAATACTAAACATTTTGACTATTTTGGATGTACGGACAGACAAACAAAAATAGTAAGTTATAGAGTAGCTTTGCTACAAATAAGAAAGTGGCACCATAAACTAACTGGCGATATTTTATCTGATTGTTACAAATGACACCATAGTATTTGTTCTATTTAGGAGTAAAGTAACTCTATAATCAAACCGGTAAATTTATATTCTATTAATATTTTAGGATTTAGGTTGTATAGGTAATTTTTAGAAATGCAAGAAAAGGTAATAAATAGAAAATTGTAATTTGCGTCCGTTTTTCATGTCTCATTTGTGTATGTATGCATTCATTTGTAATTTGTTCAATTCATTCTTCAACTAATTTTTATTTTATTCATATATCAAATCAGCAGTATGTACCAGTTATAAATTTCTATTTAGGATGAATTCACTGCAGTAAAAAAGTCTTTTTCTTAATAAATATTTAATTGAAATATATTTGGGTGAACATGGTACTCTCTTGAACCTTGTGCAGATTAGCTGGATAGGCTTTGAATATTGTTATCATTCTTGTATTAGCAACATCTAGACATGACCTTTGTCCCAAACATTGAATTTAAAACAACAAAAAATAATATTTATATAGTCATAAAAATTAAACTAGGGCAATTAAGTTCTGGGGAGCGCACCAATAACAAATAAACAAACATCACGATTATTTGAGCTTATGAAAATTTTTTTTTTAATATTGTAATTGTAATACCTATTTATTTTAAGCAAGTTATATGTTTATAGAATTTAAAATCTGTCAATAAACAAGAATGAATGAGTCATTTACCTAACTGTCGGTCACTGACATATAAGGTCGAAACAACGGACAAATTATTGACAAAGGTTAGCTTTGCAACTAAAAAAACTAAAAAATGAATAGTCATAAGAATATGAAAATTTAAAATAAATTGACACTTGAAATTATTTATTGCTCATAATGTTTGTATCGTGATTGTAAAAAATAACAATATCACAAGAAATAATATCCATACGAAGAAAACTCACCAAACAAATGCTCGTTGAGATGCCTCGTTGATATCATAGTACCAAATTAATAAAAAAAGATTAGATCCAAATCCATTTGATAAAATGCGTATTCATATTTATATTATTCCAAGATATAGTTATTTGAACATAACTTATTTTTTATACATTTTCGTTTAGATAAATATCTCTTAAAGTACTCTATTTATACCAATCAAAGAAAATAAATCATAAAACCAAAATCACTAGAAACGTATATTTACCCAAAAGAAATTACCATTGTTTTTATCATTTAAAAACGTAAAAGTCAACAATAATGAATAATGATAATACCCACTGAGCAAGGTCAACATATATGATAAGTGAAATTGTCCAGTAGGACATTAGAAAGTAGTTATTACGACCTCTATATTCCTGAATATGATAAATGTAGTCTAGATAGGTTTATACTCGAAGAAAACATTAATACCTCATCATGATGACGTTCTTATAATGTAACTCAAATTATATCTTACCCAAATTCTTAGATTAATTTCTCACCATTCTTTTTTTTACAATGTTAGAAGTAGTTAGAATGGGCTACTGGGCGTATTGACTGTTTTCTTTTTTAGCAGCCATAGTCGGACAATTTTTATAAAAGTAATTGCTGTCTCTTGTCTTTTAGTCTACCTTTCTTTTTCTCTTTCTGTCTGTCTGTCCATCAATCCACTGTCTGCCTATGGCTTAAGATCTCGTTAACTGGTTTTCCGATATGACCCTTTTTTTTGCAACGAAGCTTCTTATAGGTCCAGTTTTTAAACGCTAATGGGAAAGGCTACCTCCTCCTACACCTAAATAAAGTTTTATTACAGGCGCAGCCGCAAGTCTTAATAAACTGTTAAGTTTCTTTTCTGGAATAGTCTGAAGTTGTAAAGTTTGAACACCTAGATGATAATATACCTGAAATGAATAATAATAATATGCTTCAATATGTTCCACAGTAATATCTCTAAACTAAGAAAAATAACATGAATAGATTGATGAAGATATTTTCCAGTATGGCTTTCACACCGATGATTATTATCAGCTGGATTAGAAACGGTTTCAAGCTATGCTAAAAACAAAGTATATCATCGTACTAAAGAAAATTTTCCACGAATATTAAAATAAATAAATTAAATTAATACCGGTTTTTTTTATACTGGGCCTTCGAAGACTCGGGAACTGGTCTATTTTTAATTTTAATATCCGCGGATAGATGTCTAAAATACTATGCGATAAATCATTAATATCAATAATTGACAATGATATAGAAGGTAAATGTAAAATGTATCTGTTAAATATTCTACTAAATATTTTCTATGCAAAATAATCTGAAAATATTAAGTCTTAATGTAAATGTTAGAATAAGATACATTATTAACTAAGAGTAGATTCTTAGAGCAAATGTTCTATAAATTCACAAATGTTCGTTAATTTATTTGTGTGAAAATTACCTTAATTACAATGAGCAACTCTCTTATAAAACCTACTTTGTCATTCCATTTGTCTTTAACTTTCTAACGTTTTTCTTCATAATATTAAATTTAATTTGCTCGCATTGATAATCATTAGTTTATTTATAGAAATTAATCACTGTTCGTAGATATTTATTTAGCAAAAGAGAAAGAAATCGGGATTGATAGTTAGGTCTCGCAAACGGCAGCAACTATGGCTTTACAATTTTAGAGAAGCTTGGTTGGGATTGGCCTATTTCGCTTTTTATGTTGTTGTAAAATCAATTTATTAAGATAATAGAAACAGTCGGCATCAACCGCTATAAGATGGGATGTAATATTTAAACTCCTACGTAATAGATCTTTAATAAATCATTATCAATATACAATTAAGATCATGATAATATTTTCAACTTAAAATTATGGAATGGTAAAATCATCTTCCATTTATCTATCCCATAATACATGCATAAATCCAGACTGGAATGAAATTTTGTTTTATAAAAAAAAATGTGTGAAAATCTTGATTATCCCAGATTTTTTGCAACTCAACATTTTTAACATAAAAACTTTATTTCTTACTTAATAGAAATAAGATGTTTGAATGTATGTGTGTTTGTAAAATTCAAGTAAATAAACCATGTTTTTTTTTTTATAAATTTTGGTATGGTGGTCTTAAATAATCCATGAAAAAAGAAATTAAAAATAATCAATTTACTTGAAAATACTAATGTTGGCAGAAGCGTACTGAAGGGGTAAGTTAAAAAGTTACACCTTACTTAATATATAGAAAGTGAAAAATTACTCGCCATCTTAAAAATACATTTTAAAAACTTGAAGTTTATATTACTTTATCTTAACATCTGTGTATCTATCTGAATAAATACCAAAATGTAGATATAAGTGCTGTTAAAAACTGATAAGCACCTTCCCCCCCCCCTTTTTTTTCTTTGTTCCTGTGCCTAACCCCTGCGTGGCTTCCCATTATCCAATATAACCTACCCTAACCTAACATAAAGTGATAAACAAAAAAAAGCGAAAAAAGTACATCATTCCTCTTATTTTAAATTTTTTTTAAAGAAAAGCGTGAGAAAAGTGGGAAGGGGGGGGGGTTGCCATTGCTCAACAAGATACCTTATGTGAAAGAGTAATGGAAAATATTTTATTTAAAGCCTTAAGGTATTTTTGCCATGAGGAAAATATGATTTCTGTTCTGCATTTGGATGACCAAGCAAGGTTTGCTTGTGTCTTGTATCCGCCAGGATGTCAATATTAAAATAACGACTCTTAAATCGACGAACGGATCCAATGACTTCCAAGATTTTTAAGGGGAATATTTAAGGTTTAAATAGCGGTAAAATAATGTAATCTAAAGCTACACTTGTTTATAAACTAGAGTAACCCAGAGAAATAACTAGACTTAAAAGAAAACTGCACAACAGATTAGGATTAGAAAAGAAGTAGACACGTATTTTTGCAAACTTTAGAAATAAATTCTTTTAATCAAATACTAACTCAAACTTTGCCACTGATAATATAAAGTATTGACATAAGAAATAATCACAAAAGAGGAAAATGATTTTTAGTAAATTAGTAGTGATGTTTGTCTGTGGTAATCATATGACAGCATAACGGTTATTTATATAAGCAAAGCTATGTTAACAGAAGTGGCTAAGTTCAACAGGATTTTGTCCAGATTGTGTCATTGAATTTATCTGACATATACTTGCAAAATTAGATGGATTAACTCCCAAAGGCGTTTAATACAAGGTATCATTCAATAGATACAGTAATATGTCAATGGGAAAAAATAATCTTCCCTCAACTAAAAGATTTTAAAATCAAAATATTTTGGATGGCAAGGTGAACAACTTAAAAGTCACAATTGTTTTTTTGGATATATTTTTGTCTATTACAATTTCTTGGCAGGTATAAGAAAAAAATGATTTTATTATCTAACTTATTAAGTAATGAATGGGATTCGACGCCACTAAAATTATTTTAAATAAAACCAAAGAGACATTATGTATTTTTGAATATCAAGATGTATACTTTTTTAGATAGATTATTTCTATTACAATTTTTTGATGTAAAACAATGAAAATAAAATAATCTATCAACAAGGATGACACTGCCAATTAGTAGCGAAGCACATTAATATAAATACTTTACTAAACTACCAGATAGATGCAACACAAATGTTATAGAGTAATTTTTTTTTTTCATAGAAATATTCTGTTTAATTAAAACAAAATAGTACCCGATTAAATCACATTTTTCCCTAAACATTTATATCTAAATAGTTAGTTATAAATCAGAACATATGTTCATTAATCATAGAAATCATCAAAACATCTTTAATAGCCAACTAGAACAATATAGTTTACAATAATAATTCAGAAATCTATATTTAACAGCAACCTAGAAAAAATGTCTCCCTCCTCTTTGTTAATTACAGATAGACACATTTTTTAGGGGGGGGGGGGGCACAACCCTGTACCTCCATCCTATTGGACATCCCGAACAGAGTAGTTTCGCTACTAAAAAAAGTGCAGAAAGTATATCTAACAGGATCTATATTATACTGATGAAAAGTTGTACCATCATTTCCACCCAAATATTACCTACTTAAATTGGTATTAATGCAAAAATCATAACAGTACACCATAAAGAAAAAAATAAAAGAGAGGAATCGAAGCAACTAGAAGACGAAAATAGGCAGTGGGCCTAGAGGCCTACTCAGCGCTGTTGCCGCGCTAAAATTTATTGCTATTCCACTACTTTTCAAATGGAAGGATTAAAAATTATTAAAAAAAATATTTTTTTACTTTTTACTATTTCCATATTTAGGGCAAGAATATTAGATTAGATATTTTCGTTTTAATGTTTTAATTAAAAATTACATAGAATTTTATTTTTATTTAAAAGAATTTGTTCATGAAAGATGAATCCTTCTATTTCTAAAAAGGGGGAAATTTTTTTCATAATGAACATTCAGCTGATTTTGACCGCCCACGGCTGTTTGCTAAATATCGCTTTTCTTTTTATTCACATTATTATTTATGATTGACTTACAAAAAGCCCTGAGCGGTTTTTGATTTTTGTCTGCTTCTAAATTTAGGGATGGGGAAGTAGTATTTTACCATGAAAAAGGGGTGAGTGTTCATCCTCTTATCCTTTTTCCTTATGCAGTACACAGTTAAATTGCAAAATGTAACTTAGGTTTAAGCTGGCTTAAAGGGGTTAAAGAAGCAAAAAAATAACTTTTTCTGCTCTATAGAAAAATCTTTATGTAAAAAAGAAACCACATAGCAATTTTTAGACCTCTTGCAATAATAGGAGACGAGATAATATGGTGTAAAAGACTGATCTGATATTAAGAATTTTATGATTCTTAGAATTTTTGCTAAATTGATGTTTAGCTAATCTGATTTTGGCGCTTCTATCAAACTCGTTTTTGTGTGGAAGTGATAGCACAGCTGATGAAAACTATAGTTAACAAACTTTTGGTTTTGGCAGATTATTGTTAAAAGAAATTGTCTAGAAAACTCTAGAAGGATTTCTCAAAACTTCATTGGATTGCAGAAAATAATGTATCAAGTAAAAGCAAGGATGAAAATACCATTATACGAGAAGCTATTTTTTTACTTTGTCTGTCAGTCAGTCCCTAATGCTATGGAGAAAATGTGATTTTCGCAGTTGTTATTCAAGATAGACGGCTGATTTTTTTGTGAAGATTCCTTATACAATAAGTATCCTGTATGTAATTATTTTGTTGGTATGTCTGTCATGCTACAAAATATATATATTTAAAAATTTTTGGTTATGGGTTCGTGATTCCTAATTTAACAAATGCTGTTTAAATCTCCTTTTCCGTATTCCTATCCATGATTTTTTTGTACTTCGATGCTTATGGATTTCTTATAATATTTTTTTTAACTTTACGATGACCATATGACATTTAATAAAAGTAGTCATGGTTGACATAATATCGACATAATGAAATTATAAATTTGATGACATATTGACCACATTATAGTAACATAATAACTAACAATTTTCATGACAGTAATGTATTTATTGAATTATGAATGTTCCCCTCCCACCATTTTATCTTTCTCTTAATATTATATCAGGCACGTCATTGCCCTCCTCTTCCCCGCCCCCCCCCCTCAATTATCTCAATCATATTTTCCTCGTCCTTTTGCTTCTCCAGGGAATATTTCCTGTGGCAAGATAATGAAGGCTTTTTAAAAGCGAAGCTTTTCTATAATTAGGGTCGGTCCGTCCGTCCGTAACGGATAGCTTTTTTTCGCTAATTTAGGCATTTTAGAACTGTCCTATTGATTTCAAACTTTGCATGGTGATTCCTGTAGTAGTTAGGTACGATTTAGAAAGCATAGCAACTCTATAATCATTACCAGAATGTCCGTACGTCCATTTTAAACATGTTGATTTTTTTACTTTTTTAACAACAAATTTTTATGTGATCTAATAATCCGATTGATCTGATTTTTGGTATACTGATTCCTGGGACAACAAAGTACAATATTATAAGCGAAGCAACAATATAATCAAGTCCTAAAAATGTAAGTATGTCTATAAACATTATTCTGTATCTAGCAGTTTTTCAACAATTTTACTTACAATTTTGCTTCGACATTTATACATTAATATTCTGATTATTCAGTTCTGACACTATACAAGTATTAGTGTCCGTTTGTCTATACCGTTTCAGTGCTTCGCTTTTATGGATGTTGTCATCCTTGTTTTAAGAAAAAAGGTGTTTTAACTAAAATTAAAAATGATTACGAAATTTTTAAACGGAGCACTAGAAAAATGTTTTCAATGGAGGAATTTTTCCTCAACGTTTTTTAGTACGAAGAATTTTTCTCAGTGTTTTGAAAACATTGGAAAGCTATGAAAAATCGGGATGCTGTGAGTATTGGTGCAAAAAATATGACGTAACAAAAAAAAATTAGCCAATGAGAGGCCGTTATTGACCAATGGTAAAATTTATAGTGGCCTCTCATTGGCTAATTTTTTTTGTTACGTCATATTTTTTGCACCAATACTCACAGCATCAAAATCGGCTACGACTACGATCGTGGCAGCAATTTTTTACCCTTGGGTTTTAGATTATCACCTTTTTGTTATTAGTACAACTTTATTACATAAGCCGTGTCAGTAAGGCATTTTATGTAAAATTCCGTGTCAGCATGGTATTTTATATAAAACATTAATATATAATTTATTTTAAAAATAACTATAAAAATGTTTTCACAATAGTTTTGCAATAAAATATTAAAGTAATTTAAAAAAAATATTTATTTATTAAATAAATCACCCCGATTTAAACCGGCAATGCCACTCAGTGAGTGGCGTTGCCGCGCCGGGCCCGCGCCACTGCCCGATTCAAATCGCCCATGCAAATTCGATTTAAAGATTGATATTAATAATTTGATGGTGCGCCAAATGAATCGCCCCGGTTTAAATCACCTATAAACGATTTAAAGATCGAGCTCTGGAAAATATAAGAAAATATTCCCCGTGTCTTTAATTTGGTTTCTCTGGATATATTTTCATCTATTAAACATTTATCCGGGGATATGGAAAAGTGAGCTACAAATAAATTACGAAAAAATATTCTACGTTTTGTTTTCCGTTTGCCTGTCTTCATGTAGATTTATATTGAAAAAAGTCTTTATTTTAGGTCATCATAAGGGCTAGCAAATCAAGAATCACTCCAGAAACTTTCATTTTACTTCATACAGAAAATTGTCTATAATAATTTACAAGGAAAGTAGTAAGGAAAGCAGGAAAATAGCCTAAAACAAACTCAATTACAAAAATCAAATAGCCTAAAACCAAAAACCAAATAGCCTAAAACCATCCAGAGAGCTATAAAGAGCTTCCATAAAATGGAGATCTCAATCGGTTCAGTAGTTACCGAAATCTTAAGCTACAGACAATAAACCCTTACTACTTTATATAATAGAATATGTTTTAAGTAATCGAAAGAAATGCAAATTTGTATGTCCTTTTGCATTGATAATTCTAGTCTATTTTTGTCCCTGTACATATTTGAATACCGCATTATGTATATAGAGGATGATTTTCTTAATTGAATACCTTACACGCCACTGTGCCCGACAATAAACTTTTTCTTATTCACCCAGGTTTCAGAAAATTCCAAGGAACAAAACTTATATCATAATCATACCAGATAGAGAGGGACAATGGACTGTCCTCAAAGTTTTACATTTTCTTATTCGTTGTCTATACAAATTTGGGGACTTAAGTAAATTTTGATTGGTTGTTTAATGAAATTGAGTTTTCAAACGTTTCAACCTCTAATTTTAATCTACTGAATGGGTAATTTTTGTAACATCATTGATGATGTGCATCATTTATTGGCCATTGTCTTATTCCTTTAGATCCCTGTAATCCAACTATGTATTAAAGGCTAGCCTTTTCTCATTACTTTCATAAATTAGTTATTTACTTATTTCAAATAAATTGTACTGAATATCTTGATATGATTCTCACTATCCACAATTACTAGAAATGAGTGAATAGATAAACATGATTATTCTCACCATACCATCATCAAAAAGTTCAGCTAGTGTGTAAATGGATTATCTAAAGAGAAATAGAGGTGTGTATCTGTGAGTAGTAAGAAATAGTGTGGCCTGCAGATAGCAAGAATATATAAAAGAGTTGTGTACCTGTGAGTAGTAAGAAATAGTGTGGCCTGCAGATAGCAAGAATATATAAAAGAGTTGTGTACCTGTGAGTAGTAAGAAATAGTGTGGCCTGCAAATAGCAAGAATATATAATAGAGTTGTGTATCTGTGAGTAGTAAGATTTAGTGTGACCTTAAAATAGTTCGAATGAGTTATAACCTTATGTGTCTGAAAGAAAATGAAAATGTATGGTTGAAACTATTTTTACCCTTTAATAAAAAATCTTCCTACTTTTGCGCCACATTCTGTAGCAGGCAAAGTCTTATGGGAATTATTACTGATTCAATGAAAGCTATGTACATTGTGCATATTTATATCTTATACCAGTCAGGAATGTACAGGGTGGACACAAGATAGAGTATACATTGTGTAGATTTATATCTTTTACAAGTCAGGAATGTACAGGGTGGACACAAGATAGAGTATACACTGTGCAGATTTATATCATTTACCAGTCAGGAATGTACAGGGTGGACACAAGTAAGAATGCACACTGTACATATTTATAATTTATACCAGTCAGGAATGTTACAGGGTGGACACAAGAAAGAGTGTACAATGTACATATTTGTATTTTATACCAGTCAGGAATATAAAGGTGGACACAAGTCGAAATTGTCATTTGGTCAATACATAACAAACTAAATAAAGTCATAGATATGTAATTTTCTTACAAATATTTTTGTAACAACCTGTATATATTCTATATAATGTGCGGTGAAATATACATCTTTATATAAAATGTATAAACATATTTATCTCCATATTCCCAGTAACTGGCCCATATCTGTTTAATGTATGTAGGAAGAAATATAATATAATTTAGCATATGTAATCTATAATAATTAACATAAAGAATTTATTTTGTGATCAATTTCAAAGGCCTTTTACCAGGGCTCGGCAGCCGATTAAAATCAACCTACCTGTAAGCCTCGGAGAAATCAACCTATTACCATTTTAAAAATCAGCTGGAAGTCTAAACCTGACCCAATATTGCAATCCAATTTCAGGAAAATTGTTAAGCATCCAGACTAGTTTAAATATGAGGCTTCGTCGCGGCTGCCGAGCATATATTGTATTTTGACATGTATTTTGTCTGTCTGTTTAAAAGAGATGAATTAATTGTGTTCTTATTTTCAGGGATCTCTTTGTTAGTCCTGTTGTTGCATTACTTAGCTAAAAAAATGGTGACTAAAAGATGAAATTAAAATATTCTGCAAAAAATATCTCATACAATTATCCCACTAAATGCAAATATATGTACAAATTTTCCTACATAAGAATAAATTTGCTCTAGCTGAATATTGACAAGACAATTGTTAAAACATTTATCTCTTACAAACTATCATCTTACAAGGTTATGTATGTAGGTAGATAGGTCCTTACAAACTATTTTCTTGCTAGATAACAAGGTTATGTATGTAGGTAGATAGGTCCTTACAAACTATCATCTTACTATATAACAAGGTTATGTATGTAGTATGTAGATAGGTCCTTACAAACTATTTTCTTGCTAGATAACAAGGTTATGTATGTAGGTAGATAGGTCCTTACAAACTATCATCTTACTATATAACAAGGTTATGTATGTAGGTACAGTATACGTTACGAAAAATGACCGGTTTTTAAAATGGTCTAGCCCCCCTGTAATGAAGTTGTCACCCTATTTTTTGTTTGTGTGATCTTTATATACATGTATAATGGTGTTTGTTGCGGTAAATTAGATCAAATAACATTTTCCGACATTCAGCAGGCTATGAAAGAAAATATTCAAAATGAAAAAATTCCGACCCTAATGTATTTTAATTGAATTTTGGTTAAGCCGAAAAATCATAGATTTTGAGGTCTTGATACATGCTTTTTAGGCTCAAATGACTTGTATTAGAGCTAGGAAGTCGGGTAAGTGGTCTATGGAAGCAGAATTTTATGCTGAAGATAAAACTCGACACAACCCCTATGCTTAATTCAATTTCACTATGTGATTTTTCGGCTTAAGTAAAATTTACTTTTAAAAATAAGTATTTTTTTCATTTTGAATTTCTTCTTTTATAGCCTGCTGAATGTCGGAAAATGTTCTTTGATCTAATTTACCGCAACAAACACTATTATACATGTATATAAAGATCACACACACAAAAAATAGGGTTACAACTTCATTACAGGGGGGGCTAGATCATTTTAAAGACCGGTCATTTTTCGTAACGTATACTGTAGATAGGTCCTTACAAACTATCATCTTACTATATAACAAGGTTATGTATGTAGGTAGATAGATCCTTACAAACTATCATCTTACTATATAACAAGGTTATGTATGTAGGTAGATAGGTCCTTACAAACTATCATCTTACTATATAACAAGGTTATGTATGTAGTATGTAGATAGGTCCTTACAAATTATTTTCTTGCTAGATAACAAGGTTATGTATGTAGTATGTAGATAGGTCCTTACAAACTATCATCTTACTATATAACAAGGTTATGTATGTAGTATGTAGATAGGTCCTTACAAACTATCATCTTACTATATAACAAGGTTATGTATGTAGTATGTAGATAGGTCCTTACAAACTATTTTCTTGCTAGATAACAAGGTTATGTATGTAGGTAGATAGGTCCTTACAAACTATCATCTTACTATATAACAAGGTTATGTATGTAGGTAGATAGGTCCTTACAAACTATCATCTTACTATATAACAAGGTTATGTATGTAGTATGTAGATAGGTCCTTACAAACTATTTTCTTGCTAGATAACAAGATTATAATTTAGGGTAGAAAATTTTAATTTCAATACAAAATTTTGCAGCGGCAGCTTTGTCATGGTTGCATTATTTTGGATAATAAAAACTGCCAACAATGGGGATATTTTACAAGTATGTTTCAAATATTGATATTTTAGTTCTTTTTGTGGAGTTCTCTGTGGATCAAAAATCTTTAAACCTTGCGCAAACAGAACTAATACGTGCTAACAATATCATACATTATACTGATACTGAATTTAAAAATAAATATTAATAAAATGAATCTTAAAAAATATAGTTTACAATAATTTGCGTTTCTTTGGACAAGAAGAAAACAAAGTTTTATTTTCTTAAAGATAAACTACCTTTACATACAGCATTTCTACTATCTACTGTAAATATCCTAGCCATTAGTCTTCATCTTTTAACCATAGCGGGAAATCAAATCCGCACAAAAATTCAATAGAATAGCATTATATCGTTATTTTATAATTGCCAAAACCCAATCATAAACGGAAAAGATAACATTAAATAAAACAAATTTACATAGATCAACTATCATATGAGCTAAAATAATTTATTCATCAAAATCATTATTGATAAATAAAAACCAAAATACAAATTTGATAATTAGTTTTTTCATTATTTTTAATATTTTCAATTTAGGCATGCTTTTAGCGAAATTAATAAGGAGCTCGTTTCTCATTTTAAACTTAAGCTGTACACGGGGTAAACATAGAACACCCTGAAACATATTGTCTAGAAGACAAAAACATTACTTATTTTACAAGTAAAGTTATTCCTATAAGTTGTGCCGCAAAAATAATAGTTATTTCTCGCATCGTATTATAAACAGCTTTCCGCGGATATAGAATGTACAATTATAAGATTAAAACCAGTTTTTTAGCCCCGAGGTGCCGAAGGCACGGGTTAGAAAACTGGTTTTAATCTTATGATTGTACATTTTTATATTCGTAGAAAGCTGGATATAGTACGATGTTAGACATAGTTTTTTTTTCGTATGGATGAGAACCGGTTCCTATCCACCGGATTCGAATGAATACGAGAAATGATTTTATCGGTGCAAAATACCGTAAACCGAAACCAGTACTAATGCAAAGATGTTTGCCCCTCGCATATAGAAGCTTTGTCAAAAATAAGGGGTTAGTGATAAATATATTATTTAAAGTTTAAGTTTAAGGTATTTTTCTCAGAGTCCTATATCTTCGGGGGGTTGCTTTAATGATCAGTTCAGACATTTATGCGATCTTACTAGCCGCATATACACATTTATGTAATATTCCAAAGTTCTAGATTGAAGGTCAAAATATTGAAAGAATAAGACAAAGAGGCAAAGTTGTGGTTCTATTGTCCACCCAAATAATTTCAATCTCAGGTATACAGATATACAGGGTGGACAGACATCTTGGGTGATTAATACACCACCACCCTAGATTTTGTAATCGAAACCCTGTAAATGTAAACCCTTTCTAAATCGCATAGTGGGGTGTCAAAACTTGCATGTCCACTCCGCAAACCCCCCTCCTGGTAAAATCCTGTGCTCGACTCTCTTTAGTAAATACTTGTCTTTTTTACTAATAATACAAATCAGTAATTCGTACTCATGAAATTTAAGAGTATAAGGTTTGTAATGACAAAGGTTGTGTGACTTTTATTTGTACTGTTATAATCTTTTTTGTCGCGCTCTTAAAGGGAGTTGCTGGCTTCTCCAACCCCAAATATTTACCAATTTTTTTTAAAACTAGCGGCTGCGCCCCTAGCTCTATATTGGTTGAGGTAGAAGAGAGCAGAAGAAATAGCCTAAAACAACCCAAAGACTTAAATGTAAAACTAAATTGGACTAAAACCATACTAGGACACATTTAAGCATCTCAAAAATGGAGAATTGATTCGGTTCAGTAGTTACTGAGATCCTAAGCTTCAGACAAAAAAAAACTTACTACTTTATATAATAGGATGAGCAAGAAAGAATTTAATATGGTGGGGATACTTTCTAGTGTTTATACATCGTACGGGATGGACAACTACTAGAATAAAACATTATATGAACCGCCAAAAACCAAAACTAGGTTTCCTGAAAATTGTATGTGTTTGGTTTAGCCGTATGTATTATCTTATTGGATATAAACATATAAATAAATAGCTTTTGTGCATCATCAGCATGCAATTTTATTGAAAGCTTTGTATTGGTAATAAAAGCATGAAAAAAATTCACTCTCCATGAGTCCATATAAAAAAATTATTTTAAATATTTTTGGATGTCCTTCCTATCTCTATGAATAAGAGATTTTGTCTCTGCGTGGGTAATTGCTTAACTTAGCTAACCTACCATACAATTAGCTTAAAAAAGGGTATTTTTTTCAAAAGATCTTTTTGAGGTCTAAATGCTATATAAGGAAAAGACCCTAAACGCTAGTTGCGTAGACTATCATGACCAAAAGGTTTAAATCAAAAGTGTATGAAAATGTTAAAGAAAGCAAATTATGTATTCAGTAAACCTTAGTAAGAACCACAGCAAATCATTAGAAATAAAACACTTAGAGCAGTCAAACCGTCATCATTAAGTAATAGATTGTTCTAATCTTGGCATAAATTGCATCAAAGTAATGATTTAAGATTTAGAACCCAAAACTCATTAATCAGTATATAAAAGTATAAAAGTCGAAACAATTGTAAGTAAATTTGTTAAAAACTGCTGAAATACAGGATATTGTTTAAGGACTTACTTACTTACATTTTTAGGACTTGATTATAGAGATACTTCGCTCATAATATTGTACCTAGGAATCAGTATTTCAAAAATCAGATCAATCGGATAATAATATCACTTCAAATTTGTTGTTCAAAAAGTTAAAAATCGACATGTTTAAAATGGACGTACGGACATTCTGGTATTTATTATAGAGTTGCTACGGTTTCTAAATTGTACCTAACTACTACAGGAATCACCATGCAAACTTTGAAATCAATGGGACAACCTAACATGACTAAATTAACGAAAAGAGCTATCCGTTCTGGGCGTACGTACAATCAGACGTACGGACGGACGGCCCGACCCTAATTATAGAAAAGATCCGCTTTTAAAAATAGAAAACATACATGAATATTCTTTATTTATATTTTATCTTTTTTTTATGTTTATGTGTGGTCATTAATAACTCGAATATAAAATAGTATCCATGGAAATACCATTACAGAAAGGGAAAGCTTTTCTACCTGAACCAAAATTCAAACGTCCTACAGTTCCACTGTATTACAAAACATTACTAGACCACCAGAGGTACAAAGTAATTTGTAATTCTCTGTAATGTAAGGAACCAGCTTATGGTTTATTCCCTCATTTTACACATGGGGAAAAAGTGGCCTTAGTTTTATCTGATTTTATTTATTAGTAACTTTACTATAAATAGTTATATTTATTCATTTAATAAATGCATTAATTGATAGTCTATTAAATAGTTATTAATTTTACTGTTGGAAAATATTATAAAAATGATTTTTTCTGTGATGTCAAGCATGATTTTTACATGTATGAAATTTTAGTAGGTATTAAGATAGTTTTAAATGAATTATTATATCTTTTAAAAGGTTTAGTTTAATCGATATAATCGCTTGTATGTTTTACCTTTGAAATTAGTAGATAAATATATAGATGTATAGAAACTAAGATCATATGCCATTTTCACTTTTTGGTTTCAAAGTCCCGCATGGTTAGAACACACAGAGTTTATTCTTTATAATAATATGTTAAAGGAAAGCCCTGTAAGGATATTGTCGCTTTAACCAAAATCACATAAACACTCGTTAAGTTTTTTTTGACAATGCAGTAGATGACAAATATTTGTAAGCTTAAACCTAAGCAGAGAATTAAGTACAATAATGATTGAAAGTAAGAATAGTTTATCTGCTTATGTCAAATCCCTGTGTTTTGCCTAACCTAAATGAAGCAATAAAAATATTATATATATTTCAGCCAAGAAATGAAAGATATAACCTGAAAATTGAGCAAAATGTTAAAAATGATGTGGGACTGCTTTTTGCTTCTCCTTTATGGAATCTCAAATCTGTCAATCGTTCAGGAAATTAAAATTTTCATAAACTCACAAATATAAGATAATAGTTATTTATCGCATCGTGTTATAGACAGCTTTCCGCGGAAATTAAAATGAGAAATTACAAGATAAAAACAATTTTGTTAGCCCCGATGGGTCGAAGGCCCAGGCTAACCAGGCTGGTATTAGTTTTATGATTTTATTTAAATATTCGTGGAAAATTTTCTTTAATACCATGTTGTACATGATTTTTCAGCATGGTGAAGAATCGGTTCTAATCCAGCGGATATTAATCGATTTTGAAGCTATACTAAAAATATTATATAATAGGATATAGGATGTTTGTTAGTACATATGTTAGAACAGTTGCTATGTTTATGAGATAATGTGATTTAAATAACTTTAAAATAACTTTAAAATTGGGAGGATTAAATTAAATGAATGATCCTTTTTTGCTGGAAATACGAGCAAGAAAAATAATAAAGTAAGAACGCATTACATAATTAGATTTACAACGTCTATAGTAGAAAACCAAGTGATTTCTAGATAAATTCTTTACTTTTGTATACGTTTAAGGTTAATATGAATTATTCATGATGTTGCGTCATTTAATGACATTTTAGACAAAAATACTTCTATAAAAGTACATGATAAATTATTAATTTGCCTGCCTTGGCTACATAGATTTTTAGTAATATACCCAAAAAATTAACAAAATGTAAATGACGAAATTAAAAGCAGATCAAGTTACTTTTAAGTTTTATCTGATAAAATCAATCAAACAAACATTGCATGATAACATAAAGATTATAAGCGAGTACTCCCCTAGAGGCCTCTAGGAGGACTTGAAGAAAAGGGAAAGGGCGAGCCTCTACATAATCAACTACTTCTTTTCACCCCCACTATAGATTCGACATCAGATGGCTCGATCCACAATACAATATGAATAAGTAAATGAGTAAAGACATTGCACAAAATTGAAATGAAAATTGACCTGCCAATGTCCAGGGAAAGTATATGGAAGGAGAATTGACAACAGGAGACAACTGGTCCTTTCTAGCGAGGAAATAAATCATTTAATTGTGTTCTTTTGGAGAACTTAAAAGAAATTGTTGACATGCTATTTTATAGACTAGTGGCTTCGTCCCTAATAGCATTAAAAATAGCCTTAAACCACACGGTAGATACTCTGCGCTTCTCTAAAATCTACTTTATCAGATAGATATTAAGAAGACGTTTACAGCATGTCTGTCAATGATATGTCAACAATAAATATATAATTTAGAATGATTTCATATCATCAGATTTTGTTTTCTATCCTTGGATGGCAAGTTCGAATATGATATTGAATACCCACAGGTAAAATTTTATCATATTTATACTTTAAACCTTTAATGGCTTTAACCAAGACAAAAAAAAGTAAATCCAAAAATTATTGATAGATACTGTATAAAATTGTATAAAGGTAAAATATGGCAGACATGTTTTTAAAAAAAAAAAATTCATCTACCTGGAACAAAAACCGGGTATAGTCCTTTCCACGACATCCCTCCATAAGGAGCGATTCTTCGTATTTTTCACAGTAGCTTTTCTCCTATTTCTAGCCCCTGCGGGGGGCTCTAACCCTGCGGGGCCAATTACCTAACCCTGTGGGGCAATCACCTAACACAATATAACCTAACCTAACCTAAAATAACCTATAAAAAGCCATTTTAAAGATACGAAGAATCGCTCCTTATGGAGGGATGTCGTGGAAAGGACTATACCCCAAAAACCTATTCTTTTTTTAATCGACCATCCTTTTTAAATTTTGATCTTAAAAGAAAAAGTAAAAAATTACTTTCTCTTGGTATATAGGGGTGATGGTACCCTCCCCTAAGATAGTTATGAACCTTTCTTGGACTAATAAGAAGTTTCACTGTAAAGCAAAATTATGTATTCTAGTGGTTAGTTAGATCTTGAGGTACAGACACACTGATACATAGACAGGCACACACCCTGTTACTTTTTTATTAGAATACCATAGTAAATATTTCATAATATGTTAGTTATACCTGTACTTGGTTGAAGGACAGGAAATAGAAGGAAATACATTCTCTACATAATACATATCCTTACATAAATCAACCAATAGAAAAAATTATCAAATTTTAAGAATTCATATTTCAGTAGCTAATTGGGTTACCTAATTATTCTGATAATACACGAGATTGGGCAATGGACCGAAAGATAAGCATGAGGAAATTCTACTATTTGCTGCGCCACAAGACTCCTTTATATAGGGGCACTGTAAAGAGATGACCGAGAAGGTTGAACCACTACCCTAACTTTTAGTTTTTAAAAAAGTAATTTTTATTCCATCATTCTTGTGTGTGTTCACATACCCTACCTAATGAAAAATATCCCATAAGACCCATAAGAACCTTAACAGAAGCCATATATCAGTCCAGCGGTCAACAAACAACTTTTTTATATTATGCTACATGTACTAATAAAGTCACACGCTTGGCATAGAAGCATGTGGTATATCTTGCACATTTCTGGGGTTTGTTGGATGTAATATGTCTTCTGCCGACAACTTTTGCATTTCAGCAAATTTGATATGGCTACTTTAAGTTTTAGCTGTAATTTCTTGCTACCTAAATATTTAGTTTGACATTATTGTAAACATCTCAAGTGTGGAGATTATTACAAACTGTCATCTCTTCTTGAATGTTTTTGTGTAAACTTAAAATGGTTAACTTTTAGTTTATTTTACCTTCTTTTTTTTATTGTAGACTAGCGGCTACGCTCCTAGAGGCCTCTAGGGGCACTTGAGGAGGGGGGAGTCGAATTTGTTAACCCAATTTCTTATTTTAGATTTTTTTTTTGGGGGGGGGGGGGATTTTACATTTTTTGGGGGGGTTGTGGTGTCCCACCCCCCAAGAAAATAGTTATAAACCTTCCTTGGACCTATGAAAAGCTACCCTGTTAAGGAGAACCCGATCGGTTTAGCGGTTAGTGAGATCCTACGGTACAAACATACAGACAAACATCCTATTACTTTATTACAAGGATTTCTATCGTAAGGGTTAAGTTACCCTCCCCCTAAAAGTTGAAAACCCTTCCCGCAACCAATATGAGTGAAATATAAGTTTAGCAGTAAGCGTGATCTTACGTTACACACAGATAGAGAGACTGATATCCTTTGCTTATGGACTCTTTTTCATTAAATACATTATTACTTCAACATTAAGGGAAAGGCATTCCTTATTATACTTTTAAAGTAGATTTAAAGTTGAATTTTTAGTCTGATACAATTTTCCGTGTTTCATGTCAATGCATTCCCACTACTGTAATCTATAATACAAAGTAGAACGATGTCTGTCTGTCTGTTTGTTTGTCTGTTTGTTTGTAGCGAAGGATCTCGCTAACCGCTCAACCGATCAGGTTCTCCTTTACAGGTTAGCTTCTCATAGGTCCCGGGAAGGTTTATAACTATTTTCTTGGGGGGTGGGACACCCCCAACCCTCCCAAAAAATGAAAAATACCCCCCCAAAAAAAAAAATTTTCTTTTTCTTTTTAAAACTAAAATATAAATAGTGGGGTCGACTACCCCCCCCCTCAAAAAAACAAAATTCCCCCCCCCAAAAAAAATTTGTTTTTGAAATTTTTCTTTTAAATCTAAAATACGAAAAATTGGTTTGATTAAACCTCTAGGGGCAAAGCCGATAGTAATCAATAATGTGCATCTGACATTTTTTAGCTGTGTTTTTTTATTAGGAGTTTTCTGTGCAAAAGTTGAACCTGTACTACGACACAGAATCCCAGTGGCCGCTGGTGTATGGACCTAAATCAAGTCTAACTACATGCAGGGAGAAAGAGTCAGTTTTACAGGTTTTAATTTTTATCTTATTCTTAATATAGAAACTTTTCTATATGGAAAGGTCTGTGTTGCTATCCGTAAGTGTCCGACATATTTAATTTAACCTATTAAATTGATATTTGAAATTTTTATTTTTAAGAAAGTTAATAATTGTTATGATTTATAATACTTTATATAATTAAAATATGTATGAAAATTCCAAAGTAACTGAAACTTACTTTTTTATTGTAGGAACTATTTTACTTTTTTATTTCGCAATTGATTAGATAATTTTATTGTTCATCATGAAAAATTCATTTGTATGAAATCACAATTTAGTTACGGAATTAATTATTATAGAACAACTGCGCAGTATCTAATATATTATATATTATCTAAAGTTAATAGAATTGTAAACTACTAAACAGGGATGTGCATATTTGGAGCGAGTGTCGGCACCCATTCAAAAATAGGAAAGTATGTTGACACCCATATGACAAAATGTGGGTGTGTTGAATCCCCAAATGACAAATGTGGGTGTGTTTACACCCCCGGTGGCAAAATGAAGGTGTGTTTACACCCCCGTGACAAAATGAAGGTATATTGACACCCTCATGACAAAAATGAAGGTATATTGGCACCTCCATGATAATAAGAGGATGACAAAATAAGGATGTGGTAAAACCACCATGATGAAATAAAGGTGGTGTTGTTGCCCTTATTACAAAATTTTGGTGTTTGACACCTATATAAAAAATGAAGGTGTGTTGAAACCCCAATAATAATATGAGGGGGTATTCTGTGATAAGACTAGTTAAACGGTGTCAGTATTATTAGTAGTAATGTTTTCATATTGCTCATAGTTTATAACTCTCTGAACTTAATTTGGCGCCCTTCCCTCCCCTTTATTATCATCTAAATGTGTTTCTCTAGAATTGTTTGTGAGCTACCAAAAGATATTCCTGTGTACGCGCCTGCAACTAAACATCATATAAGATGAGCTCCAAATGGATTTCCTATTCTAGCCCTAGTTTCCTAAAGTGTACAGCAGATAACCCAATTATTGCAGACCCTATTTTCAGCTACTCCGGAAATTTGTGAAAACAAAGCGATTTATACATTATACATTCAAAATTTTAATGTTTAAAATTTTAATTTTTTTTTTGGAAGTTTGAAGCTTTTTTAGCTAATAGCAAATTTCGAGATAGGACGCGGACGCTAGGTACACTTTCGGAAACTAAATTAGAGTTCATCTCATATAAACATAATATGGAACAACAAAGAGAAATTTAAATGATGACTCAAAATCAGATTTTAAATTTGTTTAAATCCTGGTATAATTGACATTGGGTTTTTACACAGAATAAAATAGAATACCATACAAAGTCCAATGTTTTTGATGACATCGTCGATGTAAACTTATTTAGTGTTGATATCGTTTTTTTTCTGTATCCGACTGTAATTCTGGGCTACATACTGTTTCTTTTTCGTTTCAGCCTCCTAAATCATGAAAATAAATTTAGTTTACATATTTTTACGGTACAAATCTTATCTACAAGAATTAAGTTTTAACTTGTACGTTCTTCTGAAAAATTTCTTGTTTCTTCTTTAGAATCATAAAAAACTATGATATTTTGCTATTCATGATCAAATTTTACTAAACAAACAAAAAAAAAATTTTATGATGAAACAAATAATGTAATGAGAAAACATACTCTAGCGGCAATTTCGTAATCTATAATTTTTACGTTTAGTACATTTTTGTTAATGTCTTTAAAAAAATTAATTGTTTTTTTATGTGAATTTTTGTTATCAAAAAACAAATTCGTTTTATATTAACCTTAAAAATCCTCCAAAATACATTTTAAGTTTCCATTGAACTTGAATAGTTGATCTGAAATACGAGGATGGTATAATGGATTGAAGTATTAATAATTGACCATAAGTTTTCACTTTAAAAACAAAATGTTTAGAAATATATATATGAATGTCAAAATTTTTTTGGGAATTTTACTAAATAAAAAACAGCTAAATCTATAAAAAAATGTTAGGTTGTAAACTTATAATCAAAGGCAACATGCATTTTTTGCATTCCTGTGTTAAAATCATTTTCAATCTCGATTCCCTATACATAGTTTTAAAATCAGCTGAGTTAGAAGCTAAGAAGTCGTATGGGAGACAATTATATAGATCAATAAATCCATACCCATATTCCTGATGAAATAGGAAACTATTTAACTAGCTGACATACAGGAAAATACACCAATTAAACTTTTCATGTTGTAACTTTACTCAAAATTGTATTATAATAATGGATGTAGATTTAATATACGTGGATATTATGACTGGAGAATAAATGTCGTAAATTTAGGTTGCAATTTCCCCTCACATTTATTGGTCGGGCTGTTTATCCAATAGGAATGGAGGGGATAGTGTACAGAAGGGGGATGGGGGAGATAGTTATTTTAGCAGAGTTTACTTTTTATAGAACATGAAAATCTGGTGCAGTGTAAGATCCAAGTAATAATAAATTTATTAGTAGTAGTATTAGAATTTAATAATTCAATTTCTTAATTTAAAAAATTTTAAAAATAAAAAAAATATTTTTTGGGGGGGGGGATTTTTCATTTTTTGGGGGGGTTGGGGGTGTCCCACCTCCCAAGAAAATAGTTATAAACCTTCCCGGGACCTTTGAGAAGCTACCCTGTTAAGGAGAACCCGATCGGTTCAGCGGTTAGCGAGATCCTTCGGTACAAACATACAAACATACAAACACACAAACACACAGACAAACACACAAACATCCTGTTACTTTATTATGAGGATGAAAATCTGGTGTAAGATCCAAGTAATAATAAATTTATTATTATTGGTATTATAGCGTAGCTACATTACAACTATGGAATGTCTGTTTGTTAATTAGAAAAGTAGGTTATCAAGAAATTTAATTTTCTTTACTAATTGATTAAAACCGCTAAAAAGATAAATTGGTTAGAGTTAATTGAGATATCAAACTTAATTTAAATTTCCTTATTTATGATTTTAAAATTTAAGGAAAATATAACTAAACTTGTCTCGCGGCTCACATAAGACATAAGAGTTATTTAATTATCATATTTTAGGTTGAAAACAATCAGTTTATAAACTTGACATCAGACGTCATCTACTCTGGATGTCGACAATTCACAGTCAGAAATGAAAACAAGACGTTCTACAGATGTAGGGGGTCGAGGTAGTCTTTTCTATGATAATATGGGACCAAAATTTAGATCTAGCAACCAAAAAATCTCCATCAAATCTGATTCAATTGGAACGAAATTGAAAAAGTGACCTTTTTATCCATTTTTAGTTCAAGTTCAACAAATATGTAAAGTTTCAAAACAATGAGATACTTCTATCATGCATACATTTCCTGATGTAGTGACTGCTCATTTTTGCCATTCATTTTTAAGAGATTTTAAATTATATAGATACAGAATTTCTCCTTGTTTTCTCTAATTTAAAAGTTTTCTAATTATTAGGTTACATAGTTGTAAACTAACTTTTTACAATATTTTCTTCACGAACTTCAATTTTCAAAGGAAAATCTTATTTGCATTAATGACGTTTAAGTGTTCTTTTTTCATGAAATTAAGATTTTTTCACAGTTTTAATAATCAAACATAAATAATGAATGCTGAAACAATTTTTCTTCAAATTATATATGCGATTATGCTGTAATTTACTTTTAAGTATATAAATTATATTCTGCTTCTTTAAGTCATTGTAAAACTAGTGATTCTGTTTTGAGCAAAGCAACTTTGCTACACAGAAAATATGTATGTCCAACATTTTGAAAATAATATGTGTGTTTTTTAGAAACTTTAAGACTGCTCGCGAAAGATGGTGGTTCATAGCTATTTCAAATTGTCAATCCACCAATGGTCTTAGCCTGAGGTAACAATTTGAAATTTTAGTAGCGAAGATGCTCATCAAGCTAGCTGTGTTTCTTATTCAGTCGGTCTAACAGTAACGCTCAAGTTAAATACATTTCCATTTTATCTTTTTTGCTCCTTTCAAATATTCTCAATTTACAATCACACAACTAAATCAGCTAGTGTAAGTTTTTGTCGTAATCTTTCTTATTTCTTATTCAAAATATTTGTTATATTTGTATAGTATATAGTTTACATAAGTAAAATATAATTCGTAAACATATCTAAAATAAAGTATACTGACCTGTACTTCAAAGAGATACTGTTTTACCCATATTTTTCAATGTTTCTATATTCTATAAAAAAAATATTGTGAATCATTGCACGTGTAGAAACCTACTTTGCTTTCAAGTTTGATGGCTCGCTTAGATTCTCCTTAATTGTATTGGTCCTGGCAAGGTTTTAAACTATACCTCGGGGGGTTGTACTACTCTCTTACAAAACATATGTTCCCAAGAAAAGAAAAATCTTTTGAGAAAAAAAATCTTTTTTATTTATTTATTAAGTATTATTATTGGGTAAAATATATATGTGGTTTCTTCATGCTTCTTTATGTACATCGACATTCTGTTCCTCATTTAGAAATATTGTATTCAAAAATGAAAATTAACTCAAAATATTCAGATAGCACGAGAGAAAGAGAGATGTGCTTCATAAATACATTAAACTGTTTTTGAAGCAATTTTGACAGGAAAGACACATAAACATTTAGCCAAATGGACCTAATGAATAAATAAAAGAAATTCAAATTTAAAATCCTATTAAAAATTTATGTGGGTTATTATTCTTTTAAATACTCTGTAGAATAATTCTACAGGTGTCAGAGTATATTTTTGATACCCCTTTCAAAAATAATGTATGAAATAATTTTCATGAAAATGTTGACAAACACGTTTTTCAGATACCGTCTGTGGTTGACGAACGGGCACCCACAAGATTATTTCCATTATCATTTTTCAGCTGATGAATTCTATATTCTTCCAATATTATTAGGTAAACAAATATTACAACAGGGCAGATAAATTCCTTATTCTCAGGGGGAAGGGGGCATTGGACTGTATTACACTTATACCCAAAGTTTTATCTTATTCGTTAGCTCAAAAAATTTAGGAACTATTATTGAATTAAATTGGTTGACTCAGAACTAGTAGTTTCCAAACTTTAACACCAATAATTAAATCAGCATATAGTGCAATTATATATGACCATTGGGGATATTTATTTATTTATCGTCGATTGTCTTATGCCCTAAGCTCCCTGATTAAAAATTAGATATGAACGAGTATTTAATAATATGTATATTTAAGGTTACGGGTTTATCAATCTTCTTCTCCTATTTGGTGCAGTAAGGTAATAACATTTTTTGAACAAGAAAATGGAGTGGACAAACCCGAAATATAGTCTAGCTTCGCTCCACATAAACATGTTTTCCATGTAAAAATTTCCTCATGTAAAATCTAAGTTATTTAACTGTTGTAAAAAGTTTAGTTCAGTATTCCAACCCCCCAAAATATATAACGAGAGGAATCCGCCATGTATACTGTTTAACCTACCGTAACTATTATCTATTTTTAGCCAATGTAACCTACCCTAAATTATGTGCAAATAATATTGATTTAGTATTGCGCCTAACTAAATGAATATAATTATGATATTACAATTGAAAGTTGTTTGAGGATGCACTATGGTGAACCATGTTTTTTTCGAATTAGGTCACCTCTGTGATCGTCTTATGCTATTTTTATAGATTTTTAAAATACTCTTGAAAATAGTTATTTTAAAGATAATATTTATATGTACCAAAAGGTATGTTTATGTTGTTTTTGTTTTTTTTCTAATATTTTTTTTATAATCTTTTTAGGACTGCAATGCATTTGAAAAGCCGCCAGTTGTATCATGTGACTTACAAAATGTTCCTTTGCTCTGTTTTATTACAGGTAAACTTTATAGTTTTGAGATGCTGCGCTAATAATATGTAGAATTGCAATTTTAAAAAAAAAACTGGAAGACATAAAATTCAAATGTGCTGAAAGTAAAGGGGCGGGGGTTACTAAGATATCATTAGCTAAGGTACTCTTTAATTCACATTGTCAGGAACTCCGTAAAGATTTTGGGGAAATGTGATTTTCCCTGCTCATATTTAATTAAGATAGACTGATGTTTATTGCGAGGATATCCTAAGAGCATACAACTTATTTGGACGATCGTTTTAACTTATATGTATATGATTTTATAAAGATTTGGTGATTTTCTAAAAGTTACCGAATTATCTCTCACTCTCTACCTCTAAACATCTATTCTATAACTCACTTAATCCGTTTGGCCTCGCTATATATAGATGTTCTCAATATCTAAATTTGTTTAATTACTATTATTAATTATTACTAATTATTTTCTTAGATAAACAATTACACCATAAAATTCATATCTATAAATTAAACTCCTAATTTGGAGATAAAGTTTCTTCCAAATATTTGTTGACCAAAGTTCAACGTCTCCTTCCTCCTTGATAAAAATCATTTTGAAAGTATGTTTTGAAAAATTAGAAAAGTTTATAAAAGATATATAAAAGATATAAAATCAGCTATCCAAATAATCCCTAATTAATTTACAATTGCTGCCCAAAAAGACCCAATATTTTGTCATAAAAATATATCATGAACATAATTGTCTCTTTTTTAGTTAATTTTCCTATTCTTCCAGCTAAAAAAATATCAGTATGTGAGACACATAAATGAATCCTGATATAATTTATCAGTGATATTTATTATTATTATAGCACAATAATATTCACTTCATGGTGTTCCCTGTCATCAATATTAAATCACAGATAGCAAACCCTTAGATTACACATTCTTTTCATGAAGTCTCAACTGCAATTAGACCAGTTGTTTTTGTTATGGGTCCTGATTTCCCTACGTATAATTGGTTGTAGCAAAAACAGTATTAACGTCCTAGGTTATGACGAGGTTTGGAAAGGAGACATAGAACTTTCACAATAAATTCAATTAAGTAACAATATATTTGGTATGTCTTTACATGGCTTAGATAGATTTAGATAATAACTATGAACAACTGCTAAAGTCTGCATTAATATAAAAAAAACTGTTTTTTTGTATATATAATTGAAAACCTAATATTCACGACAAATCATCTAAAAAAATGATTATTTATACACAGAATAGATTACAAGGGCATGCACAGAACTTTTTAGAAAACATAGGTTTGGTTAAGTCCACTTGTGCCTTTGACTAATATGATGCTTCCCTAAAGGGACATCCATATTAGAACTAGATTCGTTTTTGTGGCTATATCTTTTGAGTGGTTGGGAACCAAGAGTTTAAAGCCAGGGCTAAATTTTAAAATAATAACTCTATTCAATCCACCCGTTTATAAGATCCTACTGAATACAAGGACAAACATACACCCAGCTACTTTAGTTTAAATAATATTTTTTCCCTTACCATTTACGTCTTTTTATTATTATGTGCATTAGTGAGAAAATTGTTTCCTAATGTAAAAAGATAGAAAAAGAATACATATAAACAAGAATGACAACAGCCAATGATTGGAAGAGCAACTTTTCTGGTTTTTTTACGACTTTGCAATATTAATAATTTTTGTGTTCTGACAAATATTTTGTCAAAATGTAAAAAAAGATAGGATTAGAAGGCATACAAAGTAGCAAGAAAATAATATAAATAGAAGGAACGCATAGCCTCGTGTCTGATTAATTACCCCTTTGATGGTCAGGGACTGCGGCCTTCCAGGGCCAGCAAATCAGTAATGTATCCCATAATCTTGCATTTGACTAACTGTGGACAAATGTCTATAATTCATAGAAGTAAGATAATAGATCTAGCTAAAACAGTATACAAGAGCGTCTGTATATCTCTTTTTATGGAAATATTTAACTTAAATTTCTTTTTAGGGATTTGGAATATTTTTGTTGACTTTGGCCTACATGACGTATGGTTTTAACGGACATGGAATGCCAAGCGGAAAGCTACTAGGTTACATGTTTTAACTTTGTATTGTATAGACTATCCATTTATCACGATGATAAAGTAAGTTAAACAAAAGGACTGTAACTTTACGCGTAATCAAAATTCATGAATGGCAAATATATTTAAATAAATTCTTTTTAAATAATTCATGTGCTTCAGTTAAAAAGTGTTATATAATATATACTACTAGCGGCTACGCCCCTAGAGGCCTCTAGGGGCACTTGAGGAGGGAAGAGTCGAATTTGATAACCCATTTCATATTTTAGATTTTTAAAAAATTTAAATATTTTGGGCGGTGAAATTTTTTTTTTTTTTGGGGGGGTATTTTTCATTTTTGGTGGGTGTCCCACCCCCTAAGAAAATAGTTATAAACCTTCCCGGGACCTATGAAAAGTTACCCTGTTAAAGAGAACCCGATCGGTTCAGCGGTTAGCGAGATCCTTCGGGAAACACAGACACACAGACAAACAAACAGACAAACATCCTGTTACTTTAGTATAAGGATACACTGTGCTTTTTAAAGAAAACCTTTTAAATGCTTATTTGGACTACTTGGAATTATCAATTGATTTTCAACATATGACTCAAAACATGATTTAATCTGTAATTTAGGAAGAATATTAGAATCAGCGTCTGAGATTGTTTTTATGCTTCTTTTAATTGTAATAGCCAAGGGATATACAGTAACAAGGTACGTTCATTTCTTTGTCAATTATAGAGAAACTGCTCTTTAGTTCATTTTAGCAATAAATTGTTTAAACTTAAATTAAGACTTGCAATTGGCATTTTTAATTACCTAAAAATTAAGTTACTATATAAACTACATGATAGATCAATTTTGGCGTAACTTTGATTTTAATGAAATCCTACAAAAGTTAGGTATCTATTTGCTGATTAATTGTTAAACCTGTATGGTAAAGGTATTTTAGATTAAGTGCACTTTCTTACGAACACAGTAATAGTGTCTGACTGATTATGACGTAACAAAAAAAATTAGCCAATGAGAGGCCGTTATTGACCAATGGTAAAATTTATAGTGGCCTCTCATTGGCTAATTTTTTTGTTACGTCATAATCAGTCAGACACTATTACAGTGTTCCTTTCTTACTTTTAGATGATTATTTAGGCTTAATTTAATAAAACTTTATATTCTTGAAAAAATAAAATCATGATTTCTTTAGAGCACGGCTTCGAACCTGGAGTTCGATCAAAGTGACTGTCTTCATATGTGCTTATATTCTTTGCTATAAGGTAAGATTTCCCTGTAAAAAAATATGTAGTAAGTATTGATGCCTATTATCAACTTAAATATCTGTTTTGAATGTTTATTAAATATTTAATATTTCGGATCATGGAAAGAAAACAAAGTCATTCCTTAATTAGGACAGAAGTCACCTTCCTAGGAAGGACATAAGTAGCCTTCCTTAAGTGAGAATTTGTTAGATGAAGGGCATAAATTGCCTCCCTTAACAAAGATTTTGCAAGATTGAGGACATAAGTAGCCTCCCTTCACCTAACAAAACCTAACTTTTTGGTCCTTCACATAGCAAAATCTAAAATCTTGCATAAAATTGGTTTTTGGTCCATCACATAGCAAAATATTGCAAAACTTAGCTTTTCTGTCCTTATTATAGCAAAATATTGCAAAACATAGCTTTTTGGTCCTTCACATAGCAAAATCTTGCATAAAATAGCTTTTTGGTCCATCACATAGCAAAACATTGCAAAACTTAGCTTTTCTGTCCTTCACATAGCAAATTCTTGCAAAACATAGCAAATTCTTGTAAAACATAGCAAAATCTTGCAAAACATAGCAAATTCTTGGAAAACTTTGCTATTCTGTCCTTCACATAGCAAATTCTTGCAAAACATAGCAAATTCTTGCAAAACATAGCAAATTCTTGCAAAACATAGCAAATTCTTGCAAAACTTAGCAAATTCTTGCAAAACATAGCAAATTCTTGCAAAACATAGCAAATTCTTGCAAAACATAGCAAATTCTTGGTAAACTTAGCTTTTCTGTCCTTCACATAGCAAATTCTTGCAAAACATAGCAAATTCTTGCAAAACATAGCAAATTCTTGCAAAACATAGCAAATTCTTGCAAAACATAGCAAATTCTTGCAAAACATAGCAAATTCTTGCAAAACATAGCAAATTCTTGCAAAACATAGCAAATTCTTGCAAAACATAGCAAATTATTGCATAACATAGCAAATTCTTGCAAAACATAGCATTTATGTCCTTTACATAGCTAAATCTTTCAAAATGCAGCTTTTCTGTCCTAAACATAGCTAAATGTTGCAAAATGTAGCATATTCTTGCTATTTAGACCACCCATTCCTGGGTTCTTAAGCTTCAAACAAGAAAACCTTACTGTTTGGTTATTGAATTGATAGGATTTCAGAACAATGATATTAATTTTGATGTTTTATAACTCTGAATTTTTTCATCCATTTAAAATAGCCAGCTTTTTGTTAATAAATGTGAATACTAAAAATGCTTTTAAATTTAATGATCTACTAGCTGCTCTGCCCCTAGAGACCTTTTTTTTTGGGGGGGGGGGGGTTGGTTAATTTTTACTAGGGGTGAATTCTCCTGGGAGGGTGGTACCTATACCTATAACCTAACCCAGAACTAATAAGAAGCTAAACTAAGTACAGAACCCTATAAGTTCAGAAGTTAACGAGATATACATACAGATAGACAGACACAGATCCTGTTACTTTTATTATAAGGATAGTAAAATATATGTTCTTGTGTAAAAGCTAGCTTTTCAAAATAAGAAGAAAAAACTTGACACATCATGCCGTCCGCCGCTGTCGCGAAGTATGGTCTATGAAGATTAGAGTGGGTTAATTTTCAAAGTTTTTTAAAATTTTTGATTCATCACAATGGATTTATTATTACTTGGATCTTACACGAGATTTGCATGTTCTATAATAAAGTGAACTCTCTAGTGGGCTAAAATAACGATCTCCCCCACCCAATTCTTTTAACCTATTCCCTCTTCTCTTACTGGATAAATGGTACACAAAATAAAATCGAAGAGAAATTGCAACCAAAATTTTCTCCTGTTATGATATCAACGTGAATCAATACAGAACTTAGCAACTTAATTTGGCGACAACTTTTCTATGTAATTCTATGTCAATAAGATAGCGTGCTTATCAATTCCAAAATTGAGCCATCCTTATGACTTTTGACCCAACACGACCTGGGGTTGGTTAATTACCAATACTAAAATCTAATCACACAAAGTTTTGAAATTAAGAAATATTCTAATTTATTTTTTTGGTATTAATTAATATGAATACTAAGAAAATTTATAATCCCTTATAACTTTTCAACATATATATTTAATTGTAAAAAATTCCGAAAATTAACATTTCTTTAGCTCTGTTATTGGTCATCCCCCCATATAGTATTATAATGTCCATTTCGCAAAACGTACTATTTACAGGGATCTAAAGGGATAAGACAATTGCCGATAAGTTGATGTAAATCCTCAATGATTAAACACAAAATCATCCCTTCTGTAAGTTATAATTAGTGGTTGAATCGTTTACTATTAACAGGGATCTAAAATGATATTCAATTGCCAATAAGTTGATGTAAATCCTCAATGATTAAACATAAAGTTATCCCTTCTATGAGTTATGATTAGTGTTTGAATCGTTAATGGACAAGACACTCATTTTAATGTACCAACCAATAAAAATTCAATTATATTTCCCTAAGATTAAGCCAACGAATAAGAAAACGTTACTATAAAACTTTGGAGACCTTTGTAATAAGCAGCTCAATGTACACTCATTCCTTGGATTATTACACAGTACCCAAAGTTTTATCTTAACAATTTCTCATTTATGGGCTCAACATTTTGGAGACTTTTTATTTAATTAATTATGTAAATTGATTTATCATCCATTGTGTTATCCCTTTTAATTCCTGATTTTGGCGTGATTTTTATGTGACGGCATGGGTCAAAAATGTTTAACATCAAAGACAATTTATAAATATAGAATATCTATAATACAAAGTAGAACGATGTCCGTCTGTTTGTTTGTAGCGAAGGATCTCGCTAACCGCTGAACTGATCGGGTTCTCCTTTACAGGGTAGCTTCTCATAGGTCCCGGGAAGGTTTATAACTATTTTCTTAGGGGGTGGGACATCCCCAACCCCCCTAATTTTTTTTTTCTTTTTAAAACTAAAATTAAAATAGTGGGCTGGACTACCCCCCCAAGAATTTTTTTTAAAATTCTTTTTTTAAATCTTAAATACGAAATTTTGGTTTGATCAAACCTCTTGGTGCCCAAGCCCCTAGAGGCTAGGGGCGAAGCCGCTAGTGTAATATAAAAGATTTTAAGAAAAAAAATAATCAGGGACCGCTGAACCGATATGGTTCACTTTCATAGTGTAGCTTCTTACAGGACATGGGTAGGTTTATTGCTATTCTAGGGAAGGGTACCACCGTCCTCCTAAGATAAACCATTCCTTGAAAAAATAACCCTTTAAAAAATCGAATGAAAAATGGGGGAGGAGTGATTTGTTTTTTACTTTTTCATTTTAAAAATAATATAAAAATGGAAGGGTTAAATCCAAACCACATCCACCTCAAGTACCCCTGGAGACCTCTAGGAGCGTAGCCGATAGTTTAAAATAAAACACCAACAGGCAACAATAAATCAAAATTCTTACAAATCTAAGCATACATAGTCTATGGTCTTTGTGTGTGTTCCGACCCATGCCGTAAACGCCCAACTAGCCACCTAGCCAAACAGTTTTTTTTTTACTTATTTCTTTATTATAAAAAGCTATCTTTTAAAAAAATATATTTTTTTACTATGCTATTATAGTAATTGTATGGTTCTTTTACAATTTATCTTCGTATGAGACCAATAAAGGTTTAAAGCTATTTGGGGGAAGAGTACTACCACATTCTTAAGAGAAATTGCCCTAGAAAAATGAAATAAAAATTAGGGTGGGGAGACTTTCCCCTCTTTTCATTAATATGTCTATAGCATAGCAGTTAGTTGATCATTAAATTTAAAAGCATTTTTAGTTTTCACATTTATTAACAAAAAGCTGGCTATTTTAAATGGATGAAAAAATTCAGAGTTATAAAACATCAAAATTAATATCATTGTTCTGAAATCCTATCAATTCAATTACCAAACAGAAAGGTTTTCCTGTCTGAAGCTTAAGATCCCAGGAATGGGTGGTCTAAATAGCAAGAATATGCTACATTTTGCAACATTTAGCTATGTTTAGGACAGAAAAGCTGCATTTTGAAAGATTTAGCTATGTAAAGGACATAAATGCTATGTTTTGCAAGAATTTGCTATGTGAAGGACAAAAAAGCTAAGTTTTCCAATAATTTGCTATGTTTTGCAAGAATTTGCTAGGTTTTGCAATAATTTGCTATGTTTTGCAAGAATTTGCTATGTTTTGCAAGAATTTGCTATGTTTTGCAAGAATTTGCTATGTTTTGCAAGAATTTGCTATGTGAAGGACAGAAAAGCTAAGTTTACCAAGAATTTGCTATGTTTTGCAAGAATTTGCTATGTTTTGCAAGAATTTGCTATGTTTTGCAAGAATTTGCTATGTTTTGCAAGAATTTGCTATGTTTTGCAAGAATTTGCTATGTGGAGGACAGAAAAGCTAAGTTTTCCAAGAATTTGCTATGTTTTGCAAGAATTTGCTATGTGAAGGACAAAAAAGCTAAGTTTTCCAAGAATTTGCTATGTTTTGCAAGAATTTGCTATGTTTTGCAAGAATTTGCTATGTGAAGGACAAAAAAGCTAAGTTTTCCAAGAATTTGCTATGTTTTGCAAGAATTTGCTATGTTTTGCAAGAATTTGCTATGTTTTGCAAGAATTTGCTATGTTTTGCAAGAATTTGCTATGTTTTGCAAGAATTTGCTATGTGAAGGACAAAAATGCTATGTTTTGTGAGGTTTTGCTATGAGAAGGAAAGAGAAGCTATGTTTTGCAAGATGAAGGACATAAGCAGCCTTCCTAATGTAAGAATTTGTTAGACAAAGGACATAAGTCACCTCCCTTAAGTTAGATTTTGTTAGATGAAGGACATAGGTAGCCTTCCTTAGACCAATTTCCAGTGACTTCTGTCCTAATTAGGAATGACTTTGTTTTCTTTCCATGATCCAATATTTCTTTTTGGTTTTAGGCTATTTTTGTAGCTGAGCAGATGTACTTTGACCCAGGTTCAGTTCTGTATCTATATGAGAGTGTTTGGGGTTATGTACTTGTTATTTTAAGGTAATCAATATGACAAATTGTTATCGTAATAAATAGTTTTTCGAGAAAATTTAACCATTTGCAAACTTTCTTTTTAAATAATTTTTTTTTTTTTTCTCTCTTCTCCCTAAAATCTTTCATCAGAATAGCTGTTGATCTAGGCAAAAAAATTTTGCTTCACAACTTAATGTATTCAGCACTGTTTTTGCGTTAAAAGATTATATCTTTTCCATTGAAGCTTAATATAGAGCCTATAAAAATGACGTTATACTGGCCTACCATAGGTCAAATAAAATATATACTGGCCTGCCATTAGTAATTTAGTCTGTGTATCGGCCTATCGTTGGTCATTTTTATTGTATGAACTCATTTTTTAAAAAGGCCAAAGAGCCTCTTTTCTATTCTCCCGATTGTTTAGCTATTTTTAAAATGATATAACATCGCCCCTGATTGGCATAAACGTTCTTTTTTTTCAGAGTTGTTGGCTGGGTAATGTTCATATACGCGACTTTCTTCACTCTAAAGCACTACCCAGAAAAGGTTAGGAATTGATTTATAACTCTAGATGGGCAATCGACACAGAGAAGTGTCAAGTGTAAATCCATCTCTTCTTGGGGTTTTCCTTTCCCACTTATCCTCTCGTCCTTCCTTTCTAGACGTAATTTGATGACGTCACACATGACACTTTTCGGATCTACATGTCGATCGCCCGTATCCGTCAAAATTAAATAGAGAGTCCTTGCAGACGACGAACATTTTTGTTTATAGTTAGTAACATTAATTATTCCAATACTATGTGCAAGGAAAATTTTGGTCCATATAATTTTCTGAAAGATAAGCTTCTTCCTAAGAAATTCAAAGATTATATTAGCTGATTTGTTATTATATTTGTTTTGTCACATTTGCTATAAACAAATATATGCGAAGATATTTTAACATTGTATAATTTACCCAAGCAAAGCTTTCTCCTAAGAAATTCGACTATTTATAGCAGGCTTATTATACGATTGTTCCTCTACTATTTTCCTATTGGCTTATTTTACCAAGTAGGAATCTAAATCTTCTATATTTATTAGGTTAGTTATATTATTTCTATCAAATGTCACTAAAAAGTCAAACTGCATCTAACTATTACAACTACTAGCACTAGTGTAAGTGAAACTGGATTTATGCAGCTTGCTAGGATTTTTAAATGTATTTGACACATTGAATATGAGATAACTACAAAAAATATCTCTTCATGTTTATATTTAGTAGCGAAGCTACTCTATAATTTGAAATGTCCGTCTGCATGTCCGTCTGTCTCTCTGTCCGTCTGTCTTAGTTTGGGGGAAACGAGATTTACTCGGCTCCTATAAAAGATAAAAGGCTGAAATTTTTTGACAACATTCCCATTATTAAGGAGCACAATTAACTATAAAACATCAATGGCGGTCGGACCGGCATTTTAGCAGGTTTTATGCTATTTTAGTATTATTCACATTTTTCTCCATACCTTTGGTGTTTATGGTCCGATTTCCAAAATTTTTTCAGTTATAGATATCAAAATTAAATTTCCTGTCGTTTAAAGAAAATAATAATGACGGTCAGAATGTCTTTTTGCAGGTTTTTTGGCTATTTTAGTATTTTTCACATTTTTCTCCATACCTTTGGTGTTTCTGGTCCGATTTCCAAAATTTTTTCAGTTATAGATATCAAAATTAAATTTCCTGTCGTTTAAAGAAAATAATAATGACGGTCAGAATGTCTTTTTCCTGTTTTTTTGGCTATTTATAAATTTTTCCCTTATTTTTCCATATCTCTGATGTATTAAGTCCAATTTTCCAAATTTTTAGGTTAGGGTAATAAAAATTAAATTTCCTGTCTTTTTAAGAATACAACCATGGCGGTCAGACTGCCTTTAAGCAGGTTTTTGGCTATTTTTATATGTTTTACATTTTTCCCCATATCTTTGGTGTTTTTGGTTCAATTTTAAAACTTTTTGGGATATCAGTTTCAAAATAATTTTTACCATTGTTATGAGCATCTTTTATGTAATTTACTTTGACCATCATCATTATACAAAATATGTGTTTATTTTCTCCAATAAATTTATTATTGATTTTAATAAATACACTTTAAATCTACTAGTACGTATT
The DNA here is from genome assembly GCF_053477335.1 of Acartia tonsa. NCBI lineage: Eukaryota > Metazoa > Arthropoda > Copepoda > Calanoida > Acartiidae > Acartia > Acartia tonsa. Next base: position 32,838,503 of record NC_137261.1, read on the forward strand.
CCTATCCATGATTTTTTGTGCATCGCTTCTTATGGATGTTGTCATCCTTGTTTACTTTATAATTGCAAAAACAGGTAAGTCCCAGATATTTGAATTTATGAGAAAATTATGATTTTTTTGCATTCTTACACTAAACCAAAAAAAATAATTGTATGTATCAAATAGAAATGATACTTAAACTTAAAAGTAAAAGTAATTTCTAGAAAATTCAGAGAACAACAGTATAAAGTGTTTAATGAAATAATAAAATAATATCTTTTTGAGAAAATTACAAATACTTGTATACAACGGTATTTTTCAAAGATTTTTAAGTTTTTTTAAATAAATTTTTTTAAATAAAATGAAGAAAACTTTGAAGAGAATAAATTAAGGATGACACAAAGAAGCTAATGATCGAATGGTTTGGATTTATTTGATATTCCCCTTATTTCATAACAATCTTCTGCAAATTAATTCTAGATCATAATAAACACATGTCATTGTTATTTAACAGTATACAGAATATGTATTAAATTATATACTTTGTTCTACAAATTTTAAGAAATATTTAAATTTAGATATTTTCAAATTTTATAACAAATTATAAAACTTTATAAGAATACCTAAAATCATAAATTTCCAAAGTTTTTAGTTGCTGAGAAGAATAATTGTTACAAACTTTAAATCAATTCTTTTCTTTTTAATAACAAGGACAAATTTATTTATACACGTGGAAAAAATGTGTAAAACTATGGTTTCAGTCATAAACTAAAAACTGATTATCTTATAACCTGGTGGAACTATCACTGAGGAAGTTCAAGAGATTTTACTGGGCAAACATAGGATGGTAATTTTGTACCTTTATCATAGCTGCTTTTCTTCCTAATGTTTGTTTAACAATGACAATTATGTTCACTAATGGTGTATCAATAACAGATGAAAACTTTTTTCCAAAAAAATTAAAGTAAATTGTAATACAGAGCTGGATCTTTAAATTGTTTAGTGGTGCGCTGAATCTGGGCGATCCAGTTCACCCCGGTTTGGTGCGGCAATTTCACTCGCTGAGTGCCATTGCCGCGCCAGTACCGTGCCACTGGGCGCGCTTATTCGCCCATTTGATTTAAAGATTGAAATCTAATAATATCTAGGTGCGCCTAACTGGATCGCCCCGATTCAGCGCACCACTAACAATTTAAAGATCCAGCTCAGATCAAATGAAGAAGAACAGTTTTGTATTAATTACATATATAATCAGATATTCTGGGTTTTTTTAAGTAGTCAAGTAGAAGCAGAGATACTGTAAGCGAGTTATGTGCATATGATACAGGGGTGCTTTGGAATCTGTAAAGAGTCTTGTACTTTGTAAGCAAAAGTCATTAAATGAGGCCTTTTTTATTAATCAACTTTATAGGAGTGTTCAATGTATATTTTTTGATGAGTACTAGTAAATTAAAGAGGACCTGCACGGTTGAATTTTAAAAGAAGAGAAAATGTAAAGTTTTGTAGGATCAACATATCATATTACATATTATGTAAATTTAGTTATAGATATATGTACATTGTACAGTACATAAATACCAGGGCTCGACTGTATTGCTGACGCTCATGGTTGCTTTGTTTGAGTTAGGTTTTATTAGGCTGAACTTGCCTAAATCATAATTCTTAGGCTGCTTCTGAGGGTGGATTAGGTTTAGAGTACCTGAAGCTTAGAAAGGCTGAGCTTCCTCGAAGCTGCATGGTTTGTTGCTTCTGCGACTGAAGCTAAATATATATTAAAGCTGCGACTGCAGCATCGTCCCAGTTATGAGGATTTTTAGAGCTGCGACTGTTGTGGCTTCTGTAAACTGCGTGGCTGAATGCAATTGAGGCTGACGTGCCCTAAAGAAAATATAGGCTATGAAATCAGAATAGGTTTCTTTAGTGTGACATACCATCCACACACCAAAAAATTTAACGTTACAATCTTAACTGGAAATCAGATATATTTAGTCGGTACTTCTCTGTACTTCTCTGGCCCCAGAAAGAACATAATATTACCAGTTCACCTTTAGATCATGCGATGACATTTATACAATGATAATCTCAATTTGGCTAAAATACGATTCTGATAATTTAATGCTATAAATTGTCGATAATAAAAGTTTGTACTGTTAATATTTATACGGAAACGATGTCACATATCTGTATATATATAATATTGTTTGAATTGTTGAAATTTATTCGCTATATGTCATCTTTACATTCCGTGTCTAGTCTCTCAATAAAAAAAAATATAAAATATAATTCTTATTTTCTTGCTGGCACATAAACTTATTTAAGATATGATACTTGTAAATTTTACATCACTGTTTACATATGTACTATTGTTACTGTAGGTAACTTCTCTTTACTTTGTTATTAGTCTGCTCTACTGATATATCTACTTATACTAATAATTAATTTAAGTTAGGATCAGCTGTTTACTAAAACATTTTCTGTATCTAGATGGGGTTAGTTATGTTTTTTTTACGATTTCTCTTGAGAGGCTGGTGGTAACCTCCCTCAAAATAGTAATAAACCTTTCAATGACCTAGTAAAAGCTACAACAGACACACAGACATCTTGTTACTTTTATATAAGGATTGAAGAAAATAAATGAAATTAAAAAAATTATGAAACTAATGTCAAGGTGAACGGTTGGTAAATTTTCTAAATCCTTCTGTAATAGGCCTTAATCTCTTTAACATTGGTTTTGTGCATTTTGCACACTACCTAGTCCTACACTAGAGGGTTTCTTAATTCAATGAACGGGATTTTCACTGCCTGCATAGATAAACCAGTAACTTCGTCCAGTGGCGTGCGAAGCACTTTGTCTAGGGGGGGGCATTTTGATTATATATACTAATTTTAAATAAGGGCGTTTTAAGGGGTGGGATTATTTGATAGTGGGCCTTCTAGTCCTTATCTCTTCTTCCCCATCCCTTCCCCCATCCCTATTTCCCATTTATATCCCCCATCTCTTCCCCCCCCCATCTCTTCTCCCCCATCCCTTCTCCCCACCCTGCAATGACCGAAGGGAAGGGAGCTAGAAAGCATCTTTGAAAAAATAGTACAGAAGATAATTTAACCTCCACCCCCCCCCCACCACAAAACATTTTTTATGGATGGAAGGGGATGTTATAAAATCTCAGCAGGAAGGATGAATAACCCCATTAAAAAAATTTTTTTGGGGGGGGAGATAAAAACACTCATTTTGGAAATAATTTACCAAAAATTAACTTAATATGTAAAACTGATTTTAAATATTTCTTAATTGTATGACAACAAGGATGACAACATCTTTAAGTAGCAAAGCACAAAAAATCATTAACAAGAATACAGACAAGTAGATTTAAAGAGAATCTTTTGAAATAAATATATATTTTAGGTAGAAAAAGTCACAAATCCTTTTTCCTGTATGTTGTGTGATGACAGTCAAAGTAAATTACATACTGAATGCTCGAAACAGCGAGAAATTTTATTTTTTTAAATATTATAATCCACAAAAAAATTTATTGTACCATAAAAACCAAAGATATAAAGAACTATGTAAAAAATAAAAAAAATTACTTGTCCTTTCATCTACAGATACAAAAATCTCTTAGAAATATGGAAAACTTTGGGGTATAGTCTCTTTTGTGGCAACGCATCTTAAGGGACATTTCGTCGTATTTTCATAGTAGCTTTTAATAGGTTATTCGAGGTTAAGTTAGGTCAGGTGATTTCCCCGCAGGATTAGGCAATTGGCCCCACAGGAGCTATAAATAGGTGAAAAGCTACTGTGAAAATATGACGAAATGCACCTTAAGAGGCAATGTCACAAAAGGGACTATACCCGAAATTTAAAAGATACAAAAATAGCCAAAAAACGTCCTGAAAAGCAGTCCGACCTCCATTAATTTTTAATAGTTAATTATACTCCATAATGATGGGAATGTTAACATTAAGTTTTAGCCTTCTATCTTTAATTGCAGTTGAAAAAATCACATTTCCCCCTTAGCATGATGTACTGACAGCCATAGTGAATTATAGAGAAGCTAAAAAGTTATATCAAAATATCCTACCCTCTTTAAATGGCACTTTAAAACTCTGTTAATTTTTGATTAAGTGGTGTTTCCAAGGATTTATAAGGGCGGTGCGTGAAGCGCACCTAAAAATATTTACTCCCCCTTTGAACTAAAATCAATTAAAGACAACAAGAGTGGCGTATTTTATCAAGTTAGGAATAAAGAGTGTAGTTAGTTTTAAGGGTTTTTAATGAAAATTGCCATAAAAAAAACATGTCTTTTTGTAAGGGTATGTACACAAAAAAATGATAAACTTATCCTGAAAATAATATGACATCATATAAAGTTATTCATTTAGACAGACATACAGTGTTGAGAAAAAGGCTTAGATAAATATCAACGCTGTTTTTTTTTTTATATAAATAACTTTTTGATTAAATATTTGTTGTTTACACATGTTTTTATAGAAATAAAAACAAAATATACAATGTGATAAAAAGCAGAAACCATTTGGAAGGGCACGAAGCGCAAATTTTTTTCTTCAAATATGCAGGGAGGGAAAGGTTTTTGGGCTATTTATTACACTAGTCCCCAATATTTCATATAAAATTTTCTTATTCGTTGGCTCAACAACTTTGGGGACTTTAATGGAATTTTGATTGGTTGGTTAATTAAGTCGAGTTTCCATACATTTCATCCACTAATTGTAATCTATATAATTACATATAAATTGTACAAAATTTCTTTGGTAAAAAGTTTATATTATACGAAATAAAATACTTCCTATTACCTGGTTTGTTATGTTCAGTGAAAAAAGATTATAACCTAATTTCTACACTAATTAAAAAAATTGGTAAGGTTAAATGAATAGTAACGGTCTGTTTGGCGCGAAGCGCCAAAATTTTTTTTTTTGAGTATTTCTTGATCTTTTTTTTGGAAACTGGGATAGTTTTGCTTTTTGTAGAGTAGAGGGCAAAAAGGGGCATTTTTGTTGACCAGGGGGGGGGGGTAAAATGGGGCATTTTTCAACATTTAGGGGGGGGCAGGGGGGGCGGTGGCTACGGGGGCAGGGGGGGCGTTTTGGTCGCTAGGGGGGGGGCGATTGCCCCAAATGCCCCCTTCGGTTCGCACGCCACTGACTTCGTCCCTAGATACATGCTAATGTATTTTCTGAGTTAGTTTGCTGTACAGTAAAGTCTAAAGATTTTTTTCACATTTCCTGCATTGATTAAATACTCTTTAACTATAAGTTATAATCTAATGCCCAATAGTAACTTGATGCTACCTATGCTCTTTTCAACCTCATAGTCTGGATCAAAACATAGTTTACCATATGGATAGTATTTATATCAGCTAGAGTTAATTTTTGTAAAAAATATTGGATAATGAAATTATCAGTAATTCAAAAAGACCATATTTTTTAAAACTCTCTAACTTACATACAACTAGATCAAAAGATGAATATTCAAGGATGTAATGTAAAGGGATAAGGACTGGTTTGCAATTTGTGAGCAAGTAAAAGAAAAGACCAGTTAAAACAAGCTAACAAGCTTAGATGAAAAACAAGACTGACAACATTTAAAAAAGCGAAGCTCTTATATCTTAAGGAAGAACAAACAAACATTAACACTTGTAAAGGGTCTTAATTTAATAAGCAGAATATTGATTTATAAGTCTTAATAAAATTGTATATAAATTTGTTTAAAAATTGCATACATTTAGGATACTGTCTGTTTAAGGGCATACTTACATTTTTAGGAATTAATTATAGAGATGCTATGCTAAAATATTTTACCTTGTTGTCCTGGGAATCATTGTTCCAAAAATCAGTAAAATAGTAATATTATATCATACCAAAAATTGTTGTCAAATAAGTTTTTAGCGTAGCTGCAGTAGTACAAGATTAGTGTTACCTTTCAATGATATTTAACCTCTTGTTTTATTATTTTTCCTTTCAATAAGGATCTTTTGTAGATCAATTTTCAGATATTAAAGTTTCATCTAAAAAGTACAGGTTTGGGTTGAATTAGTACAGTTTGCTTTTTTCTCAAACTAAAGAATAATACACTAAAAAAGAGTAATAAAATTGTTGTAACTTATATAGAAAAAGTTTAATCTATTTAGGGAGGATTTTACTATCCATTCTTCTGTTTCTACACGCTCTGGTTTATTGCTGGCCCAGTTGTTATTGTACTTGGAAATATGTACATACCAAGGGTAAGTTTTTTTTAAATATAATTTGATACCTTAGGTTGATTTGCTATGGGGAATTTTGTAAATTTTGTTTTTAGATCTGATTTTATTACATTAGTCTTAATTATAAGTTTCATTTTCTTTTTATATTTCACTATTAGAGTATTTTACCTATATATTTTTTATTATCAACTTACTTATTAATTTACAATAATAGTTTAACTTTACAAAAAAAAGTAATTATGGAATTGAATATTGACTGAATGTCTAAACATCTCAAATTGATTCAAATTTAATTTAATGCTGTTTTATTGTATGTTGTGTGTAATTTTGTAATTCCTTTTAGTGGCTGAGAGAGAAAGTAGTATGCTCTGTAGAGCATGGAATTGCCCTTATGGGACATGCTGTATTTCTTCTTCTAACCAGGTAAACTTCGGGATAAAGGATATGGATGTTATATTGTATAGTTTTATCCCTTTTTTTAAAAAAGATATTGGTCATAAAGTAATAAAAACAATTCATGAGCCATGATAAATTTATCTAAATGCATAAACCTAACCTTGTCTTTACCATTAGTTGTTTTACCACTTTTAAAGATCAATAAATTGTTTCCTTAATACTTAATATCCTTGGGTACATGTAAACATACTTAGAAAGTGTATAGAGATGGTTCTACTCTCTTTTTATGGTTTTTGTCCTCATAAAGTAAGAAAAGCTTGACTGAACATTGCATAAGCATACTATGATATAAACTTACACAATATTCGTAAGTAAAAAATGTATAGGATACAAATTTCAATCACTTTTATGAAGACTTTGTGTTTAATGAGAATAAAAAATATAATAAAGATAAAACTAAAAATTTCTATAGTTCTATATTTTCAGACCATCTGCCCACAACAAGAACTTTCCTTATCATGTTAGAACAGCCCAGGTAAATATCTAGAAATCAGAGAAAAAGTCATATTGAACAATTAGGTTCTGATTTTTAGGGAATAAAAAATTGTGTTCCTCCAAAGATAAAATTGAAAATGGAGGCAATGACATCACCACGTAAAATTTTTTTAAAATAAAATATTGATTTCCCTCAAAGTGCCTATTTAGCACTGAAAACCCCATTTTTTTTCATATTCTTAACCCCTGCAGGAGGTACTAACCCTGTTGGGCCTATACCTTCTTTGCTCTGATCCAACAGGAAATACACATTCAAGTGATATTATATTTCTTTCATTCAACATTCAACTACTTTCAAATTATTTTTTTAATATGTAGATTGGTATCATGGAAGCCCAATCCTCAAACACAGGACTAGGGCCTCACACATTGGACAAATTTGGACACCATGGTTATGAGGCACAGTATATACAAAGTAGCAGGTTAGTTTTAAACTTTCATTACAATTAGTCTCATTCATACCTTTTTATTTACCTTTTATTAAACAAAATATAGGTATGTGTTAAAAAGATATGTTATTCATTCTATTGATTCAAAGCTTGATTGTAGGAACTATGATGTTTTCACTGTGGAGTCTATGCAGACAATGAACACGTGGGGCCAGACAAGACCAGTTGTGCGCCCGCCACTCCCATTGTTAGCTACAGCCCCTATACCCAACACACCAGAGGAAGAGGGAGGGCAGGATGTGAAGGTTTCCCCCCCTCCACCTTACACTCCTACAGTATACGACCCAAATGCGGCAGATACCCTGGAAGAATGGGATGATAAAAATAAGGATTAGGTGGTTGATTTGTTGAATGTACTAGACTCAAACATTTTCAATATTTTCCATCTTAACAAAAACAATTTTACCCAACCAAATGTATGACATAACCAGAAAAAAAATAATTGTACAATGGACCAGAAGTTTGAACAATGTTATTTTGTACAATCCAATCATTGTCCATATTTGGCAATTGTTCATCCTCAGTCTTATTCAAATTAATATAACATAAGCCTCAAAACACAATTTAATAACTTATATATAAAGTTTCATATTTATGAAGTTATTCAATATAACTTAACTAAGATGTATTTTCTTCTCTTATTCATAAAGATACTAAAAATTACCTGATATTAACATTAGATTTATATTAAATAGATGTTTTGTTATGAAAGCACAAAATCAATAACAGGGTTAATTTGCTTTTCGTTTTATAAAAAAAAATAAACTCAATTTCTTTCATAAAATGTAAAAATATTCCTAAAATGAAAGTAATATTGTTTAATGTTTTCTCATTTGCATAATAGAAATCTGTCAGTATATGAAAAGGAAATTTAAATTTTATCTCAAAATTAGTTATAGTCTCTCAAATTTTATTTAACATTTCAAGACAGTAAAGCAAAAGTTTTAAATTTTTTTATAACTTCATTCTCAAATGATATAAAAAACACTGACGTCTAAATGTATTCTAATATGATTTTTTTTGCATCATAGCGTATTATTTTTTACACAAGGCGCTCAGTATGAGTATGAGCACTTATCTTTAATAAAATTTCTTTTACTCTTTTTGATTAAAAATTAGTAAATTGTCTTCTGAATTGCATTTACTTCAAAATAAAGTAAATATGTACAATATTTTTATAATGTACAATTTTTTTAGCATCTTTTACTATCAATATAAAAATGACACATCTTTGAAAATACATATTTAAAAACCGCTAAAATTAACCAATTACTTGTTTCCATTGTAGTGATTTACTCTTAAATCAAAAAAACACAAAGTATTTTATTTTACATGTCTATTGAATGAATGATTTTACAATACTAAATAATTCTTCATGAAAATTAGGCAAGGTACATTACAATAGGATTAAAGGCGTTCCCTTCTATATGTATTTTTAGGAACGCTCCTATATACTACAACAATCATTAGGATTTTCCAAGGAAGTGCAGCTACACAGTTTTAGGTCTGTCCACTACAGTATGATGACAAGGAAACATGTGTTTGGTTCAGTTTAAGGGCACATAAACATATTCTGCAATTCAAAGTTGTGGTACATCTTCAAGTTCTTTACTAGCACAACTTTATTATGTGTATTAAATGTATTTGATTATATTAAGGGTATGACAAAGCAATAATGATACTCATTTGTAATTAAATGTTAGATGTAAAATTCACTTTATCTCTTGTAAAAAATTAACCTCCAAATGATATTGATTGTTTTATAATGTCTTTATAATTCTAATGTACATTTGTTAATATTTATCCTAATAATAAAATCATGTTTTTTTAATTTAAGTGTTTTTTTTATGCAAATTGAATGAATGCCATAAGCAGATAGACATTGGAGCTAAGGCTGTTTGCATTAAATATTTTTCATTGTGAAGCTGAATATTTTTTATTGTTTTGAAAAAAACACTTACACTTTTTCTTTTATTTTTCTTAAATAACACCAAGGAAGTGAAAGAGCAATGGTAGATAAATCAACATACATCCTAAACTTTTTCAAGGAAGTAACATTTTAGACATATTTTTAGGATAGGGTAATGTTTAATCTTATATTGTCCTATCCCTGAATCAAAACAAAATTTGATTGTTGAATTTTCAATTTTCAAAATTAAGGATCTGTATTTCTATTTTCTTATTCATTATCTTAAAATCTTTATCCTTTTATAAAGTAACAGGATGTCTGTTTGTTTGTATGTTTGTACCGAAAGAATTCACTAACCGCTAAACCGATCGGATTCTCCATGGTATTGCCACGCTTCTTAATATTCAAGATGATGAGGATATTTTCATTTTATCCAGATTAAAGATTAAAGATTTGAAAATGTAATTGATACATCTTATGCGTTGGTCCCAGAGACGTGTTGAAACAGTTTGTGACAGTAGTAACTTTCAACCTCACCTACTTTTAAAAAACTACTATTTTAATTTCCGTTCGCCCATAAAAATTGCTTGAAACAATGAATTTCTGTAGAATGTTATCAAAATTATCATGCATTTTTTATTATAGTAGATCTGTCATGTGTTGTATCCGATCTTTACAGTAAAAGTGTTCAATACATTTTAGACGTCTCTAGCATGAAACAATGTGGAATATACCTTTGACACTTTGAATTGTGACAAAGCAACTGTATGTAACCCAGCTCTATATCTCTTGATTAGCCTAGCTCACTTGGAGTATAGAATTTGATCTCATTATTGCTACGGCCTCGCTCACAGCTATTTACTTCAAATATATCAAAGAGCTGATCACAGGGACAGGGACAGATATTGCGAGAAAAAAATTACATGACTATAAAAAATAAGGCAACTGAATTTTTTTTTATCAGTTTCTAGAATCTTACAACCTTCTGTTGCTTTGTCAGATCCGTTGTATCAATAACAAAGAAATAAAACTAATTACAAGGACATGCAATCAAATGATACTTCTCAGGCCATGTTTCTGGTTTCAATAGGATTCTAATTCATAGGGATCATTGGCTACCAGGATGGTGCAAACATTTCACAAATTAAATAGTAAGTGACAATTTTTATCAAGCGAAAAAAGTTTAAAGAATTACTAGGCGTTTTCCCTCAAAGTGACTGTTTAGCACTAAAACCTGCCCACGCAGAGGTAAGGCATAAGAAAAAATTACCCCCCCCCCCTACCCTTTTATTTTAATTTTATTTCAAGAATAAGGGGGATGGGAGATTTTCAGTGCTGTAAAGGAACTTTGTGGGAAAACTAATATTCATTTAAAACACACATTTTGTTATGTAGCATAAAGCTTGATTCGTAAAATTGGAGTGACTTTTTAAATATATATATAATATAGCTTCTCTTTGATTCTATTACTTCCATCAGACATAAAAGTCCTTGTTGTACATTGAATACTTAATTTTTTTTTAAAGTTTTTTTTTCAAAGCAGAGTGTGCATAGTAACTTTAGGTAAATCATTAAAATAGTTAATTCTACTTCATTGATGTAAAATTCTTTATATTTGGATTTCTTTTTAAAACAGTTCATTTCATAATCTTCTTTCTGTTTAAATGCCTGTACAATTCTGTTATATCTCTGATATTTTTAATGACTTGATATTTGTACAGGTTAATATAGATATATTTTTAAGAATTGGGAGTTGTAATCAGAATGTATTCACACTATTTAATTTAGAAATAGACAGAGATAACTGTTTTCACATATTTTACCTGCAAGTAACATGGACTAGTATGCTTCTAAAGTATAGATGATAGCTTCTCATAAAGAAGTTTTTTAAGGAAATGAGTGATGCATGCTGCAACATACTTACAATAATGATTTAATAGTCTCACCTTATGTAAAGATCCACTTTAATGAAACTTTGGGACTTTATTACTATTGATTAAATTTACTAAAACTTTCACATTTTACTTTATAATACTTTACTTCTTTATAATTCTTTACCTTATTATTGCTGCGATATGTATAACTACTTATAATTATAATTTGAATTAAAATTGTCTAATATGCTTCAACAAATTAAAGCATGCATACATAGCCAAGCATAGTGAAAAAAACGACGAAAAGATATTCAAGAAGTAGATAATCATGTAAATCTTGACGAAAACTATTAATAAGCAGTTAAACAAAATCCGTTTCCCTCTTGGAATTTGTAAGTATGAAGCAGCTACGCCACTAACAAAGTTTGCCTCTTGTTTGTTGAGTAGAATTGTAGATCAATCTATATTCTGAAAAGTGCAAACTGTTTGAATTATGAGATGGTATAATTTATTCATAACTAATTATCTACCAAAATACCCCCAGAGTTTGTTTGGTATTTCAGTTTTCTAAGATTGGTACTTCTTTGACTCCCCCCCCCCCCATTCCCCCCTTCAGACAACCAAATACATGTTTTCTTATTCGTTGGCTTAAACACTTTGGCTACTTTTATTGAATTTTTATTGATTAACTCATTAACTTGAGTGTCCAAACGTTTCAACCATTAGTTTTAAACTACAGAAGAGGTAATTTTGTTTTTCTTCTTTAGGGTCGTTTATCAATTATTCGTTTTTTGTCTTATCCCTTTATATCCATGGATTCTATTTACGGTGGAAGATACTATTCTTTTTTTTTTACGGAGGATAATCAGTTTTTAAAAAAAGTATTAAAAGGAGGTAAACAATAAAATTTCCAACCTTTTTCTAGAGGAAAATGTTCAGAATTAAATTAACTTCCAACCATATTTGAATATTTAAATGTGAATGAATAGTGGGCATAAAAAGAGTTGTTTTCTTATCACAAACTTACAAAAGAATTCATTTCCTATTGAATATGTTTATAGTACTTACATAAAAGGAGCCACAGATCTGGCCAGGTTGAGACATTTAAAAACAGCATGAAATTTTTTTTTAAATGAGCCTTTTCATGGAAAATTAAGAATAATAGGGCATAAAAAAGCATAAAGCCGCAAACATAGCCTTCATCTTGACCATCAAAAAGTTTATGAGATATTTCAAATGGCCTGATTTATAAATTTAATCATTTAATCAGCTTGAACTTAAAAAACACTAACATCAAAAGCCAGTCTTAATATATCTGTTAAATAATAAAGTGGTGTATTTTATCACGCATTAAAAATATGTAAAATATGTCAAACACTTTGAGAAAGTCGAAGTGTTCAAAACTATCCTAGAATTTTTTTCATCTGTATGGAACACTTTAGGGGAAAAGTAATTCTTAAGATTGATATCTAAAATTTGTTGTGAAGTTTCCCGAAACCAAAAATGAGCTTTGTTTATACTTTAAAGCAAAGAACATTAAAGGCAACTATTTTAATTCTTTTTGACGCTTGTTTTATGTATATTAACAGGTTTTTAATATTTTTTACTCTAGTTCAATAACATAAATAAAAACATTTTAAAGTAAATAGATTAAGACAGAATGAAAACTACATATGAATCAAGTTATAACTTGTTCCTATACCTAATACACGAAAGTGAGTGTTATATCTAGATACATTTATAATAGTTATACATTACAGATAAAGAGATGCATGATATTTTTATGTTGTAAGAAAAGACATTTTAATATTCTTCTTTACAAGCCGAATATTTATTAATGGTAAAAATAAAATTATCACTGTAAAACATACATACAAATGTACACTTGTTATACTATACTAGTTATATACTTCGTTTTCTACAATTTGTGTAAACTAATTTTTGTATTTTTTTTCTCATTCCTTTTTCCATGAAATTAATGATTGATAGTCGGTAAATAAAGATACACTTATATATTCCCAGGAATCTTAAGTGATGAGACATTAACAATAAATTCATTTTGAACTCAAGTTAGGAAAAACAAAAAATCTCTTTAAAGATATTCTGGTTTGTACAATGAAATCAAGGTTTAGTAAGAAGATTCTTAAGTTGAGTCAACAATTGAGAGGGCATTACAATAAAACTTTGAACCCAAGCCCGTATATTCCACAAAAATCAAGAAAGTTCAATAGAAATGTTTAGAGTTGCTACCTTTTAAGACCAGGGAGGAATATCAACTCTACTATCAATTAGGCTTGCATTAGAGTAAAGAAGCCTTTGGTACCATTTGGCATGAAAAAGGGAAGGGGGTAGGGTATATGGTATCTTTTTTTGACATTCTAGTTTTGCTGGGTGCATATTTTGAAAGTGCTTGTGAGTCAGGTATGCAAGGCAATACAAACATTCAAACATGAAGAGGGACAAGTTAATTTGATACAATTACCCTAAAACATTAAATGCAACAGGAAATCCATTGAAATGACAATGTTGAAAGTCTTTAAATAAATCTTAATAGTTAAACGTTTTGATGGGAAATATTTATTTATAAAAAAAAGATTAAATAACAAACAGCACAGTATTGAACTCAAGAAAAAAGTTTTTAAGGATTTTGTTGTATTTTGTATCCTATGTTGATTTATCAAGATATATCATGATATATACTTTCATTATAAACTTTATTTCCTATCACTATAGAGGGAAAAGTATTCAAAAACTTTTTCAACTTATGAAAAAAAATCCTAAAATTGATATTGAATTTTTTTCATATGAAAGGGAATAATGTGTACTTAATCACATTGCACAATATTATGTTGTAATTGTAACTGGGTTGTCATATACAATTACAAAAGCTTGCAGGGAATAAAAAAGATTGAAATAATGAGCTTTTAATTAAGCAATAATTTTTACCTTTATCAATCAAAAAGGAAACTTTATATAGCTAACATCTATTTTTAAAGGTTAATTTAAAATAGTTTATAGAAAATTTACTTGATAATTATCTAAATATGATTTTTTTCTAGAAAACTTATCCAATACTGGTAATGTATATTGTATATGGATGATATTGAGATGTAGATATTTGATGTAATACTTTTACCATTTTTAAATGATAAATGTGCTCATCATTTCATGATCATGCAAGAAAATTAGACAGCTTGCTTTTAGAAAAACTTGTGGCTCAATTTAAAGTCTATAGTGGCTCCACCACAAGCCTTTAATGGCTTTCTAGGGAAAAGGATTTTAGTAATACCTTACTTTTTATGAGATAGATATTTTTATAAGATTTGCCAAAAATAATGCATTTTGTCAGATTTAAATAATATATAAAAGTTAAATAAGAATATTTCTACACACATAACCTAAAAGTTTCCTATCACTGTAAAAAAAATTAAAGGTGTCCCAGAAGATTTTCAGATTTGTATGAAAACCAGAAGAAATATGAGAAAATACACCAAATTTACTTTTTTAAGATTTCATTTCAAAAAAGTGATTGCAATGATAGGTCATGTTTAATCTGTAATAATAAATAAGTTTTTTTCTCTTGTATATTGAACTTTTTGGCCACAAGATAACACTAGATAACTCAAAAGAAGTAATGATTTTTTACTATGATTTTATGTCATTTATAAATATTATGGAAGATTAAAACGTGACATATTATATAATCATAAAGCATGCAGGTCTATGAAAGCAAAAATATGTTTTTATAGTGTAACTTACTTTGGAATGATAATTCTTTCTGTAATCCATTGAAATCAAACATGGTATGGGAAAAGAATTTCAATTTCATTAAAAGTTGAGTGGATAGTTTTTATTTTACTTTTGTGTGCCCTAACAAAATTATGTGATTCCAAAATTAAATATAGGCTGATAGTTAACAACTAATTGTTGTTAACTATCAGCTGTTTTCCACAAAGAGCATGTTGAGCACTGATAATAAACCCCCTTATTTTCAATTTATTCTAACAATAAAAGAGGGGGTTGGTTATCAGTGTTCAACATGCTCTTTGTGGAAAACAGCTGATAGTTAACAACAATCAGCTGTTAACTATCAGCCCCTGAATTTAATCTACTCCTGATTACACTTGATTCGCTAATGGTTCATTTGATATATTCAGCATTTTCCTTGGTATATAATTATTAATAAAGTCTGTATGTGATAATCTTTACTTAACTGGGTAAGTTAAAACAAAAGTTTGAATCAAGTTCAAAGTTCACGTTAATCACATGTCTTGGTGAAATATTCATTTTTACATACTTTTGAGTTATTCATCATAGAAAATAACTTTTTAAAGAACATATTTCTTTTGCCATGTGAAATTATTATAGTTGTGTGAGAAAAATCATGTTTTAAACAGATTTTTATTCAGTTTTTTACTTAGTGAATATGGGCGCATGAATCACAATCACTTTATGCAATGTCTTTTGCCAAGCAATATTAATATTATTGACAAAGCAAATAAGTATTGAATCAGCTTGCATTGTAAGCTACTAAATATAAAAACTAACCTTGCTTTACAGGCAGTCTTGTGTCTTCAGCCTGGGCATTAACATCTCTTGAGTGCTGCCTGATTGCATATCACATTCCTAATTTAAGCAAGGGTATTTCATATTTCTGTTCTTTCCATTTAAGGATTTCATTTAATTTTCATTTAGTTTTAAAGGTGACTACTTATAAGTTTATCCTTTGATTAATGGTTATGTAACCATCCTTTTAATAAGGTGGAAAGAAACTTTGATTATGTTTATGCAAAGTAGGAAATAAGAGTACTACTTGATGGTTAAGTATCTTAACATGATCAATATCATGGGGAATAGTTGATTTTAATTTAGGTTGCTAAGGTTATAAGGGGGAATGAGCTATTGTTATATTAGCCAGCTGTGAGAAATATTTTATTAATGTATGCAAGAATCTCTTACAATATCCATGTATTATAAATCCATAATTATTCATACATTTTAAACAACCAACCCTTTGATATGTAAAAGCTTAGCTACTTGTGGATGTTAGCATCCTTACCAAAGAAATTTACTTAAACCAATATGTATAAAAAGATTGTTATAAAAGAACGCAGAAGTCCAATCATATTCTGCAGGTGTTCTAGGTTAGGAACCTTGGTTTCATGGCCCAACTGCTGAACTTGAGGGACAATGAAATTATCGAAACTTCTCTAAACTTCTCCATGAATATTCTATTTTATTTACATAATAGAATAGTTTCTAAATTTTATTTAGAATAATAAAATCTTGGGTTGTATAAGATTACTTTCTTTTACGTTTTTACCGTTAAAACATAAATCACCTTTATAAAAAAAATAACAAGATGGTTAAGTGTGTAGTGTAGCAAAGGATCTCGCTAACCGCTGAGGTTCTACTTTACAGCAAAGCTTTTCATAGGTCCAGAGACCCGAAAGTTTTGAAAATATAAAAAAAATTGGGTGCTTCGCGTCATGGTTCAATGACCTTTTTTTTTAAAGAATAATTAAAATTTTGCAAGCTGTCCACAGCCAAAAATCTGTAGCCTCAGTTGCCCAATGAATAAGACTGAAAGCCAATAGTTCAACTGCTGTCGAGCCATGAGGTAAATTCTTAAAAAACTTTTGCCCCACTAAAATCAGTTTGCCCCACTAAAATCAGTGAGACAATCTAAAAATCTAGAGGGGATAATTTTGCCTCACTAAAATTTTAGTGGGGCAAACTGATTTTAGTGGGGCAAAAGTTTTTTTTTAAGAATTCACCTCTGCTTTAAGCTACAGGAACAACAATTATGAAGTATATATTTTTACTTATTACTATACACTTATCTTTAAATATGACCTAATTTGGATATCCTCTGTGGTAATAAAAAAATAAGTTATCTAATTATTATATCTTTATATATGAACCATGGGCGAGAAAAGAAATAATAAGTATACACCCTCATAGCTGGAACAAAGACAAAGCTTCTATTAAGAAAATATTGTTATGAGGTTAGTGAGATTTTAAGTTTCATCCGGTTGGTAGGAAGACGTCGTTTTACATTATTATTATCAGGATTGTTATTAGCTTATTTTATTTATTTTATTTTGACAATGACCTTATCCTCTAAAACTCCTTACTTTACTAAGTTATTGACTGTATTTCAAGATATTTGTTATTTCAAGGGCTTTTTTAGGAATTTTTGTTGTCAAGTATCCCTCTTAAAATATCATGGTAGAAAATTAAGAGGTCTAATTATCAAAATCTCTGTCAATGCCAATAGTTTGAATTAGTTTTGATAAAATTTGTTTATCTCCTTTCTGCTAATATCTATCAAGCTTAATTTCTCAATAATATTATTTAGAGGAGTGATGTAAGTTCATGAATACAGCAGTACATGGGCAATAATTTAACAGAAGGTTGGTGCCAGGTATAAGGTATAACTAACATGTGAAATAAATGAATAATATTTAGAGGCAAATGGAGAGGTGGTCAATTTTACTATATGTTGCCCCCCAACGGCAGCTGAAAACAACGTATATGTTCATAAGCTGTGTTGGGGCTGCTGAAAAGCTGTAACCAAAAACTGACTGAATTCTAATAAGATATTTTGTAATTTCAGCGGATTTTTTTTGGGGGGGGGGGCGAACATTAAGAAATATTTTTTTTAAAAATTAATTCAGATGTTTTTTATCCTATACTTATTTATCCTATCTATAATACAAAGTAGAATGATGTCTGTTAGTCCGTCTGTCTGTCCGTCTGTCCGTCCCTTGAGATCTTGGTAACCACTGAACTGATCGGATTCTATTTTTCAGGGAATATACCTACTGGTCCTGTGGTGGTTTTCATCAGGTACCTAATTTTTTTTATTTATCTAAAATTTGTAGTGGCACCTCCAGAGGTAATCATTTTTTTTTTCTTTAATTACCTCTTGGGGCAAAGTCCCTAGAATCTAGGGGCGAAGCCGCTAGTACCTATATATAACGAATAAAAATGAGCATTTTATTAACATCCGTAGCTAATCAGATCAAAATAAAATTATTTGTTTTACAACTTTATGAACAAGGATAACAAAATCCATAAGTAGCAAAGAACAAAATATAACTTTTAGTAAAACATAACATTAAGGGACTGATGGGAATAAGAAGAATTTTTAGAAATTTCAAAAGTCATATTCAATACAAATGCTGAGAAAATAAGAAGCTATCTAAAGAACTGTTTTTCCATATTTCTCATTTGTGATCACTCCATGTATATGAATCTCTATTGTGTAGGTATATCGGTAATGATATTTTGTTAATTGGCCCCTACTGCGTCAGCTTATTATAAATTTTTAGATCAACACAAGTATTATTTACTTTAATACAGCATTAATACCAAAAAATAAACAAACAAAAATTAAGGATTTACTTATTGAATAATGTAGGTTTATCATAAAATTAAGATATACTCATATCTTCCTTAAGTTATTACAAGACAATTACTTATGTTAAGTTGGTAATTATTTTGATGTAATTCTACAAACAAACGTCTTGTTACTTAGACTTAGATTTCAGTAGTTTAACCAGTGCTCGGGCCTATCTTGAGTTTCTAAATTCTAGCCGAGGATTTTTCAAAGCCATGATGTTTTTTATTTCTGATCCACTATATTTGCAACAAATCCGGCCTCTTTATCAGTAATTTGTAGAAAATATAGGAGAATCCACAAATACATATATTTATATAAATATTTTATAAATCAGTAAATTGCAAATATATCAATCCAATTTTCTTTATATAATCAATTTACAAAATATATGTATCTTCTTTTTTATATTTTCTCTTATTTATCATTTTCATTTATTACCAATTTATTTATTTATAAAGTGGCTACTTTATACTAGTTCGGGTCAGTCTGTCACACAGATATCGGTGATATCAAAATATTCTGTAACTTTTTGCTCTCTTTTCTACAGTTTTTATAGATAATTTGTGAAGAAAAATTATATCTCTGTTTATTTCTAAAATAGAATTATGTATTAATTATCTATCTATCCAAAAAAGGAAATTATTGTATCTTTCCGTTAACGGTTTAAAACGTAAGAAAAAAATATTTATTTCTCGCATCGTATTATGAACAGCTTTCCGCGGATATAGAAAGTACAATTATGAGATTAAAACCAGTTTTTTAGCCCCTAGGTGCCGAAGGCACCGGCTAAAAAACTGTTTTTTCGTATGGATGAGAACCGGTTCTTATCCACCGGATTCGAATGAATTCGAGAATAGTTATTTCTCGTATCGTATTATAAACGGCTTTCCGCGGATATTTGTATGTACATGATTGTACATTTCTATATTCGTAGAAAACTGGATATAATACGATGCTAGACATAGTTTTTTCGTATGGATGAGAACCGGTTCCTATCCACCGGATTCGAATGAATACGAGAAAAAGATTTATAATGAAATTAAGTAGAGAAATTATTTATACCTTACTACCTTTTATATCTAAAGAGAATATTTTCCTAATATAAAATAAGATTGAATTTATATAAGAGCTCTTAACTTTTTCCGTATTTTTTTTTTGTTGCTGCAGATGGACCATTAGAAAATCCCCCCCCCCCCCCCACAACTAGACATAATCAATCTCATACTTTAATGGTAATAAAAATTCCCCTTAAAAACTACCTATATCATTCTATTTATCGGGAACAATCTTAACCTTATATAAAAGTAACAGTATGTTTGTCTTATGTGTGTACCTAATCGATGAACCTGTATGGTCCAAAGAAACTTCTAATAGGTCCTGGGAATGTTTATACTATTTTGGGAAGGAAAACACCACTCTCCTAAGAGATCTCATTCCTAAAGAGAGTTTAGAGTCAGAATGGTAATTTAAAAAAAAACTTTGAGAAAATCTAACTTTCCTTTTTATCTTAGTAATTCAATTTGACAAATTATTTCCTAATTTTACTCAACATATCATTTCATGAAGATTATTTAATAAAGTTTGTGTAATGTTTTTTTATTAGGCAAGGACAATTAGTAATTTAAAAGACTAACAGTTGTGCAGTAGTATTTAAATTGTTAAGTATAAGTTTTCAGTAAAATATACTAAAATATGAAATTTTATTTTTAAAAATTCCTAATAATTCAATAAAAAAAGATATTTGAAAAGTGTCAGGCGAGGACAGAAGTATGAATATTCAGATCAACCCAGGAAGGGAGACTGTAAATTACACTACTATCCAAAGTTGTATAATCACGTTAATTAAATCAAGGACTTTAGGTACTTCTAAAAATTGTTGGTTGGTTGGTTCAAAACTAGCAGTGTCCAAACTGTTTATTATTATTTGGGTTGTAAATTCATTTGTTGTCCATTGTCTTCTCCCTTTATATTCCTGCAATGAACCCAATCAAGAAAATAGCTGAATTGGAAGTGAATTTTTTAGAAGCTAAGTATGTAGTCAATTGTAATAAGACACTATATGAAAATTACATTTTATAATATACTGAAATGTAAAGAAGTAAATCAAATTTTATTTATGTACAAAAGTCATATAAATTCAGGGAAAATGCTATGATAGAAAATGTGATGTCTATTGTATACATCCAATTTAGATTTACAAAATTCTACTTTTTGAAAAAAATAAGTTATTGAAGGAAAAGTTTTGACCCTGCAATTGTGTACATCACGATCAAGATTCAATAAAACCAACGAATGACCGAATTTTAATAAAACTTTGAGACCTTTATAATTTACAATATAATCTCCCCTTCCTTCCTGTAGATATTAGAATTATTAAAGATCTTGGCGTTTTCTCTCTTTTGAATAAGGAAACTGTTAGTCATGAGTAATGCAGCTAGAAGCAAAAAAGTGAATTATCTCGGCATAACAAATACAACAAATTATAAACACATTAATCAGAATAATTTTCGTTTTTAACCATAAAAATCAAAATAATAAAAATTCCGATTTTTTTGGCTGATTGTCAGAGAGACAATTAAACAACCTGACGGATCATTATTAGAAAGTAGCTGAGCAACTAAAAAACAGTAAACTTATAGATTGTAAAATTGTAGAAGATCTTATAGCGTATAATGATGTTTAGTGAATTTAAAAGCTGACACAGTTATATGCAAAATTATAAATAGATTAGTCTAACTCACATTAGTCTGATCTTCTTGGAGACGTAATAAATTCCTAAGCTGTCTGTAATATTTAACCTCCAAGTATATAATAGTTTATATTTCACTAGCGACTTCGCCCCTAGCCTCTAGGGGCGAAGCCCCAAGAGGTAATTAAAAAAAATTATGAACGTGCCTATTGTAGGAATCATTACATCTTCTACTACCTAAGCTACCAGTAGGTATATTCCCTGAAGAGTAGAATCCAATCAGTTCAGTAGTTACCGAGATCTTAAGGGACAGACGGACAGACAGACATCATTCTACTTTGTATTATAGATAATATTACTAGAACAGCATACAGTAGATGAATAATAATACCAAATGACATCTGTGCTAACTAAGCCGCTGTTTTTATTGAGCGGTCACTTACTGGATAAGAAGCCGTACTTACAACCGTATTGATTACCCCAACTCCCCCACCTTGTATTTAAAAAAAAAATATTTTTTGTCACCACCTTCCCCACTCAAAACACTCGAGAAAACTCAACACCCTATATCAACTCTACAAAAAATAAAAAGCTCGGACGTCCTCCCTCTATTTTACTATTAATATATTCTTTCTTGTTATTAAATGGACATTTTCAAGAAAATCATAATACTATTTAATACTTTATTTTCTTTTTGTTCTAAAGAAATGAATAGAATTGATCAAGAACAAGATTAATTCTTTTTACCCGAAAAAGTTTATGATAGGTACATCACTGTGTGGCTATTCTATATGTAGCGAAGCTACTCTATAATTTAAAATATCCGTCCGTCTGTAGGTAAGACATGTTTTTTTTGGAAAAGTGATTTTCTCGGCTAATATTCAAGATACCTAGACAAACTTCACTTTTTAAACATTATATTGGATTCAAGATTTTACCTCCTTTTTTCACGAAAAGGTTTAAAATTATTTCATATTCTTAAAAGTAGACATATTGACACCAGTTTGGAAAAATAACACTTATCATGTTGTAAAAATTCTGAACAAAGGATCAGTATGTATGTTATTTTGTTTAGAATTGTAAACTTCTATTGAAATGTTTTGTTTTGTTGTCTGGTTACATTATCTTTGAGAAAGCCCAATCTGTCCCGATTTTGTATCACTTTTGAAAAGTGCGATTCCTGTGACGTCATATAAAAAGGGAAGGGGGGAAGAAAATCTCTTCCCTTTCCTCCCATCTCTTTTGAAGAGATTTTCTTCCCCCCTTCCCTTTTTTTTCCCGAAACGTATATGACGTAAATGGAATCGCACTTTTCAAAGTTATACAAAATCGGGACAGATTGGGCTTTCTCATTATTTTTGCTTTACATTGCTTGTCTGTTGAAAAAGAGACAAGTAGGTGCGACTTAAAATATGTTTTAATCTGCTGATACTGCTAAAAGAAAAACCTTAATTCAAACAATTTAAACTTACATGTGATAAAAAAAATTTAAAACAAAAAAAACTAAAAAATATTAGTTTTTCTTATGGACATTTACATATACTTAAATATTTAGCATTTGCATTAGAGAGTTGTATGAAGAAATAGATAGAACTTTTTAAGAACAACCAAAGGCTTCTTTGCCTTAACATTAAGTAAATAAACCTATTTCTATTGAACATTTAAAACTTTGTTTAAGAAAAGATTTAGCTTTTTTCATGTAACTATTTGTCTCTTCCTCAAATTTACTTTACTCAAACTTATAGAAATATTCCTGTATTTTGTTGATGGAACATACAGACTCCCCCCTCCCCCCCCCCCCTCCACAAAGGAGCCAGCACTATTATATAATACAAAGTAGAATGAAGTTTGTCCATCCGTCTGTCTGTCCGTCCGTCCGTCTGTTCCTTAAGATCTCGGTAACCACTGATCCAATTGTATTCTACTCTTCAGGGTAAATACCTATTGGTCCTGTGGTGGTTTTAAGCTATTTTTTTTATGTTTTTATATATTTTTTATAAATTTTTATATTTTATATATCTTTTATACTTTTTCATACTTTTTTTTGTAATTTTAATTATTTTTCTTCTTTTTAAATTTCTTTTCTTCTTTTAAACTTTGTTTTATCAAATTCAAAAAGATTGCGAAACCTTCCTTCTCCTGTAGGGGCGAAGCCCCAAAAAGGCTAATGGCAAAGGAATTTTTAAAAACATTAAAACATAAAAAACAAGAAAAAATCCGAAGGTTTTAAATAATATAAATCAATAGAAATAAATGTAAAAAGTTATAAAGAGTTATAAAATGTTACAAAGAGTTATAAAATGTTATAAAGAGTTATAAAAAGTTATAAAAAACAGGAAATATCTAAAAAAAAATGCAAACAAAATTTTCAAAATTCTCCCCTGAACCTTCAGGAAAAAAGCCCCTAGAGGATAGGAGCGAAGCCGCTAGTATATATAAATTGTGTAGCAATGTAAACTATCAGCTTAAAATAAAGTGCTCATAAACCTTTTATAGTATTGATAAAAAAGTTTTTAAAAAATATTTATAAAATTAAATTAATTTTAGTTGACCGTCCTTCTAATGGACCGAGGTGTATTTACCCCACCCCCCCCCCTAAAAATAAGCAGATATAAGCTATATGTAGAACTGATAGCGGAAAAAAGGAAAAACCTAACTTTTACTTTCTTATCTTTAATTAGAAATGAACAATCTTTCCTGGAGAAGCAAGAGTAAGAACAGGTAATTAGTTCCAACACTTGGAGCCTTTTATAAGGATAGGGATAGCTGTTTTCAAAATCTTGAAGTTTATACTTAAAGATTAAATTAAGGGGTTCCTTATTTATTGGTACGTTTAAATTCAAAATTTTAAATTTGTTGAAAAATCTTTACTAATCTTTCTTTCACCAAAAATGAAAAAAAAAATTTTTGTTACAGGGGTGGGGGAAGGTGATAATGCTATATAAGTATTTTTGATCTACGGGTATGGATGCCTAATGTTTATTTACTATTTTGGAGTGGAGGCAAATTTGAACCCTAATATGAAATATTATGGAAAGGGTGGAAAAAAATGACGCATTTGATAGTGCAGCCAATCTATGTCTATTCAGTATCATCATCAAAAATCAGTTACAACTATAGGTATTCCATTTTTAGTAGCGAAGCTACTCTATAATTCACTTTGTATGTCCGTCAGTCAGTCAGTCCGTCAGTAAGTCCGTAACGCTATGGGGGAAACGTGATTTTCTCGAGTCCTAATAAAGATAGACAGCAGAAATTTTTAGTGAAAACTCCTATGATATATGCGCATCTAGTCTATATGTTGTTTTGTCCGTCTGTCTATTAATTGGAATGCTAAATCGATTCCTAGATTTTTAAGTTTTTGTAATTTTTTCGATTCCTGTTCAAGATAAACGGCTAGAATTTCCAGGAAGTAAATAAATTCACGTTTTACATATTTCCATCAAATTTTATTAAGATGCCTTTATTGGTTGGGGTGCTAGATTGATTCCTAGTTTTTCAAGTTTTTGTGTTTTTCTCAACTCCTGTCCAAGATAAACGATTGGATTTTTTAAAAGCGAAGCTTTTCTATAATTAGGGTCGGTCCGTCCGTCCGTACGTCCGTCCGTCCGTACGTCCGTCCGTCCGTCCGTCACGGATAGCTTTTTTCGTTAATTTAGACATGTTAGAATTATCCTATCGCTTTCAAATTTTGCATGGTGATTCCTTTAGTAGTTAGGTACGATTTAGAAAGCGTAGCAACTCTATAATCATTACCAAAATGTCCGTACGTCCATTTTAAACATGTTGATGTTTTTACTTTTTTGAATAGCTTTTTTCGTTAATTTTAGCATGTTAGAATTGTCCTATTGATTTCAAATTTTGCATGGTGATTCCTGTAATAATTAGGTACGAGTTAGAAAGCGTGGCAACTCTATAATCATTACCAGAATGTCCATACGTCCATTTTAAACATGTTGATTTTTTTACATTTTTAACAACAACTTTGTATGTGACCTAATTATCCGATTGGTCTGATTTTTGGTATACTGATTCCTGGGACAACAAAGTACAATATTATAAGCGAAGCAACTATATAATCAAGTCCTAAAAATGTAAGTATGTCCATAATCATTATCCTGTATCAAGCAGTTTTTTAACAAATTTACTTACAATTTTGCTTTGACTCTTATACATTCGCATTCTGATTATTCAGTTCTGACATCATACAAGTCACAAAGGCTCTAGCTTCTTATAAAAGCGGGAAGTTTGTAAATTTTTTACTCAAGACACTAAATCGTTACAATTTTCATGAGAAATACGCATTTTATAAGGCATACAAAACGCTCTAATTTTCGTTCTATTTAACGTAATTTTGTAATTTTTTTTGCTGGTTATTTCATTTTACATATACTTTTATCATTTTATCAAAAAAAAATTTATCTTTTTTCATCATTTTTTGGAGAAATTAATGCTTAAACTAAGGGTATCTTTAAACGCAAAATTGACGCACTTAGAATAAAAAATGCGTATTGAGTACAAAGGGGGGATAATTTCAAGTCATGCATGTTCCAAAGATATCTTTTTTTCCATAAAATTTTAATGTTTAGTCCACCGGAGATTACCCTGAAAATCATATATCAATTTAGGAAGGTAATTTTTGTAGAATAGTTACTGAATTTACAACTTTATGTACACTAAAAGTATAGTTAAGATCAAAGGCGTGCAAAAGGTTGGTGTAGGGGTTGTTTACACCACCCTTGTAAAATTAAGGGGGATGGATACACCTCCCTAGGTGTCCACCCATGTCCACCCTCTTGACAAGAGCCTACACCCTCAGATACACCCCTCTATAAATTCCAAGGGGGTGTAAAGGAAATAAATTTACACCCCTTAAAATAAAGAGTGGGGGGGGGGGGTGTTTAAGGCAGGTGTATAAAATTAAGCCACTGATTAAGATAATTCTATGCTATCTATTTTTAGATAAATTAATCATTAATTTCCAGACTTAACTAAAAAAAATCTTGCAATATTCTGTACAACTGTACTGTACAAATTTTAATCAGTAAATAAAAGTGATTGACACAAGAAGGAGCTCTCATACATATGTAATTAAACCACAGTTAATACCTCTAAAGATCTTGATTGATATGTATTTATAACTTTTAATATTGTTTACAATAGTGATTAAAGTTAATGTTGGGGAGGGAGATATTTCCCAATCCTCTTTTTAAAGTTTGTAAAAATGTATTACTTATGTAATGAAGTCTTGGTGACATACTTAAATAAACTATCCTTGATTTTGGTTAAAGAAAGCTGTTAAAAGTTGTAAGTGTCAAAAAATTTAGGTGGTTATAAATTAATGGAATATAACCTGATATTATTATCATTTATGTACAAAAAGATTATAGATACAGTATTACACTTTTTTTCATAAGTAAATTGGATAATTTTTTTTATTTTTTATTGCAACACAAGGTTATTTGTTTATCTCCTGGTACAAGATTCAACATTATTATTAGTTAAATCTAATTTTCTATTGAAACAAGCATTCAACCATTTTTACAGTATTATCGATTTTAATATGAATTATTAAATATGTATTATTAACCCTTAACAGTCGGGCCCCTTGCCGCACCTTAATCGGTTGGTGATGGGGTGGGCGTTCAACGCTCCCCCCCCTATTATCTCAGTTCCTATTAGACCTAGAGGGCTAAATCTTTTTTTTGTGCAAGTCCCCTGTTTGATAATAAATTTCCGACCTTTTATAAGTCAAAGTCAATTTTTGCTTAGTTTACCTTTTTATTTAACAACCTTTTTTACTTAAAAATTTTAAACGGCTGTAATTTTCTTATTTTTGAAGCTAGAAGAACAATTTTTTTACAGAAAATGTTTATCTTTAAGTAAATTTTATATTAGAAATATCAAATATAAATTTCAGCGGCCGCAGCAGGCAGTCAGCAAGGAAAACGGCTGCGGATCTCTATGAAATTTAGATATGTTATGTTGACATATAAGGAAAGCTTACGTTTAAAAGGGGGACGTAACTGAAGCTTTTTTGATGCTGGGGGGGGGGGGGGGGGTTCTCCGGAACCACTTGATGAACCATGCAAATTTTTTGGACTTAAGCTTTTAGGGGTATGAACATCTTATGGTTCCAAAGTCAACCCCCTACCCCCATCCCCTAGCCCCCTGGGGCTCAAAACCCCCCTAAAAATGAACATAACCTTAATTTTCTCAGAAACCATTTGACCAATAGGGATGATTTCTTAAACTTAAGCTTTTATGGTTATAAACTAACTTCTAGTTTAGAAGTCACCCCCCTGCCGCCTACTCCTAGCCCTCCGGGGCTCAAAAAAACCCTAAAAATGAACCTAACCTTAATTTTCTCAGAAACCATTTGACCAATAGAGATGAATTCTTAAACTTAAGCCTTTATGGTTATAAACTAGCTTTTGGTATAGAAGTCACCCCCCTGCTGCTAACCCCTAGTCCTCCGGGGATCAAAAAAACCCATAAAAATGAACCTAACCTTTATTTTCAAGGGGGTGACTTATAATCTAGGAGTTAGTTTATAATCATAAAAGCTTAAGTTTAAGAAATCATCCCTATTAGTCAAATGGTTTCTGAGAAAATTAAGGTTAGGTTCATTTTTAGGATTTTTTGGAGCCCCAGAGGGCTAGGGGTTGGCGGCAGGGGGGCGACTTAAAATCTAAAAGTTAGTTTATAACCATAAAAGCTTAAGTTTAAGAAATCATCCCTATTGGTCAAATGGTTTCTGAGAAAAAAAAAGGTAGGTTCATTTTTAGGGTTTTTGGAGCCCTGGAGGGCTAGGGGTTGGCGGCAGGGGGTGACTTATAATCTAGGAGTTAGTTTATAATCATAAAAGCTTAAGTTTAAGAAATCATCCCTATTGGTCAAATGGTGTCTGAGAAAAATAAGGTTAGGTTCATTTATAGGATTTTTTAAGCCCCGGAGGGCTAGGGGTTGGTTGCAGGGGGGTGACCCCCCCCCCCTGACTGATTAAGGTGCGGTAAGGGGCCCGACTGTAAGGGGTTAATTAAGTGAATCAGTCTGTTAGACCAATGGTAGAAACTCAGCAGATAGACGAGACAGACAGACAGGCAAGAAGAATGATCAAATTACAGTTTGACCATAATAGACAATTCATTAAATAAAATCCAATAGAGAACCTGTGAATGATCAGACAGATGGAGGTATAGACAGACAGACGGACAGACAGACAGTTTTTGAGGCATTAACAAATTAGAATTAGGCTATGCTAGATGATTCATTGAAATCCGAAAAAGAGGCAGTTAGACAGATAGACTGACAAGTGGAGTGACAGACAGACAAAAAAACAGACAGACAGAGGGACAGACAGACAAATGGGTATTGCCTAAAAACAGTTTGGCTGCTATATGAATCATTAAAACCCACCATAAAAAGAAATTTACATTAGTTTCATTATTTCGATACTCAACGCCCCCCCCCCTCCCCAACTCAAAGGGGTTTATTATTTCTTAAAACCAATAAGTGACTTCTCAGCATAATAAAATTGAAAATACTTTTTATTTCATCAATTTATCTTAAATAGAACGAAAGTTATAATCATTTTATTGTCTACAAGAAAAATGCTTTGAGTAAAAATCAACCTAATTGTCAGTAAAAACGTCATATTTATGCATATTTACACAGTAAATAAATTTTAAAATTGTATTCTATTGTAATGAATAACTTAAGGGGGTTGTATGAATTATAAAAAAACCTAAAAAAAAACCTAATTTGGTTAAATTAGTCCACGTAAAGATTGATTTAGTACAGTACGTATGAATAAGTTGTCAATTTCCTGCCAGAGTCCTTGTGAAGTGTTAATGTCCGTTTTTTATAAAAGCCTACTACATAATTTGTATGTTAGATATAAAATAGCCTTTTTTTATATCTAACTTTCAACAAAGTATAGCCAAAAGGCATAGTAAATCTAAAATAAATCTTGCTGGGTCAGATACAAGTTCAATATTACTTTTAAGCATTGCCCCCCCCCCCCCCCCCCACCCCGAACTTGATAAAAATCATGTAACCTGTACAATTACATACAAGTATCTTCTTTTTCTCAAGTTAGCACAGTTGTTTATTCCTTTACAATATTTTTAATGTAAAATACGACTTTAATTTTCAATATCCAACGGCTGTTAAATACTCAAAAAAATGTATACATGACTAAGAGTTTTAAAATGATTATTCATACAAAAAATGTAACAATAGGCACTTACAAAATTTTCAAATTTGAATTTAAGTTTGAAATTAAATCTTATTCTTTGCACCAAATATATTCACAAACATCAACAAGAAATATGAAATTAACGGCAGCAGATTAATATTATCAAACCAACGTTGCTGTTTCTATGTCAGAAATACAGTGTTTTTTTTGTCAAAATTATTGGTTTGGATGTAAATTTGACAGTTATTTGATATATTTTAAAGGTATGGTGACAAATATACATCTAACAATGGCATTTAAACATCTAAAATTGTCAATTATACATCTATTTTTAAGAACTAATAAAGTAACACTTTTGATATGGGTCTATCTTCAAGATTTTAAGTTTTAAGATGATTTTGTCTTTTTTATAAAATGTAAATTAATACTTTGACTCTGTAGAGACTTCGCACTTTTGATGAATATTTCTTTATAAATTTTAGAGTAGCATTAGACATAAAATTACATTTTTAAAATTTGCTTATTTAACAATTTAATTATGTTTATTGAAAAAGTGAGATTTTAAATTTGCATAGCTAATATCTTGTTCAAGTAGTTGTCAAGTTTTAAATAAGATATCTATAATACAAAGTAGAACGATGTCTGTCCGTCTGTCTGTCCGTCTGTCCGTCTGTCTGTCCGTCTGAAGCTTAAGATCTCAGTAACCACTGAACCGATTGGGCTCTACTCTTCAGGGAATATACCTACTGGTCCTGTGATGGTTTTAAGCTATTTTCTTGGGGGGTGGGACACCCCCAACCCCCCAAAAAATGAAAAATACCCCCCCCCCCAAAAAAAAATTTTTTTTTTACTTTTTCTTTTTAAATCTAAAATACAAAAAATTAGGTTGATCAAACCTCTTGGGGCAAAGCCCCTAGAGGCTAGGGGCGAAGCCGCTAGTTTCATATAAAATGGGAGAGAATAAAAGATAATACACATATACATAGACAAAAAAATAGACAATCCTTATAATAAAGTAAGAGGATGTTTGTCTGTCTATTTATCTGTCTCTACCGAAGGATCATGTAACTGCTAAACCGGAATAGTTCTCTTTTATAGGGTAGTTTCTCATAGGTCCTGCTAAGATTTATAACTATTTAGGGAGAGGCCTCTAGGGGCATAGCCGCTAGTAAAAGTAAAAGTAAAAATAAATATAAGTCTACAATGCAAAGTGATATAATGCCTGTCTGTCAATCTGTCTAACGCACAACATCAAACTTATACAAGGACTAGCCAATTCTTTTTATGGGGAAGGAGGAGTTAAACACTCGAAAAGTGGGTAAAGTGTTTTAAATTAAGCTGATTTTTTTAAATAAGGCATTTGCAACACAAGGTTTTAAAGGTTTTAGGGTAAATTCAAAGTTTATTAGAAAAAATAAAGTATGATTTTAAGGGAGGCATTTTATTAGTCATGAGTTTTTTTCTACCAATACGATTGTTGAAATCTTTTTTTTCCATTAAAAAAAATCTATATTAAAAAAATAGGTCTTGGATTTAACTATCCCCTCCTCAAGTACCCCTCTAGGGGTGTAGGCGCTGGTAAATAAATAAATTACGATTTAACAAGAACATATTAAGCGGTCACGCTGAATTTTTATTAACCCTTACAGATCGGGGGGGGGGGGGGGGGGGTCATATTGACCCCCCCCCCTCTATTTTTTCAATGTCATTTTTTTTGTAGGTAAGATAGAGAGTTGTGACTTTAT
Source organism: Acartia tonsa (assembly GCF_053477335.1). Lineage (NCBI taxonomy): Eukaryota > Metazoa > Arthropoda > Copepoda > Calanoida > Acartiidae > Acartia > Acartia tonsa. The sequence continues at coordinate 32,869,928 of NC_137261.1, forward strand.
GACTTTTTAAGTTTAGTAATTATACGTCGGCAAGAGTTGATTTTATTAGGATATCTGGTCTGTGTCGGTCGTGGTGTCCGGTCAAAGTCGGTTGGGTAGCACCAAAATTTAAAAAAATTCTAAATAAATCTTAATTTCTCAATTATGACTTTGTATATAAGGTAGAAACCTAAAATTTTTTTGGTGAATGAGAAAAGTGGTGTTATTACCGTTTGACCGCACCCTGACCGACTTTATGACCGATTTTTGTCCGGCTTTTACTACAGACATATATAATGAATATCGTGGCTTCTATTACAGCTAGAGACCTATAAATTTTTTTGGTAAATCCTTGAGCAATAATTAACAGATAAAAATATTAATTGGCGCCGCCAACCGCCGTTTTACCGCCGTAACCGCCGAAAATGGCGGTTTCAGTTATTTGCCGTTTTTTGGCGATGATCAGAAAAAGTAATTTTTTTGTTATGAAAAATAAAAGTTCGTCCTAAAATTTGGTCATCCTAGCTGCAAAATTGGCCGCTCTACAGCTGTTTTAAAATTTAGCGGCTGGCCGCTAAAAAGCGGCTAAGGAGCGGCCTGATCGCTATGACTAGAAAAAGTAATTTTCTCTAAAAATACACATAAACCACCAGAAAAAAATTTTACGTCTTTATCTGTAACAGAAGCCGAGATAGAGGGGGGGGTCAATATGACCCCCCCCCCCCCCGATCTATTAAGATCTGTAAGGGTTAAATTAATTTTGCACTATATTTCTTACTAGCGGCTACGCCCCTAGAGGCCTCTAGGGGCACTTGAGGAGGAGAGAGTCGAATTTAGTAATTCAATTTCTTATTTTAGATTTTAAAAGAAAAAGTAAAAAAAATTTACGTTTGATGTTTGTTTTTCGTTGAACTCTCTTTCTAAAATTGAGTTATTTTTAAAAAATTTAATTTCTCTAGGGAGGGTGGTGGTACCCTCCCCCAAAATAGTTATAAACCTTCCCGGGAACTATGAAAAGCTACCCTGCAAAGGAGAACCCGATCGGTTCAGCGGTTAGCGAGATCCTTCGCTACAAACAGACAAACACACAAACACACAAACACACAAACACACAAACAAACAGACAGACATCGTTCTACTTTGTATTATAGATAAGTATATTTTTAATAGTACTTAAAACAGAACTTTTTATAATCTGATATTGTTAAAATAATTGAATTGAAATTATTATTTTAGGCAAATACAACAAAACATAAAGAAATCCTAGCAGAAGTAAAGAAGGTTAAAACAAGGTAAATAAATCATACTGAAAAATCATGTTTCGAATCGTATCATAGATAATTTAGAACGAATTATAAAATAAAGATTATAAAAATTTTGTGGATGTTTGTATACTTTTAAATTAATTTTACTAAAATCAACATTTTTTCAGTGGTGAAGCTAGAAGTTACAATTTCAAAGGACTAATAAGCAACCAAACGTATAAGGTAATTATTCCAGTATGGCTTGGAAACCAAGAAATATCTGTTCGATTAGAACTGGTATTACAGACAAATTTCCACAATTGTTAAAAAACATCATGAAATTAACACCAGCCCGGTCTCTTGGGGTTTCCAAAACTGGTTTTAATCTTATAATTTTCATTTTAATATCCGCGGATAGCTTTCTATTTTTTTAAGGATTTTCTTAACTAATGTAATTTGTCCCATACCGCGTCATATTCAAGATATTAATAGAAAAAACAAATAATACTTTTAGACAAAGATCTTGCAATCAAAGATTAGCTGTCCTAATGATGTCCTTTTATTGTAGCTAGGGATCTAAAGGGATAGGACAATGGTCGATAAATTTATACACATCCCCAATGATGATACATAAAATTTCATAGATTACAATTAATGGTTGAAACGTTTAGTCACTCAACTTAATAAACCAACCCTTTGATTTTCATTAAAAAAAACAAAGTTGTTTAGCTAACGAATTAGAATACTCTATTATAAAACTTTGGGGACTAGTGTAATAAACAGCCCAAGGTCCCCTCCCTACATGGATTGTAGCTCCTATAAAGGCTAATTTTGGCTAAAGTATAAGTTAAAAAAAAATTGAGTTGAAAATAACATATTTATGAATAATTATGCAAGTTCCAAGTTTTTCGTACTCTGAGACATAAATTTCTAATTTATGTAAATTTTTAATTATAGCTCTGAAATTTTTATTTGCATGCATGGAATTTCAAATTAAAATCTAGCAGTTTATGTAAAAGCTTTATTTACATATATGTTGTCTAAATTGTGCTCATTTTAAATTTAAGTGTCATTTTCCAGAGCACTTTAAAATCTATATTTTATCCTTATAATAAAGTATCAGGATCTGTGTCTGTGTGTGTATACCGAAGGATCTCGCTAACCACTTAACAGATATAGTTCTCCTTTATAGGGTAGCTTCTTATCCTAGATCCTAGGAAGGTTTATAACTATTTTAGGAAGGGTATCACCACCCTCCCTAGAACAACTTATCTTTTTTAAAAAAGTGATGGAGGTCGAATACCCCACCTTACCTTAAAAGCCCCTAGCGGCCTCTTGGGGCGTAGCCGCTAGTTTATTACATAAATGGATAATGTTGTTGGTAACAAATTAAAAGGAATTATAAAGTTGGTTTATTAGGAGTATCACACTCAAAATAATTAATCTAAAAATATACAATATTAAAATTAATAGATACCTTATTCAAGGGGGTGGGGGGACATTGGGCTGTTTATTAGAACACATATTTTTGTAATAACGTTTTCTTATTTGTTGGCTTAACAACTTTGGGGACTTATTGAATTCTTATTGACTGGTTCGTTAAGTTGAGTGTCCATATGTTTCAACAGTTAATTGTAATGTACAGAAGGGTAATTGTGTCCATAATCATTGGGGATGTGCATTAATTCATCGGTCATTATATTGTTCCTTTAGATCCCTCTACCTTGGTACATGAAAAATAGTCTCCATTTTTCTCTTGGGACTTGCTGGCCATCCAATCTTCTTGACTTACAGTTTCTAGAAAATAATATTTTGATTAATCGCTTCCTGGTTTATGATATAAACAAAAAATTATAAATAAAATTAGTTTTGTAATTACAATGGATTTTTTATTACTAGGATCTTACACCAGATTATCGTGTATTCTAATAAAGTAAAACTTGTAGCTGCCTGTCAATCTTTCCCTTCCCTCAACTGGATGAACGAACTGACCAAAAAGTGATGTCTATAGTAGCAACCTAAATTGACAACAATTTCTCCCTTGTCATAATATCCACGTATATATTCTATATCCACAGTAATCCCACATTTTTAGTAGCAAAGCTACTCTATAATTTGAAATGTCCGTCTGTATGTATGTTTGAAACGTTTTGGGGAAAACGTGATTTACTCGGCTCTTATAAAAGATAGACAGCTGAAATTTTTAGGGATTAAATAAGTTATCATTCTTCATATTTTCACCAAGTTTCATTGAAATATGTCAATTAATTGGGGTGCTAGATCGATTCATAGATTTTCAAGTTTTCATGATTTTCTCTAATCCTATTAAAGATGGAAGTCTAAAATTTTCAAGGATCAAATAAATTCAAATTCTGCACACTTCTATAAAGTTTTGGTGAGATTTGCTTGTTGGTTGGGGTGCTAGATCGATTCCTAGTTTTTTAAGTGTTCAAGCTTTTTTTCAACTCCTAGTCCAGATAGATGGCTGAAATTTTCAGGGATTGAATAAGTTTACATTTTACATAATTCCATAAAGTTTCATTAAGATTTAGTTGGTTGTGGTGCTAGATCGATTCCTAGATTTCCACATTATAAATCATGAAAGGTTTTGTGATTTTATATAATTTTTATTTAAATACTCTATAGTTCATTCTGGATGTTCATGATTTTTGAGCTTTGCTACTTATGGATGTTGCCATCCTTGTTAGTGATTAATTAAGTCAACATTTTAAATATTTTGACCATGTTTTATAAAGACCTACTATTGGTTGGGGTGCTAAATCGAATTTTAGATCTTAACGTTTTTCTTATTAGCTTAATGCTTGAAAAGACCATTATACAATATACATTTTTAAAAGGTTTCGTGATTTTTATAATTGAAATTTTTTGTGACATATACTCTATAGAAATCGCCCTGGAGTAGAATAACCTTCACCTCCCAAAAAAAATATTTTCTTTTTAAAACTAATATTGAACGTGGAGGGTCGACTGAGACTGAAACAACCGAACCGCCTTTAAGAAGTACAAGTCACTTGACTCTTAGTTAGCAAACCTAAGTTAAATATAACATAAGAAAATAGTAATGAAGTTTCCCTTTCAAGATAATTTTGTCAGTTTTTGTAATTAACTTTATAAGGATTCATTTAAAAGATTTTTTCATTACCGCAACTTCATTTTGGCTAAACAATTTTAATAATATTATATTTCCTCTTACTTCAGAGCACCTAGACACCCTTCATCTTGGAAAGTAAGCTCAAACCACCCCATATAACCTGTAAAAAGCTTCCTGCTAAGTAAAACATGATGTGTGAAGAGTTAATTACTCATTCTTAGGTTCAAAAAGATTCCAGAAAGAGACTTTACATGGACTGGATATAGTTCAATTTCATAATTAAAATGGTGCAATATCTCATTACCCCACTCATATCCCCATTTGGACCAGTGATTTTAGCTATAGATCTTTAGCTTCCAGACAATAAACCCTACTATTATGGGATAAGTGACAATCTATAATACAAAGTAGAATGATGTCTGTCCGTCCGTCTGTCTGTCTGTCCGTTTGTCCGTCCCTTAAGATCTCGGTAACCACTGAACTGATCGGATTCTACTCTTCAGGGAATATACCTACTGGTCCTGTGGTGGTTTTAGGCTATTTTCTTGGGGGATGGGACTCCCCCCACCCCACCAAAAATTTAAAAAAATCACCCCTCAATTTTTTTAAAATTATTAAAAAATTTGTGGGGGCATCTCCAGAGGTAATTATTTTTTATAAGTGACTATCTATAATACAAAGTAGCTTGATGTCTGTCCGTCCACTCTTCAGGGTATATAACTATTGGTCCTGTGGTGGTTTTAAGCTATTTTCTTGGGGGGTGGGACACTCCCAACCTCCCAAAAATGAAAATCCCCCCCCAAAAAAAAAATTTCTAGGGAAACTACTTCACATAAAATGGCAGCACCAGAAATACATACTTATTTTTTTTAATTACCTCTTAGGGCAAAGCCCCTTGAGGCTAGGGGCGAAACCGCTAGTAACATTACAAAATTATGATGCAATTTTTAAAGAAATAAAGACATGCACATCATGTGATGACTATGCAAATTTTAGCATACATCTAAAAGACATACAAATATACAACAAGAACGACATTCGTCCATAAAAGCAACTCTCAACAAATTAGACAGGGAACATATCGAGCTATCTAAGGACGGGCCGATGTACCGCGACGAAATAAAGAAATTTTGGCTCCAAAATAAAGTTCTCATGTATATACCTAATTTCGTTTTAACAAGGATGACAACATCCATAAAAGCGAAGCTCTGAAACGGTAGGACAAACGGACATTAACACTTGTATAATGTCAGAACTAAATAATCAGAATCAAATTTATAAGAGTCAAAGCAAAATTGTAAGTAAATTTGTTGAAAAACTGCTTGATACAGGATAATGATTATGGACATACTTACATTTTTAGGACTTGATTATAGAGTTGCTTCGCTTATAATATTGAACTTTGTTGTCTCAGGAATCAGTATACCAAAAATCAGACCAATCGGATAATTAGGTCACATACAAATTTGTTGTTAAAAATGTAAAAAAATCAACATGTTTAAAATGGACGTACGGACATTCTGGTAATGCTTATAGAGTTGCTACGCTTTCTAACTCGTACCTAACTATTATAGAAATCACCATGCAAAATTTGAAATCGATATGACAATTCTAACATGCCTAAATTAACGAAAAAAGCTATTTAAAAAAGTAAAAAAATCAACATGTTTAAAATGGACGTACGGACATTTTGGTAATGATTATAGAGTTGCTACGCTTTCTAACTACTAAAGGAATCACCATGCAAAATTTGAAATCGATAGGACAATTCTAACATGTCTAAATTAACGAAAAAAGCTATCCGTGACGGACGGACGGACGGACGGACGGACCGACCCTAATTATAGAAAAGCTTCGCTTTTAAAAATAGAAATATGGGTAAAACGCAAAATCCTTTATGTAGAATTTTTGTTATATAACCAGTAAAAGATAATAAAGATCAACAAAAAAAGTGTTCAATATATGTCTCTCCTCGCCCTCCCTCTCTCTCTTCGCTCCGACGAGCTAACGCGCTCACAACTCATGCACAAAGACACACTCACGCAAGTACATATACACAAGCACATTACGTTAAGCGCGCACCGTTACCCTAAGTCAAAGACACGTAAAACATAAAAGATTGCATATTTTTTAACCTAATAAGCAAAAATAAAAATTGCTCTCTTATTAACGTTTTATAAAGAAAATATAACGTCATATTATTGGTTATTTTTCCACATAAGGATTATAATAACGCTCACAATTTATTACGTTTAGATCTTTTCTTATTTAAACATTTTTGCTTTAATATATTTAAAACAGGCATACATAATGCTAAAAAAATAACATTAAGTGTATATCTATGATATTTTGTTGTTAAAAATGAGTAAATATAAACAACTTGTAATAAAACAAATTGTTTAAAACATCTAAGTTGAGAAATAATTTGTCTATGTTAAGATCAGCTGTTTTGGCCATTTTTTGTTGAATTAATGAGGAATATTGATATTATTTTATTGATCGATTGCTGAAATTACATCACGGAGCATTCTCGAAAATTTGCGCGTCGCACGTTTTTATAGCCTGCCGGCACACGAGTTGAAATCTCCTAAAACTTACTTTAATACAAAACGTTTTTCATATTTTCATTCGTTTTCATTACACCGATAGAGCTAGTACTCTCTCTTACATCGCTTTTTAATACGTTTTCAACAGTAAGTTTTAGTTTTTAGTGTATTATATATATGTTTTTTCAACGTATTTTTTCATTTACTATTTTCAGTTGGGGATTTTATTTGCATTTGGGGATTATTCAAGAGAATTTAAATAGTAAATGGAGATTGGTTCCTAAATACTTATCGAATTCTTCGAATTTTCCCAATATTAAAACTCTTTTAGCTTATTTTCGACGGATTCTTTAGTGATTTATGGAATATCGATCGATAAAAAATATTAATTGTAGCATAAGGAAACGAAATAAGACGTTTTTAATGGAATAACATGAAGTTACAAAATGGCCATTTTTTGTTGAATTAATGAGGAATATTGATATTATTTTATTGATCGATTGCTGAAATTACATCACGGAGCATTCTCGAAAATTTGCGCGTCGCACGTTTTTATAGCCTGCCGGCACACGAGTTGAAATCTCCTAAAACTTACTTTAATACAAAACGTTTTTCATATTTTCATTCGTTTTCATTACACCGATAGAGCTAGTACTCTCTCTTACATCGCTTTTTAATACGTTTTCACCCACCCTCCCTAACCCTTTAGTTATTATTAGAAATTTTTTATTTTTCTGCTTTCTTAATTCCGGTATTTTTATATTAATATTGTTTTTTCTAAACTGACATACTTACCTATTCATGTCTCTAACATTTTTTCAGATCAACGTTTTTTATCATGACACCATTCGAGTTCTATAAACTCAGGAGTGTTAAGTCATTCCATGCTCAAAATATAGTTGCCTATAAGCAGATTTTAGGCTTAAACCTGCATTATTTTGTCGTTTATCAAAGTAAAACTGATAAACATTTAGTAGTTAGAGAGTTGATTAATCGTGCATCTTGTTATAAAGAACAATTAGAAGAAATTAACCATACTTTAGATGACGATTTTTTCGCCGCAAAATCTGTTTATGATAATTTTGGCCAGTTTTTTAAAGATTTCGAAGCAGAATGTCGCAACACCTTGTCACTTCTTGATTAAATTACATTACTAAATTTTTCTTTTTCTTTCTTATTACAAACAATTCTTATTTTTCTTTCAATTAATGTTTCACCACTATTTTCTTGAAATAAGTTAAAATTTCTTTCCTTTTTCAATTTTTCTTTTCTTGTAAAATACTGAATTGTTAAAAATTACAGCATGTTTTTTATTTGTTATTATTTTTGCATGAAATTTTTCGTGGATGTTTCTTTACTTTAACGTTATTGTTAAATTTTTTCTTTAAATTTAAATTTCCTCTTCAGACCTAAAAATGCCTGTTCCTACAGGGCATTCACACAACTCCTCAGATGAGGATAATAATCCCCCCCCCCCCGCATCCACAGTGGTTCCAACCACAAATTTGGCTAGATCCTATTCAGCCCCAGTCAATACCTCAGCTCCCTCGTCGGTTGTAGCTCCAGGTCCGTCATCGGTAGCACAAACTATTATTCCCCAGGATCCTAAAGATCCCTTGGGGTTAAACAACCTTCCCCCAGCGGGCTCATATTTGCCGGGGATAGGTTTTGTGCCACAAATTAATCAGCCTCCGAAAATGACAGCGCGACCTCAAGAGTCTGCAGCTCCAGCGCGACCTTCAGTGTCAGCAGCTCCACATATTGAATCTGAGAAAGTTAAGATGCCTGTCAGACATGCTTCAGTGTCTTCAGGTAAAATTTCATGCTTAGTTTCTCATGATTTTGATTCATTGATTTAGAAATTGAAGTTCATATGAATTTTGTCTTCTTAACAAATTTTTTACCTTTCCAAACATTTTCTTTCTCAAACTTTTTTAATTTTCCCCCCCCCCCCCCCTCTTTTTTATTCTTTCTTTTTTACTACCTTACACCTTTTTCCATTTTATTCTTTTTAAATCTTTTTATTTTTAGATGATTTTTCCCCTAAACGTAAGAAGTCAAAAAAGAAGAAACGCTACTCTAGTAGTTCCTCTTCTACCAGTTCTTTCTCGTCATCGTCGAGTTCTTCGGAATCAGATGAACCTAAAAGGAAAAGAAAAGGTATTTTTTTCAATATTTAAAAAGAAATCCTTTCTTTCTCTCATGTATGAACTATTTGAAAATTTTCCGATATTATTACAGAAATTTATTTTAGTTCAATTATTTGAAAGACAAATTTCTTGTTTTCTATGAACACCGATTGAATATTTGACGTTATTCTTCGGATTATTATGCTTTCATACATTCTTTCTTTAGGAAAGAAAAAGAAAAAGAAGAAGAGCAAAAAGCACTCTTCCGATTCCGACAGTAGCAGCCAACTAGTAGGCGGCCGAAAAGCTAGACGTCGCCTCCGGCGAGCAGCTGAAATACTGTCAGACCCACCTGCTTGGATTGGCATGACGACAGCAGACATACATGCCGAACGGGAACGCCTCTTCGAACATTTAAACGTAAGAAAAACATTTTTTGAAAAATTTTTTGGTCAAACATATATTTTTTAATATATGTAGGGGTTATTTAGTCTATTTAAACAAAAAAAGGGCAGTTATCTTGGGTTAAGGGCATTTTCTTTTCTACATTTCTTTACAAAAATTTTTTTCTCTTTTCCACATTTAAGTATTCTTTCACTATCTCAAATATTAAGTTTTTTGTTTATCTTTTTTCAAATTTTGAAATTCCTTTCTTGGAAATCTCACAATAGTTTTTCTATTAAGTCTTTGGAGGAAAAGAATGACGTCTCTCTCACATTTTTAAAATGTGTCTTAAGAGACACCTGCCGTTCGAAGAATTATGTCGAGGATGCTGCGAAGCGTCTTGTGGCGCTGAAAGCCCCCAAGAACTTGTTATATGACCTACAGCAGTCGCTGCAAGCCTGCTATCAAGCAATAAAGGCAAGAAATTCATAAAATTTTTCTTCTTTTTCGTTTTGTAATAACTAAACCTATGCCAATTTTAGTTTTCTTTATTTCTTACGTACAAATTCGATCAATAGGAATCGTTTTTTATTTATGACATTTATTTTTTTTCAAATGTGCTTTTTTAATGAAGACGTGCAAACATTTGATTAACACCAGTTTTATTAGCTCCCGCACCACAGAAAAAAGGTTCATAAGATTTTTCTGTGACATTTGCATTATTTTTCAGTTCATTTAAGTTTCATTATTTTTATCTACAGGAAAGATAATTCCTACAACACATTTCTTTTCATGGAGCTAAAGATTAACATATCTTTTCTAAATTATAAAGATTTTTCATTTTTATCTAGATAGCTGAAAGCTCCATCGGGTATATCGAACTGGCTTTTTCGAAAAACATCGGCCACGCCAACCGGGTGGCGCTAGCAGGTAACAGACGCTACCTCACCACCCAGCAGCAACGGATCTCGGATTCCCTGCCGGACTTTCGAGGGGACTATAGCAGAGGAGCACGTGGCGGCTTCTCTAACGGCCGGTTTAACTCAAATGGAGGCTCAAACCCTAGGGGTAGAGGATCTCGAGGACGAGGTCGAGGATCTCTTCGCTGTCACGGATGTAACGGCGAAGGTCATAAAGTCGAAGACTGTCCTTCCGCCAACTCCAAATAATGAGTCCACCCCGCTTTACGCTATTCAAGATTTAAACCTACAGATACCTACCTCAGACATTCCAAATTTTCATATCGCTTCTCTAAAAAATTTTTGTTTCACAGAAGATTATGACCATTATAAACGTTTATATGATATTCAATCGGATTTTTTATCTAGTTATTCGCCAGCTTATTCGATTCATTCACTTACAGCAATTAATTTCTATAAAAATATTCTCCATGCACCATCTTTTGTTTTGCAAACACTTACCTTTGGATATCAACCAGGTAGATTATTGAGAATAATTCTTTTCACATTTTATTTCTTATATGACATTGTTCCAAAAAATTTTTTTTTTTGTTTTCTTTTTAAAATTATTCTCCATAATCTATCTTTTTTAAGTTTTTACATCTCCAGTGTTACCGTATTTCGAGAAGAACAACAATAGCGCTGTCCGCAATCCAGAATTTGTCCGTCAAGAGATTCAATCTTTGCTAGACAAAGGTATTATTGCTCAAATCGATCATCAGCCTTATTGTTGTTCACCTCTTACGGTAGCTAGCAGAACATGTAGTTTAACCAACACAACTAAACTCAGGAAATTTTTCGACACATAAATATTATCCTAAATTTCTTTTTCAAATTTTTTTTGATTCCCCTCTTTTTCTACCCCCCCTTTTTATAAAATTTTCTTTTCGTTTTCAATTCTTTTCCCTACCTCTCAAATATTTTTTATTTGTTCAAATTCAAATTTTTTAAAAAATTCTTTCATTTTTTTCACCCCTTTTTTAATTTTTTCGAAATATTTCCTGCTTTTAGATTGTGCATCGACTTATCTCGCCACATTAATCTACTTCTCCAGCCAGAGAACGTCTCTTTAAATGATATTAAGACAGTGCTGCCTCGCATTTCTCAGGATGTATTTTTTACATCTTGGGATTTGCGGGGCATGTACCATCAAGTACATCTACATCCTGCCGTTACTGAATTTTTTGGTTTTTGTTATAAAAATGCTGATAATTCCTATTCTTTTTACAAATATTTGAGGCTTCCCTTCGGGGTTGCCTCAGCCGTATTTCTAGTTGATGCCTTGATACGCCCAGTTAAACATTTTTGTCACCGTCACAATATAGACGTGAGTGTCTATATTGATGACGGCCTGACTGTCGAAGTAAATTATTTTAAATGTCTTCTTAGTACTCACTTTGTCCTATCAGTTTTACTATGTGCAGGTTGGCATTTTCAACTTTCTAAATGTCAACTAGAACCTGTTCGTCGTATACAATATTTAGGTTTTATTCTTGATAGTAGTAAAATGATAATTTCTTTGCCCATTGTTAAAATTCAGAAGTTTTATTTCTTCTTGATAAAATTTTAGCTGCTTTTGATTCTAACGATCCTGTAGATGTTACTATGTTAGCCTCCTTTCTAGGCAAATTATGTCATGCATATTTTAGTCATGGAGATTTTATTCGCGTCGTGGCAAGAAACTCTAATCATGCCCTTGGTGTTTACACCTCACAGTATGGCTGGAAAGGAGCTTTGTTTGTCAATGCAGATATGTTTCAAGAGCTGTCCCTCTGTAAAGAACATTTTGTTTCTTTAAACGGACAACCAATTCGTACTGAATCCAAAACAATAGAAGTTTTTTCCCCCCATCAAACATCTTTCTTGATTGACAACATTGATCCTAATGATTTAAATAAACATTGTAATATTTTTGTGTCAGACGCTTCTGACCACTCAGCCTTTTCATTTAAAGCTGGAGACTGTAAGATTATCTCTGATTATTTATTTACTCCACAAGAGGCTGAATTATCTTCAGGCCATAGAGAACTTTTAAGTATAGTTAAAGCTTTTGAACATTATAGCAATTATTTCGCCACCCTTAAAGGACAGCTGGTTATTTGGATAACAGATAGCATGTGCCTTTACTCTTTTTTGCGTATTGGAAGCCGTAATTTAGTTATTCAAAAATTATTAATTCAATTAAAAATTTTAGAATTCCAATACGCAATTCGTATTATACCTAAATGGATGCCCCGAGACAGTTCACTTATTACTTTAGCAGATTTAGGCTCTAAGCTTTTTAAATCCTCAAATGAATTTGGGATTAGTTCTAATGATTTTCAATTTCTTCAAAATTATTTTTCTATTCAAATTTCCATTGACTGTTTCGCAACATCTAAGAATTGTAAAGTAGAGAAATTCATTTCCCCCTTCCCACAACTAAATTGTTTTGATATTGATTTTTTCACAGTTTCCCTGACCAGTTCAGAATGCTACTACATCCACCCACCGATTTCTCTCCTTTCTCGTGTTTTTAATAAATTAAAATTATATGAGGATATAACAGCAGTGGTAGTTTTGCCCTTATGGCCGACATACCCTTTCTGGAATTGTATTGTTAAAGGATCTTATTTTAATTCTTTTGTAAAAAATTTTTTGCTCTGGGATCCTTACTACATTGCTTCTACGCCAAATAATCTTTTCAATGGTCATAAGACGTTTAAAACTCTCGCTTTATTGATTCATACCGGTAAAGACTATGCCATTCCTTTACCACAATTTTAATCAATATGTTTTTTAATGAATTGTACAAAATTTTTTCAGCATTTTTACAATGAGAACGTCTTTCAAACATTCCACTGTAAATTACCATAAGTTTAATGCTCAGTTACAAACCTTTAAAGACAATAGACCTCTAGAAAAAAGAGGCCCTCTGTATTTTCCGTCAGTTTTAGAGAAATACAACCTTTCCGAAAAAAGGAAACGTCATATAAAATTGACAGCGTCTTCTAGAACTAAGTCCACGCAGCTACTCCACAATCGTACATTACGCCGTTTTGAAATATTTTGCGAAAACAGAAATAAATCTCTGTTAAATTTTTCAAAAAAGGATTTAGCCGCCTACATTGAATACTTAGAGGATTCCGCAGCTAAAAAATCCGCCGTAGTCGGATTGGCAGGCGCAATAGATTTTTTAGCCAGTGCTTTAGATATGAAATCCCCTTGGACCCCCCAAATTGAAAGAATGTATCAGGGAATCACGAGAAGAGCCTCTGCAGAACAGCCTTTGACCAAAAAAGCGCCAAAACTGCCCATACAGTACTTGACTTTGGCCATCGACAAGCACGTGACACCTTTTCTAAAGAATCCAGATCAGGTAATTTGTTTCATATGAATCAATAAATCCTTTTTCAAATAATTTTGATTCATACTTATTACTTAGCTATTTTTAAGTTGTCGGATCAAACTACATTAAATATTACGGAATTTTTTACGTCTTTCTAATATTCACATTGATCTCTAATAGAAAGCTTATTTCTTAAAAATTCGAATTTAGTTTTTTTGGGCCAACTATTTTAGGACAAGGAGTTTTCTCCGCTTTTGTATTTTCTTTTAATATTCTTTTCTAATAGAAACTTTGTTTTCTTAAGATTCCAATCGTGACCCTCCGAGCAATCGTGGCCCAGCACCTTCAGTACAGCTTGTGCGCACGCATATCTGACCTGTTAAGATTAAGAGCCTGTGATCTAGCGGTTACCACACTAGGAGACACGCCAGCCATGAGCGTAACCTTCAGATCCTCTAAGACTGACCCTAGGTACTTATTTTTAACAAGAAAATCTTTCTTCAATTCTTTCTCAAAAACTTTTTTTCCCAGAAATTTTTTCAAATATCATACGACATTCTTTTCTATCTATTTTTACTTAATATTAAATTGGAAATTACATTATAATTGCAAAATAATTTTCTAATTCTTATTAAAAATTCTTTCAAAGATTTTCAATGTCTTAGTTTAAAATGTTTTAAATTACAAATAATTTTCTTAACCAATACCTATTTTTTCTACTGTAAAATTGTTAAAGAAAATTCCAGAAAATCTTTTTTCAAATTTATTATGCATTCTTCAACTCTGCATTTCATCTAGAATAGCGTTCGTTTTTTACACAAAAACATAAACATTATTTTTCTAGATTTGAGGGCTCCACCAGTTACGTGATCTTCAATGGATCAGAATATTGTCTTTATTCTCTACTGGTCCTGTATTACAATAGGCTCCGGTTGTATTCATCAGATACTTCCTGTCTGGATACGAGCTATCTGCTGCCCCGTACAGGGAATGGTACCACTTCGAAATCTTCTAGGCGAGTTTTTAAGCATAATATACTCACACATTTTTCTTTTTTAAGTTGTCACAAAATTTTATTGGTAATTATATTTTTTTAGAATCCTAGTCGCGGATGGACGTTACGCCATTTCAGCTTCCACCTTAATGAAGGATGTAAACTTAATTTATAGTAACTTAGGACTTAAACATAAAATTACATCTAAATCTGCTAAAAGCTTAGGAGTGTCATCTGCCTTTCGATTAGGTATGAGCGATGATCATATCCGAGTCTTAGGCAGATGGCGCTCCATAGCTACAGCTCAACATTATCGAGCTATTGATGACACAACGCTTATTGAGATTTTCTCCAAGATTATGCTAAAATCCTCGAGCACAGCAGTCCCCAGGTCTTTAGCAGCCCTTACAGACCAAGCCTCCAATTCCATCGCTTCACGGACGACTCCCTCTTGGTCCTCAGCCCATTCAGCACCCCTGAACCGCGCTCTTATCTTCCAAATTTTGTTAGCTTCGGGCTATCTAGACCCCCAAGGATGCTCTCTCAACAACGATGGTTATCCCCTCCCTCAAGACGTTCCGGAGGTTAGAGCTAACGGTGAAGATCTTCTAGCCATCGAATCTTCTCAAACCTTCATAGTAACTCTGCCGAACTAAGTTATTATGCATTTGTATTATTTTTATTTATGCTTTTAAATTTTGAAGATCTTCTAGCCATCGAGTCTTCTCAAACCTTCATAGTAACTCTGCCGAATTAAGTTATTATGCATTTGTATTATTTCTATTTATGCTTTTCAATTTTTTAAAAAAAAATGCTTAAATAAAACTGAAATTTTTAAATTGCATATTAGTTCTTTTCTCAGTATTTTTTCAGATTACTTAAAATGTTTTCTTTTTAAGAAAAAAGAATTTTTTAATAACTACCTACCATAAAATTTTTTGATTTCGAATTGGTTTTATTTATCCGATTATTCTCACGAATTTCTTCGTTTCATTTCGATTGGTTCCTAAATACTTATCGAATTCTTCGAATTTTCCCAATATTAAAACTCTTTTAGCTTATTTTCGACGGATTCTTTAGTGATTTATGGAATATCGATCGATAAAAAATATTAATTGTAGCATAAGGAAACGAAATAAGACGTTTTTAATGGAATAACATGAAGTTACAAAATTATTCATTTGTGAGCGTTCTACAGTCTTGCTAGTAGTTGTTTTGGTCTTATGTTGCATACAACAGAGAAATCAGAAATGTTTAAATGTGATTCTTTTTGTTCTAATTCATACAGTTTTTATCTTATACTTTTATTATTTTAATGTAAAAACCTATTTATTATTTCATAAAATTACCTTAAAAACCTTTTTTTATTACTTTTACTTACATTTCTTTGTTTTAATAGGTTATTATATAATAATCGTTCATTTTGTTTGTACTCGAAGATTTTTAGTCATTCCTATTATTTTTACTTTCTAGTTGTAAATTTTTACGTTATAAAGTAGTAAGCTTCTTTTTCAGGGAGATAACTTTTGTGCAGGGTAGGTCTTAGGCTATATTTCGTAATCCCAAAGGTATATTTAAGTATATACCTGATCTCTTTCCCCTTGAAAAAGATCCCTTCGAGGCTGGTGGTTTAGCCTATAATATTATTGAAATATTGCATAGCTTATCTATATAAGGAGGATTCATATATAATCCTAGATATTACTCTCTTTAAAAAATTTATAGTTTTTACTCTGACAATATTAGTTTCATAGTATGATTATATATATTCTTTAATATTCTTTATTGTGGTATTTGGAAACATATTAAATATTTATCAAGATTAGGTTTATATTTCTCAACCTATTTGATTTTCCTTTCTCCACTCTTCTATATTTATTTCCAATTTACGTATTAAAAATAAGGGGGGTACGTGGGTTGGATATTGGAAAATATACACCCCTGAATAAATTATGAAGTACATGTACTTTGAAGAAACAGGACATGGATGGTTGTATTTATCTGAATTCTCCCTCCCCCTCCCCAATAACTGGTTATCAAATATAACTTAAACTTAAAATTCGTGATTCTGATATTTTTCACATATAAAATTATCTTACCTACTTTGTGATTTATGCAACTTAGACGACTGGTGACTAATATTAAAAATTTTCGTAATTAAGATAATTCAAACACTACCTACGTGGTAAAGCTAATTTTTTTCTTAATATCTTTATTGCTAACCTAAAGATTGATTTATTTATCAAAGATATTTATGATTAACTACTTAATGTATCCTACTCATTAAATGCGAATTGGGAGATGATTGAAAACTAATAGTACCTGTATGATTATAAGTAAAAATATAATAATTTTTAGATTATAGCGTTATTATGGTTCAGTAATTACAAAATTCTTAAAGATTATTAAAACTTGTTTATAAATAGGATATTATATAAAAAGTGATTATTAAAGTGAAAACCTAAAGGAATTGAAACAACTTGATTGTTGAGATAAAAATAAGAGTGATAAAGTTAAATTTTACCTAGTTACCATAAATACTGAAAAATGGCTGGTAGTGCAGTTCGAGCCCTTGCGCTGGAATATAAATCACTTCAGGAATGCTTCTGTGATTTTAATTATGTTGAAAATACACATTTATGAATAGAGATTTTTTTTGAAATTATATATAATTAAAGTATTTTTTTTATTTCTCCCCTTAAGTAAAAAAAAATTAAGGGTAGTAATAGGTCTCAAAGTCAGACGCTTTGAAAAACAAAATATTTGAATAAATTCTTTGTAAGTATCTAATTCGGACAAAAACATGAGCAAATTATAATACAGGAAGAGCCAGTTGAAGGATTTAGAGTTAAATTAGTGAATGATGAAGATATGTTTGTTTGGGAAGTGGCCCTCTTTGGCCCCCCTGACACACTTTACCAAGGAGGATATTTTAAGGTAGGCATTTTGTTAAGTTTGTACAGTCTTTTTTTTTTTAAATATTTGATTTATGAAATAAGATTTTATGATAAAATAAAAACTTAATGTAATAAATTTACCTATTTATTAGTAGGTATACTTCTAAGAAGTTTCTTTGTCTGAAAGATGTTTTTAATTTAAGATACCTAATTTTTTTTAGGTACAAATTTATTTATTCTTTTTGTTTGATAATTCTTTTTACTTATGGTTTGATTATCTGAAATTTCAAAGATACCTAGGTACCTATTAAGGTATGTAATAACTAGGGTGACAAAGCTCCAAAATCAGACGACAGAATAAACGATCATTAACACTTGTAGAGTGTCAAAACTTAATAAGCAGAATATTACTTTATAAGTCAAACGTAAATGTATATTATTGCAAAATTGCCTTTATTACAGGATATTATTTAAGGCCATATTTACATTATTAGGTCTTGATTTTAGAGATGCTTCGCTTAAAATATAGAAATCTAAAAATTAAATGGTTTTTGGTATAATTTAACATTAATTAAAGATATAGCCATAAACTGCTGAGACGTTAGACAATACTTTTCAATCAGCATGTTGAAAATGGACTTTCTAATAATGATTTCTAAATCCTACCTGACAATTACCTTACTATTGATGCTTTTCAAAAAAAATATAAACAAGCTGATTGTCGACTTCCAAAAATGTTATTTCTAAAATGAAGTAATATAAAGATTACCTATGATATAACAAAAACCTTATATTACACGTGTTTATTAGGTAATCTGTTTGATATTATTTACTAGGTACCTAGCTGCTATTTTATTTTTCCATATTGTTGTTATGTTAAACCCTTTTTACTATTTCACTTCAAAGAAGAACAAAATATTACCTGTCCTTATATTTCTATTTGCTTGCAACTACATTGAATAGTGTTGTACATGTACCATTTGCATTCTTATTTATTGGTGTACGTTTACTATTTTGCTATCTATTCATTATAGAAAATACAGCCAAGCATTTGTTTGTAAAATCTTTTTATAAAACTTTTTTGTTTATTTATACTAGATTTAGCTATTTTTTAATTTACTTTATTCATTTGTAAATACCATTTAGCCTTGAATCATTTATCTATATATATTATATATATATATATATATAGGAGGCTGTGTTGTTATTACACAATCAAAATAAATCCCCTGATGAGGGTAAGGTTTTATTATTCTACCAAGAGAATGAATTGAACACCGAATGGCGTAATGCTAAATTCGAATTTTCAAAGAAGGTATGAAGCAATGTTCTCTTAGAATCCTTATTCTGAAAGAAGAGCCGTCAATAATGCATGATACAGTTTATACTACTACTGCATGTTCTTCTACATCTTATGCAGTTAATAAATTCTTTTCATGTGGGTTCTTTAGTCACTTAGTACATCATTTCACATCACATAATTAAGATTGACTAACCAACAAAATTATTGCAATACCTTGATATAAAAAACTAAAGAAATGGACGTTCTCTTCATGCGCTGAATTTTAATCTGTTAGTCGCAACTCTAGATGGCAGCATTGCGGAGCTGTTTGATTTTGGTGCGGGTCCGGCTGAGCGGAGCCGTCTGTGATGATGGCGGCTCTGGCTACAGCTCTGGCTCCGACCTAAAATCAAGAAAAACTCTGCATATTTTTTTCCCCACATCTATTTTTGACTAGAAGGTTAAAATAGTTAATTCTTAACTGATTGTCTGATCAAAACTGGATCAGTACTTTATAAGTAAGGTAGTGCAAAAATTGTTCTGTAGTTTTCATCGCTTCAAGAAAATAATACTTTAAAATAGATTTTTTACGCCTCGCTGTTAGCTTCCATTAATTTGGTGGATAAAAGTTAGGACACCTGCCACACTCAAACCGAATTGGGTAAATTATTGTTTACTTATCAGTTTGTGGGGCGTAGAGTTGTACCACAAACATTACTTTATATCCTGTGTGGTCATATTTCATCTCTATGCTGAGGAAAACATTTTGCCATTTGCTTTAGAACTTATTGTCATTTAAAAAGAGTATTTTCTAGTTACTATACCCAAGACTTAAAATTCTGTATGTGTGTTGTAAATACATACAATTTAAAAAAAAATACCTACTAGCTACTTTATTCCTAAAAATGAATTTTAAATTAAAATTTATAGCATTACGTATATCCTAGGCGTAGCCTTCCGAGTGGGGTCAGAAATATAGGACCTCACTTGTACTGTTCCAAGTGGTTAAATACACAAATTTCTTTGATCAACCCCCCTTCCCCCATTTATAGAAATCTTAGAAGGCATCTCTTGGAGAGGCTGAGTGAGGAGGAGTGAAAAAAGCTTTAAAAATTTTAATGACTGTTAAAAAAAATGTGATCACACCTCCGTTTTGCTTCAAACTTCTGAAAAAAATAAACAGAGGTGAAAAGGCAGTATCAGCACTAATATCCCCTCCCCAACGAAAAAAATATTAACACGCCCTTGTCGTATATATTGAGCAGAACAAATGTTCAAAATGCAACATGAATTCTAATATTTTAATCTTAAAGTAAATATCAGGAAAGGGGTATTAATAACAAATAAATAGTAAAACAGAATGCAGATTTTTATAAGAAGTTAATAACATGGAATAAAAAAATAGTTATTAATTCAAAATTATTTTAAAGTAAGATATAAAAAATATTTTCTCAGATCATACTACATGTTATATGATTGTTTGCTCATTTCTTTCTACTACCATTCCCTAATCAATGTCTGTGTCTCTAAGAATTTTCAACTAAAATGCAGAGTTATTTAGATTTTACGCAGTATTTGAAAAATCTTTTGAAAAGCTGATGTGTTTTTCTCAAGCTTTTTATTGTTTTCCCTTTAAATTTTGTTGCAAAGATTGGAAAGCAATTTTAGAAATTGATTTACTTACCTCGCTTCTATTTTTAAAAGCATTAACAGTTCTCAAAGGTTTAAAATAGGTATATATTTTGTTTGAAAATAAACAAGTATTACAACATCCATAAATTGTGAATCTACAAATCTCCAATAGTAGCATAGAGAATACAGTTATTAATGGGCTATTAGATAACACTAGCGTAATAGATCTTCTAAACTGCTCTTTGGTTTTTGGCTGTTTTTAGGATTGATCAAATAAATACCTAGGTATGTTGTTTAAATCTTTTCAGAAAACGAGAAATAAATTCTTATGAAATATTGCTAAAAATAACTTTATACCTTACCCTTAATCTATGATGATGTTTGGGTATACCATAAGAAAGAAAATGCAAACGTGCACTTGCAACTTTACTTTAAAGGTTTACCTGCCTTTTAATATATTTTCTTTAGAGTTGGGGCACTTCTTTAGCTCACCTTGATTTTTACAATGAAATAAAATTACTTGAGAGAAAAGCATTGATAAATAATAATGATGAAGTACTTAATTTAAATAAATATCGTAATTAAGCAGAACACGAATCTTTATATTAATTCTATCTGGCATTAAATCTTATTGTTTAAATGAGAAAGTAGTTCTCAATTTATACCATTTTGATTAATTTCATATTTGCTTGCTTATATTAGTTTCTACTTAGTATCCAACTATCCTTACATGTTGTAAATATTTGTAGGTTTTGTTACAGGAAGCTGGATATTAAATGGTTTCTAAATGCATTCAAAGTACAAGAGTAAAGTTGTTATATGACTTACTATTGTTGTATGTATACTGTATAGGTACGATAGCATTGGTATTAAAGTATGGCAGGTGTCCTTCTCTATTGAAGTATTTTACAGTACACTAGTTGGTTTAGATTTTTACATCTTCTGGAAAGTGAAACCCTAAACAAAATGGAATGATATCAAATTAGAATTTATATTTTATTTTCAATCTATTCTTCCCAAAAGGTATAGTTGCATGAATTGCATTTAACGATTTGAATTAAAATATTAATCAATTAGGTGGCACCAAAAATGTCATCATGCTGTTTTTGTGAAAAAATGCATATATCCGAAAAATATTATTTTTAAAACTAGGTACTTGGTAGAAAATTGAAATTCTTTAAATATTATATATCTATGTCCTATATCAGAATAAAATATGCAGATCACTAAATTCAAGTTTTAATGAATTTCATGTAAATAACCATTTAACAACTTCCGCGTGGAGTTTTTATTACATTTTCCTACCCCTTTTTCTTTTTTAAGAAAGAGGTAAAATTGGTCAATATTTTATACTATTAGATTATCTTCAATATTAAATCTTTATAAAATATAAATATTTACTAAATTAATATTAGGATGAATCCTCAATATTAATTAAATCATATTAAGACTTAAAACAAATTAAGCTTCCACTTCTATTAATGTAATTAATCATAGAAATTTGCTGACAAGTAGAATTAAATTCGTTTCTTAGTATTTCTACATATACTCATTATTAGTAGCGAAGCTACTCTATAATTCACTTTGTCCGTCCGTCAGTCCGTCAGTCAGTCCGTCCGTCAGTCAGTCCGTAACGCTATGGGGGAAATGGGATTTACTCAGCTCCTATAAAAGATAGAATGCTGAAATTTTTTTACAACATTCCCATCATTAAGGAGCACAATTGACTTTAAAACATTATTGGCGTTCGGACCGATTTTTAGCAGGTTTTAGGCTATTTTTATATTTTTCACATTTTTCTCCATATCCTCAGTGTTTATGGTCCGATTTTCAAAATTTTTTTCAGTTACAGATATCAAAATTAAATTTCCCGTCGTTTAAAGGAACAACCATGAAGGCCAGACTGCCTTTTTTGCAGGTTTTAGGCTATTTTTATATTTTTTACATTTTTCTCCATATCTTCAGTGTTTATGGTCCGATTTTCAAAATTTTTTCAGTTATAGATATCAAAATTAAATTTACCGTCTTTTAAAGAAAACAATCATGACGGCCAGACTGCCTTTTTAGCAGGTTTTAGGCTGTTTTTTTTTATATATTTAACATTTTTCTCCATATCTTCAGTGTTTATAGTCCGATTTTCAAAATTTTTCAGTTATAGATATCAAAATTAAATTTCCCGTCTTTTAAACAAAGTAATCATGACGGCCAGACTGACTTTTTGGCAGGTTTTAGGCTATTTTTATATATTTAACACTTTTTTCCATATCTTCAGTGTATATGGTCCGATTTTCCAATTTTTTTAAGTTAAGGATTTAAAAATTAAATTTTTTGTCGTTTTAATAAAACAACCATGACGGCCAGACTGCCTTTTATCAGGTTTTTGGCTATTTTTATATGTTTTACATATTTCCACATATCTTTGCTTATTTTGATGCAATTTTCAAACTTTTATGGGATATCAGTATCAAAATAATTTTTCCCATTGTTATGAGCATCTTTAATATAATTTACTTTGACCATCGTCATCATGCAAAATAAAACAAGGTTTCATGTTTATTTTATCCAATAAATCTATTCTTGATTTTAGTAAAAACCTTTTAAATCTACCTGTACGTATTCCCATCGACGATTTTTTGTGCTTCGCTACTTATGGATGTTGTCATCCTTGTTTTTATATAATTCAAATAGTTTCATAATGTGAATAAATTGTAGAACACTAGCGGCTACGCTTCTATCATCTAGTGGCTCTGTATTCAAATGGGTATGGAGAGGCTACAAAAATAGCCTAAAACCACCCCAAAACTCAAATATAAAATTATTTGTGGCTTCCCTAAAATATAGAACTCAATAATTTTAGTAGTTATTGAAATCTTAAGTTGTAGACAAAAACCTACTGCTTCACATACCTATAAGGTTTAAATAGAAAATGTAGCTAAACATCATTTTAAAGGTTATTAGAGATTTATTTAACGAATAAATGGAAGGAATTTGTTGCCCTGTTCTTCAATATTGCTCACCTTATTGGATGACACAGTTATGAAATTGAATTAAATCCTATACATGTAGGTAACTATTATAATTAGGTGTCAAATGTAAAAGTATAGTGCAAGGACCCTTTACCTAGCAGACGAAAATAAATTTCATTAAACTTTGCTTTGCCAATTAAGCTTTTATAAGTCATTTTCATTTTTATGGTCAGTTATTTTACAAAAAGGTTAAATTATCGGTGAATTTTATTAGGTATGGCTTTTTAGGTTATTGTCAATTTTTAGTTTAATAAGTAATTTAATCAAAGAAACATTTTAATTCATTGTTCTTTTGTATGTACCTGACAATATCAGATTTCAGAATCTTGGAATTTTACTTAACTTTTTTTTAGCAGATTTTCAAAGACCCAATTAAAAATCGGGACAGGGTTTTTACCTTGCAGGGAAATTTACATATAACTCTTGCCCCCTCAGCCTTTAAAATTTAATCTACAGCGAGCACCCTAAACATTTATCTAATCTTTATTTTCCTGTTTATTTTTAAAGAAAGAGTTGTGTGTAATGAAAATGAGATCTCATGATATAAACATTAAAACAAAGACCAATGTTAATGTTATTTTCTTTCCACAAAGCAACGAAATAAAACAAACAGCAAAGAATATAGAAAATAAACTTGTCATTTTTGTCGAGCGATAAGCCATTAGACTAAAAGAAATTCTTAATTAAAATCTTTAAAATCCTTAGGTACTCAATTATAGCTAAGGATTTTCTTTAAAACCTTGTACAATATTTTTTAACTCTACTTCTCTGTTTTACAAGAACGTCACAGCCTAGATACAAAGAAAAGAAAAAAATGTTGCATGTCTAAATAGCTTTTTATATTTTTTGGGCCTGAATATGTCATATCTTTTCAGTTATCATATCACGCTTTTCTATAATTACCAACTATACGTCACAATGTCAGGGACACTTCGCTTCTTTGTCAGATATTTAGGCAAAACAAATAAAAGGCTTGTTTGTTTAACAATCGTGAATAATAGTTTCTATTTTAAGATTGCATATTTCTAATTTCTTTAAGTTTGTGCGTGTATCCAGTAATATCTTGGAAACGGATAGATCAATAGTTTTACAGTTGTAAGGAACCTTGTGAGGTTTTAGGCCATTTTTTAGGCTGGCATAATGTTTGATCAATGCATTTTTTTAAAGGGGACTATCAACGAACAAGAGCAAGTGATTCTAAGCACCTTACAGCATTGATCCATAGTATTTTTTAGTGGAAATACTAGTTTTATGCTTAATATTTGGTTTATCGACTAAAAAGTTAGGTTTCACCATGGTTTTATATGAAAAAAAACTTTGAAATGTTAAGCATTTTTTGGTGCAATATCATCAAATGTTTTGATGGGTTCAAACTGTTGTTTAAAAGCCTTGGCACAAAAGTATATTATTTTGATTAAAAATGTATATTTAGAAAATTTGTAATATTGTTTAATAGGGATGGGAATCCGTCGAATTTTTGGGCCGGATTCGGATTCCGGATTCTGAAGGAATCCGTCAAAAAAAGTGAAGGATTCTTGCGGATTCCGGATTCTTATTTTTGGCGGATTCCGGATTCGGATTCCGGATTCTAGCAGTATTTTAAAAGGCCGTCCGTCACAGAGGGATAGCTTTTTTCATTAATTTAACACTATGTTACTTGGTTGAAGCCTTGATTTGTTTAAAGTGTTAAAGTGTAACATCACATTAGTAATTATTAAAATTTGTTATGTACAAAAAAAATTAAGAGGTAGTTGTAAGAAAAAACTCAAGACGGTAATTTTAGCCTACCAATTTAGAATCCGGAATCCGCTATAAAAAACGGATTCCGGATTCGGATTCCAAAATAGGCCGAAAATTGGGCGGATTCCGGATTCGGATTCCGGATCCGGATTCCCATCACTATTGTTTAATTAATGTACTTTTGCAATTTACAGCATTTAATGTTTTCTGTCGTGTTATTGTATTTTGTCCTTAGAACTCAACAAAGCATTTGATGATATTGCATCAAAATATGCTTTACATTTCAAAGTTTTTACATATAAAACCATGGTGAAACCTATCTTTTTAGTCGATAAATCAAATATTAAACATAAACCTAGTATATTCACTAAAAAAATATGGATCAATGCTGGAAGGTGCTTAGAATCACTTGCTCTTGTTCGTGGATATTTCCCTTTCTTCCAGTTCATGGGCATTGTCGTTCTTGCTTGAGAAGAAATAATGTTTTTTATTTCTTTATTATTACATCTTTATATTGATGGCATAATGGATGATAAGACAGTTATAATCCTTATATAAAAGTAACAAGATGTCTACTTGTGAGTAGGATCTAACTAACTAAAGATGCAAGTAGGATGTTCTTAAACAGTATCTTTTATTTAAGTAAGTTTTATTCTTTACTAGGTATCATGTTTAGATCTAAAAATTGATATTTTGCTCATTAAGTTCTGACACATTCATAAGTGTTTTTTTTCGTTTTTCATATAATTTTAGAGCTTCGCTCTTAAAGGTAATGTAATCCTTGTTTTTTATATAAATAAAATTGCAAGAAAATAAAAGAAAAAACGCTTGAGTTACTCTCTATTTAGCTTGTTAACAACTGCACTCTAAAAAATATAGAAATATATAATATTCAATAGATTTTTTGATTAATATAATTCGATAAAGATAATTTGGTTTAAAGGAAGGGGGACATGTTTGGCCTCTTTTTAAGAAATTAACCTTTTTAAATTTTATCAGAAATTCAAAAGCTTTCGTCAAAGAAATTTCAAAATTACCATTTATTGGAGATGCTATTTTCTAGTTAAAATGACTGGAAATCAAGATAGGAGCAAAAGAAAAAACATAATCATTTGTGGATACTAGGATTTTTTGCTACAACAGAACAGGCGGACAGAAATACATCGTTCTACTTAGTATAAAATGGTAGATGACCGTTAGATTATTTTTTACTTTATAACATCATATTATATTTTTTTCAGTGCACTTAATGCCTGGAAGGCATGTAATCAAATGGCAATAAAAAGCACAAATGACCAACAGTAGAGGAGCCCTTTCCAATGTTTTATATATTTAGAACGGTATGTTGAGACGATGTACTAAATATTGTATAGTTTTTTAACATTGATGCTTTGAACTTTTTATTTTAGTTTAAGTCAATTTTCATTTATTTAATATTTTATTTAATTTTAGGTAAGTTTGAAAATGAAGATTTCTTGCCAATAGTATTTTTAACTCAATTTAAAGAATCATTTATCCTGTTACATAAAGTTAAGTAAGTAGTAAGTAAGGTTTTTAATTGTCCGCATTCCCCCCTACTCTTACTTATTTAGTATGACGCAGTGAAGTTCCGACTCGAACCCGACACCTCCCCGACAATCAGGCACTAACGAGTTAAGCTTAGTAGCAAAAAGTGTTTAAAATGAAGCGATAAAAATTGTCCACACAATTTTTTAAATTGTATGCATTTTCTTCAAATGCCTTTTTATCTAGTCCCTGATTCCAAATATAATCTTAAAAAGTGCTTTTTCATAATTGTATCAGATTAAAGGTTTAAAGTTGTTCTTTAAAAGCGGTGTTACATAACGTTAACCGGATAGCTTAGGCAGAAAATGTAATGTAATATTTGCTGCTATAAATAAAATTTTAAGTATAGGGTCATTGTCTTTTCTTTTTGGTAGCGGTGGTGTTACGGTGTGTGAACTTTTTCACTTTTGTAATGTGTATTGTCACTTACAGTGTTTGTCTGTTTATCTCTGTCTGTTTTTCTGTATTTTTTGTATGTGTTTATATCTATTTTATTTGGTCAAAAATAAAGGTTAAACATGTCAAATAAAATTAAAATGCGTTAACGACAGTAAACTGGTATAATGTTGTCAAAAAAACACTTATAAAACCACATTGCTAAAACATAGTTTAAGAGTTTTTTAAAATTATTTTGCCTTTTTCTATATTCCTGTGTGCGTTTGTATGTTCAATTTAAGAGCAATAACCTAGACGAATCTAAATTTTGCTGCAATTTTTTCAAAATCAGGGAAGGAGATAAATATTTCATATAACAATAAATGAACAGAATTGTTTAGTTAAAAGAAAATTCGGCTGTTTCCCTAAAAGTGCTTGGAAGATCAGAAAAATCCGCGCTCCGCCTCCCAAAATTTAAATAAATTGAAAGGGAGAGGGGAGTTGAGTTCCTACGTTAAATTTTACTTTTGGTTGGATAAGGTTAGGTCTCATTTGGTACAGGTTAGCCTAGCTAAGTTAGGACATAAAGAAAAACTCCCTTCTATCAATAATACAAAGTAGCTTGATGTCTGTCTGTCTGTCCGTCCGTCCGTCCGTCCGTCCGTCCGCCTGAAGCTTAAGATCTCGGTAACCAATGAACCGATCGGATTCTACTCTTCAGGGTATATACCTACTGGTCCTGTGGTGGTTTTAGGCTTTTTTCTTGGGGGATGGGACACCCCCAACCATAGACGTCCAAGGGGGGGGGGCTTAAGTAGCGAGTTCCCCCCCCCCATTTAAAATTTACCCCTACCCCAACCATTAAGGAGGGGGTATTTACCCCCCCCCCCAAAAAAAATAAAAAATCTCGTAACAAAAAAATATTTTGCGCGCTTCGCGCGCATTTTTAATACTAAATATCTAATCAAATTTAAATTACCCCCCTCAAAATTTAGCCCAGCCAACAGATTTCAGGGGAAAATTCCCCCCCCCCCCCCAAGCAAATTTTACCTCCGGGGTAAAAATTTTTTTTTTGGGGGGTGGGTAAAAAAAATTTGCAAAAGCGAATTACCCCACCCTTAAAAAAATTTTACCCCCCTCCCCCAAATAAAAAGCTTGGACGTCTATGCCCCCAACCCAACCAAAAATAAAAAAATTACCCCCCTCATTTTTTTTTATCGCAGAAGATTTCCTTGGTCCTTTTTTTTAAAATGCAGAAGATTTCCTTGGTCTTTTTTTGATCACTTCTTGGGGCAAAGCCCCTAAAGGCTTGGGGCGAAGCCGCTAGTTTTTTACATAACAGATTTTAACCTTTAGTTTTTTTCCTCAGAATTCTGTCTCTTTCCGTGTTTCAATATAAATGCAAACAACTTTTAAAAGCTAAACTTAAATCTGTTTTTATTTTGGCTGCAAGTAGCCTAAAACTTATTTTTGGCCAACAACAATATTTTCTTTTATTGCTCTGTTAAAATGCCTATTAGACAATTAAATATTTAAAGACTGGAAGCAACACCTTCAACCACCGATTACAAAGATGGTTGATACCATGGGTGTAGCCGCTAATTTTATTAAAAAGAATCTATGCTCTTTGAAAAAAACCTACCTTACCTATTTTAAATACCTATGCAATTCAAGGCAGATAAAAAGTTTTCTTGTTTTTATTTTCCTTCACTTTGTCCTATTTAAATTCTTTCTTTTTTGTTTTTAAACAAACAAGAAAGCTAGATGTTGATAATGTTTCTACCTTTCAGCAAAAAAAAATTATGCCTTTTGGGCGTAAAGGTATACCTACAATTTTAACCTTCAACTTTTCCACCAAATAAAATTTTTAGTGCCCTCTCGTCATTTCTAAGTGTGTTTCTATGTTCGTGTGTCTACGTTATTTTTCATAAATACTAAACTTGTGGTCTAAGAGTGAAGCTGCAGCTGATATTTAATTGATTAAAAATCAAACTAAATATATTCTTTGATAATTCGATAAGAACTACACCACTACAATTTAATATAAAATGTTGGTAGTTTTATATTCCCTCCTCTAGGTGTAATACTAGGCTATATGGCAATTTCTTTGTGTGCACGAGGTTTTTACGCGCGCTGTGCTTGTTTTTTTTTATCGCTAGATGAACAGAGACAAGCATTTTTAAAACAATTATGTAATATAAGATGAGATATTTTTAAAAAAAGGTTGTTATAACTATTCATTGACACAGAAAATTAAGACTTATTGTTTATGGAAATTTCAATAAAGAAATTTTAACATATAAATTTTCATATCTATTCTCATTTCTACGTAAATCCGTTAAGCTTATTCAATTTACTATTTTTTCTTCTTTACTTCACAGCTGATTAGAATTGTCTCTCCTGTTTTTTATTTGTTTCTTTTACTCTTATTCCCTGTCTTTGTACGCCCAACTGTCAGACAAAGGACTGTGGGGGCTAGTTTCTTTTTTTTGGTCTACCCTTTGTATACGTGATAATAAACTACTTACTTAAGACGGAGCCTTAGGTTGGTATATTCTATAGTACCACAATAGATTTTGTAGTATAGTGATGAATAGTATATTGAAGACTTAACACCTTAAAGCCCCTACATACCCAAAGAAAAGACATTTCTTATAACAACACTCCTTTTGATTTTATTTATGGGGGAGGGGGGGGGGGAGTTCATAAATATGATTTTTTCCCCGCCGAGTTGCTTATATTTCAAGTTTATTTTAATAAGCTTTTAAATTGAGTACATGATTTTAAATTTTCATCTTACATAAAAATAAATGTATAGGTCTCTTTTTATTTGGCAGCTGTAAGTTTTTGTATTATGAGGGTTTTTAAATTGATGCCATTATACCAATTTCGGATATGTTTTGTAACCTCCAATAAATATGTTACATAAATAAATTTTTTAAAGTTTTTAATTTGTTTTGTTCTATCAATATGAAACACTCACATCCACTTTGTTAAGTCGAGGATTGTATGATTTATGTTACAAATTTCCAAAATGTTAGTCCACTTTGAGTGCTAAAGTATTTATCCTAGGACCTTAATAAAGCTTCACTGACATATAGAACCCAATCTGTTTAGTGGTTAATAAGAACTTAACGACCAAATAAACTTAAACTTACAACATTATAAAATAGGAAATAAATACCAAGTACTAATAATGCCAAATTATAAAACTTCTATAGTGCGTCTTTTACTATTTTTATATAAGTGTCTGAAACGCAATTATTTATGTATGCAATAAGACAGAGAAAAAAGGAAGCAAAAGAGTTTGGATAGTTATTTTAAAGCAATCCCTACTCTGGATGATGTTTAAATTACACCAATTAATTTTTAAACTTATGTGGTTGACATCAATGGCACATCTAGGTTTTTTTAAAGCGAAGCTTTTTTTTAATAAGGGTCGGTCCGTCATTTTAAACATGTTGATTTTTCTACTTTTTTAACAAAAAAAATTTTATGTGATCTAATTATCCGAATGATCTTATTTTTGGTATATAGATTCCTGGGACAACAATGTACAATATAAAAAGCGAAGCAACTCTATAATCAAGTCCTTAAAATGTAAATATGTCCATAAACATTATCCTGTATCAAGCAGTTTTTCAACAAACTTACTTACAATTTTGCTTCGACTCTTATACATTTATATTCTGATTATTCAGTTCTGACACTATACAAGTGTTAATGTCCTTTTTTCCTACCGTTGCAGTGCTTTACTTTTATGGATGTCGTCATCCTTGTTGGTTGTAATATAAGTGTCGAAGTTACCTCTTCTTATATCTCTGAGTTTAGCCTACGCAAAAATAATTTGCAATTGGGAGTTTAGCTGTTTCTACAGTCGAGAAATACTAGAATTTAACCTTATAATACAATGCTCTAGTCGACTAATACTATGCTGTAATTCCTCTTTTAATTTTATCAGAGAAATGTGTTAAACATCTTCTTTGCAATGATTAATGCGTAATTTTACTTTGTTAAGATTGACAGCTTAACAAAAGGAATTGTCTTTTAAACTTTCTTGGCTAATTTTTCAATAATATTGCCTCGATTTATGTTCATAATCAATTAAACATTAATTTGAACTAAAAATTACTAGTTATCAATATATAAAAGCAAAGCTTTTCTACATGCATTGTATTTGTAAGTTCTTTTGTTTATCCATAGAACGCAATTTATAGCAACGGATGAATAATAATTTTCATATTGTACTGTTACTGTATTAAAAATAATGATGTTAAAAGACACTATTAAACTCAAAAGGTTTTGTTAAAACGAATTTTGGTATTATCCTCCTAGGATTTTTTTCTTCAATTTTGATATACAATGTACCTAACCTAACCTAAGGGGGGGGGGAGTTTGTACAGTTATAGGAAATGAAATTTTGGGACTTTCCTTCTAGGGGCTAGTGGGGCAAAAGACCCCCCAAAACACTAAAATTTTAAGTTATGAGCTTATTTTTAAAGATATCGAGCTGATTTTTTAAATGGAACCTTTTATTACATAGATGAGTTGATTAGCCACTCCATATTTCATTTTTGCACTTTACTTCTAGGGGCTTTTGGAGTAAAACAACCCCCCCAAATACAAAATTTATAAGTTTTGAGCTTACATGCCCCTAGAGGTAAGGTGCAAAAATGAAATATGGGATGGCTAATCAACTCATTTATGCAATAAAGTTCGATATCTTTAAAAATAAGCTCATAACTTAAAATTTTAGTGTTTGGGGGTGTCTTTTGCACCACTAGCCCCTAGAAGGAAAGTCCCAAAATTCAATTTTCAAAGTTTTACAGGTAGATCCAATCATATAAGAGAGTTTACGAAAAGAATTAGGATGATAACTATAAAAACAAGCCCAAACGGCCAGGCCAAAATTTGATACTGAATTTTCATTTCCTATAACTGTACAAACTTCCCCCCCCCCCCTTATCGTTCGCGGCCAGAGTCATAGTTTTGTTTTGGATTAAAAGGGGGGAGGCGGATGTGCCACTTGTTGAAACCTAAAGTAAAACGTGCATGAACTCAGGCTATAAAAGAGTTACAGCTCTAAAATTCAGCACAGCAGTTGCTATTGTAGTGAACAATATGGAACTGTGAAGAAACGGTCCCGCCGATAACCGCCGATTTTTTTTTTCCTTTTCTCGCCATAATAGACAATCTTCAATCATCTGAGATAAACTTTTTTTTCACAAAAATTTCGCTTATATTTTCACTTGACACTTGTAAGATTTTACACTTGTTTTTTTTTGATATTGACATGTTTGAAATATTACATGTGTCACGTGAAAATATAAGGGAAATTTTTATGAGAAAAAAAGTTTATCTCAGATGATTGAGAACTGTCTAATTTGGCGAAAAAAAGGTAAAAAAAATTCGGCGGGAAACGGCGGTTTTCGTCGGGAGCGGCGGTTCCGCCGCCGTTTGTTCACAGTTCCATATTGTTCTCCACAAAAGCAACTGCTGTGCCGAATTTTAGAGTTAAAACTCTGTCATGGGCTGAGATCATGCACGTTATACTGTTGGTTTCAAAAAGTGGCACATCCGCCTCCCCCCTTTAAAAATTTAAGAGGATAACGCCCGAATGTTTCTTTTAAAGAATTGTTAAATGTCCAAATTTTTAAAATCCTAATTCACATGAAAATAATTAGGGAGGGTAATTCCTAAGTAAATTTACCCCTGGGGTAAATTTTGGGGTAATATTTACCCTCCGCAACTTTATTAGTGTAGTTATTCAATAAAGAAAGCTTGAAACAATAAACACTATGATTTTTTTAATGCTGTCGAAATTTTTAAAACCTTGTCCATAAAAACAGATTTTTTTTTTTGCCTAAATAACATAAACTGTTTCTTATATTTTGGACTACAAATTTAGATTTTTTTAGCTAGAGCAAAAAAAGTACCTTACCCTAGATCTTTAAAGGGGGGGGGGGGCGAAAGTGACACTTTTTGAAACCAAAACTAAAAGTCAAAGGAACTCAACTAAAAAAAGAGTTACAGGTCTGACATTTTGCATGGCAGTTGCTTTATAGGGGTACAATATGGAACTGTTAAGAAACGGCGTCGCAACCGCCGAAAACCACCGAGAAAAGGGAAAAAAAATTTCGGCGGGAAACGGCGGTTGCGCCGCCGTTTCTTAACAGTTCCATATTGTACCCCTATAAAGCAACTGCCATGCAAAATGCGGTTGCGCCGCCGTTTCTTCACAGTTCCATATTTTACCCCTATAAAGCAACTGCCATGCAAAATCTCAGACCTGTAACCCTTTTTTTAGTTGAGTTCCTTTGTTGACTTTTAGTTTTGGTTTCAAAAAGTGTCACTTTCGCTCCCCCCCCCCCTTTGTGGTTGTACCAAATATATTTTGTTAAATATATTCTTGTCATGTTTACAATATGAGAAAGAAGGAATTCAGTCTGTGTCTAGTTGTAGTTGTGTATTTTGGTGGTGTAATATGTCTATAGGAACACTTAATTCATATTTTTCGTATTAAAATGATTTAAAAACAAATTATTTTTGTGAAAAGAGATAAATAATTTTTTTAATAAAGGGGAGTATGCTCAAAAGAAAGGTTAAACTTTTACAGTCAATAATAGAGGTGGAGGCAGTTCTCCATATTTCTTTGGAGGTTCTAAGACTTTAAAACAGGAGTAGAAAAAAAATAGAGGGGTAGGTTTCTGGTAAAATCCGTGAAGGTTATGTGTTATAAGTAAAAAACAGAAGTAGAACGATAAAAATTTATGTTAACTTTTAAACTTTTTTTGTCTTATAGTTCTTTTCAATAAGAAATACACATATTTAGTGAATATTATCGTTCTACTACTATTTTTAAGCCTTAAAACCTTTACCTTTACGGATTCTACCAGAAACCTACCCCTCTCTTTGTCATGGCAGTTGCTTTGTGGATTTGTGAGAAAAAACGGCAGTTGAGCCTCCGCTGCTGCATAAAGCCGCCGTTTTTTCTCCAGAAAAAAATCGCTTTTATCACTTTAGGTATGCTTGAGTTTTTTTTGGTTAAGTTGTGACATATTTTAAATCCTTGGAACAATAAAATGACAAGACAAGTGTCAAATACAACTGTTGTGAACTTTATTGAGCTTATTAAATGAGCTTGTTTGAAATGATTCAAGTTCCAAATTGTCTAATTTTGCGATAAAAAGTAAAAAAACGGCGACATCGCCTGTTTCGTCACCGTTTATTTATGGTTCTATATTTTACATACTAAAACCACCCAAAGACTTAAATTTGAAAATTAAATAGTTTAAAGCCATCACAGGACCTTTAAATAGATAACCAAATCAGATCAGTGTTGAGATCTTAAGCTTCAGTTTAAAAATTACTAGCAACTGCCATTCCAAATCTAAGCGTTATTGTCTTGTATAAAAGTTAAAGAACACATATTTTTATGGAAAATCAGTAGAAATGCCGCCCCACTGTTTAATTTCAATTAAGCTTCCTAATACCTGTTTTTATAAAAAAAAATTTGAAGACCAATTCTTTCTATCAAAGTTTTAGATTATATCAACTATATCTGCTAAACAATATAAATTAATTGATTATAATTGACTAATACTTCTATATTTACATATAACTGTTATTAACCATTTTGTAAATAAATTAGATGGTTTCAAAGTCAGTTCTGTCTTTGTACTTCCTTTCAAATGTTATGTTTCTTCAAACTTACCAAATTATTATTATTACAGTTAACCCTTTAAAAACGGTCTCTTGCATTACTCTATTATTTTTTATTTTTTTTATTTCTTAAATTAAGTGAGATTTTCCGACTAAGACAGTCTGATCCATTTTAGGCTTCTTTATTATTGTTTTATTCAGTAATCGCATAAAAATGAGATGATATAGTCTTATCTTCCATTCCGTTGGTTAAGAACGGACAAACGGGCATTTCGAATTTTAGAGTGCCTTTGCTACTAATAGGGGGGAGGGAAGGTTCAGTGCTCGATAGGCGAAAACCGCTAAATAGGAAGATTCTCAAAAGTTTCATTTCATTTTTATGTGAAACCTATAAAGTTACGTGGACTAATTGAAGAAAACCTTCGCTTTTCAAAGATTTTAGCATTAATTGAAAATGTCAGTCATTTTGTTTAAACATTGTCGTAGTGGTTTACAAGAGGATCACTCCAAGAAATTGTTAAAAACCTTATGATTACAGTATGGTACAAGCTAAAGCTAACCTTAATAAGTGTTGTAATACTAATATAGATAATGTTTTTAGAACTAAGTCTAGTTTCCGTGTTTAGTACTTGGAAATATACATGTACATGCATTCTAAATTATTACTTAAAGCTTTGACTTTTAAGTTATTTTTATCTTTTTATACAAACTAACAAAAACATATAACATATTACAGTGTCCCTGAATATCGAACTAATTACGATTTAATGATATTTATTTGAAAATTACATAAGATTAATATCTAGTAGCTATTGTCAATAAAGCATTTGAGTAATAGAATATTTGGCCTCTTTTTGATCTTTGAATTTAAAAAAAACAGAAATGCATTTTACTTAGGTATTGATCTTTAAGCCACGAATTGTTGAATAGAAATATAGACAAACTTGTTTTGTAGAGAAGTTGCCTCTCTAAAAATTTAGCTCTTGCAATAGTTTTCATTTTATAATGTTTATGCTTATGACGTTGACATATATTTTTTTCTTATTCTTTTAACTTTTAATTATTTGTTTTTGTTTTTATTAATTAATTTTGTTTTGACATAACATCGTTTTATTTTTATTGATTATGAGAATTACAACGTTATAATTCCAAATGGAATAAAAATATGATTTAAAACCCTGACTCATTACTGAGGGGGATTTGAGTGAAATACTGTTTTCTTATACTCATAATGTTTTATAGAGGATTAAACGGCATAAATAGATATTATCCCTTTAAGTTTGTTGGGTATTAGTAGATTCGTTTTTCATTGTTATGAAGAAGTAAATAATAAGCTTCTCAATGTCGATTTCTAAACGAAAATAAACCTCAGTGTATTCAAATACCTCACTCAATTAAGAAACCACATAATATTGTTATAATTTGCAGTATATGCAATTGTTAAAATTGTTACCTTTACTTTGGTGTCCCGTAGCTTCCGCAAATATTTGATAAACATAAAATGTGAAGTTTTTTGTTAATTAATTGAGAAACAAAGAGTAGTATTTGCATAGAAATAATTTTCGGTTAAAACTACTTTTTGCAATGTGTGAAAGATTTCTGCACATACCTAATATGTTTCACAGTTTACTTTACTTTATCAATTATTGTTTAATATAGGTAAGTTACATAATATTTTGAAGAAAACAAGATCTTCATTAGTTTATTTCTTTTTAAAAGGATTGCCTAATAATTATATAATTTTAACTATATAAAGTATAAATATATAATATAGCTTGTTTATAAAATTGGCTTAAACCGTACAGGTTTCTGTAGGGTTGGAAAAAAATTTAATCTTGCATAAAATAAAATAAGAATCTATTTTTAGATATTAATTGCAAAGTGTAGCAATTGGACTTAGGCAAAAGTTGTGCACATTTTATAATATCTATTTTTTTCTTCGCTTTCGTAATATTTCTATTTTTCATGATAAAAAATGCTAAAAAAATTATTTTCAGTTATTTCAAGAAAACTTGTACAGTTATGCTTGCTTGATGATGCAAAAAAGCAGCAGGGGGACAGGGTTGGCACAGTCAACGATACAATATTTTTATAGTGAAATTTTGGGATTTAAAGAGTTTTTGGGAAATATATTTATAGATATTTTGTTTTTTTTCCATTGTCCTTTGCTCTCCAAAGAAAAAGAAAAATCATGATTATACTTGTATGAAAATGCTTTTCTTACCAACTTTTTAACACTTTTTTGTTGTAAGATAAATTGTGCTGAAACATTTTAAACTTTAGAAATGATAATTATTTTTCTCGTATTCATTCGAATCCGGTGGATAGGAACCGGTTCTCATCCATACGAAAAAACTATGTCTAGCATCGTATTATATCCAGCTTTCTACGAATATAGAAATGTACAATCATAAGATTAAAACTAGTTTTTTTTAGCCAGTGACTTCGTCACCTCGGGGCTAAAAAAACTAGTTTTAATCTCATAATTGTACATTCTATATCCGCGGAAAGCCGTTTATAATACGATGCGAGAAATAACTATTAACGCATACATTTTTATTCAATTTTAAAAATTAGAATTAAGATCATTTAAGCAACAAATTCATACGTAACTGTAAAACAATTCGAATCCCTTGATTTTTTTACTTTTATATTGTGACATTTAAAATTGTAAAGTAAGACCTTCTTGAATAAAAGACTCCAAATCTAATAATCCAGTTACTTTACTCTAAGTGATTATTTTGTTGCCAGTGTTTTTTTTTAATATAGGACCACGCTTCGAACTCAAAACATAATTATTTAATTTAACAAAAAAAATACCTTTTGTATAGTTTTAGAAATAGATTGTACAGCTAAAAGGTTGAATCCTTTATTTAATATATTTGTGTAAAACTAGTTTCCTAAAACCTTGGATAGGGATTAGTACACTGAAAAAATATAGAATAGGATTATATAGGATTTTTTAATATTAATAGGGTTTGGATTCATAATAAAGAAAGTAAGCATTGCTTAGGAATCGATGATTTGAAATACCTTGAAGCCTGATTTATAGGTTACTCTAGTTAAGGTAGTGCACCAGTAGTATTTGTACAAAAAAATGCATAACCCCAATGGTTATGTTTTACATCTGTCTAGAGCCAGGACATTTACCCATACTAGGACTATCAAAGCAACGCCTCTAACATAGCATGCGATCAAATGTTTCCTAGTCCGTGGGTTGTGCAAGGCTGAAGGGTATTGTTTAACATCAAAGACTGACCCAACAAACATCCAACTTATTAATTTTATATCAAATTTTTCCATTTAATCTCATTCTGTTAGTTGTAAGGTAGATAGATATTTTCTAGAGTTAAGCTAAGATAACTTTAGATAAATGGTTAAGTATATAATAGTGCTAGGAGAGCCTTAATTTTTACATTATGTTAATTTGTTTGACTTTAAAAAATGGTGTTGAAAGTTAACTTTTTAAAAGTGCGTTACTTTGTAAAGATAGGAAGATCTAATATTTTTTTTAAAGTTTTCTGAGTAAATGAAATACCTATATTGGTTGGGAAAACATTTCTTGCAAATTTTTGCAAGAATTTAGGGAAGGTTAAAAAAATAAAACATCCCTTTACTAGTGTGTGTTAATTTAAGGGAAAAATATACCTATAGTATTGCTGAATTTAACCCAAGCCAATGAAGAAAATAAGATAGGTGTTGAAATTAGATGGTTGAATTAAGCAATATTTATTTTTCATTAAAAATAATACTGGAGTTATACCTATCCATTAATAATACCATATCATCTAGGTATATTATCTAACAAATATATTAATATACTTAAGTTGATGTTCGTCATTTAACGGCATTGAAATTGATTATATATATCTAGTATTAATAAGACAACGAGTTCTATTTAAATGAATAATGCAAATAAAAGGTATTTTTACTTTTGTTCAGCCCTGTATCCTTGATAAGAAAGTGTACCTAAATTGACAAATATTGTTGGTTTAATTAATTGTTACGAAGACAAGAAAATTTATCAAGTCTTGAAAGTTGGAGGTAGAAAGATTTGCCAGGATGGGTTCTTCCGCATTTTTGTTTTGTTTACGTTTATATATAATCTTCATATGTCATTTTATCTCTTTTAACTTAGAGCATAATTTCCATATACCTATAAATATTATAATCATGGGTATCAATATTAATTAATTTACAGGAACTTACTAAATGAAACATCATTTAAATGTACAACTCCACAATGATTTTTATTTAATTATTATAAGCTATGTATATTCTAAATCTAATACTTTTGATTTCAGTCTAATTGGTTTCTTTTATTTCAGGCTCATTTGAAGTTCCCTCAAGACTACCCCTACAACCCTCCCTCCATGAGATTTCTGTGCAAAGTTTGGCACCCTAATGTTTATGAGGTAATTTTTTCACTTTGAAAACCAGCCGTTTAGACTCTAAACACATTACCCTGTTTTAATAAATATTTAGACCTATGTCTTAATATTTTCTAGGTAGTACATGCGTAAGTTGATTAGATAAATAAAATTGTTAGCACCTTAATTTGTTTTTAGAATTGGATATCTTTGTTTTCTTTGAGAATACTTCTAATTTGAATGTATATCTCTGTCCTTGTAATTGAATATGTTTTAAGGAAGTAGAGTACAAGTTTTCTCATGATAACCCGTGATTTTGAGAACTAGATAACTAGTATGTTATTCTTTAAGTAATGTTACATAAATTGGGACACCTGCCTTCGTGTCTTATTTTTAAGAAGTTGGTAAAAAGTTTTCTTGTTCAGTGTTTTTCAAAGCAAAGCTTTTCTATAATTAGGGTCGGTCTATACGTCTGTACGTATCGGCGAATAGCTCTTTTCGTTAATTTAGGCATGTTAGAATTTTCCATTCGATTTCAAACTGCATTATGAATTCTATAGAAGTTAGGTACGAGTTATAAAGCGAAGCAAATCTATAATAGTTGCCAGAAAGTCTGAACGTCCATTTTAAACATGTTGCTTTTTAACTTTTTTTATCAACAATTTTATGTGATAAAATTATCCGATTTGTCTGATTTTTGGAACACTGATTCCCATGACAACAAAGTACATTGTTATAAGCGAGGCATCTCTATAATCAAGTACTAGAAATGTAAGTATGTCCTCAAACAATATCCTGCACTTAAGCAGTTTTTTTACAAATTTACTTACAATTTTGTTTTGTTTTGACTTTTATACATTTATATTCTGATTATTCAGTTCTGACACTCTACAAGTGTAAATGTTCGTTTCAGAGCTTCGCTTTTATGGATGTTCTCTTCCTTGTTATATCTAAGTTTTCAGATAGACCATAATATTCAAAAACCTCTTTTTCATTACTAATGTTTTGTGAGAATTGGTTGGCAGTTTTGTTTTTAGCTATAAATCATGAATTAGAACACTTGCCATTAGGACTGAATATCCCCATCCGTGCAAGTAAATATGTTTTTGAGAAGTGGGTAACAAGTTTTCTTGTTAGATAGATAACAGAAAACTTTTTTGACCAAGCTGTCATATCATCATATCATGTCAGCGCATTCTGGTAAACTTTTTTTTTACAAATAACCAAGGGCGTTCAACGGGGGGTGGAGGGCCGGGGTAGGGGTGATTCATCCTTTAAGGATTTAAAAAGTTTCCAGTATAAAAAAAACATTATTAGTTAAAAGACAGTGATAAGGATATTGCACGTGAAGGAAATGTTCAGTACTGCTTAGAACCGGTTCTAATCCGGCGGATAATAATTGGTTACGACTTAAGAAGTCATACTGGAAAAACTTTTATTTTGCTCGTAGAATCTCATATATTAAGTAGGACATGATTAGTAGTATATAAATGGCAGAACGTGTTTTTTTTTATTTTTGTTATGATTTACCTCCCTAATCCGTGAATATAAAACCCTGAAAGGTTTTGCCAATCTGGACTAGAAAGAAAGAGAAATGAAGTCTATCTTTAACAGAAATAGGAAATGTAAAGGGGATTTACTTTTATTATATAATTTATTTCGCAATTTCCCTCTAACCTAAATCTAGTTACTGAATGTGAACCATGAACAAACTTTTTTGAAAAACTTAATTGAATGTCAGTTTAAGGTTAGGTAAAGTATTAAATAAAGCTTCGCGTGTACAATGCTAGAAGTAACCCTATTTTTTTAAGTTAATGATTAAGTGATTAAGGAGGCGGTTGTTTTGGGCTTTACACGTCTACTAGAGGGACAATATCATGTATTACTGAATTTATTTAACTTACGGAATAAAATAGCAATATACATTTTTATCCTGAAATAGTTACCTAGGTAATGAAAATTAGATTATCTTAGCTTTTATGTAAAATATATGTGTCTGATTTTTTTTCTTCAGATGTGTTAATTCTCAAATGAGAACAAGGAAATTTTATATTTTAATATACTGTATTCAGACTGCTTCTTAACTTATTTTAATTCATGACATATTGTAATTATTTGCTAATTTAAAGTTTTTATGTTTTATATTTTTGACACTGTAAAAAATTAAAATGCTTTCAAAGGGTGAATACTATGAACTTAGTTTACATCTTTTCGTTGCTGTGAAAAAATTTCACCCTAAGGTAAACTGTGTAACCCCAAACACTCTGTATTTTGTTATTATAAATAAAACCATGAAGTAAAATGGCTTCATTTTAATCTATAAAAATTATTTGTTATATACTGTTGACATTAGATTACCAACATTGATGAAAAAAACATTACATTTCATGGTGTTTTAGCAATACTACCTTTATTTTTAATTCCTGTACAATGTACAATATTTATCATGTGTTAACAAGGAAGTACTAGTTGTGCTATTATTGTCATGTGTTATGAATGAAGGAATGATAGATACCAAAAAAATATTGCATAGTAATAATATACATTTTTTTATGTTTTTGTATGGATTACTCATTTCGTGCTGTGTTGAGAATCAGTCAACCAAATCTTCTTTTAAAGGAACCTGCTGAATTTTAATTTGTTTATCACAGTTTTATTTATTTATTTTTAAAATAGGTGGGATACGTGCCATATATTGGCAAATAAAAAGTTAAATAAGTAAACTTTTAAAAATAAAATTCTGCTCTTAAATACCTACATCTTAACCACTATAAGTTCTTTTAAAAGAATCTCCAAGTTTCCCCTTAAGTTCTGTTCTTTACAAAAATATCTAAAGGGCCTAGGTAAATATAGGTATAAAAAAAATTTTAAGTATAAAATCAAGTATTGTTCGATTTGTTTTGGTTTTTGCCCAATTAATCTGTGGAATAGACTGAGACATTTATTATAACCTCAGCTCACCCTTGCTGACGGTCATCACAAGGATATTGAAACAAGGGTGTCAAACAAACTCTAACTTTCCTTTGTTTTGCTGATTTTGGACTGTTCTTGTAAAATAATATTTTGTCTTAATACCTAGAATCTTTTTTCTTTCTTTATGATTGTCCCTTTTTTTGCTATAAATGTCCCAGAAGTAGAAAGTTTACTGTATATAAAAGTAACATTTCATATAGCTGTGTGTAGGAAAAATGCACTTTTTTTCAGTAAAAATTTGAATATTTTGTTGTTTCAATACAGGAAAAGTTTTTAAGTAATATGAATATTATTGTTTTTCATTACTTTTAACATATCATTAAAACTTTTAATTTAATGAAACTTCTTTATCAACTTTCTTATTAAGCATTATTAATGTGCTTTGCTATCTCTGTATATCTGTGTATCTAGAATGGAGACCTGTGTATATCTATCCTGCACCCTCCTGTTGATGACCCCCAGTCAGGAGAGCTACCCTGTGAAAGATGGAACCCCACCCAGAGTGTGAGGACTGTCCTGCTTAGTGTGGTCAGCCTACTCAATGAACCAAACACATCCAGGTAAATATTTACTTCAAACTCTATGTGTGTCATTTTTTTCTTCAGGTTTAAAAGAGCATTAAGGATTTTCATTTAAGGGTGGGTACAAAAAAAGATATTTAACTGTCTCTCGTCTTTAACTCTTAAATTTTTTATGTTTAAAAAAGGTATATGTGTTAAGCAGAAGAAAATGGTTTTAAATTCATTCATTACTTTTCCAGGAATTATCCCTTAAAAGGTTTTATTTTTCAGTTTAGACTGTACCATTTTTAATATATATTTTCTCGTATTCATTCGAATCCGGTGGATAAGAACCGGTTCTTATCCATACGAAAAAACTATGTCTAGCATCGTATTATATCCAGCTTTC
Organism: Acartia tonsa; assembly: GCF_053477335.1. NCBI lineage: Eukaryota > Metazoa > Arthropoda > Copepoda > Calanoida > Acartiidae > Acartia > Acartia tonsa. The sequence continues at coordinate 32,913,035 of NC_137261.1, forward strand.
TACGAATATAGAAATGTACAATCATATCATTAAAACCAGTTTTTTAGCCGGTGTCTTCGGCACCTCGGGGCTAAAAAAACTATTTTTAATCTCATAATTGTACTTTCTATATCCGCGGAAAGCTGTATATAATACGATGCGAGAAATAGCTACTCTTGCCAAGGGAGAAGACAATGGCTCTCAAATTGATATACGTAGTTCCCCCTAACCTACATCAATTTTTCTATACTGAAAAAAAATGTCATACATAAAAGGGTTGGGGGAGATTAATATATTGGCCAGTGTCCTATTTCCGTAACCCTGGTTTTTCTCCAGACACTTTCATATGAATGCTTATTTTACACTTCTCATTTCCTTCCCATAATTAACATTAGAAAATTTCTTGCAGGGAAAATATTTCTGAAAATGGATAACTATTTTGCCTAAAATAAAATATGTAGGCAATGATCATTCAATTAAATGTTTTTTTCCTTTGTTAGAAAATATTATGCTATACATATTGTCATTGGTTAAATTGTAGTATATTTTTAAGATTTAAAACAAGAATTATAAAAATGATAAAATCAGAAATAGATTTTTATGTAAAACACAGTTTATTGTTCATCTTCTATTTAATACTGTACAATCTACCTTAAAATACTAATTAATAAAAAAAATTAAGAACTATTGTTTACTAAAGATTTCTTTTTTAAAAATCTTGAATCTAATAAATATTTGAAAAACAAACTTTTTACGCATGGAGGGATATTAAATCTGAAGACATATATTTCGAACCATACTTTTCCGCTGAGTAGAATATCTATGGACACAAAAAAATCATGGGTTATTATATTATTTTCTTAAAAACTGGTGAAAACGTTAATGGATTGTATAATATTTCTGGATATTAATTCCTCCCTAGCGTTCAATGCTATTTGTTTTCTATTTCACGTAGTTATTCATCTTCTTTTGTTTACAGAAGTCTTTGTTTTGCAGAATTCAATCTTCTTTTATAAATAATCAAGGATGTCCACAGCTACATGGTCAAATGGTTTTTGATTCGACTTTATAAAGAGACTGGGACTCATTACTTCACCAAACAACAAATGCAGATTTTTTATACCTAATCGAATCATAAACATTAAAAAACTTATAAAACATAAATGTATGTTTGAACAGATTTTGTCAATCTTAGTGTCCTTCACTCTCAGAATTTAATTTCGCTTCGACCTGGACAGCCGACATTATTTTTTAATAAATTTCTCTTACATTATTTTTATGTTTATTTAATCCAGCTCATATTAATTCAACCAATTTAAATTGTAGAGAGTTGACTCAAAAACTGCGGACAATGACATTTTGATATTTTAAAAAAGCATTCGTTAGATACATTTAGAGCTATAGCTGAGTAAAGTCCGGAAATGTGCGTTGCACTTTGTATAATCATTCCAAATGTATATATGATTTAATATTAAAAAGGTTCTTAAATATAACGATCACAAATTAGAATCAAATTAATTGAATTATCCAATCTTTTAGCATTAAAAGATTTTTTACAAAACTTTTTTTTCATAAAACTAGAGAAATTAAATAGATGTGGGAAAGATAAAAACGAATATTGCATAACACCTAGGATTGGCATTTTTGTGATGATAATTTAGGACAATCCCTACTTCTCTGCAAACTACCCTATACCTAGTTTTTTTTTGTATGATTTTGTAGTCTTTTATTTAATTACTTCACTCCATAGGTATTATCCAATTTATTATTTCTTGTTGCTAAAAAGAAATATCTGTGAAAGTTTTATTTTCGGGACCACATCTGCAAGGATAATTGTCTTATCCCCATCTAATAGCATGGAATCTTTAAATTCTTCAATTAAAAGCTTTTCTGATATTTGGAACGATTGGTCCAGCCGTATGCGAGAACAGAGCAGATATTAAATTGCATACCTCCTCCATAGGCGTCCAAGGGGGGGGTAATGGGGTGATTACCCCCCCCCCCCATTTAAATTTACCCCTACCCTGGGGGTGCCGTAGGCACCTCCAACCATTTAGGAGGGGGTATTTACCCCCCCCCAAACAATTTTGGGGGGGTAATTACCCCCCTTAAAATAGAAAATCTCTAACAAAAAAATTTTTTTCGCGCTTCGCGCGCATTTTTAATGCTAAATTTTTGATAAAATTTCAATTACCCCCCCCAAAAAATTTTACCCCGGGGGTAAATTTTGGGGGGGGTAAACAAATTTTACCCCTGCCAACAGATTTCAGGAGGGGTAATTACCCCCCCCCAAGCAAATTTTACCCCCGGGGTAAAAATTTTTTTTGGGGGGGGGGAAATTTGCGGCGCGCTTCGCGCGCCATTTTACCCCCCCCCCCAAAATAAAAAGCTTGGACGCCCCTGACCTCCTCTTAGATATAAGATTGTACCTTTTCTTTATTGATACCAATTGCAGTAAATTTCAACGATGTTTTTCTAGTATTAAATATTTTGACTGATTGAAAAATAAGAGACCATATAGTTTTCTTCGGTTGATATGTCCGTCCTGATGTCATTGATTTTAACTTAATGTCATTTGCATGAATTGCATGAATTAAAATGTGAGAAATCCTCCAAATGAATTTGATATTGTACAGCTTACTCCAAACCACATAATCATATGTTTTTAACATACAGTTATAGGATAAAGAAAATAGCTAAGTTCTCGTAGTTTTCTTGAAATGTTAAACCATCTTTGTGATCTCAAGAAGGTTTTTATATAAATTGGATATATCGCAAGAATACGATTTTTAAGTCTTGGTATTTAAGAACTACATGGTAGAAAATTGAAATTCTCTCAAATATATGCCCTATAAATGTAGTTTAATCCATTTAACAGGAAATAATATGCAGTTCACTAAATTCATGTTTAAATGCATTTCGTGCAACTACCCCTTTTTGTGTAAATTTACCAAGATTTATTCAATACAACTAGAACAAATTAGAACAGCTAAAAGTTCATTATATTTATTTCAGTTGTGTGTAAACACCACAAAGCCTATAATGTGGGCGTTTGTACAAAGCACAATAAAAAGGGGGAAAGGGAGGAGTCATTATTATGGCGCTTCTGCCACAATAGATAAGTTGATGGACAAAAGTAACATTTTTTTTATCGATTTTTTTAAAGACTAGGCATTGCCTCCTTAAGTTAAAAGAAGTGTTGAAATTTAATATCTAATACATAATATCTTACCTTTTTAAATATCTGTGAATGTTATCAATAATTTTATGGGTAATGTGATAAGCATAAAAATTGACCATTTACCATACTTTCTTGCTTAATTTCCCTTTCTTAAATTTTTTACATTATACATATTCCTGCCCTCTGAATACCACACCTAAATGATTGTAATAAAGATTCATAAAAAAATAAATATTTACAAAGCTAGGAGGTTGATAGTGTAATAATTCATTTCTACCCATTTAATGTCATGAATATACAATGAATTTCCTTTAAAATATTCTCATGAGAAGTAATATAAGTTTAAAGTTTATACACAGATTAAATCAATAAAATAAAGAGATTAAAAGTGTTCTTAACATAATAGATTTAAAGTCTGATTAATGTTAAGGTGTTAAATAACTATGTCCACCATTAAACATTAGGAAGGGGGTAGTGTATAGGGTCTTAGATTATTGAATTGCTATTGTCCTTTTCCTCCCCTGAATTAAAAGTCTGTAGTATCTTTTAACTACAGACTGCCTTTTGCATCATCTGGAACTTATCCTACTTATTGGAAATATTTCTGTTTAATTTCTGCACTGATTGGTTGGCTACTTGTTGTGCTTCTTACATAAATTAATATTGTAAGTTAATCCCAAACTTGTATCAAACTAACATCTAGGTTAATCTCAGGATTCATCTCAAACTAGATGGGAAAGAAAATTGTTTTATGTAGTTTGAACATACCTAATTTTGTGTTTTATTATTGCAAATACCAGTGAGAAAACTTATATCATTAGGATTACATCACAGTTCTTCAGAGTGGAATAAATAAACTGTGCTGTTTAAAAAAAAACTAAGAACAGACTTAAGAAAATTATTATGGGAGTAAAGTGATGAAGGGTAAGTGTAGATTATATGTAAAAAAAAATTGGCAGTACTGTGCAAATTTTTGCAACACCAATATTTTTGCATTGCCCAAAAAATTCACATGGACCTTAAAATATGTTTTTGCTCTTTTATATGAATTGAATATTTGATGCTTTGATCTCTACTGAAATTTTGGTCCAATAATCTGCCAATTAATATGTTTTAATTCCTATTAAATTCATAAAATGCTTGTTTGATTCTTCAAAGTCGACCAAAAAAACTCTTGCAGAAATCTTAACTTTGCTGCTTTATCTTTTTTTGGGATACTCTAAACCCATACCTAAAGTATTTAAAAAATCTGCAGAAAAAATTTGTGATCAACTTTCGGTTGAACATTAATTGTAGATTAATTAATACATTCTTCTTTTTCTCAAAAACAAACCAATAATTAAATGAAATACTTATTTTTATTTTATTCAGGAGGTAAACAATTTTTAGACAAACATATCTGAAATGAATAGTGCAACCATTTTTTGCGCATTTGTATAAATTTGTGCACTGTGTATGTTGATAAAATGGTTACGTAGCAATATAGCACACACAGCTGGTATGCGAGTAATTCATCTCTCTAGTGTATGATGAATATGTGAAAATGAATAAGAAAGTTTGTTGAGCACTGAAATTGATTTATTATTGAGGGCCAAACCCTTTCTTTCGTTCCCTTTTCACTGCACTCCCATTTTTAGTGTTTTTATAATCTGTCAATTTTTTTTCCAGCGATTCCTCACTTTTAAATGAAAAGGTGACTTTGGAAAATTCTTTAAGAAACCTTTCATCCAGTCCAAAGTTTCGTATGGATTAAATCTAGCCTGCTGTACTCAGTCAAAATTGAAATGGCACACAACTTGGTTGTTTTGTATGCACAGGACCCTTCAACCTTTGTAATCCATCTATGATTAATTGGCTTAGTTTTGGAACATGGGTTCTTGTCATCCAATTTTTGCCACATACTCCATCCACAAAATAATGTGGTAAACCACATCATAAGAAATAAGAAGCGACAAGAAGAGAAATTAGCATAAAATCAATATGTAAAAAGAAGCCAACCTCTCTAGCCTTCTCAATAATTTCACAATACAAAAGTCAGAATTTTTTTTTTTATAACTTTCTATTATACCTATTCGAACCTTAAGATTTACTCAGAAATGAATTTTGAAAAGTTAAATAATATTTTATACAGAAATTATTATGTAAATATGTTAACACAAAAGTAAAAAACGGACTTGTTTGAACATATTTTAAGCTCTTTAATCTTGCCTTTCATGCTGAAATTCAGTTAAAATCTTAATATTATTTTCAAAATTATTATAGTAGGTAGGTAATAATAATGATCATATAAAATCACATATTTTTTTTGTTTAGCCCTGCCAATGTGGACGCTAGTGTGATGTACAGACGGTGGAAGGAAAGCAAGGGAAAGGATAAAGAATATGAAAATATTATTAGGTAAGTTTCTTTTCAAATATCAATCACTTTCTTTCATAAACCCCACACCCAAGTTTTTAAGTTACGATGGTGGTATATTATTTTCTGTTAGCTTTCAGGGTTTCAATAAAAATTGGTCAGGTTAAAGTTTTTAGACTGGTATAACAAAGTAGTGCAATATTCAACCAAACATTGAATTTCTTGGGATATATTTTTTTGCACTAAGGCTTCCAAAGTGAAAATCCTTGATTATAATTTCGTTTGGGTTATAATGTCCTGCTAAGCTATGCTTATAAAACTGATATGGAATATTAGTTCTTAATCGCATCGTATTATAGACAGCTTTTCGCGGATATGAAAATGAAAAAAATATTGAAACCAGTTTTGTTTGGCCCGAGGGGGAAAAAAATGGTTGGAAAATTTTCTGTAATACGATGCTATATATGATTTTTTTAGTATAGCTGAGAACCAGTTCTAATCCAGTGGATATTAATCTGATTCGTAGCCATACTGGAAAAAATATGATACGACTTAGAGAGATTTTTCCTAATATTTTTCGTATAACATTTAAAGCATCTAGGGGCCATACATAAATTAAGGTAAGAAGGGACAGAAAAATAGCATAACCCCACTAAGGGTTTAAATCTAAAAATGAATTAGCCTACCCCCCCCCCCCCCCCAGAACTATTAATGGCTTCCCTTTAAAGGAGAACTTCCGTAGTTATTAAAAACTTAAGCTTCAGACAACAGGATAGGAAATATGGGATCATATGAAGGAAATGAAGTCATTCCTAAAAAGGACAGAAATTCCCTTCCAAAAAGGACAGAAATCATCTTCCTTTTTCTCAGATATCTCAAATATGGACAAAAATCACTCTCCTTTTTCTCACATATCTGAAAAAGAGGATAAAAATCACCTTCCTAAATCTCACTTTATCTTCCTAATTCTAAGAAAATTAACCCAATACCTCTAAGTTCTTCCTTATTCTCAGATAGCCTACCTTATTCTAAGAAATTCTTCCTTATTCTAATAAGATCTACCTTATTCTAAGAAATACTTCCTAATTCTATGACAATCTACCTTATTCTAAGACATTCTTCCTTATTCTAAGAAATTCTTCCTAATTCTATGAAAATCTACCTTATTATAAGACATTCTTCCTTATTCTAAGAAATTCTTAGTTATTCTAATAAGATCTACCTTATTCTAAGAAATACTTCCTAATTCTATGAAAATCTACCATATTATAAGACATTCTTCCTTTTTCTAAGAAAATCTACCTTATTCTAAGACATTCTTCCTAATTCTATGAAAATCTATCTTATTCTAAGACATTCTTCCTTATTCTAAGAAAATCTACCTTATTCTAAGACATTCTTCCTTATTCTAAGAAAATCTACCTTATTCTAAGACATTCTTCCTTATTCTAAGAAAATCTACCTTATTCTAGGACATTCTTCCTTATTCTAAGAAAATCTCTTCCTAAATCTCACTTAATCTTCCTAATTATAAGAAAATTAACCCAATACCTCCTAGTTCTTCCTTATTCTCAGATAGCCTACCTTATTCTAAGAAATTCTTCCTTATTCTAATAAGATCTACCTTATTCTAAGAAATACTTCCTAATTCTATGAAAATCTACCTTATTATAAGACATTCTTCCTTATTCTAAGAAAATCTACCTTTTTCCCTCAAAGTCTTCCTTCTCATCACATATCCTTCCTTTGTCTCAGATAATTTAGCTAATTCTTGCTAATTAGACCAACCATTCCTGGGATCTTAAGCTTCAGACAGAAAAACCTTACTATTTTCTTCATATTCTACCAGGAGATGAGAAAAGTGCTGTGTTGCAATAATTTTATGTAGATCAGATTTTTTCATCCAAATAAAAAAGCTAGCTTTTTTTAAGAGTGAAAAATAAGAATGTTTTTAATTTAATGACAAACTAGCCCCTAGAGACCTCTTTAATTTTAGTGGGTTTCTAATTTTTTTTTTTTGGGGGGGGGAGATTTTTCCTAGGGGAGATATCTCTTTAGAATGTGTTAGTACTCTCCCCCAAAATAGCTATAAACCTTCCTTTGTCTTATAAGAAGCTAAACAGTAATGAAGAACCATACTGCTTCTATATATAATATTAAAAAAATATTCTTATAAAAAAGGTAGCTTTTAGAAATTAGAAAAAAAAACGTCCGTCAGCTTGGCTAGCCTGGACAAGAATTTGACGCAGCACGGCCGGCTACATGGTAAGGGAGGGGGTGTATTTTTTATGAACGAACACAAACCCACAGACATACATTTAAAATAAGACCATAGACTATGTATATTTAGAATTTTAAGAATTTTAATGGATAATTAATTATATTGTTAGTGTTTTATTTCAAACTAGCGGCTACGCTCCTAGAGACACTTTTAGGGGCACTTTAGGTGGTGGGAATTGAATTTAATATCTCCATTTTCTATAGTAGTTTAAAATGAAAAAGTGAAAAAAATGAAGGGAAGGGGGTTAATTTTTTTTGTTTTGGTGGGGGGGGGGATCATACTCATCCCCACATTTTTCATTTCTGTTTTTTTTATTTTAAATTAAAATTTTTTGTAAAGGAGTAATATTTTTCAAGGTGGGTGGTGGTACCCTTCTCAAAATGGCTATAAACCTTCTCAGGATCTATGAGAAGCTACAGTGTAAAAATGAACCATATCGGTTCAGCGGTATCTAATTATTTTAAAAAAACTTTTATATTACATATTCTATATTTACAAATTGTCTTTGATATGTTGTCCTTGTCCCATGCCGAAACAGAGAAATCAACCTATAATCAGGAATTAAGAGGGATAGGACAATGGATGATAAATCAATTTACTTAATTAATTAAATAAAAAGTCTCTAAAGTTGTTGAGCCCATTAATAAGAAATTGTTAAAATAAAACTGTGTAATAATCCAGGGAGGGAGTGAATATTGAGCTGTTTATTACACTGCACTGGTCCCCAAAGTTTTATAATAACGTTTTCTTATTCAGTGACTTAAAACTTTTATTGAATTTTATTGGTTTGTACATTAAAATGAGTGTCCTGTCCACTAACGATTCAATTCAACCACTAATTATAACTTACAAAAGGGATAATTTTATGTTTAATCAGTGAGGATTTACATCAACTTATCGGCAATTGTCTTATTCTTTAGATCCCTGTTAATAGTAAACGATTTAACCACCAATTATAACTTACAGAAGGGATAATTTTATGTTTAATCATTGAGGATTTACATCAACTTATCGGCAATTGTCATATCCCTTTAGATCCCTGTTAATAGTATATTTGGGGAATGAATAATAGAACATATGGGTTAGTGAGGGGATGAGTGATGACCAACATCAGAGCTAAAGAATTGTTGATTTTCGGATATTTTTATAATTATAAATATATGTTCAAAAGATATAAAGGATTATGAATTTTCTTAATATTCATATTACTTAATACCAAAAAATAAAATATTTCTTAATGTCAAAACTTTTTGTATTTAGATTTTAGTATTGGTCTTTAAAAGCAACAAATTGGGTCGAGTTGGGTCAATATTTAAAAGGATGGTTCGATTTTTAAAGCTATAAGTACCCTATCTTATTGACATAGAGTTACATAGAAAAGTTGTCGCCAAATTAAGTTGCTAACCTGTTTATTGGTCAGTTTATTCACCATAAAGAAGGAAAAGAGATAGGGGAGAGGGGATAGATAATGTTTTAACCATCTACAACAATGATATTTTAAGAGGATACAAAATTATGGTTCAACTTCCAATTAATTCTATATTTATTCACGTGGATATTATCACAGGAGAAAATTTTTAGTTAGTTTAGATTGCAATTTCCCTTCGATTTTATTTGGTGTACCATTTTTCCATTAGGATGGGAGGGAATAGGGTAAAGAATTGGGTGGGGAAGATTGTTATTTTAGCCCGCAAGAGAGTTCACTCTATTATAGAACATGAAATGTTTCGTGTAAGATCTAAGTAATAATAAATCCATTGTGGTGAATTCAAAATTAAAAAAAAAATTGAAAATTGACCCACTCTAATTGCCCTTGAATTGATTTCATAATTATCAGCTGTTTTAGTTTACTGACGAAAAGAATAAGTTGCCAACTTTCTATAGAGTTTGTACCACATAAATAGGAATGTGAAGAAAAAAAACATTACATTGGTTGAGACTAGCAGCTACGCCACTAGAGGCTTCTATGGACACTTTGGGTAATTAATCAAATAAAAATGTCTGACTCTAAGCCTGGGATTTTATTTTTGAAAAGGAAAAGATTTTTTTCTGATGGTTAGGGGGGAAATTTTTTTCTTTAGGCAATTTTTCTTGGGAGCTCAGACAAACATCCTGTTACTTTTATAAAAGGATTGCTAATTACATATAGTTATTGAAGAAAATTATCAGTAAAATATACAAAATATTTTAATTTGTTTTGAAATTATTACTTTTTTGGTCTTGGTCTAATATTTTATGTGTTGGCTAGAGAAAGATTGTAAAGACTACTTGTCTTTTTCTGTTATCCTGTTATTATTAGGTTTATTTCTCTGCAAAATTATGTTAATATTATTAATAATTTTATGAATAAAAACATAAACACTAAATGTCAAAAGATACAACCAAAAAAAATACTGAATTTTCTATTATTTCTTAAGATAATTTCATACTTCTGACTGGGGTTCCTATTAAAATGTACTTTATGAATTTCCACCTCTAAAGTACAAACAAACATTTCAGGTCAAAAGATACAACTCAAACTTATCCTACACATGTTGTTCTGATATCCCAATAAACATAAGGAAATATATGTGAGAAAAACCAAGATTTTGAGAGAATAAGGAAGGGGAAAAGGCAGAATTTATATATTCTCTATACCTCTATTTCAGTTATGATATCCCAATATAAATTAGGAAAATTATCTGAGAAAAAGGAAGAATTAGGGGAATTAAGGAAGAACTTCTTAGAAAAAGCTAGGTTATCTGAAAATAAGAGAGAATTAGTAAGGAAAAGGAAGAAGTTCTTAGAATAAGCTAGATTTTCTTAGAATAAGGTAGATCTTATTAGAATAAGGAAGATTTTCTTAGAATAAGGAAGAATGTCTTATAATAAGGTAGATTTTCATAGAATTAGGAAGTATTTCTTAGAATAAGGTAGATCTTATTAGAATAAGAAAGAATTTCTTAGAATAAGAAAGAATGTCTTAGAATAAGGTAGAATTTCTTAGAATAAGGAAGAATGTCTTAGAATAAGGTAGATTTTCTTAGAATAAGGAAGAATGTCTTAGAATAAAGTAGATTTTCATAGAATTAGGAAGTATTTCTTAGAATAAGGTAGATCTTATTAGAATAAGGAAGAATTTCTTAGAATAAGGAAGAATGTCTTAGAATAAGGTAGATTTTCTTAGAATAAGGAAGAATGTCTTAGAATAAGGTAGATTCTCATAGAATTAGGAAGTATTTCTTAGAATAAGGAAGAATTTGAAGGAATAAGGTAGACTTTCTTAGAATAAGGAAGAATTTCCTAGAATAAGGTAGGTCTTCTTAGAATAAGGGAGAATTTGTTAGAATAAGGTAGATTATCATAGAATTAGGAAGTATTTCTTAGAATAAGGTAGATCTTATTAGAATAAGGAAGATTTTCTTAGAATAAGGAAGAATGTCTTAGAATAAGGTAGATTTTCATAGAATTAGGAAGTATTTCTTAGAATAAGGAAGAATTTGAGGGAATAAGGTAGATTTTCTTAGAATAAGGAAGAATTTCATTGAATAAGGTAGGTCTTCTTAGAATAAGGGAGAATTTGTCTAATTAAGGTAGAATTTCTGAGAATAAGTAAGAATTTGGGTAAATAAGGTAGATTTATTAAGCATAGTTGTAATAGTGAGGAAAAGGAAGAATTTCTAAGAATTAGGAAGAATTTGTAAGATGGTGGACAGAGGTCACCTTCCTTTAGTGAGAATTTGTAAGATAGTGGACAGAAATCACCTTCCTTACAGAGAATTTGTAAGAAAAAGGAAAGTAAATAGCCTTCCTATACCCAAGGAAGGGAATTTCTGTCCTTTTTAGGAATGACTTCATTTTCTTCATATGATCCGAAATATGTATTACGTATTTATGTAATTCTTATTGCGTATGAATAACAAAGTATAAATAGATTATAAGTAAGGTTCTTCTAGTTTTAGTTTCGTATTCTTATCAAGGACAATTCAGTTCATAATAACGTAGAATCAACAAATATTTATTGTTTTACAAAAAGAAGGTAAATTGTTAATGAAGAAAAATGTGTGTTTTCTGTAGGCAAAGCGGTAATCATATATTATTGGCTTTTTTCAGTCAGAATTATTTGTAGACAAAGTTCGAACATAACATGTACGGTTTTATTTTTGGACGGTGGCAGTATTTTGTATAGTTATGGTTTCTTGGACAGCTTCAAGTTCATCTAATAAAAACTTTGTTATTAGCAATAACATTTGAATGAAATAAAATGTATTCGCTGTTATGCACAATCTCTTTCTTTTGATTGTGGCAATTAACTTTGCTATATTGCAATGTCTGCCTTAGTTTCAATTCAGAGAGAGAAATATTTTCTTAGAGATCAAAGTAATAATACAAAGAAGGCGTATCAACTTTTTCACTTTTTATTTAAGATAGCTAGCCGGTTCTTTTAGTAAGTAGTAGATGTAAAATTTTTCATAGAATTCAGATATGCAATCGTTTTTTTTTGTAGACCTCTTATTTTTTAAGTAATTAAGTTTTTTTTTAAAAATAATTAAGTCGGTTTTAAGGTACTAAAACGCAACAAAATAAAAGAAGAAAATGGCCAGTATGAACAAAAATAGTAAAAACTTTAATTTGACACCTTACTTTTAAAATTCTGTTGAGTAATTATTAAAGAAATCAATTTTTTTAACCTCGGTTTAATCAAAACTTTGAAGTAAAATATAATCTCCCACAGGCATAAAAAATATGGGTTCATATATACCTTTAGAATCAGAAAAATATTACGAATCCATTGTAAGCAAAATTGAAAAAAGTAAAAAAATAAAAATAATAAAAATGGCCTAATGTATTATTTTTTACAGGTAACATTTAATTGTAACTATTAAACTAGCCAATCACAAGTCTCAAAAATTGACTAATCGGGAAGCTTAACCTCAAAACCTCAACCAATAGAATTGACAAAAAAAAAGTATAATGTTCATAGAATATATACAATAGATACTACAATGAAAATAGTGATACTTACATAACATGTAAAGAACGAAAAATTATGAACAAATATGCTTCAATCTGTTTATAAACTTCAAAACAATGCAGTTAAAAATGCTTTATTGTTTCTTGTGTTTAAAAAATATCTGTTACATTGTATGTATATTTATTTAGGTTTATTTCAAGTTTCAAGTTTTCAAGTTGTTCAACCCTTTAAAGCCGAAAACTATGATTCTTAAAATAAACTTTTTTTTTATTATAGTTTTATAAAACTTTTTTAATTTAGCTTACAATGGATTCATAATATTTTTCTGATTCTAAAGTTATATATGAACCCATATTTTTTTATGCCTGCTATCAGGTAAAAATTCAAGTTTTTCTTAATATTGGGTCATTTTTATCTATGAAAAGTGAAGGCTTATAATAAGAAATATCTGCTGAAGAATGGTGATAAGGTTTTAGTTTATATTCTTCTATTTGTTCCGTCTCCGGTATTTTTTTAACTAATTGCAAGAGCATTAAATAAATTTGGACATTACAAACAGATATAAAGACAACTTATAAAATTAAGGCTTTCATAGCTTGTAAGTAATAAGTCTAAAGGTACGTTCTATATTACGTTTAAGAGATCCATCATTACTCTCACTGCCTGAGACACTGAGATGTCCATAGAGTTTTAAATAATATTAGGGCCAATAAATGTAAGATTCTAAAACACAACGATAAGACGGTACAACGATTTACAATTGATATTTTCTCAATAAGATAAATTATTATTTAAATGAAAATTAAGAGCAGAAAATATACTTATATACTTTCTGCTGTAACAAACAACCGAATTAATTCGAAAAAAATGCTCTTATAATTTTGGGTGACAACAATTTATGGCATATATTGAAGCTCCCTCCCCTTAATTTTTTTCTAAATTGACATCTCTTTCCCTGAATTTATGATGTATCTAAAATCTTTATCTATTTCCTATTATCTGATACAATACATGAGAAAGTGATACCATCCAAAATATCAAATAGATTTATAGATAAGTATACAGACTCATAATTCTATAATATAAATATAAATCCATTTTCATCAGTTTATTATATAAGGAGAAAATACAACCATAGGAAAGGAAGGCAGTAGCAGGTGCAGTGCCCAATTTTGTTTCGTCTCTGTAAAGCTGAATTGTTGGTCGATCTAACATAATCAAATTTTTAAAGTGATGCTGTTTACAAATTATCATTTTTATTTGATATTTTATATGTCAAACTTTTAGCTAAATACAGTGTTGAAGTTAACCCTGGAAAAAAACATGAGCTTTTTGGTGACCTAGAATCTTACAATCTATGATTGATGATTAGCCAAAATGTTAGATATAATAATATAATTCATATGAGGGCAATTGGGAAAGGCGTGTTAGTGGGAAGTGTTTGTATAATAGATAAGTATGGCTAGGAAAAGGGAAAATAATTTTCATCTTGTAATAAGTCCATAAAAAGATTTTATACTTAAGACGAAAAATCTGAATTTATTAAGTTTGGTTTGCGGTTACTTATTAATATTATAATTTGGGACTTCTTACAAATAGGACATTCTTACAATTGTTTGAAATCAACATTAATGCCTTAGCACAAAGGTTTTATTTATATTAAAATTCAATTAGATTTAATCATATTAGGTATGTTTTAATTTTTCTAAATCTACTCTGTAAAATACTTTGTATGTTTGTCTTACCTAAAAGATAATAAGAATTACTTTTTTGCTTTTGAGATACAAAGCTGATTTTGTATGTGAAGATTCTGTTTATTTTAAATTATATAGATCTTATTCTCTTTAACATACTTTTGTTATCTAATTAAGTAATTCAATTAAACATGTTATAATATTCCTTATGGGGTTGAGGTTGGAGGTTCTTCACTGAAAGAATTATGAACTAGCCTGAGAATATTATTAAATGTTTGCCATATCTTCATCCTTTGATATGTAAATGTATTGTTTATTACTCAAACATTATGTACTACATATCAATGTAAGAAGCACGTGAAGCCTTGTAAAAGTCAAATTTTAGTGCATTAGCTCTTTCTTTGGGTTAAGATCATTTGTGTTATAGGCTTGTTTAAAATTGTCTCACACGCACCTCTTTTCTAGTTTTTTTTTATAAAAGTGGTAGTTTCACGAAATGCATTTGAACTTAATTTAGTAAACCGCATATTTTTTTTTATAGTTAATTAGTTTAACTATATTTATATGGCATATAGTTGAAAGAATTTCAATTTTCTACCACGTAGTTTTGAAAATATCAAGACTTGAAAATCTTCTTTTTGTGATATATGCAATTGCAGAAAACCGCAGTCTTCTCTCTCGCCGAATTAGACGATTTTGAATCTTTTGAGGCTAACTTATTTTTTACGAGAAAAATATTTCTATTTACATTAACACTTTTTTTGTTGATAAGTGATATATTTGAAATATTAAGCGTCAATTGAAAATATTATGAAAATTTTATTGATAAAAATAAGTTTGATTCAAAATTGTCTAATTTGGCGAGAAAAGACAAAAAAAAATAGGCGTCAAATGGCTGTTACTGACAGCAGCGGAGGTCCAACCACAGTTTATTCAATGTTCCACAAGTTACCTCTTAAGAAAACTGTCATGCTAAATCTCAGTTCAATACCTAATTCTTGTATTTGTCGAGTTACTTTGTATTTTAGGTTTGAATTTTAAAAGTATCTCTTCCACAACTCCACTTTAAGGCAATTAAAATAATATTTGATATGTTATTTTAACCTCCTTATGGATATGATCATACTTTTTGATAATGATATTGAGAATTTTTCCATATGCACGGATATTTGGTAGAATAAGTAGATGATGGATTATCAATATGTTGTTGTGTATATTTATAAACAGAACATATAGAATAAGGTATAAAGATTCTTCAATAAAAATATGTTTGATTGCTGATTCCACTTGTTGCTGTGATAAGAGTCTTGAT
Organism: Acartia tonsa; assembly: GCF_053477335.1. Classification (NCBI taxonomy): domain Eukaryota; kingdom Metazoa; phylum Arthropoda; class Copepoda; order Calanoida; family Acartiidae; genus Acartia; species Acartia tonsa. Next base: position 32,928,791 of record NC_137261.1, read on the forward strand.
AACGCCCCATATTAAGGACGTAAAATGCAGCCATGCTAGGCGGGTAATACTTTGTTTGCAGCCATGTCAGGCGGGTGATATCAAAGTAATAGTATATTGTAGAAGTACATTTTTCCATAAGCAACTTATTGAAATATACAAGAGCATAAATATTTATTTACTAATTTTTAGTGTTAGGTATATATTTTGATATTAGGAACTATTATTCTTGTATGTAAAAAATTGTATTTGTGATGTCCTGGCCTCTGCAACAGTTGTCTCACATTTTAACTAATACGAGAAGAAAAAACCGAATGTTCGAACTATTAACCTATGATCCAACCTTTCTAAAGCTTTGATTGCCATAGCCAGTATCTCTTGTTTGATATCCTTTCGTGTCACATAATTACAATTCCAGTATGGCTTCGAAACAGATTAAAATCCGCTGGATTAGAAACGGTTCTAAGCCAAACTGAAAAATGGTGTATCGTATTTTGGCTTTTTTTTCACGAGCAATAAAATAAATATCATGAGATCAATAATTGTTTTTTTTGGTTCGGGCTTTCGTTTCTCTCATAGTTAAACTTATACTTTTTTAATTTACTATCCGCGGAAACCTATAGCATTATTTGATGTGATAAAGAATTATCCTCCCATATACTTTTCCTAAAATTGACTTAAGTCAAAGCCACTTTAAGATTTAGGAATGTCTGGCAATTATATATGTTACAATTTATCACATATTTAATTATTTAAGAACAGTTTTTTTTACTCTACTATTTGAGTATTTTAGACCTAAGGAACGTGTTTGATGGTTTTAGAAGATATTCTTTGTTTTTGGTTGCATTGTATGGCACTAATATATAGAGAGAGTGATGACAAGATTACGATTAATTGTGTTGCTAATCTCTTAATACAAAGTAGTATGATGTCTACCCGTCCGTCTGGATCCTTTAAATAAAATATCTCAGCGTCGGCAAGTATGATTGGTATCTGCTACATTTCGCTGGTCCTTTTATGTTTTTAAACGATTTTTCTGTGGGTGGTGGGATATTCCTTTATCAAGGAAAAGCCTAATTTAATTGTTAAATATCCCTCTTCTTATAAAGGGGGAGGTAGGTTGTGCCAAAATTCCGTAGAGGTGTGAGTTTTAAGACTTTGAAATAGGAGTTGAACTCTAAAATAAAAAAATGTATGGCAGTTGCTCCAATTTAGTACATATCCACGTTATACCCCATTAAAGCAACTGTCATGCCAAATTTTAGAGTTCTACTTCTATTTTAAATTCTTAAAACTCACACATTTACGGAATTTTAGCACAACCTTTTTAGGTACATTACACTATGGCCTCCTTGAGTTTAAGCTGCTTTATGATAAAATAAGAATAAAAGAGTTGTTTAGTTTTTTAACGTTTCCTCAAATCTTGAGATAGTTTTAGGGTGTGAAGCTAAACAATAGTTTTTATAAGTTTTCCTTCGCGTCACTATTTACTCCTTCTGAAGTTGTTTATATGTCAAGGGAATACCTTTTACTTCCAAGTTTAGGAAAGATAAGTTTTCTTAAGAAAAGGACGGTTAGGTCCATGATAATTAAAGATGTGATAAGCTAGAAATTTATTTACGAAAACCTCCACAAGAAAAATCTTATGAACATATGGTTTTACAAACTGTTAGTTTTTAAGTCTATCATGATTTGGGAGTAGCTGCCTTTTTAATTTGTAATTAATATTAATGTTTAGAAATGTTGGCTTGTGATCTGAATAATGAGCGGTTTTAATTTTAGTTTCTTGTTTAGTTAGTTGTTTTACAGTATAGATGTCCTTAATTCTGGATAGTATTGTGTTTTTAGTATCTTCTCAATAAACAACTTGTTCAATACTCTTAAATATATTTCATTTACAGATATCTTCATTTAGATAACATTGTTCCAAGGAAGCAAATTTTTTAATTTGACCTATTTTTTTAGGTACATAATTAGAATAAAAAATAAAGTTACTTAAATGATCTACAAGTTTTTAAACGTTGTAAAATATAGTTAGCTACTTAAGGAAAAAATAATCAAACTAAAATAAAAAAATTACTTCGTATTAAAGGTTTCGTGATTTAAAAAAAAAAACAAAAAAAAAGTTTATTTCTATTTTAGAAAACAAGTAACTGCCTCAAGAGCCGATGCCGAGAAGGATAATGTAGTTGTTCCCCTCACAATGGAAGAGTAAGTCCTTGTTTTTTATTTTATTTATCTAGTTTATAGTTCTTGTGGTCATACCTAGCGAAGTGATATTATAAAAAACATACCGGCCATCTTGTTTATATGTAGTCTTGACGCTTATTGGTTTATTGAACCAATTCAAAATTGCATGTGACACTGACCAACCCTTAAATAGCACAAATTTGTCTGCCGTTCGTAATTTTGTACCCAGGGAAAAGTAGGTAGTTTGCGGGTAAAATCTGTAAAGGTTGTGTGTTTTAAGTTAAAAACAGCAGTAGAACGATAAAAACTTAAGTTGAATTTAAAAAAATTCTATAACAACAAGAAATAAAAATATTTAGTGAATATTATCGTTCTACTTTTATTTTTAAGCTTTAAAACACACACCTTTACGGATTTTACCCGCAACCTACTTTTCCCTTTCTCCCTTGGCTTATCTTTTTTTCTTCAAGCGCCTTTCATAGTAATTGTATGAATCTATTAATATTTTAATGTCTGTTGATTTAGTTCTAAAATATATATTTTACCCATATATCGGCCATTGTTTTCCCGACAGTAAGCAAACGTAAAAATTTTGGTAATACAAAAGATCTAGATATGTACCTACCAACTTTTGACCTATATCTATTATGAATACAGCATGACCCTCGAAAAAGTATTTTTAAGCATCTGCAGCCCTTATTTCTCAATGAATTATTAAAAAATGCATATGTCCTTGTTCTCCATAGTATTCCACGTAAGTAGATATAAAAATATTTTTTTTACCTCCATTAACACCGGAGATTTTTAGAGCTAAAGTTTTGAAAAAGTGACTGAGAAAAAGAATTTTTTTTTGTTTCTCTTATTTTTTGGATGGTTATATTATGTTTTTCTGGCAACTGAATAATGAGACACAAAGAAAAACAAGTTAACTAAATATTTCTTTTTTATTCCACAAAAAAATATAAATTTTTAATGGCAAAAAATACTACTGAATGAATTGATTATTTGCAAATTTTAGGTTATTTATTAACCCTTATTTATAGAAAAGGATTAATTATGACAGTTGCTCCGCCTACTTTTCTGACATCTCAATTATTTAATAGGGGGTAAATTAAGCTTTTTAGACTAAAAAATCATTATGTTTATTTTTATTTTCTTTATAACTTTTTTGTTATTAAAGTTAGGATTGTGAAACAAAAACAATTTTCCTGATATATTCATAGAGATTTATTTGGTTTTTTAATCTTAAACAATTTTGCCTAATAAGTAAGTTTTTCAAAATATCATTAAACTAAAAAGACTCAAAAAATATGTGTAAAAAAATGCTTTTTACTCAACAACTAAATTTTTTATTTCATTTTTGTATAAAGTTTCTGCTAGTAACAAAAAAAAAGGATTTCTAGCTTAATTTTGCTAAAAAAGTAATTTCATGTTAAAAGTTACTTTTTCCTCAGTCACTTTTTCAATACTTTAGCACTAAAAATCTCCGGTGTTAATGGAGGTAAAAAAAATATTTTTATATCTACTTACATGGAATACTATAGAGAACAAGGACATATGCATTTTTTAATAATTCATTGAGAAATAAGAGCTGCAGATGCTTAAAAATACTTTTTCGAGGGTCATGCTGTATAATAAATGAACCATTTTCTATATGTATCCATTATATTATTATGCAATTCATAATATCCATACCTTTATTTCCTTTGTTTAATCTCTAGATTTCTGTATTAACTTTTATAATAAAAGGGATTTTTTAGAGTTGCCATATATTTCATGAGGCTAACCTTGCTACCTACTAAATAATAAAATTTCTCATTTAAAAAAAAAAAAAATTTTTTTTAATTCTTCATTTGCAATTTATTTCGTCCTTATTTTCCAACGGCATTATACTAGATATTATTATTTTACATTATTCGTTGATTTATTCAGTTTTCCCCTATATTACAACTCTATTGAATTGGTTTTGTTTCTTCTACTTTTTCTTCTTTTTTGTACCCTGCTGTTAAGTTAATGTCCTTAACAAAAGCGTGCACATGGTTCTACCAGGGAGTACACATTTTTACCTTGGCTTTTTCAGTCTAGGTAATGGAGCCACCCCTCTTTATTTTCAAAGGTTTCTAGTCTTTAATATATCGTATGTTTTTCTTTAATTTTTTGTACATTCATTTGATGAAGAAGCCTTCATTTTACTTAATGTTTATGTTTGTATTTTCTATTATTCAATATTTCATGAATTACAAAAAATGCTAGTTATGTAAAACTTTTCTATTTCAGGTACTGTATAAAATCTAAGGCACGCCCGACTGTTCCTGATCATATAGATATGACTGATTTCTATGATGATGATTATGATCTGGGAGATGATTACTCTGACGATGAGGAAATATAAACTATTCAACAAAAATTTAATGTACCATTTCTTCAATTTTAAATTGGTTGAAAATTGTGTTTAAAGGGGACTATGCACTAACGAGAGCAAATGATTCTAAGCACCTTCCAGCTGTGATTCTAAATATTTTTTTGTGAATATACTAGGGTTATTTTTGTTATAGTTATATGAACTGAAAAAAATAAGTTTCACTATGGTTTTATATGAAAAAAAATTTGAAATGTTAAGCAGTTTTTGATGAAATAACATCAAATGTTTTGTTGATTTCAAAGGTTCAAATAAAATAGCTCGCCAAAACATAATCAAATGCTGTAAATTATGAAAGTACAATAATAAAACTGTTAACAAAAATACAAGTTACCATCCCTTTTTCTAAATTAACATTTTTCATTAAAAAGTACTTTTGTGTCACAGCAGTTTGAACTCAACAAAATATTTGATAGCCAAAAAATTCCTAACATTTCAAAGTTTTTTTTTATAAAACTATGGTGAAACTTACTTTTTAAAATTGATATAACGATATTAAACATAACCCTAGTACATTCATCAAAAGTCATTTAGAATCACTGCTGTAAGGTGCTTAGAATCACGTGCTCTTGTTCGTGCATACTCCTCTTAAAAGAAAAGTTAAGCAAAGTCTTCAATTGGGATAAATTTTCAATCCCTCTCCTCTTCTATAATAAGGAGATAAGGGGTTGGATTTAAAATAAGCAAACATTCCGTACTTTAATTGGGAAATAAAACAAAAAGGATAGGGGAAAAGAAAATCAACTAGATAAAGAAATATAAACCACTGAATTGAAAAATTAGATAAACATCGACTTGTTCTTTGGCTAATATTATTTTTGCTTCGTATATTAATGTTTAGTTTATATTGTTGTGATACTCAGGATGATGATGAGGATGAGAAGGCGGATGATACAGATGACTCTGGAACTGGAAAGGTATACAAATATTTTTTACTTTCAAAGAAAAACCATTGATTATGTTTTTTGTTCATTTATTAAGTAATCACTTATAAACATAAGGCTTTTTGTTGGAAATCCTAGTACACCCTCGACATGTTAACTCTGTAATAAAAGAAATTAACATTTAGATAAGTTACTTAGCATATTAACATAGGCAAGGCATGAATGCAGAATATAAAGTGCGTCAATAAAAAAAAATAATGCAACCGTTATGTGATTATTATTGTTTCAGGTCTGAATTCGTGGGACGACTGTTGTGTAGAAGGAATGAAAATACAAGCAGAAAAAAACACTCCAGATGTTTTACCCCATTCCTTACTTTAAAAACTCCAAATTTTTGCTCCTCTACCTACCACGCCTGAAACTCCTTCACAAAAAAAAATTATTACAAAGACTTTTTCAAGACATTCCATTGACTAAAATTGACAACACTCGCAAATAAAAAACACCTTAACTCCCAAAAATTAGATCTAGTGACATCTGGACTCCTTATAAGAACTCCCAAAACACACCTCTCCACTTTCAGAGGCAGGGTTTGGTATTTTAATAAATAATTTGTAGAACGGCTAAAATAAAAGTAAGAATTTTTCTTGATTGCATATTTGATTGCATTGTTCTTCAAATTGTTGGCCAAAATATCTATCCTTGTCTTACTCAAAATCTTCCGACATTCTAGGCATTAATTGTATCTCATCAAAAATAGTTTATAAAATCATTAAAACTCCTTTCATCACAGCTAAATTATAGCCAAGGCAAGTCTGCTGTGGTGCTATTAGGACTTAATGACTTTATGATCCATTTGTACCCATTATTATTACTTAGTATTTATGTGATCAAACTAATGTAAATTAATAGTGTTTGTGCCTGTTTTATATTTTCAATAAAACAAGGATTTTATGGGCAATGAGTACCTAATTAAAAACAAGCATGAAATGTAAGTAAAGTTTAGCAGCTATTTTAGAACAAATTGAGCCGCGGTTTAGTCGCAAATTTTATATTTTTTAAGGGTTAGGATATTAAAGAAAATGCTTCGTTTTTTTTATTGGACACAGAACTTACCCACTTGTGTATATTGGTTTTAATAATAATTAAAATGAGACGCAATCACTATTCACCATTTTATCATATTCATAATCATCTTATCTTTATCTCTCTCTCTCTTTCTCGTAGTAGTGGAAAGAAATATTTTTGTGCTATTTGTAGTTTAACTAAGGGACAGGGATGTTTATATGAAAATAAATAGTATGTGGAATATTTAATTCGATTTCTTGTAAAACTAAATGTGTCAACATAACTCTACAATTAATTTTTGTCTGACTTGCTTTGCTGTTTATATTTCATAATAATTATCTGTGTCCCCGGTTACATCGTACTCTCGTGTACTTATGTAGGATTTAGGATATTTAGTTCTTTATTTATCAACCTCTACCTTATTTTTACCCTTTTTTGTAATAATGTAATAATTTTTAATCGTTCAAAAGCGCTAACTAGGAAACAACAATTTATGTTCAGACCGTATTATTTCAATTTAGGAAGTATTTTTTGCATTCTTTATGTTTTTCTAAATTATTGATCTTTAAAATTTAAATGTCTTTCTTTCATACAATTCTCGTTTTATTTTTATTATTAAATTTGTAGTTCATAGAGTTCGAGGGTTTCTTTAATCTTTATAGTTTTGAAGTAGGCATTATCTTATAACTGTTCATAAATATAATGCTGTAAAATAATTAACTTCAAGCAAACTTAAAATTTTTAGCTCAAATTTGGTTGTAGATAATTTATAGAAGAAAACATTATTTTGATTTAAAACCAAATGGTTTTTTAACTATGTATAACTTTTTCCACTGCCCCATACTTTGAAACATTATTTTAATCTTGCCGTCAGTAAAGAGAATAATTTTTAGACTGGCTTTATTCCATATTTTTGTATCTCAAATTATTTGTCAAAATTGTAAAAACCTTACATTGGCAATTATGTAGAGTCCATTAATAATAAGGGAGAGATAATTAACATTGTACAATTCTTTGAAATCAAGGTATGAAGGACAAATACAAACTTATCAGAAACCCTAAAATGCATGTATTGTATACCTTAGAGGATTATCAATTTCAAAATATTAATGTCCTTGTTGCCTTAATTACGAGATGTTTAAATAATTATCACCCCCTTTGTTATTGAATCTTTTTGTATTAGTACATTACAACAAGATAAAAAATTATAAAAATAATGAAATTTTGTAAGTATTTCAATTAAATATTTTTTCACATTAATGATTTAATTCTAGCCTACAAATATTAATTTTAGTTTTTAATAAGTTACCTACCTACCTTCATGTGAACATATAAAATGTAAAAAGCAAAAAAAGCTTTGGCCGCATATAATTTGACAATATGTATATTTATGTATCTATTTAAGACTGGTCGACATAATATGGAAAATTAATAAATGTTTATTTTTTATCAAATTTAATTAGAATTTGTATATTTTTGGGTAGATGTACCGGCAATTAAAGTATCCTAGTATATTTAAAGGGCAATTATTTGGTTCCTAATGAAAAACTTTGTCTCGAATCCTGTTTTTTTTATCTATCCGTGGTTTGGACCAACGGAAATAATCTGAATTAGGAGAAGAAAAAAATGTTTGTGCGTCCTATCCCTGACTCATTTTATCCTACCTATCTAGTTAAACATTAAAGTTAAAATTTCTAAACATTAAACTTTAACTGGGTTTATTAAAAAAAAATATTCTAGCGCTTTCGTGAATAAATCTTCAAATTAAAAACCATCATCAAACCATGTTGTATGTGTAGAAAAATTATAGTAAACGTCAATATTTTAGTAAAATAAATAAGAAAAATCGATAATTGTTATTCATTATTAGTAGCAAAGCTTTTTATAACTTTTGTATATCCTTGTGTCAAAATTGATGTAGAATATACATAAGTGGATATCTTTCTTCGGGCCATTCAACCAGTAGGAGAAGGGGTATGGTATAGATCGTTATTTTACTTTAATATGAAAATCTGGGGGAAGATCCAAGTAATAATAACGTACCCGTCGCTTACCATTAATATTTTTTGTGGAATGTAAATTGCTCAGGTTAATAAGTTATACTCACTTTTTTCTGTATAAAAAAGGAAAACTATGAAGGTTATGTCCATAGATAACAGACAAATAAATATTATAATTAGCAAACTATACGAAATATGCCATAGCGCTTCGTATATGTCGTCTTTGATATAGGTGATAAGATCGAATCTATCCAACACCAAGTCGCGATAAAAGATGTTAAAAAGTAGGGAACGTCTTAGCCTATGAATATTGAATAAGCGCAGCTCGACTCCATACACAGTTAGGAGTTGCAGATTTATTTTCTGTAGGACGTCAGGCCAATGTTTCAACGTCGGACATACTGACTTTGGAAGTTATTTGAGTTATAATGCATATAAATAAAAGAAAAACAAATTTTCTAAATTACTTTATTTCTAAATCGATAGATAGATATATTAACAACATGTTAGTACTTATTATTATATAAAGATTGTGATTATAATATTCTATATCTAAAACAGGCAGTGTTCATAATATGTAATAAGATTATATGAATCAAGACGAAATTACAATTGAAGGCTTTTTTCACTGTCTTTTAGGGACTAATTGTTAACAGCTAAACGACTGAAAACGAAGCTTACGTTAGAAGAAGTCCATAAATAATCTAGAATAACAAGGATTATAGAATACATAGAAATCATTTAGCGTACGCGTAAAACGAAGAATATTGCGCGCGTTTTTGCTAGCTAGTATGCTTATATATACACATATATGCTTCCAGCTAATTGCATATTATATATTTCAGAATATTTGTATCCTAATTGCTCCGATTCTAATGACGATAAGCTATAAGGCCGTTAACACAATATAAGGTTGGTGAAAAAAGAACTTCCTTCGTATCTACGAAATGATTCAATTTAATTATTTTATACAATATTTTAATGCTTTTGGTTTACACATCTTTTTATTTACATTAGGTAGTATTTACATTATTTTTAACTTTATAAACAAAACAGTAAATGAGGCGTCAATAGAAATAGAAATTTACTCGAATCACTAACAAAGCATTTAATTTTGATTTATTAATTAAATTTTGAATGACAAAACTTTTTGTTTTTTATTTATACAGGGTGCGGCACATAAATCCGGACATTTTTAAAACGGCTATAGCGTCAAAACTTTTTGACCAATCAGCACGTTTGACCCCACTATAAAAAGCTTAGGTAATGACCTTTTAGTACAAAAAAAATCTTTGAGCGAAGATGGACGTGTACAACGAGCTGGCCGCGCATATGTACAACAAGGCAGTTTCCATTTGTGCCGGTGGTTTAATCTGGATACTCGACTAGGGCCCACTAAATCTGACCTCAGCCCATCTGTAGGTGAGATTGGCATGTGAAACTTGCTGAAGAGACTCTTAGATACATAAGTAAGACACTAGATAAGACTAGAGCTCTCTATCTGAAATACCTTGGCCGTAGTACTCCAGCAAAGTGAAACGTGACAGATTTTAAGATGTCAAAAATCGTTAAAATTCGTGAAAATTTCTCGGTCTTGACTTCAGGGACCCATATTGAACTTTTAAACTTGTTTTAGACTATAAGTTGCGCTGACAACCCTAGCTGAAACTTCATGCCATTTCTAAAAATGTTAAGAACGTAGTTCTAGCTCACTTGTGGTCCAAATAAGAGCCTCTGTGTCTAAGGGTAGCTTGAAAGTTGGGCGAATTTAGATCCTGCGGTTATTCACGTTCCTAAGGAAATGTGGCCTCCCAGCAGCCCGATCTTAATTCAATGGACTTTTGGGCCTGGGGCTTCTTTGAAGCAAGTCACCAATAGACGTGCCCATACCACAAAGACCTCCCTCATTGCCACTATCAAGGAGAACTACGCCAGCTTGGACAGGTACATTTTGACCTGGACCTGCCGGCGGTTGAGGAGGCGGTGATTGAGGTTGGCGGCCATTTTTAAAAATAATCTAATAGTCATATACCTATTCTGCCTCTCAGTTTTTAAAATTCAATAAAATCTTTAAAATTGACGATTTTATGTTTATTTGTTTAAAAATTAGAATTTGTCCGGATTTATGTGCCGCACCCTGTATATTATTGAAGTGATTTTCCTTTAAAATAATAAATTTTAGCCGTTAAACTTAGACATAACTAGCATTGAAAAATATTAACAAATTTTAAAATTAATAAAACTCTTTTTTCATACTTCTTTATCAAACGCTATATTTATGTCTAGAATACATAAATTATTCGTTTTCCTTTTTTAAAGTTTTTTTTATCAATAATACCGAAACAATTTGTTTTGCTATCAAAGCAGTTTAAAATAATTACATCAAAATTTATTGAATTTTGAATAATGAAAAGAAATGATGATTAATTGATTCTAAAGAAATTTTAATTGGCTTTTATTTGGAAAATATGATTGTTGTTAGGATTAAAAGGTCTAAAAATAATTTTGTTATGTAGGAAATGTTTTTTTATGTCTTTGGAAATTTGTTGTTCATTTTTACGTTTTTTTATTCCTCATCTTCTTCCTGCTGTTCCTGTTATCAACAAAGAAAATATTCTAATTTTTAATTAAAATCTCTGCGATGGCTAGAAAGAATATCCGTTTATTAAGATCTTTATTCGACTACTCTCAATTTAAAAAAAATGAATGATCCCCCAAAAAAATTATAAGATGTCCTGGATCATTGCAAACTTCCAGGAATTTTTTTTAATGCAATACTAACTCTTACTGGATAATTAGACAGTCTTTCTTTTACTTTAATTCATACTTCGTCCCAAGAAAATAGCCTAAAACCACCACTTGACCAGTAGGTATATTCCCTGAAGAGTAGAATCCGAACGGTTCAGTGGTTACCGAGATCTTAAGGGACGGACAGGCATCATTCTACTTTGTATTATAGATATAATAAATTGTCCAAAAAATGAACCATCAAATTAAATTTTATCTTTGTTTGCCTGTTCGTCATCTGGAGGAGTTGGGCTGGAGATTGGTTGTGCGTCATCACCGGGGGCTGGCGTTGACACTCGCACTTCTACCGTGTTTAGGTCATCCCTTAATCATAAAAGTAAATGTAAATAATTTTTATTAGTTACAAAGCTACTCTATAATTTTTAATTTACATAAAAATAAAATTTAACTGATACGATATTTTCTTGTCTTTCATTTAAAAAGCTGTCTTATTTTTTTGTGAAGTTATCCATTTAAGATTTATCCAAGTATTAACCCTATATCTATATGAGAAATATTTAGTTTACTCCTGTTGGTGAAAGGTATATGTAATTTACAATAGCCAATAGTAAATAAGCAGTTGTTCTGTAACAAGAACAATCAAATCCAAAAGTAATGTAATAACACCAAATACATATTTTTTACGAGTCCGTATTTAGAAATAATTTTTACCTGATACAAACTTTGATTGGAGACCTTAGCTCTAGTCCTAAAATAAAATAGCTGTATTATTGTATAAAAAATGCAGTCCAAGGCCCCCCCCCCCCTCAACACCCCAAAAAAGAGCTACTCTTTAAAACTATTCCTCCAGTAAAACAATCTTTTGAATTTCCTTAACTGGCTCTCATACGTCCAATTATCATCAGGTTTAAAAGTTTTATTTGAATTTATTTTCATACCCACAGAAACACTCTTTTTATAGATCCCTACGACACTATAACAATTTCAACATTATCGAAGCTTTTGTCCTTTCTATCAAAGTTCTTAGTGAGCACCGAACCTCATCCATTATTTTGGAAAACATATAAGTACAAAATCGGACCCTGAATTCGCCTGTCATTCAAATTATATCCTATATCAATCTATTCAAAATTCGATAAATAAAGTATTTAAAATGTTTGATATTTATGCAAATAAAACTTTTGATTCGACGAATTTAAACAAATCTATTAAATGTTATTGAAATGAAATGGTTAATCTAACTTTTATATGAAATCTATACTTTCTCATGAAGAAGGGATTAAACATAAAACATTAAAACAAACTTTTACTGTTAATAGTTCTTATCACTAATAAGAAATAGTTACTTGAATATCGAATTTTCAATCTTTTTAAGATCCTGTTATTAAAATTATACCCTCAAAAAAAGTGTTGTTTCTTAACTCTGTATGGCTTTACTAGCGGCTTCGCCCCTAGCCTCTAGGGGCTTTGCCCCAAGAGGTGATCAAAAAAAAATTGAGGTGAAATTCGTAAAAGGACCAAGGAAATCTTCTGCAAAAAAAATAAAGGACCTAGGAAATCTTCTGCAAAAAAAAATAAAGGACCTAGGAAATCTTCTGCAAAAAAAAAATAAAGGACCTAGGAAATCTTCTGCAAAAAAAAAAAAAAAAAAAAAAAAATAGGGGGGGGGATTTTTTTGTTTTTTGGGGGGGTTGGGGGTGTCCCACCCCCCAAGAAAATAGCCTAAAACCACCACAGGACCAGTAGGTATATACCCTGAAGAGTAGAATCCATTCGGTTCAGTGGTTACCGAGATCTTAAGGGACAGACAGACAGACAGACAGACGGACAGACATCAAGCTACTTTGTATTATAGATAGTAAAAATTTACCAAAATACATAGATATACAATTACATCCTTGTTCCTTGCAAATAAATTCACTTATCCATCAAAATAAAAGTTTTGGCTCGAAATATTTAAAAATTGAAATCAATCAAAAAGTTTATCAATAGATACTTCATTTTAATATGCAGTTCAGTTCAAGGATAAGGAATATTAATTTTTATAATATCTTTACTATTAACATATTAGAAAATTCTTCTTTATTTTGTGCGCTGAATTGTTAAAAGTTTTAAAATTTTAACCTTTATATAATATCATCAGTTCTATTTCTTTGAATGTTGTTCAGTTATTCTACGAATGTAAGTTACTGTCCCTTGTACTCATTACAAAACAAAGCTTTTAAATACAAGTAGAAATATCAAAATTTGGCTCTGTGCTTATAAATTGTACATATAGGATAATTGCAAGCTTGCTTAGTCCAGAACTCAGGAAGGTAGGTGACATTGTTTAGTCCAGAACTCAGGAAGGTAGGTGAAATTGGACTCTTTATTCAAAAAGTTTTAAATACTTTCTCTCGTTCGTTTGATTAATAACTTGGTAACCTTTATGTATCATGTTGTACAAATTTGTAGTATCAAAACTTTTTAACTAAATATCTTGCTTATCATTATTGGGGTATACATATGCATGTAAGTTTATTGTCCATTGTCTTATCCCTGAAGATTGCTGCCAGTATCATTACTTTAATAAAAAGTTTTTGCTGTTATTATAATAACAATGTGGCGTTAAATAAAAAAGTTTTTAAGGGTAGACGCAAATACCAGGCAAAATAAATACCTAAAGTATGTAGGGAAAAAGTAACCAATTACCATTTGTGTGTCAAAAAAATTCTTAAATGTTTTTTTTATATCGGTTATCAGTCTCTCGTTTCACGAGAAGGGATGGGAGTGGGAGAGGGGGGGGGATTACGCAACCTTGAAAATTACTAGGGAAGTGCAAAATATTTTTGTCAATAAATGTTGATGCAAGAATATTCTGCTGAGGGGATTGGGGCGAGGTGGGGGCGGGTTAGTATTCTTGTAAATGCAGGTATAAGCTAAAGAGGTGGGGAGGGGGATAACAGGAGTGTAGAATAGATGCACAAATATTTAATTCCTTTGATCCTCGTAATTAATTAAAAGGTTTTAAAAATCTTGGGAACAAGTCGGAATTACAAAGGAAAGTTTTCGACACTCTAAGCATTTGCATAAATATATATCAAATGTCTGTAGATAATGTATGTTTTTTTTTAATTGTTAAGTTGTTACTTTAGGTTATGCTATGATAGGTCTTATTGGGTACTTGGTAGCCTTGAAGGGGTAAATCAAAGGGAAATGACTAGCCCCTCATACTAAATTTTCTTCATCAAATATAAGTGGGGGGAGGGGTTGGTCAGTACTTAATAGGCAATTTGATGGAAAGTATCCAAAAACCGTTTTTACAATCTCTCAGGATATAAACTCGCTGTGCATGTTCGAGTCTTGGTTATTCTAGAGTATTTGTACAAAAGTAAGCCAGCCGCTTGGCCGCTGACTCTTATATATCCATGGAAAAAAAACCATCGTATTTTTTACTTGAGCTTTGAAAGTTATCCCTTCTACAAAAGAAATTTGTCTTTGGATTGCATTTGAAAACCTTTTACAATTTGGGGATTCAGAATATGGCTCCGTTTTTAATCAAATGATTATTTTTTTTATTTTAAGTTTAGAGAGCAGCTGATTATGCTGAAACGTCTATTTCTTTGCTGCTTTGAGGTGGATTATTATTGGCTGCCGAGCCCTGCTTGTCTCTTAGAAGTGGATTATTATTGGGTGTCGAGCCCAACTTGTATCCTAGACCAAAGAAGGTTTTACCTTTGTTTTCCAAAAGATTTTGCTGGTTCTGGATTGTATCCTAAAATATTTAAGAAGAATTACTATCTAAATCTAGTGTTGGTAAGTTTGGCGGTTGTTTCTGTAGTCATTTTTCTTTATGTCTTAAGTTTTTCATTAAATAATTTTACAAATAGTATTCAACAAAAAAAGGAAAGAAACCCACACATACAAACTAATATATTAAAAGAATCTCTGCTACTATTTAAAAATCATGTAACAGTAACAGTAACAAGCCGTTTTCACTCCACAGGGGGAGCATAGGCCGCTGACAATTTATTAGTGTTTCTGTAACAATGTGGCTTTTTATGGATATGGGATAGGGTTGTCAGCCCTAAGCCCAATGATTGCGGTGTAAAGCGTCCATTTGCCCATCAGACAACCAACCCTTTGATTGCACGACCCTTGTCTGAGAATTCCTTACTGTGCTTGGTAGGGAGTTGCGCCTGTTTTGGGGCCAAGGCATTCCCCCTACTCTAACTATTAATGTCGCGCATCTGACATAGCAGCAGTAGGAACCATTTTTATCGTCTTAAGTTATGACTCGGTGTCGGACCGATACTCGAACCTATCACCTTACCGATGAGGAGCGCTAGGTGTTGAAAATCATGTAATTTATAAAATATATGTACAATGTTCAGTAAATTTACTTATACTAACAAACAAAATAATTATATAGTATTCCTGCTGCAAGAATCTATCTATAAAATATGGATGTATGCTAACATAATGGATAAATCATTACTTGGATGTTACACCAGATGTTAATGTTCTCTAATAAAGTGAAACTCGCTAAAATAATGATACCCCCCATCTCCTCCCCTCCTACTGGATGAAAGAAATGGTCAATTAAGTAATTCTATGTTAGCAACCTACATTGACGACAATTTTTCCCTTGTCATTATATTCATGTATTTTCTATATCCATTACTAACATTATCTACACATAGAAAAAAATGGGTTTCCATTTATTCCAAACACGAAAAAGTATTCATAAGAAAACAAGTATTGCTGAACATAAAACATAAAATAGTAATACTAATCAGATTTAATTATCTATAATAAAATGATAAAATCGTTAGAAAAAGTGTAATTTATATACATAAATGCTGTCAAAATCTTTAAGAATTTTTCCATGAATAGTCACAGATTGTAGAAGCTTCACAAAGTGTCTAAAAAAACAGCCACGTAACGTCTTAAAAATAAGGGATTATCCATCTCTTTTTTGGGGGGTTTTCTTCCCCACTTCTCCTCTCATCTCTCATTTTTCTGAATTAATATTGCTGATTTTTTGAGACACTTTGTAAAGCTTTCAGATTGTAATGTTTAATTATTTTGAAACTTTAGATATGTTCTTCTTTCTCTTATAGTTAAGAGTTTCTATAATTTTTATTGTTTCAAACTATTTTTAAGGATAATTGTGCCTATCCCCAGCATTGTGAATAAAATCTTATGTCTTTAATCAGAAGGATAGAAAGAAAGAAGTTTGCATATATTCAGGTATAAACACATCAGTAAGAAGGTCTAAATTAATTCAATGCTAATTTTCTTACGTCCTTATTGTCCGTCCGAACATGTATAGTTTTCATGTCATATCATTATGTCGATAATAAGTCAGCTTTGACAAATTTTTATCAAAGCTATATCCTAATAATACAGTAACAGGATCTCTGCCTGTGTATCTTTGTGTACCCAAATATCTCGCTAACCGACAAATCGATATATTTCTCCTTTACAGTGTAACATCATATACTGGGAAGGTTTATAACTATTTTGGGGGAGAGTATCACCACTATCCAAAGATAAATCCCCCCTAGAAAAAAATTACCCCCCCCCCCCCCCGCCCAAAACAAACATCAAAATGAAGGGTGATCAACTATCTATCAGACCACACACAAAAATTCTTGCAGGGAAATATGAAATAATCAATGGGTATTCAAACGACAAACTTTAACATTTCTAGTTGTTCAACTATAAAACAACTTTCAACATGCATGACTATTATAACACAATTTACTATTGTTTTCGTAACATAAAGTGATTTTTTTCACATTATACATATATTACTCGGATACTTTTGTACATAATTTTTCTTGTTTATTTGCAGATACAGAGGATCTAAATTTCAGTTAGTTTACATATCTAAGTGAACAATGCAAAAATACATAAGGATTTTATTTTTTTTATTCCATATTTTTACATCACGTTCCCAAATATATTCTTACCACGAGAAAAAGAATGAATTAAGGTACATATTTTTCAATTTCATATCTTTTTTATCCGGTTTTTTAAATTCCGTCAGAAACCAAGAAAAGATTTACATCCCCAGTTTTATTTACTTTGATATCTATCTAACCTAGAATATAGGATCAGCTCCAAATGGATTTCCTATTCGAGCCCTAGTTTCCTAAAGTGTACAGCAGATAACCCAATTATTGCAGACCCTATTTTCAGCTACTCCGGAAATTTGTGAGAACAAAGCGATTTATACATTATACATTCAAAATTTTAATGTTTAAAATTTTAATATCTTTTTTGGAAGTTTGAAGCTTTTTTAGCTAGTAGCAAATTTCGAGATAGGACGCGGACGCTAGGTACACTTTCGGAAACTAAATTGGAGTTCATCGAATATAGAGTATAAAGTTTACCTTTTGAACCTGAATCTGACGTTCCAGCTCCCGGATTCTTTCCAATAAATCTGGATCTGTTGAAATATTTGGAGTGGACAGACTATATCCTCGTAGCAAGGGGCTCCTAAATTAAGGATATGTACATTGTATAATAAGACACTGGGTATCATTTAGAAGCTACATTTTCAAGTTTTAAATATATTCAGTAGTTTTATCAAGAAAAATTAAATTACTGAACAAGAATGAAAATATGCAATAAAATAAAAAATAACTTTTAAATAATCATAGAAGTATTTTGAAAATTAACAAGAGGTCGGCAGCCGAATTCAAGTTTTTGTAGATGCAGCTTGTGTTATTGCGCAGGTTGCTCACGGATTCTTTAGGCTGAATGGGACTGAATTAAAATATGATTACTGCGGCAGAGGATGATTAAGGCTATGTGGCTTAAAATAAACGATCCATCCTCCAAGCCGCTCCTCTTATTAAATCTTCATAGCACTATATTATAATGATAAACAAAAGAAAGTTTTGAATCAACGCATTATAAAAATCAACATATTAAGGGATTTATAGAGTAGCTGTGCAACAAACAAACAAATTCTTACTTGCTCCCCAGGCTTGAGTTTCTACCATCCTTGTCCAGTTCTGATATCTCCACTACCTGGCCGGACACTTCGTTCCACACAAATACCTAAATTTTAAATAAACTGTCATTAAATTTGTTATTGATGAATTTAAACAACAGAAAATATCATATTGACTTTCAATGAACCACTGGAAAGTGTCATGTGTGACGTCATAAAAATACGTCTAAAAGGGAGGGATGATAGGAGAAGTGGGAAAGGATAATAGATGTATTTCACACAAGACACTTTCGATCCAGTCCTTTACTTTCCATTCGCTGCTTTAAACTCCTATAAATTTACATATTCCGTAAAATAAAAATTGGTATGCTAATCTATAAATAAAATGATTCTATTTTTAGTTTATATTTAATATCTGTCAAAACCTTGCTGTGATTTTTATTTTTTTAGTGAACTAAAAATCAAGTTCATAGCCGGCGGCTAAACCTTTTTTTCGACCTGTCAAACTCGTGTTTAGTTAATAAATCAACGTAACAATGTATTTATAGTGACAATGGAATACAAATACTAGACAATAATACTAGAAACCACTATCCACTTTGTAACTAATTAGTTACCTTATTATCCAGATATAGTTTATCATATTCAATATGGCAGTATCTTTCAGGGTTCTTCTTTTTAACCTAAACAAAGGATGAAAGCATCAACCAACAACTAAATATCATTTCTTCTTTAGTTGTCTGTCTTGTGTGTCTGAGCAAGTAGTTTTTCAGTGTTTTTCAAACATTTGAATATGGAACCCAAAAGAGTAATCCAGCCTAAAATTGTATTTAATTGAATTTAAGTCTCATGTAAGAGTACAAACAATATATGCCTAGCAACTCTACAAAGTGTATCAAAAGATTTATACAAAGGCCAACAGTTAAAACTTTCTGTTGACATTTTTTTCAAAAAAAACTTTTTTATTTGTCAAGATAAAACTTTATTTCCCTATTCTTTTTTTCAGACTTCAAAATGCCTTTTATGGAACAGGGTGCGGTAGAGATCAAATTATTTTAATCTTTTGGGTCATTAAATCTTTAATTTTTCTGTTGTATTCAAATCAGCAAAACATAGCTTGCGTGTAATTTTTTATAAATCTAATAGGACAAAAAATACACTTCTATAGACACAAAATTTTTAATTTAATCTCTTTGTGGTCACGCTTTAAAAAATGGTCCACAAGAACCTGGATTTGTAAGAAGAATATGGAAGTTTTTTTGTTTGTATATGTTGTGATATGATTGGTGAGCAGTCTGTCTCATATCATTTTTATAGACAGTTCATATAGGTATAGCGGGGGCTAAATATCTTTGTTTACATTTTTTTATTTGTATAAAAGAGTTTTTTTTTAATCACGGTGGATTAAAATTAGCTATAAACCATACTTTAAAAACATGCATTGTAGTTCCACTTTAAATCACTTTTTTGCTCGTTTCTGTCTGTACAAAACATCTGTATATAATACTTCCTTATTATATAAATGCCAGTATATCAGGCCAAATTCTATAACATTTCTTACACTAGACTAGGAGTTAGACATTCCAAAGTTCAAATTCCTATTTATTTACATTTATTAACAAAAGAGGGACGACCTAATTATTAAGGATTTATCCATTCTAATTATTTCTTTTGTCTATTCTTGTTGTATATATCCTTTTCAAAACTTTTAATATTACTACTACACATAAGTCAAACAAAAACTCAAACACACACGCTCACACACACAAATACGTACCAGGAACTGATACCAACAACAAAGCAATATATCGCAATCGTTAAGAGGTGTAATCAATAAATAACACCTTCTAAGATTAGTAATATATTCTTTCTCGAGATTTCAATTTCCTTACTAGGGTCAATAAAGCCAGGTGAATATAATTTTCACAAATTAAAATATATCATGACTGATTTGAGTATTTTCACAAAGAACACAAATATTTCTATGTCTTTAGTAAGTACAACGAAAATTTTCATTAAATAACCTTTTAAACACTTTTGTGACAAAAAAATTTGATACCTGACGCATAAATTTGCGTAGCTCAACCCTGCTCTCTCGCGTCTTCTTTGAGAGGTCTTCTGTCACAGTGACAGAGGAACGTCGGAGAACCTAGAATTAGTTATAGTATATCTATAAAAGAATTATTATTTTCAGGTTTAATCATTATCTGCAAATTCTTGGTTTGTTGAATTATAGGTGAGGTAAAAAACAGGATCTGGTTTTAATTGAACACAGTAATAGTGTCTGACTGATTATGACGTAACAAAAAAAAATAGCCAATGAGAGGCCGTTATTGACCAATGGTAAAATATATAGTGGCCTCTCATTGGCTATTTTTTTTGTTACGTCATAATCAGTCAGACACTATTACTGTGTTCGTTTTAATTAAAACTAAAAAAAATTATACCTTTAGATGAAGGGGGAAAAGCAATGTAAATAAATTCTTTATTTCCCTAGTTTTCTAACAAAAAAAATAAATTGGAATAGAATGCATTGATTGAACAATTCCGGTATAAGTAAGATATTTGTAATGACGCTATTGTTTGGAGCGTAGTTATTTTATAATTTTTACATCCTAGTATCCCTATAATTAAAGAAAAAAAATTAATATTCCCCGAAATTATAATAAAAATTTCTAAAATAAACACAAGAGAAACATTGAAGTAATTGAAAAATTTTAACAATTTCATTTCAAAAGAATTTTTTGTATTTTCTTGTAATAAAAATAAATTGATGAATAAATTTTATTTTAAATTTTTTTGATCGTTTTAATAAAAAAAGAATATTTTTTCCTTGTTTGAATAAACCTAAATTTAAATTTAAAGAGAGGTTAACATTTTCTAAAAATAAGACATTCAGAGCTTTGAATTAATATTTCAAATAGATCTCGAGTTGTATTTCTTTTTACATTCTGTTTTAGTGAGTGGGATTTATGTTTTAATAACGTTGTAATTAGGTAAAAAAAGATATTCTCGAAATTTGTATTTTCAGAAAACTGCGAAACAATCGGTTTAGTCATTTACTAAATAGAATAATAACATACAGATAGACACACAAACATCCTGTTACTTAATCATAGTATTGAATTGAATGCTAAAGTAAGTCTGTGTCCCTTTTTTGTATAAAAAGTTTGTATTCAGAAGGGTAGACACGTCTAATAGACATTTCAATAGGATTTATTTAGATTCAAGTATTCATATTTGTACTACCTACTATTTATATTCTATTAGTAGGAAAGCTACTCAACAACTTATTTCTAATTCATGTAATTAACTACTCTACTTTATTATTAGCAAAAATATAATATAATATTCTGTTCACGTATGAAGCTACAAACTATATTACATAGTGTTGTAGCTACATTTTCCATCCACTTATCCTCCCCCTTTGGAATACCTCACCTAATTTAGGTTTTATTAGTATTAAAACTATTCAACAAAACATTTTGTCTTTCCGTGTGTCCATGATAAACAGACTTATATAAATAGACTTTTGTTCATATAATTCTAAAAATGCCAAAATGAAGAGGGGTTGAATAAATTTGTTCTCAATTTATTTAAAATTGTAATTTAACAAACCTTAGAATTTTTCAAGATATCTTCTCTGTCTCTGAAAGATTCAAATGTAACAAGTACGGGTCTCGTTCCTTGTACTTCAGGACCTGAAACAGTATTTAATTAAGTTTTATCCCAAAGTTATTTACATTTTTTTCTATTTTATATGGCTCATAAAATATATATGTATTTTTTTGAATATATAGATGAAACTAAAATAACTAACTATAGAATTAGAAAATGTAATACAAATATTATTACTACAGTATTTTATTCAACTTATTTGTGACAAACATTATACATAGAAAATAGTATAACAGGCGTACTGACGGACCAACTATCTTTATAGAAAAACTTTGCATTTAATAAAAGGTAAAGTAGATAGAATTAGAGCAAATATATTCATTTAAAATACTTGTAAACATGAAAGAACTAAATTATCAAGTTTATTAGATTATATCTCAACTTCTTTTATGCTGCAAATTTTTGCATATTAGGCATAATAATTTCATTTTTATGCATCAATTTCTACTGGGTTGGGGTTGAACCCCTCTTCAATTCTTGTTATTAAGAATGATAAAAACATCATATTTCATTTATCTTGTTAAATTTAAAAATATAGATAAGAAATGTTATTATTTCTATGTACAAGTAAAAAAAATCAACTTAAATCAAAAAAATGATTAAAACTTTAGGCAGTGAAATTGCTACTTTTTTGTTTGCACATTTAAAATTGTAAAACTTTTTATTTTACTCAACATTAAAGCAAAGTATTCTTAAATATTACAATGTCAAATATCAAAGTATACAAAAATGAAATTATATACATGTTTGCTAAACTTTAGTCAGATAATCTTTGATTATGCACCAGAATGAATGTGAATGAGATAAATAATTTTGCCAAAAAGCATATAAAAATAAGGTATACCATATTCATAAAAGTATAACATTAATACTAATTGGAAAAATATAATTTAATTCAAAATATTCTTTAAATTTAAAATAACGGATTTTTTAAGGTCATTTTTCTTGATAAGTAGATAGCCTACAAAAAAAAACGGTCCTAGGCCAGACAGACTTAATTTTAGTATTAGAGAATTGTCTTAATGTTTACTACGAAAGATATTTACTTTGTAGTCTTTAACTAATTTTGTTATCAATAATATTGCATTACAATTGAAAGATAATTTGTTTAATTTTGCACTTGTTAAATGGTGATAACAAGGGAAGGGGATATATAATCTTAAGATACCATTAACTAATTTTTCGTCCTAATAATAATTCGCAGACAACCAAACATTTGATTGTATTTTATTTGTTTAACAGATTTAACAATGTAAGGTAATTTTTTTTAGACAAATGTAATTCCTATACTATCTATTTACATCACGAGCCTGACATTACTAAAGTAAATACCATTTCATCTTTTTACCTGTTTACCATCATTGCATTTATAAGGTCAATCTATAATAATAATCTATAGCCATTTAATCTTTATTAAACTATTTAACTATCAAGTACTTTCAAATTACTTGCAAAATAGATAAATAGATACGGATAAATAGATAGATAGATAGACAGATAGATAGATAGATATGTACCTGTATGTATTCTATTACATTTTGCTACAGGAATATCTCTCCTCATGTTCATATGCAGCTTCACCAAGTTGATAATCTTCTGCCTAAAGAAAACAATAAAAAAATGAACTTTGTAAATTAGGTAATTGCTTATATTATTACTAGCGGCTTCTCCCCTAGCCTCTAGGGGCTTTGCCCCAAGAGATGATAAAAAAGTTAAGGTGAAATTCGTAAAAAAAAAAATAAGAAGGACCAAGGAAATCTCCTGCAAAAAAAAGGGTAAGGATATATCCTTAAAAAAAAAAAAAAAAATTGGGGGGGGGTGGTTTTTTAGTTTTCGGGGGGGGGGGGTGTCCCACCCCCCAGGAAAATAGCTTTAAACCATCACAGGACCAGTAGGTATAATCCCTGAAAAGTAGAGCCCAATCGGTTCAGCGGTTACTGAGATCTTAAGATCCAGACGGACAGACAGACAGACGGACAGACAGACATCGTTCCACTTTGTATTATACATAATTATTAGATATTTATAATGTATGGTACAGTGGCGTGTACAGTGACAAAGAAGGGGGGTAAAAAGGGAAGCCAGGCCTTTCGGATTTCCAATTTGGGGTAGCGTTTACCTCTACATCTTCTTGTAGATGAGACTAGACCAAATAAGATGTGCAGGTTTTCATGAAAGCATTGTATCAATGTTAATTTTTAGTGCACTGATCTAATTTTGATATGATCTAGATTCTAGAATGCTCCTTATCTAAAAATAAATTTTGCAAGGTTGCGTGAATTTTTATATTATATGCAATAAGATTTATATAGTCATTTTTCGTTTATAAAATGAAAATTCAACTCTATTATCCACAACCTTCCTCAATGGATAAAGACGCAGCTTGACATTAATTTAAAATTCTTAAAAATAATGATGTCCTAATTTTATCATATTTGATAAACAAATAAAAAAAAATCAAATATTATAAAAAAAAACTTATGATAAGATATCACAGTTAATAAAGATTTAAATGTATATAAAGCAATATTCTATCAATACTTAATCATAGTTGATTTGAAGTTTGAGAATGAAGTTGTATATTTTTGGATACATGTTGTTCTGTATTTGTGTATGCTTGTTAAAACCTTGTCATACTAAAAACGTTAAGGTGAGATCATTTTTAATATACTGGTTAAAATATCTTCCATTCGTATGTTCTTCTTTATATATCTTTATCTTCCTATCTTTTTTGTGACCACAAAACATTTTGTTGATTCACTTTGTCTGATAGTCAATCCATTTGTTGTGCTTTGCTACTTATTGATGTTGTCATCCTTGTTTTTTGCCAGTTTCTTATATAAGGTTAGGTTTGTTTTGGGTACTGGGTAGCCCCCAAGGGTAAGTCACTTTAAGGGAAAGCACCAAAATATTAATGAATGAAACAATTTTTTTTATTTATTTAGATCGGCAGGTCAGAGGAAATGAGATGTGCCGGCATAACCTGCGCTGACCACAGACACGCTTGCAGCAGAAATCAAATCACTTTTAGAAACAGGTATAAATAGATAGCAAGATAAAAAGACGTCTCTTGAATGGAAAGTAAGGATATATATCAGGGGCGTCCAAGCTTTTTTATTTGGGGGGGGGGGGGGGTAAAATTTTTGAAAATAAAAATTTTGGGGGGGTAATTTTATTTTATAGAGGCATTTTTTTTTATTTGGGGGGGGGGGTAAGAATTCAAAATTCAAAATTTTGAGGGTGAAATTCATTTGGGGGGGGGGGGGGGGGAGGGGTAATCACTAGGGCGGGTTCATATCGGAATTAGACAAAGCAACAGATAAAATTAACCTTAAAAACATTTCTGACCAAAAAAGAATTTTAAAAAATTGAGTTTTAGAACACGACCACTTAAAAATATAATTCGTTACTTATTAGTATGCAAAGACGACATTCAAAAAAAATTTTGAATCAGAACTATGCCTTCATGGTGTTCCCTGGAAAGGCCTTGAGGAGCTGAATCAGGAACTTTTGTCCGTTTCAAAATATCTCGTTCCTAGCCTTAGAAATCACTAAAAACCACAATTTTTTAAGGTTTATTGAGAATTGTCCAATTTGTAGAGGTTTTTTAGATTTTCTCAGGCTAGGAACGAGATTTTTTGAAACGGACAAAAGTTTCTGACTCAGCTCCTCAAGGCCATTCCAGGGAGCACCATGAAGCCATAGTTCTGATTCAATAAATTTTTGACTCCCATTTACAAATAGCTTTACAATTGAATGTCTGGTCGTCAGCGGTTTTAAGACTTAGGATAAATTTTAAATCATCCAGAGGTGTATTATATCTATATAAATTGAGTGCAGATCCCCGCTTTGGCCTCAGAAAAAAAATGTCCAAAATCGACCCACCCTAGTAATCACCCCTTTACCCCCCCCCCCCCTTGGACGTCTATGATATATTATACTAAGAGAAAGGGTTTAGGCTATTTTATTTTAAATTTACTTTTATTTATCCTATTATATAAAGTAGTAAGCGTTTTTTGTCTGTCCCGAGGGATCTCGCTAACCGCTGAACCGATATTGTTGTCCTTTACAGTGAAGCTTCTTATATGTCCTGGGAAGGTTTTAAACTATTTTTTGGAAGGGTGTCTTCACCCCCCATCCCCCAAAAAACTATTTTTTTTAAATTTTTGAAACACAAATTTAAATGGGATGAGGTCAACGTTCACCCCTTCTACCTAAAGTGCTCCTAGAGGCTTCTAGGGGCGTAGCCGCTAGTTACTGATAAAGTACAAAGTTTATAAGTCGGATGTCGTAGTAATTTTTAAAAAAATATGGAGGTGGGTATCCCAATCTCCCCTGCAACCATCACTGGACCAGTATATTACCTAATAAGCACAACCTTGTCAGTTTAGCGGTTAAAGAGATCTTAAACTCTAGGAAGACAGACGATGAAAGACATCCTACTACTTTTTATTTTAGATACATATAGAATAAATACTCTGAGGGATGAGCGTAAATACATATCACAAACAATTAAATGCAGCCGTACTAAACTTATTGTAGGAATACACACTAATACAATATGATATAACTTGATTAAAATCGATGGTTATCCATCACTATCCCTGTCCTCTGGTCTACTCAACACAATAATTGACGTTGATTAGAAAATGTGAGGTACGTACACTTGACAACCTCTTCAAACCACAGGAAATCTGTGAGTTGGAGAAAAAACACATAAAAAATTGCTTTTTTCAACATTCATTCATAAATAGATAATCATTTACTTATGTAAAAAGAAATAAGGGAATCAACAAAAAATAAATGAAATGATTATGAAATGTTTCAAACCTCATCTAGTAATGTCATTTTAATTCAGATCTATTTCTATAAAGCAGTTTAATAAACCACTTTTCCCTCTGTAAATAATGTGAATTGTATTGATAAATTTCAATATTTCAAACACGGATTGGATAAATATCAAAGAAAGACAAAAAGTGGAATAGAGCACTACCCCTTTTACTAATTGAAAGTGTTGTCATACTTTTTCTATCCAAAGACGGACAGACATTGTTCTACTTTTTATAAGACTGTGTAAAAGTTTTTGTTAATTCAATTCTTTAAATCTCTGATAACCTTATTTCAAATAAAAAGTTATTTTGTTTCAATCATTCCTTTCTTTTCAACGTTCTAAATATATTTGCAATATTTTGCCATCCGCTTCTGGTAGCGTAGCTATTCCATAACTAAAGTTTATTCTATTTGCTCGTCACTCAACAGACAAGATACATCAAACTCACACACACAAAAACAGATAATCACTTTTGGCTGTAAATAATTTATGGTCATTTAAACATTACAAAAATTATTCATAAATTTAAAAATCTAAGGTTTCTTTATAATTTCTTTTCAACTACATTAAATCTTTATTTTGCTTGCTTGTAATTGCTGTACTACTGCTGCACTAAATTAATCTTGTTTTTTTTTAGCAAAATATAGTATTTTGAAATTCCCTTTATATTTATTAAAATTCTAAATTGTCAAAATCACAATCAAAGTGCTTTTGTCTCCAATACTTTATTCCTTTTCTATATTTTTCTCTTTTTTATTTTTCATTCTTTGTATTTTGGTGCTAATACTAAATAACTAAAAATTAGTGTTCAACTTTTGTACTTTTCCATAAAAAAAATTACTACTATAAATTTAAATCTGAACTATAGTGCCATGTAAATTAATCTGCTATCAACCAATAATTCATTATTTCCATTTATCAATTCATCAATGTATCAATTTTATAAATGCTGCAAACTAATTCTCAATCAATCACAATGTCAATCCCTCATTAGCGCTAAATATATCAATCAATCAATAATTGTTTCTATCAATCAATTAATAACAATATTGATCAATTTAGATGTGAGCTAGAATGCCGCGGAGAATTATTGTCCCACTTTGGCCCCTGTTCTGGTGTTCATAACCCCACGGGATAACTAACTGCTATCCAGAATATTCTTCGTTAGAAATATGGCAACAGAAGGAAAAAGAAGAAAATATATGTTGGCAAAACAGTTTCTTTTAGTATTTTTTGTTGTTGATAATATAGTTATTTTTAAACTCAAACATTGTTAAGAAATTTATAGATAAAACCGTATAATCTAAGAAGTTTATCCACTTAGATTTCCGCTTAGAATTGAATGTAATATTTATAGTAATAAATTAAATTGATATTGAAATTTAGTATTTTATTCAGGGTTCGGAAGCCGCGCCTCAGCCGCGCATAAGCCTCAGTTTTAAACCTGCTTGTAAGCAGAAAAATAAATTTCAGAAAGAAGGATTGTCTGCAAAAGAGCAGTTTTATACATCCAGCTAAATTTTATAGTGATAAAATGACGATTTCAGTGAGGCTTACACGCGGCTTACGCGCGGCTTCCGATCCCTGATTTTATTACATAGGAACAATAGAACCTGCACTGTATTGTATCTTTTAAAGGAGGTGTGTCTTAATGAGAACTAGAATTCAACTTAGGGAACTAAACAGATAAAATCTTAGACTAGTAGTTAGGTATTTATTTCTAAAAAAAGATCAGTTAAAATTCATGGCTGCTTTATTAGAATTGAACCGTATTTCCCATATCCTTTTCTATTCCATTTACAAATAAGTTTTATTAAAAATTAAGTTAACTTTAAATTCATTTTGGCAAAATTTCAACATTGTAACATCTTAACATTTGCACATTAAAGTTTTAGTACATATTGTTCACTGGAGATTGAAACATTTTATGAAAAAGATAAATTACAAATGAAATCAACTTGTCCAAGATTTTAAAGTGAGGGGGGGGGGGATGGGAGTGGTGACAAAAAGGCTAAAATGGTTTTCTAAATAAGCCTTTTAATTCTATATTAATACAATAGCAAAAATAAATACATGTGAAATAGAATAAATATATTTTTTTTAAAATTAAGAAAAGAAGGTTCATAGCATTTTGCTGTGTATTAAAATCTTTGCCTAAGCGTTAATTAATTTTTGTATTACTTGTCCCTAAATATACATTATACATTGTAGTACATTTTATGTTTAATTAACATTAACGTCCATACTCTCAAGAACCCAG
The DNA here is from genome assembly GCF_053477335.1 of Acartia tonsa. Taxonomy (NCBI): domain Eukaryota; kingdom Metazoa; phylum Arthropoda; class Copepoda; order Calanoida; family Acartiidae; genus Acartia; species Acartia tonsa. The sequence goes on from NC_137261.1 coordinate 32,957,794, forward strand.
GGATACAGTAATAGGTTCAGTGAAGATAACTTTAAATCGTCAAAAAACTATATAAAATTTTTATTGCTTTCAAAAAAAAGGAAGCTTTCCAACCCCAAAGGTATATTTATTAAATATTAAAATTAAATCTGTTTTGTGATTATCAAGATCTTATGCGACGGATAATTAGACGGTCCGACAGACATCCTTCTACTTTTAATTTCAGATTAAATCTAAATTGTTGAATATGAAGGGGTTGTTGTTTTAATTTTATCTATCCTTTATTCCTGTCCAACCAGAACTTTTATTTAAACTAAGAATTCAACTTTCTTAATTAAGGAGGCATTATTTATCCGCAGCATCTCTTAAAGTATTGCTATATCTCATTACTAACAGCTAAGCCCCTAGAAGCCTCTTGGGGCAATTAAGGTGGGAGGTGGACCCCCTCTCTCCATTTTCAATTTACGTTTAAAAAAAAAAGGTAAACGATTTTTTATGGGAAGGTGGAGATACCCTCTCCAAAAAAGTTAAAAACTTTTAAAGTTTCACTGTAAAGGAGAACCATATCGGTTCGGCGGTTACCAAGATCCTTCGCTACAGACAAAAATATCTTTTACTACTTTAATAATAGGATTACTAATTCTATAATTTCAGATTTGGTAAAGTCAATAGTCTAATGTCTTGAATTGGAGTACTAATTTTGTAATTCTATATGCACTCCTATTGACAAAGTAAAGTATTGCTCGCATCAATGGATATTTTAATCCTTATTTTATATAGTTGTGTCTTAGTTTGTTGTATGATATGCCAAGGCATTTATTCTTTAGTTAAGAGTTATTTTCTGTTTCTTAATCTTCATATGTAGCTTAGCTGCACAGTCTTACTTTTCTATGCAGAAGGTTTGTTCTATAATATCATATTTTGATAAAGTTGTTTTAATAAACCTTCTTTAAAGCAAACACATCAAAATCCTTTTTAGACATTACAATTTAAAATAAATTTAATTTAATTAAAAAGGCTAAGTATATATTAAAATAAGTAAAGTAAATATTAAATACTAGCGGCTGTGTCCCTAGCATTTAGTGGCTCTGTATTTAAGGTAAATGGAGGGACAGAAAAATACCATATTCAAAGACCTAAATTAAATGACATTAAAGAAAATCTTCATGCAGACTTAGTTTCTTCCTACCTCAACTCTTCACTAGTTTCCCTTGGCTCTTGAGGAACTCCGTAGAAAATCAAATTATTTTTCTTCTTTTCTTCAAAGTCATACATTTTCTCCTGTAATACATTTTTTATTAAATATATAACGGCCAGGTTGAATCAAAAAGAGGTTTATTTTGAAGATTACAAAGATATAAAACCTTAATGAGAGAAGAATATTATTTTGATTCATTGATGTATTAAAATATCATTGATTGTAGACAATTTTGTAAGAAAACTTCAATAGTGTAGCAAGCTTTTAACATTTTATTCTCTCTTATTAATATGTCTTGGAGTCTTTGATTTAAGAGCCTAAAAGTGATGAATTATGTGATGAATTATTTTACAAAGTGGTATTAAATTAACCTGGACATCCTCCATTATCTGGTTGATTGTTTCCATTCTGTTGGAGATAGATTTCATTTCATTGAAGATACTTCGCACTTCATTCCTCAACTCTAAATAAACACAAAAGTTAATAATATTATGAAGATATTCAGAACAATATAGAAATAAAATACATAGCAGAGAAAATTCGCTGCAAAGCAATAGGAGTTAGAATTTTTAGCCTCTTTACACATGAACAGTTTTGTCCTGAAAAAGTGAAGTAATAGCATCAAACTGTAACAGATTAAACTAAAGTCTAAACTGTGTAAAAAAAAACATTATTATACTGAGAAATTACTATACATATAGTATAACAATACAAAAATGGAACACCTCTAATAGGAGAAGAAAAAAAATGGTATCATTCAAAATTTTGAAGTGCTTCAAAGAGGATTCTGTAAATGTCTTTCATGCTTAAAATTAGATAGTTACCTACAGATTTTTTTCCAAAACAAATTTATTGAAGACAGTTCTTTTAATTAAAGGATTCATTTGGAATAAAATAAATGACCCATCAACTAGAGTATATTAAGAATAAAGCATGCATATATGTAGTGTAAATTTATATAAAGAAATGAAATACCTTTATCCCTGTTAATGGATGAAATATTATTAGCTTCCATCTTTTCATCCAAGTCTGTAAAATGGAAAAACTAGTATTCCTTTGTCCCAGTCATATTAAAATTTTTAATTCTTTAAGAAATTGGAACAGGGTGGTAACAAAATTGGAACAGGGTGGTAACAAAATTGGAACAGGGTGGTAACAATATTGGAACAGGGTGGTAACAAAATTGGAACAGGGTGGTAACAAAATTGGCCTCCTGGAAGATTTTTTAATTTATCACATAAAAGGAATGTGATTCTTTAATGACTATTTCAATGTCATTGAATAATTAAAATATTACATTCAGATTCTTTATCTATTTGCATTAAAGTAGATTTGTTGACTGTTTATTAGTGCCTTTTTGGCATTGAAAATACATATTGATATAAATTGTTTTGTAATTTGAATCCAGAATCTTCAATCATACTTATCAGTCAATAATATCAAAATAAAACCAGGATAATCTTACACAAAGAAAATTGTTGTTTCAGAATTCCTTTTTTTCTTACGAATATTTTTAAGAACTATTTCACCATTTTGTATTACCACCCTGTTTTAATAAATTACCTTTGTCTCTATTCTTAGAGTCAATATCATTAGCTTCAATTTTATCATACAGATCTGTTCGTAGAGCATCAATTTGGGAACTAAAATAAAAAAAAACTTTATGTTCTTTTTGTAAAAGAAATAAAAAATGAATATAGTATATTAGTTATTAGTATACTGTGAAATAATTTAAAACATTAATAAAACAATACACATTAGTTAGAACAAATGTAATTAGGCAAGACAGTCTTGTATTTGTCACTTTGAGCATAATCTATTAACCATCTACGGCTTGGCACTTTAAAGATTTCTGGAGACCTGCAGGATCATAGCTTTAACCTGAAATTAACTTGAATTTCTATATTTCATATTGTGTTTTACTACTACGATATTATAGTATTTTGGTAACATAAATGCTTTGTTTATGTCAAAAAACTATTTTTGCTCTTTTCACCGGGATGATTCAGTTAATTAGCCCTCTATCCTCCACACTCAGAAAATTTAAGCAAAAAACAGAGAATAGTTAAAACTTTCAAAAATATTCTAAGCTGTGTTCTGTTAAATTCTTTTGTTTTTTGAATGTTGAATATTCTTTTAACACAGTGTTGTTTACATTACCATTATCAGCTTGAGCGAGCTCTGGTTAAAACGATTTTATTGTTAGTCGGTATAAATATGTTTTGATGAAAAAGTTGGCCTCATTTTTCCACCATTTCCTGTACCATGTATTTAGTATTGGTATACATTTATTTTATGCATTTTTGTGGTAAATTGTTGTTAAATCCATTGTTTTTGCCCTCTTCCCCATTACCACCTTGTTATGCCGATTGTTTTTTTTTTGTCTCGTATTTTGCTGCAATTGCTACAACTTCTTTATTTTTACTCAAGAATTGAAAAAAATACACTTTTTATGCGTTATGTTGTAATGTTATAATTTATTTTTCTAATAAATTTGTGAAATGTCTTTGAAAATCTTTGTAGCGCCCTCCGGGGTTCTATGCTCAAAATGCACTTTAATGGAAAACGCCTTTCTTTCATTTACAGTTGGTGTAGTTAGCTGGTTTACCAAATAATTTTTTTCTAAATACGCTAATCTGCCAGTAATATAATGATCATTACAATCCATGAAAACTATTATTAAATCCATGTTATTCATAGACATAATTATCCTTATTATTTTTTTTTGTATAAACACCAGTCTGGAGGCTGGTGACCCTTCAATTCCACACACTAACCAGCTATTTATATTCTAAATTTACATACATTAAAATCCATCTAATGACGAAATGAGCAAAAAATATAAACATCCAATTTCCATTTTTAGAAATGTAATAAATTATCCAATATCAGATAAGCCAACAATAATATATTTGTATTTGTAGATACTCAAAATAATCATGGAGGAAACGATGAAACATCTTGTCAGTGAGCTCAATTCTAGTCAGAAATGCAATCCTTCAAATTCATCATTGGACAGCACACAAATTGTTAAGGGGTCAAAATCAGGGATAAAGGGATAGCTAATGCCTTCGATGGTTGTCAAATAGGTTGTAAGATTAAATACTTTCACAAACATTATCATAATTAAAGACATTAAAAATGGTAGCCATTGCTTCTATTTTAGGAAGATGACGACAATACTTGAAAATGTGCAATTTCCAGACAAAGGTTAAGCCCTCAGAGGTTGTTAGCTGGGTGTCACTTGAACCAATAAACAGGATCTAAAATGCTTAATTTAAAAACCAAACGTTGTAGTGTTAGGGATAATTCCCTCACAGTTTAGATCTTAAAATGGCTTTTACTAGTTGTAGTCTTTATTCCGGAGTGGTACTACGAATAAATAAATTAGAAATGTCTGTTTACCTCGTCAACTACAGATGGGCGGAGATGCTGTCCATGACATTCAAACGCCATGGTCCAACAACCCACGATAACCAAGGGGATTCAAATGTCTCCTTTCTGTCCAAACACCCGGGCTATTGGGTTAAGTTTATTATGTTTTTAGAATGAACTATACCTTTAGTCCAAATATAAATGCTCTAACCTTATTTATTTGATTATATAACTAACCTAAAACAACAATCTTGTAATTTTATACAATTATTGGTTAAAACATTAAAAATAAAGTACTATAGATGTTCGAAATCAAATTTTAGTTTTGATGAAGAAAGAATACAAATAATTATGAACAAATACTTTACTTCTATATTTTTCAGAGTAAAGATTAAAAACGTTGATAAGTATTACAAGGAAAGGTTATGCTTTAATTGTTATCAACAAAGCAATTAATACAAAATTTTAAAGTAAACTTATTTTGATTACAAAAATTTGAGTACAAATTGTATATTTTAATTCATTAAACGCATTTTTTAAGTCTAAAGTACAATTATTCAAAATGTATAAATTGTTTTTTTTATAATAAAAGCCAAATGATGTATTTCACTTCTTAATTGTCTTTATTAATATCTACTAAGCCCCTAATGTCTCTGAATGGGATGGCTTGTCTATAATTTAATTTAATTTAATTCCTCTTGAAAATAATAATATATAATACAAAGTAGCTTGATGTCTGTCCGTCTGTCTGTCTGTCTGTCCGTCTGTCTGTCCGTCTGTCTGTCCGTCTGTCTGTCCGTCTGTCTGTCCGTCTGTCTGTCCGTCTGTCTGTCCGTCTGTCCGTCCCTTAAGATCTCGGTGGCACTGAACCGATCGGATTCTACTCTTCAGGGTATATACCTATTGGTCCAGTGGTGGTTTTAAGTTATTTTCTTGGGGGGTGGGACACCCCCAACCCCCCCAAAAATAAAAAAAATCACCCCAAATTTTTTTTTTTTTTTTTACAGAAGATTTCCTTGGTCCTTTTTTTGCAGAAGATTTCCCTGGTCCTTTTTTTTGCAGAAGATTTTCTTGGTCCTTTTTTGATAAAGATTTCCTTGGTCCTTTTACGAATTTCGCCTAATTTTTTTTTGATCACCTCATGGGGCAAAGCCCCTAGAGGCTAGGGGCGAAGCTGCTAGTGTTTTATAATATTTCAAAAAAATTGTGAATTATGGTATGTCAAGTTTGAAATAAATTTTCAATGTAAATATTATTATTTTTGGTTAAAACAAGGATGACAATATCCATAAAAGCGTAGTTGAGAAGTTACAAAATCATTTGGAAGCATACTCACTTCTTAACTGTAGATATAAATAATCGATTCATACAATGATACAAGCTATAGCTGAATAGAGAAAACATTAAAAAACGGGTGTTAAATCTAACAAAACTAATGCTAGATATAAACGGTCATTGGAGAACATAAAAACGTAAAGAGCTATTTTGCTCTGAATGAAATGACTAAAAATATAAAATCTCTAAAATTGTATTGTGTCAAAGCGTATATTTAGAATGATTAGACATTTCTTATGAATTACATCCCACACATACTGTTTCTGTTATACGAACATTATGTGATTATAACATACCAGGAATAAGGTATAACCAACAAGCAAATTAATTATTTAAACCTATTTCACCATAGTTGCTTAAAACCTGTTTTTTGGAAGGTACAATTCTTAGTACCAAAACATTGATATAATGGTAATCAATATATTAATACATGGATATTGCAACAGATTTTTATGTACTCTAATAAAATTATACTCGCAGCTAGCTAAAATGACAATACCCCTCATCCCCATCTACATACTATATCCCATCCACTCCTCTCCTACTGAATAAACAAACTTACCAATATGAGTACCATATGAGAAAGATGAAATTTTCATATAAAATAACATTATCTAAAAAATTTTACTGTATATATAAATGATTATAATTTCTGCTTGTGGACAGTTCTTTTTTTAACTTAACAGACCATTGTCTGCAATTATTGGATTTTTTGTTTACAAATAAAGCACAATATTTCTCGATGGTGAAATACAAATTTTGCCCCCCAACGACAGTTGAAAAAGGCAATTTAATAAAGGTTGCGTTATTTTGCCCCCCAAATCAGTTTTCGAATAAATTTGCTTGTTGGTTATATCTTATTCCTGATAACATACAAACGTATAGACTATTCATATAGAGTAGCTACGTTACTAAAAAAAAGTAGCGCACAGACAAACATATATTTCCAGACATAAGTTGACAAAAGTACAATTGCAGTTCAAAACAAAACAGGGATCAAAACTTTCAAAATGACGCATTCATTTTATTGTTTTTCAAAATAGTAATTTAGTTAATTGTTGTTTGAATTGATAATTTTATAAGATCATGAACTCAATGATTATGATTTATCATATTTTACTGGTAATTAGAATTAAATAAGATAACTAATTACCTATTTTTCTTAAAAGACCTTAGAAATTTGAATGCTAGACTTTATAGACGATTTCTGCCAAAACTTACTTGGCTTTACATTATGAAAAATGGTGATAATTTTATATAGATGAGCTTCTTATGGATTTCTTTTTTGTTTCCTTTTACAGAGATTTTATCTAAAATTAGGATTTGTAGTTTAACTTAATTTTTACTTTTATTGATTTTGTCAACTTTTTATAAAATTTTGAAAAATGAAATTTAAAGACAAACAAAAAAACTTTTTGTTTACATAGGACAATTTATTGCAAATTATTCATTTTTTCTGCAAATTATTATTTTTATTTTTTTCTGCAATTTGTGTGTCCTTCAGTTTTGCATTATATAAAGTGGACAATGAATAGCAGACGTCTTAATAAAACTGTAGAAATGACAAATAAAGCTGTCTTTAATAGTAGATTCAAGCATCACTAAAAAATGTTAATACAAAAAAAAACGCAAAAATAGAATATAAAATGCAAAAATAATTTATATAAAAAATCTAAAATATTTTATAAATTCCTTACTGTCATAACCATTATATGATTTAGAATATTTCTTGAACATCCCTTTTCTAGTGATAAATATTACATATAAAAAAAAGTTACAACAGCTTATGAATTAAGCAATTCTCCCTAATTTTAACATTACATTTTAGCTTCTAAAATAGCAATGGTTTAAGTGAGGATAGACTAACAGTCGCGAGAATATTTGTTTCTACAGTTTTCAAAACAATTATTTTCAAGTTTTTTACTCGGATCTGAGATTACTTTATAAGAATTAAGTTGCACTTTGTTTACAATTATTTATGCAAGTTAAGCTTGGTAATCACAGTTTATATTTTCTAGTATACACTATACACTACAAAGTTTATATTCGGGATTTTAGGAAACTTTTCAACTTATAATTTTACAATCTACAGAATAGAATCTTGTTTATCATCATTTGGATGTACAATACATAAACTTATCGTCCATTGTCTTATCCCTAAGATCCATTGGTGTTCATTTTTAATCCTCCTTTCTTACAGCTTACTTAATAGACTTTACAGTTAATGAAAAAAGATTGTCTACATTATATTTATGACTATTATTTTAGAGTACAATTGTTTGCTGTAGCAGAAAAAAGTAAAAATCGCTGTGTGTTGACCAAGTTAGCAAAACCATGATTTTAAGCCATTTAGTTTTGAAAGTAAATATTCTTCAAGTTGGCTAGGTCCAAGGTCTAACATCAACACAACAAATTTAGGGATATCTCATCGGAAAATATTTTTTGTTCCAGAAGCATCACCATTAGTTTTCTGTTATTTTATTGAGTTTTATAAATAAAATCAGTTTGCTTGTATTTTTGCTATTTTTTGAGGTGATGATTTTCTATAATTGGAGTTTGTTAGTAACAATGGTCTTTAAGAATAGAAACTTCCTATTAATTCAACAAGATGTAATGGAGTAGGCTACCACCGGCAAAACAGGCGGTATCCTGGCAATAGATGATATAATATTGACATACCATCAAAAATTATTATATAACTTTTTTCATTTATTTATTTAATAAAAGTGCTTTATTGTTTGAGCTAGGCAACCCTGAAATAAGGACAAATCCGTCTTTCTCAAGATATAATATTTATTTGCTTTGCTTTTATAAATTTAAATTTTATAAATAGTTTTGATTTGTTATTTATTACTTGTTGAAATGCTATTTCAGACTCAGACAAGAGAGTGTGCTATCACTTACGTATATTGTAGTATACTCAAATGTTTTATATTTGAAAAAGACGCAGAATGCATTAATGACGAAATTCGGTAAGGAAGGGCGGCAGTTAGTGCTGTTGTAATAATTTTACAGATTTTTCATAATATAATTTTGTGGAAGTGATTGGACACCAGACAAGGAGGCGTGTTGTTGGTATTCTTTTATATCTGGAACAATATAAATTGCATTTTGAAATAGGATCAATAGCCACTGCGGCTACCTACAATAGTCAATTGGGCCATTCTTAAATATAAGCTTCAGTGGCCTTTTTTTATCTTCTAGATCATTGTCTGCAAAAGGTGGGTGTAGGAGGGTGCCAACCCCTCTCTCCTCCCCCCCCCCCACAAATCAAGAAATACTTTTTAAACTTTAACCCCCGCAAGGTTTTACACCACTATCGGAAACTTTTTTACTGCCTATGAATAGTTGGTTAAAACTAGAAGTGTACAGACTTTGTAACCAATAATATTAATCATCTTACATTGTCTTCGATGACTTAAAGTCCCTGACTTAATTTGTACTGAATATATTTTTTACTGAATCAACTACAAATAACAAATGTTGTTATAAAAACAAATTATTCGGATCAAATTTGGAAGAGCATGCCAAAATTTCAACAAGTTTAGAAAAACATAACAATTTGACATCGATTAACTTTTATATTCTACCAGAAATTGTTGAATATTATAAGTACAGTAACAATTATATCCTGAGACAAGTGATATGTTGATATAATACTAGCATCTAAAGATTAACTGGGAATATTTGATGAGTTTGCATTGTATTGCAATACTATTGGGAATATTTTTTTCTCAAAACTGTCCAAGGTTCTGTCAAAATTGTCTATACAGAAAATAGGACAGGGACAGATATTCACAGAATAAACAAGGATGACAACATCATAAAGTAGAAGAAAACAGAAAATATAAAACCATTTAGTGAAATATCTTTTAAAGTTGAGCAATCGAAATGACAAAGGTATCGTATTTTTTCCACATATATCAAATGTCCCCAATAGAATCATTAATAAACAGACAGACAACTGACGACTGAGTTTTAAAGTAGCTTCTAAACTATTAGAAATAAGTTGATTAGATTGGGTTGGTTATATTACGCCCAGCGAGAGCAAAACAAATTTAATAAGGGGGATGGGGTGGGAGTTAAAATCAATAATCCTCATATTATTGTACAATATAGGCTGTGATTATTACCTACACCAATTATGATTTAATCCCTAACTAACATTAAAAGATAGATTGGTATATAAATTTAAATCCAGGTGTAAGAAAAATTTAACCTAATTTAAACTTATGTTTGGCTAGCAATAAAGCTATCACTTCGTGTAATTCACCCAGGGTTCGGAAGCCGCGCTATCAGCCGCGCGGCTGCGGCTGCGGCTGAATCCTAATTTGCGGCTGTGGCTGCGGCTGCGGCTGCTTAAAGTTATGGAAGTGGCTGAGGCTGAAAGTGGCTGAGGCTTAGTGCGGCTGAGAGTGGCTGCGGCTGAATGCGGCTGAGGCTTAATGAGAATTGGGGTGGCTGAGGCTTACAGTGGCTGAATTGGAATTTTGTGGCTGAGGCTTCGAGCGGTTGAGGCTTACAGTGGCTGAGGGTGGCTGAGGCTTACAGTGGCTGAAGGATTTGTGGCTGAGGCTGCGGCTTACTGAAAGCCGCGCGGCTCATAGCGGCTGCGGCTTACAGTGGCTGATTGGAAAATTAAGCCGCGCGGCTGAGTGAGGCTGAGGCTGAGAGTGGCTGATAACATAATTAAGCCTCGCGGCTGATTCTGAGGCTGCGGCTTACTGAAAGCCGTGCGGCTGAGGCTGTGGCTGAATTAAATTCAGCCGCGCAGCTGAATGCGGCTGCGGCTGAATACAATATTAAGCCTTGCGGCTGATCTTATGGCTGATTATAAAATAAGCTTTGCAGCTGAGGCTTCGGCTAAATTGGATTTTTTAAATGCATTCTAGTACATTTTTTGGAGAGTTGAGGGTGGTTAGGGGTTGTGAGAATAAGAGTGGAGGGAAGAGGGGGGAGGACAGCAGGATTTTTTCAAATGTTTGATTCAGAATTAGTACCCAAATTTTATACTGGTACCCAAAGTTTTATACTGGTACCCAGAGTTTATTCTGGTACCCAAAGTTTTATTCTAGTACCCAAAGTTTTATACTGGTACCCAAAGTTTTATTCTAGTACCCAAAGTTTTATACTGGTACTCAAAGTTTTATTCTAGTACCCAAAGTTTTATACTGGTACTCAAAGTTTTATACTGGTACCCAAAGTTTTAGTCTGGTACCCAAAGTTTTATTCTAGTACCCAAAGTTTTATACTGGTACTCAAAGTTTTATACTGGTACCCAAAGTTTTAGTCTGGTACCCAAAGTTTTATAATGGTACCCAAAGTTTTAGACTAGAACCCAAAGTTTTATACTGGTACCCAAATTTTACTGGTAACCAAAGTTTTATACTGGTACCCAAAATTTTATACTGGTACCCAAAGTTTTATTCTGGTACCCAAAGTTTTATACTGGTACCCAAAGTTTTATACTGGTACCCAAAATTTTATACTGGTACCCAAAGTTTTATACTGGTACCCAAAGTTTTATACTAGTACCCAAAATTATATACTAGTACTCAAATTTTATTCTGGTATCCAAAGTTTTATTCTAGTACCCAAAGTTTTATACTAGTACTCAAAGTTTTATACTGGTACCCAAAGTTTTTATACAGGTACCCAAAGTTTTAGACTAGTACTCAAATTTTATACTGGTACCCAAAGTTTTATACTGGTACCCAAAGTTTTAAACTGGTACCCAAAGTTTTATACTGGTACTAAAAATGTATACTGGTACCCAAAGTTTTTTACTGGTACCCAAAGTTTTATACTAGAACCCAAAGTTTTATACTGGTACCCAAAGTTTTATACTGGTACCAAAAGTTTTATACTGGTACTAAAAATTTATACTGGTACCCAAAGTTTTTTACTGGTACCCAAAGTTTTATACAGGTACCCAAATTTTATACTGGTACCCAAAGTTTTATACTGGTACCCAAAGTTTTATACTGGTACCCAAAGTTTTATACTGGTACCCAAAGTTTTATACAGTTACCCAAATTTTATACTGGTACCCAAATTTTATACTGGTACCCAAAGTTTTATACTGGTACCCAAAGTTTTATACTGGTACCCAAAGTTTTATACTGGTACCCAAAATTTTATACTAATACCTAAAATTTTGTTTTAATATTGGTACCCAAAGTTTTATACAAGTTTTTTAGCAGTAGGAATTTATTTCAACATCTTTAGTTATGATGCAGTACAAAGCCTATTAACTCCCAGACGACGAGCCGATGCGCTACATGTTGAGCCACGGTCGAGGGTTTCTATGACAATAACTCAAGGTCCAACAACCCTGGATAACTAAGGGGAATTATATCTTTCCTTTGCGCCTGTTCATGTTGCACACCAAGCACCTAGGAACCATTTAATGTCTTCAGTTATAACGCAGTGTCTGCGCGAGATTCGAACCTATTTCATCCCTGATGACAAGCAGATGCGCTACTTGTTGAACCTTGGGGAACCAATTCTTTCCTTTTCTGTATTAGTTTAAGTGACATCTATCCAGCAACCAACTTTTTTTATTGAACTACCTGCCTGAAAGTTTTATGGTAATGAGTTACGCCTGTTTATGAGCCAAGGAAATCCTCCTACTCTAACTTTACATGTTGCACACCTGCCATAGCAGCAGTAGGAACCATTTAATGTCTTCAGTTATAACGCAGTGTCTGGCCGAGATTCGAACCTATTACCTCCCTGATGACAAGCAGATGCGCTTCTTGTTGAACCTTGGATAATTAAGGGAACCAATTCTTTCCAATTTAAGTGACATCTATCCAGCAACCAACTACCTGCCAGAAAGTCATATGGTAATAAGTTACGCCTGTTTACGAGCCAAGGAAATCCTCATACTCTAACTTTACATGTTGCATACCTGGCATAGCTGCAGTAGGAACCATTTAACGTCTTCAGTTTTCACGCAGTGTCTGGCCAAGATTCGAACCTATTACCTCCATGATGACAAGCAGATGCGCTACATGTTGAGCCATGGTACGCAGGTTAAATTTGTCTTAAAAATAATCGTCTTTAAAATGCTTATCATATGTACACTTGCAATAAATGTATTAGTCATAAAAACTTACCTCTTATGAAAAATGTTTTTTTTACAAAAGTGCTTTTTATTACAATTATTCATGGGTATAATTTTTATGACTAACTTTTTATGTCACATAATCTTAATGACAATGTAATTATGAAGTTATTACAAAAAATACTAAACAATAGGTACTGGAAAAAGAAGAACTGAATTAAAATAATTTTTTGGGGGGTAGGGTGATTTTTATTGGGTGGGGAGGGCCAGGGCGAGTAAATCCCATTTTTAATTTTGGGGTGATGTTTAATTTTTTTTCTAAGGCAATTTTTTTCTGGTAGTGTGATGGTACCCTCCCCCAAAATAGTTGTAAACCTTCCCAGTACCTATAAGAAACTACCCTGAATAGGAGCACCATATCGGTTTAGTAGTTAGCGAGATCCTGTAGTACAAACATAAAGACAGACAAACAAATAGACATCATAATACTTAATGATCTAAAAATAAGACAAATTTTCATTTTGAAATATTGGAGCTCTGATAGCTTTTTGGTACGGTAACAGCTTTGAACCATCTATCATCCGGGTTCGAATCCCAGAAGAAAAAAAAATTTGGGGGGATGAAGGGTGACTTTTATTATTTTTTTATGGGAAAATAGGGGGGAGTTTGGTTGAGCACCCACCAGTTTTAATTTTAGTTTTTTAAAAAATTCAAAAACTTGGAAAAGGCAATTTAAAAAGTTTTCATTAGTTCAGTAGTTATCGAATTCTTAATCTACAGACAAAATAACTCTCCATACAAATCTTTTTTTTTGCATAACTTTTTCAGTGTCTCTCATCAACCACAACGTATTAAATACATTTAAAATTGAAGAAATATCTAAGTAGGAGAAGCTTAATTATATATAACAAGTATTGCGTACCTAAACGGAAAAATAATAGAGAAGCTACTATATAACTTGAGTATCACAAAAATTGATTGCCCCCTGTGAGGTTTGAACTCACGGTCCCTAGTTTACAAGACGAGTGCTCTACCATTGAGCTAAATAGGCCACTTGTACAAGAAAAAAAATTTAAGATAATACAAATTCATAGTAAATATTAAGTAAATTCTGAAAAATTTGTATCTTATAAAAACAATAAAATTAGGCAAACGTCAGTAGGGCAGTTACCCTATAAATAGTATTCAATAATATTCATAAGTATCAACGTTCAAAAACGTATTGCTCCTGGTGAAATTCGAACTTATAACCCCGGCATAACAGTGTAGAAGAACCGTGCGCTAACTGATTGCGCTACTGGAGCTCTTACATTACAGGTTCAAACTTTTTGTAGTTGTTCGAGATGGTAGTTTCTATGTTGTAATTTTAAAAAAAACTTAAGATAAAATTTTTATAAAAGAATATAAAAAAATTTAAAAGTATAACATTTAAAAAAATTATTTTTGGGCGATGGAAATGTCTGACCCCCACCCCAAAATTAGCTCAAAACCATCCAATGTCAATATATATATAACTAGCAGCTACGCCCCTAGAGGCCTCTAGGGGGCACTTGAGGAAGAGAGAGAGTCAAATTTAATAACCCAATTTCTTATTTTAAATTTTTAAAGAAAAGTAAACAAAAAATTTTTTTTGGGGGGGGGATTTTTTTTTTTAGGGGGGGGGGGCCTCCCCCCTCATTTTTAATTTAAGTTTAAAAAATTTAAAAAAATTTTTCTTTATTTGAGGGGGGGGGGATTTTTAATTTTTTGGGGGGGTTGGGGGTGTCCCACCCCCAAAAAAATAGTTATAAACCTTCCCAGGACCTATGAGAAGCTACCCTGTTAAGGAGAACCCGATCGATTCAGCGGTTAGAGAGATCCTTCGGTACAGACACACAGATACACAGACACATAGACATCCTGTTACTGTAGTAAAAGGATTCCTGAGAAGGACAACATTGTCAGTTCAGTGGTTGCTGAGATCTTAAGCTTCAGACAGACAAAATTAAATGAAAATTAAGCCCCGCGGCTGAATTGACGGCTGAGGCTTGTACTAATTTAGCACCTGCGGCTGCGGCTGGGGCTTACAATATCTCAGCCGCGCGGCTGTGTCAAAGCTGCGGCTGAATTTAAAAAATTAAGCTGCGGCTGAGGCTGCGGCTTACAAATATCAAGCCGCGCGGCTGCGGCTGCGGCATAATTATAACTTTGCAGCTGCGGCTGAGGCTTTCTTGAAGCCGCGCGGCTGAGTGCGGCTGCGGCTTCAAATTATTAACAGCCGCGCGGCTGAGTGTGGCTGAGGCTTCCCCAACTATAAGCCGCGCGGCTGATTGCGGCTGAGGCTTAGAGGGGCGTTGGCTGAATGAGGCTTAGTGCGGCTGAGGCTTAATGTGGCTGAATTGGAGTTTTGTGGCTGAGGCTTACAGTGGCTGAGGCTTACAGTGGCTGAATGCGGCTGAGGCTTACAGTGGCTTATGTTTTCTTTAAGCCGCGCGGCTGCGACTAAGGCTGAGGCTTATTGGGTGGCTGAGGAAGCCGCGCGGCTGATTTTGAGGCTTCTCGTAAGCCGCGCGGCTGATGGTGGCTGAGGCTGAGGCTGCGGCTGCGGCTTCCGAACCCTGAATTCACCAAATGCTTTAATTTCTACGGTTATATTCTTAATTGGACTATTTTTTAACAGCCCCATAAGTTTTTTAACTGGATTTATTTGTAACTGATCTTAATTTTTTTTTGTAATACACTTTACAAACGGAAGCATGGCAAAGCTAACCTTATCATAGATTCCAATGTTTGTTGAAGCTCGCCAAGATTCGAACCACTAGCTTCCTAAAACAAAAAGTATTGACAATCTGTCCTACTTTTCATTCCTGTGGCGACATATAAATGAGGGAGATGAGAGGAGA
The DNA here is from genome assembly GCF_053477335.1 of Acartia tonsa. NCBI lineage: Eukaryota > Metazoa > Arthropoda > Copepoda > Calanoida > Acartiidae > Acartia > Acartia tonsa. The sequence continues at coordinate 32,973,632 of NC_137261.1, forward strand.
AGAGGAAAAGAAAACCCATAAAAACAAGATGTATAATACCTCATTTTTATGACGTCACAGAAATTAAAAGTAGGACAGATTGGGCTTCGTCAAAGTATTCATATCAGTTAAGATAAATATGTTTTTTTTTATTAAGTAAAACATTATAATTCTACCTGGAAGCTGGCAGAGGCCTCTCTTATCTGAGTTATCTGAGAATCATAGTCCTAGAAATAATAAAAATTCAACTTCAACTTCAAAATTTTAACTATGATTATTGATACTGAAAAAAACTTCAATTTACTACAAGCAGTGACTAGGGAATGTGATTCAAACAAAAAATTCTAAGTGAAAATTTCTTCACACCCCTCTTCCCTTATTTTTCCCTTCTTATCCACTTCTCTTCAGCTACACTAAAAAACAAGGTTTACGCCAACTTTACGCCTACAAAATATATAATTTTCGGCAATTTCAAATAGGATTAATTGGCTAAATGACAGCTCCAGTCAACAAGAAATATAAAATTAACATACCATACAAATTGTACTATTTAATTTCTTTGATTTTAATTAAAAAAATATATATTATTGTAGTTTTTTTCTTCAAATTACCTGTTTAACAGTATTTATGCTCTCAGTTAGAGTTTCATCAATTTTAGTCTCTAGACCATCAATCTTGGACTCCAGACCTGTCTTATTCTCTTCAGCTCCTGTGCATGGTAGATATACAATGGAAATTGTGTCAGATATTTACAAAAAAAAACATTTTTCTACATAATAATTTCTTTTAAATAAAAATCAATTGTAGGAATAGAAACTTGACGTCAATTAAAAAATTATTTTAAATCAATTTTTGTTTTTAAAAATTGAAATGAGAATAGTTTTATAAAAAAAGAATTGATACAATTTGTGTAATAATCCCTGTTGTTAGCTCCTTTATCTTGTTCTCCATTTCAGCAAACTAAATATAGAAAAATATGAAATAAAACTTTTTTTTTTACAAGAGGTGGATCTAAAGAGATAGGTTTATAATTATTACAATTATTATAAAGTAACAGGATGTCTATTTGTACTGAAGGATATCGCTAACCGCTGAACTTATATGATTTTCCTTTACAGGGTATCTTCTCATAATCCAAGGAAGGTTTATAACAATTTTGGGGGAGGGTACCACCATATTCCCAAGATAAATCACCCCAATAAAAATTATTCCACCTTTTCCCTTTTTTAAATTTTTCTTTATAAATTTAAATTTAAAAATGGGTAGTCGAAATTAACCCCCCCTCCCCCTTGTGTGCCACTAGAGCCCTCTAGTGGCGTAGCCGCTAGCAAAAATTATTTTATCATCCCAAATTTATGCGTGACGCAATACCATTGTCGGATATGTGGTTGGTTACAATCTCCTCAAAAATCTCGTTATTAGTATTACTCAATACCTTAAAATTGTATCTATTGCCACTATTTTATATGCACATAAACTAGAGGATTTCTTAAAACTTCTACACAAAGGTCGTGCTATCAAAGAGTTGTTTGCCTATAGGACGTTTGTGCACTTTATTAGCAAAGTTTAATTTGGACACACATCCAAATGATATCTATAATATATTCCATATCTTCTAGAGGCTCCACAGATAGGTACTAGCCTGGAATTTTATGAGTATGGTTTTTCATAAGATAGACCTACTTAAAGATTAATTTCAGTTTTGTTGGCCTCAAGGGCCAGATAGACCCGCCCAACAAAACGGGGAATATTTTTATAGTTCTTATTCTATTTTTTTGTGGAAAATCGAGTATAATACGATACGATACATTTTCATTTTGTAAGGCTAAGTACTGGTTTTACTCCAGTAGAACTGAATGCAATTCGGAGATTTTTTCTAACAATCCTGTTTAAATTTTTAGAATGCTTGTGACTGAATGAAATATGATTTGTTTGTCAAAAGTTATATTGATATATTTCATTCCTTAAAAACTTAAATTAACTTCAATTCAAGTTTTAAACTTTCAGTATGATCAGCCCTTTTGCACGTAAGGTGTGTTCCTTGAAGCTTAGTTTTTCTCGCTCTCTACTTCTTTGTATTTCATATATGTGTAGTAATTATGTACTTAGATTGTCAATATTCCATTAATAGCAATTAGTCGATGTAAATATTTTTAAGTTATTAAAAAATTGCTTTTATGAAAGTCATATAGTTGACATAACCTTAAAATCTCATTTGCATAACTGCAATGAGTAAGTAAGTTTATGTGTATTGTGTAACTTATTTTGTTTGTGTTTTTTGTACGTTATTCTGTGTACCAAAAAGTTTCTTTTTGTTCTGATTTTATTTATATACATATATTTTCAATCCTGTTTTCTATCATATCTAGTTGTTGATTAAAACGTCCTTGTTTTATTTCTATAAAAATTCCATTTTAATAATAGTTTGCAGAATTTCTCTTTCAATTGTAATCCTTTTTTGCAGATGAAAAGATTTCTTGAATTTCTGAACTTTTACATATAATTTTGTTTTTTAATAGTACGTTACTTGAGAAAATTATTTTAATGTTTTGTCGACTAATTTTTTAACTGAAAACACATTAATTTTCTAAACATAATTGGTAAATGTGACTCCAAGAATAGAGATAAATGGGTTATTACTCACCACCCCCCCCCCCCAAAAAACAGATTTTTGGGTGCACATTAGATTACCCACCCATACCTAGAAACCACTCTTCCCCTCTCCCTCCCCCCAAATGAAAAAGCTTGGACGTCCTTGATTAGTAGCTACTTTTCTTCGATGATAGGAACAGAAAGACAGACCAACAGACAACTACTTTAAATTAGATTGAAAGCTTACCCTTGCTTGTAGAGTGAGAATTTCCTCTTCTGGAGTTGGACCCTAAAAATTATGAAAAATAGTAACAACAAATAAGAATTAAGCTTTGATGATTAAAAATCAGATGATATCTTACATTTTCCTAGTTTATTAAACTCAAAACTAAATACACATAAACTTAAAAGAAGTTAAAATCAGATTGGATTATTCAATGATTTTTTTTTTGATTCCAGGAAAATAATTTCAGAATTTTTTTAAAAATTAATATTGACTTTACTTTTTTAATGATACTCTCAAATAATAAGAAAAGAGAAATTTACTGCGAAACTACTTTATAATAATAATAGCGACTACTCCCTCTAGAGGCTTCTAGGGGAACTTTAGAAGGGGAGAATTTAATCAGATAACCCAACTATTTATTTTTTATTTTAAGAGAAAAATTTTTGGAGGGAGTTTTTTTATTTAGGGTGAGTCAAATACTCCTCCCCCATATTTTTTTTTAATTTAGATTTATCTTGGGAGGGTGGTTGTACCCTCCCTTAAAATAGTTATAAAACTTCCCAGGACCTATGAGAAGCTGCCCTGTAAAGAATTATAAATCGGTTTACTGGTTATCGAGATCAGACAAACATCTCTTTACTTTATCGTAAAGATATCATGTTTACCTTGGCCACAGACCTCCGGCCAGAAGGACCTGGATTCCTCTCCACATCTCCAGCTAAAAAATATCTATATAAAATTCAGTTATAAAAATTCGACGTTATCCCTCTCAAACCGCTTATGGCCCACAAATAAACTTTTGAAGGAAGGGTTAGGAAAACCCTTCAGGATTGTACTCTATGTAAGGACAGGCACCGCAAGAAATTTTTTTTTCTGCAAAAATTTAAAAAAAAAAGGGTTACATTCATATGTGTGTAATTGAAGTACCGAAAATTTGATACCTAAAAACATATTTTAATTATGACAGTGTGATGGGTGAATTAGGAACCGCAGGTAAGGGCCAGCAGGGAATGAAAAAAATAAATTCTTATCCTTTTTTATTTATTACAAACATAAGATGCAGAGGGGGCCGTGGTTGGTTTAAGAGAAAATTCTTTATTGTGATTTTAATAAAAATTCCTTTAATATATGATATCGATTTTAGTGCAATCTGAATAATATTACTTAAAACTAAGTAAAAAGTTATGGAAACTTTGGAATTGTGCAATATTTAACTTGTGAGGGATATTGCATTATTTTCGTTTATTTAGCGTAGCTACTTATTGACTGTATAGTCATTTAACTAACCAATGAAACATAAGAGTGTGGTGGAAGGGTGTAAGATGGTGTACACCATTTAATATTGAAATTTGGTCAGACTGCCCTCCCCTTTTTTTCATCCCCTCAAGGTTTTTAACTCCCCCCCCTCCCCCTCCTGGTTTCATGTAAATTTCTTCCGCTTTTTCTTTGTTTTTTAAAACAAATTAAGATTAAGATTATAATTTTAAGACTTTTTTCTGTAAATTTGGCATTATTTATATAATGTTTGAAAAGACGAAATTCACCATGCCTTAAAGTAGAAATTCATTGCTTCTTGAAATTGAATTACCTTGTAATAGCAAGAGAAAAAGGAACAGATGTTCCATTTCTATTTCTGAAAGATTACAACATAAATACTACAGATCAACAGATTTTTAAACTTTTCTACAATAAAATCTAAGTTTTAATCAAAAAGCAAATGATTAAAGAATACTTAATTAAAGTGTAAGGTACAGTAGTTGCATATCTCAATCTTTTATAAATTTGTGTCTTCTAGACATTAGTAAAGCGTTTGATAAACAAAAATAATAAACATTTGTAGCGGGACAAAGTGTCTCAAAAATCAGTCATGTAACGTCATGAAAATTAGGGAGATGAAAGGAGAAGTGGGAAAGAAAACCATAAAAAAGATATGGATAATCACTCACTTTTATGACGTCACATGGCTGAATTTTGATGCATTTTGTCCTGCTACAAAAATTAATTTAAAATAATTATATCATCAATTTTAATTTAAAAGTACACTACTTATGTCAGAAGGCATTTTTTTCTTTTTTTACCTCTGTTTTGGTTTCAATTAACACATTTCAATAATGGAATACTTTGGATTAGTTCTAACTTAATATTGTTATAATAACTCTTATAATTCAGATGTAAACTTTTTATGTAAATAATTAAGACAAATAAAGAATCAAATAATAATAATAATAATAGTTTTTATGCCTAAATAATAAAATAAAATTTTTAAAACAATTATGAAAATAGCGCAAAATATATTTAAAATTAAATCAATGTAAAAAGTTTGAAACCAATAAAAGAAAGCTAATGCAGTACTAGATATAAAATGACAATTAAATTAATTGTTTAAAAGAAAAAGAGACCAACTTGTAATTTAAGAAATGTTACAATTCTTGGTGTTGTAAATGGTGAGTGGATCCAAAAATTACTTTGATATGTAGCGTAACAGCATAGTAGTTGAATAAGCAAGACAATAATTCTACTGTAAAATTAATATATTAACAACTCTAGTACCGATTATTGTGTAATGAAGTTGTAGCAAGGTGTATTTAACAACTAGAACTACACAAAATGGATTTGGTTTACATTAATAACGCCGGTAACCGTTCAGAATTTAGCTGCTAAACAACTTTACTGATATTAACAAATTTTTGGTAGAATAGACACCTTTGGGGGACTTTTGTTGACACACATTTTAGTTTTAGTTGTGTTTATTTGCAAGATATTGACGCCGACAATGTCTTATAACGCAATTCTAATAACGGCAATCATAGTGTTCCTTAAATACCAGTACAATATTAAACCTTCTGTATACTGGCGAACTTAGCTATTTGTATTCCCTTTTTACTTCTCAATTTCATTTCATACTTTATTTCTTCCCCTCAACCCTTTTTCCTTTTACTCCATTGACCCTTTTTTCTAGTGTAAACCTTCTCATTTTTAGCTTTGTAAACATTTTTAGTGTTTATATAAACTAAAAAAGCAAATTAACAAATTTAACAGAACTCCCTTTTAATTTTTAATTTAAATCTTCGCGTTCGAGTTGTTTTATAGGTTAAGATTTTGTATCAATAAATTTATACAAAATAAAATGAATAATATCTTACCTAATAAGTCAAACTCGTATAAGAAAGCTTTAAAAGGCCAATTCCTTCCCACCCCCCACCCAAAAAAAATGTATACGTGTGTATTATTTTCCTATTTTATAAAGTGTACGTAAATCTCAATGTCTACTGAACCGATATGGTTCTCTATTTTTTGTTTTGTCTATTTCAGGTTTAGGTCTTAGGGTGGTTTTTAAGCTATTTTGGTCCAATTTAGAGTCCCTAGATGGTAGGGGCAAAGCTGCTAGTTAATTTTAAAAAATTATTAAACTTATACTTTATATTAGTAATATTTCTTCCCATAAAAATATTTTGTTGTTTTTATAACTCACCAAGTAAAGCCTTGCAGTAGTGATTCTAAACCAAAGCTGCACTTCAACTTTAGGCCGGTTCTACATACTTTTGCTCTATATTATCCTTTAACATGAGCAGGATCAACAAGTAAAAAGTAAAGCGGTTAGAACAATTTATATAGTTGAAATTGTTTATAAATAGGTCTGTAATTTGAGCAGGGTTCGGAAGCCGCGCCTCAGCCGCGCATAAGCCTCAGTTTTAAACCTACTTGTGAGCAGAAAAAGAAATTTTTGAAAGAAGGATTGTCTACTAAAGAAACTTTTTTATACATCCAGCTAAATTTTATAGTGATAAAATGACGATTTCACTGAGGCTTACACGCGGCTTACGCGCGGCTTCCGATCCCTGAATTTGAGGCTCCGACTGAATGTGTGACATAGAGTTGTCGCAGCTGTGGTTGAGACAATGGAAGTGTTAGCCGCACAGCTGATAGTAAGGATTATGTCAGCCGCGTGGCTGACTTCGGATGAGGCTCCCTTTACCTGGTTTGTTTCTTATATTAGAAATACATAATAACAACACGTATAACTTGAAGAGTATCTCTGCTACTATAAGCCTACTGTTACGGTCATACTATTGTTTGACTTTAGTAACTACATTTTATTGGAAAAGTTGTTTTAGCAAAGAGCAATGAAATATAAAACTTTATTCTAGGTCTACTAAATAATGATTGCTTTGCTGTACCCTATTAAATTTTGGAGCTGTTATTATATCAACACAAGACTACAATTTCATGTCATTATAAAATAATTGTTCTGCACATAAGCCATAGGTTTTTTTTATTAATTACCAATTTTTAAAAAACAAGGATGACAACATCCATAAAAGCGAAGCACTGAAATGGTAGGACAAACAGACATTAACATTTGTATAGTGTCAGAACTAAGTAATCAAAATATAAATGTATAAGAGTAGAACCAAAATGGTAAGTAAATTTGTTGAAAAACTGCTGGATACAGGATAATGTTTATGAACATACGTACATTTTTAGGACTTGATTATAGAGTTGCTTTGCTTATAACATAATACTTTGTTGTCCCAGGAATTAATATACCAAAAATCAGATCAATCGGATGATTAGATCACATGAAAATTTGTTGTTAAAAAAGTAAAAAAATCGACAAGTTTAAAATGGACGTACGGACATCCTGGTAATGATTATAGAGTTGCTACGCTTTCTAAATCGTACCTAACTACTAAAGGAATCACCTTGCAAAGTTTGAAATCGATAGGACAATTTTAACATGCCTAAATTAACGAAAAAAGCTATCCGTTACGGACGGACGGACGTACGGACGGACCGACCCTAATTATAGAAAAGCTTTGGTACAAACAGACAGACCTAAAAACAATATTATATATAAGGATTAAATGAATAGAATAAACCAAAGAAATTGTTTATGAACAAAGAATCCTGATTCATCATAGATTACAAACAAGAGGGGTAGGAATTCTGTAGGTTACTACATCAAATGGCAGACTATAACAATTAAATACATTGCCGATAAAAAATTATGTTTTGAAAATTCTAAATAAAATATTACCTAAAAAACATAAACATTTCCTTTAAAAACTTTTTTTTAATCAGATACTGAGAGAAAAGACAATTATTGAGTTCCTAGGCAAAAAAATTTAAATTTTAACTTTACAAAATGATATTGAAAAAGTTTCCTTGTGGAATTTTTGTTATTTTTATGTTTCATATTTTGGTATGTGAAGTATTAGCAAGTACAAATTTAGCACGTATAAAGTTAAACTTAAAACAACACCGAGAAAAGGTCTTAAGACGCACAGATGAAATAAAAAGAAAACAAAACACAAATTATGTAAAACTGCATATATGATGTATGTAATATGTATTTTATATTACCTCCGTATTATATTACACGCATAACTATTAGAAAGAAAGGACTGGTTGACAATAGGGGTAATTTACAACCCTCTCATCCCCCAGCAAACATCATAAGCCTCATTCAGCTGCAGCAAAACATCAGCAAAATTGGTGCAGATGCAAACATCCACATAAGTGTAACGAAGCTGCAGTCGCAGTTGTACTGTTCAAAGATAATCGGCCACTCTAAGCCTTAGCCACTCACAGTAATACATAACGATTACATCAAGTAGCTATTTAAAAGTAAAAAATAGAGTAAACAGACCGTTGAAAATGAAGAAAATTTTAAAACTGACAACCTGCTAATCTTTCTATCTCCATGTCTGTTAAGGTGTCGTAAACAGCTAAACTAATGTTCGATAATTTCCAGAGAATTTTAGTATTTGTTCTGAGCAGGTTTTAAGCTATTTTGTTAAACCTCATATGAAATATAGTAATAAGAAGTTTTTCAAAAAAAAAAAATAATTGTGTCCGTACTTTCCAACCTTCTCGGAGCAAATCCCTTTAAGGCAAGGTGCGAAGCAACTAGGTATAGAAACTGCACTAGTAATAAAAAAAATATAATCTAGAATGTTAGATTATTGGGCGTCAAAGAAAAAAAGTTTTGAACTGAAATTGAAGATATTAAAGTTGTGTAAGAAAGTTAAAGTTTAACCCAGTTTGAAAAGAAATAATTAGATAATATACAGGGTGCGGTCTCTGACCCGGCTGAAGGCTCTTCTTACAATGTTCTTGTCCATGTAGCCAAATATCTCCTTGATGGAGGCCTTAGTTGTATGGGGATATCTGTTAACATGTCTTTCGACACAGCCAAAGACCAGAAAGTCCAAGGAATTAGGGTTGGGAGAGTTATGAGGCCACAAATCATTTTATTGTCATAATAGTTCAGGTAAAATCGAAAATTTCTCGGATCTCGACTTCAAGTCAGCCTAAAGTACCCTAAAAGTCATTTTAGGATAATGGATGTATAATTACATGGATCTTACACAAAATTTTCATGTTCCATAATAAAGTATACTCTGTAGCTGGCTAAAATAACGATCTTCCCAATCCCCCACCTTTACCCCATCCTATTTCATCCTACTAGATAAACGGCCCGACCAATAAATACGGGGGGAAATTGCAACCTAAATTGACGACAATTTTTCTCCTGTTATATCATTCACGTATTTTCTACATCCATTTTTATGATTCAGGTTCAAATAGTAACTCTAGTTCTATTCCTATGCCATTTCCAAATTGATATAAGCTATACTAAGGCCAGTTTAAGAGATGTCGTGTCAAAGGTTGAAAGGTGTCCCAAAGTATCCTCAGTTACCAATTTCGATGTTCTAAGCCTTGCTGACAATTTTTTTTCTAGATCTCAGTCCACAGTCAGTGCCTGAAGGACAATTCATATGGTGAAGATTTAGGCTGAGTTGGAACCCGTAGCCTAGGTGACTTTAGTGCCCTTAGAATTTCTTGGATTTTAAGATTCTCTAAAACCGACGGACCTCTAAAGCTTCTTGTTCTACTTTTATCCATTTATCTACCCGAAGGATAACGCCATGATGCTAACTAAACAAAATATTAAAAGAAGAAAGCCTATCTTTTATATTTGGTGCACAATTTTTATTTGATAATGATGGGTCTATTTGATTTTAAAGTTGGCGACAATTTGGCTGCTGTACACTGTATTTTGACTTGAATTGCATTTCGGCGTCAGTTTAAAATCCTTTTTTTTATCATTTCATATTTTAAATGTAATTTTTGTTACTGGTAAAAAAAAGATTATTAAACTAATCTCTATCATGTATTATGGTTTATATATTGATTTAATAATAAAAGCATATAAATGTCTCAAACTAAATGACAGATCTGATAGCAACTTATATCTCAAATTAATATACCAAACATGAAGTAAAACTGATTTATATCACGCAACCTTTCAAAATAGTCCCCAAAGTTGCTGAACTAACAAATAAGAAATTGTATTATAAAATTTTGGGGACAACTGTAATAAACTGCCCAATTTCCCCTCCCTTCCTGCGTCCGTTTTCTAATAATTAGCATGATAGGAATAGTTACTAAGGTTACAGGTTTTCAAATCCTCAGCAATTATAATTTTAAAAGTGAAACGTTTCTATAATTTGGTACGAACCCTTTCGACCGTCCGTAACAGATAGTTATTTTCGTTAATATAGAAATATTTAATTGTTCTATCAATTTAGATTTACCATACTGATTCCTATAACAAACAATTACGATTTAGAAAGCGCAGAAACTCTATAATCGTTTAAAGAAAGTCCTTGCGTCTATTTAAATCATGCTGATTTTTTTTATGTAATATAATGAGACTCGACAAAGTGTCCGACAAAATGAGCTATGTGACGTCAATAAATCCATCTATTTTTAAGGGGTCTCTTTTCCCACTTTTCCTCTCATATCTCCTTTTTATGAAGTCATACACCTCATTTTGTCGGACACTTTGTGAAGTCTCAATATAGTTATCCTAGAAATCTGATTTTTGGAATATTGATTCCTGGGATAAAAAAGTTGAATTGTACAAACGATCCATCTCTAAATTAATCAAGGCCCAAAATGTCTTTAAACAGTATCCTGTATTTATGCAGTTTTGCCAAAAAAAAATTTAATACAAATTTTTAAGACTGAAGGATTTATATACTACGTTCCCTCGCTTTACAAGTGGCAATGTCCGTTTGTCTTATCGCTTTGTGGATGTTGTTACCATCCTTGTTTTTATCACACTATTGAACAAATTTAATGTAAATGAGTTTATTTGAACTATATCTTCAACCGTTTTTATTGCTACTAAGAATGACACGATTAGGTGTATTAAACTGGCGATTCCAAGTATGGCCGCCAATCCCTGCTTTCTTTCATAATGTTTTATAATAATTCTAAGAATTCTTATTCTGTTAACAAGAAATAATTTGTCACATTATTCTGTATGAAGACGTGAAGAGTTAATTTTATTTTCAAGGAAATTCTTCAGAATGTTCTTCAGAAATAAATTAAAGTAACACTGTTTGTCAGTCTGTGTGTTTGTCTAACGTATAGATCTCGTTCACCAAAGAACCAATATAGTGAAGTTTTTTACAGGTCTTGTTAAATTCCATATTTTTTATTTATTTTACAATACGATGCGATAAATAACTCTTTCCATGACATAAATACATATATTTATTTACTTTGCTTCACAGTGCCCCAAAAATCTTCCACTTTTACTTTCTTTCAAATAAGCTCACTCACCCACTTACACACTTTCAGACAGACAGACAGACTAACAAACAAACAAATACACAGGCAAACATTCTTAGGTTGGTTTCCCCAAAGATGTTTAGATGAAAGTTTGTGTAATAGATGTAGTGAATGAAAAAAGAGAACAGTTCTAAGAAAAGAAAATTAAGTAAATTATATTTAAAACCAAGAATTAGACCTTGAGCTTTTCCCCAAAATCCTATCGAGCTCCCAATTATTTTTTTTATGAATAAGGGGTGGTAGTTTTTTTTCATATGCCTAGCCTAGTAATACGGGGCCCTAACCAGGCGGGGCTAACCAATACCTTATTTAACCGAAGATAACCTAGCTAAAAGAATTACAAAAACAAATGGAAAATCACCCCTTCGCCTAATTTTTTTATTCTTTTAAAAAGGTGGGTTTTCTGTGCTCGACTGGGCGGTTTGGGGGAAACGCATAATTATTTTTTTATGGTAAGAAAACAGTTTTATTTCTAAAATATTAAAGAGTTGATATTAACTTCTAGTGTAAAGATTTTAATATTATTTTCCACAGGCAAAATTACCACATAAGAATTGGGGAGAGTTTAGCTAACGTTTATTTTCTCCGTAGGACTGATTTTATACCAAATATTTGAAGGGTAAGTAATTCTCTACAACATATTATAACATACATTGTTTATGTATAAGGCCCACTTATATAGACGTAGTATCACATCCCCAAATTGTTTAATATTATTAAATATAAACTTGGCAAATTGCTGGCGTACAATCTGTCAATTACCTGTTGATTTCTGTTCCTTATTTTTACCTATTTTAAATAACTTGCTATTTAGTCTTTTTTTTATAAGAATGAAACACTTTGTATATATAAAATGATGTGGAAGTGATGACACACGTGTATATGGTGGTATGCTGGTGAAAGCAGAGGGGTCACTCACAGGGATCAACTCAATAGAGGGGTGGTGGGGGGTCATACCATAGAGAAAATTTACATAATCCTGTTCTACTTTAGTCCTCTTATTTTATCGACATGCATTAGACAGGGATCTAAAGGAATAAGCCAACATGATGACAAAATGGTTCCAGTTTCTAGAGGAATTCCCTCATCTTAAATGCTTCTTTTGAATTTCCAAATCATCCTACCGATATACAAGATGGAATGAATAATTCTATAAAAATAATAAATTTTCTTGATATAAACTTATTGATTTTTGATACAAAATTGTTCTAAAAACTTAGTATTTGAAATAGTGATTCTTTAGATGAAACAGAGTTGTGTTTTTAATGTAAACTTTTTAAGATGGAACATATCATTAGTAATAAAACTATAAAAAGTTGGATTGTAAACTTTTTAGCTTCCAAGCTATTTTATGAAGTATTTCCGTCAGTCAGTCAAAAGCACTATTGGAGAAAACTGATTTTATCGGCTTCTATTCAAAAAGACTTTTATTATGAATTTACCCTATACCAATAAGCATCCCTTTTCTTGGTCCGTTCGTCTATGTCTACAAAACATAGACAAAAGTTTTTTTTCATTTCGTTTACAAAGACCTCTGCACAATTGCTCTAAAATCACTTTGCCCAGTCTGTTTATGAATCTTATGCTTCACTACTTATGGATGTTGCAATCCTTGTTTTTATTATCAGCATAGCAACTTTATAACTATACTAGTGAATACGCCTTTACCATAAATGGATTCTGTATTTCAAGTGAACTGTCAGGGGCAGAAGTTAACATTAAACAATCACAAGACTTGACTATGCTATTGAAGAAAGAAGTCTACTTTTCAACATCTACTTGCTTTTGTTTGCATCAGTCAATTTGGCTTCTCCTAAAAATTTTAGTTACTTAATTTTTGTTTTTAAGCTTCGCTAATTGTAAATAGAATCATCTCTTTTAACAACTTGAAAAATCCTATCATTGTTTTTTTGAAATACTTGTCTAGGTTTCTAATTTTTTTCAACAGGTTAATTTTTATTACAGTATTAAAAGTCAAATTTAATCTTGGCAGGTTAAGGAAAATAGAAAAGGATGACAACATCCATAAAAGCGAGGCTCAACAATATCAGAAATTGAATATTATTCATATAGGTTCCCATTGATACCTTAAGTGATTAGAAGATTGGGGGGGGGGGGGTCTCATAAAGTTTTTCCGAAAAAAACTATCTATTATACTATTTTCGCTGGTAAACCCAGCTAGGTCTTCTGACAGCTTAAGGATGCCAGAATTTTTCAAAGTTAAAAAGTCATTTAATCCTAATCTTCTAGCATGTTATATTAGCCAATCTAAATTTTCTAGAAACTTTAAAGTTGCTTTGCTACTAAAAATTCTAGAATAAGTTACTTTTAAAGATTACTCTCTCATCAACCTCTTTCCATCAAACCAGGAACCCAGGTATTAACAATTATTCAATATATATTTAAAAGATCAAAGTTAAACATAAAGTCAACGGAAATATCAGGCAAATTCATAACAATCAAATTTTATGAAATTCATTATTGTAAAAATAAACATTGAAACTGTTAAATATTAAGAAACATTAATATTTTTTCCAAATGCTGATACCTGCAACCCAGTTTAAATATCCATCTATCCTTAACCTTCCACTTTTATTTTGATCCCCTAGGGGCCTAGTAAACCAGCAGAGCAGTGTGTCGTGTACATGTGACATCATTTCAACTTAAATATCAAATATTTTATATTGTAGCAAAAATTCAATAATTTTAGGATTAAAGTGTTAAAATGGACAACTATCTCAACTAGGGACATCTGAACATATACAAAAGCTATAAAAAAATCCCAATATCCTAAGCATTGTGTCATTTTTGAGAAGAAAAAAATTATGGGAAAGTGAAGTGCAACCCTCGTGTACACATATTTAAGATGTTGGGAAAAATATGCGGTTCAGAAGGAGGGGGGGGGGGGGGGGCGGTGAGATTTAGTTTCTCGATGGGGGAATTAAAGGGAGGATGGTGGTGGGTTCTAGACCCGGAAAAAAAATATGTGTAAGGATAATAAAGCTTGAATGTGTGAGTGTGTGTGTGTTTGTCAGTTTGGAGATTTGAATGCGCAATATACATGTGTCTGTGCATTTGATATTTTCTGTGTGTATATGTGGGCTTGTGTGTGTGTGTGTGAATCACTATGGGAAAAATCAATTTTTTAAGAAAAAAATTTTAATGATAAATCTATTTTGACATCCTCTGTGATTTTTAAACAAATTTAAAAAAGAGGGGACTGTCAATATGTGAATATATATTTTAATGGGAGTTTAATAAAAGGAAAATGATGAAGGGGTCAACTCCCCCCTTTCTTCCCCCACAAGTACCAAGAGGCCTCTAGGGGCGTAGCTGCTAGTCTATCTTTTAGCTTTAAGATTATAAATGTTAAAGTTTCATTTTTAGATGTAACCATTAAAGGCTATGGCTCACAGTGGAAGCGTGTAGATATGTGTTATGTGTATAACATTTTCGTGTGTGTTTATCAGTCTGTAAGCGTGTGTGTGTATCGGTCTGTGTGTGTGTGTGAGTCAGCCAGCGTATGTGCGTGTGTGCGCGTATCCTATATGAATCCCTATACGCTGGCAGGGTGCTTATTCATTTGCACACCAAAAAATGATTTAGTTCAACGTAAAGTATTAATTTACAATAACCTAAGGATTTATCTCTCTTCAATAAAACCTATAATTTTCACAATTTCATACAAGTGTCGAAATCCAAAATTTGCTAAGCTACGTAGTAAATATGACCATAAAAAGTCATTTATATTTTATTTTATTTTCTGTTTTAAGCTTATTTCTTTTTATGCTATTTAGATAATTAGTGCATTTTAAATGAAACAATAAAAGCCAACACATTGACATATAACGTAGCCTCTCTAGTAAAAAGAAACTATATTTGCTTTTTCAAAATTTAAATAGTTTATAATGTATGGACATCCCTCTAGCGAGAGCGCACGTATAAATATTTATCTATCTACACACTCAGTATACACATATGGTTTCAAACACAAGGGTCAATTCTTGTAAAACGTAATTCTTAATGTGTATTTATTATTGAGAAATAATATGTGAATTCAAAGAATTATGTAATGATAATAGTAAAAAGTGTTTTATAGTACATAAATTGATCAAAATAATGTTAAAAAGTGAAAATTATCTTTGATTTTCAAGTGTCCTTAAAAGATGTAAAAAAAATTTCCTTCAACTTCCTGGTAAGTTTTTGACAAGTCAAGTTTATGGGAATGTGTTTGCGTGTGTGTCAGTGTATGTGGGTATGCGTGTGTGTGTGTGTGCTTTAAAAAACATATATGTATTGTTATTAAAGGATTTTAGGGTAGCTAAAATGCATTACAGAGACTCCAATTTAAGCTTTGAGTTAAGAACAATTTACAATTCAAGAAAAATGATAGATTCATTCTTTAAATCTAAATGTTTGTCTGATATCTTTTGGGGTCCTACCCCAAACGTAAGAGTCCCAAACGTCAGAGTGGACAAACGCAAGAGTCCCAAACGCAAGAGTCCCAAACGTCAGAGTGGGACAAACGTCAGAGTGGGACAAACGTCAGAGTGGACATTGCTTAAGTAAAACATCAGAGTCTATGCTATTTTAATTATATGACAAAAAATAGACAGTTAGGCCCCCTAGCCTGCCTAGCCGCGGGCGCTCGGCCCCCTAGCCTATAACCTAACCTAACCTAATCATAAAGAAAATGACTCTGGCTGCAGCACTCAGCACCCTGGCCTACCTAGCCGCAGCGCTCGGCCCCCTAGCCTGCCTAGCCGCGGGCGCTCGGCCCCCTAGCCTATAACCTAACCTAACCTAATCATAAAGAAAATGACTCTGGCTGCAGCACTCAGCACCCTGGCCTACCTAGCCGCAGCGCTTTAATGATTATAAAATCGAGACTCATACGTTTTACTTATAAAATGTCCACTCTGACGTTTGTCCCAAAAATCCTGCGTTTGTCCACTCTGACGTTTGTCCCACTCTGACGTTTGTCCCACTCTGACGTTTTGGACTCTTGCGTTTGTCCACTCTGATGTTTTTCCACTCTGACGTTTGGGACTCTTACGTTTGTCGTGGAACCTCTTTTGGTATTAACAACACTTTTCTCGGTTTTACTTTATAGATAGACATCTGAAATTTTTATAAAGATTCATTTGGCCAACCATCAATCAGCCTATGTTTTTGACCGTCGGTTCGTCGGTAGTTTAAAGGGGAAAAAACTATACTTCTGAATGGAAACATTTTATTTAATTGGCTGTAATTGACTGATTCTTTTGTAAGGATTCTGCTTTACAATAGGCTAATATTAAATATATATTACAACAGAAATTCTTGTAAAGATTCCCATGACCAATGAGAATCTGATCTATAACTTACTTTGTCCATTTGCTATTTTGTTTTTATATTTTATTAAAAATGTAAATTTATTATTTGGATGTTTATAAAATATCTGTGAATATTACAACTCACAAACAACCTTATCTAATATAAATCTAACTCAGTTCTAACAAAAATTTTAAAGTTATTATCAATTATCTTTAAGATGTGCATCATTTAGGGAAAAGTAAATCCGATCTAAAAAAAAGGTTATTATCAAAATAAAGCCATGACATTTGTAGAATTGAATTTACGGGATGGAGGTTGTAGGATGTCTTACACTCACACACCCCTTGATAATTCACTGTGCACGTTACTAGCATTGTTTACGTTATAGTTATATATTAAGTCTTAATTTATAGTAATTTGTAAACTACAATAATATGAAATTAAATTCAGTAGGTAAAACAGAATGAAACTAATTTTTAACAAACTATCTGAACTATTTTTACTTTTAATAATATTTGTCTACAACCCTTTTCAAGATGTACTATAGATTTCTTATTTTCTATCAAGTTTACATCTTTCCCCTTAAGCAATGACAACTATAAAAGTATAGAAAGGGAGAAATATTTTTTAAACCAAACTAAATTTTAATAATTAGCTTTAGATTAAAACTATTAGCAAAAAATAACCCAACGTTTTTTTTTAAAATACTGCGATCTTCCTTCTTTTGATACTGATTCCCTTACAAGGATATACAGGGGGGGGGGGGTTAAGGGGGTGATTAAGCCCCCTCCCCACCATCTCTAAAACCAATTTATAAATTCATTAAATTCTTGAAAATACTTTTGATTTTACCCATCATGAAAATTTTAGCCTCAAAATCTTTTAAACACCTTAAAAAAAGATTTTGCTGCTTCGCGCCTTGCTTTATAAAGCCGTAAGTTTTTTTTAAAATTAGGTACATTTTTGGCATTTACACACAATGTAAAATGTCCCTCTATCTTACCCCCCCCCCAAAAAAAAAAAAAAAAAAAAAAAAAAATGAGTTTTTACGTCCTTATTCCCTTTAATTGTATAAAAATCTTATAATTGTTAAAATATCTATTTAAATGGAGAGTTAAATAATATTTGTAAAATCAATGAACAGGAAAATAGATATATACACATCCTATTCAAGGGATATTTGTAATCAGAAATGTGCCTAATTTATTTTAAGAGCGCATCTTACTTTGAAACAAGGTTATGTCTGTCTATCTGTCCGATTAATTTTTATAACTTTCCTATTTAAAACCTGCTTTAAAACTCTGACACTAAATTGCCTAAAATTAAATAAGCAGCTCTAAAAAGAAAATACATACAATATTCAGCATATTATTGATAAATTATAATAGAACCAGCTTATACCAATAACGAAATTGATTCAGGAAAAAATCACGAAACATATACGTGTTTTTCAGCTGTCGTTTGGGGGGGGGGGGGGGGTGTAACACATCGCAAAATTGACGACCTCTCCATTTGCTCCACAAACTTAATTTAGATTTATTTCGCTTGTTGGTTATACCTAATCATGTAATGTAACCTTTACTTAACTTTTACCATTTAAATGATTATGTCACTCTTAAAAAAACATTCTTGTCATATAAGTTTTAGAGGGATAGAAAGGTAATCTTATTTATACAAGAGTTAGGATGTCTATCTTCTTCCTTGCTGGAAAGACTTCCACTTGATAAACTATATGTATTTGGAACATTTCTTCAACTGTTTAATGTTTAATGACACTCGTAGAGAAATTCTGAAACAGAGACATATGTACAATTTATATACATTTTCAACATCATTTGTGCCTAAGTAGAAAATAGCATTTTAACAAGGATGACAACATCCATAATTGCGAAGCTCTGAATGGTAGGACAAACGAACATTAAAACTTGTAGAGTGGCAGAACAAAATAAGCAGAATATAAATGTGTCCTAACTAAATTTTTAGTAATTTTCTTGCAAAACTGATTAAATTCAGGATATAGTTTGAGGACATACTTAATTTTTAGGACTTGATTATAGAGATGATTCGCTTATAAGATTATTCCTTGATGTAATGGGAATCATTGTTCCAAAAATTAGATAAATTTGAAAATTATAACACATTTAAAAGGTTAAAAATCAACATTTTTCCAATGGATGTACGGACTTTTTGGTATAGATTATAGAGTTGCTACGCTTTCTAAATCTGTTATAGAAATATTCATAGAAAGTTTAAAATCGATCGAACATGTCTAAATAAACGAAAAAAGCTACCCGTCACACGAAAAAAGCTAACCGTTGTAGATGTACCGACCCTAATTATAGAAAAGCTTTGCTTTTAAAAACAATTAGCGGTTATATTGTCAACAAACAATAAAGACAAAAACAAATATCACTTCAAAAACTTATACCCCAACACAAACCTTATTGGTTTGGATATTAGGATAAGTTACATTAGGCAGAACCTGGTAGAGTTAACCAAACCAAATTATTTGTTTTCAATTGTAGGAAAGGAAAAGGTTTTCATACTTTATGTCCCCTTTTCTTGCAGATGACATTTATTTGAAAGTTGTATGTTTATACAGGTGTACAATCGCTTCCCCCATACATGTACCATAGTATTAAATCATCATATTTGCATATTTTACAAGAGGACAAATTGCATTCACTCTCATCTTTTAACACTCCCTTCATTTTCTTTTTCTTTTAACTACACGGATTTGATAATATGCAGCGGGGAATATGATGAACCCATAATAATAGTAAACACTAGAGGGGGAAAGGGTTAAATAACTGTACCTCCCAATCGCACTGCTCTTGTGCCGACTCTCAATGGGGTCATTGAAAATCAACTAATGGTGTGGTGTGCACTAACGCAGCCAAGTAGCAGAAAACTATTTGCTAGCAGAAGAATAAGGTCATTGAAAAATGGAGGGAAGTGTTTATCTGAATATACATCTTTACTGTAGATCTATTAACCTGTACACGGATTCGATAATATGCTGCAGTGAATGGACACCAGGTTTATGTGGGTGTAAAATTTTATAATATGCTGCAGTGAATGGACACTAGGTTTATGTGGGTGTAAAATTTGATAATATGCTGCAGTGAATGGACACCAGGTTTATGTGGGTGTAAAATTTTATAATATGCTGCAGTGAATGGACACTAGGTTTATGTGGGTGTAAAATTTGATAATATGCTGCTGTGAATGGACACCAGGTTTATGTGGGTGTAAAATTTTATAATATGCTGCAGTGAATAGACACCAGGTTTATGTGGGTGTAAAATTTGATAATATGCTGCTGTGAATGGACACCAGGTTTATGTGGGTGTAAAATTTGATAATATGCTGCAGTGAATGAACACCAGGTTTATGTGGGTGTAAAATTTGATAATATGCTGCTGTGAATGGACACCAGGTTTATGTGGGTGTAAAATTTGATAATATGCTGCAGTGAATGGACACCAGGTTTATGTGGGTGTAAAATTTGATAATATGCTGCTGTGAATGGACACCAGGTTTATGTGGGTGTAAAATTTGATAATATGCTGCAGTGAATGAACACCAGGTTTATGTGGGTGTAAAATTTGATAATATGCTGCTGTGAATGGACACCAGGTTTATGTGGGTGTAAAATTTGATAATATGCTGCAGTGAATGAACACCAGGTTTATGTGGGTGTAAAATGACACTTAATTACTTAAGACACCATTTGTTTTTATCAATCTATTAAAAATAAAAAATAGACGATTATTCTAAAGCCATCGTTGGTAAGAATGGTTAAAAATTTGAACATATTCTGATGATTAACTGGTGTACAATACAAATTTGTACAGTTTTATCGAATTAGAAATATCAGAAATAGAGAAAATGGCCTACTAACTTTTAAACCGAATCAAAATAACCAGCTGTTTTAAGTTAAAAGGATCCAAAAAAGCGAAGCTCTGAAACGGTAGGACAAACGGAAATTAACACTTGTATAGTGTCAGAATTGAATAATCAGAATACGAATGAATAAGAGTCAAAGCAAAATTGTTAGTAAATTTGTTGAAAAACTTCTTAATACAAGAAAATGTTTATGGACATACTTACATTTTTAGGACTTAATTATAGAGTTGCTTTGCTTATAATATTGTACTTTGTTGTCCCATGAATCAGTATACCAAAAATCAGAACAATCGGATTATTAGATCACATAAAAATTTGTTGTTAAAAAAAGTAAAAAAACAACATGTTTAAAATGGACGTACGGACATTCTGGTAATGATTATAGAGTTGCTACGCTTTCTAAATCATACCTAACTACTAAAGGAATCACCATGCAAAGGTTGAAATCGATAGGACAATTCTAACATGCCTAAATTAACGAAAAAAGCTATCCGTTTGTTACGGACGGACGTACGGACGGACGGACAGACAGACGGACGTACGGACCGACCCTAATTATAGAAAAGCTTCGCTTTTGCAAATGGAAACAACACAGAAATGTATAGATAGAACTCTAGCGCTATCAGAAGCTGAGATAGATTCTCCATATTGTGAGATGAAAGGGTCCTTTAGCGCTCCATCCATCTTAAGAGCTAAGGTATAGAAAGGGGCTCGATGGTTAAAGTTATTAGGATGAAATATCTTTAAACAAACTGTAGAAATAAACATCAATAAACAACTTAAAAGTGTCAATCATTTTTAAAAGGCTAAAATTATAATCATTAGTTAAAAGCTAAAATAAATATCTTTGAAGGTTTTTGTTTGGTTTGGAATAAAGTTTCTAAAAATAGTATTTTTTAAAGATATCATTTGCGTTGATTTTAACTACATGGACAAAATATTTTTTTAGTTCTAATGGTTGATGTTGGAAATGATATCGACATAAATACCAGATAAATTTACTCTTCTATTATTTTGTTGAATTTAGAAAGGCTTTTCCTATATGGCTTTAAATCCGATTCATTTCCTCTGTCTTAATGGTTATGAGCCATACCAAATAAATCATGTATCGTGGATATAGAATTTTTTTAGAAAATAAAAATCATGAAATCAAATCGCAGGCCCATCAAAATTGTAAATAATCCTATTTTTTTTTATTTTACTATCCGCGTGAAACATTATTGTTTTTCAGAAAACTTGTCTAAGCCCCACAACTTTGTGCGTCTTGAATCGGCTTTTGTATAATTTTCTAAATTATGGAACTAATAGCCAGCTAACAATGGATATAAAATACGTGGATAATGATATTGGGACAAGGGAATTTTGACGTCAATTTAGGTTGCTAACATAGTCCTCATTTATTTGTAAACGCGATCCTAGAAAGGTAAGGGTAAAGGGGGTATAGGGGTATAGACATCATCTGGGAGAAACATTTTATTAGGGTATCAAAAATTTATTCACAATATTTACGTATCCTATATCCATTGAGCTAACTAATAAGGATACAAAGAACACAAAATTACTATTTTGGTTGATGGTTAATCTTTTATCAAAACTTGAATAAAAAGCTTTTGTTAACTATATAAGATGATTATTAAGATACTACACAATAGTTTGAGGTTAAACACATCTAAAGAAATTTGATGGACGAAAACAATTTTGGGTACATTAGATTTATTAAAAAACTTTATTGCTAGCTCATGAAGGAATGAATGTAATATATACGTGGATATTTTGATAGTTTAAAAATTGCCGTCAATTTTAGGTTGCTATTTATCTATTTGAGGGAAGGGGATGATGTGAAGATTGTACCATTATCTTAGCCCGCTACAAGTTTCACTTTATTAGAATACATGATAATATGGAGTAAATAATAATAAATCCAATCGTGCAGGTAATTGTATAAGGCTATTTAACCCAACCTAACCAAAACCATTGACATATATTTTTCTATTCTTTTAAAATTCGTTTGTGGTCATCGATATGAGGGAAGTCCTATCCAGCAAACAGGCATGACTTCTATAGGTACATATGATTCCTATTTAAATTCTCAAATATTGTTACATTTTAGTTTTTAAAAAGTGTTCTGTATAAAACTTAAACTAAAAATGTCTTTAAAACAAGGTTGACAACATCCATAAAAAAAATAATTTAAACAAAGTAAACAACCGTACAAAGGATCATTAAACAAGAACATAATAATCTGTAGGGAGATTTACTAAACGGCCGTTGCTTAAAATGATTGTCAGATGTACTTAAATTTCCCGACATTATTGCAGCAATGCTTCACTTACAATATAGTGCTTGTTTGTACTTAAAATCAGCATTTTAAAAAAATAAAAATTTATTAAAAGGACAAATCTTGCGCTTTAAAATAGTAAAACAAAATAAATGTTTAAAATTTATAGACTTATTTCTTATTGTTTCAGGAATCTTTATGAAAGTGTAAATAGTTATTAAGTTAAAACTTTATAATCAGAAATCGTTATGGACGTAATAACTGATTGATATTAAATGTAGAAAAGCTTCACATTTAAAAAAGATGGGCCAACTACACAACAATTAACAAAGAAGATCGATTTCCCAACGAAATTCCTAAAGATTTTCTATATTGTATATTGTACAGATAGATATGTTAGAGTTAGGCGCCTTTAAATTTTCTCCATACAAAACTGTTAATTTTAGTCAATAGCAAAAACAATTTTACAAATTTCATACTTTTTAACATCAACCATAAAAAAACATATCAGGTTTGATGTATAATTTTGTTTGATTTTGCTTTTCTTTTGGGTTTCTGAATTACCTTTGCGAGTATTTTGGCTATTTCTCAACAATTTGAGAGGGTTAAATGTGATTTAAAGTTTTAAAGAAATCTAGGTGCAAAGCATTTGATTTAATACGTGTTACTAAATAATCTTGACATCGTATTAATATATTGGTAAACTGGTCATACCTAATAATCAAAAAACTGATCCTTAAAACGTTCAAAACTTGAAGTTCTAATTGTTAATTTAAATTGGGAATTTTTATAGGCATGATTAATTTTATAAATACTTATAAAAACTGCTGCAATGATAAAATATAACTCTGTGCTTTTATACCGGGCCATGGCCATGACATCTAACATATACACACACACACAAACACACACAAACACACATATCTAAAATTAAGGTAAGATGGTAAAGGAGCAGTGGATTTTTTGGGGTGGGATGCGGTGTAGATGCTTGTAAGGGAAGGCTGAAGCTGTGGGAAGCATCTATATGTGTGTGTGTGTGAATGTGTGTGTATGTGTGTGTGTGTGTGTATGTGTGAGTAAATAGCATCCACACAACTCTCCTCTTTAAGATTTCACTTTCATTGAAAAGAAAAATATTTAGCCAAAAATAGAAAAGCATTTTCAGCTTCATGGATATTTGCTTGTGGTAAAAGTTATTTCATTGTAATTTAAACATTGATATAACAATTTTAAAAATTTAAAATCTTAATACAACCTTTAAGAATTTGTGGAGTGATATTTTTTTCAAAGAAAACTGTCACAAAATAATCTTTAATTGGTCAAAATGAACTATATCAACATATTTTTAGAAATCATATCTAAGTGTCTTAAATAATAAGAAATTTATATAATACTTGAAAGGAACTGTCAATTTTAAATTTACCCCAACTTTTACGATTTCTCTCTATGCATGGTTAAAAGCTCTGCCTACATCTCTCATTTTAATTTTAAATTATGAATATCTTGAAAACTTGGCCCAGAAAATTTTCATTAAACATCGGTTCTCTATTACTTGATTGAAAATATTCCTTTAAAAGCAAACGAAGATTTCCCCTTTTCCCCTTATTTTCGATTTCAAATGAGGGGAATGGGGAAGGGTGGTTTTTGTGCTCGACTTGGCACTTTAAGGGAAACTGCTACTATTATTTTGTATACCTTGGTCCATACACGTCCAAGGGTGGGGGTAAATGGATGTTTACCCTCCTCAAACTTTGAAGCCCCTCATCTTTCCCTTTCAAAATTTTTCAAAAATTTATTAGATTACCCTCCTCATACGTTAAAAAAATGTATTTTACCCTCATCAAAATTTTAGAAATACATTAGATTACCCCCCTCAAACCTTTGAAACCCCTCATTTTACCCTCCTCAAATTAAAAAGCTCAAAAACATTCCTGCCTGTTCTATTATTGATTTTCAGAAAGGCCATTTTCAATGCCGCCTGTATAATACTTGATTGAAAGCATTCCATTCTAAACTTTTTATATTGAAAATTATAAACAGGGGTCACTTTTTTGTAATAGACATTATTATAGGCATTTTTTTATTTACGCTGCTTTTCTATAACTAGATTCTGTACGTCAGACCAACTGATCGAAATCACAGCTCCAATGACAACAATTTTCTTGCTAATTGACTGATTTTTAAAATTAGAAAACGTAGATTTCCCAAACTAAAGTGAAAGAGAAAAAAAATATTTTTGCTTGACAATGCTTCGCTATGGAAATGATTTTTGTTATTAATATTTTATAATTTAACTTTAGTATAAGGATATAATAAACCGCCACTGGTATTTCTAACTTAACTCCCAGACGTACGGACATACGGACAAATGTGCTTTAAAAACTACAAATTCAGACGAAGCGACGAGTAATAGCCCCTATAAAAATGAACCCCAATGAAATAAATATTTGTTATATTTTTTCTTTTAAAATAAAGAATGAAAGTGGTAGGTGGGCAACTTTTTCCCCACCTTAGGTGCCCCTAGAGGCCACTAGGGCCGTAGCTCTATTTTCTATTCTTTATGTATAACAAGGATGGCAACATTCGCAAGAGTAGAAGTAGATGGCTATGGGTACAGTTTCTTCTTAATTTCCAAATTTGAATATGATTTCATGATGTTTCTTAGAATAAAACAAAAACAATTATACCATACCTAACAATGAAATGTAAACCGTATATAATCTACCTAGTGATAAACAAGTACTGATTGTAGAAAAGGTTCTCTATAAATTTTCATGTACATGATAAATGTATATTCAATATAAAGTCTACTTGTCTAGACTCTTATAAGATAAGGGATGGGACATAGATACTTATTCTAAACAAACATAAAAAACACTCCTGCAGAAATATGCTGTATGACTTTAGAAATATTTTATAAATCAAAATATTTCAAGTTTAGATTTTAAGGGTTTAGAGGCTATTTATTCCCAAAAATAGTTGTAAACCTTCCCTGGACCTACAACATTGTAGGGAAGAACCATATTGGTTCAGTGGTTATCGAGATCCTTTGGCCTAGACAGATATACATCCTCATACTTTTACATAGAAAAATTGGCTTCACCTCTAGCATCTTTATTGGTGAATAAAAAGAGTGGAAATAGCCTAAACCCGATTTGTTAAACATTGTTTCAATAGTAAAACGGCCTAACACAGGAGCAAAAATCCGACACAAAAAAAGATTAAAGCTTTCTTGAAAAGTCCAAAACTAATTGTCCTTATCTGCTAGCTATTATTTATAGGCAGGAAGTTTTTGTAATGCTTTTACTAGAACATATTGTGGTAATCAACACCCAAGTTTATGTATCCTTATCCCTGTTCACATTCCTATACTTCTCTGGCTGAGTCAGACCTCCACTTGTAACCGCCACCATACTCCATCCTGCTGTGTTGAGGGCTAGTTGATTGTTGCAGGCCAAAGAGTGAATACGCTTCCTCCCGTCTGCATTCGGTTAGATACAAGCCTATAAGTCTAGGCTGGCGGTATCTATATTTCCCACGTGTTCAAGTACGTCGTTTCTTACCTAACTAAGAAACAGGACGTCCAAGCCTTTAATATATATCATATTAAATATATCCTATAATAATAATCCCATTAATCTGCCTATTTCTAACCAGTTTTAATTGTTTAATAAATGTGTATTTTTTAGAAATACTTTGTTAGATTATTGATTATTAAATTGTATCGGAGCTACTCTATACTCGTATTCCAGTCTGTCTGTACATCCCCTCATACGTCATTTTGGCGCAGTCTTGTCTACCACTCATTTTTTGAGGGGGGAAGGTTTGGATAATTAGCGTACAGACAAAATTAAATTGTAAAGTAGCTTCGATTGCAAAGTGAAATTAATATTTTCCTGATAACTAAGTTTATTCACGGAAACGGTTTACAGTAACAATTTGTTACAGAATATTTATAATAATTATTTCGTGGCAAACTGCCAAATAAAGATAAAAAGGAACCCGCCTTTTATTTTCACACTAGTATTTAATTTCACACATTTCCATATTTTCTCCTTAAAACAGGAAGAAAGGGATATTCCCAAGTTCTTAAAAAGTTTCGTGGTAGACAAATCAGTGTTAACGAACACTACACTCCAGCACCATGACCGATAAGAAAAATGATGATAAACAAAAACCGCCGCCTCCGCCGGCTCCGGCCGTCTCTGGCACCTCGCAGCAGCAACAGCAGCAGCAGGCTGACCCGCTTTCCCCTGAAAAAATCAAAGATCTCATATCGGAAGCGTTAAATGATAAGTTAAACGAATATTCGTCACATTATAGAGATTTAATAAAACAAGAATCCGAGATTATGCAGCTCGAATTAGAAACAAAATGGGCAGGGTTTAAGGACACAGAATCACATCGCAGATTATTAGCCGATACCGACATTTTAGATCTAAAACGCAGAGTATCAAAACTCCCAGCGGACGGAAATCTTGGCCCATTGTTTGCGGAAAAAACGTTAAACGAAAGTCTTAACATGACTCATTTTAACACCATAGGTGATGATTCAATTAATGCCACTTTTTATGACCGGATATCGGTCCAGCAAAAGATAAACGTGGTTGAATGGGTCGCCAAGGATAGGATGACAGCCCCAGGTTGTATGGCCTATTCAATTGTAGGCTTTATAGGTCCGGCGGATAATGACAATTGGATGAATGTAAGAGAAACTTCTCTAACTGAATATGAAAAAACCTTGCTAGAAAGGATTCCCTTTATCCCTGATAGGATTAAGTCGTTAGAACCCCTCCGTAGACCTACAAGGTCTGCACCCAATGTAGCAACAAGACCCTCTACAAGAAATACGCCAAACACAGGCACAGCCGCAACGGCAACAACTAGCGCCGCCGACGATGACTTTATTAAAGAATGCTTTATTAAGGGACAAAAATGGGATTCCGATTTTGCGAGGGATGCCCCTAGGTGGGACGGTAGGGCTGACTTTGATAACTTCTTTTCTAATATGTGGAGGGTTGCAAAGACATACAGAATCTGTGACCCAATTCTTTTTAAGGATATTTTATACCAGAGAATTTATGACTCTAGAGGGGAACGATTAGGAGACTTAATTACGCCTGAAAGAAATCAGGCCTTATCTGCTTTAAGTTATTACCTGATGATTAGGAGGCTGGTCACCCCTTTCTCGGATCCAGAAGTAGCCTCTCAGTACTTCTACAACCTAAAACAGGAGACTAATCAACCCCTTGACACCTATTTTGAAAACAAACTTAGGGTGTTCAAACTCATGAATCCTGGCCTCATACCTAAAAAGAAATGGAAAGAATTCTATCTTAACGTTAGCAAAAATCTGCTGTATACCAACCTTGCCATAGACATGGCCAATTATGTTGAGAGTATGCAATTTTTGGACGATTACAACGCTTACTTAAATAAACTTATTAATCTCGGACAGAGATACGTTAACTGGGATGGGTCTGGCCATATTAGCAAGGAAAACCTTTCGGCCTGCTATTCTCAAGCCATGGAAATGTTCCTACCTAAAAATTCTGCGGAAACGAAAAAACAACCCATAATCAGTATTATCGAAGATAATATCCCCACTAACACGGCAATGTATAAGGAAAACTTAACCGAAGAACCTGACGAGGTTCCTTCTTGGGTAGACCATGAGGATGATCCTATTGCTTGGGATCAAATCGAGGGCGTTATAGGAGCCTTTAATGGGAGGAGTAAAAATATTAAATGCTGGCATTGTAATATCCCTGGCCATGTAGTGCAAAATTGCAACAAAAAGAAAGCTGGGGAGCCCCCAAATCCTGAGTCCCGCTTTGGTAAAACACGGAGTAAATTCACGCCTAGAAAAGCTCCAAGTAATAGTAATAAAATACCTGAGCAGTATGCGCGTAAAACTATCAACCAAATGGATCAGGAAGCCAGCGAAGAATCTGAAATAGATAAATATGTACAAGCGATTGTTAAAAATCACGTCCACTAAATGTAAAAGTGGATTTATGCGATATTAATTGTCCCTGTCCCAGAAAATAAAAATTTGCTGAATGAGTTTCATATTTTGATATGAAAGATAAACAAAATATCCCATGCCAAGCTAAGCTTGCAAATTCCTTAATATCAAATATCCCTTGCCAAGCAATGCTTTGGCGCGAAAAATAAAACAAATTATTGTTATTAAGTCTGACTAAGCAACACAAAATAAACTCCTCCCCCTCCTTTCCCTATCCAAATGTAGCTGATACAGGAAATTGGGGGAAATAGGGAAGTAACCTGAGGAGCATTTCACATGCACTTAATATTTCCATTTTTTAAAATCTAATAGTCTTTATCAAGAAGCTAATAAGTGAATACCTATTTTCTATTTAGTAGTATTTATTTTTAATATCGCACGACCTATCTAATATGTAAATATCGTATATTTTGAATGTATATATAGTAGAATCTAAAACATTCTAGTTCAATTTTTAACCGCTAGGGGAACTTAAGCGAATTATCTGTATATAAACAATGATTTTTGAGTTGAACCCTCAGTATCAATTTTATCTGAGAGTTGCTCACTCTTAGCCTCTGATTTTTGTAGCTGAAATATCTCAGCAATTATGTATAATAACTTATCCATATGGATAAATATTATTGCATTTTGTACAGTGACAATAATAGAACTATATTTAATTTATTATGTATCCGAAAGATGTCGCCTAGAATGCTACCGCGGTCCGTATAAGTAAATGATAAAATTAAGAAGGGGGGGGGTCTATGGAAAATCTGTATAAATACAAGTAAATTTCCAAATCTAATTCAGTTGTCCTTCAGTTCTTTGTTGTTATCATTTACTCATTTTTGAGCTGCAATCAAGCAGCATTTAAAAATTAAAATCTTTAATCACTTAAGATGTGATTAATAAAATCTTAAAACATTTTGGTTAAATTATTTTCCGCTAGGATTACTAGCAGAATGAAATAAAGTTAGTTCTATTAGCTTCCGCTAGGATTACCAGTGGAATAAAAAGTCTATATAAAAGTGAATGCACATTATTAATCGAGGCCAGTTACTATCAAAGCAGTTACTACAAACCACATCCTATTTTTTTAAGCTGATTTCAGCATTAATTATACTCTAGTAAATATGTAAACTTGTTCTACCCCATAGGTGGAAAAATTAAGTATAAATACTAACAATATCAGAATAATAAACCAGTCATCATTGACCCTCTTTATTATATTAGCCATATCTAATAATTTTTAAGCTATAATTTAGCGCTAACCTTAAATTATTTGTATCGTGAATCAGATACTAACTAATGACACTATATTTTGTATAAATACAGACATAAGTCAAAAAATAAGTCAGTCTGTTTTTAATGTCTTGTTAGTTGCAAGCTGAACACTTATTTTTAAGCTACTTTGTAGCCCTTCAATCTTTTAAAACTTTTTAGTTCAATCTTATTCCGATAGGTTTCTATCATATATCCAAGTATATAAATAAGGACCCGTATTAAAGTTAAGTAGTTTCTTTAGAACTATCAACATTCTCATGCTTATTGAGAAATTTCTGGAGCTGAAAAGCGCTTAATAAAAAACTTAATGAAACCCAGAAAGTTATATAAAATTATTCTAACAATTAACCATATTGTTAAAACATTTCATTATTTGAAAAATTTCGACAGACAACTATACCTGGAACACAGGAAGTCTCTGTGTGAGGATTACCATCGTCTAACCGCTGAGGTGGGGATCTTGGAAAATATGCATCTTAGGCTTCGACTAAAAATATAATTTATTTTATAATGCCTATCTGTGCAAAACTAAAAGTTCTTAATCCCGTGGGGGGGGAATTCCTGCAACACGCTTTAGTGGATACAGGAAACAATTTTAGGTCCCTTATTTCTAAAGAAATCTTAGATGATAACAAAATCACATTCACCCCCGCCAATCTTAGCGCTCTGTCTGTAGATTTAAAACCAGTAAATATCATAGGACACGTGAGTTTAAAATTCAGCTTTGATGGGTCAGATAAAATATTCGAAGAAACGTTTTATATCCCTGAAACGACGTCTAAAATTATAAATCTAGGATATGAATTTCTCAAAGTTAATCGAATTAATTTGTTACTAGATAAGTTCTCCTTTGAGCTCCCCACTGGCGAGCAAATCCCCATAGAAAATTCAACAATTAATATAGTTGAAGAAAGTAAAAACATACCCTTAATTCCTACAAATAATGTTCATACGGAACAAAACTCCCTTATCCCGGGAATAAATTGGAGTAACCAGGGGGGGACTGGGACATTAAAACAAAATAAAACATGCGTAAAATTAGCAAGGAAAACAACATTCTTGCCGGGGGGGAATACAACAATGATAACAATTCCTATTCATCAGAAAAATAGGAAGCTGTATATATCCCCAAATAATTCTAAAATGACAAGCCAGAACGGCTTAATGCTTATGGAGGGTATTTATAATGTAAATGAAAAGAGAGAATGTTGGGTAAATTTTGTCAATTTAGCAGGAAAAAATATTACCTTATTGGATAACGTTAAAGTTGGATATTGCTTTGAATTCGAATCAGATTCCCCAAATTCCTGCAATAAAAGTATTAATCAAATAAATGAATTGTCAGGAACTACACTTCTTAAAAGAATTAAATTCATTAAAGAAAAATTAGACTTAGAAAATAGTGATTTTATCAAAAATAACCCAGGGATGAAGGAAAAGGTAGTAAAATTATGCCTTGATCATTTTGATATATTTTCGGTTGACGATGCCGATATCGGTAACTGCGATCTCTTACAGTATAAAATAGACTTGATCCCCGGGGCTAAACCTATTAAGGCTAGAAACATTCAATTAAACCCATTATACGAAGCCAAATTAAAAGAACAAATTGAAAATTGGCTAAGGGGGGGCGTCATTGAGGAGGGCTACAGCGAGTGGTCCTCCCCAATCTTTGCGGTAAAGAAAAAACCAACGGCTGGGGGGGAAGGCAAGCTTAGGTTCGTTATCGATTTTCGTGCGCTTAATAGTGTAACACGAAAAATTAATTGGCCCCTTCCCCTGATTTCTAGTAATTTAGAAAAATTAGGCACTGGTAATGTATTTACCACCCTCGACTTGACTAGTGCATTCCATGCGCTAGCCATTTCGAAGGAAAGTAAACACTTGACAGCGTTCACAGCCCTTAACAGGCAGTATCTTTTCAAGAAACTGCCGTTCGGACTGTGTAACGCGCCAAGTGTTTTCTGCCACTTGATGGACAGAGTCCTAACCCTTATCCCTGGCTTATATGAATTCATAATATCTTACCTTGATGATCTTATTATATTCTCAAAAAATGTTGAGGAACATCTGAAACATCTCAGAAAACTCTTCGGAGTCCTAAAATTAGCAAAACTTAAGTTAAATCTAGCCAAATGTAAATTCTTCACATCTGAATGTACATATTTAGGTCATATAGTCAGTTCCCAAGGACTTAAAATGAACCCCGAATATTTAGAACAAATTAAAAATTGGAGCAGGCCCAGGACAGGCAAGGAACTCCAGCGTTTCCTGGGCTTCTCCAATTATTATAGGGCCTATTTCCCATCCTATGCAAAAAATTCTTGTACCCTAGACGAACACAGAAACGATAAAATTATCGAATGGACCAATTCCCTATCAAAAGATTGGGAAAATTTCATAAATATGTTCTCAAATTCTATAAGTAAAGGCTACCCCCAGTGGGATAATCCTAACCCCTTTATAGTAGACGTAGATTTTTCTACGAGTTATTTCGCTGGAATTCTCAGCCAAAATCAGGGGGGGGTAGAAAGAATTATTGGAATATGTTCCAAAAAATGTAACGGGGCAGAGAAAAATTATCCAAGTTATAAAGGCGAATTAGCATGTCTAGTATTTGTTCTTAAAACCTTTCTTCATTATTTAAGATTCAGAAACTTTATTGTGCGTACAGATTCGATTTCCTTAGTTCATTACAAAAAATGGCAAAAAGGAACAATAAATGGTGTAACTGTAAGATGGATTTACTTCATCCAAAGTTTTGACTTTACAGTAATTCATCGAAAGGGTAGGGACCATTGTAATGCCGACAATTTATCTAGAGGGCAATTTTTATGCAAAGAACATAAGGAAACCGATTGTGAAAAATGTACTAGCTCATTTACCTTGGATCCTTATGAACAGGATTGCCCATACCAAGACCAGATTTTTGAGTTACATTCGGCTTCGGAAGTCGGTGTGAACAATGTTTGGCAATCTGAAACACAAAAAGATCAAGTATTATCTGAAATTCGTAGGTGGATATTCGAAAAAAAGAAGTTGTCGAGCTTTGAAAAAGCTGAACTAACCGGCCGGAAAGAGGTCCTTTTTAAATTAATAGAACATTTATACGTTATGGAAGGACTTCTAATATTTAGACAACCTCTTAGCAATGGAACATTCATTGAAAGACCCGTCGTACCCATTGGATTATATAATAAAGTTTTTGAATTGGCACATAATAATAGTATAGGTCACAAGGGGGTTAACGAAACAACACGCAAGATAAATGAAAGATTCTTCCTTATAGGAATTAATAAGTTTGTCGAATCACGCATTAAAAATTGTATTACCTGCCTAAGAAAAATAGGACAGGTACCTAAACACAAGCAACCTATCACCCATTCAGCCATTAGTCACGAGATTTTTGGCCAGGTGTCAGTAGACCTTATCGGTCCTTTAACCCCTAACTATTTTCAAGGACAACATGTCCGTTACATATTTATACTGGTTGACCTATTCTCTAGGTATATTATCGCTCACCCCATCAAGGACGCCACCGTGGAAAGCACGGTGAAGGTCATCCTTGAACAGGTAGTACCCATCTACGGCTTATTTCGGTCATTGAGAAGTGACAGGGGAACAAATTTTACTGGGGAAGTTTTCAAAAAGGTTATGGATGAACTAGGTATCGAAACTAAACTTATTCCCCCAAGAAACCCTAATAGTAACCCATGTGAAAGGCATAATCAAAGCATTTATGCAGGTCTAAGATCCGATGACCGATTTGAAAGTAAAGACTGGGCAAGAAAATTAGCCTTGACCACTTTTGTAATTAACTCTAGTACGTCTAGAAGAACGGGGTATACGCCATATTACCTCATGTTCGGCAGGCAACCAACTCTCAATCTCGATTTCTTTTCTCCAATTTTGCAGAAAAGGCAGGACATTGACTGCAGGTCTTACTTGAACTACCTAAAAAATTTGGAAGAAATTATTGCACAGGTTTCCAAAAAATCTAAGATTTATTTAGAGTTTCAAAATAAATCTAGGAAGGCTTCATCTCCCCTTTTCGTTAACGACGTGGTCTTTGCATTTTTTAACCTAGTCAAAATAGGGGTCAGTAAAAAATTGCAATCTTTCTATGGGGGTCCTTTTATTGTAACAAAAAAATTCTCAGAGGCCCTTTTTGAGCTCAGTCCCTTTGGATCAAATCCAATAAAAACTAACCAAGTTGTTAGTAGAGATAAAATACGGAAAATAGATTCTAAAATAGAATTATTGGGGGAAACACTTTCCTTTAACGTCTTTCCTATTGAGGAAATCGTCCCGTCTGAGGAAATAACCTTAAGAATAGATAATACCGGGCAAACCGAAATAAACGATAATAAAGGTATGGAAAATGACGATTTTACCTACCTAGATAACGATGGTGACGATTTTATAGAAGGAAACCCTGAAACTAGTCAGGATTTACCCCAGGGGGAGGTGGATTGTGATGGGGGAGGGGATATAATGGAAAAAAACTCACCATTTGAGTCACAGCCCAAAGACCAAGAACCCCCTGGCGCAGATCGGTCATCCGGTCCTCAAATTCACGTCGAAAATAGTTTCTTGGAAGAAACCGTCCCGTCCGAGGCTTCTTTCTTCGCACAAAGACCCAAACAATCCAGCCCTGAAAAGGTTATTAACGTTAACAAACAAAGCATAGTACCCAAGTATATATTAGAAGAAGAAAGAAAAACTAGGTCACAAGGGGGGGATAACCGCATACATGTCCAAATCGGACTGCATAACCCAATTAAAAGGAAGAAATAAAATGTATATAAATGTATTATATAAAACCAAGGTGGCAAATGTATATAGCTTAATCTACGTATGTATAATAACGAAAATAAACAAAAAAAATATATGTTAAAACTAACTAATTAACATATTTCAGAGAAAAACGAGAAGCATAAAAATAAAATGCAGCATCATTTGGCAAAGGCACCAGGAGCTCGAGGTAAATTTATTTTGGGATTCTTGGGGCTTTTTATTATTTTGGCAAAATCAAATGCGTCCGAAATAATACAAATAGATGCGACTCAATGTGTAGCAAACGAAAATCCGCGTTTGAAAATCTCTGAATGCGCTGCGTTTCTTAATCTTACTAATATTGAACAAAAACAATTTCACCTGCTGCAAAAGGTTGAAAGAAAAATTATACCTGGAATTCGTTGCCACCTCCGAACCAGTACTCATTACTGGTATTGTGGCAGATATAGCCACATACACCTCGCTGCTCCAGCTCTTGTAGAGATACCGAACCTCGTAACTTATGAAGACTGTTACACCATGTCCAAAACTAAAATATTTAACTTTGAAGGAAAATCAGTCTCAGTGTATGAACACCAGATGTCATACACGCGTTTCCTGGTAAACGGGACACTTACTTACCCCAACAACATCCTTAACGGCATCGACCCCGCCTGCGAGGGGAACGGCGTAAACATTAACGGCATTTTTATCCCTGGGACATTTGAGGAAAAACAAATAGGGGTCCAGGCTGAGCCTGTTGAATTATTACAAACAAAAGCGGGCTGTTACCTGGGCAGTCACTGGGTGGGAAACAATTGTTTAGATCACAATCTGAGATTAGGCTACGATAGAATTATCTCAGATGATAAAACTGATAGCGCACAAAAATTCACTTCTCCTTGGCGAACGGTAGACATCTTTAATATTTCATTGTTTACATTTGAAGGAGAACAGGGTGCCCAAAAATATCTAGTGATCGATCCCCAAATTACTCTAGCACTAGAACTTAAAGATAAAAAACATTTTGAAAGTCTAATTCCCGAATTATTTTATTACAAAACTAATATTGATAACTTAATGGTATGGTTCACAAATTCTATAAAACCATATTTCCCACTCTTAAACGCTAAAGAAAAAGATGATATGTTACCACTAGAGATTTTCTATTCCTACCAACAATATAACAAATTAATTGTCCCCGAAACTCGCTGTTTACAGAACCATTTTCTGTCTAAAAGCAGTATTCAGACTCATCGTAAAAAACTAGTTAGGGCGCTCGGTGAGCTGGATTTAGTAATACAGTGCGACAGTCTTAAAATCAATGTTTCTTTGGGAGAAAATTTACCCTGTTTTGTGGATCATTTTTCGGTTTCAATCAATAATAAGACTATGGGAATATCACCATTTTCACGCAGATTGGTTAATACCACCCATTTAACCCCGACTAAATGTGCCGAAAATCCAATTTTCTTACATTTGTACCAAGGAAAATTCCTTGGTAATCAAGGGCAGGGTATGCAAATACTAAATGTAAATCAATATCTTATGGATAAACCGATTAGCTTATTTCTATATCATTCTTGGCAAAGCCTAGAAAAAACTAATTTCTCAGAAAGTGCCGAGGAATTATACCTCAGCCAACTTGCCGCAGACTCCAATAATTTTGAAGTAAAAATAACTGACTCCTGGTTTATTCAAACGTATCATAAGGTGGTTGATTTTCTATCCAGTACTTGGTATCATATAGTGCTTGTAGTAGCAGCCATCCTTACAGGAATAGGGTCGTTATTATGCGTCGCTTTTATTATCTACATATTAGCCTGCACCAAAATTCACGCGTACAAAGAAGGAGGTACGAGTGAAACACACGAATTGCGGGATTTTACAAATAATGGGGAAAACTAATCCCCTCAAAAACGGACGACCTGTATCAAGCATATATACCTATAAGATTGTCGTCCCTAAAGGTCGTCTTTGTAAAAATATTTCCTTATTCGGTATAAGGAATTAATGACCCTTAATTTTAAGTTTATTATTTTTGTTTTAGGATATCCCAGGCGGAATTTTTCAAGGGGTTTTCACCACTCCCACGGGGCCGGTCACTCTTCATACCGTCGAGAATATGAAGAGGCACCCTTTTACAATGAAGAGGACTATTACTATGATAGCAATCATGGCTATCCCCAGGGCGGCCCTGAGGAAGCCTACTATGAACCTGATGAAAACAGGTATCAACCGCGTGTAAAACCGCCGCGCAACCCTGAAAACCTCAGTGAACTGCAATGTGTCTCAAGGTCAATCCACGTTTACCGCACCGCGAGAAAAGATGTTCCAAAGGAACTCCTAGACTTGCAAGAAAAATTGCGGCAGGCTAAAAACTTAGAAGCCAACGAATATTCCGATAAAGCCAGGCCTAGAACCAGGCCTCTAATGGAACAAAATAGGGGAGGGGAACCGCAAAAAAATCGGGTGGAATCGCCACCAAAACGTAGTGCCTCACCTGAATTGGAGGTAGTCGCCGTAAAATCTGCCCCAAAAGCGGTAGAAAAACGTCCGCCAACACCAACAGGCAGCGGCGGCCCAGTAGCCAAAAAGGCTAAGGTGGAAATCCAACCGCCTCCATTACCCCCTAAAAGGAAAGAGACATTAGCAGAAAGCAAAAGTGAGCCTAAGGCTTTTTGGGTGACCGCTGAGGAATGGAAAAAAGTCCTATCCTCCACTGTAAAAGAAGCAATGGAGGAAGCTCTTCTCCCCTTCCAGAGAAGTCTGGAAACTAAAATTGCTAGCAATGCTTCATTTGTTGAGAAAGCATATATACAACATGGCAAGCGCCTTATTGAAATTTCCGCAGAATTACTGCGGAACCGCAAAACTTTGCGCGACAAAATTCGCACCGTCTCTGAGGACTCGACCGTTGAGTTAAAATCACGAATGACCACGGTTATTGAGGCCACTAGTCGACTGTTGGACCAAAACTCTGACAGGGTAATTAAATATATTAATACTCGTTGTAATGTAATGAATGTACCTGGGCAGAATGTGGCAACCATAGAGGCATCTCTTCCCGCTGGGGACGTACCCCGGCCAGATGATGATGGAGTTGAGCTGATCTCCCATTATGGCGGTTCTGAGTGCTCTGATGAGTACAGGCCCACCGATAGAGAAGGCAACCCAGAGATCCTGGATCCTGCAGAGGAAAACAGTGACACAGAGCTCGATGCTCAAATCAGTGAGCTCTTTCCATCTGGAATTGATCTGCCTGTTAATCCGCAGGCTGGCGCTGCCTCTGAAGATCCAGTAGCCACGGCTCCCTGTGAGGGCATGTTAGCCCTCCAGAATGCTGTTGCTCCAGAGCCTCCAGCAGCTCCAGAAAATCCTACTCCCGCTGAACCCAATCCTGTGGATATCGTAGAGAGGGCTATGGCCGCAATCGAAGAACCTGCGAGTACCACATCAACCCGCAGAAGCCGGCGTGCAGGTCAACTGTGAGGGAATATTTCATATTCCCTCAGAGGGGGCAAGTGTGGTAATCAACACCCAAGTTTATGTATCCTTATCCCTGTTCACATTCCTATACTTCTCTGGCTGAGTCAGACCTCCACTTGTAACCGCCACCATACTCCATCCTGCTGTGTTGAGGGCTAGTTGATTGTTGCAGGCCAAAGAGTGAATACGCTTCCTCCCGTCTGCATTCGGTTAGATACAAGCCTATAAGTCTAGGCTGGCGGTATCTATATTTCCCACGTGTTCAAGTACGTCGTTTCTTACCTAACTAAGAAACAGGACGTCCAAGCCTTTAATATATATCATATTAAATATATCCTATAATAATAATCCCATTAATCTGCCTATTTCTAACCAGTTTTAATTGTTTAATAAATGTGTATTTTTTAGAAATACTTTGTTAGATTATTGATTATTAAATTGTATCGGAGCTACTCTATACTCGTATTCCAGTCTGTCTGTACATCCCCTCATACGTCAATATATTTCAAGTTTTGGGGAGCGGGGGGGTTGAATTCTATGGTGGCCTTTTAATGTCTTGAATAGAAAGTATTTGCAACTAGGAAGAAGGTTGGCTAGGGGGAGCTAAATGCTCCATTGGATACCCTGAGGAATATTACCAATTTTGCAACATGTTTAAACAATGTTAAATTGTTATTTTAACTACAATCATTAAAACTTCCATTGAAGAAATGATCCTCATAATGTTTGCCTAACAATCCGAAGACCAAACACAAAAAAAATACATTAATACAACATCAAGTTTGCTTTCAGAATCCGGGTGCATACTTTTTAAAATTTGTTTCTACTTTACTTCATAATATTAAAAAATAAGCTTATTTGAAAACTTGATTATAGTCGCATTGTCATTAGCATAACTCTTATGTCGATAATTAGGTCAACCTATCTAATGAATAAACTAGAAGACCTCCCTATTTATGATATACCTTTCAGTTTTTTCCCTTTGATGGTCTAAAATATTCCACTATAAAAGTGGAAGGATGTAAATAGGGTTGAGTAATGATCCTTGAAGGGTGCCCTTTAAATTTGCAGGGACAGAAATTCTGAAGAAATTTTTTTTATAATTATTATAACATTAAAGCGCCAGTATTTTAGTGGTTGTTCTATTATAGTTATGTGACTTATTAGAGTTACCATCATTTCCTTCCAACACTATTATGGTGAAATATTATATTGTGATTGTTTGTCCCTATCCCTGGGAGTGTACCTGCTGTTTGTAGATCATTATCGTGGTGTAAAATCAAACAAACCTCCCTGTCACACATTACCCATCTATTGGACCTAATAATTATGGATAAATAGACTTCATTAATAAGAATGTTAAAGTAAGTATTTTGTTGAAACAAATTAAATTTCTGCATGATAATTTACATTAGTGTTGCTTTTCTATTTATTTTTTTATCCGCATATATAAAATCCAATGTTTTTAAGTATCAAAAAGTTCAAATACTTGTTAAGAAATTTGGTAAAAATCTTGAGATTTTAAGATTTTTACCCACTTAAAATGTCATTTGTTTTACATTGACCATTTAGGTTTGTCAGTACGATCTTGAGACAGTTTACTAATGTTCTTCAATTTTAAGGACATGTTCTACTTTAAGAATCATTTTTTGCTCAAGCGAATGTAAAATAAGTGTTAAAACCAATTATTTTTCAGTTAACCAACCCTAACTCTTAATTTATAAAAAAAAAACATTTTTAGTACGGACGATGAGATCTCTCTAAAAATGATCTTTTAAACTTATATTTAATCATATAAGGTTTCAATTTCAATTCACATTATGTTAGTAGGTTTGCATTAGCTGCGCTCTAAATTATGAAATTATGATTCTTTCCTTGTTATTCTAAACTTGTATCCTGTCTATAAAAATCTTTATCTATAAAAAAATTTACGAAATATCCTTTGTTAATAAATAGACAAATGACCTGACAACATTTTAGAAAAAAAAATTGAAAAAAAGTCTCAGAATATGCACCTTTATCTCAAATATGTATTCCCAAATTGGGATTTTTAGATAAGTCGAAAGAAAAACGGTCTACCTATCTTTTAAAAATTGTTTTACCCTTAGCAAAAGAGATGTACCTATATATAAAAGAGGTTACTTTTAAATAGGCATATTCCTGGGTAAACCTGTCTTTCAAATAAATTTTCTTTTTTATGCTACTATCCTTTTTCTATAACCATTGTGAAAGACACTGAATACATAGACCCATCTACGTAGTTGTTTACCTTTAATCCCAAATACGGTGAGTTTTATCTTCTCAATGTAAAATTATTTTACAATCCTACTCATGGATTTACCGGTTGTCTCACTGTCTATTCACATGTTTGTACAACTTAATTTAATGTCTAGGTCAATATGAATGATGACAACATTAGGTATTTTAATAAAAAAAAAATTATTTCCCGATTAAAACTGTTTTATTAATAGCATTCCGACTATATAATGTTTGAAAATATATGCTTTTTTGGGCAAACAAACAAAAAAACAAGAGCCCTGGGGGTTAGGGGCGTATTTGCAAGTATCTTTGTAGTTTCTGCATATGAAAGTGTGTCTGTGTTCAAGATAACAAAAGAGTAGAGTTACCATTAATCCACCATTTTTTCATACAATTCTCAACTTTTTATTTTCTAAGTTTTACAACTTGAATATTTGTTAGAGGGACAGTCAAGACTTTTTGTTAGGCAGTATACTCATTTCTTTTATTTTCAACAGCGGCTCTACTCTAAATTCATGTTAGAGTGTGCACCCTAAATTGGTAAATAACAGACTTTTTGTGTGTATTTTATGTTTTAAAGAATCGCATAATTCATACAAATAAAATCATAATTGCACTCCGAGTTTATAAATTCTGAACCAACCTATGTATCATTTTGTCAAAACACTACTTATGGGCATTGATGTCCTTGTTGGGGTAAAATTACTTTCTAAATTACAAAATAACGAAGGATTTTTCATAGATTTTTCTAAATAGTCTGACTATACGGAAAAATATGAATTTATTCTGAAAATATTGACTTAATTTAATATACTTTCGTTTTGATTTAACGAAACAAAATTGAAGTGTTTGTTAATGAACAACAGTAAAACAGTTATACATTTTTAATGCATAAGTTGAATCAGGATAAAAGGAAATGGAAGAAAGTTTAACAAAGTAGGTTAAAAGTTGATTAGTCCCAACTTTTTTTTGTGGAAGGAGCATTTATTCCTGTTTTATTATCTCTTTGTGGGAGGACGTCTTACACCTTCAAACCCGTCCTGAAATGATTTGTTTACTGAAAAGCGAAAATTGTAGAGTTATCAATAAAGCCGTTTGTGAGATTACATAGAACAAAAATATTTACATTTAAAATTTAAATTTAGCTGCAAAAAATAAGAATGACGAAGGTTAACAGTTTTTTGTTAAAAGCTAATTTTAATTTTTAATATTTTATCTTTCCTCTTATTCCTGTCTATTAGTGATGCACTTTATACTTAATTATATAAAATGGTTTTGCGTGTTGTGTAATATTTTTTCTAGGAGCGTGGCATCTCTGTATGTGTATCCGTCACTCACTTTCTTAACATTTCTCTCTGGCTCTATCTATTTTGTCTACCATTAATTTCATTTCAAAAACTTTTAAACTCTTCAAAAACAATTATTTTTTATTGTTCATATGCTTCACCGCCTGAATGAACGTTATCCTTGTTTGCTTCATACATGCACGTTCATTATATCACAAGTTCATACGACTTCCAAAAACAAGACTGAAAACTACCATAACACGCATAGGCAACATCATAAGACAATACTGCCTAAATTTATTTACATCCTTATCTTTTTTTCAAACAAATGCCATATGTTAATTCAACCATTAAAAAATTGTGGGGTTAACTAATCGTATACTTTCCTACCCAACAAACTATGATTTTATATAAAATATGTAAAAAGATGAACTTGAACCTTTCATGTAAAGAAACACTTTTTTGTTATTAATTTCTAATATTAGTCGATGAAAACAGAGGTTTACTAAATGAATACATACTGACATACAAAATGAACCTTTGGAGAACAACATTTGCGTGTTAAAAACACAAACTCTAACATATTACATGAGCATAAAGAATCACACACACAAACAAATGTTAAAATTCATTACTAGATTTATTTTAAGTTAGCATGATGGTTAATTTTCTTATTTTTATCTTTTTTTTTAGGTAAGTGCAATGAAAATCTGATGTAATCTACAGAGAATAAACAATACATAAGTTTAATGTTTTCAAATTCTTTTTTTCCTCATATTTTAGGTTTTTAATTACCGGAGTGAAGTTTTCGATTGCCACTGAATCAATTGTGTTCTTTAATTTGAGGGAAGTATTACATTCCTCTCATGGTTTTACGTAATTTGTTTTTTTAAAAGGTTTACCTGTCATTCTACCTCTTCATACCCCTTCAAATGCAGAGCCCCTAGATGTTAGGGGCAAAACCACTAGTAAAATAAAAAGTAGAATATGAACGTAATTTATAAAAAAAAATCATTTACCTCCTTTTTTGGTTTGTAAAAATAATCTTTCTCAAAATAATTTTGATAAATTCTGCCTTAGATAGGTTGCAAATCTAAGATGTTGATTGGCGGAAAGAGTTATTTATTTACTAATGTAAAACTCTCTTTTCACCATCTTTTTTTTGCAAAACGCAGTTTTGGCTTGTCACATTTTGTCATGCGCAATAATACGCAAATAACAAGGACATTTTTGTGCCTAGAATTATCAGGAATTTATTATATTCACAGTGCGTTCGAAGGTGCTTTGACTTTTGTCTCAGAACCTAAATTAGGACATAGTGCATTTCATTACCCTAGGTTAGGTAACTTCATTTCACTTTTTAATAAAATCTAAAATGCAGCCGTTTTTGAGAAAATTAAATTTGAAAAATTTTAGTTCAATTTTCATCCGCTAGAAGTTACCGCAGAATCATGACAAGAAAAGCAAAGATTTTTTATTTAAAATTCTGAACAAGTTTGCTTTTATGAAGTCTTTCATAAAACCTCTATATATATGATTTATTTAAGACTGAATTTTCGTGACCTTAGCAAAGCAACTGATAAAATGGCCATTAATTAACTCCCTTCAGGTGTGGTTTTATGAAGAACTTTATGAAAGCAAACTTGTTAAAAATTTTAAATAAATAATATTTGCTCTTCTTGTCATGATTATGCGGTAACTCCTAGGAGATGAAAATTAAACTTGAAATTTTCAAATTTAATTTTTTTAAAAACGGCTGCATTTTAGATTTTATTGAAAAGTGAAATGAAGTTACCTTACCTAGGGTAATGAAATGCACTATGTCCCAGTTTAGGTTCTGACACAAAAGTCAAAACACCTTCATAAGCATTGTGATCATTGTTCCAAAAATTAGATAATTTAATTCAATACAAAAGTTGTTAAAAATCAGCATGTTTTTTTACGATCAATCGGACTTTTTAGTAACGATTATAAAGTTGCTATGCTTTCTAAATCGTACCTAATTGTAATGGGAATCATCATTAAAAGTTGCTCTTTTAAATAAGTAGTTA
Organism: Acartia tonsa; assembly: GCF_053477335.1. NCBI lineage: Eukaryota > Metazoa > Arthropoda > Copepoda > Calanoida > Acartiidae > Acartia > Acartia tonsa. The sequence goes on from NC_137261.1 coordinate 33,017,733, forward strand.
AACAATAATATTTTAAACACTGAACAGTAAATGTCTTCTTTTATTCATATTCTCCGCAGTATTTTTACACTTTTATTAATTTAAAAGTCATAGCAACAAAAATATTCAAATAAACTTAAAATACATTACATAAATTATTATTTATTTTCATTTTAGGCAAACGCGCACTTTTTGGGTGTTAACCAATGAATAGAAAAGAGATTAATTTAGACGCAAATACTAGAGCTAATAGAATAATAACAAGGGCAGTTATATTAGTAACGCAGCGTCTTTCCGTACGTACATAACAGATATCTTACATTGTGAAGTAAAGTTCAATTTTGAAAGCGTTACAACTTTATAGTCATACTAGCGGCTACGCCCCTAGAGGCCTCTAGGGGCAATTGAGGAGGGGAGAGTCGAATTTGATAACCCAATTTCTTATTTCAGATTTTAAAAGAAAAAAAATTGGGGGGGGGGATGAAAAAAAAATTTCGGGGGGTGGGGCCCCCCCCTAATTTTTAATTTTAGTTAAAAAAATAAAAATAAATTTTTTGGGGGGGGGGATTTTTCATTTTTTGGGGTGGTTGGGGGTGTCCCACCCCCTAAGAAAATAGTTATAAACCTTCCCGGGACCTATGAGAAGCCACCCTGTTAAGGAGAACCCGATCGGTTCAGCGGTTAGCGAGATCCTTCGGTACAGACAAACATACAAACACACATACACACAAACACACAAACATCCTGTTACTTTATTATAAGGATAAACAGAACGTCTGTATGTCCTTTTCCAAAATGATAATATTTAGCTATTTTGATTGTCTTATCATTCTATCATCTTAAATTTTAGATGGTGATTTTAAATTTTATAATCTAATCATCTCTATAACAAGTCTTGGAATGTCAGTATGTCTTTCTCATCAATTTTGAGATCAATTTACATCGAATTTTTGTTCAGAATTCTAAATGCAATTTTGTTTCTTAAGTTCTTTTTATGCGAATCCATGAATTGTGAATCTGATTTTTTAGATTCCCTTTTTTGGACGTTTTCATCATAAGCTTATGCAGTTTTACTAAGATTTATAGGGATATATAATTAGCATTATGTGTCTTTTATTTTAGAAGCACTGTCAATCTATATTTGATCATGTAATTTGTATGAATTGATTCATATAACCTTTATCTTCAGGTGTTAAGTTTAATGATAGATTAAGGAACTTTATTTGTTCTTTTGCCAATTGTTTAAACTGCATTAATCCAACAGGGTTAAAGGTTTCAGACGCATAAGACAGCCACTTCATAAATAACAAATGTGTAACAGCGGGACATAAGAAGTCTTTAAAAAAGATAAAAAGAACTTTATTCTTTGATTACTAGCGAATACACCCCTAGAGGCCTCTATGGACACTTGAAGGAGGTGAGAGGGTGGGTGGGAGGTCATTTTTTGGGAGGGTGTTTGTACCTCTCTCCATACATAGTTATAAATCTTCCCAGGGCCAATGAGAAGCTTCAATATGTAGGAGAACCCTATCAGTTTAGCAGAATGAGATTCTTTGGTACAGCCAGACCAACTGACACACATCCTATTAATTTTAAATAGGGATACCAGAATAACACACTATAATCATGATATTTTCCACAGAATAGCATTCCATGGTAGATATAGTATTTTACAAAAAAAATTATTTGAGGCAATTTTATAAATATCTTATATTTTCTTGGCTTCATACTTGACAAATTATCTAAATTTTACAAGAAATATCCCTGTTGATGAAATATATGAGATATATTAAACCTAGGAAGTTAAACCAACTAGGCAGAAAAAAACTACGCCTTACACTCATACACACACAAACAGATAAGCGTACACAGACAAAAAATGCACACACAGAATTGCCGGCTGCATGTGTGTGTATGAAAATATAACTTCCATAATGTGTGTGTAAAGGCACCTGTGTAGACCAAAAAAGCAAATCCTAAAGTCTAAAGCACTTCTATCTTTACAGAAGAATTTAGGCACTAACACATTATTGAGAAAAACATGAATAGAAATACTTGCCTAGGCCTATATGTCCTAACACAGGCCTACTACTGGCGGGGCCTATGATAAAGGGAACACGGAGCATTTATAAATATCAAGGCCAACTCACGCAAGGTAACTTACAGCGTAAAAAATATATAAGAGAGATAGGGGAGAGGGTTAAAAAAGGAATGGGATCAAAGGGCGGTGTCCCAGCTCTCCCTCCCCCATTCCCCCGCTTTTTAAGAATAAATATGGCAATTTCCTTTTTTATTACCTAGTTAAAATTATGCCCCTTGTCCCTACATTAACATTTTAAACACTTCAAGAGATTATGAGTGTATGTATATAATGATAATGGGTAAATTTATGCTTATTTAATACCCAGGTCATGCTATGAATATGTTAATACTACCAAACACAGATTTTTGAACTTAAGAATTAGTGGAACTTAATATATCGATGATTGTCATATACCCAAATTGCAGTTTTAAATTCCAAGATGGATGATTAATTTAACAACACAATTAAAAATGATACTTCCCAAAATATTTAGGGAGAGGGGATTTGGGATTAAAATTAATTGTGCCCCATAAGAACCTCTTTTTACTATTTAGAAGCACCTCTTTCTATGAAATTTCATTTTTGAGGCTCTTGGTAGTTTCAGGAAAATTGGGTCAGTCAACACAAAGAATAATTATCAAAACTTGTCTTTTAAAGTTATGAAAGATATGAAGACTTTTTTGGCATTTCTTACGATTGAATAATATGTTGTTTAATTATTTTAATTATATCAATTGTTTTTTAATCCTTTTTATTTGTAGATTTATAAAAATGATATTCTAGAGGGAAGGAGTTCTTCCATTTCTTTTATTATATTTTTTTTCTCTTCCTTCTTATCTATTATCTCTTTATTTATCTATGTTTATCTCCATCTTTCTCATGCTCCCTATAAGATTTGGTGCACTCATTTCCGCAAAGAATGGCTTTGTGTGTGTATGTGGGTGTGTGTTTGCACGTGTGTGTATGTGAATGAGTGTATGCACTATTTTGAAAATCAATTATTATGTAGGTAATGGGTATTTTTCAATGGTAAAGAAATAGAGTAATATAAAGATATAGTTTTTATTATAAAGTAGTTGGATGTATGTTTAATATTATCTCGAAAACTACTAAGTCGAACACTCCTTAATTTTCAGGAAAGCGTAAAACTAATCAAGAGCAGATTTTAGGCTAGTTTGTCAACCCTCCAAAAGAATTAGCAATGCATTTGACTAGCAGCTGCGCCCCTTGCATCTATTCCAAGTGAAAGAGGACTTAGATTTAACCATGAAATAGCCTAAACCCATCCCTACCTATGTTAGGTTTCTCTAAGTCAATCGGTGCAGTTGTTAGTAAGATTTTAAAGGAAAATCAATAAAACCTTTAGTTATTAGTTGGAAAAATATCAGTAGTGACAGAAAAAATTCCAAAGTTGTTTTTTGCCGCTTTATACAAAATTGGTATTTCATGTACAGAAAAGTTGAGTTTTTTACATACTTTTCAGTTACTCAAAAATCATAGGAAATACTTAAATCTTTTGTGTTTTTTGTTTCTCTGAGTATAAGTAAAACAGGGTACCCAGAAAATAGTTTTGTTTCATGTCAAAGTGCTATATTTCAACACTTTTCATACCAGTGGTGTAAGCATAGGAAACAGGGTAAAAAGTGTTTAATTTTTTATGTTCATTCTAAAAGATATGTTTTAACAAATATTGTTTTTGTAATTATAGCATTACAAAACTATAATTATTTTATGCCATTAGATCAACTAAGATCATCAGATGTTTAATATGTCAGCTAATAAACTGCATTTCAAATAAATTACATTTATGAACACTTTTATCATTGTTATCTTGTCAATTATAGTTTCAGGTATACACTATACATAAAATACTCTATAGTCTAATAAATGAAGACATAAAAAGATTCTTTAAATTTTTTTACTTATCTCTATACCCCTGAGCAAAGCCTTCATCGTGTCTTTTTTTTCTGTTCACTTCAGAACTTCTCACTTCCTGATGCTTCGTGGTTCCCATAGTTCAATAATGTCACAGTTTAATGTAGGCCAAGGATAACAATTACTGTACTGCAATTTCTAGTTTTAAAATAACTTTAGAAATGCGCCCCAGTATTAAATTTATGCAATACAAGCGTTGCACTGTAAAAATTACTGCAAATTTGGTTTTCATTATAAAAAGCAGATTTTGATGAGAAAAAGTTTTGACCAATTAAGATTTACTGACACATAAATAAAAATAAAGATTATACTTATAATTAAACAGAGAGAGAGGGGACAAGGGACTGCTTATTACACTAATCCACAATAATAACGTTCTCTTATTCGTTGGCTTAACAACTTTCGGGACCCTAGGGAATTTAGATTGGTTGATTCATTAAGTAGTCTTCAAACGTTTCAACAACTAATTTTAATCTAAAGAAAGGGTGATTTTGTGTATTATCATTGCGGAAGTACATCAATTTATCGGGTTATTGTCTTATCCTTTTTGATCCCTGGTTATATTAAACTAACCCTAAGTATTTGTATGAAAATTTATATGTGTAAATTTTATTTTTGAGTTTAGATAATAATTCAGGTCACCATCGCAAAATCCAACTTAAATCTAAGTTAAAATACAGTTTAATTATATGACTGATCTCATTATTTTCAAGGTTCTCTAGAGATTACAAATTCCAAATTTCAAGACTTAACTTTTGAAATTATATTATCGCTGAAAGATTTTTATCCTCACTTAATAAACTATAACATGAAACAGAATTTTAGCTTTTCTTTTCTATGGCGATATCAACTTACACAATTTTTTACACAAGTGATGGTCAAAAAAATTTGTCTCATAAGTTTTTTTGAACTTATGAATTTTTTTATTCAAGTTTGTATCTATTGTGGCTTGAAATATTTACACAAGAATTCTAACTTTCAGACAGATTCAAAGCATTTTTTACCCATTTTATCACATTACTGTTATAGGTTAGTTTTAGGAAGGAAATCTACTGTAAAATCCTTAAATGTTGAACCTTAGAAATGGTATTTAATGTGAAATGTTAGAAATTGTGAACGTTTAACCACGGGGGGCTAGATTGACTCTCTCTCTCTCTCCTATGTAAGACTTCAGGATTAGGTACAAATAATTTGGAGAAAAATAAATTTGTTCGATTTTTTTACTTTTCTTTTTAAAACTTAAAATTAACAGTGAATGGTAGATTCCACCTCGCCAACTCTTAATAATCTTGATATAAATGGTAAAAACTGACAAATTGTCGACTTCCTTTTTTACTTTAACCTTACTCATACCTAATGACGTTATGAAACTATTCGTTGCCTTTTTCTGCCAAGTATCGTTTTTTTGATAAACAAATAATAGCCTTTAAGATTGTTTTCTGTTGATAAAAAAAACCCAGCAATTACTCTAGTTTTGTTGTTAGAATATTTCCCCCTCTCTATGTTAGTTTTGCTCTCATACATGGCATAGAAATGTGGATATCTCTTGGTAACAAGGATAACTATCAGCAAAAACATTCGTAAGCTTAGCTGGATAAATAATTACTCAAGTAGAAAAACTCTAACTCAATAGCTTTAAAAAAATTAGTTATTTCCAATACACGGCTTTTTCAAATATGGACCGATCAGAACTGTGGCTGCTATTAGATTTATCGATATGTTAACCATAACACTTTTTATTAAATCCAAATAGTCGACATAAATATCTAAAAATGTATGTAAATGTCGATATTACATCAACTTGAACCCCGATCACTTTTTATTAAATTTATATAATTTAAATAAACCCTTAAAATTCTAAAACTCTTAAAAATAATTTTTGACAGGGGTTGTGTAATTGTATGTTATGTATTACGTAAATATTATTATTACATTAAGTTTCTTATTTTAGAAAATATGTCCCTTATCATCTACATATTACAGCATATATTCTCAATTCTAGCACCATAGAATAAGAATAAAACATAAAACTTTCACTTTCTGAATTCTTTCTACATAGAATAATAAAAGTAAAAAAAATAGAAGCCTCGAGTCTAGGAGCAATTAGGTGGGGGAGGGGGGAAGGTGACTCCCTAATTTTAAATTTAAATTTGGCTAGGTGTTTTTTTCAACGGATGATTTACCCATGTAGGGTTGATATACCCTCCCCCAAAATAGTTAATACCCATATGTACCCAAAAATAAGCCCTATAGGTTTAGCTGTTATCGAGATCCTATGCTACAGACAAGAAAAGCTTATCAATTTTTATAATAGGATACATAACATTTTAGATTAAACCGAAACCTCTTGAATATTAAGAAGTCTAAATCTGAAACCTACATTCATTTGTCAAAAACTAAAAAAGGTGGAGTTTGAGTTTCTAAAAATTATTTGGAAATTGAAAAGTCATTTAAAAGTTCTTAATACAAACTTTGATTACGGAGAGGGATAAATATTGCGGAAAATATTTTGTTTTCTATTCGATTTTGAACTTGGAAAAATTTTAATAACAGACAAATTTCATGAATTGGTCTATACTGCCTCAATGTTTTTCGAATTGCTGTTTTTTTGATTGATTTAAAGAAAAAAAAATGAACCCTCTCGTTGTCGGGTAGGGGCTAGGTTCGAATCTCGGCCCAGCACCGCGTCATAACTTATGAGGTTAAAAACACACCTATGTCAGTTGCGATAAGTTAAAAGTAAGACTAGGATGAATACCTTTACTTCAATCAGGCACAACTTATTAAAATGCACAGCTAGAACTTCCAGACAAAAGTCGTGCAATCAAAGTGTTAGTTATCTTTAAGATGTTATCATGCCTTTCATTACCAAGATTTTTTTCAGAGATAACAAAAGTAAGACCTAATGGTGTATCCCTTCCTGTAAAGGTTATTATTACTACAAAAATACAAATATCAATTTCTCCAAAATCTTAAAAAGAACGACCAATTGTTTTTTACTGTATTCTTGTTCTCTTTTCATATATATTTCATTAGGTAGATTTGAAACTAATAACAAGTTTAATCTTTTTTAACAGCGGGGTTTATACCAGGTATAGGTTTATACATATTTATTCTTAATTTTTTTTTAACGCAATGCTATACTAAATTATACCTATTTGTCGTACATTAAATATAGACATTCTTATTTCACGTGTATATACTAAAAGAATAAAATTACAAGTCATAATATGCTACTTTTTGTAAATTAACTGATTTTAAATTTTTATTTCAGGTACGTAGTTTACTTTTTTTGAAAATTAAAGGGTGAAATTAGATTTGCTTATCTGCTATTAGAGCTTAGTATTTTTATGGAGATTCCAATGATCATCCATTTCATTTAAATTAAATATGTTTTTATCAGCTTCCATTTCATTACACCATTGATTTTCTGATCTGAAATGTGACCATGCTGACCATTGGGCATCTAGTATATTGGTTACAAGGTCCATTGTCTGTACTGCTCTGTTTGTATCTGTCTATTAGATAGATTTATTTTCTTTAATTTTAATTGTTTTTATTTCTGTGCTTCGCTTTTTATGTATGTTGACATCCATGTTTTCCTATTCGCTCCCAAAATGTAGATTTTGATAATTGATAAAACTAAAATCGTGATGATGAATTAAAACTATTCATGATTAAAGATAGATACAGATAGGAGCAGTTCAAGAAAAGGAAAATTTTTTTTTTGTGCAATAATGCCCGAATATACTATAAGTCTGTCCGTCCGTCACCAATTGTTCGATAAGAATATAGTATCCACGCATTTTTCTACTTTTTTTTCTCATAAAATAATCTTTATTCTAAAAAAATTGTTTATGATCATCAGGAGTCACCAATGATATATTACAGATTACTTGTTGGAATTATACATAGAACCACAAAAATCAAATTACATAGAAATTTGAAAAAGTCAGATTGAAAAAACAGTTTACTAAGCTGTTATTTGTAGAGTATTGGCTCCCTTCCCAACAATGAGAAATATCTTATCTAAACTTTTGTTTTCCTGTATGATCATTTTCAGGTCATACTGAACAATCGATAAACAAGTAAATTACAAATCAGCTACGCAGCCTAAAACAGGATTTAATGAACACAACTTTCTTATGGCCACGTCATGGGCATTGGAAAAAAAATTGAATATAGATTAATCTTCTCGCCCTTTTAAAGAGTAGAATAGTTTATATCAGCCTTCTAGTAGCTTCGCCCCAAATGGGATGTAGAAGTTAAAATTCACATTTAACAAATCACTTATATATTTTATATACAGATAGACATCGTTATAATTTGTATTAGTTATAAAAAAGCAAATTTATTTTGTAAACAACATTTTATTACGGGGAAAAATCAGTTTATCTGCCATTTACCTATTTCTACAACCCTGGACCCTATTTATGTTTCTTTTATCCTGGCCTTTTTAGAGCTGTGAATCAATTTAATATGATTAAAAAACATCAAATATAAAAGTAAATCATGATAAAAACTAAAATATATGATTTACCAAATTTTTCAACTTGATATTTTCACAATAGTGTTGTCTTTTTTTTCTGTCCTGTCATCCCTGGATATCATTAGTATATGCCAAGACTTTCCGAAATTCAAAGTTTTAAATAACAATAGGAAAGTTATTTTTTTTCTAAGAGGTTCTCTTAAATAATTAACTAAAGCAGTTATGATTTGAAAATATTTGCTTTGTAAATTTTGTTTCCCTATATTGTGAGAAGTATTTTTGGTAGGACAACAACTTCTAGTGGTTGGGTAAGTTAAAGGATACATTATTGACCACGCCTATGAATGTACATATGTGCAATTAACCTAGCTTTTTCCTTTGGGGGTGGGGGGGGGGGGGGGGAGAAGTAAAAATTCAAAATTTTGGGGGGTTAATCTTTATATCATATAGGCAAGGGCGTCTAAGCTTTTTAATTTTAGGGGGGAGTTAAAATTCAAACTTCAAAATTTTGGGGGTGCCTACGTCACCCCAAAATTCATTTGAGGGGGGGGGGAGTAATTACCCATTCCCCCTATCCCCCATTGCATTGGACGTTATTTAATTTTACTTTGTTCCTTGCTAGTATTGTCCCAACTTTTCAACCAAGGATTAAATCTACAGAAGGGGTAATTTTGTTATTATACATTATTAGGTATGGTAATCAAGTTAACGTCCTTAGTTTTATCCCTTGTGATCCATGGTTGATCTTTATTAAGGTTTATGAATTTAGATTTCATAGTAACGTACCTTGCTAAAGAATTTATAAGGTTGAAATTTTACTCAAAAAGGACATTTACTTTTTTAAAATTCAAAGTTGATATTTTTTGTAAATTACTAACAAGAAAGAATGGACTTTAGACATCAAATTGTTTTTACTTTAAAAAACGTATTCTCATTCGTTGGCATAAATCTTTGGCGACTTTCATTAAACCGTGAATGGATTAAACAAATTTTTCAGTTTCAACAATAATTTTGATGTACATGAAAGATAATTTATCATAATTGAAGGTAATGAAGAAATAGAAAGAATGGTTTGTAATCAAACCTTATTCTCCATCCTCTCTGTAAAATAGTATTTTTTTAAATTTGTGTAATTTATTTGAGAAGATTATTAAATAGATTTTGATACGCCATGCAATGGTGTGGTTGTTTCACAGATAAAGGAATGGGTAACTATGCTGAACTTGTTACGTAATTTGAATGACTTTTTAAAACACACACACGACAGATATCAGTGGTGAAAATATGTTATTCTAGCTTAAATAAAGTTTGTATAATAATAAATTATTTTCAGACAAGTTATTCAAAGAAATTATGAAAAAATCGGAAGTTTAAAAAAAACATCACAAATCACTAAAGACTTCTTCCCTTCTACTGTTATACAAAGAAAGGCAAGGGGGCAGTGCCTAATTTCGGAAAAATGGTCTGTTTCGAGGTAAAATCGTCTTTAAAGTAAAAATTTTATTTTTAATCATCATTTATCTCTTTATTTTTGGTTAATTCAGTCAATGTGAAGGTCGAAAATTATTGTTGAAAAATAATTCAATGTTTTTTTTCTATTGGTGATCAATACTTGGTTATAATGTTGTATTCAAATTTAGATGTTAGATTATAAGAAAAGTCTACGCTTAGCTTAGGTTCGAATCTCGACTTAACAACGCTGAAGACGTCAAAAATGGTTCCTACTGCTGCTTTGTTAGTTGCGAGATATAAATAGTTAGAGTATAATCAAACCGTCACTATTCTAATAACCAATAATTTAACATATTAATAAGATATTTCAAAGCTTAAATATTAAGTTTTTGTGTTGATCATTTTCCATTGGTTTGGCAGGTTACAATTCTGATTAATTAAAAATAAAACTTTTGTTTTATGTCCAATGACAGACATGCATTATTTTGGGTTTGTTTTCTATTTTAACAATGACAGTGGCGCACATAACAGCAAAGCTTAACAAACTATTTAGAAGAAATGGGTTTCCAAAATTAAGTTATTATAGTTTTAAGATTAAAAAATTGTCTCAAAATAGAAAATAAAGCATACTTAAAAAGAACTTTAGCCTTTATTGTAACGTTTTCATAATTAGGCTTTATTATTGCAGGAAACCTTATTCAAAATTTTAAAATCGTTAATAAAAATAATAAAAAGAACATTTTTATTATTTTTTATTTCATAATATGCTTTGTTGGTTAGCTGAAATTTAATAAAAAATATTAATTAGATATGGTTGCATTTTTTTCAGTTCATTAAATCTTTCATTAAATAGCTAAAAATATTTTTATTCTATAAGTCTAATTTTTGTAACAATTTAGCATTGTAGAATGCCATGTCCTGTGCTTCAGGCTTTTTAAACAGAAACTTGGGAAAAGAATAAGGAATTTTGAAATCAATACAATAAAAAGACTGCTAGGTACAATACAATCTGCTGACCCTTGTGAGCTAAGGGATAAGACATGGAGGTAAATAAGTTTACTTTCATTATAAAAAAAATTACCACTCTTGCAAATTAAAATCAGGGAAAGTTAGGACACTGTTACTTTGTACATCCAATCAAGATAGACCCAAAGTTTTTAAGATATCACATTAGACATTTATCAATAATTATCTTTGTGTTTTCATGAATATTATCCAAATCCTTGACCAATACATTGAATCAAAATTACTACAAAATTTTCTCAAACATTTTTTCAATGGCGAGAAACAATTTCAATCAATTTGTCTGTCCGTATGTCTTTGTACGTCAATTCTGTTATATTTTGGCCTGTGCGTATGTCTGTCCGTTATTAAAAGCGAAGCTTTTCTATAATTAGGGTCGGTACGTCCGTCACGGTTAGCTTTTTCGTTAATTTAGGCATGTTAGAATTGTCCTATCAATTTCAAGCTTTACATGATGATTTATGTAGTAGTTCGGTACGATTTAGAAAGAATAGCAACTCTATAATCGTTACCAGAATGTCCGTACGTCCATTTTAAACATGATGATTTTTAACTTTTTTAACAACAAATTTTTATATCTATAATACAAAGTAGCTTGATGTCTGTCCGTCTGGCTGTCCGTCCCTTAAGATCTCAGTAATCACTGAACCGATCGGATTGTACTCCTCAGGGTATATACCTATTGGTCCTGTGGTTGTTTTAAGCAATTTTCTTATATCCCCCCCCCCCATTTTTTGGTTTATGGGGAAGTTAGTTCACATAAAACTACGAGCAGCACCAGTAGTACTTATTTTTTTTTAAAAGGCTAGCCGCTAGTGATATAATAATCCGATTAATCTGATTTTTTGAGTACTGATTCCTATTACAACCAGGTACAATATTATAAGCAAAGCTTCTCTAAATCAAGTCCTAAAAATGTAAGTATGTCCTTAAACAATATTCTGCATCTAAGAAGTTTTGCCAAAAAAATTCATTATCATTAACTTCCTTAAATGTGTTTATGATTTCACTTAGAAATATTGTTAGATAAGGTTTCTTCCAAGTTTTAATAGACAGTTGACTGCGGAAACGTAAATGAATAGCGGAAAGGAAAATTTTTCTGCTTGGACATAAGAGCATTAGTTATTGATGTCGCTACCTTGTCCTATGAATATATATATATTGAAAAACTTTTCTTATAAAAATTTGAAAATTTCAAAGTCTGAAAGTAAATTTAAGTAAATAGTTTTAAACTATTTCATAGTAATAAATGTAAATTTTGAAACTTATATTTCCAATATTATCGAGTTTTTATGTATGAAAGAATTGTTTACAAGACTTATAATCCCTCGCTCTACAATTGATTAGCTAAGAATATTATCGAAGATGAATAAAAATAATAATACCTTTAAAAGTACCTTCAAGTCTTTTTAGATCTTTTTATTCAACACATGAGATTTTCTTATAAACCATTTTATTCAATTTTATGTAATTTCAACATAAAGAATTTTATAAAGAAGTTGACAGTAATGGAGCGTCAATAGAGATTTTTCAGGGGGGGGGGGGCAAAAATCGAACTTTACCCTATCCCATAATGTAAAAAAAAAACTTTTTAAATAACTGTGGCCTATGTTGATAGAAAGAATCTTTAGTTCTTATTAAATTGAAACGGATATATTTATTAATTTAACAGGACTAACTATAGTTATATATTTAAAGTCACCTAAAAAGGGTTCGACCAATTGACCATATGCCGAAAAAAACTTTCATTTTTTCATTCCAACTTAACTCATAAGTTGTCAGTTTTAATGGGCATAGCGAACACAGACACTTATTTTTAAAAAGTCAATCATATCTTAACTTTTAATTATCAAAAGCATAAAAATAATAATATTCATCTATAGAATAGTTTTTGATATTTTTTTTAAAAAATACTAGTCACTCGTGTTTTTACTTTTTTTTAATATGACATATCCTAGTCCCTGGAAGGGCCTGTAAAATTGTACCGTGGTCGGTTTAATAGCCATAACTTGGACGGGTTATATATTCTCATAAAAATTCAGTAATCATAACCCTAAATATATTGTAAATCAATACGCAAAAAAACATCAAATATATATTTTCAATTCTATAACAAAATTAACAGAGCGAGGGAAGCTAAGTAATTATAAACATTTTTTTCAATTTATAAGTTGCTTTAAGGTTGCATTATTTGACATCATAATTAAAAACAATAACAAGAAACAATAACATTAAGTTTGAAAAAGTTTTAACTGGTTTTTGTTTAGGTATTGTATCCCTAGCTATGAAAATTGTCCTAACTTGACCAGTATTTGATATGCGTGTGCATGCACATAGAGAAAGAGGGGATGGGCAATTCTACAAAACAAATTATAGAACAGGGCCAGGGATCTAAAGGGATAAGACAATGTACATCCCCAATAATAATACACAAAATTACAACTCTGTAAAATATGATTAGTTGTTGAAACGTTTGGGCTCTCAACTTAATGAACCAACCAACCAAAATTCAATTAAAGTTCCCAAAGTTTTAGCCAACGAATAAAAACCTTATTAAAAAACTTTAGGGACTAGTGTAATAAACAGCTTATTGTCCCCTCTCTTCCTGGGACAGGGCAGAAAAAGATGCTAACTCTATCAGCAAAGTTTTAAGGCTCTTTAATTTCAAAATTAAATTAAAATAATTAAGGTATGCCGAATTAGGCTAACCTATTCACCAAATAGGTTATCCTAATTCATTTTATAAGTTTATAAAAAAAAAATTAGATTTAGATCTTTCAACGATATTATATACGAATATTTTTAATATAGATTAGAATCTAAGTAAAATGTTAGGTCAATAGAGATTTTAGTAAATTTCTGAAAATTTTCTGATATTCTATCTAAGTATTAGTTATTGTTTCTTTTCTATTGTTACTTCTCCACATTGAACAATAAAGTTTTTTAATATTTGTTTCATGTTCCATGTTCGGGCGTGCTTGAAGGTAATAATCTAATATTAAATCTGCAACTTTTTTACACAAACTTAAAACACTATACTTAGATCTTTGTAACAAGGAGGATGTTATTCATAAATCACTTAAAATATATCCCTACCTTCCCTGAAAATTATTGACACTGATTTCCCAAATTACCCTCCAATGGCCTTGATATATTTTTTATAACAATTTGGGTACACAATATTACAAACACTGCTACTGTATGTAGAAAATAAAAAGAACAATTCCTCCGTTTTAAAACTGACCCTTTTTCGTATTTATTTTATATTGTAACAAAGTATCTTGGCCATAAACGCTAAACTGACAACGAACCGTTTAATTGCACGATCTTTGTCTAAATGTCTTAACCCATGCACAGTGTTTGTGCCCTTATGTGTTGTATCTGATATTATTAGTATTTTTATATATCTGTACCTGTCCCTTACCCCAACGTAATATGCATGTACAACCAATTTTGACCAATTTGCCAAGCGAGAGTAACAGAAAAATTTATGAAAAGAAACTTCAAATAGAGATGGATTTCAACATGGACTCAGACAGATTTCAAGCTTCCAGTTGGGGAAAGTATTTTGTAAAATGATCATGATACACAATTTTATCCTTTAAGCTAAAGATGGATGTTTTATTTTTGTCCAGTAAGATTTCTTGATCGGCTGCAATGAGTCAGTTTTTTTTAGGGAAGGGTAAAATATTGGAAATAGCTTTATATTGGTCCAGGGCAGGTTCTAGGCTATTTGTCTGGGAGGAGGGGGGTTATGAACTTACCCTAAGACATTTGGCCCAAGAATCGACCACTTCTTCAAACATAATGTTACGCGTGATATAAAAAAAAGAGTACTTTTATTTCATTAATCAAGTCTTATAATAAAATGTTAATTGCTACTGAGATTTTATGTTGAAGCCTAAAATTTGTCTCTCACTATTATTGAAATTAGATGGTTTTATTTTCGTTGTATATAGATTTTCCATGTCTATATGATGTAAAAATTAGGGTTATCCGGGGCAAAATTTGATTCATATTTTAAACTATTTACTTTTAAGGAAAGAGGATGTTTATTATTCATTTTTCCGTATTTTTTTAGCAAAATTTTAAATATAATTTCAGAAAAGGAATTATAAAAGCCATGAATATAGATTGCACCTATTTTTCTCCTGCAAGCCACTAGATTTAGCGATGATCCTACACCTGTCAAGGTTATTTGGATGTAAAAGCCAAAGTGATTTAACACTTACTAACGCAGCCTTTATAACTAGGTTCGTACACAGGATTTGAGGGAACCAAAAAAAAAAATTTAATAATATGAAATAATTCCTTATTGGGTTGTGGAAAAATAAATTTTATATTTTGAAGAGGGGGGGGGGGGGGGAATTTACACAATCCTATGTGGTTTTTGACTCCGCTTGGTATTTGGAGGTGCTTCGTCAAAAACCTCTATCTGGCAGATATCTGTCCGTCTGCGGACAGCGTCGCCGCCACTGCGGCTCCCTAAGCTGACAAATTACTGACCTCAATGCACTATAGTTCGAATGTAGAGTGCCGGGAAATACAACCACTGTTGGGACGGTCGACGCCGCCACTGCAAGCTTCGAGCAGGCTAACTGTGAAGATGTATTGTGTTATAGTAAAAGAAATTAAACCATTGCTTTGTCTAAAAAACAGAAATACAAAACATTATATATGGCCGCTGCAGATATATATATAACCATAAGTGACTAAATATATAAGTAATAAATACACTGATAATATTTCAAAGCAACTAGTTAAACACAATCAAAACAACATGATTTACAATCCTGTAATATATATAAACTGCAGATTATTCTAATTGCCTAATATTTCGTGGTGGTGGGTAGGCTGTTGAAATTAGTAGGGATAGTGCTGCTGACCATAAAAATGTTCTCTGCCACGGATAGGCCCGCCTTCACCAGAATCATTCTTTTTCTTCTGAAGTTCTTTATGACTGTCAATTTTCTTCATGAGTTCCTCATCTATGAAGGAGAAGGGTTTTCGGCTGGATCTCACGATGTCTGCGGCCATGGATCTATGAGCAAATTGAACAAAATCAATTTTGTATCTTTCAGACAGCTCTGTGGTTAGGGTCCTCAGGACTTGTCGCTGGCGTTTCTTGAGGGCTTTAACCGCATCAGAATCTTCTTCTTTATCCCTGACATCCCTGAGGCCCAATTCAGCTGTCTAAATAATTGGGTCCACCATATAATAAGCAGTTTATGGTTATTATTACATTTGTAATTGTAACATTATTCATATCTTGTTTAAATGACAAAAACAAACAAAAAGGAAAACTTACTTTTAAAAATATCAATAAAGCAACTGTGGGACTTCAAAAGTATTCTTTTTCTACAACAAACATAACGAATTGGGGCTAAAACCCATTAAACATAACAAATTGTAAATATAACAACTTTGGACTTTAAATATAATAAATTGGGACTTGAACCCATTAAATATAACAAATTGGGACTAGATCTGTTGAACATAATAAATTGGGACTGGAACCCATTAATCATAATAAATTGGGACTGGAACCCATTAAACATAACAAAGTGGGACTGAAACCCATTAAATGTAAAAGATTGGGGCTGAAACGTATTAAAACATGATAAAATTGGGACTGAAACCCACTATAACATAAACAAATTGGGACTGAAACCCATTAGACATAAACAATTTGGGACTGGAACCCATTGAACATAGACAAATTGGGACTAGAACCCATTTAACATAACAAATTGGGACTGAAACCCATTAAATATAAACAAATTGGGACTGAAATCCATTAAATATAAGCAATTTGGGACTGAAACCCATTATATATACAAGTTGGGACTGAAACCCATTAAACATAAAAACTTTTTTTAGCAAACAAAACAGTAACTTTAACAATTGTAAAAAACAAATTATCTGTGTGCTCTCCTGAAGGGTGTTCAGACTCTTGAGAAGCTCCATTCTGTTGTTAGTGTGAAAAAACGGAGCTGACATCTGAGCTTCATGCAGCCTTGCTCTAACAAAGTTATCATAGGCAAGGTCTTCCATTTTCTCCATATCAAGCTGCTTAACAGTCTCCGCCATATTAATAATTTGAAATATAAAAAACAGAGTTAACGTATTATAACAGAAAGAATAAAAGAAGAATTTAAAGTCATGTGTGGTTTAGTTGGAAATGAATTTTGGGAAAATTTGGAGGGGGGGTGGGGGGGGAAACTGGGGCCCACAAACAAAATAGGTTAAATTGAGCCGATAAAATGATATTATGGTATGAAACAGGGAATTGAAGTGATCGCAGTGGTGTCAAATTTATGACTGAGGGAGGAATGAAACGGAAACAGTATTGTCAGGAAAAAATTGTGCTCGGCATTCATGCCAATTGGATTGGGAGGCGGCCGTGTCGACGACGATGTGGCAGCCGTGACAGATAATCTGCCAGAAAGGTCAGTTTTTGACTCCGCTTGGTATTTAGAGGTGCTTCGTCAAAAACCTCTATCTGGCAGATATCTGTCCGTCTGCGGACAGCGTCGCCGCCACTGCGGCTCCCTAAGCTGACAAATTACTGACCTCAATGCACTATAGTTCGAATGTAGAGAGCCGGGAAATACAACCACTGTTGGGACGGCCGTCTGGCTAAACAGCAATCCCTAAACTTCTTGGCGACGTGCCAGCGGTCCCGACACTCTGCTTTCAAAACACTAACACATAATAAACAATGTACAAACGATACTGTAAAATAAAGATCTAACGAAACTGAAATGAATCTAATTAATTGAAACAAGTTACGATAAAAATTAAAACTAAGGCCCACAAACAAGATAGGTTAAATTGAGCCGATAAAATGATATGAAAATGGTATGAAACAGGGAATTGAAGTGATCGCAGTGGTGTCAAATTTATGACTGAGGGAGGCATGAAACAGAAACAGTATTGTCAGGAAAAAATTGTGCGTGGCATTCGTGCCAATTGGATTGGGAGGCAGCCGTGTCGACGACGATGTGGCAGCCGTGACAGATAATCTGCCAGAAAGGTCAGTTATAATTCAAAGTTTACTTTATTTACATTTTAGCTTTAATATAAATAGATGTGTGGATGGATGAATAGAATAAATATTATCACTTCCTGGGGTCTTAAACTTTAAACTTTGTTATTTGAATTACACTTAATTAACCTTCTGATATGTATATTTCATATAACCAGGGGCTGATATTCAGCCAATTAATTTCATTTGAAATTGCAGAAAATCAAATATTTTGTTGGAGTAAAGTTGGAGTAAAATTTGTTTTGTTGGTGTAACTGAAAGAGAAGTAGCTAAGAAGGGGTGAAAAAAGGGAAGGGAGAGAGGAAAATTTTTACTTAGAATTGTTTGTCAGAATCACATTCCCTTTCCCTGGAAAAACAAGGACAATTATGGTCATAAATAGGTCACATACAAAATGCCAAGAAAACAAATGTTAAGTCCAAACCTTGTTATTTGCTCGGCTGCTATTCAATATAAATATTAAAGTGCTGATCGAAGATACCCTAAAGTGTTCAACTCAATTAGTCCGTCTATCAACAGACATGTACACAAGATATTATAAATACTTTTATAAAATTTTCGTGATTTTTATTATGTACCTTATCCTTTTCTACCTTTCTTAATCTATTTTCTCTTTTATAAAGGTGATCAGATAATACTATTGCTTCCATCTTAATGAAAAGATCATATGTTATATAAATATGTTCTTACTATCTTCCCCACTTAGCTGTTTTAGATGGTTTACAACTCCCCCCCCCCCCCCCTTCTCATCTCCTTAACCCAAAAACTGGCAGACATAATTTCTAAAATGGTTTGTGAAATTGTATTATAAATAAAATACAAAAATACAATACAAAAAAATGGGGATAATGACTATTTGAATAAAATGGGATATTACACCAATATGTTTTAAAAATGTATTTAATGTACCTCTATACTCATCATTGAGAATGATGCTACAGTCTTTACAATAATGCCTCATATCTCAAATTATTAATTAAGTAAGTATAGGAAGGATTCTTTACTACAAGCCGAGAAAATATAAATTTTCTATTATCTTTGGAGCATAATGGATACAAGCATAAACAGACCAACTATTTAATACCTATTATTGTATATGCTTACCGGTCATGGCAATTTTCTCTAGAAATATTGAAGAAAAATACAGATGTTACTAACAAATATTTTGCTGTAATGATCCATAACTTTTACTTCCTCAATGGCAAGATTTAGAAATTTCTAATGACAAGTTTTTAAGAAAATTTTCCTCTGCTTTTATCAATTTGCTTTTGTATTTGATTCAATAAATCCCAAATTTATTTGTTAAAAAATAATAAATATATGTTTTATCAATTTAAATCAATTTAGATTTTCTTAAAAACTGATTTCAACTGATAATAATACGGTCATACGTGTTGATATTCAAATTCATTTCTGACAATTGTACAGCTTTAAAAAAATATACTAGTTTTTTTTATAAAGAAAGGTGTCTTACTTAAATAAAAGCAATGTAAAGTTTCCCTGAAAAAGAGAGTTAAATTTATACTTAAAATCCTTCTGATCAATACTTACTAAACAAGTCTTGTATGAAAATGTAGGCGGACAAATACGTTTCATCCGTGACTATCCCAAGTCGATCATCCTCAGTAATAAATTGATATGTAAAAGGATGCAAATCGAACCAGAATTATTCTAAAAGTAGTGCAATTTATCCATAAGAAGCGAAGGGCTTTTCTATACTTTTAAAATGTATATAACTAAAGTGGGATTTTACAGGGCTTTCTTCTTTAATTACAGAGAAAGGGCTCTAGATTCATATATAATCAACTATATTAATTTGTTGTTAATTATTGCTTTATTTTCATTTATCAACATCACAGTAACTAAAATCATATAATTAGTTGAAAAATTTAACTTTTGAAAAATATCTTAAACATTTTTTTTATTTTTCCCTGTTTATATGTGAGGCTTAAAATGACAGTCGTGACCTACAGTTTGCTAACTTCATACAAAAAATCTCTGGAAGAAAATTATTTTCAAAAAACAATTTATATTGCAATATCTTATTTAACTTTTAGTGATGCTGTTATATTAGAAGCGCTTAAAGATATATGATAACTATATAGGTTTCTAGTTGTAAAAAATATGTGTTTTTTCAGGTATGTGAAATGACCGCCCAACGGCAGCCAAAACTGAGAAATGAACAAACATTCTTATTTTTCTAGCCTTTTTAAGCCGTCAAGGCCGTGCAACTAAATATAAAAACAAATTAAAAGTAGGCACTTATTTATTGCAACAATGGTTGACATAACCGATCTTAGTGACCTCTGGTTCGAGGAGATGATCGGCACAGACCTGGAGGACAATCTAGATGGCGGCGGTGGATTGTTGCATCACAAAGGCAGCGGTGGGGGCCTGCATGGCGGTGGGCGACGGCGCTCATCGGCATCCACTCTCATGATGGAGGATGAAGTGTCGTACACGCACTTCACCCTCATCAGCGGGGATAGAATTTGTTTGAAAGAGGAGTTTAAGACTGATGACGGACAAGATGACAACGATAACGAGGAAAAGTTCATAAACATGATAAAATTTTTCGGATTTTTTTGTTAAAAATACGATGCTTTATTCTGGTCTGTATCGTAACATATGACATTACATTAATACAATTCTGTATATAACTACAATGTCATAAGCATATAGCATGTCCATTGTATACTTATAGTTTATAAACAATTTTTTTATTCCCTAAATCGATAAGATATACTAAAAGAAAAGCGGCATTTTAATTGATTATATGTCAGCCATATTAGAGGAAACGGTGTTTACAAGTTTTCTCACTCTTTAAAAGGCAACAAATTTCAAAAGCGTACGTCCGTCCTACCTATAGGATTCAGGGAGTAAGGGAGGGAACAATGGATCGAATATTCAATTTTTAGGAGTCTCAGACTTTGGGTACTGGCTTAAAGGGAATGTGCAAGAATTTAGCAGTTTCTGACTGACTTTGGGTACTAGCGCACAGAATGCCGCTAACTCGTTTGTTAATTTTGAATATTGCAGACAAGTATCAATAAACTTAATTTGTTATGATGTGGCTGGTTTTAACAATTTTTTTCTCTCCAGAAAATATCATTTCATAGATAAATACTTTATTGTGATATTTGTTTAATAAATGATCAAAGAATCCAATCAAATTTTGGGGTATGGGGCTATGGGTTGAATGGGTTCCAGGGAGATTTTTCTAGTTATTAATTACATAATGGTTATGTCAGTCTGATGTGCTGGTAATAAAATTTTCAAATGAATGTTTTTTTCTTGTAACTTTCTTCTTATTTTATTGTTTTCTGTATTGTATTAACTCTCCCTTTAAAATTTCCTCTATATTTGCTGGATTAATCTGGATTACAAGGTCTTTCAGCAAATACTCTTAAATTGAATTAATTGCCCATTGTCCCCTCCCTTACTCCCTGTATAGGAATGCTATGATCGCTATAATCTAGTCTTTAGCATAAGTATATTTTTGTTATACACCATTTATTCAAGCAATTTGAGACAAATCTCGAATGGTTGCAAAAATTCTAAATAAAATTATTCAAGAGCAAAGTGTTATTATGTTCGTTTGTTCGGCTGTCTGATTTGTGGAGTTTCATTTTTTTGGATATTTAAGTACTAAGTAATTAGGAGAAAATACAATTTTTACAATTAAAGGTAAATTAATGATACACAAATAGTAATTAAAAAGAAATTATTTGATATGAAATTGAGTAAAGGAAAGAGCATATGTGTCTTTAATTTTAAATTGTAATTAGGCTAGATAATGTTGAATAAAATACTCAAAAAATTAAGTATGAATTATAAAAATTAAACTATGTTGTCACATAAAAAGGAGTATGTCATCTCCTCCCTCCCATTGATGAAAAGCTCTAAAAAAAATAGAAATCCTATCCATTCAAAAAAGTCTTATATTCCAATTTCAAATAAGAATTTGCTTGGTTACCGTCATTCTGATCAAAAAAACCTAGGGACTGGGTCAAAGTAATATTCAAAGTAAATTCTATATGTACACAAATAGTATTAAAATAGGGTATCTTGGTATAAGTGTGGGTGTTGATAAGAAGAGAATTAGAACATAAGGGCACATGATGAAATTTAATTATGGTTGGCAATATATGTAAATTGAATGGATATACAATATACGTGGATATTATGACAGGGGAAAAATTGTCAATTTAGGTTGCAAACATGAACATCATTTAATGGCCAGCATTCAGTATCAGGGCTAGAGATTTGATAAAGGGGTGGATGGGGGGTGGGACGTTATTTTAGCCAGCTATAAGATTTACTTTATTAAAGTAATCTGGTATAAAATACAAGTATTAATAAATCCATTGTAATGGGTTAATTTGTTAGAATGTTTTTAAGATAGAAATTGATTGTAAATTAATATTAAAAAAAATCACACTTAAAATTTTATTAATTACTAAACCCTAAACAAACATACTATTATGTTTGTTCGGGGTTTAGTATAGGCAATTGCACTTTATTTTAAATCATTACAAAGTATACTTTTTTTTAACCAGTCTAACGAATACTAATATACAATAATCAATTCAATAGATTATTATCTTCTTTGAAATAGACTATTGTTGAACCAAAATTTTGGTCCAGTCTAATGTATCCTGTTCTGGATGAATTAAATAGAATAACTTTATCTCCTTTCTTATCCTTATTTATCTCAAGTCTCAATAGTAATAATCTTATCTATGTCTCAATCCATAATATCAACAGGAAGAGAAAAAATTCATGAAAAACAGTTTGTGCAGTTAAAACAAAGAATTAAGTTTACATATTAGTATGAAAGAAAAATATTATGTAAATTAATCAAAATTATATATTCTATCATTGCATGGTAAAAAAGAATAGTAAGACTACATTATTATTTTACTATATCTCCATATTAGTTCGTTAAAGTCTAAATATCTCACTTTAATTTTATCTTCATATTTTAGAAATAATATTTAATAAAAGTTCATTAAAGTAGTTATAATGTCAATGTCAATGTCAATATGAACACTTTTATATATGTCTTTAAAGTCAATATTTAAGTATGTCGACAATGAATAGTCATTCAACCCCCCGTGTCTTTAATGTTAAATATGTTTATCGGATTCTGTTTAATTGTATGATTATGGTCATATCATTAATAGAATATTAATATGATAAAAAATAAAACTATCTAAGTATCAAAACTTTTCTACAAATCCCCCCCCCCCCTACCCAAAAAATGGGATTGTTCATGTGAAAAAGGCCGTGACTTTATCTACATTCAAGAAAACACTTGATAGTAATATTCAGACTTTGGCCAAGTTATTCAGACCTCTATAACTATGACCCTACTTGGGTTCTTAAGAGTAAAATAACAATAAACAATAAAAAAAATACTGTTTGCACTATATTCAAATATTTTAAACATGCAAAACTTTGTCCATCTGGTATTTTTAGAAGTGTTTGCTTATTCTGCCTATTATTATTAATTTAGGTTGTGCAGAATTGATTAAACATCCCCAGCTTTAATTACATAATTATGATGGTGGGGACACTTTCTCTTAATACATACAATGTTATGCTCCCAATTATAGACCACGCGCACAGCGCCGGGACAGGTACATGGTATCTGAAAACACGATCCCTTTACAAAAAATGTAGGCTTTCTATCGATGTGCAATTGACTTATGTTTACATAATATTTACACATTTTTATTGCATGGAAATTTTTAATTATTTTCTTTATGATGAGAATTATGACATTGGATAGTAATTTTAAATATGTAAGAATTGTCTAATCTATATGAAATTTTTGTAAATATATCAGAACGATTAATTATCAGTCTTTTATCATATCTAAACTTAGATTTTTATATGAGAATCTTTTATGTTCATTGATAATTTGTTTATTTGTAAAATTCGCTTTTATCAATGTTTTCATCCTTATTGTTAATTGTTTAATTTAAATATTTACTGATTTCAATTTTGGGATAAATATTACCATGTTTATTTAGAACCTACAACACTCACGCACATAAACACACACATACACACAATCAAAACCTTCTTATGACAAGGCATATTACAACTCACCACACATGGGACTAAATAAAAACAAGGACGAACAAGTCCACGTAAAAAGGCTACAATAAAGTTTATCAGAAAAATATTTATCTAAAGCTAATTATGCCTATGGTTGATTAAGCAACATATCTGGAGATTAAAGAACATGTAAATAAAATAAACAAAATTAGTTTTGTGTCGGTATTGTAAATACATTGGTATATTACTGTACTCAATATTAAAATATTATTATCATTTTGCTGAATAGAAAATACGTAAATTAATAAAAATAAATTGATAAAGATAAAATTTTGAAAATATAATTTAATTTTCTAAAATATAGCAAAATATCGAATCCCCCCACCCTTTTTTATGCTGTAAGCTTTCTAATTGGTTTTTGGTGTTTTTTTTAAAATACTGTACTATATCAGTGATCCATATAACAAATGATATCAATTATTTGAATTTTGTAAATATTAATATCGACAATTAAATGGTACAATGAATTTTACGCTTAGCAATTATTATGTTGAAATATATACTGTGACATTTTTATGAGGGGTTCAATAATAGTCACTATTGTCTTCTTAAATCACTTGAAAGTTAGGTTTTTTTTAAATTTAAGCACCATTACAGGGTAATTCATTAATTAAATGACAGGTAGACTAATTTAATAGAATTATGAGTACCTTTATTACTAATTTATACAAATGATTTGATTCCAGCTATTGCTATTACTACTTTTTGTAATAGCATTAAAAAAAAAACATAAAATGAACTAAAATCTCGAACAGGATGTGTGTAGTAGTCAAGACATGGACCTGAACTCCGTGCTCCAGGCTGGTGTGGTTGAACGCGTGGCGGCTCCAGTCTCCAGTTCCGACACAGTGTCCAGCACCTGCGGACTGGATGACCTGGATTTTGATTCCCCCTGGGAGCTAATGTCAATAGAGCCTATACTACAGAAGCCAAAAGTTATAAGTCTGTCCTCTATACAACCCCAGCAATCGATCGATCATGAATTAACGACATCTGCCGTGCATGCAGTTCCCGCAACTTCTCTGGTAACAACAACTTTTGCACCAATTGGAGTTCATCAACTGTCAACAGCTCCTAAAATAGGACTTGTAAAAACTGTAGGTACAGCTGTAACAGTGAAGCCAAGGGCCACAATCCTTGCCAGTCAGCTGCCGCAGCCAATATTGGCCAGCAGACTGGTAGATTCAACCAAGCAACTAACTTCAACTCTAACACGGCCGCAGCTCAGCACTGTGGTCATATCCGCCGGTGAAATAGTGAACAGTGATGCAAATACAACAAACAATAATATTAAGACAAGCATTAATAATAATTCTTTATTAAGAACGGCGCTGATTGGCAATAAGCCAATGGCATCATCAGCGTCGTCTTATTCAGTGTCAACCAGCAGTACAGCCGTGTCAGCAGTCATGGCTACGTCATCAGTTTCCCCCTTACTCACTTCGTCAACAAATTCATTATCATCAATATCAGTAACTCCAACTATAACATCATCAACAAATCAGCAGATAGTAGCCACTCAACTAAGCAAGAGCAGTGGCTTGCGCAAAGCAGTATTAACTATGGTCGGTGGTGGTAATGTAGGTAAGATTCGTCCTTTTATCTTTGAACTACATTCTTTAATTGTCTTGTACCCAGCCTCCTTGGGTTAAAAACAAGGGACAATTAAGTCCAATAGTAGCAAACCTTCGTGAAAATAATAAGCAAAACCATTTTTGCAAACATAAGATGAAGTTTTAACCCACCTCAAATTTTTACCTATTAGGTAAGATTCACATAGATGGGGTAAATCATTTTCTACCTTTCCCTTTAAACATTTTTTTTGGGAAACACACAGCCACATTTTGGTGAATTTAATCTCAAAATTTTAGATAACATGATTTGTAAAAAGTAGTAGCTTTGAAATATTAGATAAATAGAATTTAGGACCCAAATACTTATATAGTAGATTTATACAAAAAGATTCAGGGTAATTATCTTGGTTCTGGTTGATTTACCAATAAACAATACCCATCCCTAATAAGCTAGCTTAAAACCATTTATATTGTTTGTATTTAAGGTGAGAGCAAGGCAGAAGACATATATTTGTTGTCTCTGGAGGGAAGGGACGCAATTGCTCACTTGAAGAACGGGTCCAGTGGTGCTAGTCAACTATTTCCCAACACAAAGGTCACCAATGACCCCGAAATTGTCACCTCAGCGCCTATATCATCCTCAAATTCAACAGGAACATCATTGATGACAGTAGCTTCATCCCAAGCGACTACAGGAGCTCATCAAGGCACCAGCAGTCTTATTTCTATTGAGGTGGATGTTGATGGTAACCTAGTACTGCACAAGTCGAACCTAGTCAACCAGAACCATATTGTCACAACAAGTCTTGCCAATACAATAAACGCGGCCAATGTTACAACTATTAAAACCATGGATGATGCAATTAACATGGATACAAGCGCAGGCACAAGTATACTAAACGTTACTTCGCCCCCAAGCAGTCATATGTCAAAGGTTAAAAAGTATCATCGGCGGCCAAGAGAAGCTGGCAGCCTGGTTGAAGCGGTTAGTACGAATACTCTGGTGGCTCCGGTGACAACTAACAGTGTAGCATTAACAGCTGCTTCTCCTGTCAGCGAGCGGAATATTAAAAAAGAGTCGCGGCATTTGCACTACTGCCCTGTTTGCAATAAAGGGTTTAAGGTATAAATTTAAAATTGATCATGATAAAAATGTTAAGAAGTATTTTTTTAATCTTATCAAAAACAAGCTTTATTTTATTATAAAAGTTTTATTTTAAAATAATTTATAATCTAACTTTTTTTTAGGATAAATATTCCGTAAATGTGCATGTACGAACACACACTGGCGAAAAACCATTCTCGTGTCAGGTAAAACAATTCCTAACCACATATTTTTGGCAATATTTAATCTTTATTTTCAGTATAGGAATAATATTTCCTAAAATTATTCTTTTAAAAATGCCCATTTGATTGAAGTATTTTTAAAGACGCGATACAGTATGGCATCCTGTTATAATTATACTAAAGTCAACCTGCAATATACTTATCATTAATTCATCCAAAAATGTTTTTTTAGGTTTGCTCCAAGAAATTTCGACAAAAAGCCCATCTTGCAAAACACCAGCAGACACACACAGCAAAGGCGGGTGGTGGCACATCAGCCACCGACAAATCCGCAACAACAAGTATTGGCAGTCCTTTATCCAGCAGCGGTCAGCCACTGTCTGTTGGCAGCCCCTTGGGTCAAGTTGACAGCCCCTTATCCACCTCGGGCCATACTATTCTACAATTAGGGGGTTCGTCACCCCAAGATATGGAAACTTTCACATCAGATATTCTTCAGAATATGTAAAAAGTTATAGAAAATAAATTTATTTGTGAAAATGTCCCTAAGTATGTGATTTAAGTCTTTTAAAATGTATTCAATTACTGAAAGTACTAATGTTAAAGTTAGGATATGACCAAAGCAAAAATTTAAAACCCCCAAAAATACACTCATTTTGTTAAGTTTTATATTATTTTAACTTTGTTAGAACAATTTTATCTATCTATTTTTCACTGTTATTATTTTGTTTACTTATTTATAAATTTTATTAGCATTAAATTTGTTTATGTTTAGAAGGATATATCGAACCTTTATTTCATATTTTTGTTAACATCTTTCTGAGAAATAGATAGTAATAAAAAAATTGTAGTAAGACCTATATTAGACTAGAAAGTATTAGCTAGCTACAAATATTTGTTTCTATCTTGTTCTACAACATTTCCTTGTTGTTGTATGCAGTATGTATGTATGTGCTCCGGTATCATTTTTTCATGCACATTTGATAATTTGTGATAGTCATATTCAGTATCGTGCAAAGATATTTGCCAGGTGGGTGTAAGTCTTGAGTCTCAGAAATAGGTAAGACACTCCTCGCCAACTTATATTCCGCACGCCTCTGGTCATATTATAATTACTGTATCCATATATATATATATATGTTGAAAAGTGGGTCAAGTAGGAAATACGAAGGAAGGTTTTTCGTCAACTTTAAGGGCCGAGATAACGACCAAAGTATCTGTAAAGCCTATGTTTGCATATTATTAGATCTAGATTAACCAAGTCTATAAATGATCGATCTTAATTTGCATGTGCTGCGAGCTCTATATTCTTAACTGGAAACTTAGCTGTTCCAGACTATGCTTGTTTAGGATTTGTTATGGGCTGCTGCCAAATTTACAACTATCAGATATATATCTGGATGCTTTTATGTCAAAGTTTATAAACCCCTACCAAAAATAATTTCGTACTTACTACCTAAAATAAATGCATCTAGCACTGTCCTTAAAGTTTTTGTCAAGTGGCATATGAAAAAATATGTGCCTCTGTTGTATGCCAAATTTACAACTTCTTCGTCTAAATAAAATTCCATCAATTATCAATTAATAATTGGTTACAAGCAGCCTATTAATATATGACAATAAGACCTTCCTTCAAATTTCGACTAGATACAGAAAGTGTTCTTTTATTTTGAAACATAACAAAACACAAACTATTTTGAATATTCCTTAATTTGAATGATAAAAAAATTCTTTATTAAATTTACTTTTGGACACTTACTTATATTTCTCTATATATTAACTTTAAATTCTCTGTTTTCTATTTTGCTCTAAATTTTTTTTAATTTAAAAAAATATGTTTGAAAAGATTTTTATATTAAATCTTTCACCTTGCCTCAGTATCTTTAAATAATAATTTGCTCAAAACATGTTAGTATAAATTTAGTTTTAATTCCTTTTTATATATGCAGATTTTATTACTAAATATAAATAAAATGATTTTTATGAAAATTCAGTGCTAGTCAATAAAACAAGTCAATAGATTCCGAGACAGGAGGGATAGCATTCTGGAAAACATCTGCTGCAATAAAACATTAAATGTAAACAAGTAAAATGTCCTTTAATTAATAGTAAAGTGCTAAACACATAAGACTTCATTATCATTCAGTTTTTTCAGAATGCTTTTCCCTCGTCCTTAATAGAACTGCTTAGAAATATAATTATACTGTTATTTCATTAATTATTAAAACTGCCATATACATTTATTTCAGTTTTAAGATTTTCAAAACTTGCCATAATAGAACACGGAAAATTAAAAGAGCTAGGTTTTACAGTGTGCGCCAATAACTCCGAAAATTCTTAGAAAGAAAAAGTACCTCATTCCAATTATATTCTTAGGTCATGTTTATTTATTATAATATTATTTGTAATCAGAAAAATAATATTGTCGGGTACTTATTTCTTTCCTCAGTTTTTTCACATTTTTATTAGGTACGCATTTTAATTTTTTACTTTTGTATGTGAAAGATATTTAATAAAAAGTAGATTTATGTAGAGATATTTAGATAAATTTTGTCAGTAGTAAATTGTATCATATAAATCTGTCTTTATGTTTTATGCATATTATTTAAGTTAAATAGAATATAGAATTAAAAATTACACAGTATTGTTTCTATCCTTAAGGTTTTGTACAGCTAAAATTAACTTAAAATTTTTATATAAAGGCAAATTCTTCAATATAAAACATAAAGAGCATGCAATAGGGAGGTCTATCTCCTCCTCTGGCAAATTAGGGTGGGTGATACACCCTCCTATATGTCAACCTCTTAGGCAAGGGTCTACATCACTTTAAAATAGTCAAGGGGTTTTCAAAATTTAAAGGTCAGCCCTCCCCCCCTTAAATTTAAAGAAATGTGGAAAAATGTGTTTTTTAAACAGATGACACTTGTTTGCCTTTTGAGTTTGTTGATTATGTAAGGGGGGCGGTCACCTAGGAAAGATGTATCCAATATCCACCCCACTAAAAATAAAAACAACCATCATGTTGTGTCTGTATTACATCTCCCTTGATTTTAACTAAAGACTGTGCACGCCACTAAATGCAGAAGGGTCAAGCAAACTAGCAGGTTGTTTCATCGGATAAAAAAGTATAAAAATTACTTTATAATTTGTGTCTTTGAGACTATGACAAAACATTTGACTTTTTTTGTCCTTCTTAAATGTTGCAATAAGATAATAAAGATGTGAATCATAAGTGTGCTGAAGGGGGTGGATACATAGATCTACACCTCCAAAAATAGCCAAGGGAATCCCCCCTGGCAAAACCTTGTTCTTGCCACTGATGAAAATAGGTTCCGAGCCAAACGTAGGAGTGGACAAACGCAGGAGTCCCAAACGTCGGAGTGGGACAAACGCAGGCGTCCCAAACGTCGGAGTGGACAAGCGCAGGATTTTTAGGACAAACGTCGGAGTGGACAAACACAGGAGTCCCAACAATTTTTTTCAATTTTGAATTTTTTTTTCTTAGTTAGGTTAGGTTATAGGCCAGGGGGCCAAGCGCTGTGGCCATAGTCATTATTTTGTAGACAGGGCAGAGTTTTGGATCCGGATCATTGGACTCAAAATGCGGAAAAAATGGAAAAATCTACCTAAATTTATATAAAATTTCAGACATTGTCTTGATGAGAGCCAATCTTTAAGGTTTAGGTTCAGACTTGAAAATTATAAGTATTTTTGACTTCGAATTAAAGAATAAATATTTTTGAAAAATTTGGTGATTTTATTTTTATTGTCAAGGATCCGGATCCGCACTGACCAAATTTGGAGGATCCGGATCCGCAAAAAATCAATGCGGATCCGAAACACTGAGACAGGGGTATCAAAAAATTCAAAATTGTCATATTATTAAAATGAGGACACTCCTAGGTTTTACTTAAGCAATGTCCACTCCGTCGTTTGGTACTCCTGCGTTTGTCCACCCCGACGTTTGGGACTCCTACGTTTGGGGTAGGACCACGAAAATATACTGCCTAGATTGTCGGTTAAAAGCCCAGTCCTGTGTAGCAAGAAAGAATTATAAATAAAATTACAATATTTGGAAAAAATATTATTTTTATCTAAATCAGGGATAAGGGATAGGAAACCTGGCCATTAATTAGGTCCCGGCCTAGATTCTAAAGGGATATTGCAACTATTACAAATTCCTATCAAACTGGCGGACGCTCCCAAGTAGCTATCGCTCTAAACCAATAAGAATCGGCCTGTTTTGTATCAACCAATCACCAATTGGCGGAAATTTTAGAAGCAGACAATTCTAGAAAAAATAATGATTTGTCTGCTACGAAAAAATAAATATAAATGGTGTTAGATCACATTAGTTTAATTATTAAATCTGCTTAGAGTTAAACATTAAAAAAGGGCCATATAGAAAAAAAAATAACGGGATTATTTTTTTTGGAAAGAAGGTAGCTACGAATTTTCATTTGGTAGTTTATAAATTAGATGTTGTATTTTGAATTTTAAAAATTTAATACGGAATTGATACAACACCTTAACCCTAATATTTGTACAATACAACACAGTACAGATATATCATTAAATTATAGTATCCAAAGAACTTGATAGAATGTTACCCAAGTGCATATTTATTTATTTTGAATTTTAATTAGCAATGAAATTTTCAATTAAAATTTTTACTTATTAATAAAAATGCAAATAATACAAACTAAAATCTGTCTGAGGGAAACCCAACGATAGCTTTCTGACAGTTCAAATTACCAAAGTAAAAGATAAAAAAAATTTGGGAGAGAAAAAACTTATAAGTCTTTTATTAGAAGTAACTTTTATACCATAAGATTAAACTATTTTTTACCATCATTACAAGGATTTTTTTCAATCCTTTAACAGTATCTAAATAAGTAAATCTGTGTATTTTTATCATATTCCTTCCCATTCTGTAAAATGGATGGCTACACCTATGAAAGCGAATATCAATACAACAAAATATTGATTGAAATATAAAATTTAAAACAGCTTAAATACAGGATATTTAACCTCCAACGTTTTCATGATAATACGATTTTTTATTAATAACTAAAGGGGGGGGGGGGCGTAATGACATAAGCTCTTAAACCGTGAGCAAAATGGTCTAAATATTGAGCTAGACCCTTCAAACTTGGAATGTAAGCCTAGTCCTATAGGTATTACATCTAAATGGCAAAAAAATCCCAAAATTTTTATTTTTAGGTGAGGTTAGGTAAGAAAAACCCTGCGGAAATGGGGTTTTTAGGCTTTTTTGGTCTATTTTGATGTGGAAACTTGCCTTAAATTGTTTTTTTCTTAGGGTTTTAACTTAAATACACTGTATCTATTCATATGGACATTATTTAAGATGATTCAGCAAGTCGGGGACCGACCCCAGGGGGCTAGGTGGGTGGCCCGCAGGGGTTAAGTTCATTTTTCCCAATATATTTGTTGTGATACATCAAATTATAGGTTTTTTAGGTCAAGGAACTCAAATTCAGAGCTAAAATAAGCATTAGACTAATCTGAAGCTAGCCCCAGCGGGCTAGGTTGGTGGCCCGCAGGGTTTAAGTGCATTTTTTCTAATATATATCTTGTTATATATCAAACTATAGGTTTTTTAGGTCAAGAAACTCAAATTCTGAGCGAAAATTAGCATTAGACTGACCTGAAGCTAACCCCCCCGGGCTAGGTTGGTTTTCTGCAGGGCTTAAGAGCATTTACCTAACCTAACCTAGAAACTTACTTATATTTTCACAGGTTTTTTTCTTGAATAAACTGTGTCTATTAATGAAGACTTTATTTAAGATGATCCAGCAAGTCAGGGACCGACCCCAGCGGGCTAGGTGGGTGGCCCGCAGGGGTTAAGTGCATTTTACCTAAGCTAACCTAGAAACTTCCATTTATTATTTTTTTTTAGGTTTTTTTCTAGAATAAACTGTCCATTCATGAAGACCTTATTTCAGATGATTCAGCAAGTCAAAGACCGACCCCAGCGGGCTAGGTGGGTGGCCTGCAGGGGTTAAGTGCATTTTCCCCAATATATATGTTGTGATAAATCCAATTATATGTTTTTTAGGTCAAAGAACTCAAATTCAGAGCTGAAATAAGCATTAGACTAATCTGAAGCTAACCCCAGCGGGCTAGATAGGTGGCCCACAGGGCTTAAGTGCATTTTACCTAACCTAACCTAGAAACTTATATTTAATATTTTTTTTTATAGGTTTTTTTTCAAATAAACTGTCCATTAATGGGGACCTTATTTCAGATGATCCAGCAAGTCGAAGACCGACCCCAGCGGGCTAGGTGGGTGTCCCTCAGGGGTTAAATGCATTTTTTCTAAATTATGTATACAAAGCATACATCCAACTATAGGTTTTTAAGGTCAAGAAACTCAAATTTACAGCTAATAAAAGCATCAGACTAATCTGAAGCTAGCCTCAGCGGGCTAGGTGGGTTGCCTGCAAGTCTTAAGTGCATTTTACCTAACCTAACCTAGAACCTTACTTGTTTTTTTATGGTTTTTTTCTGGAATAAACTGTGTCTATTTATTATAACATTATTTAAGATTTAAGACCCCAGCAGGCTAGGTGCGTGGCCCGCAGGGGTTAAGTGCATTTTTAGTTGTAATACATAAAATTATAGGTTTTTTAGGTCCAGAAATTCAAAGGGATAGTTTCACGAAATGCATTTGAACTTAATTTA
The DNA here is from genome assembly GCF_053477335.1 of Acartia tonsa. Classification (NCBI taxonomy): domain Eukaryota; kingdom Metazoa; phylum Arthropoda; class Copepoda; order Calanoida; family Acartiidae; genus Acartia; species Acartia tonsa. Next base: position 33,051,434 of record NC_137261.1, read on the forward strand.
GTGAACTGCATATTTTTTTCTGGTTAATTGGTTAGACTACATTTATATGGCATATATTTGAAAGAATTTTAATTTTGATAGTACAATGTTAGCGGTGGAAGAATTTAATATGCTAATAGGATACAATTTTTTAATTTAATGTATACCACATACCACGAAAAAAACTAGCATCAGATTACTATTGTGTTTTTTAGCTCCAAATTGACTTTAAAAACCTATAGTTTGATGTATAACAACACATAATTTGGAAAATTTACCCCTGCAGGCCACCCACCTAATCCGCGGGGGTTAGCCTTAGGTTAATGCTTAAAATAGCTCTGAATTTGAGTTTCTTGACATAAAAAAACCTATAATTTGATGTATGACAACACATACTTCAGAAAAAATGCACTACACCCCTATGGGCCACCCACCTAGCCCGCTGGGGTCGGTCCCCAACTTGCTGGATTATCTAAAATAATGTCCTCATTAATAGACACAGTTTATTCAAGGTAAAAAACCAAAAAGAATAAGTAAGTTTCTAGGTTAGGTTAGGTAAAATGCACATAAGCCCTGTGGAAAATCTACCTAGCCCGCAGGGGTTAGCTTCAGGTAAGTCTTATGCCAATTTTAGCTCTGAATTTGAGTTTCTTGACCTTAAAAACCTTTATTTTGATATATAACAAGATCTATATTGGAAATAATGCATTTAACCCCTGCGGGCCACCAACATAGCCCGCTGGGGCTAGTTTCAGATTAGTCTTATGCTAATTCTAGCTCTGAATTTGAGTTAACTGACCTAAAAAACTTAAAATTTGATGTATCGCAACATATATATTGGGGAAAATGCACTTAACCCCTGCGGGCCACCCACCTAGCCCGCTGGGGTCAGTCCCCGACTTGCTGGATCATCTTAAATAAAGTCCTCATTAATAGACACAGTTTATTCAAGAAAAAAACCTGTGAGAATATAAGTAAGTTTCTAGGTTAGGTTAGGTAAATGCTCTTAAGCCCTGCAGAAAACCAACCTAGCCCGGGGGGGTCAGCTTCAGGTCAGTCTAATGCTAATTTTCGCTCAGAATTTGAGTTTCTTGACCTAAAAAACCTATAGTTTGATATATAACAAGATATATATTAGAAAAAATGCACTTAAACCCTGCGGGCCACCAACCTAGCCCGCTGGGGCTAGCTTCAGATTAGTCTAATGCTTATTTTAGCTCTGAATTTGAGTTCCTTGACCTAAAAAACCTATAATTAGATGTATCACAACAAATATATTGGGAAAAATGAACTTAACCCCTGCGGGCCACCCACCTAGCCCCCTGGGGTCGGTCCCCGACTTGCTGAATCATCTTAAATAATGTCCATATGAATAGATACAGTGTATTTAAGTTAAAACCCTAAGAAAAAACAATTTAAGGCAAGTTTCCACATCAAAGTAGACCAAAAAAAGCCTAAAAACCCCATTTCCGCAGGGTTTTTCTTACCTAACCTAACCTAAAAATAAAAAATTTTGGATTTTTTTGCCATTTAGATGTAATACCTTTAGGACTAAGCTTATATACCAAGTTTGAAGGGTCTAGCTCAATATTTAGACCATTTTGCTCACGGTTTAAGAGCTTATGTCATTACGCCCCCCCCCTTATATCAAAATTCAATCATATTTGATCGAGACATAAGGACTTTCTGGTAAATATGATTAATAAGATATTAAGCATTCTAGATTACAAAGTTTAAAATTTATAAGACAATTTTAACCAATAAGAATCGCTAGGACAGTTCTAACTTACTTTAAAAACATGAGTGCTGTCCCAAATTTGATAATACTGTAATTAATTAATTAAATATTTATTGTAAAAAACAACCTGTGAAAACAATAACAATTTTAATAAATATTTTAAAAATCACACAAAACAATATTGAATTAAAACTTAAACAATTAACAAGGTAAAAAAGATATTAAAATGTAGCGTTTGCACGTACTAAAAACTTCCAAGATGGGATTTATTAATTGAATTAAAACTATATTTTCATGGCCATGAATGAAATTTATAAAGCCATGATTGGTATGTTGCCCCTGATTACCAATTGTATCAACATGATAAGAATAATATACATTGTTATCAAATTCTTAATTGCACTGATTTAGATAATAACGAAGAAACTAATTTAATATTATTTGGTGTAACGAACGCGTAACGAACGTAAGGACAAACGAACAGACAAACTTTTTGTGGACCAACATTTTAGATTTCTCAACGGCCATAAATGAAGAGAATTTTTTTTCATTGGCGGAGGAAGTGAAAACTAGATGCCTTTTTTTTACAAAAAGGCATAAAAAATATTAAATTTCAAATTTTTCCTTATAGTTTTCAAAGAACATAATCTAATCTTATAATTACGGAAATTATTTGAGTCATTTTCCTTATAAAAATTCTTTAGTATTTGTAAAAAAATTTCAAACACATGCATTTAAATTAAATCAAAAATATTAAAATAGAGGAAAACTTTGGAATGTTGAAAATTTTAAAAACTTAAAATCACAAAAAGTCACATTTTTGTTGTTGAAAAAACATGACAAAAAGATTTAGGTTTCATTTAAGATTTAGTCTATTGAGTGTATTTTTGAAAACTTAGAAAACAATATATATTAAATGGGAGAGAATTCATATGTCAAGAAAATAAAAATTAAATCAGTTCACCAAGAATAATCAGAAACTATTTTTGCATAATATGTATATTTTTGAAAAAAATAAAATTATTTTGAAGGAAATGTTATTTTGGATAAGGACATGTTTTTTTATTAAAATTTATTTTTCTTGATAATTTTACTACTTATCTCAGTTTCCCTACATAAAAATACTTAATAAGTGTCTTTCCTTATAAACTACTAATATCTGGCAGTGTTGTGGAGCCGGAGCCGTTATTTTCAGAGCGGCTTCGGCTCCGGGAAAAGCTAAAGTATATCCGTAAAAAAAGATTTTTTATACCTTGATAAACTTAGGCACCACCAAAATAGTCATCATGCTGTTTTGATCTCCAAAAATCATGATTTTAAAGTCTTAATATTTTTTAAACTACCTGGTTAAAAATATTAATTCTTTCAAATATATATCCTTTAGTTGTAGTTTAAACTATTGAACAGAAAAACATATTTAAATGTACTTCGTGCAACTACGCCTTTTATAATTTGGAAACCCTTTTAAGTGTTTCAAGTCCATTTTTCTCAAAAATTGAATTGGAAAAAAAATTTGTTGTTGATTTTTTCTTGATAAATATAAAAAAAATGAATAAAACTGATATGGCAAACAAAAAAATATTAAAACAAAAAATGCTTGTTGTATATTTAAAATATCACACAAAGTTTTATATCACTATTCACTATTAGGAAGTTAATATTTAAATTTAGAAAATCTACTTTACATTGGTTTTATTGCATAAAATAATAATATTATTTAGATATAAATAATGAATAAAATAAGTTATATACAGGTTATACACTGGTATACCTGTCTGTATAGGTCTAAATATAATAGATACAATTTTTAATAAAAAGAATTGACCTACAGTTATCAGGCATTATAAAACTTAAATAAATTGTGCATTTAACTTTTTATATAAATAAAACTATAAGAATATAATACATAGGAAAATTTTTAAGTTTGTGTGTTTATTTTTATCTAGTTTTTTTTGGTAAACAACAATGGAATTGTACAACTTATGTGAATACTCTGTAGGTTGTAGATTCTTTAATTGTATATTTCTCGGATTTTATCAGGATAGGTTACACAATCACATATTTAGCTAGCATGTGGACTTTATGTATATTGTATAAGGCCTGATTTTAAGAATTTATTAGGAAGTTCCACGAAATGCATTTAAATTCTTTGATCCAGGTAATTTTTTCTGTTATAATATGTGCAGTGCATGGAAAGGGAGTCTTTTTATATTATTGAGTTTTCATTACAATTTACAAATCACACCACTTTACTCTTTTTTTAACGGTTAACACAACAATAAGAAATAAATTCAAGGGGGTTATATTCATATGAATATCTATTTTATGCTATGTGGTTTTTGAAAAATTAAGCCTTGTACTATTATTATATTTTTAATCTTTGTCTCATATTTACAAAATAGCTAATTTAGTCATTCCAGAAAAATAGGTATAGTTTGCCGTATCTTATATCCTTAAAAAACCACGTGGCAATATGAAGTTTTCTTTAGTATGTAAATAAATTACCTATGTTTAATGCACTGCATGGAACTTTAAACTTTTTATATTACAAGGGTTTGAATTAGAATAATTTTGTTATCTAAATTCTCTGTGGAAGCTTTGAATTCGCTTGTTTGGGTTGATATCCATACAAAAATATGGAAGAAATTACCATAGCAGCACCAACCACAAATTGAAAGCTAAGACTGAAGTCAAATATAAATATGGAGGCAACACAGGTGATTATGATGGCTAGGGAGCAGGCAAAACCCTGAAATACCAGAAAGCATTGAAAATGATAAAAATACAAACTGGTTTAGTTCTTAGGTATATATAAATCTTCCCTTATAACAACTTTTTTCAATTTTATTTCTATATCGACATACTATCATGCATCTAAACGGCCAAAATACATCAAAACACCCACTAAAGCTCGCCCAAAGTATTTTTTTTCCAGTGATGTTCTGCTATTTGTCCAAATTCTTGTCTTTTTATACTAACCTTGAGAATATTATCAGCATATTTGACAACAACAGCTACTAGAAGTCCACCCAAAGCATTTTGAAGAACAGTAAACCACACAAAACTGTCATATCCGTGAAAAAAGCCGTGTTCACTGATCTTACCGCCGTCCTAAAATATAAAAGTTTAAACATCAATGCAAAATATTTCAAAATTAAATTAGATCTTCAGTTTACGTCATTTTAAACATAAAAACTAAAAAGAAACATTTTGTGCAAAGTAGTAATAAATATGTGATGTGCAAAGTTTATTGTTTTTTTTTTGTATTATTGCTTAATACTATGCGTAAATTGTTATCATAAAAAGATAATATATTTATTGTAAAAAAATGTTGTTATTAGACTAAAGAGTTTTTCTTATTTTTTCTTTCTTTATATTTTCATTGTATATAAGAAGTTAATAGTAACAATATTTAAGAATCAATAATATATTTTTGTTTCTTTACAATTGTAAAAGTTTTTTTTATTCTTATCCCCTTCAACCACTTAACGGATTGTCATGAGTGACTCATCAGTTCCTCCCAAAAAATTGGTTATTTAACATCCAATTTCAGAAAAGCTATATATTGAGATTGATAAGTTTCCTAACTCAAAATACCAAATGATTACATAAACGCAAAATAAAAATATCCATTTAGCAACTACAGTATCAGAGTTGCCAAATATAAAGGCAAAAATCAATTTATTAATATAGTTGCTTTTTTGATGAAAAAACATGCATTTATATGAAATCATATTCATCTTATTTAGGGGGAAATTATGGCACATCCAAAGTTAAACAAACTTTAGCCAAGGATAAATATTGTCTATAAACTTTTACCCTTTCAATATCATATTATTCTTTGTATGTAATATTTTTGCATCGAATCTAGCATACGAATAATGTATGTTCTTCCACCATAGACAATAAAAAATCTAGCCTCGTGTAAGAAAATCAACAGCCATTTGTTGTACTATGCTTAATCTAAATTATTCTTAGCTTTTTTTAGATGCGCTAAATATGTAAACACAATTGTTCTTGTTCTTTAAGCATTTTTTTTATGATATATTGAAGAGAATATATTTTCATATTGCAACTTATTGTTTAGAGGTGCAGCTACTAAAAGTGATAGAACATTAAGTGCATGTAACTACTTAAAATACTGAGAATAATGACCATTCATTTAGTCCAAGAGTAAGTTTCCTGTATCCATTTTTGACAACTATATGGTAAAAAATCTAAATTCTTTCCTTTGTATAATTGATAAATGCAGGTGTTTCAATATCATGGAATAGAAAATACTAATTCTCCTAGCATATATTTAATCGAATTTTGTGCAGCTAAACATTTTAAGGGAGATATTTTAACATACTTAAAAAAATTCAAATCATCATTATGAAGCATTAATGTAAAGCAGAGTCTAATCGGTCATGCAAATGTAAAGTTATTTTTCTTCAAAAAAACAGACAGCAAGACTAAAAAACCTAGTACTTGGCATCAAAAATGTCCTTTCGGAATGACTTATAATTTTATCAAAAGTAATGCAAAAATGGATAAAAACATTCTACCCCTGTATTTTTTCATTTAAAAATAAAAGAAAAGTTACCTTAAGAAAAGTGGTACAGAATCCCAAGGGAATAGACAACAGGGCCAATTGGACATTTCTCATCCAAACTGAGACATCTGAACCTGAAGTAGATGTATAGACAGCTAGATTAATTTACCTTAAGAAATATGTTATAAAAAGTTTCATAGAACTTTTCTACATTATGATGAAGTACAAAATACGAAAAAGGCACAATCAACAGTACAAAAACCATATTGTATACAATACAAATATTATGTCTAAAATAGTATTCAAACGTGATAGTGTAAAATATTTTGCTGCGATTAATAAAAAAAATAGAAGTATTTCAAAAATATTAAGGTACCTACCTACCATTATTTTTGAAATATGGGCAAATGAATGCTTTACACCGCAATCATAGGGCTTAAGGCTGACAACCCTATCCCATATCCAAAAAAAGCCACATTGTTACAGAAACACTGACAAATTGTAAGTGGCCTATGCTACCCCTGTAGAGTGAAAAGTGCTTGTTACTGTTTTACTACCTACCATTAATATTCAACGAAAAGAAAATTTTAGACCAAATATTCTTTCTTTAGGTGGAAGTAAAATCATTAAAAGGTAGACAAGATTATTAAAGATATCATGTAACTAAAGTATATGTTTCGATATCCATTGAAGTTAATAACTCCATACAACAGGTATCAAGGATGATCAATTGAGATTATTGCCTATCAAAACATGAACCCTCGACCCCCCTCTCCTAAATATTGTATGTAACTATTTTTTTCACTCTGTATAATATCGGTACACCGACAAACGTCCTACCGCGACAAACGTCCTAATGCGACAAACCTCTTAAACGACAAACCTCCTAAACGACAAACGTCCTAATGCGACATCTCTTTAGAAAACGTCCTAAACATTTTCAAAAAATATGAAATAAAAAAAGATATCATGTAACTAAAGTATATGTTTCAATATCCATTGAAGTTAATAACTCCATACAACAGATATAAAGGATGATCAATTGAGATTATTACAGATCAAAACATCAACCCTCGACCCCCCTCCCCCCAAATATTGTATGCAACTATTTTTTTTCACTCTGTAGGTATAATATCCGATTACCTATAATAAAGGGAGAGGTCATTTTCTAGTAAATCCCGTAAAGGTGTGTGTTATAAGGCCTAAAAATAGTAGTAGAACGATAAGGTGCTCTAGATATATGTATTCCCTATTGAATAGAACAATAGGGAAATTTTTTTTTTTTTTTGATAACCGTACCTGGATTATCTAAAAAAAATACGAAATTTCTATCAAACGCTTTGTTTGGCTCAAACTGACAAAAATTTAAAAAAAATATAATTATAATAATAATGTTTTCTATAGGTACAAGGTAAAGGTTAAGAACAATCTATACCATTAAACAAAGGAAGAAGTCATTCTTTACAGGTTGATTTATTATAATTATATTTTTTTTTTATTTGTGTCAGTTTGAGCCAAACAAAGCATTTGATAGAAATTTAAGATATTCCAGGTACGGTTATCAAAAAAAAAAAAAAAAATTTCTTCCCTATTGTTCTATTCAATAGGAAATACAAATATATAGAGCACCTTATCGTTCTACTACTATTTTTAGGCCTTATAACACACACCTTTACGGGATTTACTAGAAAATGACCTCTCCCTTGATAAAAATTATAACAAATAACGATAAAGCAAAAAATAAAATACTACCAAAGAACAAGTTAGTCGAAGTGTCGGTTACCTTTCAATATTTTTTCAAAATAAACCCCAGCAAAACCAGAAAGACAGCAAGCAGTTAGGGCCGCAGAGAAACCAACAAACTTACTCTGCTCCTCACTACCTAAAAACAATTTAATTTTCTCATATAAAGGTTTAAATCAACAAGAACAATTCAATCGTGAGGCACAGCAACAAAAAGTTAGAAATTTGGGATGAAAAAATGTTTTAATTCATAAATATAATGTACTATTGGTCTGTAGTTTTAGATTTCAATAACTAGGTAGTGGTACTGAATCACATAAGTTTTGGTTTGTTTGTCCTTCCTTCTGATTTTAGAGCTTCACTTTTATGGATGTTGTCATCCTTGTTAGATTTAAGTCTTTGGATGGTTTTGATGGCTTATTTCTGCCTATCTCCTCAAATATGGAGCCCTATATGCAAGTGGCACAGCCGCTAGTTAACAATAATGTAACGTAAAACTATAAGTACAGAGCTGATTCGACGATGTCCCATAAATCACTAATAATGCAATTGTTGTCAATGTAATTATATAATCCAAAAGACCTTACCTATGATTTAAGTATTTATGACATAATTATCTTTCTCGTATTCATTCGAATCCGGTGGATAGGAACCGGTTCTCATCCATACGAAAAAACTATGTCTAGCATCGTATTATATCCAGTTTTCTACGAATATAGAAATGTACAATTATAAGATTAAAACTAGTTTTTTTAGCCGGTGCCTTCGGCACCACGGGGCTAAAAAAACTAGTTTTAATCTTATAATTGTACATTCTATATCCGCGGAAAGCCGTTTATAATACGATACGAGAAATAACTATTAAGACACAATAATATTGCGAATGAAATTTATTGTATAATAACCTGCCCTTTAAGCTTACCAGAAGCGCCTTGTTCCTTGACATCAGAAAGCTGCACCATTGCGACTCCACCCACCAATATCAACAAGGAGGTCCATTGGAGTGGGATCAACTTTTTATTCAGCATTGTCACAGCAAACACGGCCGTTGTTAAAATTTTCAGCTGATATGTAATCTAAATACAAACAACGATGAGGACATCCAAAAGTAAACAGACAGATGAATATTTTCTGATGCCTAAAGAGTTAAAGGATGCTAAAGTTAAATAATAGATGCTCATTAACCAAAGGAATTTTCTTCAGAAATTTCAAATTTAGATTCATATAGAACCAGAGAAAATTAATCCAACCCGTAGCATTATTGACATTTAGTCGGACAAAGTGAGTTATAGAGTAGATGCTTAACAGACATATGAATAATGATCAAAATTTTCTGCAATATTTATTTAGGAGTAGCCTGTACTTGAGAAGAAAACTGTACTGTACCTGATAAGTGGCCACGTCCAGATTTGAAGCAGCTACATATAATAAATTGTTTTGGATCAAATAAACAAAAGATGACACACAGACCTAAATATTTAACTTAGTTTTCATCCTGTTTTAAATAAATCAGAGAGGCCTCTGTACAATTGTCGCTTTATCAATACTTCCATTAGGCAATGATCTGTTTATTTGAAAAATTTCTTGTTATAGATGTTAAAATATTGACCTTTAGCGTATCTATTGGTTGTTTAACAATTGTATTGTCTAGCGCACTCCACCACCTTTCCAAACTTCTACCCTCGGCATTCCAAACTAAGCCAAGACAAGCCAAGAGCTTCACTAAAATATAAAGAGAATTATAATTTTAATAGAAATAATTTTATCACCTACTTAATTTGAAAAGAGTGCTTACAAAGTATGCCCTCATTGTTTTCTGTGGATAATCTATCTTTTTAGCAAAACTTTTAAAATCTTATTTCTAGTACTTGTTAAGGTTCTAACCCTTTGAGTCACTAGTTAGTGGTGAAATAATGGATTTTTTAAGTTCATCTCTAGTCTTAAACATTAAGGGGAAGTAAATAGTAAAATTTCTCGCATTTGGAAAGTTACCTGTCTCTGCCATAAGAACAGCTGTGGTGGAGATGAACATATCCCCAGGTCTTGTGCGAGCATATCGCATGCTGAGGCCAAGCAAAGCATTCTGTCCAGTCAATGTGATTAAGCTAAAATACATCAGGAAATGATTAATAAGGAGGGGGGGGGGGGGGGGAACCATCTCGTAATCAATGATTAAATGGCACTTAAAATTCGAATTTTTATCTGAAATTTGGCATGGCATGAATAATCCTTGTTAGGTCTATTTTCCCTAAATCGAACAAAAAGTTGGAGAAGTAACGGCAAACGGCTGGCGGCCCAGCCGTTTTGCCAATTTTTACCTATCTTAAAAGCAAAATAGTCATGAAACCTTTCTCCACATAATACTTTTTGTCGCTCAAAAACCTTATCAAACGGTTCTAGTCGGTAGCTGTTGGTACTAGAAATTTATAAAATGGTTATTGCTATCATTTAACATGAATTAAACCAAAAATATGTTTTTAAAAGTTGATTCCTACGTAATTAATGATGAATTTGACCTGAAAATAGACAAAACGGCAGCCAGCCGTTACTTTTTCCAACTTTTTGTTCGATTTAGGGAAAATAGACCTACAAGGATTACTCATGAAAAATTTCAGATAGAAATTCAAATTTTAAGGGCCATTTAATCATTGATTACGAGATGGCTGCATTAAACCCTCCCCTCCCCCCTTTCCATTTTTAAAATGAAGACTATGTTGTAGCATTAAAACTTATTTTTATTCACACAAAAGCGAAAATTAAAATAAACACTTGGCAAATATACAAATTGATTTTCAATTAATTCTATTATGAAAAGTATAAAATCATATCAGATGTACAAAATTATTGGTATAAATGCATACAATACTTTTGAAATTAAATCATGTAATACGCAATCTCAAATTATGTTTTATGACAACAGCAAAATATACAATGAATTGCAAAGTATAAAAACTTTATATTTTATCATTCTTTAATTTTTTTCTTTTTACAATTTGGTTATGTAAGCCCTTTTTTTCTTATAGAATTCACCCATTTTGTCCTAGAATTGGGCATACAGATTTTTAAGAAAGCAAAAGTCATGTTCTATTAATTGAATATAACTCTTTAAATAAGCATATTCAACATGCATCTATACTTCAAAGAGATATATATACTCGATCTACCCCTATTCAAACCCTAAGTACCTGCAATTAGAAATATTCATAAAATTCATTAAAATAGAAGATGTCATTCAGTTTAATTATATTTTCAACTCTCTACCTAAAACTGGCGAAAGGGTTAATAATGAAAGGTTCAATTCATATTCGTATAACTTAATCTTACCTTAAATATTTGAGGGTATTATCATTTGCGCCCGAGCCCTTCATTTTCTTATCTGTATCTGAAGTCATCTAGGGGTCTGGATAATGTCATTTTAGAAATAAAAAAAATATTAATGGAAGATAAAAACTATTTTTTTAATACTATAAAATAAGGAGACTGTTTTTTAGGTGGAGAATAACTTAGTTTATGCGTTCATGGCAATTTTGTTTCCTCCCTCCCCATTTTGGTAATTTTGCTATTAAGCAAACCATATCAATATCATATCATATTAAGTTAACATAATTGTTTTTGTTCTGTTCAAGTTATTCTTTTTCTATTTGCTCTGCTGTTGTGATAACTCTTACTGCGTTGCTACTCATTCACTTAGTTATCCTTGTTAAATTAATAAGATTTTTTAGGATAAAAAGCCCGAAATGACACGCTTATAATATAATTGCATACGCGTCAAATATGTATATTACTATATTTTTTTAATAGAAACAATTAAAATGTTTGTAAAACATAAAAAGATCAAGATAATTTAAATAAATAAGAAAAAAACATCACACTTTTTATCATAACTTAAACTTTGACATAAGCAGGACACCGGCTTAATTCTTGTCTTGGCTGTGTGAGTGTGTAATGATTAGCTGTGGACTGTGGTCTTTAGAATAAAAACTTTTTCACTCTATTTTTCGAAATGTCATGAAAAATAGGATTTTTGACTTTATCCCCTTGAGGAATATATAAAAGATGAATCGCTATTAAAAGCATTATTAAATAGGCAACCGTTATAACAGATTATCGGTGCTATGAAGCTAAACACAGAAGTTTTCCTAGTTGTATGAAAACGAAATTAAGCAGGGATGAATTACAGTCCAGATTTTGTTTTAAGCACTATAATTCAACCTTTATATGGCAAGATTTATTATTTTCTGGTACTTCTAAGAATCCTTATACTTTCGAAATACCGTAATATATGAAAACTAATCATGACTGAAATACGTCCCTGAATAATTTCGTGATAACACCGATAAAACTAGTACGACGGCTGATTTATATCTGATAAAAAGAATTAAAGAATACGGATCGCTATATCCATGATATTATTATTTAAATATTGACATGATATTTCTGCCATGTCGCCAGTAAGACTTGTATAATAACTGCTTTGTAATAATCAAAAAACTTTTATTCTCAGAATCGAAAAATCTTTATTCTGGAATACAAAATTACAAATCGGGAAACAAACGTTGGTCTAATGCGACGTCATCGTCGATTTGGTCGCTGAACGTGAAGAGAATCTCTGGATTGAACACCCGTGGATTGCGATTATCCGTAACCGAACTTCTTTGGATAGAGAATGCTTTGGCCAGCTTCAAGTTGTGTGAATCACTTATCCTTCTGTAATGTTGAGCCGACTCTAGACTTCTCCAGCGGCCTTTATCGCGGACTTCCGCATCGGATAGTCCGCTGGCAAACGCTGCACTCGTACCTCCTATTTTGGCGGATTTTCCGGATACTACCCCGGAAAATCCGACCTTCTTGGCCATGGCTTTTATGTTGGTAACCAGCGTGTTCTCAGAGACTGCGTAGCGGCCGTCAGGTATCAGGATCCTAGTTATTTTCGCCATCTTGAGTCTAGGAAATAGAAAATTCAGATCTTCTGTCTTGCCATCTCGAAAATAGTAAGAATTTCGCGCGAAATACAACTTGTACAGAGTGTAAGGACATGCCGCGCCACCTTCTTTGACGATATATGCTTTGTTTCCGATATGGATCTGATCGTTTTTCTGTTGACGAAAAAATATCTCAATCGCCGGCGTACCGTCCAGGTCTAAAAGTTTCACGTCGCGCGCTCTTAATTTTCTTGCGTCGGAAATACGACACAAAGTATAGAACTGAGTCACCAACAATATGACAGTACGAAAATTTCTAAGTTGAATTTGATCCAATTCTTGGGTGTTCCTTGGCCAGACAGGGATGACCCACTCGACCATTCTTCTGATAGCGTAGCCGGGAAGTTGCTGAACCCGAGGACGGCGCATCCTTCGTGGAGCGGCGATACGTACCGTACCTTGGAAGACCCTTTCCACGGCTAAGGACCAGATAGATGCTGGTAACCCCAGGGCTGCCATAAGAGCATGAATCGCTCCTTTGACCGCCGCCGTGTAACCGAATGGCCGTTCCTCTTGATAGACTTTCATCAAAAAACTCATGATAGAAACTTCATCGAGCTCGGAAGGGTCCACTCCTTGCTCCGCCAGAAAGTTGGTTACATCCTTGATTATGCGGTTGTGGCTCCTCCTGGTACCCTCGGCGCGCGCTGCCCCCGCCAATCTATAAATAAAATACCGGATATATATACTGTCGGCTGTAATGTTAAGCCATAGGTGGAATGCAATCTGAAGATTATTTAAGTCCCTATTTGATATTAATACCCTGAAAAATGTATGTGATTCACAAAAATATTTTGAATGACAAATTGTTTTCTACCCTTAAGTAGGAAGATAAAATTTGCTAATTTATATAACTCCCCTATATTACCGTAAGTCCTGGTCATTTTGTACAATTTGCGTTTTTATTTTTTGTGGACCAAACTATTATGAAAACTATCGTCCTTGTATGCGTTAAAAGACAAATGGGTATAAAAATACCTGGCCTGCAGCTCCCTTCTCCCGGCTAAGCCCAACTCCTGCAACGCGGCCATGGTACGGACCGGTTTCTGAGAATTCGGAATTTGAGTGGACCCGGCGCCGGAGGCTTTGCTTTGCAATAACCTCGAAAACCTTCCTTTGTCCGTCGGGGCATTTTTCGCTTTTTTAGCCGTACCCATTCTGAAATGAACAACAGTGTGTTATTATAATTTGCGAAAAAATATATCTGACTGCGAATAAACAAAGCGTAAGTACCTAGGCGATATAGGAGACCTGAGAACATAGTATAAATAAACGATGAAAACCGTACTGCCTGCCGTAGCATGAACTCCTGTCCCATACATGCCCTGTACTTACGGGATTAAATAATCTGACATCCGCCGTTGTATAAAACACGACGTCACTTGACATAATAAAATAACATGATAATCGTTCTGACTGTTTAACGTATTATATACATAAAACAAACATATATAAGTGTACTGGTTTGTCACTGGTCAAGACTGTATAGGATAAATAAAAATTTGTCGTAATATGTAAAACGAATTGTCTGAATAATATAGTGTGAAGCCCAGCTTGTGCTTAAGGCAAATAAGCCAACCCTTTAAAAGGAATATGAGAAAATTACTGTCTTTTTGTTGAAACATATGACAAAATAAATTATCCTGACTAGTCGAGAAAACATATAAAAATACAGGTATATGGACATGTATGAGGTGCTGCTGGTCAAATAAAAGAATAACAAAAACTTGGTGTAACAAAAGGCCTTTGTTTTTGATTGTGGTGACAAAATTATCTAAGCTGTAAACCAAAAAATTAGAAACGTGTAAAATAATAGTTGAGATGGTATTTATCCAATATTTTGTTGCAATAATAGATTTTGCACTTTAAATATGTATTTGGAAAAAACATGTAAATATTAGACCGTTGTAGCAGCTCCTCGTACAAAAAATAACGTAATATATTAATTGGTGTTGTCGACTGTAATGAGCATTGCCAAAGTTGCGAATTTTGTGGAACCATTAAATAAACATGATTCAGATTTAGAAGTGAAATTGGCATCAAAAATAAAATATGACTTAATGCAGGATTTGAACTGATCCTTCTCTAGAAAATCGGCGAAAAAAGCGTGGGACCTCCAATAAGGAATCACCATAATGGACGTAAGACCGTTAATTTTTGAAATTGTGCGCCAAGCTCTAGATATACAACTAATAGGTGGACAAACATATAAAATCTCTGTAGGATCAATAATTTGGCTGAAAAAATTAACACCGGCAGTATTTGTTTCTGGCCACTTGCTGAAAAAACGCTCGCACTTTGTGTTGTCAGGAGCCGCGAAAGCGTCGATGGTAGGAACTACGCTGAATCTAGATAACACTTGTGAATAAGACTCGTTGTCCAGCGACCACTCGTCGGTGCTGGTCTTCTTGGAGCCCATGTCCGCAATGGACAAGTTTTCGTCTGACCGTTCCGACCAAAAACAGAAGATCCGCACGTCTGAAACAAAAAATACGAAATCATACATGGTTGAAAAAAGTATACAATTATAATAACCGTGATTCCCTGAAAAAAACGATGTAATCAATGGCGATAAATTTCTAAAAATAAGGGAAAATTCTCACCCCATTTGTGTTGAAGCTCGAAGATTTTTAAAACCATTTCTTGGAGCTGGCGCACTCTTGACCCACGACGCATTATATGACAGAGAGACTGAGAATCGGTCAACCATAGGACCATACGTCCTCTGTTTTCTTTGAGAAACTTCTCGTCGGACGTCAATAGCTTGAAGATAGCGCTAAGCTCACGCAAAGTAGAGGATGTTTGTTTTTCGTTGTCGTTGAAGGGGAATTCGGCCACGATATTAAAAGTGTCGGCCTGATAGACAAAGGCTGTGGTTGCGCTCGCGTCGCTGACCATGGTGATTAATTCCCTGGCGTCGTCTTTAGGATCCCACCCTTCTAATAAATATGTTTTGTGCGCGGGTTTTAAAATGGTTGTTTGTCTAGATTCATATCTTATAGGTCTGCCGTTATGGGACTCCAAGTAGACCTTACACATTTTTAATTCTTCCACCATTCTGGGGGAAATCACCATGTGTGCGTTCCATCCTGCTGCTACCACGGCGGTACCCAACAAATGCTGCGATTCTCTAGACACAATTTTCAAAATTTCGCCGTGGGAACTCAACAAGTGAGCGTTTGTGCCGAGAATACTTGCAGTTTGGCGGCAAGGAACAGGACTGCCAGAATTGCCTGCGACGATAATTTCGTCGATGTCAAGCTGAAGTTTCGCAATTTTTCGGGCAGGAGCTGTAATGCGCATTTCCACGGTATTTATGATGAAACCCAAATATCTGACGATTTGTGATGGATACACCGTCTTTTCCGTAGCAATCTGCCATGCACTGCAGGACATCACAAAGAACGTGTACTGTTGATATGTGGAACAACGACTTAATGACACACCAATGTTGCCGCCATCATCCACATAATAAGACACATCTACACTCAGAGAGTGTAGATGTATCTCAATGGGACGGAGCAAACAGGCCATTAATGCTGTTGCATTGCAGTACCCAAAGGGTACTACAATGAAACAGTAATGCTCCATGATGCCGGCAACATTGGTGATGGTGAAGCCGAAGTATTGCCATGCCTCCCTATGCAAGGAGACATGTAAATACATCGACCTTATATCATGCGTTGCAATGAAGCTGCCCCTCTCAATCCTAAAATAAAAAACATAATAAATTGAGAAGGACAGCCCCATTGCAACGCATGACGTGCACCGTTGTATCACCTATTCGCGACAAACTTGTTCATATACGACGGACGCCACTTTCCCCAATTATATATCTGTGAAAAACGCCCTACATTCAGATGAATATAATACCTGGGTAAAAATGTAGATAGGTCGCTGAGAGGACAGGATTTTGGATCCACATACATATTTGTACTTCTGGATAAGTCTAAGCATAAGCGTTTCTTGAGCTGTCCTATAAAATACGATAATTATAAATTCGTACAACATAAAACTTAAATGAATTTTGATAACTTGTTTAAGCGAACACTTTATGGAACACATCTCGATCGTTTAATAAGTGTGTTAATACGCGAATGATAATTATATCCGAATATGAATGACTTAGTATTTTGTAAAAAATGATATGTCCGAAACTGTATAATATCAAATGGAACCCGAGATGTGTTATTATTTATCTAAGATGGCTTTAAAAAATAAACCTACATATAAGCTATTTTAAGGACATATTGTTAATTAATGACAGAATATGAAAAAAATAAGAACGTAATCAGATAATAAATCTACCTGACATAACGTCGTATTTAGATGCGACGGACAGAGGAGAATTAACTGTGGCAGGATTATCCAAACGCTTGATGTATCCTTTTTCCAACCAGTCCTGCACGGTTTCGCGTACAAAATCCATCTCTAACTCTGCTGACTTGTTGTTGTTGAAAAAAGATGTAGGCGGAGGACATGCCGACCATCTGGGTTTGTAGCCGTGTTCTAGGATATTCACGACTTCATCACTCGCCCCGAGAATTTGTTTGTAGAACTGTACGGCCTTGGGCTGGCCTATGCCGCGTTCTAGCGGCGAGAATCCTTTGTCTATAATCTCCTGGCGTTTGGAATTTATAAAATCTTCGAATTCACGGTCGGATTTAGCTTGAACCGAATCGGAAATAACATTAAAGTCTGTATGGTCTGGCACATTAATAATTGTATCACTGGAAACGTTGTGAGGTTTATAAGAATTGGCCCCAGTTGACATCTTATGTGGCCTGTTATTTACAGGTCTGTCGTAAGTATGAGGCTGGCTAGAAGGAGAATCGGCATTAATATGTTTGGAATTGACTGAAGGACATAATGAAACATTGCTTTGGCTTGATATAAAAGACGACTCTTGTAAATCGTTGCTGCGCCCGGCCTTCGCAGAGGGTAAAATTATGACAGAGTTTGCTGGCCGAGTCGAGGGAGAATCTAGTCATTTTCTGTCCGCTTTGGATTTCCCCTCGCGTTCCTCTTTGATCCTTATGCGGCATCTGTCGACCGTATGATTGTTGCCTTGACAATAATTGCAGTAGAATTTCTTGCTTTGTGATTTACCGTTTCCTTTGCCTTTAAAGCTCGAAAAGTTGTTTGACTGTTTGTTCTTTTTGTCCTCCTCTTCCCTTTCTTTGGACTCCTGTAAAACGAATATTGTTATACTATGAAAAAAGGACTCCATTGTTTAAAGAACTAAACTTCCTAATCTAAAAAATGACACTGCATGTGTCATAACTGTGTATATAGTAACCGTTAAGACGCGACTTATAATGTGATAGAGACGTTGTAAAAATAATTTTAAATGTATTTTACCAAATATAGGACAGACATAAACGTATCTCTTAAGTGTTTGTGATATAAAAAAGCAACCAATCAAAATTGATCTGTTTACATGCTCCAGAATATTTATGCTAAATGCCTTGCATTAATATCAAAATTTTTTCTGTATTGGGCTCCCGTGGCAAGCTCTGATATTTACGCGGAATAATGTGGTTAAAAAACATAAATACCTTGACCAAAGAATCCCATAATTTGGCTTCTTTGCTGTTCATCTGCATGCCACCTAGGTTTACTTGACTCGCAAACTGAGTGGACACGGACCAGCGTGCGTTTGGTAAGAACATCAGGTTCATGGTCTTCTGCAGCTTACGAAGAGAATCCATGGCGCTGATTGTATCCTCCATGACTGAATGGATTTCGGGCGTCAAACGTGCTGGCGCCATCAGAGTGTATAAGCGTCTTGAGCTCTCTTGCAATGCCTGCTCAATGTTCAAAGACTCGAATAAACAGGCCTGGAGGAAAATCAGATCACTGCGGCCTGCCGTAGGTAGGTTGTGGAATAATCCATATTTGCTCATCCTTTCCTGTTGAAGTCCCTATAACAAGGAGGCGATTAAACTAAACAAAAAATGAACGGAAATATAACTTGAATGGTATAAAAGATGACGTCGCCGTGTGATATCATTGTAAATGCGGAAAAAACTATGACTTCTGCCTTACATCTGCAATAATGACAACACGTATCTTCAATATTGTAACCAAATATCATTTTGTTTAAAAAACATGGACTCTGTGTGATTTTAAGACAAATACCTTGCTAAAAAACAATGCAGAACAAAAATGCTAGTTGTAAAATCTTTCTATGACACGTAAAATCGTTCAAACGGCCTTTAAATTATGCCTGCACATGTTGTAAAGAAGCATTGTATGAAAAAAGGGTAATAGGTAACCAATAAAAATAAAGTTTTAAACCTACTTGGTAGGTGATTAAGCAGTATTCTGGAACGTGGGTCTTGACCAAAACTCCATTCAAACTACGCAACCGGGGACAACCCATCTGGATGTCTTCCTTCGGTTTTGCGCTGGATTTGGATATAATCCTGTTATCCTTGACTTTCGAGCCAGGTCTGAAACGCTGTCGGCGGAAGCTGGGGCATTGATCCTCCTCTTCAGATTCCGGTGTGTTCACCATCCAGGGCTTTACCGGCATGCGTTCTGACGGGATCGAATCCTCTTGGCGGAGATTTGTAGGTTGGGCCGCCCCCACCCAATCCAGCTGATCGACCGAAGAGTCTGAATCAATCTGGTCTGAATCAGCTTCACACTCTGAAGAGACAACTTCCGGTTTTTTTCTTTTAGCCAGCGACTCTGTTGTTTCTGTGCTTTTACGCTTAGAACTAGAAGCGGTTTTTGTCGTCATGAAGTGTTTTATGAACTCTGACATTTCCTCCATCTTGTTTTTAAGATCCTTGACCTCATCGGCTTGCGACGTCGACACATTTGGAGTCCCTTCCCTTGAAGGTTTAGATTTCTTATAGGATGAAGACTTGTGAGAATGTTTGGAGGAGTGTGAATCGTGCCTAGGCCTCTTTCTGGGGGGCGTTTTCTCTTTCTCTGAAGAACTATTCTTCGTAGGAGAAGCAGGCTTCTTATTTTCCAGGTCCTGTTTTTTATTTGACTTCTTATTGTCGTCCAATGGGCCTCCTTCCGTGCTCTTGCTTTTTTCCGTTTCCTTCGGTTTTGAGCTTCCTTGTAACTGGTTAATGTCGTCCGGAATCTCTAGAAATAAAAAGACAAAATCATGACTGTCCGGCGAATTGACATTTAAACTGAATGCATACTGGAAAAAATATTGAAATATCGAAATTCGTATAATTTATCTTCTAGAATAGTATATGAATACGGTAAATTATTAATTGGTTCCCTTTTTACTAGGAAAATATGAATGGGCAATACATGCCCCCCCATAGGATAAAATATGGGATTAAACCGCGAATATTATCGTAATCTAATTGTAAAATTTTTCAAAAAACACGACCCTATTTCGATTCGATTCTCCTATTATTTCTCTCTGAAAAAAATCGTAGAAAGAAAATAGCTTTTTATTCGGTAAAAATTGATTCCTGGCCATATAAATTTGGTGACCGCTGAAGCCTATTGTATCGACACTATAATGGATGTTGTTTGAATATGTAAAAAATATGCCAATGTGAATTTTGTTGCTCGGGCTGCAAATAATATGAATATTGTCGAAATTAATATAATTAGCTAAAACTAGCAGACGTGTAAAAATTGGTACAATACCTATATTTCGCAGGGCGGCGTAAGCCGCGGCGGCATCAACATCATCGTCTGACTGCATGAAATTCTGAGGTAGCCCAGGCTCAGCCATAATTTAAAAAATCGACGATTTGGTCTGAAAATAAAAATATAAGATTAAAAATAATATGAATTATTAACAAATCTACGTTGAATAAAATAATAACCATGTGCGTAATATAACAAACCATATTTTTATCGATTCAATGTATGTTGACAAAAAATTGTTATGAAACGGAAAAATTGTCAAACTGTCTCATGATATTAACAAATTTTTCGTCGATTTTCTTAAAAAATGTAAAGAAACACTTATGAAATGTTATTGTTATCTTTAAAAATAAGGGATATACCAAAGATGATTTATGTAAACGAAAAAATTGTGAATACTAAGTCTGAAAATAAAATGTAATCATAGAAATAAATTCTTTATAAAAAACGGCATATTCCTGTAAAAAATTATATGGGGCCATTTCTGTATTAAAACTTGCAAAAATACTTCTTACTGGCGCCACGATTTCATAAAATGATCGTGAATAATATATTTAGTCTCGTCCTGTAGGGTGGGTGGGATGGTAAAGATAGAAAAATCGTTCTACTTATAAAATAAGACGAAAAAATTTTTTGCTAAAAAATCGTTTCAAATACAACAAAGAATATTTATAATCACTGTATAAAAAGTCATAATTAAAAACTGACATATTTCATTATATGTCATAAATAATATTAACACTTTATGACTTATAATCCTGATAAAAAGAATGCAAATAAAAAACTGCCGATAAACGACCACGTTGCATTCAATATGTTGTTACTCCGTTGAATCCTAAGCTATGACTAGCGGCAGCTGCCCCATGCTGTGTGGTGCGAATGTGTGTGTGTTCCCCCCCTCCCCTGTAACAGCTGTATGAAAGCCTAGTTCAACAGCTCCCTCTGTCCGTGTTTCCCGCGGAATAAATTCCGTGTACACCGAACCCCTTCGATGTGTGTCTGTCCCCACTGTGAACGTGTGTGTGTAAGAATGATTGTATGTATGTGTGTGAGCGCTCGCCTAACCCCACCCCCTTCCGTGTCTCCCCCCTTTCCCTCGCTTACACCAGAAAAGAGAGATAAAGCTGTCTGCTTCCCCTATTACGGAGCCTTATAGCCATACCCCCAAAGGGACAATATGCCTCCTCCCCCGTCACGAAGACAGGGGGAATAAGAATAAGTCCGGTATAATGAATATGCTGTGTATTCCATCGTCGGACCTTCGAACGTTTTTTCGTTCGGTAAATATTAAAGAATATAATCTGCAGACAAAGCTGCGCATCCTCTGACCTAACGATTCAGAGGGAAAAAAGCTGGCTATTGGATAACCGCGTATGGCAGTGCCGTATTTAACGAATGCGGTATAACCGCGCTTCCTCTATAAAACAGTATAGAGGGGATGACATAAAAAATCGTAAATTTTTCACTCTATTTTTCGAAATGTCATGAAAAATAGGATTTTTGACTTTATCCCCTTGAGGAATATATAAAAGATGAATCGCTATTAAAAGCATTATTAAATAGGCAACCGTTATAACAGATTATCGGTGCTATGAAGCTAAACACAGAAGTTTTCCTAGTTGTATGAAAACGAAATTAAGCAGGGATGAATTACAGTCCAGATTTTGTTTTAAGCACTATAATTCAACCTTTATATGGCAAGATTTATTATTTTCTGGTACTTCTAAGAATCCTTATACTTTCGAAATACCGTCCCGAAAAACTGAACAATCCCTGAAACTCCGCACTTCGAAATATCCAACCAGAAAACAATGAATCTCGCCTAAAGATAGAAAAATCGTTCTACTTATAAAATAAGACGAAAAAATTTTTTGCTAAAAAATCGTTTCAAATACAACAAAGAATATTTATAATCACTGTATAAAAAGTCATAATTAAAAACTGACATATTTCATTATATGTCATAAATAATATTAACACTTTATGACTTATAATCCTGATAAAAAGAATGCAAATAAAAAACTGCCGATAAACGACCACGTTGCATTCAATATGTTGTTACTCCGTTGAATCCTAAGCTATGACTAGCGGCAGCTGCCCCATGCTGTGTGGTGCGAATGTGTGTGTGTTCCCCCCCTCCCCTGTAACAGCTGTATGAAAGCCTAGTTCAACAGCTCCCTCTGTCCGTGTTTCCCGCGGAATAAATTCCGTGTACACCGAACCCCTTCGATGTGTGTCTGTCCCCACTGTGAACGTGTGTGTGTAAGAATGATTGTATGTATGTGTGTGAGCGCTCGCCTAACCCCACCCCCTTCCGTGTCTCCCCCCTTTCCCTCGCTTACACCAGAAAAGAGAGATAAAGCTGTCTGCTTCCCCTATTACGGAGCCTTATAGCCATACCCCCAAAGGGACAATATGCCTCCTCCCCCGTCACGAAGACAGGGGGAATAAGAATAAGTCCGGTATAATGAATATGCTGTGTATTCCATCGTCGGACCTTCGAACGTTTTTTCGTTCGGTAAATATTAAAGAATATAATCTGCAGACAAAGCTGCGCATCCTCTGACCTAACGATTCAGAGGGAAAAAAGCTGGCTATTGGATAACCGCGTATGGCAGTGCCGTATTTAACGAATGCGGTATAACCGCGCTTCCTCTATAAAACAGTATAGAGGGGATGACATAAAAAATCGTAAATTTCTGCTACTTGTATGTATACAAACAGACACGTATTTACATTTGATCAGCTGTTCCAAGTGTAGACTAGTCTTTGTCCTTCAGGCTAGCCAGGCCAAGGGTATGTTTCCGGCAGCATTACAACACTCTTTTCTAGTCGATATTAGACTAGTCTAACTCTGCCTGCGCTGGCTGGAAACTCTGCGTTCATAACCGGTTAAACTCAAACAGTCGTGATTCTCGTATCGCCATTGGACAATCCATCCTTTTTATTTGAAATGCTGTATTATATTAAACCAATCAAATTGCATTAAAAAGTAAATTGCACTAATCACATCAAAGTTTGAAATTAAAACTAAGTCACCATTGGTGAATACAAATACATTTGACCAATGAGACAGTTTGTTTACCTGTGGCTAGCCAATCACAGAGCAGCATTGGCTTAGCTTGGCCTAGGCTGAGGGAGTTTGGACAGTGCCAAGATGGCGGACGGTTTGTTTTGATTTTGACGTTTAGCGTTGTTTTGGTTGTTTTAAGTGACTTTTCACCTTTTAATTATACAAATTGTTGTACTTAAATATTTGATAACGTTTTTACTAATTTTTCACTACTTTTTGTTATATTTTTTATGTTATCTACAATAAATTTGTAAAAATTTTGATACGTTAAACAGGTGAATATGGTTTTTATCGTTTTATTATGTTTTGTAAATAAAAGCACCTGTGCACCATTTATTATATGGTTAACACACCATTTCTAAAGAGATTTTTGTTATTATTTAATCATTTGTTTTCTGTTATTCTGTAAAATTATATGATTAAATATTTAAATGCGCAGTTGTGTCGATAGGAAGCTGTAGAAACCATATATTTGATCGATATTACTCTGTTGTTTTCTTAACAAGTAAGCTTCATATGCATGTAGCTGTAGAAGGTTTGAATCTATTCTATTTTCCCAGTGCTAATATCTGTATATAGACTAGAATTAAAGCGCTGTGAGGACATTAATTTTCATACAGTTGTAGTTAATTGATAATTTGCTATGAGCGTAATTCCAAATAGGTTTTAATTCATTGTTGGTGTAAATAATAATAAAAATTATTAAAACATGATGTTTCAATTTCAGATTGTACTTTTGTTTGTGACGACGTAACCTAACTATTGTTATAATGACAGATACTGGGGGTGTGCAGAAGAACACTGCATATGGTGTGTTTGTTCAGGCCTGCTGGGCACAACACAAGCGTCAGTACCCTGATGAACTTATTCACAAGGTAGATATATTGATCGTTAGTCGATAAAGAAGCAGAAGTGTTCACCACCTAGATTAGTTACGGACATGAACAATTGTTAACCTAAGACCTATTAAGCATACCTACTAAAAAAATTAATTACCTACCTGCCTATTTGGTTAAAAAAAGAGAGTTATAAATTTAATTTTCGGTTTAGGTAAATTGGTAGAATATTTCCTTGTCCGTGTTAAATGTTGTTTTCTAGTAAAAAAGGATTTAATTTGACCCCAAAGAACAAAATTCTACCTGATTAAAGTATCAAATTCAAATTTTGCATTATTTTAGCTCTAAAGTGCGCTGGTATTTCAAGAGATTTTCTAAAGAATATTAACTGAATTTTTTTATACTCCTGGTTGTTTCACAAATTCGGAAATTATGTTTCAAAATTATAAAATCTTTGTAGGAAATTGAAGAATTCAACAAGCAATGCTCAGTGTGGTGGTACAACCTGTCCGAGGGAGAGAGAGACAGATTCCAAGAGATGGCAGACAGAAGCAATGCACAACAGGCAGCTCTCAACCAACTTCAGGTATTTCAGGTTATTATAACAGTTCTATAATATTGAATTAAGTACGTAATGATTTCAAATAATTTTGTTTTTGTTTTACTGTGATAAGTTTTATTTTTGTGTTATTTGATTCACTTAAAATATTGTCTCACTCGAAGAAACAACAAACATACATGAATGATGTCCTCGATGCCCTCTTCAAGGATTTATTTGAAGTTCTAACTTAAATTCACAAATATTTATCCTCAGGAAGTGATATTCATTGCTATAAAAATTTTAATTTTAGGTTAACCAAGTTAATGCGGGTGGCACTGTAATTCAGAACACTACAGCAGATATCTCAAATTTTGGGACTCAGTTTCAATACTCAGATGTTGGAAATTTTCAGGGACATCAGGTATAGTTAGTAAAATAAGTTGTAAGCCAAACCTTATGAAAAACGAAAATGAGTTAAAAACTAAACTTTAACATTTTTTTTTATAGCTTTGGTATTTGTATGTGTTCAGTACTGTGATTTTCACAAAAGCATGTGGGTTTTACTGGAGTTAATGATTTAAGGTTAAGAAAAATATAGAACCCCTATTAAAGTTTATTCGATTTAAATTAAAAACTACCTACCTAAAGTTTTTGGATGCCAAATGAAATTTCTTTTCATCCCTACACCGACTCCCGATTGTGGTACCCTTAGGGTTACAGAAACAAATAAAAATATAAATCTTTGGCCTGCATTTTATATAGAATGTATATTTTATTTATGTAAGTAGCTAAGTGATACTCTTGTATATAGGTTGTGAACACAGTCGTAGACAACAGCCAGTTGATTAACTACACTACGACCAATCAGGGTCAGGTGCAGGTTGTGAGGCATGTTCAACCACAACAGCAACAGGTCACTGGTGGTCAGAACAGGCAGGGACAGATCATCATGAACAATCAAATGGTACAGGTAATTTTTATATTTTTTTCAACAGACAAGAATTTAGGTATTTTATAAATTATGTAGAAAAAATGAATTTGCAATTTGCGAATAAATAATTTGTGAAAATTAATGTTTCAATATATATAATGCTTCTGTTCTAAATAACAAGTAGAAGTTAATAAAAAAGTACCCAATCGTGCATCAAAAAGTTGCTCTATAAGGTTAAACATGTACTTTTTTAGATTTTGGATAGTAAAACAACACATGACATGAATATTTTAGGTACAAAAAGTAAACCAGAAGCCTATGAAAGACCCGAATGCTCCAAAGAAGCCCTTATCCGCCTACTTCTTGTTCTCACAAGAGGAAAGGTTGAAGGTTAAGAACATCAACCCTGAAATGTCCATCACAGAGGTAATTTAATTAAACATTGCACAGCAGGGCAGTATTTATTGACCTTTAAAACAGTAATCTCCAAAACGTTTCTAGTTAAACACCTTTCTGTAATGCACTGCTCCTTTGTACCTTAACTAATTTAATTTTTTAATTTGTTTAAATTTTTGAGTATTAGAAAATAATTTCCTAATATTTATTAAAAACCAATAACTAGATTCACAATATATAGATTGATTAGTAGGCGCTCTGAAATTTGTAAATCTTTGTAGATTTCTGTAACAATATTCATCAGTTTAGCTCTGCTATCTTTTATGAAAAGTATCAAAACCTTTAATTTACAAAAATTCCCCAAGAATAGGAAGAAATGATAATTATTGATAATGATTTAATGGTCTTTGCAGTCGAGAAAAAAAACTTGTCAATTTATATATTTTTATGTTGAAAACCTGAAAGGTGTAAATCAAGATTTTGCATTGAAATCTACTTTGAAAATACCCACTTTTTTTGTCAGCGAAATATTTTTATAATATATAATTTATTACCAAGATACACCATCCTAGCCATTTCTTTATTTTAATTAGGTGGCGAAGGAGCTAGGCAAAAGATGGGCAACTCTGGACCCAGCTCTAAAGGCATCATACGAGGGCAGGTATCAAGAGGCAAGGAAGCAATACGACGCGGAGATGTCGCAGTACAAACCCCAGAAAAAGAAGAAGGACCCCAATGCTCCGAAACAGCCTCTAAGTGCTTATTTTATTTTCTCTACTGAGGAAAGATTAAAGGTGAGGTTTTTGGCCAGTTTCTTTTTAAACAAATAAACATTTAATTAAACAAAATTAATTTTTATGCTCATTTCTTCGATAATAATTTTATAACAAATAATAAAGTTCTCTAACTTTTTTTGCAGGTAAAAGAAAATAATCCCAGCTACTCCATTTGCGACGTCGCAAAAGAACTTGGCCGCCGTTGGGCGGAAATGGACAAGACAACGAAAGACCGATATCAGGCGCGTGCCGAAGAGGAGCGTCAAAAATACGACGTCGAAATGGCCGCGTACCGCCAGAGCAACTTAAACTCTCAAAACGCGGCCGGCACTACAATCGTTGGAGGAACTGTAGTCGCCTCTGGCTCGGTCACGGGCGGAGTAACTGTAGTGAGCACTGTGTCCGGCCAACAGGTCGTTGTATCACAGCCAGTCCAGTCCGTCAATGCCAGTTTGTCTTCGCCTCAACAACAGGCTGTGAGTTATGCTACCATTCAGCACCAACCGACCGTAACCAAGGTCGAAGCCGGGGGAGGATCGACGGAGAGATATTCTAATTTGTTACAATAACGCAATTTGTAAGTCGGCGTCGGCTGCTTTTTAAATTAATTTGATGCCTTTATAGACAGAGACAATACAGTTATAGTGAATGTACAGAAAAAGATATATTTTAATATTATTAATAGTGAAGTTTTATTAGAGACTTTCATCTGATCTAAGAAGCGTTTGGAAAACTTGTTATTCGTCCTTTAGTATATTTCCAAGTTTTTTTTACTATACTTGTTAATTCACTAAAAGTCAACATTATAGTTTTAAATTTTGTCCTAGGAAATCTTTATATGTTAAGTAATGCATATGTAGGGATGTTTAAAGTAAAGTTATTAAACAAAATTATTTTAGGGAAATATTAAATAGGTGACTTGGGTAAACATTGCACTTACTACCTATTATTTTAAACATATTTCAGGGGTGTATATTCTGCATGGGATCCCCGGCTCAGGGGGGGGGGGAATAAAAAATAAGTGGTTGGAGGGGAAAAAAATGTAAAAATTGAGAAAACTGAAAACATTTTTTCCATTTCGCCCCCCTCCTTGGTTAAAAAAACTAAAAAAATGTGTGGTAGGAGGGATAAAAAAATAAAATATAGAGTTCTTTAAATATTTTTCTATTTCCCCCCCTACTTTTTAAGAAAAATCTAGGGGGGAAAAAAATAAAAAAATTTGTAGCAGGGAAAAAAAAATAAATCTTGTGCAGAATATACACCCCTGACATATTTTTGAAAATATCATCTGATAGAAATTTTATATTTTATAATGAACAATGATCAAAGCTTCGAATCTTTGTTCTATATATACAAAAATAACTATTTTAAACTTTCTACACTGAGGTATTTTCTTGTTAAGATCTTAAAATCAAATTGATTTAAGAAACTAGTAAGAACCTTCCAAATTCTTAAAGTGATTTCTTTAAAAATATGGCTTAAAATATTTGTTTCTGTTACAAAAGTGCTTCATACCTAGATTAACGAAATCATTACAAAAGAACACTCTTTTTCTACAATATTTCTTACTTAATGCTTTTCATTGTTCGAGTTTCTTATTTACCTTGTAGCAAAGTAAGTCATTGATTGATATGTCTTTCCTAGGTACAAGTTGTGGGTTAAGCAAAGCAGTAAAAATATTCAAAACAAGTTCTCTGCTTTTTGGCTTTTTCTTGATAGTACAAATTACGTCTATGCTATTAATATTTGTAGATTAATTACATAGATTTTTTAAAAAAATCTTGTTATTTGTTTCTAAATATGATGATAGCTAATGTTGAGTCAATTTTATTTTGCTTTATTTACCTACTATTTCTTAATTAGTTTTTACTTGAGAAATTAACAAAATGTAATTTAAGGGAGATAAAAATTATGTTTTACCTACAAAATTAATAATTTTTTTTTGTTGCCATTTTGCGTCACATTATCGTACCTTTTCAATGTCATTTAAGGATCTGAAGTATTGAATTTTAAGGCATCCAAAAGTTTTGCATTTGTTTTCTATTTAATTTTTAACTGTTAAACTATTCGAGCGTTTAATTCTTCATCGCCTATTGCTTTGATAATTTTACGGAATTTTATATAACACTGATCTAAAAGTAAAACGGATATTTTTATGTTTGAATTGCCTTGTTATTAATTGCCTTTCCAATTAATTAAGAGACAAAGCAAGATAGGATCAATTCGCTCAAAAACGCCAGAAGAGTTTAATTCTAAAAAGTTGACAATTCGACAGAACCGTTTTCGTTTATTATTTATTAAGAAATGTTTATTTTTTTTGTTATTTATATCTTTTGTAAATATTGATTTATTTCCTCTATGTATAATTCAATGTTTAATTTAAAAATCCTGGTTTGTCGCATAATAATAATATATCATGTTGATAATGGTTGCACGTATAATTCTTTGTAAGAATTAATCAAAATTAATATTGACAGTTAGTTTTTTGTCATATATTAATAGAAACAAAAAGAAGAGAAGTATATTTCAGATGATAAAACTATTTTGTCTTTAAGTTTCCGCCAGTCAATAAAGTAATATATTTTTCAATATACGGGATTGATATTTTGTTCAGCATAATGCTATTTTCTACCAAATATGATTACTTTTCATATCGGAAAATTTAGAGGCTGTATAGTTTTGTCTTAATATATTTTTTTTTAATGTAAAGGTATATCAAATTAACTTCTACCTTTTCAGATATTTTTGTTTTATACAAAGAACGGAAAAAGTTCTATAAAATTATAGTATGAAAGAGCAATAAAAATTTTTGCATGTTTTAATTTACCCTTTGAAAACTTTAATAAAATTACAAGTACTTCTAACGAATATAATATTGTTTATCTTAAATATTTATTATTTAATAATAGTTTTGTTTCTAATTGCTCCATACTTATGTTTTTTTTGTGAATACTTTTTCCAATCTCGAGTTCTTACTACTAAAATCAAGTGCGACCAAGAACACAAAAGTTTGATCATTTGTAAAATAATTACACATGAAATTAAAGTGCAAGAGAAAGACTCTTTGGAAACCACAAAGAGATTTAATAGTATTATTATTATAATATTTATATCATAATAAAGTAACACAAACAATAGTCCTAGTTTTCATTGTTAATTTACCCTCAACTTTTAGGTCTTATCTATAAAAATCATGTTTTCATTTAATAATTATAAAGTCGATTTTGACTTCATCTTTCTTATTAAAGTTACAGCTTGTATTCAAAATTTGCATTACTGAAATAGTCAAATTTTATGTAACTATATACCTACCATTGATCCATTTTATTTTTACAGACTTAAAAGTTGAATGTATTTTTATTTTTGCCAATTTTTTCAAGACTTATATTAAGGGTATAGATTCCAATATTTAAAAAAGTAATAAAGCTTTAATTTTTATCCAAAGATTTTAATTTACCTGTTGCACCATGCCTTCAATTACAAAATTAAAAAATTGTTGATAGTTTGGTATATCTTTTCAAGTAGGCAAATAGACGTTAACAGTTTCTAATATTTGTTCTGTTGTGAAAAAGACAAAATAACGTTTTAAATTGAAAATATTAAACTTTAGAATGGGTTTTATGAAATCAAATGGTAGAGCGGAATAGAATAAATGTTTCTGAACCGAATCGGTGTGCTGGAAAATCGTATCCTATTGGTTTAAGACTGATCTTCAATTAATAAAATTGGAATCTACATCTCTTTATTTAAAATTGAACAATAAACATGCATACCACAAAATCAATACCTATGTAATAACTTTTTCTCGCTCGAGTATTTATTTTTCCATATGATGCAAAATTGTTAAAAGATTTTTATCAGAAAAAAATGTATAAGAATAATTCTGTTTTTTTCTCTTAATAGTTGTTAGTGTAAGCTACTGTTGTTATTCGTCTTCACCTTTTTAGCTCAAGAAGGAGGGAGGGGGGGGGGGGATGACAACCACTTTCATATTATTTCTACCTTTTTTTTTAGGTAGAAGATGAAAGGCAATTATTAATTGACTTCGAAATTTTAATTTAATTTGAAGATCGCCAGCAAACTTTGCCAAGTCATCTAGGTGGAGAGTAATAATTTATTATTGTCTTGATCAATTAGAGCATTAAAAGTTGTCTGAGCCACAGGTAAGATACTGCAGGTCCAATTTTTTTAGGAAAATTTGAAAGTTGCCTGTGACCAATAGAAGTTTAAGGATGCCAGCAAACCTGGCAGGGTCATACAGGTAAAGAGCTAAGATAATATTTTGACTAAAACAGAACATTTTATCTTGCCAAAATACTAAAATATCCTGCAATAGTAAATCCTTATATGAAATATAGGTTTTAAAGTCAATTCCAGGTTCCAGGTATGATACTGCAGGTCCTGATCCTCCAGGTTTCAGAAATTTTTTAAAGCCTCCTGTGACTGCAATTTTTGACTTAGAAAATTTAAATTTTAAACTTAGGCTTTTCTTATGTCTACATACCATATCAAAATTTCATGAAGAACCGCCGCCGTTTTTCCGCCGAACGCCAGTCGGATATACATCATCAAACAGGGGACATGCACAAAACTTTTTAGCCCTCCAGCTGTAATAGGAGCTGAGATAATAGGGGAGGTTGTTCAACGCCCCTTCGGACCAATAAAGGTGCGGCAAGGGGCCCGGCTGTTAAGGGTTAAGAAGCCACTACATGATTCATAATGACACAAATTCCTTCAAGGTTCTAGCGCAACACCCTAGAATTGTGACAAGATCAAGATCATCACAACAATCCATCACATCATGCATTTTATTTTAACCTGACAAATACATTATAACTCAAATAATATACGAGTGTGTTTTTTCTTATTTTACATTAAATTTTTATGGATGTATAAATGACAGTGTTGGATTATTTATGACAATATATAATTGAAAAAGTATGGATGTGTAAATGCCAGTGTCAGATGTATTTTTGACATGTATAAAAATATTGGATTTTGCCAGTGTTGGATGTATTTGTGACATTAAGATCGATTTTACTGTCATTTATACAGTAAAAATTTAGTTTGTCATAAATACATCCATTGCACTGGCGAAAACACATCCACAGTAAATTTGCTGGATGTGTAAACCTCCTACAAATATAGGAAAACATTTTAAATCATTAAATAGTTTAAAGATCTCAAGCTGATTTTTCTCAGTGGCATAGCTTTGTTACATCCTCAAAAAATTTGTTATCTTAAAGTGATTGAGAATCTAATTCATAACTTAACAGTGGTTTAGAAGGGGTTAATATAAGCAGCATCGAAAGGCATTTTTTTAGTTTAGCCTCTTAATTTGATTTTTATGAAAAAAATATAAAAATTTTTTTTTGACTATTTCTCTTTAATTTTTTTTGACAGTAAAATAACGTGAAAAATTTAAGATAATTACTTTTAAACAAAAAATCAAGAAAACTTATGTACTAGACGCTATTGGGTATAATATGGGCTTTCTTTTGAAATTGAAATAATGCGATAATATCAAAATCTTGCAAAAGAGATAGTTTTTTAGCATGTCTTTATTGCACTAAATTTTATATTGAATGAGGGGTTAAAGGAAAATGCTCTTTTTTATTACAAAATGGTGATTCTGACTTTTTCTAGTGGTTCAGTCGTATTAAAAATTAATATTGTAATGTCATCTTTTTTATATAAAAGTAATTTTATATAATTATACGACGTAAATTAGTTATTTTTCTGTTATTTAAATTGCGAAAAAAAATGTTTTAGCTAAAATAATCGAGTTCCTATTGGCTAGCCAATAGGATTTGAGGATTGGAGGGGGAGGGGGGTAAAAGGAGAATGGGATAAATAATTTTCATCATGGTTTCCAAA
The DNA here is from genome assembly GCF_053477335.1 of Acartia tonsa. Lineage (NCBI taxonomy): Eukaryota > Metazoa > Arthropoda > Copepoda > Calanoida > Acartiidae > Acartia > Acartia tonsa. Next base: position 33,084,475 of record NC_137261.1, read on the forward strand.
ATTACTTTTTATTGTTTTTAAAAATATGATAAGTACTCTAACTATATTATTTTTATTTAATTTAACTCCCGCCTTTCACTATAAATTTTTAAATAAAAATGAAAATAAAATATTTTTTTTAATTCAAAAGTTGGCCGCTATGATTTGATCAGTTTTTCTGTTGTTCGCTGAATTTTTTCTCTAAACAATAAACAGAGTTGTCAAATTATCTGAGATTAAGATTAAATTACATTTTAAGTTTTACACATAAAAAATAATTTTTTTAAAAATACATTTTTCAATAACGACATTTATTAATAGCATTATTTTATTTTATTTTATAATTAATTGGTAAATCTGGCAACTATGGTGTCAGCTGATATTATGCCTATGATAAATTGATAATTGTCTGCTAGCTACAGGCTAAAGCTATGAATGACGCTTTTGAAAACAATATATTCACATTATTTTGTTAATTATTACAAGGAGCGTTGCGGAAGCGTTTAATTTTGGTGCGGCTCCGGCTCCAACCTAACATCAAGAAAAACTCGACATATTTTTTTCCCACGTCTACTTTTGACTTTTGAAGGTTCTAAAAGTAAAATTTTTGATAAAAATGGACTTGAAAAACTGAAAATTTTAATTTTTAAAAAATCTCTTTATTTATCTAGTCCGGAGCCGTCTTTTAACTAAAATTACGGCTCCAGCTCCAGCAAAATTTGGCGGCTCCGCAACACTTATTATAAGCAAAATTTGAACGGTTATATCTGTCCATATTCGACAGCTCTTTTTTTTGTGAGAGATGTCAAAATGTTCAACGGCTAGCGAGACATACAGATAGATTAACTTTTACTTTATTATAAGGAATGGCGGCCCTTGGGTTCGTTTGGAGGGGGGGGGGGGGGGGGGAGTGAAGTCGAACTCACTCCTCACTCTCAATTGTAGCATCTATTGAGAGCAACTCAATCAGTTTATTACTTATTAGAATCGTAAGATTTACACAATTAAATAAACCTTTAATATAATGTTGAATTTTAGATAAAATTTGTAAACAGGATTTTTTTTTATTTCAGAAGAATAAATGTAACTCAAAAGTAAAAACAACCAACCAACATTTTTATAGAAAAATAAAGGTAATTAAATCCATTTGTATTATTGGAATTTATAAACTTTCTAGTTCTGGACTGCTCTATACCTTCAAGGAACCGCCAAATTATTATAATTGAACATTATATTAGAATTATTTTAACTTTACTATCCATGGACAGAGTGCATGGCACGAAAGAAAGCAAGTATTGTTAAGCACCTTTAAAGAATCAGCATTTTTAAGTTACTTGAAATATAGGATAAAGAAAAGGACATTCTTTTATAGTTGCCTCGCTCATAATACTTTACCTGTTCTAAGAATCATTATTCTTTAAAAAAGTTGTTAAAATGCAAAAAGAAATCAGCAAAGATGTATGGACTTTTTGGTAACGAATATAGAGTTGCAACGCTTTCTAAATCGTATCTAACTGTCATAGGAATCACCATGCAAAGTTTGAAATCGATAGGATAATTCTAACATGTCTATTCTAATAACTATATTATACAATAGTTTGTCAAAAAGATTAAAAATAAGCTATAAGCATGTTAAAAATGGACGTACAGTCTTTCTGGTAACAGTTATAGAGTTGCAATGCTTTCTAAACATCATGTTCGAAATTGATTGGACAATTCTAAATGTGTAATAAAACGAAAATAACCATTACGGACAGACGGACCGACCCTAATTTTAGAAAACTTCGCTTTTAAAAGTGATAGGATTTTACCAGCTCTGTTAGCCAAACCCTGTAACTAACTCAATTGGTTTTAATCTAATATGTTTTCAATTTGATATCCGCAGAAAGGTGTCTTTAATACGATGCGATAAATAACGAATATAGATTAAATTAAACTTTAGAATTAGATTATACCTACAAAACAAATATCTATCTATCTACATCGTAAAAAACTTATGTGTATTTTTAACTTAAACATAATTTAGGTTTGACGATGGAGCTAGAGATGTAAGAGAACTACGCAAGAACAATCAGTTGGATGGTTTTGATTCCAGAGGAAATATTAATGTGAGTGGTCATTTTATATGCTTTTTTTATACACAAACTAGCAGATACGCTGATATATACCTACCTAATTCAAGTATTTTTCCTTTTTTGTTAGAGTAAATATTGAATTGAGGTACCCATCTAGTTATTAAGTTGATACTTATAAATTAATGGAGGAAGGGGTCATCGTACTCCCAAGTTACACTGGTATCCAAATTTTAAAAAACCACATTATCTCGTTCGTTAGCTTAAAAACTTTTGATCCTATTTTTAATTGTGATCGTTTGGTGTTTAAACTTTTCAACTTTTTCATCAATTTATTGTACATTGTGTTATCTCTTAAGATCCCTGATACTTATTTATGTTAAGATTTTTGGTTAGCCTTAATGGTTTTATCTTGAAAATAAATATTAAGCCAAATTGTTAATATATTTATGTAAAGGGGGAGGCGGGTGTGGCACTACAGGGTGCACCACATAAATCCGGACTTTTTTTTAAACGGCCCGGCCATAGCGCAAAACTACTTGACCAATCAGGATGTTTGACCCCACTATAAAAAGCTTAGGTAATAGGTAATGACCTTTTTGCCCATGAAAATCTTTGAACTATATAGGACGTGTACGCCGTGCTGGCCGTGCATATGTTCAACAAGGCAGATTCGAATTGCGCAGATAAATTACCATTGATTTATGACTTTGGCCTACTTAATCTGACCTCAGCCCATCTGTATGTGAGATGGGCTAATGAAACTTGCTGGATATACTATCAGATACCTAGTGAAAACTCTAGAAAAGACTAGAGCTCTCTAATTCTATCCAAGCTGACTTGGCTGTAGTACTCCGACAAAGTGGATCGTGGTAGATTTTAAGATGTCAAAAACGTCAAAAATCTCGGTTCTTGACTTCAGGGGCCCATATGGAACCTTGAAACTCGTTTCAGACTATGTATTGCACTGAAAACCCTATCTTAATCTTAGTGCCATTTTGAAAAAGGTATAAAACGTTGTTCTAGCTTAATTGTGGCCCAAATGAGAGCTGCCGTGTCAAAAGGTAGCTTTAAAGATAGGTTAATTTGGATCTTGCTGTTACTCACTCCTTAAGGAGATGTGGCCTCTCAGCAGCCCCGATCTTAATCCAATGGACTTTTGGGCCTCGAGCGCCATTAAAGCATGAACCAATACACGCGCCCATACCAAAAAGACCTCTCTTATTGCTTCTATCATGGAGAACTTTTCCTGTTTGAACAGGGACATGGTGACCAGGGTCGGTGGGCGGTTCAGGGGGCGGGTAGGGGCGGTGATTGAGGCTGGCGGTGATTTTATAAGATAATCTAATAGTCATATACCTAGGTTGCTTCCCAGTTTTTAAAATTCAATAAAATCTTTAAAATTGACGATTTTATGTTTATTTGTTTAAAAATAAGAAAAAGTCCGGATTTATGTGGTGCACCCTGTATTTAAAACCAAAACTAAAAGTCTAATGAACTCAACTAAAATAGAGTTAAAGCACTGAAATTTTGCATGGCAGTTGATTTAAAGAGGTACACTGTGGATTCGTGGAACTGTAAAGGAATGTCAACGGAACCGCGGTTTTCACCAAAAACCGCTGTTTCCCGCCATAAATATTTTTTGTCTTTTATTGCCAAATCAGACAATTTTGAATGATCTGAGATAAACTTTTTTTTCATAAAAATTTCACAAGTGTCATGGGAAGCGGCGGTTTTGCCGCCGTTTCTTCATAGTTTTACAATGTAGGTACCTAATTAAAGCGACTGTCCTGCAAAATTTTAGTCCAAGTTGATTTCTTTTAATGTTAAGATTTGGATTTTATAAGTGTCACATCCGCCCCCTCCCTTTTCATAATGTAATACATATATTTATAGGTACAAGCCAATTTATTTATCTGCTCGTTATATTTTTCATTCAGAGGAAGTGCAAGGGCAGCTATTGCTTGAATAAAAAAAAATGTGAAGATAACTTGCCCATCAAAACTTTATTCAACCAATTACAAATACACAATACTCTTAATTTTCACAAAATTCATTATCCCAGGTATTGGAGGTAACAAACAGGCCAGACACCCTGGAATCCTGACCTTATGAGACCTGGTTGTTTGGAACGTAAGGTCAAATTTTCCCTACCTGACCTGAATGGACGTTACAACATAATCAAGATCCACACAAGAGCTATGTCTGTGGAAAGAGATATTAGGTAGGTTTTAAGTTGCACTTTTGATTTTGTTTCTAATAGCACATAATTAGCAGAGTTGGAGTATAAATTAATATGGTAACCTAATTTTCATAACACTACCTACTCTTATTTCTGGCTTAACTTTTAGTACTAATATTCAGGGAGTAAGGGAGGGGACAATGGATTGAATATTCAATTTTCAAGAGTCTCAGACTATGGGTACTGGCGTAAAGGGAATGTGCACGAATTCAGCAGTTTCTGACTGACTTTGAGGCAATGCCCCGCTAACTAGCTGAGTTAGTTTTGAATATTGCAGACAGAAAAATTTGCTATTCATGGCTGGTTTTAACAAATATTTTTTTCCCAAGAAAATGTCATTTCATGTATAGAAACTTTACTGTGATATTTATGTATTAAAAATCTAAGAACCCCTTGAATTTAGGTAGCAGTTAAAAATATATGAGAAGGGTTGACAAATTTCTAAACAAGATTTTTCTAGTGATTAATTACAGAATGTTTACTACATTGTGATCTATTGGCAATTTAATTTTCAATTAAATGATTTTTTTTAGAACTAATTTTGTTTTAATAGTTATTTCTTTTTCGTATTATAAACGGCTTTCCGCGGATATATAATGTACAATTATAAGATTAAAACCATTTTTTTAGCCCCGAGGTGCCGAAGGCACGGGCTAAAAAAACTGGTTTTAATTTTATGATTGTACATTTTATATTCGTAGGAAGCTGGATATAATACGATGCTAGACATAGTTTTTTTTGTATGGATGAGAACCGGTTCCTATCCACCGGATTCGAATGAATACGAGAATAGTTATTTCTCGTATCGTATTATAAACGGCTTTCTGTGGATGTAGAATGTACAATTATAAGATTAAAACTAGTTTTAATCTTATGATTGTACATTTCTATATTCGTAGAAAACTGGATATAATACGATGCTAGACATAGTTTTTTTTCGTATTCATGAGAACCGGTTCCTATCCACCGGATTCAAATGAATACAAGAAAAGTTATTTCTCGCATCGTATTATAAACAGCTTTCCACGGATATAAATGTACAATTATAATATTAAAACCAGTTTTTTTAGCCCCGAGGTGCCTAAGGCGCGGGCTAAAAATACTGGTTTTAATCTTATGATTGTACATTTTTTTATTCGTAGAAATCTGGATATAATACGATGCTAGACATAGTTTTTTCGTATGGATGAGAACCGGTTCCTATCCACCGGATTTGAATAAATACGAGAAATTATATTACCATTATCCCTTTACAATTTTGGTCATATTTTCTGGATGAATCTGGTTTTCATTGCTTTTCAGCGAAAACTCTTAAATTGAATTAATTGCCCATTGTCTCCTCCCTTACTCCCTGACTTTTATTACTTTGAGATTTGAGTTATTAACACGTAACAAGTTTTTTTTATACAAAGTACTTTGTGTGGAAGTATCACTGTGGCAATTTTGCAAAAAAAAATAACACTTTTTGGTATGAACTATTTTAATTTTTAGGTGATTTTTAGAGATGTTAGCTCGTCTGTGTGTGCAAACACAATAGGAGGTGAAATCCAAAGTTGTAAAGTTGTGTAAAGAAGATGGCATGTTTGACATTAGATCCATTCGGCATCTCCAGGCTAAAAAAATTGTATTAATCTTATTATTTACAGTTTTATATCCGCAGACAGCTGTTTATAATACAATATGATGAATTATTTTAATATTTGCATTTAAATTTTAGTTTTGTCTCAGATGATTCGAAATTGTCTATTTTGACGAGAAAAGGTAAATAAAAATTCGGCGGGAAATGACGTTTTCGATCTTAGTTGTAGATTCAATTTTTTGTGATATATCTAACATTGTATGTGATAATATACCTCAAAATAGAAATTTGTACCATTTGTCAATGAGATTTAAAAGCTGTAAAAATTCATTGTTCTATAATTTGATCATTATTACCTATAGTATTTTTTTTATTTACCTATGTACCTCAGTCCGATTTTTTTAACATAAATAAATATTTTTTAAACTTAACAGATTTTTTTCATTAAATATTTGTCTTTTTTTTAAGCTTGGCTACACTATACCTAATTCACTTTGTCTGTAGGTAGGTATTTAGGTTTTGTGATTTTCTTTGAGTTTATGCAAATTCTCTTTTCTTTTGTTATGTGAACTGAACATTTCCATTATAACATACTTCTTCCATCCTATGATTTGACTTCGCTACTTGTAGATGTTGATAATGTAGTTTTTATTACTTTTAGTTTTAATTAGGGTCCGAACCGTCCGTCCGTATGTAATATGTATACCCAGAAAGTTAGCTCTTCACACTTATTCAATTGTCGTATCGATTTAGGAAGCGTAACAAACAACTATATGTATAATCTTTACCAGAAAGACTGTACATCCATTAAAACATAGGGATTTTTACTATTTATAACTCCCTTTGATTCCAATTACGATAAGGTACAATGTTATAAGCAAAGCAGCTCTATATATAAGTCCTAAAAATGTAAATATGTCTATAAGCAGGTTTGCAACAACTCGTGCCACAACATACCAACTATTTTATTTTGGGTGCTTCTCCCTTAGTTTTAGAGATAATTGGGTAAAATCTTTTTAGTTGTGTCACTAATTAACCCAAGTTTTGGTATCTTTAATAAAACCGCCGCTCCCGCTGTCCCACTAAAAAATAACAAGGTTTCAAATGATTCCAAATTACCTGATTCGGCGAGAAATGCAATAACAAATTTTTTTTGGCGGCGGCGGAAACCTGTGGTAAATGGCAGGAGCGGCGGTACCGCCGCAGTTATTTATAAAAATATATTTTACTGACCAACCCAAAAAGATTTTGTTTCAATATCTTTAAAAGTACAATAAAAGCACTGAATTTAAGATCTACCTTGATGAAGGAGAATTTGAAAAAAATGACTGAAGTCCCAGGGTTACTTGCAATGGGAAATTTTTAAAAATAACATGGTCGCAAATGATTCCAAATTGCCTAATACAGCGAGAAATGCAATAAAAAAAATTTGGGGCGGCGGCGAATGGTGGTCCAGTCACCGTTTTTTTTAAAGATACCAAAACTTGGGGTTACACAACCAAAAAGATTTTACCCTATTATCTCTAAAACTAAGGGAGTAGCACCCAAAATAAAATTGCTGGCATGTCGTGGCACGAGTCACCATATTTACTTGCTATTTTACTTAGACTTATACATTTATATTATGTTTGTTCAGTTCTGATGCAAGTGTTAATGATTGCTTGTCCTACCATTTCAGAGCTTTGCTTTTATGGATTTTGTCATCTTTGTTGTATTTAGACAAGAAGTGATGGAAGAAAGGACTTTAATTTTAAATGTTATTTCGATATGTTATAGTAATGATTTTGCACGTAAAACGCACACCTGAAAAGAAATATTTAAGGGCTTGCGATGTTGCTGTTCGGATAATATTTAGGACAAATAAAAATGTTAATGATTGCTTAAAGGTTTTCGAAGTAGAAATCAAAAAGTGGTATTATCCTCTCAGGATTTTTACTTTCAATTTTGAATTGATTTGAAGACATTTTTATCAAGAAAATTTCTTATTCCTTAAATCATATTTCTTGCGACACAACCTATTTTTAAGAGATATTATTATCGGAATGCTGATGTAATTATATCAAATTATACCTAATATACCTATGTAAATTTTATTTCTTTTCCCAATGGTGAAATTGTCGTCCAAGATCGGGGAATTGTACCTATGCAATCTTTGGTAAATAAATTCGATCTTAGACAAAGTAAATTTTAGAGTAATTTATAAATTATCATTGCTAAAAAAAACTATATTAAAAAGTAATTCTTAACAGACTTACTGAGATATTAGGATTGTAGAGTCGCCACGCTTTAATTAAAATATTACTTTCTAAATGGTGTATTTATTTCAATCAATAAGTGTATTACATAACAAATACTTAACAATTTAGAATTTAATACACAGCTTTCTGGATATTAAAGTGAGGGGCTGAAGGTATCGGCAAGCAAAACTGGTTTTAATTCTATGATTTTTATCTTAATAGTCGCTGAATATTGTGTGTAATACTATGTTATACATGGTCTTCAGTATTACAGTTTGATAATCCTTATACTAAAGTAACAGGGTGTTTGTGTGTCTGTACCAAGGATCTCGCTAACTGCTGAACCGATCGGGTTCTCCTTAACAGGGTAGCTTCTCATAGGTCTCGGGAAGGTTTATAACTACTTCTTGGGGGGTGGGACACCCCAAACCCCCAAAAATCCCCCCCCCAAAAAAAAATTGTTTGAATTTTGTTTAATTAAAATTAAAAATTTCGCCCCCCCCCCCCCAATTTTTTTTTACTTTTTCTTTTAAAATCTAAAATAAAAAATTTCAAATTGGGTTATTAAATTCGACTCTCTCCTTCTCAAGTGGCCCTAGAGGCCTCTAGGGGCGTAGCCGCTAGTCCTTATAATAAAGTAAAAGGATCTTAGTCTGTGTGTCTGTTTGTTTGTCTGTTTATTTGTACCAAAGGATCTCGCTAAATGCTAAACTGATCGGGTTCTCCTTAACAGGGTAGCTTCTCATAGGTCCCAGGAAGATTTATAACTTTTCTTGGGGGGTGGAACACCCCTAACCCTCCCCCCCCAAAAAAATGAAAAATAACCCCTCCAAAAAAAAAAATTTCCACCTTCAAAATTTTTTTTAATAGGTAGGTACTTTCTCTTAAAATCTAAAATAAGAAATTGGGTTATCAAATTCGACTCCTCCCTCCTCAAGTGCCCTAGGGGCCTCTAGGGGCGTAGCCGCTAGTATATTATATATATGAAGTAGCTGTGCAACTAAATAAAAAATTCAACAAAAAAACTATCACGAGAGCATTACATAATTGAACATGAATTCACAGGAATAAAGGAACAAGACAATATAAAGAATTAAAGAAAGAGCTCAAATTAAGGGGGGGGGGGGGTTGATGCAACCATTTTGTAATCAATGCGCATATGTCGCTTAGAATTCGAATTTTGTTATGAAACTTGGCATGCGTAATCTTTGGTAGATCTATTTTCCCTAATTTAAACAAAAAGTTGTAGAAGTAACCGATAGCGGCTTCGTGTTTAATGATGCCAATTACCATTTTTTTTTCAATTTCTAGTAGCAGTCGCTACCGGCTAGAACAAGATGTAAACGGCTAGGAGAGGCCAAGAGTATGATGTTTAGATAGGGCTTGTGACATTTTTATGGGAAAATAGCCGAAAACGGCCTAACGGCTGAGCCGACAGCCTTTACTTTTGCAACTTTTTGTTCAATTTAGTGAAAAGAGACCTACATAGGATTTTCATAACGAAATTCGGATTCTAAGTGCCATTTGCAAATTAATTACGAAATGGTTGCATTTAAAATCCCCCCTTTACACACCTTTACTTCCCATAAAAATTATTATCCACTTTAAGGTGGGTAAGATTAGATTAATATTAATTGTACTTAAAAAAAAAAAAAAAATTTGGGAACCTAATAGAATCTTAATTGAATTTTACAAACCATAGGTGTCAAAACTTAATTTAAATCTACAAAGGAGCAATTTTGTATATTGAAATTGTGGTTGTACATAAATTTTTCGTCGATTGTCCTAACCCGTAATATACCTGGGTACTTTTATTAAAATATTTTTTAAAATCACAATGAAAGATTGATCTACAACCTAATGTATTTGTCTACTCAAAAGGAAAAAGTAAAGAATAACATCAGCGGTTTCCCTTAAAAGCGCCTAGTCAAGCACAGATTATCGCCAACCCCCTTCCCCTACTTTGAAGTAAATTGGAAAAAAGGGGGGTTGATTTTTCGTTTGTTTAGGTCAGGTTAAGTTATATTGGATACTGTATTCCCGTAGTAGGGTAAAGTCATGGGAATACATGCAGGCACTTTTAGGGAAAGCACCGATAAAGCAATTGACATTAATCAAGGAAAGCAAGGAAGAAACGATAAGGGGTAGTTGCACAAAGTGCATTTAAACTTGAATTTATTGAACTGCATATTTTTTTATGTTCAATAGTTTAAACTACCTACATCTTTATGATCTATAGGTATTTGAAAGAATTTAAATTTTCTACAAGGTAGTTTTAAAAATATCAAGACTTGAAAATCATATTTTTTGGATTTTTGCATTTTAAATGGCTGTCCTGTATTCACAAAAACATTCTGATGACTATTTTGATGGTGTCTAATTGATTGCTATTTATTGTAATAAAAAATTAATTATGTTAGATGATATTCTTGTAATTTTTGCTTGCAATCAATCTTGTCAAATGCACTTCATGCAAGTATCCCTTCAATGGAAATATACAAACGTCATATGATTTAAATCAGTTTTTAGCGAAAAGAAAAAAGAACATTTTAACAAATAACTACTGCTTTGGGTAGGTGTTCGTCCCGGTGTCCCCGCATTTGGTCCCATTTGCCTGTGTAGTCAGCACATTCTTGCCAAAGTTTATCTAGATTTGTGGGCAGGTGAATGACGAGTAAGGTTATCCTTTGACATTCCTGAAAGTAAAGATATTGATCAGGTTGTACAAACTATCAGTGTATAAAAAAAGCAGACTAGACCATAAAAAATGCATTTAAATCTTAATTGATCGAGTTAGATTTAAGTGCAATAATATAAAAAGAATTTTCACTAGTTTTAAGTTCAAAAATTGGTTTTAAATACCTAACAACTTATCATTTGAAATTACTCTTAATAATATTGATTAGGTACTTTATCTGACCCCTGACTATAAATCCAAGCTACTTACATCTATTTTTTCATTCTTTTAAATTGACCAAAAATCTCTACTTCATTTGTCCATTCATTCGGTGTCTACCGTTTTTAGCTATCGAATGCTGCCCGTCTATCTATCTATCTAAAAACTTACTTAACAGTCCCATTGACAAGTCCCACACAGAGTCTCAACACCTCGCTCTTGTCTCCTCTGGCGGCTTGACCGCCGACTACAGCTGTACCTCATTCAGACCTTTGCCACCGCCTTAAGGTTGTTCGTTGTCAACAACATCAGCCTAAAAAACACAGAAAAAATAAGTTTAGTATCTTTGGTAAAGGGAAAGTTGCATGAAGTGCAAAAAATGATTTCGAGCAGAAGTTACGAGTATACCATAAAACATATATAACTTTGTATTACAATAAATTAGGGTTGGCAATCCAATCCGGAATCTGTTCAATTTATGGAAATATTTGAATCCGCAATCCGTTATTTTAATAGCGGATTCGGATGTTAATTGTTAAGCTAAAATCAGCATCTTGAGTTTTTTTGTCTAAATATATATTTTAATTTTTAACAAAGTTAGGTTAGGTTGAGTAAGGGTTAGCAAATGGGCGATGTAGGGTCTAGAAATAGGAGAAAAGCTTTTGTAAAAGTATGAAAAAACGCTGCTTTAGATTCTTCCCAGTACCCGATAAAATTTAATTACCTAATTTATTTTAAAAGGGGCCTTTTAAAATATTGCTAGAATCCGAGATCTGAAGATCTGGAATCCGTCAAAAAAAAAATCCGGAATCCACGGATTGATCTGTTTCATTTTTGGGCGGATTTTTGTAAGCATTCGAATCCAAATCAGGTCCAAAAATTGGACGGATTGCCAACCCTACAATAAAAAATACCAAACAATAAGATATCACAAAAATAGTCAATGTGCTGTTTTGTGAAAATAAGCCAACTATATCCATTGTATATATCACAAGAATACGATTTTCATTTCTTGATATTATTAAAACTACATGGTAGAAATTAAAATGTAGTTCAAACTATTAAAAAGGGAAAAATTAGCAGTTCACTAAATTTAAGTTTAAATGCATTTCGTGCAACTACCCCTTTAGTTATTTTAATATGTGTTTTTTTGTTTTAAATAAAGACTTTTTGCAAGACCTTTTTTCTTTTGAAATGAATTTATTAGTCCCAGCGTAGTATTTATATATTATTATATACAAGTAATAGGGTGTAAGTCTGTATGTCTGTATCTTGATAAATACTGGACAGAGAAGGTTTTTCTGTACAGTAAAATTTATCATAGGTCCAGGTAAGGTTTAAGGTTTGTAACTTTGTTAAAGCAAATAACCCCAAAAAAGAGTTAAAGCACTGAAATTAGGCATAGCATTTGCTTTTTCCGTGGGGAGACGGCGGCAGAACTGCTGTTTTTGCCGAAAACCGCCGTAAATTTTTGTCTTATTTCAAAAACTGCCATTTAGATAATTTTTAACCTTCTGAGAGAAACTTTTTTGTTCAGTTCCAAATTCTTTAAAACAACAGCCATGCCAAAGGGATCTATCCACGAACGAGAGCAAGTGATTCTAAGCACCTTCCGGCATTTATCCATAGTATTTTTTTAGTGAATATACTAGGTTTAAGTTTATTATTTGGTTTATCGACTAAAAAGTTAGGTATCACCATGGTTTTATATAGGGTTGGCAATCCGTATCTGAATCTGGGATCCGGAATCCGCCTAATTTTTTGGCCAATTTTGGAATCTGAATCCGGAAACCGTTTTTAAATAGCGGATTTGGATTCTTAATCCTTATACTAAAGTAACAGGATGTCTGTTTGTCTGTGTGTTTGTACCAAAGGATCTCACTAACCGCTGAACCGATCAGGTTCTCCATAACAGGGTAGCTTCTCATAGGTCCAGGGAAGGTTTTCAACTATTTTGGGGAGGGTACCACCACCCTCCCAAGAGAAATCGCCCCTAGAAAAAATAACCCTCCCCAAAAAGAGACTTGAACGAAGCATAAACCAATTATTTCTCTAATTAGATATTTCAAATAAAAAAAAAACATTCAAAGTGCCACTAGAGGCCTCTAGGGGCGAAGCCGCTAGTTGGTAGACTAAAATTAGAGCCTAGAGTTTTTAATACTTGTCATTATTATCATCTATAACACAAAGTAGAATGATGTCTGTCCGTCCGCCTGTGTGTCTGTCTGTCCATCCCTTAAGATCTTGGTAACCACTGAACCGATCGGATTCTACTTTTCAGGGTATATACCTATTGGTCCTGTGGTGGTTTTAAGCTATTTTCTTGGAGGATGGTACACCCCCAACCCCCCCTCTCACAAAAATTTTTTTTTTTTGTTTATTGGGGAAGTTGGTTCACAGCTCCTAGAGGCTGGGGGCAAAGCCGCTAGGTATATATAACATATTTTAAAATCTTGTTCGATTCTCGGAAGTGAATTATAGAAAACACCAAGAACGTTAATTTTTAGGACATATGTAGCAATTAAATTTTCAATTTTTTAAAAAGCCTTTTAAAATATTGCTAGAATCTGGAATCCACGAGAATCCGCTATTTTTTTGGACGGATTCTTGTAAGAATCCGAATCCGGTCCAAAAATTTGACGGATTGCCATCCCTAGTTTTATATGAAAAAAAATTTAAAAGCAAAGCATTTTTGGTGCAATATTATCAAATGTTTTGATGTTTCAAACTGCTTTTTAAAGCTTTTACACAAAAGTATATTATTTTGATTAAAAATGTTTATGTAGAAAAAGGGTTGGTACCATGTAATATTGTAAACAGTTTAATCTAAGTACTTTTGCAATTTACAGCATTTAATGCTTTTCTGCCGTGTTATTTTATTTTGTCCTTTGAACTCAAAAAGCATTTGATGATATTGGATCAAAAAACGATTTACATTTTAAAGTTTTTTTCATATAAAACCATGGTAAAACCAAACTTTTTAGTTGATAACTAGTATATTCACTAAAAAAATACTAAGGATCAATGCTGGAAGGTGCTTAGAATCACTTGCTCCCGTATGTGGATAGTTCCCTTTCATTGATGTAAACCTTTTTTAAAGTTGAGTTGTAGTTTAGTTTCAAAAAGTACACGACCGCCCCCTCCCATTTAAAAAAAAATTAGGTATACCTATCTTGCCAAATTACATTACATAATTTTCATTCTAAGTGCTATTTCCCTTATGTTTCCACCAAAATTGGGATATTTGGAACTAAAAATTATATAGGTATATTTAATATTTCATTCATACTTGATAGCGGTATACAACATTTCTTATGAAAAAATTAAATTAAGCAAAACTACAATTTACTTTATTACTAACTAGAGGCGAAGCCCCTAGAACCTCTAGGGATACTTAAGGTTAGAGGGCAAATTCGACCCGGCTACCTCCATCTTTCAATTTGAGTTTTAAAAAAAAATACCTAGTTTATTTTGGGGGGTAACCTTTAATTGGGAGGGTGAAGATACACTCCCCAATTATAGGTAAAAACCTTCCCTGGACCTGTAACAAAATTTATTGTAAAGGAGAACAATATCAGTTCAGCGGTTAGCAAGATCCTTCGCTAAAGACAAAAAAATACTTTATATAATAGGATTACTACGCAAGCATCCAAAAACAGTACCTGCATCTGGATGTTCATCTTCTGGGCGCTGTACTATGCCTGGCTTTCTGACTGGGTCAGCTAAATAGAAAGAAAAGTATGGCTACATTTTGTAAATTTAGTGAATTAATGCATTGGTAGCAAGTTTATTAGATGAACCATTCATGTATCCTATATCAAAATAAAAAATCAATGACCCATTGGAGAAAAAAAGCACGAAGTGCATTTAAAGAGTTAAGGTACTTTGAGTAGTGTACTTAAATATGCCTTAGTAGAATATATTAGGCATTGGATAGATATGATTATGTGTAAAAGAATTTTTAACTTTGACCTGACCAAACTTTTTTTATTTGACAATAATTCACAAGAGTTATATAAAAATGAACCGAGGTTCCCTTAGGGCAAGTTCTCTAAAGTTAAAGAACATAAAAAATAACATCCGGTTCTTCATAGGACAGGTTTTCTATGGATAGGTACTTTTAAAAAATAAAGAAAACCATCTGGTTTCCTGACGATATACACATTATCTCCACAAACTAACTAACCATACAATATAAACATATCTATAATACAAAGTAGAACGATGTCTGTCTGTCCGTCTGTCCGTCTGACCGTCTGTCCGTCCGTCTGTCTGTCTGTCCCTTAAGATCTCGGTAACCACTGAACCGATCGGATTCTACTCTTCAGGGTATCTACCTATTGGTCCTGTGGTGGTTTTAAGCTATTTTCTCGGGGGGTGGGACACCCCCAACCCCCCCAAAAACCAAAAAATCCCCCCCCATTTTTTTTTTTTTTTTTTTTTTTTTTTTTTAAGGAGTTTCCATGGTCCTTTATGGTCTCTCGCAATAATTTTTTTTTATCACCTCTTGGGCAAAGCCCCTAGAGGCTAGGGGCGAAGCCGCTAGTTTATATATATACTCCTTTGTAAGTTTTACATCAATATTACAAAAATATACATATCATAGAATACTCTTGTACCTAATTATTTTGTTGTATAAAAAGTTAAAAGCTCTAGGTATTAATTAGTAAATGCGATCAAAAGTTGTATCAAATGATTTTGCGATAGGTATATAACATGTAAAAACTTTGAAAATAAAAATGAAAAAGTCATTTTTTTTAGGAAAATCCCTGGCCAAATCTTTTAATTTTAATCAATAACTTTATATTATGCATTACTATATTATTTAAAAAGAAAAAAATTAACAATATTTTTTAAAATGCACTTCATGCAACTATCCCTTTTAAAAAAAAAACGATGATAATGTTTCATTACTAATACTGCATATAGGCATTAATTAGGGCATACATTGACTTTACATAAGGGGAGGGGTAGTAAACGGTGCCGTTTATTTGTAATCTGTGAGTAAAATGGACAAAATATGGAGGTAGATTTTGAAACTTGGTACATAAGCCTTGTGCAATACGTACTAATTGTAAATAAAAAAATTCTTTATATTAGGTTAGGCAGGGTGTCGGAGCCGTTTAATTTTGATGCGGCTCCGGCTCCTACCTTAAAATAAATATATCAATTTTTGTTCATTATTGAAATTGATAAAATAAAATAAATAATATAAAATATTTTGCTTTTATTTGATTAAAGCTATATAAAAGTAGAAGGATGTGTGTCTATTTGTTAAGTAACAATAGTTTTTCAGTTTATTATATGGAAATAGACCGTTGCCAAATTATATTATTACTTTAAAAAATCACTTTTAGCTAATCTGGAGCCGGAGCCGTTTTTAACGAAAAATACGTCTCCGGATCCACCAAATATGTTGCTGCTCCCGGCTCCCAGCTCCGGCTACGAAACACTTACACTTAACCCCTGTAGGCATCTCCCTTATCCCTATGGGGTTGGCCTCCGATTTGCCGAATTATTTTAATTAATGTCCTTAAGAATAGACACAGTGTTTTCGAGAAGAAAAAAAAACAATTAAAGTAAGTCTCTACACAAAAATAGACCAAAAAGCCTAGAAAACCCATTTCCGCAGTTCTTCTTACCAAACCTAACCTAAAAATTTTTAAAAATGGACTTTTTTCAATTTAGATCTAGTACCTAATAGACTAGGCATATGCACCAAGTTACAAGATTCTAGATCAATATTTAGCCCATTTGATCACGGTTTCCGAACAGAATGAACGTAGTAACCCCTCCACCCCACCGCCCCCCTTAAATATTACTTTCAGACAAATAAATGAGAAATTGACATGATACACAATTGTTTAGGAGTTTTGTTTAACAATAACAATATTTAAAACAAGCGTCCTTATTTAATACAAAAATAGGAGAAACAGATATGTAGATGGAATGAAAGAGTAGAATAGCAACATAAAAGTAACATTTTCGAATACTATTTTTTTAATATTATTAAAATCTAGAGAACCACAGAGTCCAGAAACTCGTGGTACCCCTGATTATTTTTATATATGGGCACCTAAGAACTAATAGAGTAGCCATTAAGTTACTAAGTATACAAAGCTATTAGCTTTCGATGTTAGATTAAAATACAAATATCTTGTTTATCTATCAAAATTTCCTTGAATTTAAAAAGGAAAGAAAGGGTAGGTAAATAAAGTTATGAAACCTAGAATTAAACAGTAACCCTTTAATCTTCTTTAAATGTGCGCGACAATTTTACAATAGTATTGACTTACTGCCGGGTTTCATTGTTTAGAGCTAAAAGTTTAGTTCTAATATTGTCTTGATATAAAAATTTGAAGAAGTGTGAAAAGTTAAAATATGTAATCATGCAATATATTTAGTTACAAAAGTATTCATTTTCGATAAGAAATGTATATTTAGCAAAAGGAGTAAATTGTAATAATGTAAACAGTTTGATTAATGTACTTCTGCATTTAACAGCATTTGATGTAATAAAAAACAAAAAGTACTTCAATTAGCAGCTGGAATCACTTTAGAGCTCATTCGATCGTGGATTGTCTCCTTTTTAATCAGCCTATATATATACACCTACAATAACTGACGGATTAGATTCATCTAAATCTAATTTAAAAGGTTTTTTTTGTTGATTGCAAAATATGCTAATTGAAAGAGTAGGTATTTTATCTAATAATGAACTTACATCTATAAGGGTTCAAAGAAGCAAACGCGTCGTAATCCATTTTTACTTTCTGAAAAAAAGTATCAATCAAACCTTATAAATTTTAAAATATCATTCAGTAGGTAAAATATTGCAAATGTCTTGACATATTTCAAAAACCAAATCATAAACAATTCACTATATGCTATTTGAATGAAATAAAATATAAAAAATTCACAACCAAACTATGTATATCAAAAGCAACGTCAACAAGCATACGAACAGTTGTTTATTTACATTTTACATATTTACCGGGCAATCAGCTGTCTTTGTGTATGTGTGTGTGTGCGTGTGTGTGTGCGTGTGTATAGACAGGCCAATACGGACGGAATCAGCTGTCTTTGTGTATGTGTGTGTGTGCGTGTGTGTGTGCGTGTGATTAGACAGGCCAATACGGACGGAATCAGAGATGTGTAGATATGTGAAATATGCGTTATAAGCGGTTTGAATCGCTTGGTCTCTATCGAAGACCAAAAAAATTTAGAATTTTTTGGCTTCATTTATTTTTAAAAACTATATTTCTGTTATCTTAAAATTTATAATTTAAGCATAAATCTGTAGACATTTGTATTGTTTATAGGTTCTAGTAAATCTTTTTTTTATTTTTCCTCCCAAAAACGAGAAAATTATGTTTTAAAAATCATCTATTAGGGCAAGAAGTCTATAAGCAAAGTAAGAATATTAAAAATCTATCTCCTATATACCTAATAAAGGAAACTGAATATAAATTGCACTTTTAAATAGCCGTTTTATTGCTGCACAGTCTCTATTACCTCGATTTTTAATTTTCATCCTATATCAAGAAAATTATTTTTTAAACAACGCTTCCTTAACCACCATTTTTTGATCAAGAATATTGGTGCTAAAAATGAAATCTATTAATTTTTCTATAAAAAAACTTATGGGATTACAAAAATGTAAGTGGTCAATGTTATTGTATTAAGCTAAAGCTTCTACATGGGTTCTACAAGAACCATATTAGCTACCTATACCCTTTAACAGCTTCTACATTTAAAATATGATTAGATTTGGTGTGTTTCAAAAAGGAGTATAACAATTAAGGTCGGTTCTTAAAACACCGTGTGAGTAAGCTGTGATCACGCATGAATTTAGTCACCCCTATCTCACCCCTGATTTCGATTTCGTAGGTGTGATGGAAATTGCTCACACGTAGCCGTTCTATAAACATACGTGTGGTGTGACTGCTAGGTGTGAAACAACAACATACGGGTGACAAGATTTTAGCTGTCAACAACAATGTGTACACCGGTAACAACAACACTTTTGTATCAACTTCTGCTCAACTTTAGAAGTCAAACTTACAATAAGCCATAGAATTCATTTTATAAATCCGCGTAAAATTTTTTATTTACGAATGTCGTCTTCCATAAACAAAAAAATTTTCAATCGTTAGCTGACTAGCACGGAAACAACACGCATTTTAAGCTCGTCATTTTCTTAAGTTTTAAAATTGTAAAGCGGGTTGTTGATTGTTTTTTAATTAACAGATTAACTCTAATGTTTAATTATAATTAAATACCTACTGTTTTTATTTTTAATATTATTTGTGAAAAATAAATTTTATAATTTGGAGGTTTAAACAATATTTTTATTTCAGACTGAATGAAGTTCATTTGTTGACAGATTGTTTCTCTCGTGGAATTTGGGGACAGAATTATGAAAGCTAATGTTTATATGGTTGGGAAGCAAACATCAAATCATACAAATTGCAATATATTTATTCAGGTATTTTATCACATTTTTCTATAATCTAAACCCATTTTACTTTCATTTTTAGATGTCATTTTTTTATTTAAATATTAGTAAAATATTTCAGTTCTTAATTTAACCTTCCAGTTACTCTGACCTCAGAATGTGGGGCTTTCGCCCTTCATTGTAAATTAGGAAAATTATAATGTACTTATGCCATTATAAAAATAATTTATTATAACTGGCCCAAAACCTTCCATGGATATCACAATCTTAATAAATGAATTTCCTTATATAATAGGATAATAATGTTTTTTAAATTGTTACAATCTCTTTTTTTTTCAATAGGTATTATGTATTTTAAGTACCTATGTAAACACCTGATCTACTTGACAATATTTTAATTTTAAAGTTAATCTTTTTGTTAAGGACTTTGGATGTCAGAGGATTTCCAAGAATTACTCTGTTAATAAGCCACCTTGACAACCTTAAAAGTAGTGGCTACACTTAGAAACAAAAATAATACCATATTTGTTCACTTACATTCTATATTATTTTCATAAATGTTTTAATTGTTGTGCTTAAATTAATAAAATAAAGTTTGAATTTTTTATTACTTTTATTATTGGTAAATTTTAATAATATTTCAACATCAATCGTGTTTTTAGAAGCTTAGTTTCTGTACCAATTACCTATAGTGTATGAAAGTACATGCCTAAATTCATTATTAGAAAGATAACCGTACGGACTGACAAACATAAAATTAATAAATTTAAAGAATTCAAGGTACTATTGTGCTAAAGCGTGTTGACGGATTTGATTCTTTACCTAAGCCGCGTTATAAGATATCAATAGGTTTATCTACTGCTGCAATCAATTGGTTAGTTGCCTGTAAATGATAAGAAGAATAAAAAAGCTACAGGACCAATTTTTATTTTAAATTTCGTCTGTTAAGGTTGGACATCTGTCATATTACGTTTTTTCTCCAGATATAAAATACTAGCGGCCGCCAGGGAGGGAGGGGACTATGGGCTGTTAATCACACTAGTCCCCAAGGTCTTACAATAACGTTTTTTTATTCGTTGGCTTAACAAATTTGGGGACTTTTTGATTTTAATTGGCTGTATTATAAAGTTGTGTGTCCTAACGTTTCAACCACTAATTGTAATCTACAGAAGTGGTAAATTTGTGTATCATCAATGTGGATTTACATCAATTTATTGGCCATTGCCTTATCCCTTTAGATCCCTCATCAGCCGCACACAAAGCATTTATAACGTTTTCTTATTCGTTGGCTCAACAACTTTGGGGACTTTAATTGGTTGTATCATAAAGTTGTGTGTCCAAACGTTTCAACCACTAATTAGATCTACAGAATGGGTAATTTTGTGCATTATCAATCGGGATTTACATCAATTTATTGGCCATTGCCTTATCTCTTTAGATCCCTGAGCGTCCGCACACAAAGTATTTATAACGTTTTCTATTCGTCTGCTTAACAACTTTGGGGACTTCAATTGATTTTAATTGGTTGAATTATGAAGATGTGTGTCTAAACGTTTCACCC
This sequence comes from Acartia tonsa, assembly GCF_053477335.1. Taxonomy (NCBI): domain Eukaryota; kingdom Metazoa; phylum Arthropoda; class Copepoda; order Calanoida; family Acartiidae; genus Acartia; species Acartia tonsa. Next base: position 33,105,499 of record NC_137261.1, read on the forward strand.
AATAATTTTAATCTACAGAAGGGGTAATTTTGTGTATCATGAATGGGGATTTACATAAATTTAATTACCATTTTCTTATCCATTTAGATCCCTGAGCGGCTGCACACAAAGCATTTATATGGTATGGCCTAAAACCATGCAAATAAGTTGTAAGATTTGCCTGTTAATTTTCCCTTCAATTGTAATAACATTGTATGCTGAGAGAGATGGGGACAATGGTCTGTTTATTATACCAGTCCCCAAAGTTTTATAATAATGTTTTCTTATTCGTTGGCTTTACACTAATGGGACTCTTGCTAAATTTTTGATAGTTCTTTTTTATTAAATTGAGTGTTCAAACGTTTCAACCACTAATTTCAATATACAGAAGGGGTAATTTTATGCATAATCATAGGGGATATACATAAATTTATTAACTATTGTCTTATCCCTTAAGATCCCTGCATTGCACGTCTTGCTATGCCGTCTGTAGGTATGATGCAGTTTGATACAGATATAATACATAGAAATAAAAGAAATGCAGATATTTTGGCAGATTATTTTTTTTATATTTTTTATACATACATAAGATATTATAAATACTTAAAGGAACCAAATATGACTTCATATATAATATTAAAAGTTCTTTAATATATCCGAAACCAATTTTTTCTTTGATAAAACTGTTATGGGTTGTAATAAAAAATGTTCTATTTTTGGCAGGTTTTACTGCAATAGCTTTCACCATCATTTTCAATTAAAATTTGTAAAGCATTATCCACTATATATTTTTAGGATGTATCTAATCTCGATTTTAGCTTTTTTTTCACTTGATAATTAGAGTTTGTAAATCTCCATTTATAATCCACAATGTTGTCTTCTTCATTATTCACCTTCTTACTGCAAATTATCTGAAATTATTCATAAAATCATAATTTGGTTAAACATTTAAATAAACATAGAAAAAAATATAAATCAAATATTCGTCCTTTTTGTATATGTTCGCTTCGCTTCGTCTCATCTGTTTGTTTATTTACGTTTCTTCTGTTTATCTTTTTTGTAATTGTCTGCTAGATATGAGAGGAAAGCCCTTCTTATGCGCAATGCCGCGTTTTTATTGAAAATTTCCATGCTGGACCTGTGATTAAGCTGTTTTCAGCTGCGACAGCATAGTGTGATGAAAATCTTCTCACACGAAAACGTGTGAATCCAAAATAGGGGTGATTGACGTCATAGGTGTGACTTGAAGGTGTGATTGCGTATGGTGTGAGTTGACTAAAGAACGACTCGTGTGATCGTCACACCTACGCCACCTGTGATTAAGCTGTCGAAGGTGTGACAAAAAGGTTTACAGAACTGAGCTTTAGTTCAACCAAGCCTCATCAATCTAGCACACCAGGATTGTACAATTTGTACGAAAGATAGTGATTTTTCAGTTCAGGCATCAGTTTTCATCACAATTAATCTTTTTTTGTTCGGATTTTAAATATTTGTAGCTCAAATTAACCAACCAATTTCTTCTAGATATTCAATGATTCATGTATCATAGAGTTACCACTTTTTCTAAATTGTACCAAATTTTTAAAGATATCGCAATGACAAGTTACAATCGACCCTAATTGTAGAAAAGATTTGTCTAATAGAAATAGGAAAAGAAAGCCTGGAATATTTTAACACGTAGCAGAAAGTGTACACCAAGATAGATTCATCAAAACAGAAGAGCCCAGTTTTCCCTGCAACAATTTTCCTTTGTCACTCTAAAAAAAAGTGCGTAAATTGAACATATATATTCGTATACTACGTCATGTAAAATCTCGTAAACGGCTTTAACGACCGTTTCACTTTTGCACCCCGTATTTTATTGGGTTTTACCTATGATAAGTTAAAATTACAGTTTAAAAATATTCTAGGGAAATTTGTCTACATAGTAAATGACCATTCATTAACTTTTCTCTCGCTCTCTCTTTCCTCAAAAATGTCAACAGACAATCAACATTTGAGGAAAATTTCAGATGAGAAAATATTTATTACCGTATGCTTTCAAATATTTTATGAAATACTACAATAATATATGAAATAAGTTTATTTTCCTTAGGTATATATAGGTAGGTATAAATTTAAATGTTTTCATCATAGTTTTTGTATAAACCCGGCCTTTTTGAACATCTAAACTAGTTTTTATCTTATTTCACCTTTTTTTGTGTTATTAAGTATATATAGGCCAAATGTACATTTTGTTCTGAATATATATGTTTTTAAAAGCGAAGCTTTTCTATAATTAGGTTTGGACCGTCCGTCCGAGACGGATAGCTTTTTTTCGTTAAAAATTAGGCATGTTAGAATTGTTCTATCGATTTCAAACTTTGCATGTTATGTGATATAGCTAATTATCCGATTATTTGGTATACTGATTCCTGGGACAACAAAGTACAATATTATAAACAAAGTAACTCTTTAATCAAGTCCTAAAAATGTAAGTATGTCCATAAACTTTATATATCCTGTGTCAAGAAGTTTTTGAACAAATTTACTCACAATTTTGCTTTGACTTTGATCCATTTATATTCTGAATATTTGATAAGTTAACCTCTTTTTAAAATTTCTACCTGTCCAGAGACCACGTCCATCAAAAAATCTAAAAACTTGGGAAAATTTATTATATAAGAATGATTTTATCCCTAATAACCAATCCTCTCAGTCCAAAGATAAAGTCTATACAATTACACACGGTTCATGCAAATGTGTCAAAACTTTCCCCCCCTCTTATTTACAGGTATAACAAAATCAAGGATTTTGTTTAAGATTTGGTAATATTATTCATTTATTTACAATTTTAGCTTCATATTCAACAACTCTATTATGATAACTTTATAGCGACTGCAACTTCAGGTTCCCAACTTTTAATTATTTTTTTAGGTAATAAAAAAAATGTTTAGGATAAGTAGGGTTAATATTTCTATGGGTGAGTTCTTTTGGAGGTTTTAGGTACCCTCCCGTCCGTAAATTAGTTCAACCTTTCTGGGACATCTAAGAATCTTCACTGTAAAGGAAAGCCATATCGGTCTAGAAGCGAGCGTGATATTTCGCTGCACACAGACGGATATCTTGAAATCCTTATTATTTTATTTACATTTAGTTTTGTTTGCAGAAAGTGAATATAAAAATGTTGGATACTCTAGGGCACAAGACAAGATTTATTATATGCGGTGCTGGCATATTTTTCTGCTATTTCTACTATGGAATTTTACAGGTTCTGTATTTAAATTTTTAAGAAGAGTTTTGTAAATGTAAGATTTTATTCAATTATTAAAAAGTATAAATAAGGGGGGGGGGGGGAGTTTGTACAGTTATAGGAAATGAAATTCAGTATAAAAGTTTGGGATGGCCGTGTGGGCTTGTTTTTATAGTTATCAACCTAATTCTTTTTGTAGGCTCTCTTATATGACCGGATGTACACATAAAACTTTGAAAATTGAATTTCGGCATTTTCCTTCTTGGGGCTTGTGGAGCACAAAAACCCCCCAAACGCTAAAAATATGAGTTCTGAGCTTATTTTTAAAGATATCAACCTGATTTTTTAAAAATAATACTCTTTTAACATAACTGAATCAACGAACCATTACAGATTTCATTCTGGGACTTTCCTTCTTAGGGCTTGTGGAGCACAAAAAACCCCAAACACTAAAATATGAGTTCTGAGCTTATTATTAAAGATATCAACCTGGTTTTTTTAAATAATACTTTTTTAACATAACTGAATCAACGAACCATTACAGATTTCATATTGGGACTTTCCTTCTTGGGGCTTGTGGAGCACAAAAAAACCCCAAACACTAAAAATATGAGTTCTGAGCTTATTTTTAGAGATATCAACCTGATTTTTCAAAATAATACTTTTTTAACATAACTGAATCAACGAACCATTACAGATTTCATATTGGGACTTTCCTTCTAGGGGCTTGTGGAGCAAAAGATCCCCCCAAAACACTAAAAATATGAGTTCTAAGCTTATTTTAAAAGATATCAACCTGATTTTTTTAAATAATACTTTTTAAATGATACTTTTTTAACTTAACTGAATCAACAAACCATTACAGATTTTATTTGGAACTTTCCTACTAGGGGCTTGTGGAGCAAAAGACCCCCAAAAACTAAAATTAAGAGATCTAAGCTTATTTTTAAAGATATCAACCTGATTTATTTAATAATACTTTTTTAACATAACCGAATCAACAAACCATTACAGATTTCATTTTGGGACTTTCCTTCTAGGGGCTTGTGGAGCAAACGCCCCTTAAACCACTAAAAATATAAGTTCTGAGCTAATTTAAAGATGTCAACCTGATTTTGTTTAAAGAAAACTTTCTTAACATACCTGAATTAAGGAACCATTACAGATTTCATTTTGGACTTTTCTTTAAGGGTCTAGTGGAGCAAAAGACCCCCCAAAACACTAAAAATATGAGTTTTGAGCTTATTTTTAAAGATATCAACCTGATTTTTTTAAAATAATTATTTTTTAACATAACCGAATCAACGAACCATTACAGATTTCATTTTGGGACTTTTATTCTTGTGATTTGTGGAGCAAAAGACCCCCAAAAACACTAAAAGTATGAGTTCTGAGCTTATTTTTAAATATAGTGTTCTTAAAAAAATCAGGTTGATATCTTTAAAAATAAGGTCAGAATTAATATTTTAGTGTTTTGTGGTTCTTTTGCTCCACAAGTCCCTAGAAGGAAAGTCCCAATTTTTTTAGTGTTTTGGGGGTCTTTTGCTCCAGCAGACCCTAGAAGGAAAGTCCGAAAATGAAATCTGTAATGGTTTCTTAGTTTGGTTATGTTAAAGAAGTATTGTTTTAAAAAATCAGGTTGATGTCTTTAAAAATAAGCTCAGAACTAATATTTTTAGTGTTTTGTGGTTCTTTTGCTCCAAAAGCCCCTAGAAGGAAAGTCCCAAAATGAAATCTGTAATGGTTCCCTAGTTTGGTTATGTTCAAAAAGTTTCCTTTAAAAAATCAGCTTGATATCTTTAAAAATAAGCTCAGAACTCATATTTTTAGTGTTTTTGGGGGTCTTTTGCTCCACAAGCCCCTAGAAGGAAAGTCCCAATATGAAATCTGTAATGGTTCGTTGATTCAGTTATGTTAAAAAAGTATTATTTAAAAAAAAATCAGGTTGGTATCTTTAAAATAAGCTCAGAACGCATATTTTTAGTGTTTTTGGGGGTCTTTTGCTCCACAAGCCCCTAGAAGGAAAGTCCCAAAATGAAATCTGTAATGGTTCATTGATTCAGTTAAGTTAAAAAAGTATCATTTAAAAAAAATCAGGTTGATATCTTTAAAAATAAGCTCAGAACGCATATTTTTAGTTTTTGGGGTTCTTGTGCTCCACAAGCCCCAAGAAGGAAAGTGCCGAAATTCAATTTTCAAAGTTTTATGTGTACATCCAGTCATATAAGAGAGCCTACAAAAAGAATTAGGTTGATAACTATAAAAACAAGCCCACACGGCCCTCCCAAACTTTTATACTGAATTTCATTTCCTATAACTGTACAAACTTCCCCCCCCCCCCTTGTTAAAATTTAGGCAGTTTTATCACAAATTTTTTTTAATTTCTTCAGTAAAGATACAAACAATTTATATTCTGCAATTTACTTTTCTATTGTATCATCCTGCTTTTCTGGAAATATGGCCTACCATAAAGAAAAGAAGAAATAATTTTTTTTTATCTCCTTATTTTATTTTTCTCTTTTTGTGATTATACTTACATTTAGGAACGTATTACGCGTAAAGACTATGGGGATGAGAGGTTTGTATACAGCATGGCACTTGTTTTCAGTCAATGTGTAGGTATGTCTTACATAATGAAATTATTTTGTTTGTTTAGTGATTCATTGACAATACCTGCTAGAATTGACTTATTGTACTTTTCAAATTAGTATTTTCTGTCATTAATATAAATGTTTTTTTAGTGAACTACATTTACGCTGTGATTGTTTCCCGAGGTGTATTAACCCAGGTAAACTAGTTGTTCTTCACTTCAATTTAAAACGAAGCGGCATATGCTCTTTGACAATGAAAGACGTTAGAAAGTTTACCTTTTGGTGCCAAGCAAGATGCTTGACATTTAATCGATGTTAACTTAAGGTTACATCTAACAAGTTCTTTTTAAAAACATTTGATTGACGTTTACCATTAAAACATTAAAATTGCATGACACAATGCCCCTTGATTCAACAGAAATTGTTCAAAAAAATGGATATAAGAACTTAAGAAGTTCATTTTGTTCATTTGTTTCAGGGTGAAGACACAACCAAGACTTCATATTATGTAACTTGTTCCCTATCCTATCTTATTGCCATGGTGTCAAGTAATAAAGCTCTAGTTTGGGTCAATTATCCAACTCAGGTGAGGATAAGAAACACACCTATTGTAGGTATTTATTCATGGTACGTCTGTGCTTCCGTATTTATCAATCTCAGCTGTATGTCAGTCATAAAATTGTTTTTGTTCTCTATCCTAACCTAAAAGTCATGGTATCTACCTACAATAAAGGAATGATTTTTTTTGTAAGCCTGTGAAGATCAAACTAATTCCCTGATCAAGTGAAACCTTGTTCATTCATCTGTACACAATTCAGATAACTATCTTTGCCTTTAGCAGCGGATGGCCTTGGAATAGATTTTAAAATAGGGCCAGTTCTTAAGTTATAAAGTGGTATTATCATTAAATCTTTCATGTTAAGAATAATTGTTTTACCCTTTTTAACAATCCTTTAACAATCTACCATCCCCGTATTGTACTTAGTACCAGTTTGTTCATAAAATCTTTATTGTAATCTATAATGTTTCTGTAGGTTGTAGGAAAATCTTGTAAACCAATTCCTGTGATGATTCTTGGTGTACTTATAGGTAAAACTTTTTTCTCTTTTTATCTTATCTATTTATTTGTGCAGGTACCTATATAATTTAATATAACTAAATCTAATGGTATCTGTGATACTTTTATTTTTTTTTCTCCTTTCCTATTTTGTTAAGCATGTGTTCCACTATTTTAGGAAGAAAAGTTTATCCACTGCGAAAGTACCTGTTTGTTCTGATGATTGTTGTTGGAGTTGCACTATTTATGTACAAAGATAAAGTAAGTTCAACTTTCTCTGCATTTTTTATCCTCAATTTAAAAAAAAACCATATTGATTTATATTTGTTTGTTTTCAATTGCTAGGCTAGTAAGGCTACAGCTGATTCAGATTCTGGAATTGGACTTGGCGAAATTCTTTTATTGGTTTCCCTTGCATGCGATGGTATCACAGGAGCTGTTCAGGTTATTTAGAAAATTCATTTTCCTACACAGTTTTTTTCTGAAATTGTGAGAAGCTATTTTTTCATAAAACTATTCTACACATTACCTACATTACTTTGTCTTCAATGTATAGGAAAGAATGAAATCAGAACATAACACAAGATCCGGACATATGATGAAAGCTATGAATCTTTGGTCCATGCTCTTCCTTGGCGTTGCTTTAGGTAGGGACAATTTTCTTTTATATTTTGTCTAAAATAAAAATAAGTTAACGAAATTGATTAGTTAAGTAGGTAGTTTTTTTCATTTTTTAAATACTGAGAAAAATATATAACATATTTAATTAAGTTCTGACCGGAGAAGGTGTGGAGTTTATCGGGTTTGTATCCCGTCATCCCGGAGTTATCTGGCAGATTTTATCCTTCTGTGTTGCCTCTGCATTCGGACAATTCTTCATTTTTATGTGTGTCAGGTAAAAATGTGCAAGTACTTGTTTTTAGGGTCCTACGACAAACGCAGGAGTTCCAAACGTCGGAGTGGACACTTAACCTAACCTATTTTAGACTATCTTATAGGTTTTTTAAATGCCTAACCCCTGCGGGGGGCTTTTTTGTTCATTCATATCTTAACCTAACCTAATATGTATATAAATACTTAAAGTTAATATTTTAACACTCCTGCGTTTGTCCACCCCGACGTTTGGGACTCCTGCGTTTGTCCTGGAACCAGATTAGGGTAATGTGAAAACATGTAGCTCTCGTTGTTGTGAAGCTAGTTGATAAGTTGGAAACTCGGTCCAACACCGCGCCATAGCTAAATACGTCAAAAATAGTTCATGCTGCAGATATTTCTGGTTTACGACATAAATAATTAGAGTAGAGATGAATAGTTATAGCAGAGGGGAATGCCTCTGTCTAAAATAGGCGTAACACATTACCACGCACAGTTAGAAATTTCAGTCAAAGGTCGTGCAATCAAAGATATGTTTGTGTGAAGGGCGTTAGCCATGTAATCATGTACATCATCAAGCAAATTTGGTTTATAGATGCACCAAAGTATGATCTCGTGCTGTATCCAGTACTGTATTGGCTATACGTGGATAGGGTAATGTGAACAAAGAAAACTTCTACGTCCCTAATTTTCTATCAAAGTGTATGGTCTATTGATCTATTAACCCAATATTTAATGTTTTTTAAATACAACAGTTAAGCTTTTTATGCAAACTGAATCAGCATTTTATACCTACCTATATAAACAGAGTTTTAAATAATTTGGTTGTGCCATTTATTATTAATATACTATCTTGTTACCTAGTGACTTTGGCCCGCTGCCTTGTTCAATAATAACCACCACACGCAAGTTTTTCACAGTTCTCGCATCTGTTATCTTCTTTGGTAATGAACTAATGTCCAGACAGTGGCTGGGTGTTGTCCTAGTTTTTGCAGGAAAGGATTAGAAACACAATTTTTTGAAAATAATGTTATAAGCAAGACTGATAAAACATAAAAAAAAACCTAATATTTGGTTTAAAAGCTTTTTTTCTTAATTAAGAAACAATAACTAATAAGACCTTGAATCTCTTTACACTTTCAAATTAGGTAATATTAAAATGAAAATTGGTGATCAGAATTATATATTTTCAAAAAAATCTTTTGTTATGCAATATAGTAGAATAACGGTCTTATTTTTTACTGTAAAACAGTCTTTCTTCCTATCTCAGACTTGTTTCGATTGTTAATCTGTTGTATTATCTCATTCAGTAAAAAAAATCCCCAAAAATAAATTCAACCGTTCTTTTCTTAATCCTTGATGTACCACAGGCCTGTTCTTGGATGGAGTATTTGGAAAGAAGAAACAAGTTGAGAAGCAATCCAACAAAACTAGTTGAATAAATACACCTTTAGAAAAACAATAGAATTAATTTTTAAATAATCAAAGAGCATAATCCAGTGTTTAAAAAAAAAAAGATAGATACATATTACATACATCACATAAGTACCTTTTTATAGTAGGGATAAAAAATCTGTCATTAAAGTCCGATCTTGAAAAATGACTGAAAACTTTTAAGTATAAGATGTCTTGAAGCTTGTATGCTTTCAAAGTAATTTCAAGAAGATTTCTTATCCTAACTTCCATTTTGTAGTAGATGAGCATATTTTATACGTAAACAGCTGAATTAAAATTTCAATGTTACAAAATAAACATATTTCTACGAATATAAACTTGGAATTTAAGACCCTTTTTAAAATATAAAAAGATACATTGGCAGTGTTTTACATCATGTTTATATTGTAAGTTTGCTTTGAATTTTAGAGTTACCTTTTATGGTGATAACACTTCAAATTAGGACTTGGACGTGTTTTTCAAATATTTTTTTTGTGTGTGTTTTGTTTGATTTCATTGTTGGACTTCAGGTGGGAGACAAGAAGCATTAAAACCTTTGATACCCATGGTAAGAAGTAAAAAAAGTGAATTAGTTTTATGAAAATTGTGATACTTTGAATTATATTTTTGATTGCATGCTGCTTTAAAAATCATTTCTAAATTTAGGACACTAGGAGCACTTTATGCATTTATTTAAGTTTCTTTGTAAAAATGTCAAGCTTTATTTGAAACCAACTTATTTGTTTAAAATATATAATTCAATTTAATGGTTATCCCTCCATCCCCTCCTCAATACAGAAATGTTTCATTCAAGTGCACATCCCTTGGAACAGAGACTAGGGTCCTATAAAATATTATTTAAACAAAAGTCGATGTGTAAAAAAAAACTTAAACTATTTTTAAAATGTTTTTACAACTTAGGTAATAATTTAAATCTCTCATTATTTTCGCAAGTAAAAATCCTTTACATTGAAAAGTAAAATCTCCTAGAAATTGTTTCTTTTCTTTTATATTCATTTTATTTAAAAAATGCGCAAGTAGTCTCTGTCTCTTTCATTATCTCAAATTTACATGATTTTATTTTTGTATTTTAAAAACTTACATAACATATTGTTAATTTGCATTTAAAAAACATTGTAATTGAATTTAATACACAAAAAGTTTTCTCAACAAAAATTTTATCACAGCACAAAGATTTAGTAAAAACCAGAAAAACACGTCAACTTATTATTAAAAAAATAACACTTGTTTAAGTATTATAAATTAAAACGACAATTAACTATCAACGTTTTCTACTTTTTAGGATTTAATTTTTTTCTCTTTTAAATAATTCTGAGTAACCTTTTAAACATTGTGATCTAATAAACCAGTTATTTATTTATTTACAAGTTGCATTTAGTTTTCCTTTTGTTTTGTTTAAATTTTTTAAAATTGTTGTTATTGTTTTGCAGACATAAAAAATGTATTTCCTAAAAAGCCTAGCTAGGCGAACACCACAAGGGGCACCATTAATATTTAGCATAGGATTGTTTTCAAAGGTGAAATTAGTGCTAGATTTTTAATACTCTTGTTAGTAGGAGAAGATCCTTTGCGCAGCCCATGTTTGCTATAATTTTCCACAACTTGATTGGTTCCTAAAGTTTTTTTTTAAAGTTTGATAATAGCATATTATATAATCATATAAGACACCATCGGTTGACTATAATTAAGCAATTATCATACAATAATGCCTATTTATTTTAAATTAATTTACAAATTATTTCAACAATTTGATCGACCCTTAAACAGCTTCTATTCAAGAGTATTGGTGAAAGATAAAAGGAATATCATTTTTTTGGACGGGTTTTCCAGGGACTAAATTATCAAGAATGCTCAGTCCAACGATTACGAGATCAACTGGACAAACATCCATTCCATATACTTTTTAAAACATAAATGACGGTTGTCACAAAACCCTGATTATTTCCACCCACAACTTATTAGTTTGCCCAAAAAGGTGTATACGTCCTATATTTTAGGAGGAAGATAAAGCTGGTTCAAATTTTGACATTGTGGACAGAGAAAAAGAGCTACAAGAAATAAAATTGAAATATGAACAAAGATCTGACATATCATGGACTGAAAGATTAAGGTATGAACTTGAAGCTATTTTTGTCTACTCTACTTTTAAAGTCACTTAAAGTCAACATAGTTTACTGCTGTGTTATTTTTAAAGTATCATTCATCGTATTTAGCAGCTTCGCCTTGTGTCCATATGGGCTGAAACTCGTGAGTTAGCAGTTTCGGAGAAGTAAGTTCAAGGGACTATTTCTTTGAAAGTAATTAAATTTGTTTCGGGGATCTTGCTGGACATGAAGCTACTGGGGGGGGGGGGGGTGCTAGATGCCACAAGCTCGGAAGCCGTGAGCAAAATGGACAAAATTTTGAGCTAGAATTTTGGAACTTGGTACATAAGCCTAGTCAAATATGTACTACATCAAAAATGTAAAAAAATACAAATTTTTTAGGTATGGTTAGATAAAAAAAACCCTGCGGAAAGGGTTTTTTTGGTCTGTTTTGATGTAGAACTTACTTTTACAGGTTGGCCACAAACATGCTATTTCCGCTATTTCCACTATTTTTGCATGCTATGCATACTATTCCAAAAAATTATGCTATTTCCACTTTTGTCCAAAACTGCATACTATTTTCACTATTTTCCAAAAACTGCATACTACATATTTGCCACAATTTATTTGTATGTCAGATAAATCTTCAATTTTTAGGTAGGTAATTAAAACGAACTGATTTTTTTAGATCATGAAAAGAAAACGAAGTATCGGGTTTTATCACATTTTCGCAGTATCTTTTATCCTATTTGTAGCCCCTGCGGGGGGCTCTAACACTGCGGGGCAATCATTACCACTTACCTAACCTAAAATAACTTATCAAATGCTACTGTGAAAAAATGGCAAACTCGCTACTTTGTTTTCAATTTTTTTAGAAATGTTTCCAGAAGAAAGTAGTTCTTCAGTTCAGATTGTTGTACCTTTTTTTTGAAAGTTATTGGTATTTCCACATTAAATGTAAAGATATCTTCTTTTAAATTTTAATAGCATTGAGGAGTACTTTTATTATTAAATGATCCTATAGGTAACTGAGGTTTATGATCTCTTAACTAATATAAATCCTCTGTTTTTAGGTCCTTTTTCACATAACATTTTTAAACGGCTGTAATTTGAAGCTAGAAAACCAATTTTTTCAGAAAATGTTTTTGTGTGTGTAAATTTTATGTTAGGAATCTCATAACATAAATTTCAGCAGCGGAGGCTGTAATTAGCAGCTGCCAGCCGGGGCTCGGCAGGAAAACGACGGTGGATATTTATGAAATTTTAATACCTCATGTGGACATGTTAGAAAAGCTTAAGTTTAAAATTTAAAGTAAAAAATTTCGGTCAAAGGATCCTTTTAAACAGTTCTGGAAAGCTGGAGGATCAGGACGTGCAGGATCAAACCTGAAGCCTTAAATTGTTGCCTATATACATATACATGATATTTTAGTACTTTGGTAACATAAAATGCTTTCTTAAACTGAAATATTTTTACTCCATACCTGAATGGTCCTGGTCTCTAAAACCACTTAATAAACCGTGCAGATATTTTGGACTTAAGCTTTTATTAGTGCAGACCAACTTTTAGTTTAAAAGTCATCTTCCCCCCCTTCCCTAGCCCTGCGGGGCTCAATAAAACTCTAAAATGAACCTGACCTTAATTATCCCTAAACCATTTAATCATAAAAGCAGATTTTCTTTTCAATTTAAGTTATCAGAGGCATGAGTTATAATTTTAGAAAGCTGTCAGAGGCATGAGCTATAGTTTATGCAAGAATCAACACCTGAAGACCCCCCCCCCTCTCCTGCCTGCATTTTAAGTCATTAAGTTGATTTAAAATGCTCATTATTGTGTTTAAGATGCATGCTATTTCATACTATTTTATGGAATTTGTACATACTATTGCATACTATTCACTTTTTTTCTGCATACTATTTTATGCTATTTTGAAAAAAAGTCTGTGGCCACCCTGCTTTTAATTGTTTTTTTTTATTAGGTGTTTTCCTTGATTACTCAATTTCTAAGGACATTATTTAAAATGATTCAGCAAATCGGAGGCCGTCCTCAGCGTGTTATGTGGGTGACCCGCAGTGTATTTTTAAAAAAATTGTATGTGTTGTTATGTCATACATCAAATTACAGGTTTTTTAGATCAAGAAACTAAAATTCAGATCTAAAGTAAGCATTAGACTACTCTGAAGTTAACCCCAGCGGTCTAGGTGGGTTGGCTATCAGAGGTTAAGTGCATTTTACCTAACTTAACCTAAACATAAAAATATTTGGATTATTTTTCATTTAGAAGTAATACCTAGGAGGTACCTATTGGACTAGGCTTATGTACAAAGTTTCAAAATTCTAGCTTAATATTTAGTCCATTTTGTTGACGGTTTACGAGCTTCCATCACCTAGCACCTACCCCCCCCCCCCCTTTAGTATTTTATATCATGATTATTTTCAATGAAATTCCACAGAGCTTGCCTTTAACTAGTTTTTTTGTGTCATAAAAACAAACAGCAAATCATGGTATCTACGTAAACTGTGTGCTAATATATATTTTTTAGTTTGATGTGGAGGATTGATGAGTACGGAGCTTTATCACCAGAACTAAACCAATGTATATTCAGTACCTATATATCAGCTGTATGTGGCGGCATTGTTGGCTCATATGTGGAAACTCAAAGGAAAGGATATTCTTAAATAATTTTATAGATAGTGAGTAAAGGCCGTTTACGATATCTTAGTGGACAGACAGCCAATCATTGACAATAGATTAAAGAATTTCCAATGATTATGAAGGATAATGAAAGTGTTTTTGGAACGAAATAAATATGAAATGTTTAAACATCCGCGTGAAGCTCAGGCAGCAGTTAGAGATAAATGGATCCTGACGGCTTATAAAGGTAATTGTGTATTTCTTATTTTCATAAAGAAAAGCTCTCCTAATAAAAGTTTTTAATTTTTTCTTAATATTAGTTTACCGTCTTATTGCGTAATGTTCATCCTTAACGAAAATATCTTAATTTTCCAACATTGATTATAATGACTGAAGATGTAGTCTTGTAATGTATTCAAGTTTAAATCGTCATATTAATCATTTTATTTCACTCCTTGTGAATTTATGAGCATTTTGTGTGCTGTATATTTTTTAGGTGTCTTAAACTAAACAAAAAAAACGGATGTTAAAAATTCTGCTCTTTTAATAACATAGATTTTTTTAAAGGTTTTTTTCGCTATGGTTCTAGAATGGCCATATTAACTGGAACATATATGTGTGTATCGCAGGCAATCATTCTTAATTATTAATGTTATTAGCTTGACAACTGTTGTATGCAATCGACCTTGTTTTCTTTTTATGTATTTATACATATACTTTCTGAGGCAATCAATTAAGTAATTATCACTTCGTTGTTATGTTGTTTCCGTAGTAAAGCAATAAACAAAACTTTAACCCTTTAAAGCAGATAAAATATTTAAGTGTTGATGTTATAGAGTTTAACAGCAATAAGAAATTATGTTAACCCTTTGGATCACGCGGTAGGTGGGATGATGATGGGAGCAGTTTACAGATTTAACATGGGACCTAAAGGTGAGGTAATTTATCATTCTCTACTTGATTCTCCTCTAATTAATCCAAGTGTGTATTGATCAGTTCAGTTATAGAAACCAAATAAATCCCCTCATAGCTATACTAGCTTGGTTTTTAAATTCTCCTTCTTTAAGTTAAATCTCAATATCAGTGCCATTACTTGTATTTTAAAATATTTAATATTTGCATCAGTTATAGAAATCTTTCTCGTCATATTACCTATACAATTTAGAATCATTTGAAACCAAATTATTTTTTTTTCTTTACACAGCCACTCGAACAGATACACAACGTACCATACAACGTACCTACTAATTTACAAAACAAAATGGAAAAATGGTTTTCATTTTTAAAAAAAAAAGATATTTGCTTCACTTCTTGCGAGGAAGGTCAGAAAAATAGCACAAAACCATCACAATACATTTCAAATCTTCCCATGAAAATGACAAATAATTCGGATAAAAAGTTACTACCTTTATTTATAAGATGAAAACATATTTATCAGGAATGCTTGCCGCTGGTGTTTTGGGAGGTATAATTGGTTTGCAGGCTGGCTGTATATGGTGGGTTATTCAGTGGGCTACAGGCATGAATAAACATTAAATAAATAAGTAATAACCAAATAAAAAGCAAGAATTAAAGATTCTATATCAATCTTACTTTTGATTTTGTTGTGTACCTAGCAACTGGACTCTACAACATAAAAATCTAGATTAAAATAACTTGTCAGTGATTCACATCTTCAAAGAATATTAATAACACATAATTGATTATTGGTTGTATTTAAATAGTTTATGAGCTACCTGCATAACCTGTATTTTAAAACGCTCATTCAATTATCTCTTATCTTTAGTCTAATATGACTTAGAAGGTACTTTTTTTTGTATACTTACGTTGTTTATCCATGATAATGAATAGGAGAAACGGTGGAGGAAAGATGGAGAAGAGAATACTTTCAGTACAGATTAAATGTTGAACTCAAGGTTGGTCATTGCTGCTGTAGGTAGCTCACTTAAACCTTTTATACCAGACACTGCATATTTATGTGTTTAAAACAGATTTTTTATTGCGTTTCTATCAGTATTCTAGATATCTCTTAAACTGTGTTAAGAGCCAGTTGAAATTTGAAAATATTATATGTTATTCAATCTATTAGGTATGTTATTTGTTATTTAATTTCTATTTCTATTCATTGATTAATATAAATCTTAAATAATAGCCTCCTATACACACAATATTTAGATAATTAGTTAATGGTTTATTTATTTTAGATTAATGACAATAGTTACCTTTTATAGGAAGCCACACAAAAATTGGAAGACGAGAGACAAAAATTAATTGAAGAAGGAGGCCAGGCCAAGTCAGAACCTTACGTTGAAGAAGAAGATAGTCTTGACTTTGTTCATGGTTATATTTTACTTGCGAGGAAGTGGCTGGTGGATGCGGGTATTCTTAGTTCTCCCATCACATTGAAAGAGGACAATGGGGCCATTGTGACCAACCCTAAATTGTAATTTTCATCGAAGAATATCTGTTTTTTCTTTATATTTTTTCTAAGGGCATTGTTTGTCTGCTTGTTGTTGTATTAGATAATTATATTGTTATCCAATTGAAGAATTCAAATAAAAGAAATACCCCTGCTTCCAAACGCTTAAGTAAAAAAATTAGGTATAATGATATAGCAAATCTATGTTTTTTTATTTGAACGTCAGAATTTAAGAAATTGTGCAAATTACATAAAGTATTTGGGCATTATTGAGAAAGAAACATTAACAGCTTTTCCCTTTCCCCATTCAAAACATACGGCTGAAATATCTTAATTTGTTAAAAAATGAAATATTTACAAATATTTTATTTCAGATCTTCTAAATGAAAAATTAAAATGAGGTTGCTATTAATATTTAGTTTGTTGGTTCCTTGTATTGTTGGCCCTCCTGTTGACAAAAATAGTGGCAAAGAAAAAGGTATATTTAGTATATTCAAATAAGGTGTGGTACTTACAAATCTATATAGGGCTGGGTATTTTCCTTCGATTCCAAGAGATCATCTAAGAGAACCCAATGGTATCATCTGCATGTAATGGGAATGCGATTCTAAAATGCCCATTATGGGATATAAGTTTAAGTAACCTCCAACTGACAACCAACCCCTTTAGGGCCAATGCATTCTTCCTTACTCTCACTTTAGGTACCATCTTTAACTTCTATAGTGTGACAAGATGTGTTTCAGACCTGACCCCGACATCTCCTCGATAGCAAGCAGAAACACTATCATTCACGCTAATCCCGGGCCGCGTTCACGATGAATAAAATCAAAGAGGGGGGGAAGTTTTGACACATTTGCGTAAACAGATAGTATAGGCTTTATCTTTGGACTGAGAGGATATGTTATTAGGGATAAAATCATTCTTATATGATAAATTTTCCCAAGTTTTAAGGTTTTTTGGATATGCCTCCAGGTTCAGGAGCTGCAGGCCCCCAAGTGGTCTCTGGACAGGCAAAAATCAAATATTTTTTTAGGTAACAAAATATGCATATTTTTAAATGTTATTTATTGATTTGAAGAAAAAAGATGCATATTTTGTTAATAAGTTGACTTCTATCTCTTAAAAAAAATTAATGTTTAGTTTTACCTATCCAGAGACCAACTTGGAGGCCTGCAGGCTGCAGCTTCTGAACCTAGAGGCCTATCAAAAAAATCTTAAAACTTGGGAAAGGGGGGAGAAGGAAGTGACACTTATTGAAACCAAAGCTAAAAGTCAAAGGAACTTAACTAAATAAAGAGTTACAGCTCTGAGATTTGGCATGGCAGTTGCATTAAAGATGTATGATTTGGAATTGTGAAGAAATGGCGGCCGAAAACCGCTGTTTCCCGCCGATTTTTTTTCGCCTTTTCTCGCCAAATGCAAATATAATGAACGACAGGAAAGTGGAAGGCTGCTATTGCAGTAGAAGAGAAGTGTGGTTTACTAGAAGTATGATGACGTTCAATATATTTGCACTTGACACTTGCGATTTTAATATTGACATGTTTGAAATATTTCAAGTGTCAAGTGAAAATATAAGGGAAATTTTTATAAAAAAAAAGTTTATCTCAGATGATTGAAAATTGTCGAATTTAGCGAGAAAAGGCAAAAATAAATTTCGGCGGGATTAGCGGTTCCACCGCCGTTTCTTCACAGTTCCATATTAAGCTACTGCCATGTCAAATCTCGGAGCTGTAACTCTTTATTTAGTTGAGTTCCTTTGACTTTTAGTTTTGGTTTTAAAAAGTGTCACTTCAGCCCCCTCCCTTTCATCATTTAAGAATGATTTTTTCTTTTATAGCCTACCCTCTCAGTCCAAAGATTAAGCCTATACTCACTGTTTACGCAAATGTGTCAAAACTCCAACCCCCCCCCTTCTGTTCTTAAAAAAAAAATTTACCTTGTTCTTCCTAATTAATTTTTTCAGGTTCAGGACCAGCACAGAATGAGACAACAGATGAATTTAACCTGGGACTAGAATATAATAAATATTTACAAGAAGTTGTCTCTATTCTTGAGTCAGATCAAGAATTCAAGAAAAAGTTGGAAAATGCTAAGGTTTTCCTTTAACTTATTCATTATTTTATGCGTCATTGTTTCTCTAAAGAGAAATGATATGATTTGTTTGTACTCTATTTTGAATTATTGACTAACTTCAGCTCATTGGCCATTAAAGATTTTTTTTATCTTTTAAAACGTTAAAGCTAAGACACTAAAAAACTGAAATACATATGAAAGAAAGGTGTGATTAAAGAATTTTCAAAAGGACGTGTGCTTTAGCATGAACCTCTTTTATGTTTTTATAGTTTATAAAAATGTAAATATTTTATTCATAACTTGCTTTGCTTAGTATCTTATAAAAATATCTTTAGGTTGAAGACATTCGTGATGGCACAATAGCCAGGGAACTAGAGTTTCTCAGCCATGGAGTTAGGTCCAAACTTGATGAAGTCAAGCGTCAGGTAAATCATTACCAGCTTGTAAGAAGGTAAGGTGAATACATTTACTTGATTCGGATTCTGAATAAGGGGTTGGAAAGTGTTTTGTTAGGGTTAGGGATCTCCGCAGGAGTTGGGATGAAAACCTCTCTCTCTCCTTATGTTTATTTTATTTAAAAATAGAGGTTGGAGGGTTCTGTTTCTAGTATCTTTGGAGTTTGAGAGAGAGCGCAATTGGGAGACAAATTGGCGTCGATTAAATAACGATTAGCAATTATTGGAAACATTTGAAGTTCTACTGATCTATTTTAGTAGCGAAGCTACTCAATAATTCACTTTGTCCGATTATCAGTCAGTCCGTAACGCTATGGGGGAAATGGGATTTACTCAGCTCCTATAAAAGATAAAAGGCTGAAACTTTTTGACAACATTCCTATCATTAAGGAGCATAATGTCAGACCACTTTTTAGCAGGTTTTAGGCTATTTTTATATTTTCAGATTTTTCTCCATATCTTTGGTGTTTATGATCCGATTTTCAAAAATTTTTCAGTTATAGATATCAAAATTAAATTTCTCGCCGATAAAAGGAAACAAACATGACGATCCGACTGCCTTTTGCAGGTTTTAGGCTAATTTTATATTTTCAGATTTTTCTCCATATCTTTGGTGTTTATGGTTCGATTTTCAAGATTTTTTCAGTTATAGATATCAAAATTAAGTTTCCTGTTGTTTTAAGAAAACAAACATGGCGGTCAGACTGCCTTTCAGCAGGTTTTTGGCTATTTTTATATGTTTTACATATTTCCCCATATCTTTGGTGTTTTTGGTCCAATTTTCAAGTATCAAAATAGTTTTTCTCATTGTTATGAGCATCTTTTATGTAATTTACTTTGACTGTCGTCATCACATAAAATAAAACAAGGCTTGGTGTTTATTTTCTCCAATAAATCTATTCTCGATTTTTAAAAATTCACTTTAAATCTACTTGTACACATTCCCATCCACAATTTTTTGTGCTTCGCTACTTATGGATGTAGTCATCCTTGTTTAAACAAATTCGCTGGTTTTACTGCCTATCAACTCAGATATATTTTTATTTTATTTTAGGAAGTGGAAAGACTGCGCCACTTGGCACAGAAACAGTTTGAGCTTAACTCTGGTTTAGATAGGAAACTATACATAAATATAGATTAACATGACCTTTAACATATTATTATTAGTAGCGAAGCTACTCTATAATTTGAAATGTCTGTCTGTCTGTCCGTCTTAGTTTGGGGGAAACGTGATTTTCTCGTCTCCTATAAAAGATAAAATGCTGAAATTTTTTGACAACATTTCCATTAAGGAATATCTTTGGTGTTTATGGTCCGATTTCCAAAATGTTTTAGTTATAGATATCAAAATTAAATTTCCTGTCATAGTTTTCAAGTAAACAACTATGATGTTCAGACTGACTTTAAGCAGGTTTTAGGCTATTTTTTTCACATTTTTCTCCATACCTTTAATGTTTATGGTCCAATTTCCAAAAAAAATTCAGTTATAGATATCAAAATTAAAGAAGACTATCCACGAACGAGAGCAAATGATTCTAAGCATCTTCCAGCATTGACCCATAGTATTTTTTTTAGTAAATATACCTACTAGGTTTATGTTTAATATTTGCTTTATCGACTAAAAAGTTAGGTTTTACCATGGTTTTATATAAAAAAAAACTTTGAAATGTTAAGCATTGTTTGTTGCAATATCATCGAATGTTTTGATGAGTTCAAACTGTTGTTTAAAAACTTTGACACAAAAGTATATTATTGTGACTAAAGATGTATATTTAGATAAAGGGTTGGTAACTTGTAAACAGTTTAATTAATGTACTTTTGCAATTTACAACATTTGATGCTTTTCTGCAGTGTTATTTTATTTTGTCCTTTGAACTCAATAAAGCATTTGATGATATTGCTTTAAAAATTGATTTACATTTCAAAGTTTTTTTTATATATATAAAACCATGGTGAAACCTAACTTTCAGGCGATAAAGCAAATATTAAACATAAACCTAGTATATTCACTAAAAAAATTCTATGGGTCAATGCTGGAAGATGATTAGAATCACTTGCTCTGGTTCGTGGATAGTCCTCTTTCCTGTCGTTTAAAGAAGGTAGGAGCCGGAGCCGCATCAAAATTAAAAGGGTCCGACACGCTACTTCTAAGGACTAAAATAACAGAGATTTTTTACATGCGTGTACGGTATAGGTAGTAGTCTATTCTCTATTCAAAATGGAAATTTGTAGATACAAAGGAAAGGTATAACCTAATCTATATTTATTGTGTTTTAAAATAAATAGAAAGCATGTTAAAATTCCTCAGCATATTGAGTTAAAGCACAAATCATTTGAAGTTGCTGATCTTCAGAAACTCATCAAACAAACAACTAGAGATTTAGAGGTAATTGATATCAAATGAGTAATTAGCATTATAAAGATTGTCTGTATTTTTAAATGGTAAGAATTTTAGCCTAATAAGGAAAATCGGTAAGGGTTGGGTGTGATTTGATAGTGGTTTTTAAAAACTTTTTCTGGTATGTTGCATCTTCGAAGGTTGACATTTTAGAAAGTTGATAGATGATAAAGTTTAGGTACATCATTATAATTTACAACCCCTTTTGCTTTTTATATTTTTAAGTTAAAGCATTTGGTGTTTTATAACATTAACTCGTCATTTCTTTGTCAAGTCATTTGTAGACTAACTTTTTTCATTCATTTAGCTTTATATAACATATACCAAGTTTACCAACTAAAAAATGCCTTGCATCACTACTGGAAGGTGCTTAACATCACTTGCTCTCGTTCGTACATAGTCTCATTCTCCAGATCTTGGTGTAAAAGATGCAAATAAAAAAAAGCTTCAAAATTTTGCACTGAAGTTGAAATGATATGTTTTTTTTTAATAGGAAGCAGACAAGAAAAGAAAAGAAGAATTTAAAAAGTATGAGATGGAGAAAAAATTTGAGAAAGAAATGCGTTTGAAAGCAATAAACGACACTCAGGTCAATATTATTAAAACAAATCCTTTAGAAATTAATTTAAGATGTACTCATCCATTCATTTATATATTTATTTATCAACTTATCAACCTATCCATGTATTAATTCATGCTTCAATCTATCTTGTAACGTTCTCATGAATATGAATGAGAAACAACCAGAGAAAAAAAAGGGAAGATAGGGAAGATACATCCACCTTATTAAACATTTACCCTACAATAAACAATAACTTCGCTTGTAAATGTTGGACTAACAACTCAGAACTTAAACAATCCTTTACTTCCTATGCTTGTATCTTATATCCGTATAGAGTACAGTACACCACATATGATCTTAGTCGACTTAACAACAATATATATTATAGATTTAATTTTTTTTATTGTCAAAAAATTTAGGAAAGAAAGGTTGTCCAGGAAGAAATGGAAAAATTAGAAAATAAGCACAGAACTCATGAGAAAATGAACCATCCCATGACAAAGGATCAGTTGGAAGAAGTGTGGGAGGAACAAGATCATATGGATAAACAGGTTGTCAATATTTTTATTTATGTAGTAGCAATAGCATTCATTTTGTGAGATCCCGTAAAACTAAGTGTTTAGTATTTTCTCTATCACCATAGAATTCTTATATATAGCTTCCTAAAAAAACTAATCAGGTAGAACAAGTACCCCAACCCCCCCTGAGAGCGAAGCCCTCATAGGCTAGGGGCGAAAGAAAGAGAGTTAAAATTGCATCAACTCAAGTCTAACTGTTATATCTTCTTTTCATTATTATCTTTAATTGATATTCTTATTCTTTTTTTAAGGATTGGGACCCTAAAACCTTTTTCAACATGCATGATTTGGACGGTAATGGTCGCTGGGACGAAAACGAAGTCAGAATCCTTTTTAGAAAAGAACTTGATAAGGTAATAATTTAATTTTTCGCCATAGACATAACATGTATTCTAAAAAAAATTGCACGAACGAGAGCAAATTACAAATATAAACCAAGTTTTGCCTTGGAAATTGTTAATTGCTTTGTTGAGTTCTATATGTCAAAAATAATACATTATTTTACATACTATATAAGAATAGAAGTATATAAACTAGACAGATTATGAATTCACAATTTACCCCCTGTTGAATTGGGTAACCACGGGATTGAACCCACACGGGATTGAACCCAACGGGATTGAACCCACGGAATTGAACCCACACGGGATTGAACCCAACGGGATTGAACCCAACGGGATTGAACCCACACGGGATTGAACCCACGGGATTGAACCCATTGAATTGAACCCGCACGGGATTGAACCCAATGGAATTGAACCCACAAAGGTGTAGGTTTCCCCCAATTTTTTTTCTTCAATTTTTTTGGGGGTTTAAGTCTCCTCTTCCAATTTTTTTTTCTTAAATTTTTGGGTGGTGTAAGTCTTCCCCCAAATTATTTATTTTTTCTTTTTTAATTTTTTGGGGGTTGTAAGTCTCCCCCTCCATTTTTTTGTTCAATTTTTTGGCGGGTTTAAGTCTCTGCACCCAATTTTTTTTTTTTTTGGGGGGGGGGGTGTAAGTCTCCCCCTCCAAATTTTTTTTTTTTTCAATTTTTTGAGGGGTTTAAACTCCCCTCCCAAATTATTTTTTTCTTGATTTTTTGGGGGTTGAGAAAAAAAAATTTGGTGGGGGAGGCTCTCAACCCCCAAAAATTTAAGAAAAAAAATTGGAAGAGGAGACTTAAACCCCCAAAAAAATTGAAGAAAAAAAATTGGGGGAAACCTACACCTTTGTGGGTTCAATCCCATTGGGTTCAATCCCGTGCGGGTTCAATTCCGTGGGTTCAATCCCGTGTGGGTTCAATCCCGTTGGGTTCAATCCCATTGGGTTCAATCCCGTGCGGGTTCAATTCCGTGGGTTCAATCCCGTTGGGTTCAATCTCGTTTGGGTTCAATCCCGATGGAACCGTTGAATTGATATAGATAACATATATTATTAGAGTGTGTTCTTCTGTGTAATCATTTGATGATTTCTTAATTTATTTCAACTCATTTTACTTCTTATTTTAAAAACGAAGCTTTTCTATAATTAGGGTAGGTCTGTCCGTCCATCACAAACGGTTAGCTTTTTTCGTTAATTTAGGCATGTTAGAATAGTCCTATCGATTTCAAACTTTGCATGGTGATTTCTTTAGTAGTTAGGTACGATTTAGAAAGCGTAGCAACTCTATAATCATAACAAGAGTGTCCGTACGTCCATTTTAAACATGTTGATTTTTTCACTTTTTTAACAATAAATTTTTATGAGAGTTAATCATCCGATTGATCTGATTTTTGGTATGTTGATTCCTGGGACAACAAAGTATAATGTTTTAAGCAAAGCAACTCTATAATCAAGTCCTAAAAATGTAAGTATGTCCATAAACATTATCCTGTATCAAGCTTTTTTTCAACAAATTGACTTACAATTTTGCTCCGATTCTTATACATTTATATTCTGATTATTCAGTTCTGACACTATATAAGTGTTAATGTCCGTTTGTCCACCCGTTTCAGTGCTTCGCTTTTATTGATGTTGTCATCCTTGTTTTACCTTTTCAAAGTTAAGGTTTCCTTAAATAAATAAAAACCTTCTAGGACCAAAATGATGCTAATGGCATGCCATATCTGCCAAGCGATTACAAAGAATTTTCAGTATATAAAGTTAGTCATAATGCCTTTTTTTATGCAAGGTAAACTCATAGTAAAGTATACTTTATTCTAGAATTCTTACAATTTATCCTAAAATGAATATTTTGGGTTGCGTTCTTCATTATTTTTTTTACTTTTATAGGTAAGTAAGCTATGTTTATCATTCATGGTTTACAAGAATATTTTATGAAACTTTAAATATCTATTCTTTAGACTTCATGGAGCTATCCTTTTATTTTGTTAAAGGTGTACGATCCAAATAATCCTGAAGATGATATGAAAGAGAGAGAGGAAGAAATGGAGAGAATGAGAGAACATGTATTCAAGTAAGTTTTTTAACAAGTAATGATAAAGTTTTCTTTTCGAAAATGGTGAGTTATGTTAAACACTTCAGTTACCAACCGCAGTTTATTACTGTACAAATTATATTTAATATTCGCAATCTTAACTAGACCTCTGTCATTTAGCTATACAAGATGCGTAGATTTCATTTGATTTCTGGCAGCTAGAAAATCTAAATGATATCTAATTTTAGAGATAATTAAGTTTGAAATTTTCAATTTTCATGATAAGAAAAACAAATAGGTACTATTATTTTCAAAATTTGAACAAGTTTGTTTTTAAGAAGTTTTTCATAAAACCACCTCTGAAGGAAGTAAATCAATGAAAAGTTCACCTAAGTCAATAGCGCAGCTATGAAAGCACCCTTAACAGTACACAAAATGACATTTCACATACTCTAAAAATTAAGAACAGATTAAGTAATATTTTAACCCCAGACTATATTTATATTCTGCAAATAAAAAGACATATCTTTAAACTCTTATTTACACAAAAATAATAAACAAACAAAGATAAAAATATTTGGTATCGGTGCTTGGTATAGTTTCAAATGTGTTCTTCACAGGGAAGGCTCCTACTGGTCACGGGGAAACTCTTCCTACGCACCTCACTTTGGAATGGTTCATACTTGGTGTCATTAGTCCTATAATAAGACATAATATAAAAACTTAACAATAAATACCTAGGTATTCTTATAAGTTGCTTAGCTAAGGTCACGTATATATCCAGTATTCGATAAATCATCTATAGAGTGGTTTGCCGCGATTTTACAACATTTCCTAACATTTTCCTTACAAGATGGAAAAAAACAAATAATATATTTGTACTCATTTTACAGGGAATCTGATAAGGATGGGGACAGAATGATTTCTTATGAAGAGTTCCTTGCAGAAACTGAAAGAGAAGAATTTGAAAAGGTTAGTTGCCAGCAACAGTCACAGAACTAAATTATCCTTTTCTATTAAAGATTAAAAATAGTTTTGGTAGACCCTAGGGGCCGTAGGTCCGGGCTAACCAAACTTAATTAAATTTCATGATTTATATTTTAATATCCGTGGAAAATTGTCTATAATACGATGTTATAATGTTCAAATAAAAACTTCTTTTGTATTATCGTTTTTATTTCAGGATCCAGGTTGGGACAGCATAGACGACGAGGAGCTTTACACTGATGAAGAATTCCAAAGATTTGAATCTGAAAGAGAACAACAGATTAAGTATGAGCATGAGCCATAAACTTAGTTCTAATGTCCTGTAATTAGCTTTAGGAAGGGAAGGACAATGATGCCGGTTTATTTAATTCACAACATGGCAGAATTTCACACCTAGAATTAGTTACCGTCCATTGTCATATCCCTGAATACCTGAGTAATATAATATTTGTACTTTTCCTTAGTTGTAGTATTTCATGTAGCTTTATGTTTACGATTTAGTTTGTAATATTTTAATTGTTTTTAGTTTAAAATTTAGTTTTAATTGTACATTTTTCTCTATTGATTTAAATCTAAATTTATTGGAATTTCTAATTTTGAAAAATATTTCATATTGGTCAAGTAGGTTGCATGAAAAAAAAATTATTCACATCAATATTTTCCATTTTTTGTTGCTAAGCTTTTTAAAAATTTGTGTTTGTACGTCCGTCCGTTCGTAACGGTTAGCACTTATCGTGTGTCAATATATGATTTCTTGTGCTTCACTACTTATGGTTGTTGTTATCCTTGTTTATTATGCCTTTTTTAAAAACATTTTCCCCTCTCCCACTTATTAAAAAAATATTTTACTGCTTTCTCGTCATTTGTAGGTATTTTCATTGGGACATCTAAAACGATGGTCTCCAAAAAGTTTTTATTCCGTCCGTCCGTGCTGCCGTTTTTTTTTGAGTGCCTTAGAAATGTGTGTGTGTGGGAGAGAATTCTTTATTGGGAGTAAAGATATAAATAAACTGCGAACCAAAAAAATAGGCAAATCCGAATTTTCAAAATTGCAGCTTCATTATTCATTTGGGACGGATTTACTGTAAATATAATATGTAGATGCATCTTTTTGTTACAAGTTTCCACCGTTGATTTTTTATTAATCAGCACCAATGAAGCACAAGATCTCAAAAACAGCATTTTGGGTAAAAACTGGTGAACCAAAAAGATATGCAAATCCAAAACAAATCAATGGAAAAACGATTTTTTTGCACTTTTCTTCTGTTTTAAAGATTGATTCTGATAAAATCACAATTTTTTAAGGGATTTATGCATTAATTACTTTGAAATGTAGTATAAGGTAGAAATTAATGATTTTTTAAAATAAGAAATATTAGAAAAAAAGAAATTCAATCCCTATCACTTTAGAGGTCAGCTGCTGACCTCCAGTTTAATGGATGTAGCCTAATACATGTTAAAGATAAAAATTACCCTGAAAAGTATACAAAAATGCTTTTTAATGTGTTAAAAAAAACATTTTAAAATCTTGATTTTGAGGATGATGTCCTTTCAGATGCTCCTATTGGTGATGATGGTGAGCCAAATGTTATTTAAGTACATGCCCATTACAACAACTTGTCTATTAACCTATGTGCCATTTTTTGTTGTCATAGCAATCTCCAATGGAGCCAACCGACAAGAAATATAAACATCTTCTAAAAACGACAGTATTTACCTTATGCATTTGAGTAATTAAAATTGAATTTTTTTTGTTTTTTAATCCTGCTTGGCTGGAGGCTGCTATGAATACAAAAATTGGACCATAGTTCAATATATAAGTTGTCATCATGGTCGAGCACTTTGATAACATTTGGCTCACCATCACTACCCATAGGAGCATCTTAAAGGCCATCATCCTCAAAATCAAGATTTTAAAATAGATTTTTTTAACACATTAAAAATCATTTTTGTATACTTTTGGTAGTAATTATTATTTTCAATATGTATTTAGCTTCATCCATAAGACTGGAGGTCAGCAACTGTCCTCTAAAGTGATAGGGGTCGAATTTCTTTTTTCAAATATTTCTTATTTTAAAAAATCATTATTTCTACCTTATACTACATTTCATAATAATTAATGCATAAATCCCTTAAAAAATTGTTAATTTATCAGAATCAATCTTTAAAACAGAAGAAAGATGCAAAATAATCGTTTTTCTATTGATTTGTTTTGGATTTGCATATCTTTTTGGTTCACCAGTTTTTACCCAAAATGCTGTTTTTGAGATCTTGTGCTTCAGTGGTGATGATTAATAAAAAATTAACGGTGGAAACTTGTAACAAAAAGATGCATCTACATTTTAAATTTACAGTAAAATCATCCTAAATGAATATTAAAGCTGCTATTCTGCAAATTCAGATTTGCCTATTTTTTTGGTTCGCAGTTTATAATATAAACTCCTTCCAGAACAGGAAATGATCAGTCATTACCTTTTTTTTAGGAAGTTGATGGAATCCGGTCAAATGCCTCCAGGCTACCCATACCCCAACATTCCAGGTATGCCTCCAGTTGGTTATGGCCAGGTGCCACCCCAATTTGGAAACTACCCTCCACTACCTGGCCACCCAATGCCTGGACTTAGTGCCAATGGTGTACCCATGCATGGTAGCGTTCCCGGTCAACCCGCAATGCCACAATACGCTCCAGGTATGGCACCCATGCAGGGAGGATACCCACAACAATATCAGTATCAGCAACAACAACAGTACATGGGTCAACAGATGCCACAGCAGTTTGTTGGACAGCCACAGCAGGCAGGTCAGCCAATGCAAGGTCAACAGGCTCCACAACAATTTGCAGGCCAACCGCAGCAGTTTGTTGGTCAACCTCAACAAATGGGAGGCCAACCTCAGCAGATGGGAGGTCAACCTCATCAGATGGGCGGACAGCCACAACAGTTTGCTGGACAGCCACAGCAACCAGTTCAACAACAACAATATGCAGGACAACCTCAGGGTGGCCAACAGCAGCCACCATTACAAGGTCAACAGCAACAGCCAGAAGTGGGCGGAAAACCCGTACAAACTGGACAACAACAACCCCCAGTTGCACAAAATCCTTAAAAATTTATAAGCCAAACTTTTAGTGTTAGTTTTTACAGGCAAAAATTACAATAGCAATATTTAGTATCACAATTGGTATAAATTCTGGTACTAATAATGAAAAACAGCATTTATTTATAACAAGAACAACATTTCTTTGCATTTTAAGCCTATTTTTTTTTATAAAAGTTGGCATAATACCTATTGATTTTCCTTTTTAAGGTTTACGAATAATTTAAATTAAGAATGATATTTCATTATTTTTACTTTTTAATGTCTGCATAATTAGAATAGTGCAATTTGTAATTTTAATAAAAAAATCTTAACATGAATAACTGATGATTTTTGTTTTTCAAGATTTTTATATACATAAATACTTTTAAACTTTTATAATTATAGATTAACACATAATATATATACATTTATAACATTCACAGTTGGTTTTTAGATTATTAACATCTGTTACTTAGCTATCAATTAATTTGAAAAGCCAATTTGTCATCAGTATTAAGGAAGTGTAATAAAACAGATATATTATAAATACCTTTAATCTATTTCATGTTAGATTGTAAAAATGTTAATATTTTAAAGAAAATCTCCCTATTTTAAAACGATTTGAAATTCAAGACTCTCATTGTTGCTATCAAAAAGGTTCTTTTTTACATATTGTATTATTTTTTTGGGATACAACGTATTTTCAGAAGGTTATTCATTCTCTTAATGTGATATCATCATTTCTAAAAAGTTAATCGGCTCTTGTTGTCACGGGAATCTCCTGGTACTATTTGTCAGGAATAAGGGGTGTGTAAATGTACCTACCAAAAATTAAATCTGATAATTTTATAAATAATTTCAGATTTATTAAGCCTTTATCTTACTTCTATTGAAACATTATTTACTAAACTAAAGATTGTTATAGAATATCGAAGTATATTTTAGTTGTTTTTTAAAGGACCATTTACATACTCCTTTCTATCTTTGACTAAAATTTGAGTGCCAAACTAATTTTTATATAATTCAATCCAATTCAGGATTTTGTGAATATTAAAGTTTTTTATCTTTACAAATTATATAATTGTTGTGAATTAAAATAAGAAATTGTTTGATTTTTAAATGAATTTTATTAATTTGTGTAAAAATGTCTTTGATTGTATCAAATTTATTGGAAATTGTTTAAAGCCTAGATAACCATAGATAAACTATTTGTAGCCTTTGTTTACTTTAAAACTTTTAGATTAGATTAATAGTACTTTAGTAGAGAACTAAACTAATTTTTAATCTTTTATTTAGTTAGACCCATTGGGAATATTTTAACATTTCATATAAAGTTAATGTTGAAATGGCAAGCTTAAATTAGATCTTTTATGTTTATTTATAGAAAAATTCTGATTACGTTTTGAAGTCTTCTATAGTTATCGGGTTTTAACCACACAAAATTTATTATAGATTAGAAGCACTTTTTTATAGGCACTGTTTATTAAGCATAATTTTATTGCAGATAAAAATGACAAAATAAAGAACATTCTACAGGTGTTTAGTCAGGGATATAGTGATTAGATAAGTATATATACTTTAAAGTTTAAGCCTAAATAACGTCCTACTCGTAATTAAAGACAGTAAAATTATTTCTTATGTTATTTCATGTTGTTTCTGAAAAGGTTTTGCAGTCGGACCATTGGTTTCTTGTAATATGTATGGCCACATGATCGTTCTGTTACGTATTAGTAAAATAGATACAGCTTAGGAGTTTTAAAGACAATTGAGAAAAAAAACCGAAAATTTATTCTAGGTAATCTTTTTCGGACCTATTATTTATCTATTTCCTACATCCCTGTTATTTTTATAGATGGTCAATAATTATGATAAATTATAATTGGCCTAATGTTGAAGACACCTGTTCGGTTTTAAAGGTGGGTTCTAGAGTCAATTAAACACATTTGACTTCTAGAACAGTGCATGCTAGCTCAGCCACAGAGATAATTGTGTCTCAAGTATTCAAAGACCTCTGGAACTCGCAGTAGGACAGCAGACAAAGTTTTTCAACAACATGATGACCTGAAAATTATTCACCTTCTACAATCTATTTTATTCATTCAGGTTATGTACTTATTTGTATTGCTAAACATAATCAAAATACATGTTTTAGATGTGGTTTTTTAAAATAAAAAATCAAATCTCTGTTTAATAAGAAAATCCTTTATACAAAGTAACAGGATGTAAGTATGAATGAGGCTAAACCCGCAGCCACTTGTACTTTAAAAAATGATTGATTTTTTAAAATACCAACAGTAAGAAAATGATACAATTGCTTCATCCTTACCTAGATAAAAAGGAAGGATTGCGCGTTCTTGTCTACCATAAGAAAAGCGACTGTTTTTATATATTAATAACAAAACTCGAATTTTTCAGGAACCGTAAAATAAACAAGATCCAAAATGGCAGACAAAGCTTTAAAAGTGGCCATTTTCTACTTTATGTGCAGTATTTCTATGAACTTTCTCAACAAAGCAGTAAGTACCCAGTTATTTCATTCAACATAAAATGTTAAATATGTATTTTATTTTTTTTTTATAAGCAAACAAGGTTAAAGTTCAGAACCTTGTGATACTAATGTAATATTTATATTATTAGGTTGTATCAAGTTATAATTTTAACTATCCTTTCACAATAATGACTTGTCAGATGATTGTTACCATAGTTTTTCTGGACACACTTAGACATACAGGTAACACTAACAGCAAAGCAAATATTTTAAAATTTTAAAGTAAATGGTCGACGCATCCTATACCTTTTCTAAACTTACCCTAGAGACCTCTAGTAAAAAAATTAAAAACATGATCGATACCGATAGTTACTAAAAACTGATTTACAATTTAGGAAAACTGAAGCTACCTGGGTACAGCTACAAAGAGGGCCTAGAATTTCTTGCCGCCAGTATTTCATTCTCCCTCCACTCCACACTTTCCTTGTCTGCCCTGCACGGCATGAACCTGCCCATGTATGGCGCTATAAAGAGATGTACACCGCTGGTTAGCTTGCTCTTGTCCGTCCTTGTTCTCAAGAGGTCTATGCCTTCACCCCTACTCACACTTTCTATAGGTAAAAATTAGCAAAATTTCATGAGCCCAATTATTAGAAATTTAATTTTTAATTATATAATGTTTAATTGAATAGGACTATTCAGGGGCAAGTGGAGGGAGGAGGTGCATTAACACACTTCAAACATACGTTTTACTTTAACTTTACATAATATTTAGCAAAAACTTAAAATTGATTAAGAAGAATTTGTTGAATTTATCATACTGAATGGATTTTAAACAGGTGTCGTTTATATTTCTTATGGATTTGAACCTATACCTTTTACTTAGTTACTTGTATTGAAAAAATATTCAATAATTACCTACCTAACATTTTTAGGTATTAATGAATCTATTTAGCAAATTTTGGGGTGGGGGAGTTTGTAGACTTACAGGAAATGAAATCAGAGGTGGTTTCTTTTTTTTAAAAATTGGGTCGCTGTTGAGGCAAAAATCCTCCAAAATCACATAAAAAATCTTTAAAAATTTAATAAAATCTTATGTTAATAACCCTTCTATGATTTTATTTCATGTTTGTCGATTTTTAAAGTGATTTTGGAGGATTTTTCACAAAAACAATTTTGCATCACTAGCGAGCAGCTAGCCAATTTCCAAAAATATTTTATAGGAATGTGCAATAAGTTTAAACTTATATCAATAGAGCGTTGTAATTCAGCTTATTGATTCCATTTGAAATTGCCGAAGATTAAATATTTTGTTGGAGTAAAGTTGGAGTAAAACTTTTTTTTGTGTGACTGCAAAGGGAAGTGGGTAAAAAGGGGGAGAAAAAGGGAAGGGGGTTGAGGGGAAATTTTCACTTAGAATTGTTTGTAAGAATCACATTCCCTTTTCCCTGGTTGTAATAAAGATTCCCTGTTTAAATATTCTTTTGATTTAAGTAAATTAACATGTAATTTTTTAAGGTATAATAACTCTTGGTGTAATGATAGCAAGCCTTGGAGATTTAGAATTTGATGCACATGCCTACTTCATGGGCACCTGCTCTGTTTTTGCTCAAGTATGTCATCTTTGCTTTCTTAATATTACCTATTACCTTAATTCTAAAGACCAGATGTCCTTCTATAAAAAAAAAATTTTTGATAAAACCAAAACTAAGACGTAGAGGCAATCCGAATATTCCCTAAAATGGTGAATATTTGAGTACAATCTAACTAAAATTAACTGTAAGAAGAGGCCTCTTATTAACAATTTTGTGTTCTAGGCTGGTTACTTGACCCTAGTTCAGAAAAGTTCTGAGACCCGGCACAAGTCGAGTATTGAAATGATACATATCAACGCTTACAATACCCTTCCACTCTTTCTTACATTGGCTATTCTACTTGGTGAGCCAGAGAAGGTAAACATTTAATTATCAAAGTAATACTAACACGTTAAAATCTATTAAACAATGGATTAGATTTAAATTAGGAAAGATTACTTTTTATTTGCATCATAGTTCAGATGTTTATGAATCTTTATCCATTTAGCATATATATTGGTGAATTTCTAACATATAAACTGTCATACTGCAGACTTTAGTCACTTTTTAAATTTCTCTCTAATCGAACTGGGCCAATATGAGACTGATCAATTTGTTTAAAATTTGGTTAAGGATCTTTCATTATTTTTTTACATAAAGTTCTGTAAAAAAGAACATTTATTCATAGCTAACATTTCTATGTATCATTTAATTACTATGGCTTTGGTGATGACTAGGATAGGAAATCTCTCTACGTTCTCCTTATGTAAATATATTTAGCATTTTATTGAAGTTTGATGACTCATTTCGTAGTTTTTCACCAAGTGTTTTCCGTTTATAGTACCTACTCTTTATTGTTATATATTTAACTAGCGGCTACGCCCCTAGAGGTCTTTAGTGGCCCTTAAAAATGTTTATTTTTTTTGTTGCGTTCAAGGTTGCGTAGGAGTCTCTTTCTACGATACCTCGCAATGTTACGTAGGAGTCTCTATACTTAAAATAAAATTTCGATTTATTGTGATTTCTCTTGGGAGGGTGGTAGTACCCTACCCAAAATAGTTATAAACCTTCCCGAGACCTATGAGAAGCTACCCTGTTAAGGAGAACCCGATCGGTTCAGCGGTTAGCGAGATCCTTTGGTACAAACAAACAGATAGACATCCTGTTACTTTATTATAAGGACTAGCGGATTCGCCACTAGCCTCTAGGGGTTTTTTTTCTCAAGGTTCAGGGGAGACTTTTAAAATTTTGTTTACATTTTTATTAAATATTTTCTGTATTTTATAATTTTTTATAACTCTTTAGGTATAACATTTTATAACTTTTTATAATGATTTATATTATTTAAAACCTTCGAATTTTTCCTTTTTTTAATGTTTTTAAAAATTTCTTTGCCATTAGCTTTTGGGGCTTTGCTCCTAGAGGAAAAGGAAGGTTTCACACTCATTTTGAATTTGATAAAACAAAGTTTAAAAGAAGAAAAGAAATTTAAAAAGAAGAAAAATACCTAATTGAAAATAAAAAAAAAATTAAAAAGTATAAAAAAAATTAAAAAGTAAAAAAAAAATCAAAAATTAAATATAGGTATAAAAACATAAAAAACATTAAAATTAGAAAAAAAAATGTATAAAAATTTAATGGGGGGGGGGGAATTTACATTTTTTGGGGGGGTGGGGGTGTCCCACAACCCCCGAGAAAATAGCTTAAAACCACCACAGAACCAATAGGTACATACCTTGAAGAGTAGAATCCAATCGGTTCAGTGGTTACCGAGATCTTAAGGGACAGACGGACGGACGGACAGACAGACAGACAGACATCGTTCAACTTTGTATTATAGATAACCAAGCTTTTTGTTTTAGGTAGCAGCAAGTCTACGAACAGAAGATCAATCCTTTTATTTTATATATACTCTCCTTATTTGTAAGTATTTTTGTCAAGGATGCCAGAATAGGACAATTGAAGATGAATAAACTCCCCCCCCACCCCTCCCCAATTACCCACATCTTGCTTTTTTTCTTTTCAAATAAAACTTTTCTCTTATCTTTAAATCAATATTTTTCTCTGCCTAAATGAATCGCAAATTAACCACAAATCAAGGGTATGCCTCAGAAAACGCCATTGAAAAAAAATATTTGTTGTCAATTATGCCAATTAGAAAGTTAAACAAAAAAAATTTTTTTACACTTTTATTTTCAGGCTAAATTGAAATAGTACATAATTGAATCATTTTTTTTTCAGTGAGTGGAATAGTATTGTCATATTCACAATTTCTGTGCGCTAGTGTGTGCAGCGCACTGACCGCTAGCATCGTGGGGGTCAGCAAGTCCATCCTTCAAACAATCCTTGGATTCTTCACTTTTGGTGGGGTCAAGTTTCACCCCTTAAATATATCAGGTAATATCTTTTAGTGTTTTAGTTTCTCTTAATTTAGGTCTGTATGTCATGCTGTTACATGTAAGAAAAAAGAGGAATTCATTTGAAGAAAACATATTTGCCTTAATAGCAAGACAATATTAAATAAGCATTGTAAAATATTAAGATATGATTATGAATGTCTCAATACAAATTTTTATCAAGTACCTATTATTCTTAATCATGATCATTTTTGACTAGCATAAAAATTTACCTACTTATGAGTCCCTATAAATAGCTTTTGTATTGCATTTTGTTTTTGTTTTAGGCCTAATTTTGAACATTCTTGGAGGTGTATTGTACAGCTATGTAAAACAAATGGAGGGAAAAAAGAAAAATGGAGGCAGCAGCAAAATTGAACAAAGCCCAACAAATCAATTATATAGTTACAGAAACAATAATCATACGTCCAAATCTGCCTACACAGAATTTAAGAACGAAGTTGTTTGATGTTTAATAAAAAGGTGGTTCCTAAGAGTATAAAAATAATAGGATCACATTACATGCAATTTCTGTCCAAACAAGGCTAAAATCTGGTATTACATTTACAAACTTACATTGGAACCATCTTGACTAATATTATAAAAATTAGCTGTGGATAACAAGCAAAATATCTAGAAACAAATATGGGGGGCATATAAAACTACAATAATGTTGCTTGTTGGTCAAATACCAGTTTGAAAAGAGAAAAAAAAGAATATACATATATTAACACAAGTCAGAGAGTTCTGTATATAAGGGGTGGGGTGGGGTAGGGTGAGAAAAATGGTCTAAATATTGAGCTAGATTCTTGAAATTTGGTACATAAGCCTAGTCCAATAGGTACTACATCCAGATGAAAAAAAATATTTTTTTTTATTTTTAGGTTAGGTAAGAAAACCCTGCAGAAATGGGATTTTTAGTCCTTCTTGGTCTATTTTGATAAAGAAACTTAAGTTTTTTCCTTGAATCCACTATGTCTATTCATAAGGACACTATTTAAGATGATTTAGCAAGTTGGAGACCGAAACTCTAAAAATAAGAATATAAAAAAATGCACTTAACTCCTGCAAGCCACCCACCCAGCCCGCTGGGGTTGGTCCCCGACTTGCTTAATCATCTTTAAAAATGTCCTTGTGAATAGACACAGCGTATTCAAGGAAAAAACCTAAGAAAAAAGCTTAAGTTAAGCTTCTATATCAAAATAGACCAAAAAAGGCCTAAAAATCTAATTTCAGCAGGGTTTTTCGTACCTAACCTAAAATTTTTTTTCTTATTTAGATGTAATACCTATAGGACTAGGCTTATGTACTAATTTTCAAGAATCTAGCTTAATATTTAGATCACTGTTTAAGTTCAGATGTCATTACACCCCGCCCCCCTTCCCTCCTCCCTTTGGTTCATTTAGGTAAGAGATGATATTTCGTTGTTTGATTAGAAGAAGTTATTAAAATCCTGATGCTTTAGTCAATATTTTTTTGAATAAAATAACAAATAATTTTATTTTGATTGCCCAGCAATAAAAGAGTAAAGGAAATTTTGAATGATGTTTGATGTTGTTCTACTGAAAAGCTAAATTATTTTCTTTATAATATTCTAGTACCTAATATTGTTCTGAATGTAGTTAAAATTTAAAAATATTATGAATAACCAAATTATGTGTATTATATGTCTTTAATTCATAGACAGTTATTTTATCTAAAGCATAACTATTTAAGCCTTAATCTTTTCTATTTGTATAAAATGATACAGAAATCGAATTGCTTTTATGCATTTGATTGTTTGTTATAAATGTTAGCATCAACAAAGATAATGTGATATTTAAAAGAACTTGTTATAAATCGTAGAAAACATCAAGTCTAATCGTTGTACTTAAGATCAAATATTCTGTTTGAATTTTATCTCTAAAATGTTAGTATCTTAAACTGTATCTATCTATTCTATGTATGATGTGAGTGTAGTTTTTTTATTCTAAATGTTATAATGGGACATGAAAAAGGCTTTAAATGAAATTTAGACATGATGGATTTAAGTACAAATGCGTAGATTAATTTTCCTAATAAAAATCTGCGTACTTTTTCTCATGTTGTGACAATTTTTTTTTTAAATACTTTTTAATGCCCTTATATAATATTATTCGTGCAATCTATTAAATAGACATATATTTTCTAGCTATGTTGATTAGATCAAACTTCTAGTGCTTTATGAATATTGTACCTATAGTTCATGCGTGATACAAAACCACTGCAAAAAAAATTATATTACTGAATATTTTTAACAGTTTTGTAAATTGCTGCGCTGCTTATAGAGAAAATTGTTTTTGTAATATTATTTGTCATATTTCCTAGTTTGTTATTTTTTTTGTTTTTTTGTTGGTTGTGAATAATTTAGTCTAGTTGCCTTAGACCGGTGCGTAAAGTGCTATTCATGCAGTTTATTTTTTTTTCCTCTAAGGAGGGACCAATATGTTACTTTCAGAAAGAAAAAAAAAAGGGGGGGGGGGTTGAAATTTCTCCCCATCTTAGTCAATATTAGGTACTAATGTGATCTTATGACACTTAAAATTGTGTCTAAAATGCTTAGTTTTAAAAATATTTTAGAAGTAAAAACACATATAAATTATAAACTATCCTAAGTAAGGAATTCTTTGCATTTCAAGTCCATGTGTCATTTAATTACATAGTAAATATGAAAAATTTGGTATTAAAAGTTTTCCCCCGTCCTTCTCATCTTCTGAGTTAACTGATCAAGTTGGTCGACTTTCTTTGATTTTTGTATATTAAGTACTTTGTGAAAGTCAAACTTATTTGATAAAACTAAGACACTTGAAGGTAAAAGGGTTTGACTTTGAATTTGATATTGTTAGGTTGGGTTAGAAAAAGAAACACAATTCTTCCCTTTAGTGAATTCAAAATATATCAAAACACAAATAGTTAATGTATAATTTGTCTTGAAAGTATTAAAATGATCAGTTTTTGTGAATACTTGCTAAATGAATATCAATAGCATATTATTCTTTTTAATGCGTAGAAAGATATGTTATTGGGTGTTTAATTAAATTAATAAAGAAAAATAAAAGCAATCAATTCAAATATCTTTATGGGATGAATCTCCCAATAACTATCCTACAGTGTCCTGTAATAACCTTTTTAGGCTTTCCTAAACAGAACATATTACATTATCAGAAAACTAAAATTTACTTCAAAAATCTGATGATTGTGGGGTGCTTCAAATGTAGAGTTTAAATTAAGAATTTTGTAATAAATGCATAAAAAAAAATTTTCATAAGATTAATATTCTGGATAGCAAATAGTAGAACTACTTATTAAATTAGAATATTTTGTCTCAGTTTGAGCAGATTGTTATATTGCATATTTATTTTATATTAAGATTTGCACTTGGATTCTTAGATAAAGTCGGAAAATGAGGAAGGCATTTATATACGGACTTGAGCTTGCTAGCGGACCTTCCACAGGCAGCAAGCATAGCTTACGACTGAGCAAGGCTAAAAATAATCTAGAACAGTTAAGAACCAGTAATTTATAGAAATCGTACGGATAAAGTGAATGCGCATAAATCGGTTTTTAATGTATTTATGAGCACCAACCGCCCCATGTGCAATATTGGGTCTTGGTTATTTCTAATAATATTTAGTTCTTTTTTTGAAAACCTTTATTCGTTTTCCAACTTAATCTAATATTTGTTTAAGTTCATTAGCAAAAGTTGAAAAAGACAATGTGATAAAATTATAATGTTCTTGTTATTGATTAAATGTATATTGTATAACAACATATAATCTAGTAAAAATAAATATAATGTGTCAATCCTTTTTTGTAATCTTTAAAGCTAATTTTTAAATGGTTAATATTGTTGTGTTTTCCGACTAGAAATGTTAATTTTATAAATCAAGATCTTTATTTGATTTACGAGTAAAAATTTGAAACTTTTTTGCCAACCACAAAGAAAAAAAAATTACCGTCCTTGGCTCCCTTCCTTAGCTTAACTGTAAACATAAGGTTTCTTGTTAAAATGTTTATCAATATTATAGTACAAACTTTACACATTTTAATTGGGAGAATTTGATATAGGGACATGTATTCTGTATAAAAATATATATTTCAAGAAAATTTCAATTGATGAAAAAATACATTTTTAACTTCTCCTCTTCTTACAGACAATTAAATCCGACAATTTAATAGTAATTGGAGATTATTTAATACTGCAATAAACTTTTCTATTTATATTTTCCATGCATGATGTGATTGCTCTGTCCTGATCTATTAATTCAGAATGATTGAACCTGTTTGTTGATATGAAAAGGGAAACAAATATAAAGTAGTCGTTGTTCAACTCGGCCTACAAATTAATAAATCCATAAAAATATCAAATAACTAATAGCCTTCATGAGATTTATGTTCGTAAATAGCGCTGCTGTAGTAAAATATTTTTGGTTATGATAGCTTATATATGATAATTTGAAT
The DNA here is from genome assembly GCF_053477335.1 of Acartia tonsa. Classification (NCBI taxonomy): domain Eukaryota; kingdom Metazoa; phylum Arthropoda; class Copepoda; order Calanoida; family Acartiidae; genus Acartia; species Acartia tonsa. The sequence goes on from NC_137261.1 coordinate 33,145,297, forward strand.
CATAAACTAATATTTCTTTTTGAATATTTAATAAAAACCAGTCTTTTTGCACATTTAATAGAAGCCTATAGGGAATCTTAGTGTAACCCTATACGAAATATTGATTCTTGTCATAATCTATCAATCTTTGTTTATTTGCACTTAGATTTAATTTCATAATTTTTTTTGTTCTCCAATTAGAACATCTATCCATTTGGAGCCCAAGATCTCAATAACTGTAGGAATGTTTCTGGGATTGTGGTAATACTTCTCTTTTGATATTCAACCTTCATACTCTAAATTGTAACTACTATACTCCTATTTGCGTAGGTTTTACCTCCAAGAATACAGCTTTAAAACATGGAAATATGAATTTATATGTTTCATAGAATAACTTATATTTCTGTAATCTTATTTAGATGTACTCTCTAAATATTTTCTTAGTGCCAAGTTTTTTTTATTATTGTTTGGGAAAGAATGGGGTACATGTAAAAAGCAGAACAAGACAGAAAAATTGTTTAAAGTCATTTATTTTTGTTTTGATACTCTGTTATAAAGAAAAATGTTTTCTACTTTAAAAAAAGTTTGTAAGACCTTAGCTTCTCTTACTCATTTAGTCTATAACTTATTATTATTAACAATCTAGACGTTGAATACTCTATTCTAGTGGTAATAGTATTCTATAGTAAAAGAACAATTGGATCAATGAAAATAAATAGGTTTTAAAAGGGTATGTAAGATAATTTTTTAAAAATATTACTTGGTTTTAATAATGCTTATAACTGTCTCTTGACTTAGCCCCAATTTAACTTCAGAGAACAGAAATTAGATCCTGAAGTCCTATTGCCACAATGAGTTTCACATCAAGATTTAAGGATATTTGAGATAATCTACTATGTTAATTAGATTTCTAATAGCTCTAGAAGCATGAAATGTGCAGCTAACAACAGAAAATAATCGAGTGTGTTTTGTTTAGGTAATCTAAATTATTTTTTATTTTACAAGAAAGTTCTAAAGATCATTATTTCCGTATTTTTATTTGTATATAACGTTAAGAAGAGTACGTGATTTTTACCATTCTTTTACTATAATTTTCTATTCGTATATCTTTCAATCTTTCTTCTTGTCGTTTTTTTATGACAACAGATGAAATGTAACTCACTTAGACCGTTTGTCTCTCTGTGATTTCTTGTGCGTTGCAACTTATGAATGATGTCATCCTTGTTTACCACACTTGTCATTTTCCTTTACCCACGGATCAATATTTAGTGAAAATTATTTAATGGAAATGTACTTATTACTGTCACCTAAAAGTAGTAAAGAAAGAAAACATAAACAATTAGGTTGTGTTTTCAAGCAAAGCTTTTCTAGATTTATATCTTGGTAGAATTGAAATATTGATTTGAAACCTTATACAAAACTTCTAGTTAAGGTTTATTCTTGAACGATGCATTTTAAGAATGTTGATAATTTTATGTTTCACGACACTAAGATTTTACAAGTTAGAATTTTCAAATTGGGTTGTTATTTAAAATAAGACGATTATAGTTTTTCTTTTAAATGTTAGCACAAAAATTTTTCGGAGTCAAACAGCCGAGTTTTGAAATATTATAATGGATTTAAAAGAAATGGGTTTGGTAAATTGCAGCCATTTAAAATAACATACATTAGATAAATTTTAATAGGTTAAGATTAGGTTATTCTCTGGAAAGGTATTTGTTAGGAGAAATTACTGTTAAAATTCTATTTGGATTTGCTATTCAATTAGTATTATAATTTCTTTTAAATTTGAGATCTGCCAGGTTAAACATTTTAATTTTCAGGTGCTATGTGACTATCCCTTGGAGCCCAGCAACCAGGTTCTGTTCTGTTCTGGCCCAGCAACCAATCAAGGCTCAAAACTTTAGATATTTTAAATATTTTCTGAAAGACGTAAACTATATTTTTCTACTTCAAAAAACTATCAAATGAAGTTTATTTTTAGTAAAGTTTAAAGTGATAAAGCTTCAGAAAATCCTGTATTGTATGGGGGAAAAAGAGATTGATTTTAATTGAAAAGGTGAGACAGTTATAGATATTATTATTTTACTGAAATCATAAACTAATTTGCCTCCATAGAATTTTTATTATAACTTTTTTAGTAGTTTTCTCTTCATATTAATTAAAGCTAACAGTTCCTTTGTACAAATGTTTTATACAATTAAGCTTATTTTCATTAATAAACATGTATATATATACAAAAAATAAATATATTTTCAGAATAATATTTTGCACATTCCATTTTTTTAGTTTAAAAACATCAAGCAATTCCACCAATTTAACTAAATATTTAAAGTTTTGAATGAAAAAGTAGGTCATCCTGCTCACAGTGCCTTCAAAGTTTACTTCCACCCGGTCCCACTTCCCACACTCTCTTTATCTCTCTCTCTCCTCTTATTTCTCTATTCTATTCTCTCTCTATGTCATTCTCCTTTTCTCTAAACCATTCTGGGTTATCCGAGGGATAAATGAAAAGTAAATGAGACTATAACGTTGGATTTGGTAAAATACTTTTTAAACGGAGTGGACACAGTCTAATGGCAATCAATATGTTACCTCATTGTTCAAAAATTACTCATTTCAAGATAAAAAAAACCCAGAGATTGTTCATTTCATTAAGAGCATGATTAATTTATTGTCACTTATGTAAACTGACCTAAAACCCAAACGAAAATTGGCACATTAGCCACCCCCTTTGATCGCAATTTCGATGGCCGTATTTATAATTGAAATATTGAAATTCGTAATCGAAAGACATCGGTTTTTACCATTCGTCTTGACAGAATTTTCAAGTATTTAAATTTAAGAAAACCTTTATTTATTTGACATTAGACTCTTCTTTTGTCCATACATATATTTACATTAATGGGATTTTTATTGAAAGAGTATAATCTGAAAATATTGAAGAATAATTATTCTTTATTTCTGTATATTTGGCCTCAATAGTAAATACTACAGCTGTCCCGTCCTGAGCAAGGCACAATCCACAGAAATAAAGGTGCCCTGGCTTATCAACCAACAATATAGACAGGTATTCTGATAAACAAATAGGTAAAATCTCAATTAATAGAAAAGCCGGAATCCTAGTAATGTAGTGGTTGAAAGCATGTCTTCGTGGGATATATGTTCCCTAAACACGTTTCCTATTAAGGTCTTCGAGTTTAATATTAATATTGGCCCTAGGTAAGAATGAAGCCTTTTTTTGGGTGTGTTTCCTGGGGTGCTTTGGATTTATAAAAAAGCACATGAACAAATATGCTAATGTTAATTTGAACCTTTTGGGTACCAAAACTGTTTGATTTATATTTACATTATTACGCATAAAGACGTAATTAAATGAACAAGTAAGTTGATGACCATAATGGTACAGGGGTTTTTAATAGGTCGTAGGTCCAGGGAAAGTTTTTAAAAACTAATTTTGGGGAAGGTACCTCCATTCTACAAAGATAATTTGCTCCTGGAAAAAATACCCCCAAAATTAACACTTGTTCTTTTTAAAACTAAAATGTACAGTGAAGGGTTAACTCCCCCCCCCCCCCCCCCTCCTCTCCCAGAAGAGGATTCTGATAGAATGTCTTGTTTTAAATTTGCTAACCTATCAAAATAATAGGAATATGTTTCAATAAATAAAGATAAGTAAAATTGTTAAAGCAAAAATGTTTACCTAAAAAAAGATTCTTTTGGTTATAGAAATCTAATAAATTAATTAATGAGAAAATGATTTTTCTAGCTTCGTGTATGTGAAGTTTGATTGGGAGATGAATAGTACGGGGAGGGACAAATTTTTAGATGTTTTTTTTTAAATCCAAGCTTTTCTACAATTAGGGTCAGTCCGTCCGGAACGGTTAGCTCCTTCCGTTAATTAGGATATGTTATTATTTTTTCATCAATAACAAACTTTGCATGATAAATTATACAATTTAGGAAGCATAACAACTCAATAAACGTTACCAGAAAGACTGTAAATTCATTTAAAACATGCTAATCCTCAACATTTTTTATTTAAAAGTTTTGTCTGATATAGTTTTCCTATTCATCTGATTTTTGTATTAATGATTCCAATTTTAACAAGTTACAATACTATAAGCTAGGCATCTATATAATCAAATCCTTTAAATTAAGTTGTGTCCTTTTTTATATCCTGCATATACCCAATTTTGCAACAAATATATACATTTTTTTAGAATTAAAATTTATGTTCTGCTTATTAAGTTTTGACACTGTACAAGAATTATTGTTTTTATGTCTTTCCTTCTGATAATAGAGCTTCGATTTTTATGGATGTTGTCATCCTCGTGTTTTCATGTCCATTAGGAAAGTTATAAATTGTTAGAAAAACACTGTTGTTAGGTGCCACCGATCGGCTGCATATAAACAGCCGTATGAGATTGTAGGCGTTTTTATAAACTATGCGTATATTTATTTTTAAAACCATAAATAGGACTTATCTCTAGTGTGTAACTACGACTACTGAGTCTATAAATTTATAAAGTTATTCTATTTCAAAAAGATGATTTGATTTTCCCCTTCAGTATTTATGTCTCTGTACTAGTCCTTGGATGCAGAGCTAGCATTCAGTTGAAGGCCAATTCAAGCTGCATTCTCAGCAACAATGAATATTTATCTCGAAAATAAATAGTCCGCTAACCATACAAAGATTTTTAAATATCTTACATATTTTGATTATCCAGAGACCAGAAAAATGCATCTCTGAATAGCCAAAACTAATCAGTTTAGCAAGTTTAAATATAATATACAAAAAGAATGAGACCATGAAAGATGGTTATTAGAACTGAAGCTTTTCTTGTGTGTTTGTTTAATATATTTAAAGAATTCTTGTCAATATTGTGCATTCTGAACATTATGCTATGTATTTCAAATTTATTGTTATGTAATATTCTATTTTTAGTCATAGGATGATTACGTTTTGGAAGAAATTAAGAAAAACTAAGTCTTAAATGTTTAACCGTTTTTTAAATTTAAAAATTTTTTTTTTAAGCGGCTATTCTTTAGATTTAAAAATCTTTTAAGTAGCATCTTTCCATGCTTTGAGGTTTGTTAGCTGAGTATTGTTAGCTTTTATTTTAAGCAGGTGTCAGGCTATTTTATAGCTGTACGTCAATTTTGAACGAAAAATATTAAAGCAATATATTTGTTTATTCCCCAAATATTTCATTGACCATAAAAGTCTTCAGGGAGAAATATTTTATTTCAACAAAAACAATTTTGCCTTTATTTTTATATTCGGGAGAGTAATTCTTCATATTAATTATGTAATTAAGAAAAAAATTTTAGGTAATGAAACGGTTTTTGTATTGACTTGCTAAAAAATAGCAAAAAATTCTTCTGAAAAATTCTTCCCTGAGCAATTTTATTTTCCCTTAATATCCCTTCTACATTTATACTTTACTTTATTGTAAACTAATAAAGGAATAATTGCTTTTTATTAAATTGCAGATCTCTGGATTTAAAGAGGCTTTATGAATTTGATTTCAAGAGTTCAACTAAGTTAACCTTTGACAAGTTCAAAATGGAACTCATATTATCAGTTCATTTGACTTTAATAAAACATTTGATTGTACTTGAGGGAAGGGTAAGTCAACCCTGGTCTGAAATTTTAGTTTATAAAATAAAAGGCAAGATAAATTTCCTATTTGGGTAGTGTAAATTTTTCCAGTTCTTAAACATAATTTTCTAGATTTGATATCTTTTGTTGAGGTTGTAGTATTCTCCTACATAATAGTTTAAACAATTGCCTAGACCTATGATAAGTTTCAATGTAAGGTAGAATCTTATCGGTTTCGTGGTTAGCGAGATACTTCGCTACACTCAGACAGAGAGAGAAACATCCTGTTAGTTTCATGTAAAGATTTAATTTATATTGAATAGGTAATCAAAATAATTATTAGTTTTCTTCAATTTAGTTTTTTCAATAGAGTTGATCTCTATTTTTTGCATGAATCTATGTGTTGCTAAAGTATTTGCTGGTTTGTTATATTTTTTATAGAATATTTGTTTCTTAGTGCTGGGCTCTAATCCACTTTCCATTTCCATGTACTCTATTAACCCCCCCTCCCCCCAATTAAAAAAAAGCTTGGACGCCCCTGCTCTTATTTATCTTCTGAGAATTGTTTTTTTTTCATTTTGTTAAAAAGTACATGTCAAAATATCATAATATTTATGTCCTTAAGCATGGCTGCAACAACATGCTAACTGAGCGCCTGAGATGAAATAAAAATAAATAAACTGCTTCCTATTATAATTTTTGCAAATATGGTGTTAAAAAGACAAATATATTATATTAAATTATTATAAAAGTAATCTACATGTTGCTTTGCTAGAAGAACCTACATTAGTATATAGTGGTTGTGTAGTGTTCCAAAAAATATCTTCAATTTTTTGTTTAAAAATATTTCTATTTAATTTTCCTACCCTTCTTTCATTGTCTAAGTTTATTTTGTTTTGTTAGTTTAAGTTAAATTTACATTGTCTCTAACTCTGTGTGCCTAAACAGCTTTACATTGCTCACTTTTGCAGTGGTTTAAAGCCTATATGCTACAGTTCCAATACAGTTCGTAAGCATATTCGTTGGGCCTAAATAAAACTGTGATAATTCTATATATTACAACTACAGAATTAGAGTGGAGTTTGTTAAAGAAAGTTTGTAAAGATGAATACAATTTGTTTTAAAAAGTTTGCACCAAATCTTCTGAGAAGTGTGCAGGGGTTCAGGTCATTTTAAGTAGCTGCCGGTTGGATCAGGACTTGCGCCTATTATATTTGCATCTATTAGTATTTTTGCCTAAATTCTCAACATATGTACTTACAAACGTATATATGAATGGTATTCAATGATATTAAAGCTTTTACAAAATTTATTTCACCAAATAGAACTCCTAACGACTTGTTAGGGATTTGTAAGGTTTTCAAGAAAACCTTTGAAACCACTCCCCTTATTTTCAAAAATTGTTTATTGCACCTAGCAGGGTTCTGGCCATTACTAAACCTAACCATAAACATTAAACCATCAAAATCAATGAGAGTTGAGTTATTTAAGCTTTTGCAATTTTTTCATTGAATCCATAGGGTTTCATGTGTTTCAAAAGTGTCATTTTATTTCCATAAGTAAGTTAGGTTGATTAGGTACTAGATTCATTAATTCCTGGCAAACAGTTAAATATATCAGAAATATTTAAGTGTTCAAAGAGGATTATTTTCCATTAAGTATTTTGATATGAATAGTATGTATATAATTGACCATAAAAATAATATTAAAATTAGGGTTTGATAACAGACAGAAAAAGGGACTAATTATAATAGTTAATTACAGTTTTTAGAATTTGCCAAAATATGAAAAGCTGCATTGGTTTAAGATAGCACAAACAAAATAATTTTAGATCCAATATCCCATCTCTATACCCCTTGTCATAATGCACTGCAAAGCATTTTTAGATCTTTCATAAATTCCCAGCCATACAACATTCACAATCCTCTAATTTAATGTTAATCTTACTAGATAAAAGAAGGAGGCAGTGGACTATTAATGAATCTTCCCCTAAACTATAAACTAGTTACAAACTGCTTGTAACTCAATGAAAATAAAGGTTATGCTAAGTTAGGAGTTGCCTTGTGCACAGGTCAGGCTTTAATTTGGCGAGGTATCAATAAGTATGAAGGTGAAATGTGAATTGAGCCATGCATAGTTATTATGCAAAAGGTAAGTAAAATTTGTTTATATTGCAATAATTCTGGATTATGCTCAGTCTACTTTGTAACACTGTTGTCTGTTACACAACTTTCTCTGCTACTGTCCCCTTTTTCATTTCCCCTGATGTTGCATGGTTGTACTACGTACACACACCCTTATCTCAGGGATTCTCTATCACACACTGGATTTACTTAAATGTACAGTTGATTATACAGTTTGGGATGTGTCATCAGCAGATAAATTCAATTTTCCTACAACTTTAAAAATAATAAACTCTAATATCTTTAATTTAAAAAAGGGATAACTTGGTTTTTAAAATTGCTATGTATGTGTTGCTATATTGCATATCACTGTGGGCTAGAATTGAATCAAGACAAAAGTAAGTGCCGAGCCCTGAGACCTACGTATGGTGAAAATAGACATAAAACCATGATGATTCCAGGTAAAACCAAAATATTTCAGCGGGGGCTTTTTGAGAAAATTAGATTTGAAAATTTCAAGTTCAATTTTCACCCCCTAGGAGTTGCCGCATAATCAAGACAAGAAAAGCAAATATTATTTATTTAAAATTCTGAACAACTTTGCTTTTACAAAGTTCTTCATAAAACCACTCCTGAAGGGAGTTAATAAATGGCCATTTTTATCACTTGCTTTGCAAAGGTCACGAAAATTCAGCCTAAAATAAATCAAATATAGAGAGGTTTTAAGAAGGACTTCATAAAATGGTTTTATGTCTATTTTCACCATACATAGGTCTCAGGGCTCGGCACTTACTTTTGTCTTGATTCAATTATAGCCCACAGTGATATTGTTTAGGCTAATCAGAGCAAATTTTGCAATAACACTTTATATAGACTTTCTACTCTATTAGTTCTATGAGCCATTTTTTACTACAATTTATAACGTATAGGTATGTAGATTAGGGTGTTATGACAACCTCAACTCCTATTAGGACTCCTACATATAAATATAGAATTCGTGTCAGGTACCTTATATTTAAGGATACACAATTTTGTGTATTGGGTCTACTTGTGGCAGTCTTTTAGTAGTTTGAGCTGTGTATTTCTTACATTCTTTCTGTAAGTTAAGACAACTAAATTGCACATTCTCCTTTTTGGTACAAGATTTCACAAATACTTTTGTCTAGGGGCGGATGGAAAAGAAAAGCAAGGATCACTTTTAGGAAACAAAAAGAAAATTATAATGAAACTCTACAAGGTATGACATCCTATTAATTTAAAATTAAACCCTAAAAATTATTCCTAATTTATTATTTATTTTTATGATATCCCTAGGTATATAAATAAAACAGGATGTGTGAAGCGAAGGATCTAAATAACAGCTGAACTGAGCAGCCGCTAGTAGCAAACATAACAGTACCTAATGTATTACCTTATATTGGCGAGGCTGCTGCCCATAGCACTCTATAGGCAGGTCCCACAAACCAGGATAAATAGGATGAGCCAAATCTCTTCTTTTCCGTCTAAACACCCGGGGTATTAGGTTTAGTAGCCCACATCAGACAACCAACTGTTTGATTCACGTCCTTTGTATGAGGAGTCCTAACTGTGCATGGTAATGAGTTGCGCCTGCTTGGGACAAGGCAATCCCCTTACTCTAACTATGAATTTCGCGCCCCTGACATAGCAGCAGTGGGAAGAATTTTAATGTCTTTTTAACAGTTCTAAATCTATCTCAACCAAACCGCTTAAAATTTGTAACTTCTGCTGCTTCATAACGAAATATATTTCAAAGAAAAAATCTCCATTATGAAACGCATCTCTTGTAGAAGATAATCAAGCAATATTAGCTTGGTCGTTATGATATTAGCTTCGAAACCATCACATACTCGACGTCGAGCATATGCGCTGCGTGTTGAGCGTGTTGGTCGCAGGTATAAAAATACTAGCCTACAGCTCACGTTGTTCACTGGTCTGTAATGTTTTTGAGAATATATCCGTACTGGAAAGGTATAAGGCTGATGCAAATATCAAGGTATAAAATCAGATCAGTTAAGAATTTGTAGAGGGTTCGATCTTTCAGGGTTAAACAGAAGGCTTATTTTATGCTTGCTGATCAATGCATGTATACTCTAAGAATAATGTCTGTCAGTCTATCGGTAATGCTCTAAAACAATTTTCCCAGCTTTTATCGAAGATATTTTTTTATGTAAAGATTCAAATACCACTAAGCATCATTACTTACTATGTCTGTCTTTTGTGCACCCTTTTTGCTTTCATTTGCTTTAACTTTTATTTTTTTAATTCAAGAGCTTCTATGGTTATGGATTTTATCATCCTTATTTATCTGTTAAATGTTAGTAGCGAAGTCAATTAATTTAAATTTAAAAAGTTGTATTCCTCACTTAGTCCGTTATTCTGTCTATAGTGCTCTGAAATAAATAAAATTATGAGAAATGTTTCTATTCCCTTCTGCTATTAAATATAGAAGATTTAATTTTTTTGGAAACCAATCCGCACTCCTGTCCGCCTATCTGTAGATTAGTCAGTACTGCACATAAACACAATTTTATTTTCTGATATCAAAGACTGCTTATATTTAGTGTGAAGATTTGTATGACCACTGCACTGATCATCAATCGTCTGTCTGTCGGTTATGCCGCTTTTTCTTCTTTTTGCTTTTGTGTTTTTACTTTTACAATTTGGAACTTTGCTACTTATGGATATTATCATCCTTGTTGATGATTCTTAAACTCAGGGATCTTAAGAAATAATATACTATATTGATTTTACATCCCCTATGATGATAAACAAAGGTAAGCCTCTGCTGATTGAAAAGTTTGAACACTTCTTGTTTAGAACTGACAAAACACTGATCAAGTTTTTTAGTCAAGGTGGTTACTAAACTTTGGTTAACAGTGTAATTTACAGTCAAATGTTCTCTCTTTATGATTCACTTGGTCCATTAGTCTCTTGGATACATCATATTTTAATAGCTAAAATATTTGTTTTCTCAGATACTATCAAAATTGTGTAAATATTCCCAACAAAGCTTGCCAGTATGGACCTCATTTATTGGTCAGTTTGTTCATCCAGTAAGAGGGAAGGAAGTGGGGTAAAGGGGTTGTATAATGTTAATGATCTATTTCTTGTTAAAAGCAAAACTCTTCTACAGTAGGGGTTGGTCTGTCCATCCGTACGTCCCTTACAGGGATAATTCAGGCATATTAGAATTGTCCTATTAAATTCAAAATCGACAATAAAATTTTTGAAGCTGTTATGTCCTGCAATGAAGTCAAAGTAAAAATCTTTATTTTTATCATTGCTTTACATAGTTGCCCTATCACCATGACGTTAGTATGTCCAAATAAAATATCTTGTATTTAAGCTATTAAATGACATATTTACTCAAATTTTTGCTGAAATCTAAATATTTTCTCTTTTAGGTGCTGCTCTATATTTCTTAATGTTCTTTAGTAGAATTGATTGAGTTTCTCCTTTACGGATTTTGTCTCTTTTTGAAAGAGAAATTATTGTCCTGAAAGGGTTAAAATGTTTAGTTTAATATCTGACCACATTACGGGAGTGTTGCATGAATCAATTTATATTAAAACTAAGTTTTCTTAGATTTACTATACCTATTATAAATTTAAGTTTTCTGTTTTAAGAATATAAATCAAATATTTTAATGTTATTCAAATAGCAACATAATTTAAAAAACTGAATTTATGATGCTAAAAGTAGAATAATGGGTCTTATTGTTCTGGTCAATGAAAGTTTAATAGGGATTATTGAAGCACTATGAGTTTGAAACACTCTATACTTGGAGAATTCGAGCTCATTTATAGACGTTTATTTCTTATATAGATCTGTCATGAATCTTGATGCAATACAGAATAGGGTGGGTTCATATCGGAATTAGACAAAGCGGGGATATGCAACAGATAAAATTAACCTTAAAAACATTTCTGACCGAAAAAGAATTTTAAAAAATTGAGTTTTAGAACATGACCACTTAAAAATATAATTCATTACTTATTAGTATGCAAAGACGACATTCAAAAAATTTTTGAATCAGAACTATGGCTTAATGGTGCTCCCTGGAAAGGCCTTGAGGAGCTGAATCAGGAACTTTTGTCCGTTTCAAAATATCTCTTTCCTAGCATTAGAAATCACTAAAAAACCAAAAAAATTTAAGGTTTATTGAGAATTGTGCAATTTGTAGAGGTTTTTTAGATTTTCTCAGGCTAGGAACGAGATTTTTTGAAACGGACAAAAGTTCCTGACTCAGCTCCTCAAGGCATTCCAGGGAGCACCATGAAGCCATAGTTCTGATTCAATAAATTTTTGACTCCCATTTACAAATAGCTATTCAATTGAATGTCTGGTCGTCAGCGGTTTTAAGACTTAGGATAGATTTTAAATCACCCAGAGGTGTATTATATCTATATAAATTGAGTGCAGATCCCCGCTTTGGCCTCAGAAAAAAAATGTCCAAAATCGACCCACCCTAATACAGAAGGCCGTTTTGTACATGTTAAAAATTAGAAGATTTTATTAAATAAAAGTTGTCACAAATAACAGTAACTTGTACTGCAATCACATCATACATTCGTGACTGGCGTTAAAGCAAATCCATAGAGAATATCGAAGCAATATGTGTTTACAGAACACAGGGCAAGGTCAGTTGATTAAAAAAGTTTTTTTTAATTGTTTCATATATATCTTACCATGCATCATCGGGTTGCACTTTTAAATTAATAAGAAACAAGAATAAAATATCCAATAAAACCAAGTTAAAATTTATTCCATTAATTCTTGTAGAATTTTTTTGATCGGGTAAAACTATCAAGGCAGAAATCTTCAATAATGTTGGTAGAAGATTTTCTGTTGGATATAATTGTCATTTTTTGACTTTTTCTTAAATAATATCAAAATTTCCGAATTCTATCAAATTCTATGTTGTCAAAGTACAAACCTTAATTGTATATATGATTCCTTTAAATATTTTGAATTGTAATCGTAAACGTATCTCATGACATAAGTACTAATTTATTTTATAGAGTAGCTTTTTTTATAGAAATATTGTGTAATGCAAGTTGCAGTTGCACAACAACCATTTACACAGGGATTCATAGACTAGTAATATATGGTCAAAATGTACCTAAAAATTTCTTTTACAAAGTCTAATAGGATGTCATTTTTTAAGACGCTTGTACCAAGAGGGGTCTTAATGGGCGTGCGAATCTCGAAGGAAAGTGGGAAAGGCCAACTAAACATGGAACAGATTTATTCAAACGTATTCATGAATCAAACGGCGTGATCGCCAGATTTTGCAGTTTCTTTTAAAGTGTAACTAAATCTAACTTCAATCAATTTTAAGTCTTCAATCATGGTACTTTTGGCATAAAACACAATCTGTAATTCTTAATGTCTGTGCTTGTGGTAAAGGTTACATTATACTAATAAACATAAATTCTGCAAGATCTTTATGATTCCAATGACCAATTGGCATCTACGTCATAATTCGTTTTTCTGTTCTTTCGTAATAGTATGTGAGACAAGGATGACAACATCCATAAAAGCGAAGCACTGATACAGTTGGACAAACGGACATTAACACTTATATAGTGTCAGAACTGAATAATCAGAATATAAATGTATAAGAGTCGAAGCAAAATTGTGAGTAAATTTGTTGAAAAACTGCTTGATACAGGATAATGTTTATGGACATACTTACATTTTTAGGACTTGATTATAGAGTTGCTTCGCTTATAACATTATACTTTGTTGTCTCAGGAATCAACATATCAAAAATCAGATCAATCGGATGATTAATCACATAAAAATTTGTTAAAAAAATAAAAAAAATCAATATTTTTAAAATGGACGTACGGACATTCTTGTAATGATTATAGCGTTGCTACGCTTTCTAAATTGTATTTAACTGCTACAGGAATTATCATGCAAAGTTTGGAATCGATAGGACAATTCTAACCTGTTTAAATTAACGAAAAAGCTATCCGTTTGTGACGGACGGACGTACGGACCGACCCTAATTATAGAAAATCTTCGCTTTTAAAAATATATTTCTATGATAAGGAAATTGTAGGAAGGGATAGGACATTTGACTATAAATGATACTGAAATACAGGGTTTAATTTAACATTTATATTTTTTATAAAACTGATTTGTTGGTCCTAACTATAATTTAATTTACAGAATAGATGATTTTGTTTATCATTGTCAGACTCAGAAATGAAGATGGAATTATCGATCATTGTCTTATCCCTTAGGAACCCTGGAAATATGATTTTGTTTTCTGTTAAAAATTTCATTGGTCAAACAGTAACTGTAATCTAAAGTCCATGGAATTTTTTAAAAATATTTTGTGGGAGGGTATCTTCTCCACCCTCCAAATAAAAATGACCCAACCCACAATTTTTTTTTACTGTAAGTTTTAACTCAGATTGAAAAAAAGGGGGAGGTGGATCAACTTTTCCTTTCCCACCTTAGGATTGTTTTAAGCTATTCTATTGCTGAACTTTTGTCTTAGGGTGCTTTTGCCTCTAAATAATATTTTTGAGGATACTTTTCCCCGAACTAATTATAATCTAGATTGGCCTAGATAAAACCAGGGAGGCAGAGAATTATTTATCTACCTCTACCCCCCCCCCCTTACTTGACCTAGCAAATTAAAAGTTACTTAAGTCAGAATTTAGGTAAAAAATATCTATATTAAAAAGCCCTATCTATATATCTCTGAGATTAAAGATAATATCTCGTATAAGATAATAAAAAGCATTTCTACTTATATGCGAAAATATAATATTCCCCATATCATCAAACACTAAGGCACTAGCTTTAAGAGATTAAAAATGGCAAAAAAAAACTAAAATATATCGCATATGCTTATTTAACCCTTATAGATCGGGCCCCAATTCCCACCTTAATCGATCGGGGGGGGGGGGGGGGGGTCATATTGACCCCCCCCCCTCTATCTCGGCTCCAGTTACAGTTAGACATAAAAAAATTTTCTGGTGGTTCATGTGTATTTTTAGAGAAAATACTTTTGCTAGTCATAGCGGTCAGACCGCTCCTTAGCGGCCAGCCGCTAAATATTAAAACAGCTGTAGAGCGGCCAATTTTGCAGCTAAGATGACCAAATTTTAGGACGAACTTTTATTTTTCATATCAAACAAAATACTTTTTCTGATCATCGCCGAAAAACGGCAAATAACGGAAACCGATAGAATGATGGACAAAGCAAATTTAAGTAGATGCACATTGAACAGATAAGTCATTTTTAAAATCAGCTCTAAATCTCACACATTTTCTGGTTTGAATTCAATATTTTCAGAGCATAAATGACACCTTGATGGACACCGTATGTTGTTTACTGAATGTGCATTGGTAAGAGGAATCCTCACACAAAAATTCAGTCGTCTATCTTAATTAGCTGCTGAGAAATTCACACTTTCTTCTGAAGGTTACGACTTAAATACATTATACAAGTTTTAGTGTAGCTTCGCTCTTAAAAAATATTATTTTACACATTTTATTTTATTTTAGTAGCGCAGCTAGCCTGTAATTCGGATAAAATGTTAAAAGTTTTATTATAACCCTATATTTTGTGGCCTTCGATTTTAAAAATAATGTCATCCATGTTGGTAGTATAGTTTCTCTATATCTAGGGCGTGTCCGAACGTAATACACGCTATTTGAGCCAAATTCGGGTCACGGTTAAAACCTATTTTATAACTAACGTTCAAAAAAGGTGCTGTGTTTGGCGCAAGCCTAACACAGATAAAAGTAGTTTGGTTTAGTTATCCTAGGCTTGCGTTCCTGACGTTACCTTAACTTGTAACTATATAAATGACTAGGAATCCTAATCTATTACCTATTTGAATTTTAGCTTCACTATTGATAATGTTATAATTGTATACTTTTTCTAGGATTTATGGAAGAAAACACTTGTCCGCTGAAACGACAAACAACTGTTTTATTTTACTGCTGTACTTATAACTTATTGTTTACAAAAGAAGGTAAGGTTACAAATTGAGATGTATGTTGTAAAAATATTTCGCACCACAGAATTTAATTTTAGTGTTAAAAAAAGGGTTTTTTTCTGCTGCTATGTAAGGTGCCTAATGATGAGGTTTTAGAGAAAAAAAGAAGGTGCAGGAAACCTTACTACATGAACCTTATGTTCTGATACAAAGGCCGTGCAAATAAAGGGTTGGTTGCCAGGATCATTCTGATTTATGATCTTAGAGCGTTTTTTTTGATAAAAACTCTCCATATTTTTTTTATATCAATCTAATTTAGAACATGTATTTCTTTTCGAGTAAAATAAAAAAAACAGGATCCTAAATAAGATTTTAATCTTTATTCTATGACAATCCAAATCTAACATGTAGTAAACCATGTCGCTAGGAGAACTATCCAATAAAATAAGCAGAAAGATTATTCTAAGATCATATTTTTTATTAATGCAAAATATACATAATATTTATGATAAATAAAAGAAGGAAATAATATTAATATCTGGATATGATGATTTAATCATATATATACATACATGTTATTTCAGAAAAAGAGCTTTCTATAGAATAAAATTGTTAGTAAATTAGTTTAAGAGTGTCTGAGAGATAGACAAAATATATAAACCAGTTTTAATACATACAGAAAAATACAAAACTAATTTTTTCTGAATCATCCTTTAAATAATTGTACAAAAATATGCATTAATTTTTATTGTTGCTGATAACCACGATGATGTTGATTTGATTGTTATAAGCAAGCGTGATAGAAGTAGTTTATATTTCAACTCCCTCCTATCAAACTGCAATTGATAAGCTGCTGTTTTTGTTGATGATACCTTTTTTCTTCACGTACTTTTGTAAACTTGTGGATAGATACATTATGATTACAAAGCTTTAAAATTACATAACATTGATTTAATGGATAAATTTAAAGTATATTAATTGAAACAAAACACCATATGATTTTTAAAAATTACGCATACCAAAGCCTTCAAATTCCACCCAATTTACTTAACAATCCCCTATCTAAATTAATCTAAAAAAATTCTTTCATGTTCTTGCTTTTACATATTATTCCATATATTAACTACAATATATTTTTTCCTTGTTGTGATATGCTAACATTTTCTAAAGCATTTTTTTTATAATTAAAGCATTAATATATATTGAGCAAGGCAACAAAAAAACAAGGAAGAGGCTGCAAATGATCGAAAGATGTTGTTGGATAACATTGATTTTCTAGAATTAGGTCTGCGATGCATGAAACCAAATAAATGTCTATCCACCAAACCTCAGCTCAAAGACAGGGCAGAGTTTTCTGATAAACAATTAGTAGAACGGGTCATACAGTTATAAATTATTTTATTTAAAAAAACAACAATATTTTATATCTTTCCTAAGCTGTTATTTTAAATATTTTATTTCAAGTCTTTTCTATAAACACGAATATTAGACTGTCCTGCTCTACTACTAATTTATAAGAGTACAAATTTGTGTCTCCGATTTAGAGTAATTCTATTGATACAATTACACATTCACTCACATAAATAAATACATTTATTACATATAGGGTCAATAGTCTTTGTTCAGACTTTCTTTAAAATTATAATGTATATTTTTAATATAAAAAATAAGGAATAACTTTGGTCTAAAATTCAAGTATAACTGCTTTGTGAATATATATAATGTTTATGAAGTGAAATTATTTAAAATTGAATCCGTGGGTATGAAGGATGAATTGTGCAAGTTTTTTTTAATTGAATTTCTAAATTAAACTGTGCTTATTACTCTGACTGTAAATGTGAGCCTAATCCTAGGCAATAATAGTATGCCCCCCCCCCCCCCCCCCACCTACCCTCTTTTATTTTTCTGTCTCTCTCTGCAACTCCCTACTCCTTGTCCAACCTCATAACTCCCCCCCCCCCCCTTAGCCTGACCCACTTTTTGTAGTAAATCACACAACACTGCAGTCAATGAAAAAACATAAAAAAACACGAGATATTGGTCCAATTCGCTTCCTTCCAACTAACTCATACTATATCCTCCCTCCTGTTTTAATAGCCTATATATGCATGTATGTAAATAATGATCAGGATTATGTATAAATATATAGTATACACCAAAAAAATATTTTGCTAGTTTCTTAATTTTCTGCCATTTTTAGTTTTCAAGGCAAACTTGTATTATGGTTTATGCTTTAGGAAGTTGGGCATAGGTTGAGTAATTGCGAAAAATTCAGGTTTTAAATGATCTTGATGCAATTTACCCATTTTATGTGTGTGCTGCGTGTCTTAGTTAGTGCAATCAAAATTTTGCATGACATTTTACACATTTTTTAACAACAGCAATACATCCAATGATATAAAGAACAAGTTATTGAGATATTTTGCAGAATATATAAACTACATTGCATGTGCCTTGATTTAATATTGAATACTATGAATGATTTGAATATTTCCTTATCTCTAGTCTTATCATAATAAGGTAAGCACACGAGCCTTGAGTGAGTAATAATTCCTATCTTAATTCTTTAATTGTAAAGTCAAATAATTTAAATGTTAACAAATAATAAATATTTTAAATGTAAAAATAAAAATGCTTTACCGGCCCAGGACAAAAAAAAAAACTTGCGGTAGCTGAACTTTCTCCAAGATTCTTTCTTCTAACGATCTTGCAGGACACAAGGATACACTTGTACGTCTTGATGGTCTGTTGATCCGTCCGCAAAGATTGACTATGCTACACTCAGTACCTGACTAGTACGAAAAACCTACAGTCCAAGCTTCCAAGTGTAACATGTCAAGCTTTTGGAATAAAATTTCAAAACATTTTCGTTATTTGCTCTGCTTGTATCACTTTATATTTATTACAGCAATCTAAAATTTATAATATAACTTCAGTATGATAAAGATAAAGCTTTTATCTAGGATTGAAAGACATGTTTGCGGGTGTAGGAATGCTTCTTGATTGAGTTTCAGGCTCTCCTGGAGTATGTGTAGTAACTTAGTAAGTTGGAGAGGAAGGAATGAGAAAGACAGCCTGACTGACAGGGATGCCAATCTTCGCAAAGTAGCTGACACAACTTTTGCTAACTTAAAATACTTAAAGGGACGGGGGTTCTGACAAAGACAATAGGGAAGGGGGATATAAGGACAAGGGGTGTTCGAAAATAAGTAGATAACAAATAACAGAAATATAAATTTTTTTATATAAGACACATTTTAAAAATATATTCAATTAAAATGATATTATGAAAGTTCTTGTATACATCTTATAAGATTCTTTTATGTCCTCACCACTGCATTGTTTGTAATGAATTGACATAAACAAACACAAATTATCTCGAAAGTAGATATTTTCGAAATAGTGTCAAAAAATTATTTTGGCATCAGTGGTGACTGACTAAGCCTGATATCGACCATACAACAGTCAGGGATGGGAGGGGATCAATATAGTACAAGGGGGGAATATAACAAGAAGGGGGTGTGTTCAGGAATAACTGAGGGTAGGGGGGGGGGTGTAAAAACAAGAGGGGGAGCTAGGCAAGAATCAGCTGATTTGTAACCCCTCCCAATATCCTAAATTTTGTTGGCAAATTACTTCCCCCGGTCAAAGCTATGCAAGTATGCGATTTTAACTATTTATTTTGCAATAACTGCACCGGCTAGGATATACAAAAATTCGTTTATAAATAAATTTTACCTCTATAAAGGAGTAAACTAAGAGAACCGTGGCTGCTGACAGTTAATGGGCTTCCCTTGACAAGGTTTGATAATGCTGCTGCACCGGAACAAGTTTGACTGGGAACTAGGTTGCCGAACCCTAGCCGCAGCTAGCACCACAAACAGGGCAGGTCAAACTTTTGGCCAGAATTTTGCATTAATTTCAGATATATTATGATTCAATTTTATCAAATAAAATATGACAGCAAAACTAATAAATAGGAGTGTTTCTATGTAAGAATTGATTGAAACAGAAAAGTTTCTTCAAATGTAAAAAAAATCTGTTATATAAATCTTTATAAATATTACTAAATTTAAAAACAAAATCTTTTTTTAAAAATAATTTGCTGTCTGTACATGCGGAAATGTTATCAAATTTGGGAGCCATGATTGGAAGGGCAGCAGGATCCTAGTCGCCAACTTTTAAACTTCGCATTTTCACAATTTCATTTTCATTATTTATAGCTTTATTTATTAGAATATTTTAAAAATAATTTGAGTTATATTACAAAATTTGAACACCTAAAACTCTGAATTTGTGCCAATAATAAAATTTTTATTTAAACTAAAATTAACAACATATTTGAGCAGTAACATCTTAAATATTCTTAAGATATTTTTTTGTGTTTTATAATAATTATTTCCTAAGTTTTTTTTTACAAATTTTAATTTAAATTTGGTGACCTTGGAGGGCAGGAACAGTGTGTGGATTGGCGCGAGTCTGCGCAATGGAACTTTACACACAAAGAATTGGACAGAAAGGCGTAAAAAGGCCGCTAGGTGGCAATTTAGGCTTGTTCCCCTTATATATTTTCACACTAACGACACCTGTTTATGAATTATGAAATTAATTTTACTTTAAATGTTCTTTGGAAAAGAACAATATATAATATTTTATCTAACTTCAATGCCAGTGGCGTGCGAAGCACTTTGTCTAGGGGGGGGCATTTTGAAGATTTTGTAAAATTTTGCCCCTCCCTAAAACAAAGTGCCCCGGGGGGGCACTTTGCTTTAGGGAGGGGCATTTTGATTATATATACTAATTTTAAATAAGGGCGTTTATGGGGTGGTATTATTTGATTATGGGCCTCCTAGTCCTTATCCCTTCTTCCCCATCCCTATTTCCCATTGATATCCCCCACCTCTTCCCCCCCCATCTCTTCTCCCCCATCCCTTCTCCCCACCCTGCAATGACCGAAGGGAATGGAGCTAGAAAGCATCTTCGAAAAAATAGTACAGAGAGGAGTTTTTAAATAGCTTAAAATGAGAATACACGGCCCCCCCCCAAAAAAGAGTATGGGGGCCCCCATACTCTTTTTTACTCCCCTCAACCCCCCATCTCTTTTTAGAGGCAGAGAATAGGGAATGGAGAAGGGAGGTGGAGACAAGGGGCAAGGGATTTGAACAGCGAGAAAAGGGATAGTCAAATATTCTAGCCAAGCAGGCAGGCGTGTCAGGCCAGTTTCTTGCCACAGGCAGGCAAGCGTGCTGGGACAACATCATATGTTGATTGAGAAAGGGAGAAGGGAGGTGAAAGTAAGGAGCAAGCGATATACACAGGGAGAAAAGGGGAAGGTGCCATTAATACAAGTAATGGTTGCCAACTAAAAATGAAAATAAGATTTCTAATAATGTAAAAGGATGTGGTATTAAAATATTACTCGTAAGATATAATAGTAAAAGAAAGCTAGAAGGATTATAAAAAATATTAGAAATCTTATTTTCATTTTTAGTTGGCAACCATTACTTGTATTAATGGCACCTTCCCCTTTTCTCCCTGTGTATATCGCTTGCTCCTTACTTTCACCTCCCTTCTCCCTTTCTCAATCAACATATGATGTTGTCCCAGCACGCTTGCCTGGCTGTGGCAAGAAACTGGCCTGACACGCCTGCCTGCTTGGCTAGAATATTTGACTATCCCTTTTCTCTCTGTTTAAATCCCTTGCCCCTTGTCTCCACCTCCCTTCTCCATTCCCTATTCTCTGCCTCTAAAAAGAGATGGGGGGTTGAGGGGAGTAAAAAAGAGTATGGGGGCCCCCATACTCTTTTGGGGGGGGGGGGGCATGTATTCTCATTTTAAGCTATTTAAAAACTCCTCTCAGAAGATAAATTAACCTTCCCCCCCCCCCCCCTCCAACACAAAACATTTTTAATGGGTGGAAGGGTATGTTATAAAATCTCAGCAGGAAGGATGAATAACCCCATTAAAATAAATTGGGGGGGGGGGGGGAGATAAAAACAATCATTTTGGAAATAATTTACTAAAAATTAACCTAATTTGAAAAAATGATATTAAATATTTCTTTATTGTATGACAACAAGGATAACAACATCTTTAAGTAGCAAAGCACAAAAAATCATTAATAAGAATACAGACAAGTAGATTTAAAGAGCATCTGTTGAAATAAATATATTTCAGGTAGAAAAAGTCACAAATCCTTTTTCCTGTATGTTGTGTGATGACAGTCAAAGTAAATTACATACTAGATGCTCGAAACAGCAAGAAATTTTAATTTTTTTAATATTATAATCCACAAAAAAATTTATCGTACCATAAAAACCAAAGATATAATGAACTATGTAAAAAATAAAAAAAATTACTTGTCCTTTCATTGTGATAAAAAGCAGAAACCATTTGGAAGGGCGCAAAGCGCAAATTTTTTTCTTCAAATATGCAGGGAGGGAGGGGTTTTTGGGCTATTTATTACACTAGTCCCCAATATTTCATAGCAGAAACCATTTGGAAGGGCGTGAAGCGCAAATTTTTTTCTTCAAATATGCAGGAAGGAAGGGGGTTTTGGGCTATTTATTACACTAGTCCCCAATATTTCATAGCAGAAACCATTTGGAAGGGCGTGAAGCGCAAATTTTTTTCTTCAAATATGCAGGGAGGGAGGGTTTTTTGGGCTATTTATTACACTAGTCCCCAATATTTCATATAAAATTTTCTTATTCGTTGGCTCAACAACTTTGGGGACTTAAATGGAATTTTGATTGGTTGGTTAATTAAGTCGAGTTTCCATACATTTCATCCACTAATTGTAATCTATATAAGGGGTAATTTTGTGTATCATCATTGGGGATGTACAAAATTTCTTTGGTAAAAAGTTTATATTATACAAAATAAAATACTTCCTATAACCTGGTTTGTTATGTTCAGTGAAAAAAGATTATAACCTAATTTCTACACTAATTTAAAAATTTGGTAAGGTTAAATGAATAGTAACTGTCTGTTTGGCGCAAAGCGCCAAAATTTTTTTTTGTTGAGTATTTCTTGATCTTTTTTTTGGAAACTGGGATAGTTTTGCTTTTTGTAATGTAGGGGGCAAAAAGGGGCATTTTTGTTGACCAGGGGGGGGCAAAATGGGGCATTTTTTAACATTTAGGGGGGGGCGGTTGCTAGGGGGGGCGTTTTGGTCGCTAGGGGGGGGCGATTGCCCCAAATGCCCCCTTCGGTTCGCACGCCACTGTTCAATGCTGAATTTTTAAGGAGCAAAAATAATCTGTACTTTATTATTAAACATAATTCTTTAGAATCATATCAATATACATACATACCTACATATATATTTATTCTGGTTTTTGTAAGAATATTTCTTTTATATAGTCTTTCTCTATATGAAATATCCCAGTAACATGTTTTTGAAAAATGTCACAACTTTTTCCGATGTTAACGTTTGTGACATGTCACAATGTCACACACCTAAACTTGTGACCGGTCACACACTTTATATAGTGAGTTTGTCATCAAAAATGTGACATGTCACGAGATTTTTGAGTGAAATATCACAAAGTATTGTGTGACTTGTCACAAAGAATGTGTGTGACTTGTCACATAGAATTATGAATGTCTCAGAATATGTGACTTGTCACAAAGAATGTTTGTGACTTGTCACATTGAATGTGACATGTCACAATGGTACTACAGAAATAAAAAGGTAATAAAAACTAGATTTATTTATAAATATTAACTTCTTAATAAGCACACCATTTGACAAAACTTAATAATAACAGCATTTGATTAAACGTACAAGTTTGATACTATAGAAAATAGTTTTCCCGTCATTAATGTTAATGCTTGCCGATCAAACAAACTATTTTGATGCTTATTTTAATTTAATTTATGTAAGGTTAATGAAAGAAACGCCTCAAAGGATTAAAGACCCCCTTATTGACTAGAATCTGGACCCCATATATTTTTATTGTTTTAAAAATTGTGTGGTTGGTTTGTCGTTAAGCATTATGTTGTAAACTACTAATTTTTTAAAGTTAACAAGTTCAACTCTTAGGTACTAAACCAAAAGTTAAAATGCTAAGAATTACCCTCCCAAAAAAAGAAATGCAGGTTATTTGTTAAATAACGTTGGAGGTCAGTCACAAGAAGGCCTTGAAATACTTTCTTCTACAGTATCCCTGAAAAAGAAAACTTTATTATTAAAAATACTCTTAACATTCAAGTATTATTATTACCATAACATCCGAATTTATGTTTATTTTGAAGAAAAACTACTCTATAATTTGAATGTCAAACCTTATATATACCTTCATAGAAATATTTTTTTCAATTTTTTCAATTGTAAAGTTTGCACAATTTTTCTCACTATTGAAAAAAATAGTTTAAAATTAGTAAGATAAGGTGTGCTACTGTTTGATTTAATCGTTCTTGTTTAAAACAATGTTCTTTAGACATTTGAGAAATTATCAGTATGAAGGGTGGAGTCTCCTTTTTACCCCATTTTTCTAAAAAGAAAATTTTATGTTAGGGTTGTGTCGATTTTATCAAAACTTAAATTTAATTAAAGTTTGATAAATAATTCAACAAAATCTGCCAGTTAAATATAGTAATTGTTGAGACAAAATGTATTGTTTTTTTTAATACTTTTATTTCAAAGAATCAGTATTATCTTACAGAATTGTGATCTTAGTTGCTACGCCCTTAGAAGCGTCAAGGGGCATTTTAGGTGGAGGGGAAAATGTCGATCCTTCCTCTATTTTCGTTAATAAAGATAAAAATATTTATTTTCTGAGGGGGGGGGGGGGCATTTTTTGGGAGGAAGGAGATACCATCCCCTAAAACAGTTAAAAACGTTCCATGGACCTATAAGAAGCTTTATTTTAAAGGAGAACTATATATTATTTCAGAAGTTAGCGAGATCCTTTGCTACAGACAAAAAAGCTTACTACTTCATATAATAGGAAAAAAATAGATTATGTGGTGGGGGGTGCTCAACCGGCACTTTGTGTTATTGCTCATGATTTCGATTGAGAATATTTTAACCATTCTATTTTCAATGCAAGATCTAAACAACAACACAGATTAACATTAAGCTAAAAGACATCCTTTTTTGTAACAAAATGATTCCATTGAAGAAGACATTATGAACAGAGAAATTTAAAAGACTGCAATACATATAAAGACTATTAACTATCTTTCTTTAAAGCACAGCCCTACAACTCTGCCGTTTTAGAAATTTAAAGCAACACACAGCAAGACAACTAACAAACCACAAGGTGCTCTATTTATTTTGCTGAAAAAATCGACATAATCCAAATAAAATTTACAAAATGATTTTGAAATATCATATTTTGTTATAGATTAGTAAGTTGTGTGTATGTGTGTTCATTTTGTCCGTTAAGATTTCCTAACGGGTTGTAAAATATGTCCACAGTTTTTAAAGTTTTATTAGTATTAGTGTAGGGAGGTTTTAGGCTATTTTGCAAATTACCAGTTGTCACTCATTCTAATCGATATTTCCAATATATTCAAATCCACAACACATAAAATCATCTTTATAAATAAAATATATGTGTGGATATCCTCCCATTCCTCTTAAAGCTAATTGCCCCTAGAGGCTAGGGGCTTATTAAGTTCTTTATAAACAGTTAAGGCATAGTGTGGAATCAATTCCAACATATATCACATAAAAATTCATTACTGCATATTATTAAAACAGCACAAATTGCAATTACTTACTTAACTCTGAATTACCCCCACCCCACTTTTATAATTTGCTATTTTGTTTTTATGCGAATATGTAACACTGTGCGGATGTAAGTGCACACATAATAGTATGTATATTGTACACCTTTTTTTACATCAAGGGTGATCATTTGTATAGAGGTACAGGAATTTTTAGATAAAACCACTTTAGATTAGAGTGCCTCAATAATTACTATGAAAGCATACCTTGTTTTTATATTTGGGTTATACTACAGTGACACTAATAGTTATTTCAGACATAGTGCATCTCATAAAATCGCAGGAAAATAAGTCAAGAAACATTTATTAATTGATATAGATTATATAAATTGTAATTTCATCAACACCCACTAAACTTAACTCGTAGTTAACCCATGTTGTGGGATTTGGTAATTGGAATTCAAATAAATATTGTAATCAGGATATTTTATAGAAGATTTTTTTCTTATGTATCTAATAGGTTCAAATATTTTTTTGTTATGAGCGTTACTGCCATTGTAATGATTTCTTTTGATGCTGGCAGTTTTGAATAAGTATGGTCCCCTTTCTAATGTTATAAAACATAAATCTTGTTCACTTAAAATATGTTTTCTTTTATTAACCAAAATTTCTATAGTTAAAGGATGACATTCTATTTTTTTAATGCAGCTTTTCCAAAATTACATAGATAGTTCTTTCCTTCGTTTTAAAAAAGGTTGTGAACGTTATACAGTTGTCAAAATTTTTTCCAACCTATGCGAGTTCTTTATGTCAAAGCTAATTGGAGAAGGGCATGAAAGATGATTGATTATGGAAATGGAAAAATTCGGACCCACAAAAAAACCTGCCACTTCGCACCATGGTTGAAAGCCTTTAGCTTAAATATCTTTGGTAAATTTTACACCATAAAGAAGGAATTTAACTCCCCTCCCCTCAGAACGTTTTTGATTTGTCGTCCATTGTTTTCCCATGTAATCTGAATAATTCTTTATAAAAATAAAACCAATTTTTCTAACAACACATCCTTCAATTTATTTCATCATATTATTCTGAAGCAATTTTGGAATATTCAATAGGCTTCGCAGTCATTGTTTGTTTTCTTACACTAGCCCTCAAAACTCATTATGCAATCACTTTAAAATAAAATCAATGAATGAATAAGGAAATCTACGATTTGACACAAAAAGTAAAAAAATAATTTTTTTTTAGAAAAAACACGAAACCTTTTGCCAGTTTCTTTTAGATTATTTACGAAGAGGATTTGTTCCATCAAATTGAAGAAGATTAAATTTAAAAATAATTAATCTTTAAATATTTCTTTATGATTAAAACATAACGGGCAATATCCCACGAAGGACACTGTAGAGCACTTGACCCACTCTTTTGAATTATGTCTAACCAGTAGCAACTTTTATAAACCACAGAATCATTAAATTGAAGAAAAAAATCTTAGTAACAAAGTTAGAACTTTGTAACCACTGAATACACTGGTCTTGTTGTTTAAAGCTATTTTCTTGAGTGTTGGGGAACACTCCCACCCCCATAGGCGTCCAAGGGGGGGGGGGGTAATGGGGCGAATACCCCCCCAAACGAATTTGGGGGTGCCGTAGGCACCCCCAAAATTTTTTTCATTTTACCCCCCCCCATTTAAAATTTACCCCTACCCTGGGGGTGCCGTAGGAACCCCCAACCATTTAGGAGGGGGTATTTACCCCCCCCAAAATAGAAAATCTCTAACAAAAAAAAATTTTTGCGCGCTTCGCGCGCATTTTTAATACTAAATTTTTGATAAAATTTAAATTACCCCCCCCCAAAAATTTTACCCCGGGGGTAAATTTTGGGGGGGTAAACAAATTTTACCCCTGCCAACAGATTTCAGGGGGGGTAATTACCCCCCCCAAGCAAATTTTACCCCCGGGGTAAAAATTTTGGGGGGGGTAAAAAAAATTTGCGGCGCGCCTCGCGCGCCATTTTACCCCCCCAAAACCGAATTACCCCCCCCTTAAAAAAATTTTACCCCCCCCAAAATAAAAAGCTTGGACGCCCCTGCCCACCCCCCAAACAAGGAAAGAAAAAAATGTGTTGTAAATAAAAACAACCCTATCATATCGTAAAGCTTCCATGAAAAAAAAAATCCCCCACCCCCATTTATTTTACGAATAATGAAAGCTGTGAAACATATTTGGAGAAGTTTTTATCCTGATTCCTGGGTTTTATTTTTGCCATTGAGTATTTTCTTATATTATCTCTATAGCTTCAATATAGGAGGGGGACCTCTGGGGGCGAACCCGCTAGTAAACATAAATATATATAAATCAACAATATTACCCATTGCAAAACTTTTGTATTTATGTTTAAAATATATTTGATTTTACATTTTTACATACTATAATTTGTGAATTACTCATTAAAATAAAAGAAAATCAGTTTAATAAGAAAGTAGCAAAAAATAAAAGTCTTTAGGTTAAAATTTGTCTAATATAGGGCTGCCTTTTGAACCAAAAAGTAGGTTTTAATGAACAATTTATAGGGCATAATATATCCAACCGCGCAAAAACAAAAATTTATGTTTTAATATAACAAATGTTTATATTGCTATTGTAAATAACTTAAATAATAACAAAGAGAAAAGGATGTTTTTTTTATTTGGACTAATAATACTCTTAAAAAATTTTTAATAGTATATTTCTTATCATCTAACCAATATTTAATTAGAGTTTTTTTTTAGACAAGCATATATCTAATAACTATGGGCCAAGCTTTCTTTCAATTTGACGTAATCGTAAGGATAAATTGCTTTTATTGTAGAAATTTTGGTTGTTATATTATACCATCATTATATGTATTTCTTTAATCTTTATGAAGATACCCATAACAGGATGTCTGTCTGTATGTGTGTGTAGCAAAGGATACTGATAAGGTTCTCCTGTCAAGTTTCTTATAGGTTTAGGAAATGTTTATGAAACGATTTTTGAGGAGAGTACTATAACCAAGAGAATTCACATTCTGAATCCTGATAAATGTCTCTCCCCCCCCCCCCCTCCCAAAAAATGAAATATATACATTTCTTTTTAAACGAGGCATGTGGGCGTGACTGCTAGTATAAAAAAGGCACCGCGTTAAAAAAGTTTCACTATTTGTTTATCATCTATTAATATTTATACTTGATTTTTTAATGCTGAAATACTATTAATGTACCTGCATTCATGTTGTTATTATTCTGTTTATCAATGACTAAAGTTTTACAGTTCATAAGTAGCTATTTTAACTGATATTTTAATTTTCTAAGAACCCTAGAACTTGCCCTCTGATATAACCTGATCTGTTAATTGAAACCTTATCATGGTTAATGGATTCTATTATCCACAGGAAGTGCCATCAATAGACTAATACAGTGCTTTGGGTGGATTTCTTTGAATTATAAATTCCGCGTTATAACAGTAGAAACCAAGTTTTAATTATGCTGTTAAAACAACAACAAAAAGTTCCTAAAATAACTTATTTTGCACTAAATTTGTTCTATGATCAGAAGGAACTTTTAATTAAATAGCGGATAGAAATATAGATATCAGTAAAAATGTTTGCTTCAGAATAATTTTCTGTACGAGTACAACTGTAGTGTAACCGCTCGTCGTCTTGCAGGTAACGGGTTCGAATCTCTGTTCAAAATAAGTCATAACTAAAGATGGAAAATATATTACTTAATGCTGTTATGCCAAATGTGTTATATAGTTTTAAACATAACTGCTTTATATTACTATCTATCCTTCCGTTTGAGTCAAACATTATGTGACTTTCTTACCCATGTATTAGTAGCTAAGTAAGTTTTTTTTAAAATTTAGTTTTGATTGCTTGTTTTGCCGCGCTACTTCTTGGCATAATTGTTCTTGTTAAGCTTTCTCTAGCTCTCAAAATAAATCACGAGGAACTTTTAAAAGCCTGTATCAAATTAAGATATCCCTTTTAGTTGGTGTACAAACCTAATAATTATCTGTTCTCTTAATTTGTCCAATGATAGTTTTAGTCTTTTCTAGCATGTATGATGAGTAAATCGACGAGAAAAGGGAAAAGGGGGACAATGTTCTGTATATGACAACTCGCACAAAAGAAAAAAAAATCTTCTACATAGAACTTAAGTTTGGTATAAGAAGAATTTTAAGACTTATTATGATTTATGTTTAAAAACTGTATATTACATAACTGTAGTAGGCTTTTTCAGGCAGAAATGATATTGTTATTGCATGTCAATAAAAAACGAAAGAACCTTTTTCTTATCAATTAATGTATAGTTGGGCAGTCACAGTAAAGATTTTACCAGATTTTATCGTTAAGAAAATTCTAAAAGGAAGATGTAAAAAGTATTTTACTCTTAATATTCTCAATTTAATTGTTCTGCAATTATACAATCTTGTTGCTAAATGCATGATTATTCTGTATTTTTAAATCTACAGGAGTTGTAATCAACAAAGAAAATAATGTTCTATTGATAAAGATTGCTCTTTTGACTGGTGATACAGCAGACTTTTCTTTTTCTTCTCTTATAGTTTACATAACCACAATTTTTATTTGCTAGTCTATATTTATTACATGCTAGTGGTTGCGCCACTAGCATCTAGACGTATGTATTCAAGGGGGTTTAGAAGGGCAGAAAATAGCATAAATCCATACAAAGGATTAGATAAAAATGTAACCTGAAACCATTCCAATACCTATAAAGAGCTTCCCTAAATAGAATAACTCAATCAGTTCAATAGTTATAAATATCTTGCTTTAGATAAAAAAAAAAAACTTACTGCTTTATATAATAGGATTATTTTATTTCTTCTTCATTATTCTTGAAATATTTAAGTTATACTGATAGATGCGTTAAAATTGATAAAGAAGTTTTATTTTTTTAAATCTTCCCCAAAGAGTTTGATGGACTAATGGCTGCTGTCAATATGATAGGGTAATGACTGCTTTTAAAATAACCACATTTTCTGACTTTTTAGAAGCCGGCCACTCTATAATTAGCATTATCCTTCCGTCCGTCTGTATGGCAGAGCCAATCTAACAAAGAGATATTTTTCACCGGTTAATAAAATTTTTTTTGCGGTTGCGACTGCAGCGTTCTTTAAGATGTATGGATGAGCTCGGCAACGGATTTCGAAGCTGAGGCTTATTTGGTGGCTAATGAAGCTGCGGTTGGCTGGATTAAAATTGAGCGGCTTTGAACGCTGCGCGGCTGAGGTGACGCAGGCTACCGAGTCCTGATATTTAACAATGAAATGGTGTTGGTGTAATGCAAATTTTGATGCATACCTCGGCCCTTCTTATTAATTACAATAATTTAAATCTTTATACTTCCCGACAAATATTTACTAAGAAAGTTAATTAGATTATGAATGTCTTAATTTAACAGTAAAATATCCTAAGTATCGTGTAAGTTTAGACAGATATCTTGCTGTTAATATTATGGCTTGAATAACTTTAGGTAGCATATAATTTGATTATGAATGGAGTATGTTTGATAAGTTTAGATTGAGGCAATAAATAAGGCTACTTCTTAAATAATACAAACACAGGGAAAGATTTTATGGAAAACAATTTGTTATACAAGATTTTAATTGTAGCAAGAATCATTAGAGTCGAATTCAGTTATGGCTGTTCGATCCTGCTTATACGTTTTTTTGTCGTGACTGCCAATTGCTTACATTTTACGTTTTGTACCTGGCCTCTTGGGAGGGGTTAAACTAACATAGCCATGAAACGTTAAAAAAGAATTTAACCTTCAGAATCTTAAGAGATTATACACATAGTTTTACATCCAAATACTTTATTTTCTTTATGTTTGTGACATTCCCTGTTTCTTATTGAATATAATCTGAAAGTTGATGATAATCTGTCATAAGTCACAGCTCCTGGCTTTATTCATCAATAACATATCACATCATGTTATTAATTAGTAATATGGACCATAGGGTGTGTCTGTCTTTATGTACGTCAGTCAGGGGATAGCTCGGATCATAAATTTAGGCATGTTTGAATCGTATCATCCTTTTTAAACCTTGCATGAGGATTCTGTTACTATAAGTAATTCTAGAAGTGTAGCAACTATATATAAATGAACTGAAAATACGTACGTCCTGTGGCCAATTTTGTACCAAATTTGCGTATATGAAAATTAATTTTGTTGATTCCTAGGACGTTTAAGCAATAGGAATGATTCTCTGAACCTATCATTTCCATTATTTGGTCTAATATGAAAGAAGCTATAATATAAGAATCTAATTCTTAGATTCATAAACACCGCACATTGTAATGTATACGTGTTTATACACTTTCGCTCTCAAACGTGTTCAATTGCAAATAGTGTTAAACATATTTTGTTTTATAATTTAGGGATGATTAGCTAGGTCCATTATTGGTAAATTTATATATTCTTTTTTCTTCATCCCTTCTTAATACTATTAAAGTCAGAGTTTTGCTAATAAAATAAATGGGAAGATTATTATCTTCTCCATTGTCCTATATAGATTGATTGAAAATGTACAGAAAATCCTCTTGCTTCGCTGAAATGATGACACACCAAAATAAAATCTTTCACTTACCCATCAACAATCAATGATTAACATCAGATTTACAAAACTTCTCAATATTTATGAATGGGAAAATTTAAATTCATATCGTGATTTTATTTCAATTATTAATTGGTTTTCATAACCTTTTTGGTTATTTCCACTCTTTTTTTCTACACCTCTTAATAAACTTTGTTCAAATTCACCCTAGGCTATAAAGTATCTAAAAAAGACAAATTGTATTTTATTTAATTGGACTGCAATGAAAACATTTGAACTGAGATCTAGCTGAAAGTCTTGCAGAATATTTATCCCCATCCTTTCTGAAATATTTATATTTTAGACACAAATTGATATGGGTTCAAATCTGAGAAGACTCAAATTATATTCAAAGAACTTATTTTTTCTTCTCTTGCTTTGAATTGTGTTTGTACATTTGCAAGGATAACAACATCAATGAAAGCAAGAACAAAAGTTTTAAATTAATAATTTTAGGGGATTTAAATAAACAGTCTTCGGGATTTAATTCTTGATTTAAATCAGGAGAAAAATTTATTTATTCTGTTATCTATATTTCACTTGTGTTCATTTAAGAAACAAAATTGAGATAGTATAATATAAAGATAATAGCGACAATACCCTTTAGCCTCTGTGAGTATTTTAAAGTAATACTTCTTAGGAGGGTGAAGGTAAACTCCGTTCAAATCTTCCCAGGACTTATAATTTAAAGCTCTTTTTCTAAGAAGAGCTGAATCGGCCCAGCTTTGACGAGATCTAATGGTACAGATAGATAGATGTCCTGTTAATTTTATACTTACCTTTTCTTTTCCCTATTACAAGTAAATGTAATGATCTTACAGATTAATATTAAGTTAAGAGTAGCTTTGCTCTTTGTACTGAGAAAATATGATAATAATAAGTCGGCGAATCTTTCAGTTGATATGAGTAGTAGTACTGAGTAAAAGTTTTGCGCTACTACTCCACAGTAAATCGATGTGCCCTCCCTTCTGCTAAACAGCCAAATTTGAATAACCTTACACTACTTTAACATGTAAAAAAATTGGGAGAATTTTTCTTTTCAACATATTTTAACAAATATTGTTATTGCAAAAAAGGGTTCAACAGCCAAAAAGCACTATAATATCTCATTTTCATAATTGATCCATTAGTTTTAATATGAAGAATGGATCACTTCTATAAATTTAAATAAAAAGCTCGTTTGTACTAAAACAACATGTCGGCAGTAATTTCGATTTAGTGGTATTAACATTTGCGCTTTCAGGTGGAATTGATGGTTCAAATAGCAAAATATTCATTTCAAATCCATATTCGAATACTAATAGCGGTGGGAACCCTTTTTCCTCTACTTTGCGGTTCCTTAGAACACTCAGTTATTGTGGTTTCATAACATGAATAGACTATCCTAGACTATAATTCTATAGTAAACATTTGGTGTGAAATAATTCTGGAATCAAACCTTTTAAATCTTTGGTCTAGGATCATGGTAGAGGTTGGTAATATTCAAGAATTTAGGGGAAAAGTTATGGTGTCAAAAAATAGGAGTTTTAGATATTTGGATTTATCTGTCAGAATGAAAGCTGTATGTTTCCTTTTTTGATTTTCTTATTTACTAAGTATATTTGCGATAACTATTATTTAATGAAATCTTCCAATTTTTAACCTGTACAAAACGGCCTGCTTAATTGCTTCAAGATCCATGACAGATCTATATAGGAAATAAATGTCTATAAACGAGCTCAAGTTTTCCAAGGACTATTCGTTGAAAACTCATAGTGCTCCAATAATCCATTATAAACTCTCATTGCCCAGAACGATAAGACCCATTATTTTACTTTATTAAAAACAAATTCATTTTTTTCATTTCATGTTGCTATTTACATTATAATGAAGTATTTAATTTCTAATCATAAAAAAGAAAATTTAAATTTATGATATAATAAATTTAAGAAAACTCTGTTTTAAAAGAATTCGATTGCGGCGACACTTTGTGTGTTCAAATATTGAACTAAAATTGTAATCATATAATAAACCCTTTGGTGATGGTAATGTAAAGAAAAAAATATAATTTAAAAGATCTTTTTAAGATCATTTAAATTATTAAATATTTACTTCCGTTTAAATAGTAATGCCGGGTGAGGAAAATAGATTTATTGAGAAATATATATGCATATAGAAAACTAGCCAATAGGGAGATAGTTATATCGAGCCAACTCTAGTTTATTATAAAACCTTAGTTCGGATAGTTATTTATCTTTTAAACGATACTATTTCTGAATAAAATTTGTTCTATTTGTATTATTGCAATTTTTTTTCTGTGAATTGGTCTATTCCTTAATTTGAAATATTAGGTAGTTCAGATATTGGGTTAAGAATAACCCTATAGTTATAGTTTTTAATAATAGCTAGATTATACATTTTAAAAATTTTTATAAATTTAAATACTAATAAATTTTGATTGAACCGCTAATGAAAATTATGTCAGTATAAAAACACATTTTTAAACACAAAAAAAAACACAAAGCAATTAAATTTTTTTTTTTGAAAACTAAGGTTTTTCATTTAAAGTTGGATTTAATAATGGATTAACTTTGTAAATTTTGTCCATTTAAATTCCTAAAGCAATATAGTATCAGCATATTCAAGTTGAATTTTAAAGTTGTACTGTAACAGTAATATAAAGTTTAAGCTATCTGAATATGTAAGACTGGGATTTGATAGTGATTTCATTAAATAAATTATTTATGAAACTTGCTATTAGGGTCAAGCCCTATGCCGCAATCTTCCCTCTCATTTTAGTTCTTTTTCAAACTTTTTACCATTTCTTATTATCCAACTATTTACTCTATGTAAGAAGGACAGAGAAGTAAATTTTAAAAACAAATATTAGGACAGGAAAGACAAAGTTTTAAAGAACCTTCCCTACAAGTTATAGTCCTTCTAAATAATTTTCATCATATCTTTTTTTATTTATTTTCTCCGTTCCTATTTTTTAAGAGATTTTTTCAGAGGTGTGGGGGGAGGGGAGGGGGGGGGGGTAATCTTTTCTATAGGATATCAAATGAATCGAGTTAGTTTTGATTTAAGGTAAGCTTTTATTGGCCCTGGGCATGGACTTTTATGTACTTTTCTCTCAGAATAATGTTCAATTGTTTATTTGTCACATAGTTCTGTAAAGTTTGTAATATAAACTCACGAAACTTCTCCTCTTTAATTTTGTAAAAAAAAATTAAGAAGATAAAAGATATCAAAAATCCTAACATTGTTTGATAAATTATTTTTATTTAACGATAGAATTGCTCTAGTGATTTGAAACAAATATTCAACACTTAAGATTTATCTTTTTGATTTAAAAAATGGCAGATTAATTTCACTAGATTATCAGTTATAAAACTATTTAATTGAAACTGTTTTATTTTTTCAGCTGCGTTTTTTTTATCTGGTTAATCCTTGTTAAGGTTATACTTAGCTTTTTAATTTCCCATGGAAAAAACGGAACTTTCAATTGTTTTATGAGTTCTTTGTATAATTTAAAGATAAAGGTATAAGCAAATATTTGTTGTTGTTAATATTTTGCCTTCGTTGGATAAGGTTATTCTTGAAATTCCATTGAAAATTAATAAAACAAATTTATTGTTTTTTCTGAATGGTTTAGTAAAATATGTAATTACTTTCAAAGATGGATATATTACGACATTTAAGTAAAATTGTCATAATGTATTTATAAATTGTCTTAAATTTAGTATTTATTAATAAAATATACCATCTACAAGGAAATTGAGATTCTTTGATAAATAACGATTATATCAGCTTGCCTATACAGTATACATAAACTAACTTGTTTATCGTTTCTTTTATTCAATTATTATTATTTAAACAAAACAACAATGAAGTGACGTTAAGTAAACCACAATTCTATCTTCTGCGTTCAGCAACATCCTTTTCCTGGCAAGGCGGTACCTTTTATAATTCATGCCAAACTTTGGAGCTGGTATTATATCTAAAGAATATTAATAGTCATTATCACCTTGACTATGTAAAGTATTGTCGATATTAACTATTTAAGTTGTAAGACAACCATTTTTTTCGGGTTTAGAGGGATATTTAAACTGTAAATTATACTGCTATTTTATCTAACTAATAGTAATATTATATGTATCATTCACCAAGTTTGTCATCAGAATCATATTTAATGGTGTGAGAATATTTTTATGAAATAATAAAGACATTTGGTAGCTAGATGGTTAGATTGGTATCTGTAGAAAATATATATATCAAGGTTATAAAATAAGATGGAACATGTACTGATCTGAGTAAACTACAAAACAAGTAGAAAAGCAACATATCACAGCTTATGATTACGAAATTTATAAGGGAAAAACAATTTAGCTTATCAGCTCAGAATCAAATTAATTTCTCTTTTATACAAACCGGTTAAAAACATCATTGAAAATTGTATAGTGTAAAATAACTACAAATATTATGAATTTTGCATTTTTTTCGTGATACGAAACTTTTAATTAACTTTTACTTAATATTCGTAAGTTAAATGTATAAAATTCACAAATTGTAAAATAATGTATTGTTTGATAACTAGCGTATATATTTATCTTTTAAATTATCTTTGATAAACCTATCCCAGTATTGTATAATTTATTAGCCCATAACAATGGAAGATATTTTACTTGTTTATTGATGCTTTAGCTAGATGTAGTCACTATGCCTTATTGTGCCAGATTCTTTAAATATCTAGGAAATTATTTAATTTTTGATCAAGCTGAAGGATAAACTCTTGGAGAAATTCAAATGTTATTATTAGTTCTTAACTTACTCCATTAATGGGATGGTTCTACAGATTTGACGAGAGTTTCCAGTACTTCTTTATTTTAAAGTATCTAACTTTGAGGCATTTTGCCTTTTCAAACCTTAATTTAATGAAATTATTCCATTTTCACAAAAATAGAAGCAGTGTTGAAACCATCAAATTCTATACAAAGTATTGTTGGGAAATCATCTCAAAGAACAGACATCTTTGTTTTATGTAGCACTAAGAAAATTATAAAATGTGACTTGTCATTTTGATTTTTAATGAATATGGACTGGAGTGGTATTTACAATATGAGAGAGGTGATAGGATTTCCCATGAAGATATAAAAACTGGTTCCTCCATTCAAAAAATTACAGTTAAGTAACTATGTAGAAAGGACTAAAACTTTATTGTAATATTAATGCCATAATTGTAATATATGTATCAGTTATTGTGTAAAAGCTTAAGAATCATTGCCGCAAATATGCTTCTTTTACGCAAGAGAAAGGTAAATATTATAATTAATTTAGCGCCATTTCCTTCTCCCTTCCTATCCCTTGCTATTAGATATCCTTCTTCAGTATGTTTTATATAATGATATTCTTTTGATAGCAATTGAAATCTTTATTTCTATTAATTTTTATACAGAAAAACTATTAATGATTTTAGATAATTATTAATTGATCATATTACGTAGGTTTTTTACCTAAGCAAAATTTACAGATATTTTACAGATATTTTTAACTCCATATTATTTTGCTAGATAATGTTATTGATGAGAATGCGGTTGAAATGGTAGAACACCACAGCTATTCCCAATTATTACCCCCTTGATATTCTGGTATCTGATTTCTTTGACAAGTACCCACTACTTTCATCTAGCCTCTGTTAAAGTAATAAATTAATTTATGTAGCAATTTTCTTTCCAGTGTGGCTTAGAAATCGGTCAATGTCCGCTGGAATAGAATCAGTTTTAGGCAACAAATAAAACATGAAATTAATACATTATTCATTAGACGAGACTGAAAAAAGCCCTATAATATAAAGAAGAATAGTTATGCAAAAATGATAAACGAGAGCGCGAATTAACGAATTGAAGAACAAATTTTTAAAAGTTCTTATACTTTTATTTTTCATTCACTTTTATTGCTGCGCTTATTTTGGGCACGGATTTTAATTAAATTAGAAAACAATTTTGAGAACATATGCTGAAATAGAAAGTATTACTAATTTCATATTATAAGGTTAATAAATTTAACATATCCCCATATAAGAACTCTTTAATCTTAATATTTGTAATTCAAAATATTTTTGAATCACAGACCAAATAAGCAAGAATTATAATGTTCAAATCAATGAATTATATTTAACTGCATAAAAAAAATAAACTTTAATAGCGAAGGAACACTACATATAGCTAGTTCAGACTAAATTATGAATCAATTAACTGCAGTGAAAAAGTCTGTTTCTTCAATTGTTATTTTTTTGAAATATATTTTGGTGAACATGGCACCCTTGCGCAGCTTAGCTGGATGATAAAAGTAAAATTCCATGGATACTTTTTAATTTACAAGAGCAGCAAGCTTTGCTACTAATAAGTATGTTTAACTAATTTCTGATTATAGCGTTAATTAAAGGAAAAGTTTTACTTAACATTTTACCCAAGTCGATTGATATAAAAAATGTTTACTTATATGGTAAATTCTTTTCCTTTTGGTCTCAAATTAGATTTACTGTTTCGTTTTAACAAGTGGCTTTGTTGCTATTCTCTGGGGGCTTCGCCCAAAATTGAGGGTGTTAAACCCATCAAAATTTATTTTATGTTATTAAAAAGACTATTCATAACGACAACATTCACTGACTTATGACAGACAGTCAATTAATTAGTTTTAGAGTAGATTCTGTACTAAAAATGTACCCATATTTGACATTTGTAGATCCATTGTCTAACTGCATGCGCGTATCTGAAATGACTGCAATTTTGTCCTAATGAAGTGCATCATCTCTCTTCAGGATTTTGCACGGACTTAATTACAAGTCAAGTACAATATTTTAATTAGTTAGGCATTCTTTTAACAAGAACAGGGACATGTAAGTTAAAAAAGAAAGATAACCAACGCCAAAGAATCAATCAAGAACTTTTAATATTTGAAACATAAGGTTCTTTAACAGAGTCCTAATAAAAAGATTTTTGCTATTTGTAACGAAATAGCCGACACTAATTCAATGTATAGAGGGGGAAGTTTGTTTTGGGGAATGGGATTGGTCTACAATAATTATATAGATTAATTGAAAATAATAGGCGATTTCTCGAACACAGTAAAAGTGTCTGACTGATTATGACGTAACAAAAAAAAATAGCCAATGAGAGGCCACTATAAATTTTACCATTAGTCAATAATGGCCTCTCATTGGCTATTTTTTTTATTACGTCATAATCAGTCAGACACTATTACTGTGTTCCGATTTCTCCAGTCGCAATGAACATATTATATAATATATACAAAAAAAAGAAATTTAAAAAAGCTTAGTCACTGTATGTAATTGTGTAACGCTAGTTCCTATATTTAATAATCATTTTTCTAGACTACTCGAAATCAAATTACACATTTGTTGCATAACTCCTCAAATACACAATTTTACATGTTTTTTTGCTGGTCTGCGGGAATTCAGAATCATCCGCCTCACTGGTCCGTTAGCGGTTCCCCAGTCAAACATCATATTGTTGTTTTCGATCATCTTGGTTTAATTGGCCATTACTTTGTGCGGATTGAACATCAGCAGGTTTTTTTCTAAGGAAGGATTGTTAGCCCTACCCAAACCCCCTGAACTGGGGGAAGAGACCAGAACTCAGTCAGGCATCTACCCTTAAACCTTTTCACCAAAGCAGAACTCTGAACATAGCTGGTTCTTTTTCAATGTAATGTCTACATATTTCTTCCTATCCCTGACAAGATGTTACCTAATTAAGGAGTGAAATTCTAGATATTTTCTGCATCAATAATTATACTATAACATTGTGAACAACTAGAGAGGGATATTTCTTCTGTAGCTCTACAAAGAATCAGAAAAAATAAGCCGTGTGCCGCCAACAGGTCCATCTTTTTTTACGGGGTTCCTATACCACTTCTCCTCTCATCCCTCATTTTTATGACGTCACACGGCTATTTTTTTCGGACACTTTGTAAAGCTTTATTTCTTCTCAGGAAAATTGTGAAAAACTAGAGAGGGATATTTTTTATGAGAAAAAACTATTTTGCAAGTTAAACATTAACACGAAATCAGTTATTGAAAAATTACACTAAAAGACACTGCTTTCTGTTTAGATAATAATTAAATTACAAATTACTTACTTTTTCTTGAGAATACACGTCTCTACTTTGCAAGGATAGAATAGGCAGCACTATGTATTTAAACAATAGATGTAAAGATATAGAGAAAGACAAAGAGTGACGTGCACAGGGTTTTGCCAGATGAAAATTTTGACAACCCCCTTAATCTATATCAGGGGGGCTGAAGGGGTGTCAGCTTTAGGGGGGCACAATACAGACAACAAGAGGGGTGGGATTTTATTTTCACGAGAGTGAATATATCCTCATAAGTGTCTTAGTTTTAAAGGGTATGTATACTTTTTACTTTGAAACTCCCTACATCCCTTTTCTGCAAAAAAGGTTAAAATAAACAAAGATATTACTAAAAAAATATTTTACAAGAACAGAAAATGTATGGAAAAATATTTATGTTTTATTTAACAAAGGTCTATTTCTCTAATACCTACATCTTAATGTTTCTATGGTCGAGTTGAGAAAATAAATTTTGTGTTATTGTCTCATGCCTTATTGAGATTCAAGCAAAGTTTTTTCCTTTAATTCTTATTATAGTTTAAATCTTTATCAGGAATATGAGGAAGTGTTGGGAAACATTTAGTGGTATGACCTGGTGCCTTATGCTGCTTTGTTTAATATATTACAGATGTACTCCTCTAATCATTTATAACTTTATTGTTTCTAGGGAATATAGGAAGAGTTGGGAAACTGACAATTACAATTTCAATTACAACAATTACATGCATTCAAATATTTTAAAAGTTTTTCTGCTTTCCATTACACTGTCCATATAATTAAATCATTAGTTGAATGAGTCAAAATTAAAAGCTTTATTAACAAGTATTATTTAAATTTTAGTTATTGCAATTTTTTTTATATCACAAGAACAATTTAGAAATACTAGTAAATTACATTTACTTTATGAAAAGACAGTCGTAAATGAGTAATAGAGAAGATGCCCATAGTTGACATTATTTCTTTCAAAAACTTTCAGCTATCTAAGATTTACAGCAGCCAAAAAAATTGTGATAACAAAATTGAGGAAAAATTGTCTCAATTGCGTGGGTTTAGGCAGATTAACGGCCAAAAGCTTCAGTTATTAGTCTTAAAAAGTAGCCGATAAATTTATGTTTGGACAGACGGACATTTGAAAGAGGATTTTCTACTAACAATTTTTTTTTTACAAAACACGAAAGCAAAAAACAATTTGTTAAAAAATCCAATATTTTCTAGTTGTATTTCTGTCCGTCATGTTCTACTATTCAGTTTTAAGCTTAGCTTATGTCGACCATTTATTATTTAATTGATACATTGACTATCCATGTCCAATTTATAATAAAAATTTGCAAATATTCGTTAAATAACAAGGATGACAACATCCATAAAAGCGAAGCACTGAAACGGTAGGACAAACGGACATTAATATTTGTATAGTGTCTGAACTGAATAATCAGAATATAAAAGTATAAGATTTGAAGCAAAATTGTAAGTAAATTTGTTGAAAAACTGCTCGATACAGGATAATGTTTATGGACATACTTACATCTTTAGGGCTTGATTATAGAGTTGCTTCGCTTTAAATATTGTTCTTTGTTGTCCCAGAAATCAATATACCAAATATCAGATCAAACGGATAATTAGATCATATAAAAATTTGTTGTTAAAAAAGTAGAAAAATCAACATATTTAAAATGGACGTACGGACATTCTGGTAATGATTATAGGGTTGCTACGCTTTCTAAATCGTACCTAACTATTACAGGAATTACCATGCCAAATTTGAAATCATTAGGACAATTCTAACATGCCTAAATTAACGAAAAAAGCTATTTAAAAAAGTAAAAAAATCAACATGTTTAAAATGGACGTACGGACATTTTGGTAATGATTATAGAGTTGCTACGCTTTCTAAATCGTACCTAACTACTACAGAAATCACCATGCAAAGTTTGAAATCGATAGGACAATTCTAACATGCTTAAATTAACGAATAAAAGCTAACTATCTCGGACGGACGGACGTACGGACGGACGGACGGACGGACGGACCGACCCTAATTATAGAAAAGCTTCGCTTTTAAAAATTATCATGTTGGCAATGAAATAAAGTGTTCTTTAGCTTCTGTAAATCAGCTAGGTTGGCCGCTGATTTATTAATTTAAAAAAATTATACACCAAGCATTAAATAAAGGTTTATAACGCTATTCTTATTATAGCGTTAGAACTACAGATATAAATTTTTCAAAATTCTTTTAATTAATTAGGTTTTCTGAAGTAGTTGATTTGCAACTATGAAATTTTTGCGGATGTAATATAACGCCTCAAAAAAAGATTAAGCGGCGTTTTGAATGTTTAAAGTGGTCCAGGGTGGGTTTAGGGTCAATTTGAAACTGTGAGAAATATTAGGGATAGTGTTGGAAGTCCACTGTCCAGCCATTTTAATGTTTTTCTCAACCAATACTATTTAATAACTTCCCAACACTGCACACCAATCACCGCTTGTTTTTAAAAGTAAATAGCTGAATATTAAAATTTAAGAATAGCATTAAAGCGTACTTAGTTTTATATTGTAATTATCTAATAGATCTCTCTCACAAATGTTCTTGAAATATTATTTTTATTAAAAATTAATCACTCCCATGTCCCACCTTCTCTATTTAAGTAAGATAAGATTCCATATTTTTTGTATTTGAGATATTTTTTTGTTTGATCTTTTACCCAGGATTCAAAGTGATAATGACAAAACAAGATCTTCGAAAAACAAGGATAACAAATTACAAAAAAATCTATAAGGGCAACAACCAACATTATGGAAATGATGAGAGCGACACAGATTTAAAGAACATACATTGCATGTTAGAAACTATGGTTTGACAAACCAACAAGTCAAAACAATTTTGTATACAACCTCATTTTGAACAATTAAAAATTACACCATACACAATACATATAGTTGCAAAGAGTGAGGGAAAACCAACTTTATAGAATATGCATTGCATATTGAAAACAATGGTATG
This sequence comes from Acartia tonsa, assembly GCF_053477335.1. NCBI lineage: Eukaryota > Metazoa > Arthropoda > Copepoda > Calanoida > Acartiidae > Acartia > Acartia tonsa. The sequence continues at coordinate 33,188,433 of NC_137261.1, forward strand.
ACATGACAACTAGGCCCAACCATTTTTCATATTACCTCCATATTGTACCATCTTTAATAATTTATCATTGAGTTGGAGCAAACCTTTTCTTTAGTAAATATAATTTGAGTCTAAATAAGACTAAATAAATGATTTAAAAAACTTTTGTCCTATATTTCAAAGTATAACGTTTTCTCAAGCTAAATGAAAGGGTAAACTTATGCGTTTAATAAAAGACGAAGAAAGTCCCTCAATGACGTCATAAAAATGAGGGATGAGGAGAAGAGGAGTGGATGAGAAACCCCTAAAAAAGAGATGGATAATCCCTCATTTTTATGACGTAACATGCTGATTTTTGAGGGACTTTCTCCGTCTTTCGTATTATATCTCAAGCTAACATCTGGGTTAGTTTTATGTTATTTCTATTCTTTATCTAAAGGTTTAAATCCTAGTAGTTTTGATACTTTTTTTACTATTTTTGAATATTTCTCAAATATTATTTATCTTGTTTGAGTTTTGTTATTCTTGTTTTAGTGTGATCTGATTGTCAACAGCATTGTCATCATTGGAAAATTTTAAGAAGTAAAGCTTTTTTATTTTGTATTGTACGTGTGTTGGTATATACGCTATCGAAGTAAGATTTCAAGTTACCAAACAATAATTTTGTTACTTTTGAAATTAGATACTTAATGTTTTAATAAGAGAATTTACCTTTTTGCTTGTTTCTTTTATTAATAGCCACGTAATTAAATAAGATATTCAGTTTGCTTACTTATGGTTGTTGTCATCCTTGTTAAATTTGATTCTGTCGTTGTTATAAAGGTGTAAACAATGGAAAACCTTAAATATGATAAAAGAAAACATTGTAATGGTCTTTGAGATACAAAAAGATTTGTAGTTCCCTCTAAAAATTACTTACTATAATAAAAAAATAACATTAGAGGCTAGGTTAATATGTAAAAATTAAGTGTTTCTAGAATCGTGCAAAATGTTGGTCATGGCGTCGAATAAAATATCATAACTTCACTGAAATACTTATTGCTTACTGACATTACTCAATGCTATGGGCGATGCACACTTTTATTTTATGGCTAAACAAACATTTACTTAACAAGGATAACAACTTATTTAAATGCAAAGCCATTAAAATGTAAAAATATACGAACTGTAATTTGGGCAACATATTTGAGAAGGAGCTAATATTTAACCAAATAAACTTCATATAAAACCAGCATATAGTGTTTAATTATAAAAAAAAACTCGGTTATTCTTGGAGATCACTTCTATGTTTCGTAAAGAACAGTTTAAACTATCCCTTACGTCCTACCTCTCATTATAGAAAAGGTTTCTATAAAATGATTTCATGATTTTAAACAATAATTCATTGTTTGCTTCGACCTTTTAGCACAAGCTTTAAATCAATTTAATCTTTTCGTGGTGATCTTAAACTTGGGGTCATCAAAAAGAAAATAACTTCCAATAGAAATATTTTTTAGGCGAAACTTATTTTTATTTATGGTCGCTCAGTCCGTTTGTTCGCCAATAAAAAGAATATCTTTTATCTTTAACTTAGGCATGTTTTATCTCTATTTCAACCTTGGCATGGTAACTCCTATAAGAGTTAGGTACAACTCCATAATAAGAAGTAAATATGTCATCAAATATAATTACACAAGAAAGTATTTTTTTTTATTTCAGGGGAGATTTGGAGGGTGATGGCACCCTCCACAAAAATAGTTATAAATCATCACGGGACCTATGTTAAGATAACACGGATAGGAAAACTGGATCGGTTCAGTGGTTAGCGAAATCCTTCGGTACAAACAGACAAACATCCAGTTACTTTATTATAAGGACTAGCGGCTACGCCCCCTAGAGGCCTCTAGGGGCACTTGAGAAGGAGAGAGTCGAATTTAATAATTCAATTTCTTATTTTAGATTTTTAATTTTAGTTTAAAAAATTTAAAAAAAATTGGGGGGGTGGCGTCACACCCCGCAAAAAAATAGTTATAAACCTTCCCGGGACCTATGAGAAGCTACCCTATTAAGGAGAACCCGATCGGTTCAGCGGTTAGCGAGATCCTTCGGTACAAACATACAAACACACAGACAAACACACAAACATCCTTTTACTTTATTATAAGGATAAAATTACATATTCGATTTTTGTTGGTGACCCAGAGGTACTAAGGAACGATTAAATTACTACAATAAAATTGAAACAGGGTAAATTTGAATACTAAAGAACTATTTGTCTATTAGTAGAATGTGCTGAGCTAAAATAAAAATTTTCAAAGAAGTTTCATGTTGGTCCAACTTCTTGAATTTAGTAACAACAAATACCATGAAAAGATAATTAAATCTGATTATAAAAATGTAATAATCCAATTAATAATGATTTCTCACCATTAGTAAGCTATGTGTATAATATTTATCTCACCCTTGATAAATATCTAAATGACTTATTATGACCCCGCTGTGGCCATTTCATCATTAGAGCTAAGTTAGAGTATTTAAAATATATATTACTAGAAAAATTTAAACATACATAGGAAAATATCTATTTATAGATTTATTTGCTGGCAACTTTGATGCCTGTTTAAGATATTATTTTGATCAGATAAATTATTACAAATATGTGAATAAAGGAAAATATGTTGTTGATTACTCTACGCGTCTTTGCTCATATGTTACAAAATATTCTTGTTGGTCAAGTATACATAATTCATTATTAAACCCTTTTCTGTAACTTTGCCAGACGTTTCTTCATTTAAAAAAAACTTCTGTTCATTTCAACAAGGCCAAAAAAAACCTAGCCAAATTAATAATGTTTACTTAATTCTTTTTGTAATAGTGCACCTTAATTAACAGTATTAAAGAAAATTATTATTTTGCCTGTCAAATTTTTGTTCCAAACTTTGTTGTTTCGAATGATATAATTTGAAGCCTAGGTTGTATTATAAATACAGTAAAGGTTTTGTTCAAGCTAAGCTGTCACTTAGTTTAGAATGGACATTGATATTTAATTAAAACTTTACTAACTTGCAATTCACTTTATATTGAGGATTACATCATCTGTAAAGAATATGAGGATAGGAGTAAAAGTATTAAATTAATATTACATTTAGCTCAATAAGAATATTATTTATGATTGCAATTACTTTTCTTAGATAAAAAAAAGAAAAGTAATCATCATTAGAAAAGTATATTAGATACGAATTCAGCAAGAAAATAATAAGTTTTTATGAAAATTTTGAAATTAAATGGTATTATTATACCAATATTTTTAACATGAAATAATTACACAATCTAAGCAAAAGAACTATGTCTATTCTTCATGTTAATATTGTTTAAGAATCCATATCAACAATAATTCACACCTTCTAATATATTTTGATGATTAGCACAAATTCTTCTTATTTCCTGACTAACCCAATCAAATTTATCACAGAAGAATATCAGTCTTGCCATGCCTAGTAATATTTTGTGATTTATTGTTATTGCATGGCTTTAAGATTATCATGTAAGCTGTATTAATTATCTTTGTGTTGGTTCTAGACATTGGGGTTAACAAACATAATAAAGCATTAACACAATTCAATATTAGGCTCAGACAGCGAAAGGAAACAACCATAACAGGACCAAAAGGAAACCTCTGGTAAAGTAGAATGTATAGTATAAGATAAGATCTTTTGCTACATATGCAGCTGCACTTGCGCGACTGCCGCTTAGGTTTGTTGAGGCTTCGGTTGGCGTAGGTGGCTTAGTCTAAGTTGGCCTAAAAGTAACTTTGAGCGGCTAAAGGTTTCTGAGGCTTTCTTTGGCTGTTGTGAGCAGGACGGTTGACGTTGAGGCTTCCTGAAGTGACGCGGCTGATTGTGCCTTCAGCTGCTGATAACTTCTATTACTTATTACACTAACAGCTTTTCTTCCTTTAATTTCATTTGAGGGGTGGAGGGTTTAACACTCAATTTAAAAAATTGGAACGAATTGAAATAGCTACTTTGTTTTAAAGAAATAATGTAATATTTTTCAAGGTTTTGATAATCGTTATTTCTTAGGAACTACAAAGAATTACTTTCTCTAAGTTTTAAAGCTCATCCATTTGCATACATCAGTAATCCTATTTCCAATCTGTCACCTTTATAAAATTATACTAATAGGCCCACATAAACTGAAATAGCCCTCTTTGTTTAGCTATTAGCATCGCAGCTCTATAGTTATTGTAAATATTCATCTCATGTTTTTCTTGGGAAACGTGAATTTCTCGGCTTCTATTTAAGATGCCGGCTAGAATTTTCTCAAACCAAATAAGCGATAATGTTTCTTTGGGAGTAATACAAAATTAGTCAACTTTATAAATAAATCTTTATACATTTTTAAATCGCTTATAATTATAAATTATACTCATAATTGCATAATTAAGAAATTGAAATAATTATTTTAATTATGTGTGAATTCCTTTCAACTTGAAGAGTTCCACCCTTTCTCATACTTTTCAAATATAAGCCATTTAGAAAATTTAGAGACTGAGTTCAGTTCAGAGTTAAAGAAAACATCACTTCTAATGGTTGTTGTAAACAGTCATGCCTTTTGCACACATTATTTAAGATTAGTAAAATTATTTACTTTATTGTATTCAAAGTTTAATTAATTAAAATATAACTTAGAAACATGGAAAAAATATTTGAAGAAAATCTTTTAAATCCGTTGGTCGGTGGTACATATATTTTATCTCTACTTTTAAAATTTATTATTAGAGTAAAAAAGTCTTTTCTATTCATTTCAGCAAAACTGTAATTGTCATCAGAGCAAATACAACAGGATAGCTGGAATTTTTGACATACTTAAACTTCGGGACAAATTTACATGATTCTCTGATATGAAATATACCATTGCTCTTTCTATGAATCTTTTGTCTAATAATTGATGAGAATGTAAGTCAACCCATACATAGCATGGGTTGACTTGAAACTTGGCTTCACTATGGACACCCTTCTGGAACCTGTCAACCCATGTCAAGCTCACCAGGGACTAAGGGTTAGGTGAAATGAAGATGAATAAATATGTAAAAAAATAAGTAGCTAAGCTAAATTATAATTAGGGCCTGTAAGTTCGTTGTAAAAGTATTTTAGAATAAACTTTTAGAAAAAAAAACTATTTATATTTGTGCTATTTATACATGTTATTTCTCTAGCTCTATAAATAACCAAGGCATGTCATTTTTATTTTTATTACAGTTTACCGTTCTTTGAAAAACTTTATTACAGATTTCAATCCTTTTAAATATAGCAAAGATCAACTAAACTTTCATTGACCTATCCCTTAATCCATAAATATCTTCCCATTGTCATTCAATAGTCACATTTCATTCACTGTGCAGTGTATTCATTGTTTTATAATTCTCCAAACTTCGCCCCTTGCTTCTCTCTAACTGATTTCATGCGAATTTATGGATATGGAAAAGATAGATTTTCTGTCCTGACTGCTATTTTCCGTCCTCATCATAGCAGACAGAAATTCTACGCAAAATTATAGTCAAATAATCCTGGGGATCCAATAGGTAAGTTTTAGATCTGTCTTTTTTTCGGAAACTGCAGGCCCTCTACCAATGCTGATTAGGAAAAAAAATTCAATTGAGAAAATATAATCCTTAGGATATCTTCTAGAATATTGTTTGTCCCGTCAATGTTACTTTAAAGGAAAATAATATTCTACTCCTATGTCAGATGCGTGATATTAATTGTAGTGGTAAAGGGTGAACATCTTGGCCCAAAAACAGGTGAATCTCATGCCAATGCACTTTTTGAACTCGAGACAAAGGTCGTATAATCAAAGGGTTTGGCCCTATGTTGTTATTATCTTTTCCGTCTGGTCACCAGTTGTATGAATCAGGTACAATAGCTTGAAAAAAACTAAATATTACAATTGAGGATTTTATGAGGGGTTAATGATGTGGGGAAAAAAAAGAAATTTTAGAACCAGATTTTACTAACTACAAATTTATTTATGTTTTCAGAAAAATTGCAAGGCCCAAATACACCATCAAGTATTATTTTCAAATTTGCAATGAATGTGATTTTTCTAGTTGCGAAGCATCTCAAATATCAACTCCAAGGGGCTGGGAGTTTCTCTATGTAGGAAAGTTGTATAAATTTGAGTATTTGGATTTTTGACGGAGTATAGATGGGGTTAACTTAGATGTTGGGTGAACTAAAAATGAAATGGATGTGATAATTTTGTTGAAATGACCCTAAATTTTTTTTAGAAATTCAGGTCCCTGACTTTTAGTCAACACATAAGACTTCAGTTGATTGAGTTAAGGCCTATGCTCAAATGCATGGAGTTCTAGCTGTGATAATAATGATAAATCTCAAAATGGACAACGCTTTTCCATGTATTAAATCCTTAATATCATAATCTATTGCAAACATCTTCTTCACTACTGTTTTAGTTAATATAGAAGATGAATAATGAACAAATTCATTCTTGTTTTTCTACCGTATAATGATAGATTTGAAGTATCTGGTATAGAGAAGCCGCCTGCTAAAATTCTAAGTAGTCATTTTCTACTGTTTCTCCCACATTTAAAATTCTTGGAAATTCTCCCCAAGTATTTCAGAACTTGAGATAGTTTCTCAAAGTTTTACAGCCAATGGGTTAAATCAGCCGCGTATGCAGTTGCAGGCGAACACAAATTTTCGGCCGCCGAGCCCTGAAAAATGTCAGCTGTAAAGACTTTTATACTATCTAGTCAACATATATAGTGCTTATGTCGAATGTCGGAATATAAAAATTATGTCAGCCATTATCACTCCTATCAATGCCAAATAGTCGATAAAAGTCGCTAAAAAGTATGAACCTTATTAAACCCAGCAAGATTTCGCAATAGAGTCGCCTTCGAGCTCGTGCAATATATGAACCGATTCCTATGCTACCTCGAATCCCATTCGCCATGAAATAACTCCTAAATTTTTGGCGATAAAAGTTAGAAAATCGGCCTTTCAAGCTAAAGGTAGCATGCGAGTTCGCCATCGATATCGTAGCAGAGTATGAGGCTAAGTAGCACAATAGAAGCATAAATTAAAAGAGAAAGAGAGAGAGAGAGAGAGAGAGAGAGAATTTATGCTACTATTGTGCTACTTCGCCCCATACTCTGCTACGATATTGATGGCGAACTCGCATGCTACCTTTTGCTTGAAAGGCCGATTTTCCAACGTTTATCGCCAAAAAATTAGGTGGTAATTCATAACCAACTTTTTGAGATATCAAACAACGTAGCATGCTACCTTTTTTTTAAAGTTTTGCTGGGAAACTACCCAGATAATAAATACAGGATAGATAAAATGAACAATTAGGTTATTTTAATCAAAGTACTATTGCTTAAGCAAGTAGACAAATATCCTACTTTTTGCATAAAGCAATATTTTCATTAAATATATTACATACATTGCATATAAATTAGACACATTCATTTAATTAAAAAAGAAATACTAGATGCAAGAATTTAAAAGTAGCATATTCATTGAAATAAATTTTCCAAATGTTTAGGATAGTTGAAAGAAAGTGTTTGATTATCAGGGAGGAAAAGATAATTAAATAGATAAAAACAAGTGTATGTCCGTCTGATCCCTTCCACTTACTATTTAATAATTCTATTCACTTTCAACTTTGTTCTTGTTGATAAAATAGAGGAAATAGAACAAAATTACCTATATGTTTAGTTAAATATCGCTGATTCCCCTCCTTTAGAAAATCTTTTTCAGTATTACTTCGAAACCAATTAATATCCAGTGGATTAGAACCAGTTCTGAGCCATACTAAAAAAATTATGTATAGCATCGTATTATATCCAGTCTTCTAAAATAAAATCATACGATTAAGTTTTTTTTATCGGCTTTAACTGTGTGTGTGTAGCTATAGTTTCTTATTGCTTGAATCTAGGTAGTATAGCTCCAACACGGAGCTCTATAAAAAAAAATAGACTTTCGCGCATCTCCTACTCAATTAAACACAATAGTAAGAATGATCAAAAATATAATGTTTTTTTTAAAACTTAAAATAAATAAGGTAGGAGATGAAGGTTTGTCAGTAGGTAAAATAAAGGAATTAGTTGAAAATGGGTAAGCAAGAACAGATATTTGTGCACATCTCACTGCTGGTGTCCAATATTCTCCGCTCAATTATAAAGGTTTCATATGATACAAAAGCAAAACAATAAAGTTAGTGTTAAATCATATTATTGAAATAAAGGTCAGTTTGTGCCATTGTAATAACTCGGGAAACCGCGATGCTTTTAAGAGAAACGAGACTTGTTGCGGAAGTGATGTTCTACTATATAAGCATCCTTGCAATCTCAAGAAATTTTTGACAACATCCAGTACATCTGAAATGAGACCAAAATGAAAACAACTCTCAGCTTCTGAATCGTGTTGGCAGTTGCTGCTTCCATGCAAATATTTAGACCATCTTTGAAGATTGTGGGGCAATAAATATACACACATGAACTTAATATCATGAATATAACTAACTAACCCCCTTAGATGTCAATCTTTTTTATTGGGGAAAGTAAACCATCTCGAACATTTATCCATAGCTTGATTAGACGTAATTTTCCTAGAGAGAGAGAGAGGACAATATAATGAGAAAAAGCTGCTTGGTAGTATTTTACAATTTCTATGTAATTCATTTTTACTTTTTTTGCTAATTAAAGCATACATAGTGGGCAAATTAAGGGTCAACAAAATAAGAAAATAATGTTTGTTTGTGTGTGTGTGTGTGTGGGTAAGTGGGTGTGTGCAAAATCAATATGCTGCAAATCATTGTGAAGCACAATTATTTCCTCTGAAAGTCAGGGTCTCTAAAAAAATGATTCAAGGAAGATAAGTTGCATAGGTTTTTAATTAAAACTTTATAAAATGGTATATAATTGCTGTCATTTCAAATTTCAGCATTTCAAACATGACAGCTGTGATAATTAAGTATGTATCCTGTTATGTAAAGTAGTAAGATTTTTTGTCTGTAGCTAAGGATCTAAGTATTGAACCGATATGGTCCTCCTTTATATAGAAGCTTCTTATCGGTCCCGGGATGGTTTTAGGCTATTACTTTTTTATATAAAGTCTGAGTATGGTGTTAGGCTTTTTTTCTGCTCTTCCATGTTCCTTCGAATAAAGAGCCCCTGGATGCTAGAGGCGCAGCCGCTAGTGTATTTTAAAATATGTTTTTTTGATAAACATAGATTTACAAAATGATATTAAATTTATTATTTTTATCGCAAAGATTAAATTTATATTTAGATAAAATAGAATACAATGTAGTATGAAGCTAGATATTTGATAATTTATGCTCAAAATACTTTTATCCTCATAGAAGAAAATAAATCATTTCTTCTGATAAAATAATGAGATACATAAGTATCTTAAAAACTAGAGGCTACACCCCTGTAGTGGCGTAGCTTTTTAAATTGAGGGGAGGGGTTCAACCCTCCACATCTAATTTTAGTTTAAAGATAAAAACTAAAAAAAATTTTTGGAGAGGGTTAATTTTTCCTGGGTTGATTTTTTCTTAGTGTGATATGGGTATCCACTCCCATAATAAAAATAAACCTTCCCTGTACCTATGAATCTTAATTTTAACGGAATTCTGATGGTACTCCTATTGGCTCATTCACTTTTTCCTAGAATCCCTATGAAATTAGTTTGTGCAGGCCAGGTATGAATTATCTATTACACTGAGCTAGACACAAAATTATATCATGTACTTGGTGAAAATTTGATAATATAGAAGAACCATGGTTGTTACTATACTCAAACTTTATTGGTTTGTACAGTATTAGCGGCCAAGCCCCCAGAGGCCTCTAGGGGGAACATAAAGAGAGAGTAGTTTGATTTTAACAACCCAATTTAAAAAAAACAGAGTAGAGCCCAAGCTTACTGGGATCTTAAGCTTCAAACAGAAAGACAGGCGGACAGACAGATAGACATCGTTCTACATACTTTGTATTATGGATAGCATTTAAGAACATTTCTACGACAGGTTCGCGACTAAGCAAAATTTCGAATAACTTCCTTTTTAATTTGCCACTTTTAAAAATAGACTTGAATTTCATGTATTACAAGGACTATTGAGCATTAACTCTAGAAAGCTCAACACTACGTTTTAAAATGTGGACAATTGTTTCTATAAGCATAGTACAAAATACTCAACTTTATGTGTAATCACCATACCCGTGCATAATGTGTAAAGTAATAGCCTCGGTATATTTGCATCATCATACATTCCCAGTTAGACTTGGAGGAATTGGGTTCCAATATATTGTGTCGACCACTTGGAATGTAATTAAATAATCAATGTCATAATGACAAATTAATGATTACTACTAGAAACTTGCTTAACAATAAATCTTCTTAACATGACACTAAAACCACTGTTTTGATGATTATAATAACAGCTAAGATGTTTAACCTTTTCAAGCTCCTTTCTTAAACCAATTACAAACAAATTAGACGGAGATTTTGGTGAAAATAAGTTTCTCAGACTCAGGGTTTATTATTCATGTTAAAAAGTCGGCTTAATAAAGTTTTCTTCAGTTGAGTATTTCAATCATACTGCAGACTTCTGAGAGGAAAAAAATTAAAAAGTAATCAAATTTATCAAGATATTTAAGATGAAGCGATTTTACCGTATTCTTTGAATCAAAATCGATCAGATTGTCTGCAGATTATTTACTTATTGGCGGCTGCTGCCTGGTTGTTGATAGTTAACAATTGGCGGTCAGCAGATACCTTCTAAGAAAGTACTGTATGATGAATTAGCTGTACCTATCTTAGTATCTTATTATAGATTATGATAGGAATACTAATATTTGTATGCAACTCCAGAAAGTTGCCATCCTTTGTATAAATAAAATAAAATATAAAACATTCTAGTGCCCCAACTATGTAAAAGACTAGACCACCCAAACCCCAAATTCACACTTTCCCACCTTTCCAGAGTTACTTTATATATTACAAATTTCTGCTTGTGTTAGCCTCTTATTGTGCTGTAAAACTAAAATTATCTATCCACCTTAGGAATCACATTTAATGTCTTCATGAATATTACGCTCATTTCTTTCTCAACAAAATTATGTTTTCTTTTGAATCTTCAACATGGAGCTTTTTTAGTTACTCTAATTGGCAAAGAGGTTAATAGCCTTAAAAAAAAAATAGGCATTTTAACAATTTTTGGTAGTGCTTCATTCATTTACGGATAAATGTAATGACATCAATATGCCATCCAATGAAAATCGTAGATATTGGTCTCTAGTAGCTATTCCCTTAATTCCATTTTATTAAATGGAATGTTTTCGACGTATATATACTACTGTGAGCCCAATGTCTGGAACAGCGTATATATACTTGAAGAATATTTATATCAGGGCGGAAGGGTAAATTGGACTATAAAAAATTCTTAATCTCTATTGACTCGTACCACTTTTAATTAGCTTAAGAATCTTAAGGATTTTTATAAAAACTATGAGTGTCCAAATATTTTATTTTAAATTTCATGATTCTTAGACCTATTTTTGTTAGATTTGCTTTAATTTTGTAATTGGAAAAGAAAATATTATTTTAAAATTAAACTTCATATAGATAAAGAATACTTGGGATAGATTCAAAGAATAAAATAGGCGTGCAAAAAGGAAGTGTCAAACAATCCCCTTTCTAACAAGACATTAGTAAGAACTAAATTCACTTTTTCAGCCTCTCCAGCCATAACATAATTACATTATTAGAATATTCTAAATGTTTATATCATGTAAGAATACATGTCTGAAAATATGGAAAATATTAAAAGCATGCCTTCAAACTTTCCAGCCACATGCAAGCAAAGTAGATTTTAAGTTAATAATTAAAATTATTTTAAATAATTATACATATAGTTGTTCACAAGTATGTATTATGGTTATGTCTACTTCTCAAAAGCGTAGCTTTTCTGTGTTATTATTATCCGTAACGGATAGCTCTTATCACTGATTTATGTTTTTTACGTTATTTTATCACGTGGAACCTAATTGTCTTTGGAATCATATCTTCAAATATCGTGGCAATAGTTAAACTACATCAAGTAAATTTTTTTTCAAAGTTTAAAAACAATAAACATATTTAAATTGAAATTTTGTCGGTAATTATAGAGCTGCTACGCTTTCTATATTGTACCAAACTGTTTCAGGAATCATTTGCCTAAATAAATGATCAGAACTATTCGCAATGAATAAAGAGCTAAAAATCAGTTAAAAGTAAAAATGTTTTCGGCTCAATAATTTGATTTGTTGTACACATAGTTGTTCAACCAAATTCTATTGAGAAGCACAGCTACTCTATAATACTGGAATGTGTTCAACCATCTTTTTACAGCAAAGTTTGATAATTGTGTATGGTTAATACACTATACCATTGGGATTTACTAGGCGTTTATTTTATTAGTTATTTATCGCATGGTATTATAAACAGCTTTCCGTTGATATTAAAATAAAAAAATATATAATTTTTATTTCAATTTTCATGAAAAATGACCGTAATACGATGCCATACATAATTATTCAGTATGACTGAGAACCGGTTCTAATCCAGCGGATATCAATCGATTTGAAGCCTTACTAGAAAACAAACTCTTACGCATTTTATTAATGTAAATGCAATTACCTTGTTATTGGTGTGCTTCATGTGTACATATATTTGTCCTTGTCGGTGGTTGTTGAATCATTTATTAAAACTGTTTTCTACATTGTTGGATGACATACCCCATACCCCAGGGTGCTCTCACAATTCAACTAAATCAGACAAAAGCTGAAAATGCAACCACACTGAAAGAAGCCTGAAAAAGTAATGTGTTAGATTAAATTTTCACTGGTTAGTGTATGTTATATGTTATATGGCATATCATAAAAGTACTCAAAAGTTACATTGAAACATAAAGCTGTTTTAATAATTGTCTCAAGTTGATAGGTATGACGTACCACAATATTATAGGGTTAGCTGAGAATTTACCCTAGATTTATTTCTATTACTTAATAGCTTATATTAAAAGTTAAATAAGAAAGAAAGTGTTCTGATAACAGGAATCATTTCTCTGTTTTGCAGCAACACAATACTCCATGAGTAGATTAACTAAAATTGATTACCCATTTGTTCCCTAATTTCCGAAGTTGTACTACAGATAACCCAACTATTGCAAAAGCTATTTTCATCTACTCCGGTCAAAGGGAAAGGCTGAAATGAAAACAAAGCGATTTATGCATTATACATTCAAAATTTTAATTTTTCAAATTTGACTTTTTTTGTTGGAAGTTTGAAGCTTTCTTAGCTAGTAGTAAATATTGAGATAGGATGAGGGTAATTTGTACAAAATTGGAAACTAAGATTCAGCTGACCCATAAGTATTACTATGGTTAGGGTGTATTACAACAAAAATAAATATTGTATGAGTATTACTATGGTTAGGGTATATAACAACAAAAATAAATATTGTATGAGTATTACTATGGTTAGGGTATATTAAATAAAAAAATTGTATCAACATATTTGTTTCCTAGTCATACAATACTTTATAAGTATTACTCTGGTTAGGGTATATTACAACAAAAATAAATATTGTATCAACATATTAGTTTTTAAATTGATTTTTTTGTTGGAAGTTTGAAGCTCTCTTAGCTAGTAGTAAATATTGAGATAGGATGAGGGTAATTTGTACAAAATCGGAAACTAAGATTCAGCTGACCCATAAGTATTACTATGGTTAGGGTGTATTACAACAAAAATAAATATTGTATGAGTATTACTATGGTTAAGGTATATAACAACAAAAAAAAATATTGTATGAGTTATGTACTATTGTACTATTGTACTATGGTTAGGGTATATAACAAAAAAAATAAATATTGTATGAGTATTACTATGGTTAGGGTATATTACAACAAAAATAAATATTGTATGAGTATTACTATGGTTAGGGTATATTACATAAAAAAATTGTATCAACATATTTGTTTCCTAATTCTACAATACTATGAGAATTATTCTGGTTAGGGTATATTACATAAAAAGAATTGTATCAACATATTTGTTTCCTAATTCTACAATACTATGAGAATTACTCTGGTTAGGGTATATTACATAAAAAAATTGTATCAACATATTTGTTTCCTAGTCATACAATACTCTATAAGTATTACTCTGGTTAGGGTATATTACAACAAAAATAAATATTGTATCAACATATTAGTTTCCTAATTCTACAATACTATGAGAATTATTCTGGTTAGGGTATATTACATAAAAAGAATTGTATCAACATATTTGTTTCATAGTCATAAAATACTCTATGAGTATTACTCTGGTTAGGGTATATTACATAAGTAAATTGTATCAACATATTTGTTTCCTAGTCATACAATACTCTATAAGTATTACTCTGGTTAGGGTATATTACAACAAAAATAAATATTGTATCAACATATTAGTTTCCTAATTCTACAATACTATGAGAATTATTCTGGTTAGGGTATATTACATAAAAAGAATTGTATCAACATATTTGTTTCATAGTCATACAATACTCTATGAGTATTACTCTGGTTAGGGTATATTACATAAGTAAATTGTATCAACATATTTGTTTCCTAGTCATACAATACTCTATAAGTATTACTCTGGTTAGGGTATATTACAACAAAAATAAATATTGTATCAACATATTAGTTTCCTAATTCTACAATACTATGAGAATTATTCTGGTTAGGGTATATTACATAAAAAGAATTGTATCAACATATTTGTTTCATAGTCATACAATACTCTATGAGTATTACTCTGGTTAGGGTATATTACATAAGTAAATTGTATCAACATATTTGTTTCCTAGTCATACAATACTCTATAAGTATTACTCTGGTTAGGGTATATTACAACAAAAATAAATATTGTATCAACATATTAGTTTCCTAATTCTACAATACTATGAGAATTACTCTGGTTAGGGTATATTACATAAAAAAAATGTATCAACATATTTGTTTCCTAGTCATACAATACTCTATAAGTATTACTCTGGTTAGGGTATATTACATAAGAAAATAAATATTGTATCAACATATTAGTTTCCTAATTCTACAATACTATGAGAATTACTCTGGTTAGGGTATATTACATAAAAAAAATGTATCAACATATTTGTTTCCTAGTCATACAATACTCTATAAGTATTACTCTGGTTAGGGTATATTACAACAAAAATAAATATTGTATCAACTTATTAGTTGCTTAGTTCTACAATACTATGAGTATTACTCTGGTTAGGGTATAATAATATTACAAAAAAAAAAATATTGTATCAACATAATAGTTGCTTAGTTCTACATACTATGAGTATTACTCTGGTTAGGGTATATTACAACAACAAAAATAAATATTGTATCAACATATTAGTTGCTTAGTTCTACAATACTATGGGAATTACTCTGCTTAGGGTATATTACAACAAAAAATGCTTACTTCGATAATACGCCTATGTCTTTCGGGGTGACTTTTATAGTTGCTGCGCTTTTAAAAATGCTTGAAAATTATACCCACTGAAAAAAATAAATGAATAAATTAAAAATGCTCAAACTTAACATGCTATAATTTTTACATTATCCATGGGCGACATTAAATAAGATGGGTTCCTATATTGTTAGATTACAGTTCGAAAACAGCAGAGATTTGTAATAGCTTTAGAAGTAATCCCACGGTGATACTTTAAAATATTTAGGTTTGGACCCCCTCAGAGCCCAGGGGACACAAACGGCACAAAAACCAATTTTTTTCGGATCATTAAGAAAATTTAGATTTTGCCTGGATATTGACAAAGATATGCAAAACAAATTCTATGTTTGCAATATTTTTTTCATGCTTCTAGAATCATATCAAGACCAAAACGTTCAATAGTAGCAAAGCTGCTTTAAATTATAAACTAAACATACATTTTATAATAATGAAGTCTTGTGAATATTTCCATGTCCATTGAGTTTATTGAGTTTGTTGTTTGATTTTTGTGCTTTGATACTTTTCATGTTGTTATTCTTGTTAAATTAAAAAGTAAAATTAAATGTATGTATGTATGTAAATCTGATAATTAGTATGGTATGTCTTGTAATCAATACATTGGTAATTCCTTGAATCCATTGATTCCATTGTTAAGTCGGTGATTTTATGGCAGCTGTCGCCTCCCAGGGTCGTCTTATACATCAACCAAGCTCTTTTTGATTCAGGTATTTGCTGGTAAACTAACCCCCAACCTTTTAAGACTGTAACCCTTTAATACAGCAAATGCTTTTGATAACATTTATTATTCTTACTAACAATATTAATATAAAACCAATCTGGTTAAATTTTCTAATTCTATTTGATAAATAACTGTCCATATTTCTGGTGATTTGGGTGGTAACAACTTTCCTCTAGGAAAGTATACCTACAGGAAGTGTACAATATTTTAGTCTACATTTTTATATTGGGATAAACTGATAAAAAATACTCGATAAATGTTATACAGATGATATAGAGTAGACTAAAGAACAATTTTGAAAATTCGTTTTTATTATACAACATTCTTATCGTACATAGATTTTTTGGTTGTGCTTTTAATAAAGCGCTTTCATGTAATTTGAAGAATTAATTATTTCGCTGTCACCAAGATTTTAAGTTCACGTGACCAGTCACGAACAAAATTACAAAAATTGTTGATTTAGTAAATTCTGTATTCAAACTAGGTCTAAAAGAAATGATCTATAGTAATTTTTATCAATTCCAAGGTTATTTGCTATCATAATATATCGGTTATAGTCTTGCAAGCCATTTGGCCTAGCTGTTACAGATTAATCTTTTTGAGTTTTGGTCCTTAAACTTTTTAAATATTCACGGTAGATTATTAGTGAAATAAGTTTATAACAAATTATTTCAAAGCAAAACTTTTCTACATTTAGAGCGTATCTGATCGTATTTTCAGGCACGTAAAAATCATGCTTTAGGTTTAAACAATAAGCATGATGTTATATTTTGATGTTTTAGTTCTAGAAAGGTATAAGTACATCCCCCTAATAATCTGGCATTTGTGGCATTTTAAATACATTTTTTTCTTTCTTCTTTATTTTAAGTCCTAAACACACAATGAAACTTTCTATAATACAAAGTAGAACGATGTCTGTCTGTTTGTCTGTCTGTTTGTCTGTCTGTTTGTCTGTCTGTTTGTCTGTCTGTTTGTTTGTCTGTTTGTCTGTCTGTTTGTCTGTCTGTCTGTCTGTCTGTCTGTTTGTCTGTCTGTTTGTTTGTTTGTTTGTCTGTCTGTCTGTCTGTTTGTCTGTTTGTCTGTCTGTTTGTCTGTTTGTCTGTCTGTTTGTTTGTTTGTTTGTCTGTCTATCTGTTTGTCTATCTGTTTGTCTGTTTGTTTGTCTGTCTGTTTAAAATTAAAATAAAAATGAAACTTTCTATAATACAAAGTAGAACGATGTCTGTCTGTTTGTCTGTCTGTTTGTCTGTCTGTTTGTCTGTCTGTTTGTCTGTCTGTTTGTCTGTCTGTTTGTCTGTCTGTTTGTCTGTCTGTTTGTCTGTCTGTTTGTCTGTCTGTTTGTCTGTCTGTTTGTCTGTCTGTTTGTCTGTCTGTTTGTCTGTCTGTTTGTCTGTCTGTTTGTCTGTCTGTTTGTCTGTCTGTTTGTCTGTCTGTTTGTCTGTTTGTCTGTTTGTCTATCTGTTTGTCTGTCTGTTTGTCTGTCTATTTGTTTGTTTGTTTGTCTGTCTGCCTGTCTGTCTGTCTGTTTGTCTGTTTGTTTGTCTGTCTGTTTGAAATTAAAATAGAGGGGTCGACTACCCCCCCCCCAAAAAAAAAAAATATTTTCCCCCTCCCAAATTTAAAAAAAAAAATTTTCTTTAAATCTAAAATACGAAAAATTGGTTTGATCAAACCTCTTGGGGCATAGCCCCTAGAGGCTAGGGACGAAGCCGCTAGTTATTCTAAAAAGTAAGAATGACAAAAAGGAAAAAATAAAATATATTGCTTTTGGTTTTTGATAACCTAAATTTACTTGATTCGTTCATATAAAGTAGTAATGTTTTTTGCCTGTTCATTAATATCTTGCAAACCACTTAACCGCTTCGCATAGGCCCCGGATTGGTTTAAGGCTATTTTACCGCCCTTACACCCTCAAGTTTTTTGATAATTTAGCCAAATCTGACTTGACCTCAACACTTATGTCTGTGAATTGATTAGGAACTCTCTAATTTCTTTGTATATTTATATATTATTTCCCTGTCCAAATTGATAATATGGATTACTTTACACTTGTCATTAATTAGAGAATTGGGTTAAAAAATTAAAAGTGTATTTATTACTTCTAGCAAATCAAGGCCCCTTTTTCTGCAGAAGGAAGAAATTCTTTTGTTTTAAGAGTAAAATGCCTATATTGACAAACCATTAACATGCAAAGTTTAGATTGCTATACAAGAGCCGTTTAATCAAAGGATGAGTTTTCTGATGAACATTGAACAATCGTTTCAATTCATTGATAGAAGTAGGCGAAAATGGCCAATTGAGGTAAAAGTCAATCCTAAAAATATAAAAACTTGAGGTAAAAAAGTTATTCTTCGGGTGCCCTAATCTTGTCCCTGGGTATTTCAAAAACAAGGATGACAACTTCAATAAAAGCGAAGCTCTGAAACAGTATGACAAACAAACATTAACACTTATAGAATGTCAAAACTGAATAATCAAAACACATATATGTATAAGTCTGAGCAAAAGTGTAAGTAAATATGTTGCAAAACTGTTGAGATAGAGGATACATTTTTAGGACTTGGATATAGAGATGCTTTGCTTATGATATTGCACTTTATTGTCCTAGGAATCAGTGTTTAAAAAACATATGAGTGGAATAGTTATATCATACAAAAAATCAGCATGTTTTAAACTGACGTACGGACTTACTTGTTACGCTTTCTAAATGGTCTAACTTCTACATGTATCATTATGCTAAGATTTAAATCGACATTTATAACATGTCTAAATTAACGATAATAGCTATGTGTTACGGACGAACGGGAAGACGTATAGACCAACCCAAATTATAGAATAGCTTTGCTTTTAAAAAAAAGCTTTTGTGTCTACTCCTTAATTTGTATGCTTTAATTTGTTGATCAGTTACGGGGTGCTTTTTCAATATTGACCAACAAATACATCCCAGCATAAAACAATAGATTCTTGTTTTAACAATAGGTACAACTATTACCATAAGTTAAAGCTTGTTCATTTGTGAGGCTGTTATTATATTCAACTTATAAGACTTTATCCATATACATATTGCATTTAAAAGAACAGTGCCTTCTGACGTCTAGGGAAAGGGAGGGGGGGGGGGGATGTAAAATAGTCCAAAACCATGTCAGGACGATTTATGTGAAGCTTAAAATGGAGATCTCAACGGCCTAGTGGTTAGCGAAATCTTAACAGACAAACCAAAAACCTTTCTTTTTTATTCAAAATTCAAAGTATTTTCTTCAATGGGTTCCTATCTTTTTCCTTTTTATTATTTAGAAAATACATTTCTGTCCAAAGACTTTATAAATTTGTATGCTTTATATTGTGTATTGTAAAATGACTATATGGAAGCAAAGTTTGTCTGCCTCTGGGTATATTTTTAATCTTCGTCACAATATGGACTTTTTAGCTTCTATGCATTAAAATTTAAAAAGTAGCTTTTCTACAATCTGAAGTCATCTACGTATAGCTTTCAAGTAAACTTATTAAAGACTCTAGGGGGCTTGGTGTCGCTTCGGGTCCTAGGTAACTAGACCTCTCTCCACGCACCTTGAAACATACTCCGCTTATGATTGCCGTGTAAAGCGTCCATTCGCCCATCAGACAACCAACTCTCTGAGATGCACGACCTTTGTCTGAGAAGTCCCAACTGTGCATGGTAACGAGTTGCGCCTGTTTTTGGGCCAAGGCATTCCCCCCACTCTGACTATTTACGTCGCGCATCTAACATAGTAGCAGTGGGAACCATTTTTAACGTCTTTAGTTATGACGCGGTGTCGGGCCGAGATTCGAACCTATCACCTTCCCGACGACGAGCGGATGCGCTACGTGTTGAGCCACGGTCGCGGGTTTAAGTAAACTTATTACTATTTATTTAACGTAGCTTATGTGGATTTTTGAAAGTAATAAAGTTGTTCAAAAGATGAAATGAGGTGAATTCTTAAAAAACTTTTTTGGCTCATTTCCTCACTAAATTATCCCCTTACTGATTTTAGTTTTTAAAAAATAATTTTAAGAATGAGCCAAAAAAAATTAATAATTCACCTCTGTTTTCAGTTTTAATTTTACCAAACTGAAAGTTACAATTTTACATGTTCTGAAATATGAAGGAGAAACAGAGAGAAAAATTAAGGAGGCAAGATGTATCAATCTATTCAACACAAAAACAATTGGCCTCAATAATAGATAATAGAATTAGTAAATGATTAGCTAATTAATTTTTTACACTTTTTGTTTGTACAGCAACATTTTTAAAAAAAACTTCTTTTAGTTTACATAATAAAACAATAAATGAAAATATGAACTAATTCATTTTTTTTAAAAAGAAATTTTCCAACAATTTGCTCAATGTTTTTTGTCAATATAACGGATATAGTAAATAATAGCTAATAGCAAAATAAAATTTTTTTTTTATTTTTCAAGACCTAAAAAATTTTACTTAAATTTTATTATCATATTTATGTATATACCTAGAGTTATCTCTTTTTTAAAAAAATATTTTTGGAAATATAATAGATATAGTAAATGATAACTAACTCCAATATTAAAGAACCTTTTCCACAATAACTTTTTTTAAATGTTTTTTTTTTTTGATTATCAATAATAATATATAAACAGTTTAACTCTTAAATACAAATCTTTTGTCAATATAATGGATATAGTAAATGATAGCTAATAGCAATTGAAAAATTTTTTATTTTACAAGACCTAAACTTATAAGAAAAATTTTTATTATCATAATTATGTATAAACATTTACTTCTTTAAAAATCTTTGGAGTACTATAATAGATATAGTAAATGATAGCTTACTCCCATATATAAAAAAGTTTTTTCAAAATAACCTAAAATGTATAAAAGCTTGACTTCTAAATACTAATTTTATTCTACAGTATCTATGCAGCATAACCTAATTCTAAATACTTCATCTATAAAAGTAAGCTTTAATTTTGAATGATAATTTAATAAAAAAAAGAAAATAGTTTTTTTCATATAAAAATGTTAAATATTAAAATTTATGTATATCAATATATTTTAAACACCCCCCCCCCTGCTGATATTGTCTCTTGCTAAAAAAAATCTCTTCCAGTTTACTTTTAACATCCAACTAAACTCAAGGTTGATCATATTATTTTCTTCTTTTTTCTTTTTTTAGCAACATTTTCTGCCTTTATAGTTCTACAAATTTCTTTATTTTTACCTATCTTTTAATATGTAAATTAAATTAATATGATTTATGTCATTTAGACTGATGAGGGTGCAATGTCCACCGAAATATATTTCAATAAATAGCTGGGAAGTTAAAAGACTTTTTCACTTAGTGAATTTATGATAAACTTAAGTCGAGAAAATCTTACAGAGTAGGATAACTACTAAAAATTCTTTTAAATGTAAAGTTGATATTATGAAGATTAATTACATACCCTCGAGCTTCAAATACACATCTTCAGTAAAATTAAAGACATTGATATTGAATCGGAAAAATAAAACAAAGTAATATGATGTCTATTTAATCTTGCGTAATATTGTACGTGATTATACGGTCAAACGCGCTTTAGACAATAACAGTTTCATTTCAGAACCTTTGGCTGGAAGGTCTAACTGTGCGTAGTTACGTCAGTTTTGGGCAAAAAAACACTTACCCTACTCTAACTATTTATGTGACGTAACTGGCATGACAGAAGAAAGATACTCTTTTTAACGTCTTTAGTAGAAATTTGAACAAATTAAAACCCTTCAAAATGTGTATCATCATTATAAGTTTACATCTTCCTCAGATAGTCAGTTATTTGGCGCAGTCCTTACTTTTCAGACTTTACAAGGGACCTTGAGGAATGGGACAATGGTCAATAAATTACCTATCTTGCCATGAATGATGAACTAAAAAAACAACAAAGATTATTGGTGGAAATTGCCTTTTTGAGTTTATATACCTTTCCCGGAATAAAATGATTTTCTACTATAGGAATATAATCAATCATATTCAGATGTCAAGCACTTTTTCATATTTTAGGTGGAGTAAACCTTGCTTCATAATAAGTTTTGGCTGTTGATAGATGAATGCATTCCCACTAATCTTTGTATTTTGTTCTTATTTAGTTTTCTACCCATGAAAAATATTGGCGTTTTGATATAATAGAAATGGAAAGATTTAAAGCACATTGGATTATCGGATTTCAAAGATATTATAACATTTTGCATGATCTCGAACCTTTGATGTAAAGGTTCTAAAATTTTGTAATTTGTCAACTTAGCTGAATATCAACAGTAACTACACTAAATAATACGTACATAAACAGCAAAGATATGTAAAGAACAAAATGTTTGTCACATACAGTCATACAGACAGACAGACAGACAGACAAGGTCAGAGATCCTTAGCTTGAGAGACACGCTTGTGTGTAAAACGAAATTTAATTTATATTACAAATTGTTAGATATTTAAAAACAAACTTTGCTCCGTTAAAAAAGGAATAGGGAACAAAATGTCATTATCATCTGAATTCTTTTAAAAGATTTATTTAAAATCCACGAATGGTTTGGTAATGGCATGAGTATTGTAAGAAATAAACAATGATTACAATATCCATAAGTAGCAAAGCAAAACATTCATGTATGGGCAAACAAATAAGTTGAGTTATAGAACAGATGTTTTGTGGTCATATATCAAGAAGGCATTTATAGGAATCAAAAAACCTTTCATATTTGCTTTAATAGTTCTATTTTTGCAGAATGAATGACAGACCGACGGACCAAACATATTATATACTGGATGCTCATTGGTATAGGAAATCATCACAAAACAATTCAGCTGTTTACTTTGAATAGCAGCCGAGAAAAATTACATATCCCCATACCGTTACAGACTGACGGACAGATAAAGTAAATTATAGAGGAGTTTCTCTACTAAAACTTATTTCTAATTTTCTCATGATACATTTTCTGGTCCAAATTTAAAAAGTTTACTTCTATTTTGTCCGGATAATAGTTATTTCTCGGATCGTATTATAAACGGCTTTCCGCGGATAAAGAATGTACAATTATAAGATTAAAACCAGTCTTTTAGCCCCTAGGTGCCGTAGGCACGGGCTAAAAAAACTGGTTTTAATCTTATGGTTGTACATTTTTATATTCGTAGAAAGATGGATATAATACGATGCTAGACATAGTTTTTACGTATGGATGAGAACCGGTTCCTATCCACCGGATTCGAATGAATACGAGAAATATAATTACAGACAATCTTTCTTTCTTTAATTCATGTTCAGAAAAAATGTCTAAATGTTAAAAAAATAATTCTGAAAAAGTTCTATCCCAAACAGCCTAAGTTTTTTTCCATAAGTTGAATAAATCATTTTAACAACAACAACTAAAAGTTTATGATCTCAGTTTTTATGTAGGCTATTCCTTTTTAACTCATTTTAAAAGTAATATATTTAAAACGGGAAGCAAATTAGATAACTGTAACTGGTATGAAGATTCCCTATAAGTTTATAAAATTCAATTTGCATTCTTTTAGTTTGTACAAGGAAGAGGAGGGCGATAGTCAAGAAACATTAGAAAAGATATTATTTTTCAAAAATTTTGCCACAAAAAAACTTTTACCTTTTCCTTATCTTGCCAAAGATATTAGAAATTTGAGGGGTATTAAAAACAAATAAAAATCTTGCAAATATCTAGTATAGGCTTACACTGAACTTGCAATTAGATTTCACTAGACCTTAAAACAATTTTGATGGCTTAATCTTTTTCAAGTCCGTCAAATAATTATTAAAATCTTCAGCTTAATATGAAAATCACCTCCCAAATTAACATTACATTAAGCATAATACATGTATTTAATTACCGCCAGGGAAGAGAAAAGTTTTCAGAGAAAAAAACGGATGAGTGCATATTTAGTATAGCTCATAGATAGATCATCTAGTAAAAAGTAGTCGTGGATGTTATAAGTTAGAAATTGGTAAAAATTATTTTAATTAAATATAAGCGAATGCTGTGTATAATACGATGCAATACCAAAAGACTCAATTTTATTTAAGAATATTGATTTACTCTGCTTAACTTCATCAAATATTTGATTTTGCATTTGATTTTTAACTAATTGAATAAACTAAATTAAAAGTAAATCTTTTTGAAGAATACTCCATCTTCTCTACGCATGAAGAAAATGACTAGAAGAAAGTTTAGCCTCAATTGTTGGAATTTAGGTTCTTTAAAAGGTGTTATTAACTTATGTCTTACGGCACAAATACGTGGTAATTATACAAGCTCATAGCGCAGTAATTACCCTTCCTTCATACTTGTATTACCACAAATACAGGGAGAGTCAATGGACTAGAAATTCAACTCTCCTTTCCCAAATAAAATTATACCTTTAGATTGGAAAACGAGTTTTTAAATCATTATCCTCTCTCTCCTGAAATTCATATGCAAAAGTCTTTTTTTTGTGAAAAGTTTTTTTTACATTTTGTAAGTCCTTACTTAAAATCAACAGGATATCTCTCTCTGTGTAGCGAAGGATCTCGCTAACCGAAGGAAAGGTTTATAACTATTTTATAGGGGCGTAGCAACTAATAAGATTCATAAGATTTGTGCAAGAAAAAAATTAAAACTAAAAAAAGCTTAACTATATCCTTATTCTTGAAAATAATTTCGCATTGAAAAATACAGTCATGCAATTGGGAGTTGAGAGTTGGATAGTGTTGATTTAATTAACAAAATTAGAGGTAGGGAATACTATAGTAAAATAATCGTAATGTATTAGCATACATATCTCAACAATAATATAGATATACCTATCTGTTGCATATATTTATGTCTACAATCTAAGTAAATATTTGTATACTTATCGTTTCATTCAATAGAACGTAGACAGATATATGTGTGTCTGTGTTGTTGACTTGGAAGCTCTCGGTAACTGCTGAATTGATCGTTTTACAACAGTAAAATTATGTAATGGTCCTGGAAAGGTCATAGTCTATTAAGTCATAGACCCGAAGAAAGAAAATAACTAAATCCTACTCCCAAATACTGTGTTCTTTTATTTAACACATATATAGATGCAAGGTTGGGGAACCTACAGGCAAGGAGCGAAGACACTAGTTTTAAATTAATTTTATGATTTCTTAGAATTGAATTCTGTAAATCTTTCTTTTATCCCATATTAACCTATCATAAGCATAACCATTATTTTCCTTTTTTGGAGGGGGGGGGGGGGGAGGATATAGGAGCATAAAACAATCCTAATGCTTAAACATAAATATAAATAAAAAACGACAAAGCCTTCTCGACTTATTTGTCTGAATTTTTCCAAACAGTTTTAACGGCCCAACAAAAGTCCTTAATACTTTGTATAATAGAATTATGATAGAATATTAATTTTTCTTTATTAAGAAAACCTCATTTAAGATGTTAAATATTATTCTTGAAATTAATGATTACTTACTTTTTATGCATGTTCTATACTTGTTTGATTTTATGATAATAAACGAATTTTAAAAAGCAATTGTTTTTATTTGCATAAAAGAGTTGTGGAGTCTAAACATAGTGATGGTGTACATTGTTCAAAATCACATACCAGATATAATGTGAAAGATATAAATCTTTGGATCAGCTTTATTCAGTAACAAGCATGCAAATAGAGATTCTTTTAACTTAAAAAATATTTGTCCATGGGTGATGAATGAAAACAATGCTCGGCAGCCTCGCCATAATCAGCGATGCTGCGACTAATATCTTTGCGGAGGCTGCGGTTGAAGGTAGCTTAAGCTGAGTAAAGCCGAACAAGCCAAGTCAAAAGCCTGCCTTGACTGATATATTACACAAATAAAGATTTGTTTTGTCTTAAAACTTTATGTAAAAAAAATATGATTAATCTAATTTTTGTTTGTATATGAAAGTAAATGCGGATTGAACGTGAGAAGGTTTTTTTCTATGAAAGGATTATTAGCTTCACCCAAACCCCCTGAACTGGGGGAAATGACAAGAATTCAGTAACCTAAAGTAAATGATACATTTTCTCCAACAGGCATATCCATTTTCCTAAAAGAAAAAGTTGCAAGGTGGACTTGATTCTGAATATCCTCCTTTCTTTCTGATTGCAATATTAAATTTCAGATTAACTTAGACAGAGATAAAGACATGCGTTCAAAAAAATACTAAAAGATAGATATAATAAATCTTAGTAATGTAAATTTTACCAACACACAGTCTTGTCGTTATCATGCACATGAAGGACTTGCAGATAAAGGTCCTGAAATCAAACAGCTGTTGTCAAAAGGGCGAAAAAAATGAATTGAAAATTTTCTTTTATTTGAATGTATTATTATTATACTTATTCAAGTCATCTTTCTAAAAACTGACTTGGTTCACTGAGAGAGAGGGAATAATGGGCTGTTTTATAATAACATTTTCTTATTCTTTGGCTTAACAATTTTGGTGACTTTAGTAAATTTTGATTGTTCAAGCATTTCAACCCCTAATTTTAATCTACAGAAGAGGTAAATTTGTGTATCATCATTGGGGATTGGGGATGTACACCAATTTATAGGCCATTGTCTTATCCCTTATATCCTTGCTGTGTTTATTTGAACATTTTGCTGTTCATACACTACATTATAATTTATATATTTCAAGTTAATCCTGTAACAAAATTATACGAAGTAATTATTAGAATTTTTGTTCTAATTTGTAGAATGAAAATAATTTGTAAGTCTGTCTTAAACTTTTTTGGGGAAAGGAAATTTTTTTCGGCTGGTATCTAGGTTATATTACTGAAATTTTTCTCACACATTAGAAGATTTTATTTTTTTACTGTATTGAAATCCCCTGAAATAATTCATAATATTTCTATTTCTATTTAAACTTTAGCTCTTCTCCATAAAGATGCTATCGTCTTTGTTAACATATTAACTATTTCAACCAAAACCCTTTGATTGCTAGAACCTTTTTCTGAAAATCTACGTTTGTTTTGTGAAAATTTTACCTTGTTTTAGAATATTTCATTGCCCTTATTCTTTATATTATGGTCATAATCGTAATTCGAACTATTAGCCTCCTGTATCCATCCTTAGTTCTCCTGGATTGCTGGACCATGACCTGGATAGTACATTAAGTCGAAAAGGTCAATGCCGCCCGTACGAGGTAATTAAAGGTAATATAATCTAACTTATTGAATAAAATTTTAGCAGGTTTATATAAATATAAGATGACTGAACATTACCAAACAACTGAGAATATCCAATTTAGACCTGACAGTAAAAACTTAGCAATAGAATGGCTCAAATAAATATTATTATTTACTGAACAATTCTAAACATCAATTGTATATAACCAAAAAAACCGTCATATTTGTCTAAATCAATTCACCTTCTAACAATTTAAAATCGAAGGTATTTTGACAAAGATTTGAATTATTTAAGAATTTTAAATCTTTTGTTTTTTCATTTGCTATATCCCACATCTCTTTACCAATCCCTAGTTCAGCAGGGGGTCGCCCCACCACCCTTCCTACCAAACTAACCCAAAATAATCGCCTGACCCCCCTTGGTATAGTATATCAGTGTATGATGCAAAAAGCTAATTGGATTATACAGGGAAAGAGTAAAATATTCTGCAAACAAATATCTCTTCTTTTAACAATAAAGATCTTACCTACAGCTTCACTTAACTCACGACTGTATCGTAACACTACCTAGCAAAACTTTTTTAAAAAGTTAGCATGCTACGTTGCTCGATATCGTTGGCGATAAACGTTGGAAAATCGGCCTTTCAAGAAAAGGTAGCATGCAAGTTCGCCATTAATATCGTAGCAGAGTAGCATAAAGTAATCTTCTATTTTTATCCTCTCTCACTCTCTTTTATCTTATGCTACTATTGTGCGACTTCGCCCCATACTCTGCTACGATATCGATGGCGAACTGGCATGCTACCTTTTGCTTGAAAAAATGATTTTCCAACGTTTATCGCCATAATTCATGGCGAAGGGGATTGGAGGTAGCATGATACTCGGTCCATATATTGCATGAGCTCGATGGCGATTCCATGGCGAAATATCTTGCTGGGTTGGCTTATCAGCTCGTCGTCAGGATGGCTTAGACTGCTGCTTTTGATGGATGTGGCTGGGGGCCGCTAAATCAAAATTTCAGGCTATGACTGTGGATGGCTAAGTATTACATCGGCTACAACTGCTAAATGCCGCTTGGTGATTGTGGCTAAGGCTGAATTATACTAATGATAGCTGCAGTTGACGGTGACTAAGGCTGTGAGTGATGCTTAATGTGGCTTAGGCTGAGTAAGCCTTGATGCATTGGTAGTTTATGCTAAAAGTTTATGATAAAATCTCGGCCTTGGTATTGGTTTTTCTTATTCTATCCACAGTTAAAATTCTAAACTGTATTATAATATAGAAATTTGACTGTTTTGGATATAATATCAACTTTTAAGTTTGTAAGAATATTATTCTTTTATTTTGGATTATGGTTAAATATATTGTTTGCACTTGCAGAACATATTTTGCCAGAATGGTTTGAGAAGGCATTGCAAACTGATGACAAACATTCAGAAATTAAAATATTATTCCTCATGTTGTTGATAAAAAAGGGCCTTTGTTCACTAATATCCTGGTCACATGACTCATTCATAAGTTAAACAGCTTCATTATTGAAAAAGTTCAACGTTGTTACTACTTTAGCTTGTTTAGTTGCCTGTTATTTTTAGTAGGGAATTCCTTGGCCCAATAATGGCGGTACTTATTACCACATGTATAATCTTGTATTGAGTAGCTAAGCTGCTTAAAAGAGACCAATGCTCATTACACAATCACACACAATTTTTGTATGATACAAGAACAACAAGGTAGTGTATTTTAGCAAAGGATTTCTATAATCAAGTCCTAAAAATGTAAGTATGTCTTTAAACAGAATCCTTTATCTATGCAATTGTAATACAAATTTAAACCATTAAATTAGTATTCTATTTAGTTTTGACACTCCACAAGTGTTTATGTTCGTTTGTTCTACTGTTTTAATTCAGTGCTTCGCTTTCATGGTTGTTGTAATATTTGTTTTTATCTTAGATGCAATTAACTTCTTTGCGTTGCTTTACTTGTTCAACAATTTATTGCATTACCAGAAAGTAGGAATAAAATGTTTAAATATAAGCTTAAAATAAAAAAAGTAGGAGCTATTTCAAATAAAAGAGAGTAATTTATTTATTTTTATATTTTACTTAAAGTTATAAATATCTGTGTTAGAAAATTTATTCCTAGCCCTGAGAATTATGGCTAGTATAATTTAGTATGGATTAAAGAAACGACATTGCACTTAAAATATAAAAATAATAATTTTTTTAGAAACATTAAAGTTTGCAGTTTGCGCAAGGATTAAGGAAGACGTTGCACTGTAAATTACTCTGGTTTATTAAAAAGTACTCTCATTCGTTAGCTTTAAAACTTTGAGACTTTTTTCAAAATCTATTAGTGTAGAAACTTTTCCATCAATAATTTTAGCCTGCAAAAAGTATCCTTGACAGAAAAGTAATTTTTTATCATATTGGGTTGTCTTCATCGCCTTTAAGATCATTGTTTTAGCTAGGAAGTGAAATTTATCTGAACAAAACTATAACAACTCCAAACAGTTTTGGGTCTTACCTTATTATGAGGGTTAACCCTCTTCACCAATAGAAATATACCCTGACAAATATCTCTGAAAAGTAGAACCAAATAAACTAATGGTAAATGTTTGGTACAAATATACGACTAGACATCCAAGCTTTTATTCTAGATTAGTTGCACTTGAAAATTTATTGTAGGCTTTTCATTTTTTGACAAATTAATTACAGGACATTATTTGAAAGCAATTAGACCAGTATTTCTAAAAATTAAAAGTGTTTTGTAAAACAGATGACGAACTTTACTATTTTGATAAGCTCCGTCTTTAGCATAAAGTGTTACTCTTCCATTATTTATTATGGTGAAATGGAGTAAGACCTCCACTATGCACATACAGCTGCACAGTCAGACGCGTGTATTTGATTGTAAGGGAGATCTTTTTTGCCAATTACAAGCTAATAACCAACATTTATAGAAGGTTTTGTTGTATTTATAGAGATATCTATATATAAAGAGTGTGCAAAAAATGCCTAGATGTTAAAAATTCAAATTGCGCGGCTTGTGTTAATAGTAGAAAAATATTACGCATACCGTTAGAACCACTAAGAAGTATATTTTTTGGGAATATAAGAACGATTCCTGTGCTACGCATAGTTTAGGAGCTACGTGTTAAAATATCCCAACTGACTTAAAACTTGACTTGCAAGTTAAAATTCAAATTTCAAATTGTGCGGCTTGTGTTAATAGTAGAAAAATGTTACGCATACTGCTAGAACCGCTAAGAAGTCAATTGTTTGGAAATATAAGAACGGTTCCTGTGCTACAAAAAATCTAGGAGTTACTTCTTTTAATTCTAGTTTAGGAAAAAAAGGCGATTGAAGAAAAAAAGGCAATTGGTCTCAAAAAAGGGAAGAAGTAAAAGTAGAACATTTTAAAATCAGAGTCTTAAGTAATATGAAAGTGTTTTTTTATAAGTTTCATCAAGATATCAATTAAAAGCATTTTTAGTTTATATATTTTCAATGGTTCTTCATTGCATTGTATAAAAATGAAATATCTTGTCCAAAGATTAGATCTAGAGCAAGAATGGTATTTTGTGTTTTTTCAATAATCACAATATCATTTTTATAGCAATTTAATTCTAATAATGCCCATTTTGACAAAGATATGACCCGGGAACTATAACAACTGAAATAAAAGGTTTGATAAAAGTCCCTAAACTTTAAAGCTAACATAGTAAGAGTAGAGTTTACATAAAATTGGGCTCTAATATAATTTTTAGTACCCCTACCTTTCTTGGCTATAATCTTATGTTATGTTTCAATTGCCTAACATTAAAAAAATTATTTTTAACATCTCTAACACGCCGCAGAAATATAAATGTTTAAAATTTGACTGGTCGCTTTAAAATTATCGCTAATGCTGCAGGTTATATGCTGTATTGGAAAATAAACAATAATATGACATTGATGTTATTATGACAAGTGACCAGTTCTATGGGCTTTTTGTATACTTATGTGACAGTACACTATCTTCTCTCATAAACAATTTAAATATGATTAATAAAAATAATTACATTTTGACATCAGGTGCAATAAGTATAAGAATTAAACAAAGCCAGGGAAATCAGCTGATACATTATGAAAGTCATGACCACTTGTATTAAATACTAAAGCCAAAGTAGTGACTGCTTGTCAACATTACACTCTCCCCCCCCCCCCCCTCTGTTTGTGCTAATATTAAAGTGAAGTTGTATGAGAAGCTGTCAATGATAATGTCAACATATCATCAACTTTTCTTTACAGTCCAGCTTCTCTATTGTTATGGAAGTTCAGAGTTCTATCTAAATATAAAATCATTAAAAGTATGTGGTCTTCATTTGAAATTCCGAGTGTCATATAGTTAACATAAAAAATAGTGTTACTTCCCCTCAATTGTATACTGAGCACTCCCCTCTTGTTTAAAAAATAAAAATAAATAAATTGAAGGTAGTTTTTTGTACATGCATAACCCATCAGACCTTTAATTGCAACACTATGAACTAACCTTGCCTAAGGTAAAACACTAACATACGACAAAACTGAGAAAGCCCAATCTGTCCCGATTTTGTATCACTTTGAAAAGTGCGATTCCAGTTACGTCATATACGTTTCGGGAAAGAAAAAGGGAAGGGGGGGAAGAAAATCTCTTCAAAAGAGATGGGAGAAAAGGGAAGAGATTTTCTTCCCCCCTTCCCTTTTTATATGACGTCACAGGAATCGCACTTTTCAAAAGTGATACAAAATCGAGACAGATTGGGCTTTCTCGACAAAACTAACCTCCTTTCAGGGAATAAGTGTTTATGTATTTCGATAAAATGTCAGTCTTGTCCACTTTTATTTAAAGCCATATTGTCGAAAATAATAATCTGTTGGAATTGACACAATACCACTAATGATGGCAGGGTATGAGCTACGCTTCTACGAAAATCGCATTTCTTGTTTATTAAGACGAACATGACCATACAAACAAAAGACTATCTTTTAAATCAAATATCAACAGACAGACATCAATATGAAAAAGGTATTTTAAATATGTTTTTAAAGCATACTTTAAGATTTAAATGGCCTTAAATTTATTGGAAGTCGGTAAGAATTAAGAAGCATGTGATATAGTTTTAAACCCCCATTTCACTGTTATTTTTTAGAGCAAAGTAAAGATGTCATTTTTATGAAAAATCATTTTAGTAAATGCTAAATAATTCCTATTTAACTTCTAAAAATGTGTCGTCAAGACAAAGATTTCATATCAAGCAAGTAAAATATTAAAGAAAAACAGACAAAGCAAATTATAGAGAAGTTACACTCCTCAAAAAGATGTAAATATAAGCTCTGGGCAGGTATTAATAATTAGGGGACAATGTGTGTATATTGTAATGAACGTAAATGAAACCGATTCACAAGTAAAATTCTGAATGGTCATTCCTTTTAACTAACCCCTACTGAAATATTACACTTTAGAGTTAAAATAGCATAATGGTTTATTTTTATATTTACTCTCAATATTATAATTTTGGTATGTTAATACGTTCAATAATACAATGTATGGTAAAACAATTTATATAATAATTTTATTTAGATCCTTTTTATTAACAAAAATTATTTGATTTTTTCTCTTAGAGATTTGTTAAACCCTTCAAAAAAATCCATTATTATGTTATTGCATTTATTCTTGATAATTCTCTTAGTCTGAAATAACTCTAATGTCACACAAATTAAGTTCTGTTCATTTCAATTACATTTTTTTCGACCACCATGAAAAAACCTAAACGTGAAAAGTGAAAATTTAACGTAGAACATTTGATTTACATTTTATAATCAAAGACTGTTAACCCAATTTTGGTGCAATTTTTACTGTAATATAAGACATTAATAAGGATCTCAAGTGAGAAGACAATGGACGATAAATAACCCACTTTGTTTTAGAGTTATTGGTTTAAGAGTTTGGACACTACTATTTAGGAAACCAGTCAATCAAAAGTCAATTAAAAGTACTCAAAATTAAGCCAACGATGAAGATAACGTGGTTATAAAAAATTGGGTACTTGTGTTATTTACAGTCAAATGTTAATTCCCTCCATGAGGTTATTTAGGCATTCTCTAATATTCTATTTAATGATTTTAAAATAATCCCAAACAAGTCAAAAGTGCCTATTAAAACAAGAATAAACCATACAAAAAGTAAGTAAAAACAGTTATTGCAAAGGTTTCTTAAAATTGAAAACATGCTTTGAAATTATTATTGAAAATCGCTTTTGTAATTCAACTATCTATAAGATATATAAATTTAAAACGGGTTGTCGTAGTAAGGGTTTGATTATAAATGAAAAAGGAAATACACAATCACATAGTTACAGACAAACATTTGTTGTATAGAATGTTCTCCGTATAAAAACTGGCATGATAGAATGTGGACTAATAAATCTAGATTATATCTGTAAATATAATTTAATACAAGGACTATGAGTTCCAAGCACCAATATAAAACAATCAATATTTATTCAGTATTATTTTATATTTTTAATAGTTTTTTTTGTCTTTTGTCTTAATTGAAGAGCGGGTGAGATCAGGAAAATAGCCTAAAACCAGACCGAAAAATTATGAAGGTTCCAAGAAATGTACTAAATTTAGAAGAAAAGAGAGGACATGAGCTATATGTACTCTCCTCTCAGGACAGATACCCTATCCTGATTTTGTATTGGGTAATTAAAATCAGTGGTATAAACACCATGTATTATTATCTGTTATAGTGATATATCTTGCGTAGTCTCTGACCCGGTCAGACAGACGTACGGAAGACCTAAGTTGTATGGAAGCTATTCCTCTAATAAAATGTTCTAATAATATACCTCTGTCCAATTTAAAATATTATTTTGGAATTGAATATCATCACAAAGTGTTTAATAGCACGCAACAAAAATATGTATAAGATATATCTACAAGAGGGGTAAAGAATAAATAAATGTTAATAACAGAATTTAGAATTAAGAATAAACATGACTGTAACTGCCATTCTATTATTTAGTTCCAAGCACTGGCGAGCACAGGGTTTTGTGTTGTATCCGAAAATTTGGACACATCCTTACAATTTTTAACACCCTCCTTAAGCAAAAATCGATTGAGGGTATTGTGAGCTTTAGTGGCGTCTATTACAGACATCCAGAAGAGTGTCATTTTTTTGTTAGGGTGGTGAATACACCCCCTATAGTCCAACCCCTACATAATCAACATTCTCAAAAGTAAAGAATCGTCCTTTGACTACTAAATTGACGTGCGAAGCACGCAATTTTTTTCTATACAACCCACTTAAATTAAATACTCACGATTGCATTACATACGGACAGACAGACTCAAACACATATAGATTACATGCGCTTCTATAATATAATTCTATAGTAAATTGTTTAGAAAAATTAACGTCCAAATTTACCTATCTATATATCTATGTACTAATATGTGTTTATAGATAAATTTAATGTTTTTATGCGTGAAACATTCTTTTAACATTTAAGGTTGGGTTTCAAGTGGATTTATTTAATGTTATGGCATTAGAACTACAGGGTATGTTTGCATAAAAATGTACTGTTATACTTTATAAACAGAATGACTTTGATTCATTTGATGTCTATCTTTAAATTACACTCAATGAATTAGATGGTTAAGAAACAGCATAAAATAAATGAATGCTTCTCTGTTACACTGAAATTATTCTGATGACTTATCAATTTAAGTTTGTTGTCGATTATATAATTAATGAATTATCAATGGTCTTAATCAATAAATCATTTAATTGTTTTTTTTATTTTAAAAACATTTTTTTGGGGTTTGTTTGTTTGTATTATTTTGTAATATGTTAAAACAAAATTGAGATTAATAGAACGGAAAGACGGAAAGAGAAGCTACGCTAATAAAAAGGAAGTTTTCGAATACCTTGATTTAATGGTCAAAAAAATTCAACACTTTTTATACTAAACTCTAAAATTATTTTTGACTATTAACGCGTAAAGAAATTTAGTTTTTATGATGGAAAATGAACTAGGATGACAACATCTATGATTGCACAGCTTAAACATTTTGTTGAAAAATCTTGATTTTAATTTGATTAATCTTATAGCTGTTATCATATCAAACTTTCAAGATCACCATTTAAATAATATTCAACTCAATGCAGACATTTATTTTAAATTAACGTAGTAACCACTCGAGACCTAATTCTAAACTAATAAATCTAATAAGCTTTGAACAATCCATTTTCAATATGACTACAAAACATTTCAAAGAGTAATCACTTTTTAAAATTCCGATACGGACGTACTATAATTAAAGTGAAGCTACGATTTTTAAAAAATGTATTTTTATATTTTGTTATTACCAGATTTACCAGGTCTAGTAGCTGAATAAAGAAGGTCACACTTTGGCCGCTTCTGGAGGCTTGCACAAAAAGAAAATCACACTTTTATTTTCACCTATAATTGTCTACTAACGTTCTGTCTAACTACTTTAAGCTACTGACTTTTTGCCCACTTTTTAGACTGAAAAATAATAGACAAATAACTTGTAAAGACAAAAAACAAAGTTTTCAAGTGTTTCATTGGAAATTTTTTTAAAAGTTAACTGATACTAAGTATGGGCTCGAAGAGCTACTTGGTACATTATTTGATAAAAGTTTTCATAACGGATTTATTAACCGAACCTAAATTGTCATTATGTCCATCAATAAACATATTCCATTACTACTAAATACATATATCAACTGTATGCAGTGCTTTTTGACATTCTAACTTTAATTTTATGTTGATAGAATGACAGCAACAAATTAAAACAGGCCCAGATTTACAGAATACTTTCTTTTCCGAACGTAAATGAATGTGAATTTTCCTCTAATATTAAGTTTTTAGTGAAAGGCAATTTTATGAGGTCTATATTTTGTGAGACAAAAACCATGTCGAATGTAAAAATTAACCTGTACAGATAAGATCAATTTAATCCCTTTAAATTTTAAAATTCTTGGCATTCATACCCTGTGATGGAAAGGAAAAAATATCATAGAGAATAGTTTTAGAAAACAAGACTTTGTATGGTCAAAAACACATTGATAAAATTTAACAGTGAATATGAAAAACATTAAGAAGTTAAATAATAAATTATTACTTTAAAGTAAGTAAATTAAACTTGTCAACAAACAATTTCTAATGTGGTTTAAGGAACCCTTTTCAGTATTAATGTAAATTACTGATAAAACAACAAGCTAATAAAGAGCATTGTAATTGTTCATACTAAAAATAAGGTTTTTCAATCTTTGTTTTTATGAATCTTACTACTTGTTTCTAAGGCGGTGAGTGCAACAAAGCTTAAAATAAGCATGGATGACAGCATTCATTGCTACATAAGACATTTATTCTTTATTTCGTTAATTAATGTAATACACGTAAAATTTGATACTAAAACATGATTATTAACAATTTATGAATTATAAGGCACAAAATTACAGTTGATGTTTCTATCTCATCTAAAAGAAACCTCTAGTTTACATTTTCTGTCACTGCTCCCTTCAATATAAAAAATAGGAAGTAGAATAATAATCAGGTTAATATGTCATAAGAAATTTAGGTAAGACATGGAAAACCCTCTATTTTACCTCGTGTATTACATAAACACTCATTATCAAACATTAAACAATAACTTAAATGAGTTGTATTTAAAAAATAAATACATAGTTACAAAGTTGTCTTGTTGTTCTAATGAATACTATTCTATGAATGAAAAATAAATACATAGTTACAAAGTTGTCTTGTTGTTCTAATGAATACTATTCTATGAATGAAAAATAAATACATAGTTACAAAGTTGTCTTGTTGTTCTAATGAATACTATTCTATGAATGAAAAATAAATACATAATTACAAAGTTGTCTTGTTGTTCTAATGAATAATATTTTATGAATGAAAAATAAATACATAGTTACAAAGTTGTCTTGTTGTTCTAATGAATACTATTCTATGAATGAAAAATAAATACATAGTTACGAAGATGCCTTGTTGTTCTTATGAATAGTATTCTATGAATGAAAAATAAATACATAGTTACAAAGATGCCTTGTTGTTCTTATGAATAGTATTCTATGAATGAAAAATAAATACATAGTTACAAAGTTGTCTTGTTGTTCTTATGAATAGTATTCTATGAATGAAAAATAAATACATAGTTACAAAGATGTCTTGTTGTTCTAATAAATAGTATTCTATGAATGAAAAATAAATACATAGTTACAAAGATGCCTTGTTGTTCTTATGAATAGTATTCTATGAATGAAAAATAAATACATAGTTACAAAGTTGTCTTGTTGTTCTTATGAATAATATTCTATGAATGAAAAATAAATACATAGTTACAAAGATGCCTTGTTGTTCTAATGAATAGTATTCTATGAATGAAAAATAAATACATCGTTACAAAGATGCCACAGTTTTAAAGGAAATTGGAATGTATAAATATTTACACCAAGGCAAAATTCAAAGTCTTTTTCAATATCAGTTTAATATATACAATTACAAGATTGGGTGGAAACTTGTATTATAAAAGAAAGAGAATATTCGGAACACAGTAATAGTGTCTGACTGATTATGACGTAACAAAAAAAATTAGCCAATGAGAGGCCGTTATTGACCAATGGTAAAATTTAAAGTGGCCTCTCATTGGCTATTTTTTTTTGTTACGTCATAATCAGTCAGACACTATTACTGTGTTCATTTTCGTTTTTGTTTTAAAATTAAAAAGAAAAACAAAATTAATTTGTACGGGGGGAGGCAAAACGGTGGTTTTCTTTGGAACATTATTTTTGGAGGGTTGACCTACCCACTCTAAAATAAAAAAAGAAGGACCTAGGACCTATTTACAACTTCTCTTTGAATAAGAACTGATTTGTTTTAGTGGTAGCCAAGTTGTTTATTGACAAAGAAAAAATCTAAAACTTGATTAAACATTCGTTGAAATTATTCCATTATGTCAACCAAGTCTATTTCAACTATCAGAATAATCTTATCCATTCAAAAAAAGATTTTTTTATTTGTTGCAACTTAGTCAAGTTAACTTATGGGATGGTGATACAATAATATTTGTAATTAAAAAAATATTTAGTATGTGAATATTGAACATGCAAACTTTTAAGAATTTGATACTATCATTACTATCTTTTAAAGGTACACCTATCTCATTATGAATATCTTGAGATTGATGGGCTTAACCTGTTTAACATGCTTTAAGATTTTATGGGAAATTTGTATCAAAACTCATACCTTGAATTTGCGCAGATTTAAATTTCAAACAAATTTAATATAAACAAATTATTTTCACCAAAAGATTACATTCTCATTCAATAAACAAGAAGTCATTTATTTATATCAATATTTTAAATGCTGGAAAAGAATGCTACTAAGAGCAGAGAAATCTAATTCAAACTTTTTAGTATGTTTTTAAAGGTTAACCAATAATTAAAACCTTAAGCATGTTTTTTTAAAGAAGTTGTATCAACTTTTTTTTTTATAGCTAGCCGGTTCTTTTAGTAAGTAGTAGATGTAAAATTTTTCATAGAATTCAAATATGCAATCGGTTTTTTTGTAGACCTCTTATTTTTTAAGTAATTTAAGTTTTTTAAAAAAATAATTAAGTCGGTTTTAAGGTACTAAAACGCAACAAAATAAAAGAAGAAAATGGTCAGTAAGAACAAAAATAGTAAGATCTTTAATTTGACACCTTACTTTTAAAATTCTGTTGAGTAATTATTGAAAAAATCTATTTTTTTAACCTCGGTATAATAAAAACTTTAGACCTAAATATTTTCTCAAACAGACATAAAAAACATGGGTTCATATATACCATTAGAATCAGAAAAATATTACGAATCCATTGTAAGCAAAATTGAAAAAAATTAAAAAATTAAAAAATTACAGAAATGGCCAATTATTTTTTTTGTTCAGACAACACTATTGTTTTCCCTTTTTTACCCCCTCTTTACCCCCTCTTTACCCCCTTCCCATTTTTATACTCAATTGAAGAATTAAGACGTTGCCTGTACAACATAATATGATATTTTCATATAATTCCTTTTATTGTAGTTTATATACTATATTGTAAACTTTTTTTTTCAATTTTGCTTACAATGGATTCGTAATATTTTTCTGATTCTAATGGTATATATGAACCCATATTTTTTTATTTGTGAAATAATAAAATTAAGTTCAAAGTTTTTATTCTCGTGGGTTTAAAAAAATCGATTTTTTCAATAATTACCTGACAGAATTGAAAAAGTAAGGTGTCAAATTAAAGATCTTACTATTTTTGTTCATAATGACCATTTTCTTTCTTTTTTTTGTTGCATTTTAGTACCTTAAAATCGACTTAATTTTTTTTTTTTTAAACTTAAATTACTTAAAAAATAAGAGGTCTACAAAAAAACCGATTGCATATCTGAATTCTATGAAAAATTTTACATCTACTACTTACTAAAAGAACCGGCTAGCTATAAAAAAAATAGTTGATACACCTTCTTTAAAACTTTTCACAAGTTCATTAAAAACATAAATTTATTTTTGAATATTAAAATTTTATAAAAGTCAAAAACATGACAATCAATAGTTAAAATTAGGACCAACAGCTTTTAAGAAGCGCAGCCGCTCTATAAACATTTTTTATTTCAAAAGGCCGTCCAAGTATTTTTTTAGGGTGAGGAAAGACCCATACTATCCCCCCCCCTCCCCCTTGGAAGTCCCTGTTGAGAGACTGACAATTTTTTGGCATTTCAATTGCAAAATAAGCAACTTATAGTCTTCTTTCATCATTAAAATCTTTTTCTGTTTCATTGCTTCTTTTGGAAATAATCGTCCGTGTTTTAGATTGTCATTAGTTGGTCATCTGGCAAATTGAACCATTATAAAATCAGGGAAAAAGGGATAACAATAAACAAACAATATTCTCTAGTGAAAAAGAAACCGTTCTCTACAAGTGTAAGAGCGAGGAAAAATTGGATCTTCGGGGATAAGACAACGGACGATAAATTAGTTTCCACCTCCAATTTTAAGAAAATATTGGTAGGAAAGTTTAAATTCTGAACCCAAACAAGATTTACTAAAAGTTTTAAACCAACGAATGAGAGTTTTCTTTTAAAAATGATATTATATTTTTTTACTACCCAATGTCCACTTCTCAAACTTTTATTTAATCCCTCCACCCCTATAAAATATAATCATAGCCTATCACATTTTTGTTGGCGTAATTACTAACATTTTAGCCCCCCAATAAAAGTGAAATTGGCTCCCAAATTAGCTTTTTTATATAAAATTTAGACTCTCCATTTTTAGTAGCCAAGCTACTTCACAACTCTATACATGCATAATTAATGATGACAAACAAAACAAACCCGAAATAATTTTGTTGATTGAAAGTTTGTACACTGCTTGTAAGTTTAATTTATTCAATCAATATATAAGACAAAGAATAAACGAACGTTTCTATAAAATATTTGTTACCAGCACAAGGCCTTTCTGCGTTACGCTTAAGCGTATATTAAACGTATACACATAATGTTTTTGACACTTTTCAGAAATTTAAATTGTTGTGGGTGTAGAACAATTGTTAGATAAATGAATTAGTAGATTATTAGTTGGGATTCAAACCTTCTCTCACACCCCTGAAATAATTTATATTAATTTTGTTATTTTTATTGAATTACTTAATTTGAACAATTTATCCCATTAGATTAAAGAAAGTGTGATTTTTATCAACACAAAAGAAACTATTTTATAAATTTATTATTGATTGAGAAATAGGTAAGAGAGAAGTCTTTTATAGATTGTATAGTAATCTTTAAGTAAGGCACAAGTATATGAAAAAAGAAAAATTAATTTAATGAGCATTTTTTTAGATTTGTTGAATTACATACATTATTAGGACATGAAAACTCTTGGCAAAATTAGTTGAATGTTATAAAGCAACTTTGATTTATTTTGTATTGGATTTCCGTGAAAGCTAATTCAAGTTCTCAAAATTTTGAAAACTGTTCAATAAGGTTGTTTGAAAATGGAAGTTGTTTTAAGATGTTGTCTTTGATTAGGAAGCATTACTTTTATGTCTGCAGTCATGTTTAGGTCGCTTTCCTCCCATTTGCTTATATCATTTGATGTAGAATCTTTATATGTTTATTTGTTGAATAACGCATTAGTTTGTAATTGTGTATGTATAATGTAATATTGTATATATATACCAACAAGGATGACAACATCCATAAACTTGAGACGCAGATTAAAAGTTTATAATTGTCATTCTTATTAAATGGTTTTATTAAATCCAACAGATCATGTTAAATTGTAGATTTTCTAGATAGGTTAAAGACATTAGATTTTAAGATATAATGATACCCAAAGTTTAAAAACACATTCTCTTATTCATTGGCTTAAACGTAAGGGGATTTTACTAAATCTAGATTTGCTGGTCTACAAACATTTCAAAACAAACGTGGTTTTTTTATGTTTAATCTTTTACAAAAAAAATTGTCTTACTAATCACAGGGACTATCCTAATTGTAAAGAAAGTTTTGCTTCCAAAAAACAAATAAACATAAGAAATGCCTCACAGGTATAACTCATCCAACTTTCTCAACTAATAATCAAACTTTATAATGAAAGTAACATTTTTTTCCCCTAGAGGTACAACACATATCATTTTTTACTCTTAATTATTCTTATTTCATAGAGTCAGTGTAAGCGTATTTTTATACTACTCAATTCTATTTAAGAACGAAATTTTGTAACTTCTTTAAAAAAAAATTATCATAATTATCAATTATTCATTTATAGTTTCATGTATGTTTAAGTTCACATACAAAGGCTGAACGTTTTTCATCAAGATACTAATTTTGCGGGTTAAAAATTCAACCCTTTTCATTCATCCATTTCCTAAATCTTAAGCCTAACTATTATATATCATGGGATACTGATTTGGTAAAGAAATATTTTGATATAATATTATCATGATATTATGTACATAATTAGTAAATGTCACATGTACTGCCTTTTGTTCCTTTATATCTATCTTTATATGCCAACATACACAGAAAGGGATTGGGCACCAAACATTGAATTAATATATGATTATGCAGGTCCCTTCAACTTTATAAGCAAGCTACCTAAGGCAGACTTTTATTTGGGGTAAGATAGAAGATTAAGGTAATATATACTTCGTTGTGCTATCCCTGACACCATGCATCAACATGGTGTTTAATTATGACTGCGAAATAAATACAAGAACATTTATTGCCTCTCAAATATCAAATCCAAATAATTATTAAGTATTATAAGTATTATATAATACTTTGTTAGCCCCGAGGGGCCGAACGCCTGGCCTAACAAAACTAGTATTAATTTTAAAATTTATATTTGAATATTCGTGGAAACTTATATGTAATTCGATGCTATACATTATTTTTCAGTATGGCTGAGAACTGGTTCTAATCCACCGGACATTAATTTGCTTTAAACCCATACTGGAAACATATTTCTTTGAGTACGGCTTTATGTCGGTCAACATTTCTACATAAACATTAGGTACACTAACTATTATAAGTGTAACTGGTAGACAATAAATAGGTAATGACCACTTTTGTTAAATTACATATGTTGTGCACTGGGGTGTGTTTTAAATAGTATTGAAAGATAGAAAATTTAGCAGCTGTTGTAATAAATTTGTTATTCTAATAGCTTTCCATCCATCTTTTATAAATAATGTGTAAAAACTCTATATGTATATCAGCAAACATAGAAATTATTATGGAAGCCAAAATAATACAATACTGCTTTGACATCTTTACCTACATTGTTAGCTGTGCATTAAATTCCGCAAATGAACACACATTATTTTACATTGTCTTATCACTTAACATCCCTGAATATCACAACTCATATATATAGCTAAAAAAAAGACCTTTGTTCAACCCTTACAGGATTATCATAATCTAACATATGCGGCATAAAAATTTAGAATTAGAGTCTCCGTTTCTGAAAACTTGGTGCTTAACAACTCTATCCGTCTTTATAACCATGAAAAATCAATATTTTAA
The DNA here is from genome assembly GCF_053477335.1 of Acartia tonsa. NCBI lineage: Eukaryota > Metazoa > Arthropoda > Copepoda > Calanoida > Acartiidae > Acartia > Acartia tonsa. Next base: position 33,231,989 of record NC_137261.1, read on the forward strand.
AGCCAGAGCTTAAAATTTACTTCACGCCATAATTTTTTAATTATTCGTTGAAAACAGTAAATCTTAAATCTTTTCTCTTGTTTTTTTGGTAGCACAGCTACCTCGTATTTTGTTTCACATCATAGACGTCCAAGGGGGGGGGGGGTTAAAGGGGTGATTACCCCCTCCCCCCAAATGAATTTGGGGGTGCCGTAAGCACCCGCAAAATTTTGGATTTTCAATTTTTACCCTCCCAAAATTTTTATTTTCAAAATTTTACCCCCCCCAAATAAAAAAGCTTGGACGCCCCTGTTTCACATAGAGATGCTTTAACTTTAACCAAGAGCCTCCAAAGAACCCGAAGTGCTGAAAAGATAAAAAATACCTCTAAATCCATCTCTTTTTAGGGGTTTCCTTACCCACTTCTCCTCTCATGCCTCCTTTTTAGACGAATTTTTATGACGTCACACATGACACTTTCCAGCGCCTTCTTTTAGTTTTGTGCGATTTTTTGTATTAACATTGAAAATCAAATTTTTCTCTTAATATCTCATTTAGTCAGGGTCAGGTTTTAAATTGTTTTTTTTTTCAATTTAACCATTGAACAGTTGCAATTCATTACTATACAAAACGATTCAGTAAATCATAATAAAATATAAAAAAATGAAAATATGTTGAAGAACTCTGTTAGCACCTGCATTTAAAATCTTTACGTTTATATTTAAGTCACATAATAGAATTAGATTTCCATACATTTTACTTACACATATGATACTCAGTAACACAATACGATACAAATTGTAATTTTCAAGTGCTGAAAGTGGGTGATATGAAAGACTAGAGTTGGGCTTGATATAATTATCTCGCTATTCTATTGGCTAGGTTTTTTCAATGTTTTATTTACTTTCTTTTGGTTATCTGAATTCTGACTATTAACCCTATTCTTCCATTATCTTTTCCCTGACGATTTCTTTCTTTAAACTATTTTAGGATCTTAATATTTTTCATTTCAAATTATTGTCCTCAAAGGGTTAAAATGTTCAGTTAACTGTTAAATTTTAGTTCAATATCTGACCACATTACGCATGTATCGCTTGTATCAAATTATTTTAAAACTAAGTTTTTTATTTACTATATTATTAGTTTAAATTTTCTGTTTTATGGATAGAAATTTAATACTTCAATATAATTCAAATAGCAACATGAAATCAAGAAATGTTTTTCTTCTTCATACAGTAAAATAATGGGTCTTATCGTTCTGGTCAATGGGAGTTTATTACGGATTATTGAAGCAGTATGAGTTTTAAACATTTATCACTTGGAAAACTTGAGCTCATATATAGACATTTATTTCCTATATAGATATGTCATGGACATAGAATAAGGAGGAATAGAAATGAAAACCCTAAATATTTCTGGGAAATTTGAAGGAATCTTTGACTTGCGCAGTAAAGACAATAAGGCTAAAGTACTAATCACAATGACTAGTTGGACAAAATTTAAAAAAAGTTTAATTTGTATTAAAACCTGATAGATACTGTTTAACATTTTTTTGTGTTTAAAGGATTAGTCTTTAGAATAAATTGATATCATTTTCATTGGATAGCAGGTACTGTTTGACCCTTAAAACATTGTTGTCATACTGAAAAAACCACCACTGAAACACACCTCATATAGAACTGGTTCCAGCATTTGATGCTTGTTCGTTTCATACTAAGATGAAAAGTTACTTGTTACTGTACACCTTGTTTTGAAAAGTATGATTGACCACATTTATAATTTTAAGGGTCAGCCCCTCCCCTTCCCCTCCCCTACCTCAAGTTCATGTATGGATGTAGTTGCTAGTATGTATAATCAGCTGTTTGAAAACAGCATAGGAGCGAACCCTATCATATAAATGCTGAGACCAATAATTTTTGAAAAGTAAGTTGCTTACTTAATTAAAATTTTTAAGGCTTTGCACATAAAATTTGATTTTAATCCATTGTGAATAGGGTAAAGAAAGGTGGATACACGGCTACAAGGCTTTTAGTAAATTATTGCAAAATGAATTTATTTTGAATATTTTTTCAGAATAATTACTTAAATCATGTGATTTACTAACAGCCTTATAGCTGTTTTTGTCTTTCAAATGTTCCAATTTTAATTCAGGCTAGCCAGGCAGAATCTTCTACCTGGATTCTATTCTATACTTTATCTTCTTTGGTCATGGATCTTGATGCTATAATGCTGGCTGTTTTGTAAATGTTAAAAATTGGAAGATTTCATTAAACAAAAGTTCCCGCAAATATAAGTATTAAATAATAATATCTTGGAATAGCTTTTACAGCTGTTTATAGCCATTGAGTTAAACATATCTCTACCTTAGGACTTATGAACGGACATACAAATTTAGTTATTGATAAGTTTCCCTACTGACAAACTAACAACATTTTTACACACACAGTTTAGCTATTTTAAACTGTTTATTTTGTGAAATATTTAAAAAACGACTATATATGTTATTGTTTGGAGTACTATAGCATCTAGAGGCCCAGTTTTTGATAGAGGCAGACATGAGAAAAATTTCTCAGAACCATGCCATTTTTTTTAAATGGCCTAATTCTTCCTGAAACTATGTGAAGCTGCACTCAAATGGAAATTTCATCAGTTGGCGAGATCTTAACGAACAAATGAAAATTTCACTGCTGTAAATAATAGAATCAATTACCGATGACAAATCTGTAAATCACTTATTGTGAAAATCTAAAATTCTATTCTTTTTGGCGGTGTTGAAACACACACAAAGAAATTTGGTTTGGGTCATTTTTAAGCAGACGTTGGGTGGGGTTTCAGGGTAATAGATACAATTTAATCACAAAATGGATATCATGTGAACCTAATGTGACATTACTGTCATTTTTTTCTCATATTTATCTTTAGAAATCTTCATTTAGTTGAAAACCATTGTGTTTTAGTCTTAATATATGCAGTTATTCAGTCAAAAAATATATATTAGGCTTAATTTTATTTTTGAAATATTTTAAACTGAATTATGGTATATTCTTTTTAAATCAAAACTTTTCTACAGTACATAAATATATATTTATTTCCGATAACGGTTAACTTTTAAATGCTTTAACTACAATCTATCTAAATGTTGTAAATTTTATTTTATATCAACCTTTATCCTTAAAATAAGTATCTCCAGAAAAACACAACCCTTTTTTCTTCAACTTAAGATTTTTAGAAGGATCTTCGTTTTGTTTAAATGAGAATTCCATAAATATCACATATATATTTGATTGATGTATTATATAACAAAACTCAACAATATATTTTATATTTTAAATGTTTGATAATGATGGTAATTTAAGTTCAAAATTTAAGACAATGATTCAAAATTGAGTAAAAAACATAACATTATCTTTTAATAATAAGGCATTTATAGGGATAGATTAAAGGAACATAATTTTTTTCTGTTTGATTTCAATAGGTTTTTGGTTTTCTGAAAATAAAAAGTAAATGGTTAAATAATCATCGGGGCCAAATTGTTTTTTTTACGTGTGAGAGGGGGGGGGGGGTTGACTTGCATCTCCTCATCAAACAGAATAAGATATCCCCAATAGACCAATTTGTAAATTCACTGAAAATTGTTTACAATATCTTATTGGACATACTTACAGTCAAATATACTGTTATTTTAATAAAGTTTTACAAACCTTCTGTGCGAAATGTATTTATCTATCGTTCAACAGTCCATGCAATCTTGACTTGTTTTCATGAGAAATTAAAATATTAAACGAATATGTTTTTATATTCCTCGAAGCTATTCTTTAAATTCAAAGTAAGTGAATTCGGATTGATAAAGTTCTAACAAATATCTATAATGTCCAAGAATGCGTATGTCTATTTTCTAATGTAACCCCTCAAAACAGCTGAATATATTTTTCTTCTCAAATTAATACCGTTTTTTGTTACACGACTGCTTTTTACTTTAAAGCCAAATAAAAAACCTTTCGAATCATAATTATTGTTTTTTTTTAAATAAGTCATCTTTGATTCACTACTACTGGAAGTAACTGTCCTCGATAAGAATTTTAAAATTCATAAAATTCTGCAATTAACAAAAAGTAAACTGAAAATCGACGTGATTTAAGTTTTTGTTTATTTAGGTTGACTTTATATACAATTTAAAAGGTACAATTAAGTTTTTAGAAAACAATCATAAAATTTTAAATTGGTTCAAATTGGTTTGAGGAAAGAATTGAGGTTTAAATGTAAGAAAGGGAAGAAATTTTCTTATATTGTAAAAACAAAATTTCTTTGGCTGTTATTTGAGATTATAGATCCGAAAAAACATTTTTTGTCCATTAAAAATCTACTTTGATATTTGCTTTGTACGACCAATAGGTTGGCTTTACTTATATTCAGATTTTATATCTCCCTATTCTTATTTTTCTTTAAGATGTGTATATTTCTAAAATATATCATTATTATTATTTTGTCTTTCAACTTTTTTTCTTGCGAATGCCCGTCCGTGATTGTGGGGTTTAAGAACTAAATATTTTGTAATTCTTCAATTTGAAGATATTCACGATAATAAAATACTTTAGGACTTTTTTATTGTTTTTTTAGTTCAAATTATATATCAAGGAAATGAATTTGAACTTTCATTATATTTGTGGTTTTTTTTGTGTTATTGCATTTTAGTATTAAATTTAAAGTTTTAATTAATTACTGTATAGAATAGTCGACATTAAAAAAGAATACATTTTATAGTATTAGTGTCGTCACGAAGCATCCAATTTTGCTAGGGACTGACTGATGCATGACAATCAATCATCTTGAATATTCTTTATTATTCTTATGTTGTATAAGTTTTGAAGCCATGAATAATTTTTGATTGGCGACCAACAAATTTTAGGTGTTTACACAATGGTCCTAATAATGGGTTTATTTTAAGTCACATCTTTTAGAATGTCACAGTAACAACGGTCAGACGCTCTTGTACAAATATGTTTTTTAAAAACCCCAACCAAGCCGCCCGAAGATTGGCGGTTGACAAACTTAAATGCATAGTATACTAAAAAGGCTACATAGATTGAACAACAAAATGGATTTTAAAAAGTTATCTACTTAATTTAGTGACATATAATGAGTTGTTTCTTAATTCATTGTTTTCTTGCTTAGTGATTGGAACACTAAAATTGTAAACTGCAATAACCATTGAAAAAAACATCATATTATATTTTGCTGTAGTGCCATATTATACAAAAGATAATTATAAATTTTATACTTCAAGATAAAACATTTTAGCATCAAGTTGAAAAAGGAACAAGCGACAAAGAAAACATAAATAAAAACTTAGCAAACAGACATTAGAACAAATAAACATGTTAAAATGTTTTGAGACAATGGTTTTCATATTGAAAGAATACTAAACAGGGCAGACGGACTACAACGAGTACGGTTTCAGCTCTTGTAGCATATGTCAGAGAGAAACTCCCATCAAAAAAGTTTTTTTTCGCTGTTGTCGGTGCTGACGCCGAAGTCAAATGAGTATAGCCGGGCCCCCTTAGAAACTGCAATCATCAAGGCTTGCAGAAAACCTTCGCAATTAATATGTTTATTTTATTGGGATATTGGAAACAATTTATGATTCTCATGCAATATGCAATAAAAATTTAATGATTGAAATATTTATTATAAATAGTTATTCTTTGACTTACGTCAAAATGAAAAAAAATACCGTTCTTTTCAGTCTGTAAATTTAGTGTGCTAATTCTATCATAGAATGACTTTAAAAATCCCCTAAATGTGATTTAATTTCGCATTTGTATGAGTTAGCAGACTAATTTAGCCCCGAGGATTTCGGCTTACCTTTACAGTTTTATTAATTTCCTGTAGTAACTTACACTTTTCTTCATAGAACAATTTAGAAAGCAAACAGCTTAACATTGGTATTTGTTGGGCTTTGGTTGTCACCTTTTCTGCTAGGTCAAATGCAAGACAATTATAGTTAGTGAAGGAGGAATGCCTTGAATGACAATAATCATAAGTATGTACTTTATGTATTGAAAGTGGCATAAAATGGTTCATCTACTTTGAAGAGAAGGAAACTATGTCAGTGATTTTTGAAAATACTTGCGGCTTCGCCCCAGAGGCCTCTAGGGGCTATTGAGGGAAGGGGCGGGCTAAGGCGACCCTTCATTTTCCCTTTCTTTTTTATAAAGGCCTTTTCTCTTAGCTATAAACCTTCCATGGACCTATAAGAAGCTTCACTTTAAGGAGAAAACGGTCGAAAGGTTAATTAGTTCTTAAGCTACTGACAATTTGAAATTTGCTACATAATTATCTATCTTTTTACTTTATGTGTAAAGTATACATATTATTTATGTTGCTTAATAAAAGGGTGTCCTCAAAATTATTAGTTTAAACACTTCATTGTAAAATGTTAGATGGCAAGGATTTGGGCCTGTTTCTGGGACAAAACATTTTCACAACTTTTCCAACACCAAACACCAATAATACAACAAAATCTTTGATTGCACACATTTTTCTTGAAATCTTAATTTTGCATGGTAAGGCAAAATAATTCCCTCTCTTGATGTCAACTGATTGATATAGCAGCAGTAGTTACTAGTTTTATGTCTCTAGTATGTTTGATATAGCAGCAGTAGTTACTAGTTTTATGTCTTTAGTATGTTTGATATAGCAGCAGTAGTTACTAGTTTTATGTCTTTAGTATGTTTGATATAGCAGCAGTAGTTACTAGTTTTATGTCTCTAGTATGTTTGATTGATATAGCAGCAGTAGTTACTAGTTTTATGTCTCTAGTATGTTTGATTGATATAGCAGCAGTAGTTACTAGTTTTATGTCTCTAGTATGTTTGATTCCCTTTTGTTGTTGGACATTCGTTAAATATACATATAGGCCCAATAAACATTAACTTCCAGGTTTATTCCTTCACTTTAATTTGTAGACCAATATACAATGCAATAAAAATTTATTACGGCTAGGTCAATAGCTCTACCTACATTTCATTTAATTCAGTAATTCTATTTTCTTCATAATTCGCTAGCTATGTTTTGATTAAACTGCGTTGATAAGTTTGAATCTTTATTCAAATCGCGGTATAATTAAAGATGTTAAAATTACGCTGGTCTACTACTACTGGGTCAGGCTCGTGATCTTAGTAATTGTAGCCTGAAAGCATTACTAATAAACGTAGAAATGTAAAGTTAAAACTTCCATAAAAAGGGTATTTTAATCAAGGGCTTCAAAATTTCAAATTTTACAAGATTTGATATTTATCACAAATCTTAAATTTGGATAGCTGCCGTTTTTAGAATCATTAAAGACAAACAAATAGATGCATAAATCTATAAATATTGCAATTAATTAATTATTCAGTACTGAATATGAACCTTAAAGTCTTGGTTACATGGTCTTAACAAATTAAATAGTTATCTAAATTAATTTCTAATTATTACAATATAATTACCATATCATCACAAGGTCAATTGGTTTTAATCCTTTCATTATTTTGATAAAATCTTTATTACAAATTTACTTTTTATAAATGCGACAACAATTATTAATTCTCTAACTGTTTAAGAAACCCTAGTGAACAACTTAATGTCATCTATTTCCTTGCCGTGTAAGAATAATCTGAACCTAAAAAATGATATCTCACACAAATAAATGTTTATTAAAATTTATGTTAAACTTAGATTACAAGGTCTAAGACGTCCGGTCCATTGTAGCTTTCTAAAAACCATAAGCTTCACAAAGGCTAATTTAATTTGATAAAATAGAAAGAGAAAGATAAAAAAGATATTGTATTAGCGAGCAAAAGAGAGAGAGACAAACATACAGGTACATTCAATTATAAAATAGCTTCAATAAAAACACAGAAAAACACAGTGCAATTCTGACTAATTAGGTATTTATAATTAGACAATAATTAGCTGATAGCCTGATATCTAGTTGCCGAATGTGTACGCAGTTTCCTGAGTGTTTCCTCATCCTAGCTCAATATTTACTACTAGCTAAAAAATCTTCAAACTTCAAAAAAAAATCAAAAATTCAAATTTATAATGTATAATGTATAAATCGTTTACACATTCAAATTTTGATTATTTCAAGGGAAGTTTGAAGATTTGTAGCTAGTAGTAAATATTGAGCTAGGATGAGGAAACACCCAGGAAACTGCGTACACATTCGGCAACTAGATATCAGGCTATCATAATTAGATATATTGTTTACATGGTTGTGGTTTTGCAAACATGGAAGGAAATTATTAATTCAAATCAAAGTTTATTTAGTATTTAATAATAATATAATACCCAATTAGGTTTAAGTTTTAACCCTTTCAGAAGATACTTATGTATACAATTATTTTTTTAGAACAGAAATACGATTTGAATATTTCCCAAATTTACCTCAATACAGGAACCTTTTTGCGTACATTTTAAAACTTGAATATAGAGACAAGGACGTAGAAGTTGGAGGAGGGGGGTCCAGCACAATCATTATAATAAAGTAACAGGATGTGTTTTTGTCTATTTGTCTTTCTGTCTGTTTGTCGGTCTGTACCGAAGGATCTCGCTAACCGCTGAACCGATCGGGTTATCCTTAACAGGGTTGCTTCTCATAGGTCCTTGGAAGGTTTATAACAATTTTGGGGGAGGGTACTACCAACCTTTCAAGAGAAATCACAAAAAATCGAAATTTTTATGCAGAGACTTCAACGCAACATAGATAGGTATCGCTGAGACTTGAACAAAAAAAACATTTAAAGTGCCACTAGGGGTCTCTAGGGGCGTAGGCGCTAGTATATTTTTAATGTAAATAAATTTTGATACAATATAAAACCTAAATATTATGCTCTGAGCTGAACCCCTATGATTATAAACATACTTGATATACTTGATAATATAAAAACTATTTTAAAAAGGTGAGAGACGAGATTAAATATATTTGGAGCATAGATTCAGATTCCTACCAGGTTTCATAACAAAAAATATTATAAAAAGAGGTGTACAATATGGATAGATAACTGGATTCTAAATTTAATTTGGCTTTACAAATTTAGGTTAGGTCTTCATTTTTCTTTGATCTTACTAATAGAAATTATTTACAAGAAAATCCTAAATGATATTTTTCGAATTTATATTTGGTTGTCTAAAAATATCAAAGTTTAATAAAATAAAAGAAATTGGAGAGATGGTTTTCTTAAGCTGTGTTTGTTATGCCAAATTTGTTGATTTAACTTTAGAGAACATTTTTCTCTGTGTATATTTTCCAACACTGCGAATACTTGTGAGACACGCCTGTCATTAACTTACTGTCTGTAAGTGTATCTCTGTCTGTTTGTCTGTCAGTACCAGTCTGTCTGTAAGTGTATCTCTGTCTGTTTGTCTGTCAGAACCAGTCTGTCTGTAAGTATATCTCTGTCTGTTTGTCTGTCAGTACCAGTCTGTCTGTAAGTATATCTCTGTCTGTTTGTCTGTCAGTACCAGTCTGTCTGTAAGTGTGTCTGTCTGTTTGTCTGTCAGTACCTATGTCGACCCTAACGCATAAATTACCTTTTCGTGAAAATTGAAAACAACCATTTTTACATTTCCATTACTTACCCATCATTATTCGGGCTAATAAAAACTATTTTAACATTACTTTATCAGTTTGAATGAGAGTTTCAATGTTATGTTATAAAAATACAACAAACTGACTTTAAAACCCTTGCATTGTCTTCAATGTTAGACCCCCCAGTATATTTCCCGGAATAGTGATGAAAGTATTCACGTAAGGCTAAAAATAAAATTTTATAGTGCCACAAAAATTCACACCTACCAAATTGAAGTCATGGGTTAGATCAAAACATGGGCTACATTTAACCTACCGCTTTAATCAAACCTTTTTTAACATGGTACTGAAGGTTAAATAAAACTTTAGGATTTGAAGTCGCTAGGTGTTAAAAATTCTTAATTCTTTAGGGTTTTCAAAGCAACAAATATATAAAGAGAAAGTTGGACAAAAATTCCTTTTTTACAATTGGTATCCAGATACATATTTAGATACATTGCCCGTCACTTTTTTTATTATATGCACTGCTGCACTACAGTTAACAGAGTACGTATGTCCTACATAATTAAATGTATATAAATCACACTCTCTATACACTGTGCATAAGTTTCATGCTCTCTTTTTCAATCTATCTTCCTCTCCAATGATCTAAATATGCCTTTTTGAATACTGATATTGCTGCATACTTTTATACAGTTTATCGATCTTTTTCTATCTTAAATATTAACTCATAATACTGCACTACTTTTGGACTCAATAGCCTTGTTAATGTTATTTTAACACGGGTCGAAGTTTTTTTGTTTGAATCTAAATAGTTCCTTAAATGCAAAATCCCCATCAAAATATTATCTACAATTATAGTTGACCGTCCATACTTAGTCTTATTGAATCTTCGTGATTTTAAACTTATCTCATGCTCTTTAAGTAAGCTTTAAAAATGCATGATAAAGATTCTTAGAACTCGAAATAATTGTGTACCATTTTGTACCGTTTAGACTAGTTTCCAATTTTATAAAAGTACAAAAGTTTATAATACAAAAAAATAAAGATAGTATTGTAAATTGTATTTGGTGACTTATCTATAGATAAATGTTGTGTAGAGTAGCTCCGTGTGATATAAAAACAAGGCATATTTTGCCTGGCGGATAAAAATGTATTCATGCACCAAGATAGATTGTAAATCCGTAGGAAAATACAAAAATGTTAATTTACTATTTTATGAGGCGGCGTTCTTTGAGCACTTAGAGAATATTAGGGGTAATTAAGTTATACATAAGTGCGCTCCTTGGTGTTACATCACTTACTAGAAATGTCGATATGCCCAAGATTTAAGGAATATCAAAACTCCAATTAGCAAATGATTACTCAAAACATCAATAGCATTAGTATTATTTTAGATAAAAAAATATTTGATACAATAAATAGTTCATATTACCTATTTTTAAGGTAGAATATGTTTCAACCTTTTTGATAAAATTACACTATTAAGTCATTCAAATATATTGCAATCATTATAATCCATTTTGTCTCTTGTAAAAAAAATCCAGCAATTTAAAGTAATTTTGATCTTTAGATATTTAGATATTTTTGGTATATTTGCGTCATTGATTCTGATATAAAACAGTTAATTGGATATAAAACTTTTAAGAATACAATAATATACAATCTGAATTCGATCGGCGGTGATGTCAATTTGCAGTTTTGATATTCCTACGGAAATAATAAGACACTAGGCTAGCCAGCTATACAAAGATACTTGGATCCTACACAGTTATCCAGTTTTTCACAGTTTTTGCAAACTTTTTGGGAACGCAACGTTTCTACACTTATTGTAAATCTTTTTTATTTCCTTGTTTCGTGAAAAAATCGTCTCTTAATCAACAAATTTTCTGGTGTTTTTTAACTTTTTTTATCTTCAAATTGTTGGCTATTTTTTCTCTTTGAATATTTAAGTTTCACTAAGAAGGCATTTTGAGATTAAATTATAGAATTCAAAACAAGTCAAATTAGTTTTTGATTTACAAATATTACATGATGTACTTAACAGGATATATATAACCAGCGGATACGCCCCTAGAAGCCTCTAGGGACACGTAAAATTGCTCCTTCAATCTGTGCTAAAATCAGCTATTTAACAAAAATATTTTTTTCGTCGCTAGATGGTGTTAGTTATTTAAATCGTATCGACCATAATGATATTATTACTAAGAAAGGCCATAATGGAGTGGTAGATTTCAAAATTAATTTCAATTAAAAAATACATATACAATATAATTTCTAAACTTGGCATTTTACTTTCCATACAATCAAAATAAATTTAAAATGTTTGGCGCTTCGCGCCAGCCTTCATCCTCAAAGCCCTTAGTTTATTTTTGATTGATTTTATGAATAAATATCGGAAGGTTAACATTAACTGTCGTTGTGTCATAACGACATATAACCTAGATTATAAAATAGCTTTTCTTTGAAATGTATGTTGAAGCATTTGTTATTTAATTCTAATGTATAAAGATTTGAATCTAAATCTAATGGACTTAACTATGGATTAAATAAAAACTATCTGTCCTCTACCCAAACTATTCAAGGATGAAGAGACGAAACATCCAGTGTGGAATATTTTAGATTTCAGCTTCTAATTAACAAGGATTTGTTGTACATTTGCACTAAAGACCAAAAGGTTTGATCTTCAACGAAAGTCTCATAAGTGGGGGGGGGGGGGGGGGGGTCAATCACACCAAAATCCAGAATACTGCAATGCAGAATACATATTCAACGGACCTTTACATCCATTATCTGACACACAAACAGTTTTAAAGTTTGTAGTCTCCTTTAAAATACCCAAAATCTCATAATTTATATGTTAGTACAAATTTTTTCAGAGATATTATAAGTTTTTTAATTTCAAATTTTGTCAATAAAATTGATAAAGCTTTATCCCATAAATCCTTGAGTAAAAAGATTTAGATAAATTGTATATAATGGACAATTCATGTACAACCAAGCATTAAATACAGAAACTAATAGACAAGTGTGTTCTAAAGAGCAAATCTTTTCTTCAATTATAAGATTGGTACGTCTCATTCTGACAAACTTTTCACTGTATTTTCCATCCGTATATCTTTGAAAGTACTCAAAATAGAATCCTACTATTTAATATCCTACACGTCACGCTCCTAGAGGCCTCTAAAGGCACTTGATGTGAAGGAGGGGGGGGGGGCGAGGGTGGAAGTCACCCTCCCTCCATTTTAAATTTAAGTTTTAAAAAGAAAAAGTACCAACAAAATTTAAGGGAGAGGGCTATTTTTTTCTAGAGGCGAATTCTTTTGAGATGGTGTGGTACCATCCCCCAATAAAGTTGTAAACCTTCCTAAGACCTATGAGAAGCTACCCTGTAAAGGCGAACTCAATCACTTTAGCTGTTAGCGAGATCCTTCGGTACAAAAAGACAGACAAATATCCTGTTACTTTATCATAAAGATAAAATTCTAAATGTAATTTTTAACATCTTCGCATTTAGGGATATTCTGATGCTTGTTCAAATCTCAAATTTTTATCTCAAATGATTCTTTTTATCCTCATATGTATTTCTTTCAATTTGTTTTTATAAAGAGTTTTAAAGGCTTATTCAATTCTTTCAGACCAAAGAAAAATATTAAAATGGGAACTTTGATAAATCATAAGAAAGACATGCACCCACCTGTGCTTAAAGTTTTTTTTTATATATACAGGGTGTCCCTCGTAAACTGTATTTTTTTTAAAACGCTCATTACACCCTTAATATTTGAGCTATCTTAGTAAAATATTAAGTATTTGGCAGCCTACTAGGGACCATTTTATAGGGTAATGATGAAAAATCCACAAAATAAGCAGGAAAAAATCTACGAGGTATTACATAAAAGGTTCATTTTATTGAATTTAGACTAACCCACAAGAAAATATTTGCTTTGTGAACTTTAAGATTAGTTAGGGTCCAAACGGCTGGTCGCTCAGACTTTCTAAGCACAAAATTAAAACAGGCTTGACATGGCATACCAGAAATTCTCAATATTCAAGAATCTGAAGTGTAATATTAGTGAACAATATTTTAAAATAGGCATAATATTGATCTTCTTTTTCATGTGAGCTTGCTTCAAATGCACTCAAGAACCTGAAATATACCAGATTTTTTAATTAGACTACAATGCCAGTTCTTATAATGTCTGGAGTAAGTCTTTGTGATCCACTGTTTGACCACCAGCTGCTTTAAAAGTTAACTAAGGCATATTTTTCTTGTGGATTAGTCTTATATTCACTAAAATCAGCCTGTTATGTATTACCTTGTAGATTTTTTTTTGTTAACTTTGCGGATTTTTTTCTTCACTATATCATTAAATGGTCAGTAGTAGGCTGCCAAATACTTTTTATTTTACTAAGATAGCTCAAATATTAAGGGAGTAATAAGCGTTTAAAAAAAAAACAGTTTACGAGGGACACCCTGTGTTTGAAACCGTAGTTGAAAGCTAAGATTTTAACAACTATATTATATACGATACAACTTCAGTAGCCTCAACATAAAGAAAATAAATTAAAAGCAGTTTTTGAGTATAATGTTTAGCTGTAAATAGACCATCAAACTAATTCTTGAATGGCTTCGAAACCGATTAATATCCAATGATTATAACCGTATTTTTCTACGGGTAATGAAATAAAAGTCTTGGGCCCAACAAAATTGGAATTATCTTATAATTTTTCATTTCTTAAGTTGACTATTCTAATTAATTAGGTCAGTATGGAGCAAAACGTGCTTTGAAACTAGTAAATAAATGTATGATACAAAGTTTTTCATTTTTTTCTGGTAATGTAGGCAGCGAAGGTACTCTTTAGTTACATTTGTCAGACCGTAGTATTTTTACATAGGTATTTAGATATTTAATTTTTAGCTGCTATAGATTAATTATTGGCGGCTCTTTTTCTATTAATTCCTATTGATTAGTTATACCTAATTACAACACTTTGATGATACAAAATCCAAACTAACAAGGACAATTTCGTTTAAAATTAAACAGTTACACGAGCAAAGCTTCAGCAAAGCTTTTTGAACGTGCATAGTCGAAATTAAATATATGTGTATTTGTTTTTTTATTTAAGGCCAGGTTAGGTTAGGTTATATTGGGAAAAAGGTAGGCCCTCAGTGTAAGGGCTCCCCACAGGAGTTGGCCAGGGGAATAAAACTACATATCTTAGCTTGCATGAGTAGATTCTTTATTATTAATGATCGTTGAGTATTGGACCTTCCTATAAGAGTGTCTCCGCTATTAAATTATAGAATGCTGTGAACAAAATACTATTAAGACTGATAAGTATACTTGGGGGTTAATAAGATAATTCAAAAGTGACAACAAGGGCAGATGTAAACACTGTGCAATTTTGACTGGCATTTTCAAAATAAACACGAATCTTTTGCTTTGATTCAAACGTCCAAAGATCTACACATCTTTACAAAAAAACAAGAAAGAATAAAATAATATTCTATAGAAGAAATATCATAAAATCTGTTAACAAATATCATCAAATTTTATTCACATGTTATGGTTAAAATTTTTAAATAAACTTAATAAAGATTTTATAAACCAACGTTTTCCATTGTGTCTTCTATCTATAGGCAAAAAACTAAAGCATGAATTAAAAGAATATTATGATAGGTCCACAAATTAAAACTTTATTTCATTGTGTATTCTCTGGTTAAAAAGATGAGGCAATATTCTTGAGAGGAAATACCAAGGATCATGCAAATATTTTATAAAACAAGAATGACAACATTTCATTTGAATATAGCTAAGTTTTTACATAAAGATCTGAAATAACGCATGGATACATATAATAATTAAATACGTATTAAAAATACAAAAAATATAAGTGTTAAATTTCAAGCAGAAAAGTTTAACCACTGATGTCAAAATGTGTTTTTTTCCCCAGATAACTCCAAGTCTTATAGGTATGCCAGAAAATGTATTCTGGTTAGTTTTGCAAATTTTTGTACTTACCTTGACCGGAAGGTGTTGAATATATGTACATCATTTATTACAAATTCTCCTACAATGTCAACAGACAGGCGTATAGACATATATTATAGTCCAGGTTCGCTCCGTAAAAAATGTATTGCACTTGAATTGCGGAAAGAGTTGATTAGGTGTGAACTCAGAACACAACTCAAACTGGTGTCCATAGAAACAAACTTTTCAACCTTTATACAAATTATTTTATTTTTTTTTTTATATATAAAAACCAACATATTATTTTGCAGTTAATTTAAGGAAAAGTTATACAGTTTTTCTTATTAATGATCCTTTTTAATGGCAGAAACATTGAAGGTTTTTGTTTGCTTTTTAGATTTCCCGTCCCTTACTCTTTACTGATTTTAAAATAAAATATTGCAATCAATTTGACACACAAAAATGTTTGTATTTACTTTTTGTTCTCTTGTATCATAGATTAAAATTTTGACTGTCCATAAATTTTAGTTGAAAAATAGAAACATATAAAATAGAATTTTAATGGGAGGGGATGATGGGAAGGGGCTGGAGGCACAAAAGGGACCACACACAAATAATATGCAATCCTTAAAAGTTGGGTTTTTGAAAAGTAGAAAATGAGCATTATTTTAGTATTTAAAGTAAATTTTTATGCAACATAAATTTTCTAGTTTTACCTTTTCTAACTAAGCTACGCTTTTAAGAAATTATCATCTTTGCTATAACCCACTTGATTTGTCGGTAATGCTCTGTGAGGCTAACTAATCTCCTGCATGAAGTAAAATTTTGTAATTCCGCGCGAATAAACCCTCGACTATGACGCAACTACTCTCCAACACAAATTATCTGTATGTCTGTCTCACTATCTAATATTTTACTTATTTGATTTTTAAAGTTTTGTTTGTCCTGTTGTATTATATTTTAAAAACTATTTATGATATTTGGTAGGCCTGGGAATATGAAATAACAAGAAAAATAATAACCAATAGCTTTACTGGAAAAAACAAGCAAACAACACTTTCCTTATAAATAAAGACATGTATGAAAGTACGGGCCTGTACGGAAAAAGAGAAAGAGAGAGTAAACAAAGTCATTTTATGTTAGGAAGCGATGAACATGTCCTAGTTATAGAGTAGCTGCACTTAAAAAGGGTAAACAGACTCTTAACTGTCAGAATTATCTAAATTTTAATTTATTTCATTCGTCACTCTCTCATTACTTCATTGATAACTATAATCAAAACTCATTATCTTATTTTTTTATGGCCGTTAATATATTGATCGATTATGAGTTTTTAAATGTATCAAAGAATAATTTTATTTTTTACATTAGCACAAGTCTATACTTACCAAAATCAGTTACAAATGCATGTAGGTAATAAGTCAGTCGTACCTCTTTTTCTAAAAATTCTTTTAAATATACAAAGTATATATGTAAAGTATAAAATCGTAACTTTATTCTATTTTAATTTTTTCAGACTTTTGGATTTAAATTTATGTCTGAAATATTCACGAAACCTTGTTCTATTCTTAAAACAAATAAGATATTAGTAGAAGGTTTTTGTAAATTTATCTAAAACATTCTGTTTCGCATAATAAGCAACTTTTATGAGAATATGTATTTTTCATGACGATATTTCTTTCGAGATCTTTGGTTGAGTCAATTATTCACTAAATATTTTATTCTCTTATGTATTTAATCTAAGAATAATTTTCTGTATTTTAACATAAAAATTCAAAAATATTATAGTTTGCTTCATGTTATTTGTGTTTAAATGAAATAAATTATTAAGAATAAAAAAAAATAAAATCATCAGCAATGTATTTTTTAGATTGGTAAAAAAAACTAATGGTACAGTTCTAGTTACAGAAAAGCTATACATCTATTTAAAAAAGTGGTAGTGTCAAATATACATACCAACATTAAACTAATTCAAGTGTCAAAGTATTTTGAAGAGGCGGGTTAACTCGAAAATTGCTTTTCATTAAAATGACTGAATATGTGAACAGTGTTAAGATATGCCTATTATAATTAATTTGTTTCGCTAGACAGGAGCTAGGGTGCAGGTTGTAGGTACAATCCCATGTGGGAGCTAGGGTGCAGGTTGTAGGTACAATCCCATGTGGGAGCTAGGGTGCAGGTTGTAGGTACAATCCCATGTGGGAGCTAGGGTGCAGGTTGTAGGTACAATCCCATGTGGGAGCTAGGGTGCAGGTTGTAGGTACAATCCCATGTGGGAGCTAGGGTGCAGGTTGTAGGTACAATCCCATGTGGGAGCTAGGGTGCAGGTAGTAGGTACAATCCCATGTGGGAGCTAGGGTGCAGGTAGTAAGTACAATCCCATGTGGGAGCTAGGGTGCAGGTAGTAAGTACAATCCCATGTGGTAGCTAGGGTGCAGGTTGTAGGTACAATCCCATGTGGGAGCTAGGGTGCAGGTTGTAGGTACAATCCCATGTGGGAGCTAGGGGGCAGGTTGTAGGTACAATCCCATGTGGGAGCTAGGGTGCAGGTAGTAGGTACAATCCCATGTGGGAGCTAGGGTGCAGGTAGTAAGTTCAATCCCATGTGGGAGCTAGGGTGCAGGTTGTAGGTACAATCCCATGTGGATAGATTCATACACATTTAGAAATGATTCATTTTTCCTAAAAAATAAACAAGATTTGATTTGATTATTTATATTAAATAACAGTTTACATCTATGCAGTTTTTCAATAAATAACAACCAAAAAAAAAACATTATTTCTAACAAGTAAATTTCGAGTTTAACCCTTTTGTGTTGTTATCTAAAGTAGAGTATGCCCTGTAAGAGAGAAAGAGACTTGAAATACCTCGTTAAAAGTGTCAATTAATCTGCTTGAGGTTCTGAAATGTGGCTCCCTGATAACATGCTAATTAAGGAGAGATAAAATGGTCAAGTAAGTGTTTCAACTTCTTTCTAAATTCAGATCAAAATCTTCCTAATATAGGCCAGGGAGTTGGGATATTAGTACAAATTTGTTCCATATTTTTTTTCCTTTGTAAGTATCACTAGCGGCTTCGCTTCGCCTCTAGCCTTTCAAGAGGTGATCAAAAATTTTTTTTGGCGAAATTCGTAAAAGGACCAAGGAAATCTTCAGCAAAAAAAAAAAATGGGGGGGGATTTTTTTTGTTTTTGGGGGGGTTGGGGGTGTCCCACCCCCCCAAGAAAATAGCCTAAAACCACCACAGGACCAGTAGGTATATTCCCTGAAGAGTAGAATCCAATCGGTTCAGTGGTTACCGAGATCTTAAGGGACGGACAGACGGACAGACGGACAGACAGACAGACGGACAGACAGACAGACGGACGGACAGACATCATTCTACTTTGTATTATAGATATCAAAATATTAAGGACACCACGTCTAACTTATCAGTGCAACAATAACAAGCAAACTGAATAATTTATGAATAATGATCTAGTTTCACTTTTAGTATTTATTGTCTATAAACCACCTTAAATGATTTTTATAACATATAGCATACTACACTTAATCTTCATAAAATTCACAATTTATTTAACTTTTGCAATATACATATACTAGCGGCTTCGCCCCTAGCCTCTAGGGGCTTAGCCCCAAGAGGTTTTCAAACCAATTTTTCGTAATTTAGATTTTTAAAATTAATCTAAAATAAAAATTCCTTTCGGGGGGGATGAGAAATTTTTTTTATTGTTGGGGGGGGGGGGGGTAGTCGACCCCACTATTTTAATTTTAGTTTTAAAAAGAATTAAAAGGGGTATTTTTAAATTTTTTAGGGGTTGGGGGTGTCCCACCCCCAAGAAAATAGTTAAAAACCTTCCCGGGACCTATGAGAAACTACCCTGTAACGGAGAACCCGATCGGTTCAGCGGTTAGCGAGATCCTTCACTACAAACAAACAGACAAACAAACAGACAAACAAACAGACAAACAAACAGACAAACACACAGACAAACAAACAGACAGACATCGTTCTACTTTGTATTATAGATGACTAGTGCCAAGGAATTCCTCCCAAATATGTTTCTTGTATCCCTTGATTTCCTGATCTATATTTGGTTTATCTTAACAAATTAGTTTCAGGTTTCTCAAACATTTAATGTCATGTTTTATTTAATAAATATTTTTTGAATATTTATTAACGACGTAAGATTAGAACAGTAAGTTCGTCCATTAAAGACAGTTACGTAAAATGACCATAACGTTACTTAAATTTTACAGAGCTATCCAACATTATTTCAATTATCTTTCTTTATGGGTTTACTAGTGTCCTCACCCCTATTCTTCAAAGGGTTTAGATCAAAGAAGGGATGGGAGTGAACACCCGAAATTAATATTTGTTACAAAAGCATTCTTAAATTCCACAAGTGAAAAAAAAACTTAGTTTTTGGAAACCGCATACTCAAAGTCCACTGTTAGCGGGATCTTAAGCTTCATTCTGACAAACAGACGGACAGATAGGTTTCTACTTTATATTCCAACCTTAACACACTGACTGAGAATTGCTTATTGTTTATTTACCAACATTAAGGTGATAATTGACAACATAAACTATTAACAAATAAACATATTAAGGCACAATCAAGAGGCGTGTCTTAACTGCCGCATTTTGTCACATCCACAAAGTGCTCCATTTTCGCAAAAAGCAAATAAATTAGAGGTTGCAAAGATTTTTACTTCGATACTTTTGAGGAAATATTGGCACGCTAAAATTAGAAACTAAACTACACTGTAAAGAATATATTTCCCACATTAATGATATTTTTATTTGCTCATCTATAAAAGTTTTTAAAAATATATGTAATATGCGGTGTATATAAACATATATTTTGCATGAAGTTATAGATGGGATATAGAATGTCTTAGTCATTCCATCCAAAAATAAACAATTATAACTTTTTATGAACTGAAGTTTATTTTTTATTGTATACTATTTCTAATACTAGTGGCTTCGCCCCTAGCCTCTTAAGTAAGTCATTATTTGACATAATTTTGATAATACATTTTTGCAATTATGTAAATTAGGAAAATGCATGCTGAATTTAACAAGAGCAAATCTAGCTACCTTATACCATGATATTCTTAAAAAGTAATTTTTTCAAATAATTAAAAAAAATAACTTAGAAATAAAATAAAATTGAAGTTTTTATGAGAAAAATAATGTTTATTTTATAAGTTTGTTCAAAAGATAAGAAAATAAGAAAATTTCTTTTAAGTTTTGTTTTCTTAAGAAGATAAGAATATGATAATTGTAATTAAAAACTCAGATAGAATTAAATAAAATTGAATTTCACAATGTTAAGTTAAAAATTTTATTATGCTAAATGAATACCAAAGAAAATGTGCGTGTGTGTGTGTTTCCAGATGAGTCTTCAAATTTATTAACCTGTGTAATCTCTAATCCTGTGTAGACATGTTTTAGTCTATTTTGTTTAAGGTTGGTTGGATTAATACGACGAAACAAAACATTTCAAATTTTACTTTTTCATTTAAAAAACGAATTTTTTTTCTATGTTTAATCTTTTAAAAAGAATTTGCTTTTGTTACTAATAACATCTATTGAAAAAAAACATAACAAAATTTATCTGAAAATATTTTTAAAACAAAAAATAAATCAAAGTTTATGAGACCTAAATATTTGGTAAAATTAGAGTTATAGAAGAACCAAAATAAAGTTCATCTAAAAAAAGAGTATTCTTTAAAATTAGTCTCCCTCATTCTGTATGTAAGTCAATATGATTTGATTTATCTAAAGAAAATTGTGATTGTTGTTAGTCTAATTGGAACGTTTTTTTAAGAGACCCATCAGCAGTACTTTTGAACAGCTGCCACTGCTGAAATAAAAATACTATAGATAATAAAAACAAATTTTTAACTTTATATGGCTTTACCGTGGTTGGAAAGATTCTAAAACTTTTAAAATGGGCAGATAAGGTTTTCTAACAAAGTTAGGTCTATTCCTGGGATTAAAAATGTAGGAAGGGGTATAAAGTTTCAAATTACTCCTTTCTTGTAAAAACTTTGATATTTGAGTCAAATGATTCTTAACGATCTTGCTATTTTAATCTCACTTTTCTACATCAAAAGCACGGATAGGTATCTTAAATATAAAAAGTAGAATGATATTACATGTATTCAAAAAATAAATTAACATACTGTTATAGAATCAGAATAGAGCAGGCCTCAGGAACTTGGGCGACTTCGCCATCTTGTCCAAGGCAGGGACCAAACTCATGCTACGCACTTGTCCACAGACCCTTACATACTGATATGGATACATTTTATCTAATTCTGACTTGTCTTGAAAGATTTAGCTGTTGATATTTCAAAATATTGCTCTTTGATCACATCAAAATTTAAAAAAGGCTTTTCTTATTTTAGAAATTTGTTTCAATTAAAATTTTTATCTTATTTCTTTAGTACCTTGAGAAAAGACGTCACTTCTAATAAGTCAGATCCAAATAAAGAGCAATACTGAACAACCTACCATCTTATGTTTTTATTATAAAAACTTAAAGAAACATTTTAGTGGCTATTTTTCATAGACTACCCCCTACCTCATACATATAGAGCTATCTTTCTGATTCAGAATAGTGTATTCCTCCTCCCTGACAATGGCTCCGGGGTATATCCTCATCCTCCATCCCTACCCCATCCTACATATGCTTGGCTATGCTAAAAAGAAACATAAATGAAAACATTTATATTGCATACAAATATAATAATGAAAATTCTCTTATTTATCTAGTTAAACACCATAATTCCCCGTCACTTCTTTTGTAAAAAGATTTACATTGTGACGGCGTGAGTGCCGGATTATTAGAAGAGAAAGTCGCTAATAGAGATATCACTTATCTAAGAAGCAGTCTTTAAATAAGACTTTTGTAGTAACTGAACGCTAAAAATGAGATCGTGAAATTTATAAAAACTGTTTAAACGCGCAAAACAAGAAAAGGCGCGTCTGGTAGACTATGCTGTGTCTCCGTCAGTCTTTAGCTTTCCATTTGTTATTGACGGAATCTTTTCTCAATGAGTATTAACACAGAGATATTCTACTAGCAAAACAAGAGATCTGACTAAAACTGATTATGCATTACCCGAAAAAGTGCAATCACTACCAGATGTTATGTTCAATTGCTAGCTGCTACGAACCTATAGGCCTATAAGATCACGTAAAATGTATTCTTTTCAATCAATATTGAGATCCACTGTTTACCAAAAACTATTTTAACGGCTGCTGTATGGAATTAGTTATATTTTTTGCGATTTTCTTGAGAGGGTGGTTATACCATCCCACAAAAAAGTCAAACACCTTCTCAGGACCTATGAGAAGCTAGCCAGTAAATGAGAACCACATTGGGTCAATGCTTAACGAGATCCTTCTTTACACACTTCCGGAGATCCTTTTACTTTATTATAAAATTTAGAGCGAAGCAAAGAGGACTGTGAAGTGATGTGAAGTGATGTTACACCCATGAAAAAAATGCATTCTTTTCTCATACATTTGATCTTACTATCAAACTATTTCTTGCAACAATTTTATTCAAAAGAGTATTCTATGTATTTGCTTACAATGTTTATTTTTTATGGGTCATGGCATTCCTCCAAGTTTAGGTATTTCTGTCAAAGAATTAACCATAATTTGTTTTTAAAAAATTATCTCTTGGTAGAGATATATTTGTAGTTTGGGGGGAGTGGAGGTGAAATTGGACTGTAAATTATACTTGTACTCAAATTAAATATTTTCATATTCTTTGGCTTAAATCAATTTGAATCAATTGGAGGTTGCTCTAGCTAGAAGTGTTTACTTGTTTCAATTAAAAATATCAATCTACAGAAAGAAAATATTACAACCCTAATGTTTTATAAACTCTTTTTCTTATTCGTTGATTTAAAAACTTTTTCATTAAATCTTGATTGAGCTGTATAAATTAGCATTGTCCTAACTTTTCAACCAATTATTTTTTGTTATAATTGAGTGTGGAGTATGGAGATTATATAACTTTGATACAAAAAAACAACGTCAAAAATTTTCGAATTAAGTAGAATAAAATATATAGTAAGACAGACTTGTTTACTAAAACATTTCTTCTTATCTTGCAATGAGTTTTAATATTTAATAAAAAGTGTAAGATATACAGATATAAATAAAGAGGGAGGGAACATAACGATAAATTATTCCTTCTCTCATTTTTTGTAACCTTTCATCAAGGGCAATATTATTGACATACTAATTAAGAGATATTAATTATTTAATTTATTTCCCATTCACTGATCCCTTTAACCCTGAGCGATATCAGAGTATCAAAACAAGACAATAAATTTCCTACGAGTGAAGCAACTATTTGATACCGAAGATTAAAATGCTTATTTTTCCTCTTAATTGTTATCAAGCTAAAGTATCTACGTAGGCATGCCTATTTTCAAACTTAGTATTCCAATCCAACGAGTAAATTAACTAATAAAACTAAGTAAATCGTTATATCAATATATTTTTTTGGTTGGGTTGGTTAATTTTTCATAGGGCTATATATCCTAAGGGGGGGAGAATTCATAAAACCCTCCAATTTGGCTAAAACTTTTCGTTGACCAATGAGAAAATTCATTGAAAACTGTAGAACTATCGATCAAGGTGTTTACTAGGTCTTACCAGACATCCTGCTACTTTAGTATATGGGAATACCAATAAATAAAAGTATATCATAACCTATAGTGTTCTGAAATAGCTTCCCTGTTTATGTAAGAAATTATTCTTGTTTTTGAGATGCAGGGGAGCTTCTTATCTAAAAATGACTCGGTAACTTTTTATACAAATATTATATCTAATTGATAAAGAATTTTTACAAAAATTATCAGCGCAGGTTATACAATATAAAAAGGGCGTCATTCACGTCCATCTAAACTTTGATAATTTTTCTTAAGTATTTTTAATATTACTGTCATCATCATACTATCAATTGAATGTGAATTTATTTTCAGTTTAAAGCGTTGTAAATATAAAGTGAGTACATGAATCTCCGGACATCTATTTAAACATATTTGGCCAAACCTAGAAGTTAGGTTTCCCAAGCCTGATATAGTCCTTTTTGTCTCAGTAAGGTTATTTTACCTATTTATTACCTCGTTGGTGCAGGATTCTCCATCGTTTTCAAGTGATCATACCATTGTAATAGAATGCATTACTGAGAGTCCTAACTGTGCGTGGTAATGATCTGCGCCTGTTTATGGGACAAGGCATTTATCCTAACGTCACTAGTACAACGTATATGTAAACTAGACTCAAACCTGACACCTTTCCGACACAGCATGCAGGACCAGGTATCATGTACGCTTATGCCACTGTAATCTATGTAAGATTAATGGATACCCTAACTCTTAGGCTAGCCTATATTATTTGGCCTATACTTTTTGTTTCATAAGTTTGACATTTTATTACTGACTGTTTCTTCACTTTTTAATAAAGTTGATTTTTCTGTTTGGTTGAACTTCGCGTTACTGGATGATTTTTCTAAAGTTAGAATAAAAATACAAAAAAAACAATTGAAATTTTGATAAATTCTACTTGTGCGTTATTATTTGTTTAATCAAAAATGTTTGTTTAGCTGTTACATAATGGCAAAAACAGTTGAGGCTAGCAATTTAAAAGAATAAATGGAAGTTAAAAGATTTCAGTGCCAAATCTAAGAAGTTCAAGAAGTTTAGATGACAATAGTCTCTAATCTCCATTAAAATCTTTCAAATTAAGACTGAAGAAAAATATAAAAAAATATTGATAAATTCAACTAAAATATAAAAAGTATAGTTAGGCAAAATCTATTTTTGATAAAATTTGATTTTGAAGAATTCGAAAGGTTTGTAACATTCCTTTTAATTTTTTTCTGAAAAATCCGGTAATTGTTTCCAGAGTTCATGTTCACCATTATTTAAATTTTATTTTCTATATTTTATGAAAAATAAATATTTGTTGAAGTAAATAATTTTACATGAACTGATTTTTCTTATTAACTAAAATTTTGGATTGGTGACTAGGTTTAATAGACACAATGTTACAAGAGATGCATCTCTATAGTTAAGTCTTAAGAATGTAAGTATGTCCATGTAATCATCATGTATTTAGATATTCTATCGTCATATTTGAATAAAACTTTCAACTATCATTTTATATATCTTAGTAGCCAAGCTATCTAATATAGGATATTATCATTCTTGTTACAATTACTTTTATAATTATATTCGATATAACAAATTGTGAATGGAGGTTTCCATAAGTAGCGCAACAAAACATTATAATTACACTTTTTGAAAAGGAGGATTTTTATGTTTATCTGATAAGATCTCTCTTGCAACAGAACCGATTTAGTCCTCAATTTGAAATAAAAGTCTCAGAATGAAATTTCTGCTATTTTTCTGCCTCCCTCTCCTAAGAATTTATTTCCCTTACTTGTATTTTATGAGTGTATTATGTATTATAGGCTACTTTAAAATTCAAACGAAAATAAATAGTTACACAAGAGGGATAGTATAAAGCATTTATTTGGACCCGACTAAAATAAAATCAAAAGGCGGACTGTTGCTATTATACATAATATCCTAATTATAGAGTATTGTCGCAACTATTTAGAAAAAGCACATGCTACTATAAAATAGATTAAAAGTAATAACAACTTTTTAATACAATATGAAAATAGCATAACCTAAAAATTAAAATTAATAATTGTTTTTTATTCACAGAACATGGCTGAGCCATTATATTTAGCATTATTATTTCTTTATAGCATTTAACTTAACCTAATGCCTCGCGTTTGTTTGAATGGAAAATGAGAGATTTGGCTCCCCTTAGTTACCCTTACTGTTGAAACTGACGTTAGAGTGTCATTGACAGTAGCCTTTCTCGTATGAGTTAATTGGAGTAACTAGATTTTGTTAAGATCTTTTGCTACTGATCTTTTGAATGCGCGGTTTTCCAGCCTTTTTAAGTAAAATTTTATGAAAATATGTTTAATGAATTTCCATGATATTAAAGGCTATTAAAGCATATTAAACCCGCCCTGTATCTAAACTTAACTGATTAATGTCCTGTTTCCCCTTGTTTAATGGTGACCAATGCATGACAATAATTTTCTATAGATTTTGGTGGAGGCTTTAAATCAAGTTTATAGTTTTAGGCCAGGGATCTATAGGGATAAGGCAATAGCCAATAAATTTAGGTATTTATAAAATTATGATACACAAAGTAACCCTTTCTGCAGATTACAATTAGTGGTTAAAAACATTATTAAAAATCTTTTAGGACTATTATAAAAAACAGTTTGTTGAAAAACATTAATATTTCGAATATGTTTTCATCCGTCAATAAGCAAGTATTATATAGTTTCTTAACCTAATCATAGTTGTAGAGTAACTACGTTAGTAATATCAATAATTATATTAAAATAATATATTAAAAATATTAATAGACAAGTTACAAAAAGTAGAAACAACTATTCCATTTGTTGTTCATATGTCCAATCATTTCTTTACCACTAAAAGCTTTTCAATTTTCATTCATTCATGGGCAGGGGACGGGTGTGTCAATGATTTAGTTAAAATTGTTATATTAGCAAACTTTTCAGCGTCTTTCTTATGTTGATCTGCAGTAAAAATTAAGCATCAATAATTCGTCCGTCCGAAGCTTAAGATTTTGGTAACCACTTAACCGATTGGATTCTACTCTTCAGGGAATAAATCTACTGTTCCTGTGGAAGTTTAAAACTATTTTCTTGGGGGTTGGGACACCCCCACCCTCCTCCAAAAAAATCACCCCCAATTTTTTAAAAGTAGGTACCATTTTTTTAGGTAGTTACCTAATTTTTTAAAAGTAGGTACTAATTTTTTTACCTATTGGGGCAAAGTCCCTAGAGGCTAGGGCCGAACCACTAGTATATTATAAACTACTAGCGGATACGCCCCCTAGAAGCCTCTAGGGGCACCTAAGGTAGGAGGGGGAGAAGTCGACCTCATCCCATTCTAATTTTGAGTTTCAAAAAAGTACCTAAAAAAATATATTTTTTTTTTGGGGGGGGGGGTAAAAACACCCTCTCCAAAAATAGTTTAAAACCTTCCCAGGACCTATAAGAAGCTTCACTGTAAAGGAGAACAATATTGGTTCAGCGGTTGGCGAGATCCTTCGGGACAGACAAAAAACGCTTAATACTTTATATAATAGGATAAAAGATAGGCTGTTAAAGGAGAAGCTTTCTTATTAAGAATCGAAAGGTGCAGTTTACAAAACGGTAATACTGTTGTTTTGTTTAAACATTTTTATATCAAACAAGCTTCAAACAAATTGTTTTTTGAAAGAAATGACAAATTTAGTTTTTCTAAATCAAAATCAAATTTTTAAAGAGGTTTTGCTTGATTTTTGAGAATCTACGATAATACTTATTTAGGTTTATGAAATTTCTTTTGATTTCTCTCTGAATTATCTACTTATCACTTTGCTAATACGTACTTCTTATTGTCTTAACTTTATGTATTTTCATTTCTTTAATTCTCTATTTATGAATGTTTTCAACTTTCGCACTTTTAACAGTTATAAATCTATCTCAACCATAACATTTATAAATTAGTAACTACTGCTGCTTCATAACGAAATATATTTCAAAGAAAAAAATCTTCATTATCAATCGCATCTCTTTAGTGAAGTAAATCAAGCAATTATAGCTTGGTCAGTTTCATCTTTGATTTAAACCTATTTCTAAAATAACCATATTTTTTTATTTCCCCTCTAGTAAATATTGAACTTTAAAAAAAAGCTTATCATTACAAGATTTTTAAAAAAATTTCCAGGTTGATCTAAACAATAGAATAACTTCAAAATTAGGCCCTGATGCCTTGCTAATGTACTGTTATAATATTATGACTTAGTATCTTGGGAATTTCCATTTTTTTTTGGTTGAATATCAACATGAAAGAGGTAGTTTTTCAGTTTGGAGAAAAACTGTCCATCTGCCTACTAAACCAAAATAAGAACGAATAAATACCAGGTTGTTTGTCATTTTAATTTATAAAATCATTGAATTAAAAAACATAATCCTTCAAGACTTAAATTTTCATGAAAATTCAAATTCTTTTTCCATTACTTTTTTAAATCAAGAAAAAATTACAAGTAAAAATTATGTACTCGACCTTATAGAGATTCATCGCAATACAAATGGGCGATATCGGTTATAATGGTTTGTGATATTTTATACACAACACAAGAAGCGGGTATATTTTATATGAGCCAAGCTTCTCTAAAACTGACAAATGTCCATAATCGTCTGTTAATCATAGTTCAATTTTTTCTTTAGTAAATTGATTTAGTGACACTTACAAATTCCTCTAAATATTGTTTTGTCCAATTTTCAAACATAAAAACTGTTTGCCGTTAAATTGTCTGATTACAGTTTAATTTTGAATTGCCTTAAAACCATCCAAAGCGGTGGCGTGCACATTCATTCACAAAAGAGGTGAAAAACCATTAGTTGTGAAAACGAAGAAGGCAGGCCATACCAATTTGATTTTTAAGGGGGCATTGATACCACCCTGCCACTGACCCGCCATTGATCCAAAGCATTTGGATTGAAATGTTATGGTTGTTTTCGTTTCTTTGAAATATTTTATGCTTGTTGTATATCCTGTCAAGACCAGCTTTTTATTTTATTGAAATTTCCTAAGGAAGCTTCTTAAATTTTTTTTTGTTGTTGTTGTATAATTTTTTTTCTGTTTGGCTGAGATAAAGGGATAAGTGTTGTAAAAAATAATTGTGTAAAACCTGTGTAGACTTTGATTAGTCTTATGAATTACGTAGCTGCCACATATAACAATGGTAGCTGCGGCAAAATATATATTTACAATAAAAATTTACAATAAAAATTTATAGATTAAATTTATTTCTCAGCTGTTTTACGTATTAGGAACAACTAGAAGCCATGGCCTTCTTTTACCTTTTTTTTTATTATTTAGTACCTTACTAGGGCTATTTAGTTTTTAGAAAATCTATCTCCGCCGATAAAGCTTGGTAAGCCTAAATTTCGCATTATCAAATATATTAAAGCTAAATGTCTATTATAACCTAAGAAGAAAATAAAGAAATTTTTCCTTTTTTAAATTTTTTTTTATTCAAACAGTTAATTCTATCATCTGTCATTTGTCCGTGTTCAAGTATACGTACAGACCTAAACTAGTTATATACTAGCTGCGCTACAAATAATGAAGATGAATTGAAAATACAGGGGCCCCTACTTACATGCATCTAATAAAGGCCACATGCTTTATTATATGACAAGTTATAAAGTGTTCTTTCATTTCAACTAAACTTTAGTTTTTAATTATTTAATTCTGTATGTCATTACGTCATACGAACAACTTTGACAATTCGGGCAATTTTTTTAAAATGGGTTACAGCCCAACCCCACTATTTTTTACATATTTTTTAAATTTGGGTTGGCTGGGGGGAGGAGGAGGGTATAACCCCCACAACAATTTTCTTGAACGTTTTTGACATGAATGAATTTACGATCAGAGCTATATGTTTCTTTTAAGTTCCAATTTAATCTACAGTTTGTCTAAACATCAAGATTTAAATTTTGACAATAATAAACAAACCAACCCGCAGATGAGTTTAGGTGTATTTATCAGGCCTATACTTGGATACAGGAATAGGACAATGACAAACAATGATCATAATTCCAAATAGTTAAGATACCTGGATAGTCTAATGAAAAATTAAAATAACATGCAACAAAGCTACGCCAGTTTGTATTATCATAATTCTACAGGGACATGTCATTACCGAATCAATTAATCTTCATCCAAATTCCAAATTTGCACAAATAGGTTGTTGAGAGAAAATAAAGGGAGGGGGAAGATCAAATTTTTCTTGAAAAAGATTAAAAGCTTTAAAGTTTTCTCTACTTTAAACACTGTACATTATGATATTGTACACTATCATGCAGATAATAATGAGTTTTGTTTTAATAATAAATTCTTTTACTCTTTGTCTTTAATCTGATGATATTAATATTTTATTGTTTATTTTGAATGCTGGCATATCAGCTTACAATATTTGAATTAGAATCAGGTGATGGGTAAACTAAAGCAGATGCGGTAAAAGTTGCTAATCTTCTCTATAATATACGTGAAGATTGTTTTCGTAGCTAATAAAGCATATCATTATCCATGATTGTAAATGAAGGTAATTAGAATCTGAAAAAACAAGTCAAATTTTAGTAATGATTATAATATAGAAAAGTATTATCCAGAATCTTAATCAAATGATTAGCTGAGTCAAACCTACTTGATAAGATTACTCAAATTTGAGACATGGTATTTTTTATAGAAAATATTTATGGTAACTAACCAACAAAATTGGAAATTAATAATACAGTTAAATAATGCTTATTTAAGAACGCTTGTTCAAGACTAAGTTATTGTCTTATTGGACCATTGCGCCATTCTACGAGCCAAAATATTCCCCCTTATTTTACAAGTTTAAACTATTTCTAATATAATTAAATGTTGTCTGTCTCCTTGATATTATATGATAACATAAAAATTACAGAATCATCAATTATTAAGAATAACTGATAACAAAACAATATTAGTTATTTCTCGTATCGTATTATAAACGGCTTTCCGCGGATATAGAATTTACAATTATAAGATTAAAACTAGTTTTTTTAGCCCCGTGGTGCCGAAGGCACCGGCTAAAAAAACTAGTTTTAATCTTATGATTGTACATTTCTATATTCGTAGAAAACTGGATATAATACGATGCTAGACATAGTTTTTTCGTATTCATGAGAACCGGTTCCTATCCACCGGATTCAAATGAATACGAGAAAGATTATTATCAATTTCACATCTTTGATATTTTTGCGCAATTTTGAGATAAGTTTTTAGTTTATGTGCTAAATTAAATTAATTAGTTTGTTATCTGTTTTATTACTTTTGCTAGCCATCGTATAATACAAACTTTTACACAATTATTGTAATTAAATAAAAGTACCATGAAGTTATTTTATTTATGTAATTTATAATAATAATCTGTTTTTTGACAAACGTATGTATGATTATTAAAAATGTAACTCAACATCGGTATATTTATAAGATGAGAATTCAGTTTGCACTAAAATTGCTTAGAAACTACATTAATTTCTAGCGTTTAGGGTAAGAAGGATATTTTAAAGACAATACATGTGTTCTGCTTTCATTGTCATTTAACATCGCTAAAATATAAAAGAATTTTTATATGAGTATGTCTTTTAATCTACTAACATAAAAATAACTATGCATACCCGCTTTAGAACCCTCCACTATATTTAGTTACAATGCCTAGGAAGTATGCTAATAGTGACGAATGACATACCAAACAAAATAACATACTTTTCAATAAGTATTCATAAGTGAGGCGTTTGAAAACATTTCTAATAATTTGTATGGCTTTATCAATACTTGTTGCTAAGCACCCAGGAGAATAAGGACTGTAAAATTACCTAATACACAACATGATTTAAATTGAAAAATAAAATAGCATAAAACTGGTAACATTCTGCTGATATCCTATTATGTATTATGATGGTTTATATGTCTATCAAAATAACTAAATTATAATGATATTATAATTTCTTTTTAAATTAAAGCTGATATACCTACAAATATACAAAAAATAAATATATGTTTTCATGTTTACCTAAAATAATTCAGCATGGAGGGTGACGGATATACGAACATACCTCAATTCTATAGTAACTGCGCTCTTAATAGGTAGATTAGCAGCTCAGGTAAACTGTAGTCGATACAAACTCCGTCCTGAACATATTTATGCAAATTAGGTCGCATTCTAAATTTATCAGAGATACAAAAGCAACAACATAGGAACTGTATCCGCTAATCTTTGGTGCTTGCTGTTATTATATCAACGTAAGAGTGCAATAATTAGGGAGAGAGAGAACATTAAACTGTAAATAATCTTCGCACACAAAGTTTTAGAATCACGTTCTCGAATTTGTTAGCCTAAAAACTTTTTATTAAATCTAGATGGGGTTGTCCATATTTTTCCACCAATAATTAAAATTTTCAAAGTGTAGTTTTATTTCTTGTCTAAAGACTAAAGTTGAATAACGTCTTCATTTATTGGGATTGACAAAAACCGTGGCATAAATAAGACGTTGAAATTGATATGACTTCTGCAGAATACTAAATTGATAGCGATGGGGCATTTCAAACATTTGGCAAATTTTTACCCCTCGAATATGACTTTGTTAGGCTAGGATTTTAAAATAAAAACTTAAAAATGCACACAACCCAATGACACTTTTATTTAAATCTATTTTTTATGTTTGGTAATTTTATTGGTCTACGTGTAGGTCTATTAGAAACTCTAGTATCTTGGGCATGGGCATATTGTATTTGAATCAGGAGCTTAAATCAATCAAAGGACCTATATAAAACTTCCCTAAAATGAAGAACTCAATCGGTTCAATGGTTAGCGAGATCTTAGCGGACATATCTTAACAAATAAAATTAGGATACTTAAACTAACATTAAAACAGGTATACCTACAATATACATAAAAAAAGATTAATTATATATTATATAACTAGAGTTGGCTCGATATAACTATCTCCCTATTGGCTAGTTTTCTATATGCATATATATTTCTCAATAAATCTATTTTCCTCACCCGGCATTACTATTTAAACGGAAGTAAATATTTAATAATTTAAATGATCTTAAAAAGCTATCTTTTAAATTATATTTTTTTCTTTACATTACCATCACCAAAGGGTTTATTATATGATTACAATTTTAGTTCAATATTTGAACACACAAAGTGTCGCCACAATCGAATTCTTTTAAAACAGAGTTTTCTTAAATTTATTATATCATAAATTTGAATTTTCTTTTTTATGATTAGAAATTAAATACTTCATTATAATGTAAATAGCAACATGAAATGAAAAAAATGAATTTGTTTTTAATAAAGTAAAATAATGGGTCTTATCGTTCTGGGCAATGAGAGTTTATTATGGATTATTGGAGCACTATGAGTTTTCAACGAATAGTCCTTGGAAAACTTGAGCTCGTTTATAGACATTTATTTCCTATATAGATCTGACATGGATCTTGAAGCAATTAAGCAGGCCGTTTTGTACAGGTTAAAAATTGGATGATTTCATTAGATAAAAGTTATCGCAAATATACTTAGTAAATGATATTACAATTTTATATTATAGTGATACAATATAATTATTGATATCCTTTTTAGAAAAGCGCACCTCCTCTATATTATTGGTATCTCCATAAATCACACACTAATAAATAAACATATATTCATTGAGGTTCTAGGGGCACCTGAGCGAAGGGGAGTAGAAGAAAGCCGACCCTCCACTTTTAATCTTGCTTTTTAAAGGAAATTTTTTTTAGGGGGGGGGGGGTAATTTTTTCTAGTTGCGATTTCTCTTGGCATGTTTATATCTATAAACCCTTCCTGGACCTATAAGAAGCTACAGTGTAACGGAGAACCATATCAGTTCAGCAGGCACAGAAACCCATCCTGTTACATTTATAAAATATATATTGTTGGTTGGTTATAGCTGCGTTAACAATGGATATATTTAGTATTCCTAGTTAAAGGTAATAATGGTTTAATAATTATATCCGTTCTAGTTAACGGTTTTATTTAGCACTACAGAAAAAAAGAATAGAGTATAATATCTTACAGTGCAAACTGATGTTATTTAACAGGTAAAGCTAATTGATAAATCTATTAGATGGTCTGTTAGTCAAATTTGGATCTATTTGCAGCATTGTACTTTATAATTCCATTATGTTTGCTTTTTTATTGTTACTTTTCTCTCTTTTATTTATTGTATTTTTGACGATGGCATTTTTACAATGACGATTTTTGCTATGGCGTATTTTATGGCGTTTATTGAGGTGGATTTTTCTAAGACATGTCTTTTTACGATTTACTTTGATTCCTGATTACAAGCAGACATACATAAAATGATATTGATCAGACATATCTTATCTTTTAATTAGAGCATTAAAGTATTTTTCTTTAATTTCTAGTTGTCCTATGGATTGTTTATTTTTTGTAGATGAAAATACAGAAAAATGTTTAATACTGTTCTTTGATTAATTAGCATCTACTCTATATGTTGTAATGTTTTCCTGTTTAGTTTCTTGGAATATAACTTATCTGAACGCCAGAAAGAGCTAAATTTTAAAGTTATCCATTAATGTCTGTTGTTCTGATAGTAGATTGATAAAAATATTTTGTTATTGCTTCATATCCTTTGCTTGGGTGTTTACTCAATAATGATAATGTCCTTTTAATTATAATATTACATTTATACGTTAATAGTAGCATAATATTCGGATGTTAAATGGTCAAACAGTTTTGGCGACCTTACTAGTATATAATGATAGTAGGCGTAATACATTGGCCCTGGGGCAACTTATTTTATTTTTAGAAATATTATTTTGAAAAAATATTATTTTCTTTCGTCAAATTTAGTAACAGAGGAAATAAAATTACCTTCAACATAATTATTAAAAATATACTAAAGTAGGCCTATATAAGTTTGGCTTAAAACAGTGCCATTATGATTTCAAAAATCATACTTTATTTTGTAAAAACGCCATTATCTAAGCCTTTATGTCTTTATCATTTTACTATATTCTGTTTGTTCCTTTAAATTATTACTAAGAAAGTGTTCATACGATATAATTAAGATTTTAAAGGTAGAGAATAAAATAAAACAACTTTGTTTTGTGTTGATACTCCGTCGAAGCTAAAACTTAAACCAATAACAAAAATTATGTCGACTTTTGTAACTTCCTAAAAGTGGTCTTGACTGATATGTTATCTACATATACTTATTAGAGCTAATTTCATTTATTTATCATCTTGATTATGCTAAATTTACACCATCTGTACTGATAACATATATCTACCAATAAAGGTATTAAAATATTTATGTTGATATGATATCAGCATATACTTTTTAAAGGTTGAACAACTAAAGTTAATAAATCAAGGTTTTCAGTACAAGATTGTTTGTCTGTGTGCCTGTAATGAAAGATCTCGGTATCCACTAAACCGATTTGGATCACCTTTCCAGTGAAGCTTTCCAACGAAAGGAAATGTTTAAAATTATTTAGGGGGGGGGGGGGGTAACTACATCCAACAAAGAAAAATTGGCACTAGAGAAAATGCCTGGCCTATCCCTCGCAATTATTTGCTAAGAATTTCTTTTTATAGTAAAATTGAAATGAGAGGGTCGAACTGCTCCCTTACCCCCCCCCCCCTTTCCTCAAGTGGCTCTAAAGGCCTGTATGGGGCATATCCGCTAGTAGTAAATATTTGTTACAGTGAATGCGCAACTGATTATACTATCATCCTTGATACAATCTCTCTCTCTCTGTCTATCTCTCCTTCACGTTAGATGTTTTAAGTCTTAAACTTTATACATACAGTATACATATATCTAATGGAAAAGGGATAGACCAGTTGAAAATTTGCCTCCTGAAAAAAATATGATGGCATTAACGAAAGCAAAACTCAACAGTACAAACAAGAATTACCCAATCTAGAGTGATGGATTGCTTGAAATATGAAAAAAAGAAGACTGAATAAAAGTGCATGATTCGTTGAATAATGATGTCAAAATATTTGAAATTAATTAATTTAACTTTTTATTTCATTGTTTAGTTTTTTTGTGGCTTGTGTTAATCTGTTTATCCTTGTCTAGTATATCACCTTATCAATATCAGTCTGTCAACTTTAGATCTTATAACTCTACAGGCAAGTTTCAGAGTCGCTACATCATAATAACACCTCAATAGAGAAGAAGGCTAGCAAATACTTTAATTATACTGTGACACAAGAGTTTTAAAAGTTTTATTTTATAGGCTCCTTTACATCTTTTAACTCTTTAGTTTAACATAAACAACTTTTATCATGGATTTAGGGATAGGACAACGGACGATAAATTGTCTTCCCAAAAAGACTAATTCGTGAAAATAAACTTCGGAAGCTGGTAAATAGAAGGGGGAGGGGAAGAGAGTGATACTCAAACTACTTTTGCCAAAAACAAACCAAACACAAGATTCACATAGATCGTAGTCAAGAACCAAGAAAGTGTGGAAACTAAAGCTCGACAAGGTGTCATTCACGCATGCAAGTGACTTACGCGCTGCTGCCGAGCCCTAACAGACAAAATGTAACCAGACTTGCGAATTTTTAGAGAAGCCTTACTCAAATTTATATTGAGCAAAATCCTTATGAACAATTGATTTAATAAATATGTAATAAGATTATCTACATTTTGAACGTGCTGACACTTTGTTGTTGCTGTGCCAATTAGACATACACATAATTTATCTATTTTAATTACTTGACACACGGACGGACGGACAGACGGACTAGCGGACAAAGCCTAAATTTAGGAAAACTTCACTTTTTAAAAATCTTTCTATGATTATGCGTTACAGAATATCCAGCTAATCAGCAGTTTGACATTTTCAAACTTAAAGTTTAGACACGATATCATAAATTATTAATGTAAGATACTTTTAAACAATAAATTGATAAACTATCGGCTTCAAATACAGCCTTGCGGGCTTACACACTTGTTGGATGGATGCTAATATTTGCTGGGGAAATATTTATTTAGATCGTGAAGCAGTAAAATCATTTCTTAAAGGGAAGAAAAAACATTTATAAAACAGTTTTGCTGCCAATGTTATCAAGTGCTTAATAGTGACCCATGAATGGGAAACCTAAACCATAATGCTTCAATCTTTTATAGCCAATAATAAAATCTCATTTTTGTTGCTAAAGTCGAGAGTGACGGGGGTTGGAGTAATGATAATAATTATATGAAATATTTATTTCTTACAATATCTGTCACGTTCTCTGAAATATATCCAACAATTTTGTTACCATTTGTTAAAATAGTTGCTTAATTATATTACTAATAATTTTAGATTTTTCAAAATATTTCGGATAAAAAACGTTTCATTATATAGTATAGGGTATAGTCCCTTTCGTGACATCGCTTCTTATGGGGCGATTTGTCGTATTTTTCACAGTAGATTTTCTCCTATTTCTAGCCCCTGCGGGGGGCTCTAACCCTGCGGGGCCAATTACCTAACCCTGTGGGGCAATCACCTAACTCAATATAACCTAACCTAACCTAAAATAACCTAATAAAAGCCATTTTAAAAATACGACAAATCGCCCCATAAGAAGCGATGTCACGAAAAGGACTATTCCCCAAGTTCATGTATCTAGATAAATATTTATGTATTTTACCTCCCTCACCGAAAAAAATATTAGGAGGGGGTACTATACCAGTCCATTTCGGTAGAAGGGGGGGGGGGGTTGAGGGCGGTTTTCCCCGCCCTGGGTACGCCTGTAATGTTGACTCTAATAACACAAAATATGGTTTCCTAAAATATTTTTGGTGGGGTATTAATCCTTTACACCCGCCCCTCTAACCCAAAAAATTGAACCTAATTAAAAATAACATAGGATTCTGGAACCTAGTAATAGTCTAACTTTTTATCTTTGTGACGTAACAAAAATCGAAGGATGAGAGGGGAGGTGGGAAAGGAAACCCCTAAAAAAGAGATGGATTTTTGTTACGTCACAAAGATAAAAAGTTAGACACTATTACTAGGTTCAGGATTCTGTTCTCATACTAAGCCTAAAAGTACTAGTACTATCTAGAAAATCTCTCTCAGACATCCAAATAATTCATCTATTATTTACTTTTAAAAAGCTTACTTTCTAAAATGATTCTACAATCCGAATATATCTAGCTTTGTTTCCAAACACTTTGTAAGGCCCCGGCTTTAATATCCTGTTTTACCCTCATTTATTACCAATTATGATTGATTAATTTAGTTTGGAGTTGGATAGACTACACTCTTCTTAAGAGGCCTTATACTATTTTCTAATGGTCTCAAATATACTTTATTTCTTTCAGATATAACAAAGACTTAATCTCCTTGCATTTAAGTTAGCTGATACGCCCCTAGTATAAAGGGCTTAGAAAATATCTATGGTATAAATACAATGCACAATCTTTATCAGCATTATTAAACCTTTATTTTAAACTAGGATCTACCCTGTCAAAACTGTTGTATTTTAATAATTCATTTCGACTGTATGGCTAAAATAAATAGAAGTCGTGGCTGACATACAATAATAAGTAAGATATTTTTTATAACATATGGCTTTTGATGGTCATAGCTGACATAATATCGACATATCTGACGTTATTATAACTACATACTTTTGGTTATTAATTATAGTAATAGCGCAGTATGATCTATTTTACAGTGAGAAAAAAGTCTAAAAAACTTATAAATCTGGCCAAAATTAGAAATACACTTGAGAAGGCAACAGTTTCCTCATATGCCCCACTATATATATATATATATATATACATTAATAGGTTTAGAAACACCTTATTTAGAAAAAGACCCAGCTAATAAATTATATGTTTCACATTTTTTATATAAAGATTCGAAGCTATTTTATATATAATATCTTTGTTGGCCAGTCTTACATTAAAGAAGATAAAATCACCAATAAAAGTGTTTGTCTAAAGAAATATTTTCTATTATACCCTAAAATAAGTAATTCTTCTTTTTTTTCAACAGAGAAGTAGTAAACTTGCTAATGCTGCGCTACATATACATGTTAGTCTTCCTTGCTCCTCATTTTAAGCGGTTATTTTTTTCAGAAATAGACTAATAGTCTGAAAACTTTTTATTCGAATATCCGCAAGTTAATGTTAGAACTGTTTTTGATAAAATATACTTTACTTTGTTGATAATGATTTCAGCAGAATATAAATTTATATAAGTCACAACAATTATTTTTTTCTGGCGGAAAAGTTGTTAGGTCAAATAGTTATTCTTCAAGTGAAACATTTCTTCGTGTTTCTATAATTCAGAATACAATTACCTACCCAGCATCTACTAAAGTGGTTTTGTTTCTTTAGAAATGTTGCATTGACATGTCGTTAATTTTCAATACGTCTTTTTTGTGACGTATTTAAAGAAAATGACTTAATAATATGGCCTTAATTGTTTTTTATTTGCCATTATTTTTCTTAAAAAAGAAATTACAAATTAATGCCTGATTAAATATAAAATTTAAGGTTGTTTCAATACGTCGTATTCTATTTTTTCCACATATTAATATATATGTTATAGAATACATATTAATGTGACAGTAAATAAAATAAATAATGTGGATTCAAAACGTCCTTTATTTGTAATAAGTCATCTTTATTAATTAAATAATTTAAATGACGTGTTGATAAATAAGGACGCATTAAAATGATCTTATCTAAATTTAATAAGGAAATGGATCAAATAGTTACTGATTTTGACACTAGATGGCAGTTGAAATCACTAATTGTTTAGCTTTGTTTTCTCAATGTTTTGACCTTATTTTTAGTTTGACAATTATTATTTTGTAATGAAATGAAGGATATTAGTACTACAGACACCACTATGAATTTATATTTTAGTTCCTTTATGCATGTATATTATGAAAACTAATTTTTTTGGTGAGACCTTCTAGAAAGAATAGAACCATATATATAGGTCATGAAACTTTTCTGTAAGCAATGAAATAATAGAAACATATTATGTGTTTGATTCAAAATTGTTAGATCAATTTTAACCCTGAATTATTTCTACTATTTTGTTTGTAAGTAAATAATACATTACCAAATTTGGTAGCCATTTTGTTTTTTTTGACGTTTTATAAAAATTTGACGTCTTAATACAGCCTTAAATGATTTAAATTGAATTAAATTTAATCATTTTATTTACCACAAATAATAAAAAATTATAATACAATTTTGAAAGTTTGGCGGCCATCTTGTTTTTCTGGACGTTTTAAAGGAAAAATTGACGTTTTAATGCGCCGTTATTTAAGATAAAATGTCATTAATTAAATTCAAAATATTGTTATTATTTATATTTTTTGGTGACGTTTTTTTAAAGATAACGACGTGTTTTTGGTACACAACACGTCCTTTAAAAAAAATTAAAAAATATGAAACGTCATTTGTACAGTAGTAAAAAAGTTACGTCATTAAGGACGTATTAATGCGACATGTTTCTTAAAATAATGCGATAAAAGTATATGCTGGGTATAGTATACATACATGTTTGGTTTTAAAAGCGTTAAAAGAATGGTTATCTAAATTGATTTTTAATCATATTAATCTGCTAGTTATGAAGGTAGGAACGGCTGCTAATAACTTTTTAAATATATAGAATATAATTTGCATATACTTGCATATGTACATCAATCATTGTTTATTGATTAATTAATATGTAGTTTTAGTGGTTCTAGGTACTTTTCCACAAATCGATTCCCCATAATCGAATTCCCTCTTTTAAATTCCCAAACTTCATTTTGCCAAAGTGACGGATTCCCCCAATTTAAATTCCCATTAAAATTTATACCCCTAAATTATGATATCCATAATGCACTCATCCTAATTACACTTTGGCGACAGATCATATATCCTAAAGTTTACATTTCCACGTGTCCTTGATATCCTTCTTAAATACCCTAGAAATTATTAATTGTCTCTAAATTAAGAAGGGGGATGGGGGGGGGGGGGCTAAACCAATAAAACTGCTCAAATTCTACATTCATTTGCCTCTTCCGAAAGGGTTTGTATTGTATTACATAGATAAATAGTGGAAGTATAAGTTCAAGACTGAAAAAGGGTAAAATTAAGCACTGTCCACTTTCACTTTTTAAAAGCGAAGCTTTTCTATAATTAGGGTCGGTCAGTCCGTACGTCCGTCCGTAACGGATAGCTTTTTTCGTTAATTTAGTCATGTTAGAATTGTCCTATCGATTTCAAACTTTGCACGGTGATTCCTGTAGAAGTTAGGTACGAGTTAGAAAGCGTAGCAACTCTATAATCATTACCAGAATGTCTGAATGTCCATTTTAAACATGTTGATTTTTTTCGCTTTTAACAACACATTTGTATGTAACCTATTTATCTGATTGGTCTGATTTTTGGTATACTGATTCGTTGGACAACAAAGTACAATAATATAAGCGAAACAACTCTATAATCAAGTCCTAAAAATGTAAGTATGTCCATAAACATTATCCTGTATCAAGCAGTTTTTCAACAAATTTACTTACAATTTTGCTTTGACTCTTATACATTTACATACTGATTATTCAGTTCTGACATCATATAAGTGTTAATATCCGTTTGTCCTACCGTTTCAGAGCTTCGCTTTTATGGATGTTGTCATCCTTGTAATTGTATATTTAAATCTATTCTAACAAGGATGACAACATCCATGCATAAAAGCAAAGCTCTAAAACGGTAGGACAGACGAACATTAACTTTTGTAACTTTTGTCAGAACTGAAAATGCAAAGTATTATAGTAAACTTGTTGCAAAACTTCTAAAATGAAGAATACTGTTTAAGGATATACATACTTACATTTTAATCTGAGTATTTTATCACATAAAAATTTGTTGTTAAAAAAGTTAAAAATCAACATGTTTAAAATGGATGTACGGACTTTCTGGTAACGAATTTAGAGTTGTTACGCTTTCTAAATCGTACCTAACTACTACACGAATCAAATGCAAAGTTAGTAATCAATAGGACAATTCTAACATGCCTAAATTAACGAAAAAAGCTAATCGTTACGGACGGAGGATACAGTTGTCCAATACTTTTTATAATCTACTGTTTAATTCTTCTAGCTTTGTTTTTTTTAAGGCGAAGCTTTTCTATAATAAGGAAAGGTTTGTCCGTCCGTCAATCCGTCTGTAACGGTTAGCTTTTTTCGTTAATAGAGGCATGTTAGAATTGTCCTATCTATTTCAAACTTTGCATTTGATTCCTGATAAAATCATTTGATTAATAGGACAACAAAGTACAATGTTATAAGCGGAGCCTCTCTATAATCAAGTCCTAAAACTGTGAGTATGTCCTTAAACATTATTCTGTTTTCAACAAATATAATTTCATATATTTATATTCTGCTTATTCAGTTCTGACACTCTACATGTGTTAATGTTCGTTTGTCCTACTGTTTCAGAGC
Source organism: Acartia tonsa (assembly GCF_053477335.1). Classification (NCBI taxonomy): domain Eukaryota; kingdom Metazoa; phylum Arthropoda; class Copepoda; order Calanoida; family Acartiidae; genus Acartia; species Acartia tonsa. Next base: position 33,274,704 of record NC_137261.1, read on the forward strand.
TTTGCTTTTATAGATGTTGTCATTCTTGTTTTTAAAAGCGAAGCTTTTCTATAATTAGGGTTGGTTGGTTCGTCAGTTCGTCCGTAACGGATAGCTTTTTTCATTATTTTAGGCATGTTAGAATTGGCCTATCAATTTCAAACTTTAAATGATGATTCCTGTAGTAGTTAGGTACGATTTAGAAAGCGTAGCAACTCTATAATTGTTACCAGAATGTCCGTACGTCCATTTTAAACATGTTAATTTTTTACTTTTTTAACACAAATTTTATATGTGATAAAATCATCCAATTGGTCTGATCTTGGATTACTAATTCCTATTACAATAAGGTACAATATTTGGAGCGAAACATCTCTATAATCAAGTCCTAAGAATTTCAGTATGTCCTTAAACAGAATTCTGTATTTAAGAAGTTTTGTAACAAATATACGTATAATTTTCTCAAAACTTTTATATTCAAATTTTGTATATTTTATTCTGACACTCTACAAGAGTTAATGTTCGTTTGTCATACCTTTCCAGAGCTTCGCTTTTATGGATGCTGTCATCCTTGTTTTCATCAATTTTTACGAGTAATATTTGATCATTATTTGACTTCCTTTACTCCAAATAATTTTTAACTTCCATTTTCCTTGATTAAACCCTTACAAACTCCGCCCATTTTTTCAGCAATTTGAAAACAAAAGCCGATTGGGGTCAATTATTTCCCATGCTCCACCCCCATACCATTCTCTTCTAAACAAGTATCCCAAAAGCTCCCCCCATTCTTTTTTTCCTCCCTAAAAAATCTTACCTGAGAAATCTCCACCCATTTAAAAAATAAAATCCCGTTGACAAAAAATGCATTCCATTGCAAAAAACGCGATCTTTGGTTTGTTTAAATGTCCATTTATTTAGCATTTTTCAAGAATGTCAAGGGTAGGAAAATTTTTAGAATGTGGGAACGCTCGATCATTTAATACCTTGGGATTTAAATATCCATTTATGCTAAATTTTGTTTGCTTAAATAACTCATTTATGCTAAATTTTGTTTGCTTAAATAACTCATTTAAAAACACAACTTAGGACAAATTTTTCAGAACTTTACACATTAATAAGTATCATTTAAACGGCTCACATTCTACACCATTTGGTGCTAGGGTTCTTCATCCTTAAGATTTACAAGATTTCTAACAGTGGGAGGGATTTTAGGTGTAAAAGGGCGGGGACATATTTTGTGTGAGAAAGAGGGAGGAGCAATACAATTAAGAACGGTCAAAACATTAAATTCAGGAAGCAATGACATTTTGAATTCCAAGAAGTTTTGTCTTTTTTATGGCTTTGCAGTTTAAGGAAAAGAAAATATAATATCCAACTATTTAAATCGGAGCATTTTACATATAAAATAAGTTGAGGAAAATGAGTAGAAGGATATACACAGAGGAGATTCTGCCATTGCTTGTTCATTATTTTATTTATTCATATTAGATTTATCTTAATGACAGACGGACACACAGAAGGACAGACAGAGTGTTATGGCAACAAAAATAAGATTGATATTAACTATTATTTTTAGTGGCGAAGCTACTCTATAATTCATTTTGTCTGTCCGTCCATCAGTCTATAACGCTAGGGAGAAATGGGATTTACTCATCTCCTATAAAAGTTAGAAAGCTAAAACTTCTTGTTAACATTCCTTTTAATATGGAGCATAATTAAGTACAATGCCAAGAAAAAAAACAAGAGCAAAAAAATGACAGAAGAAGGCAAAAACGCCCGACATCCTCTGGTCGATTAGGGTTAAATAAAGGATATTGTTTAAGGACATACTTACATTTTTAGGACTTATTATAGAGATGCTTAGCTCATAAAATTATACTTTGTTGTCCTGGGAATTAATATTTCAAAAATTCGGATAAATAGGATAATTATATAACATATAAAAATATTGTCAAAAAGTTAAAAAATCAACATGATCAAATTTTAAGACTTAAATTAACCATGTTGAATTATCCCAAAAACTTGTGAATCGCAAAACCACACTGGAGAATCACAATCTTTTTATCATTTTGTTTTTTTTTTGGGGGGGAGGGGGCGGGTATTGTAAAGTAGAGCCAAGAATTCTCCTATGTGTCTTACCAAATTATACAAATACTCATTATTTCTCCTCCTTCTTAATTATTTTACAACACTCCACTTTTGGTGTACTTGCACTTCCGCATATGTATCAAACTTTAAAAATCATAACAAGATTTTACAATAACTATTCCATTCGCCCAAAAACACCATATATGTTCTAGTTACTTTGGTTTTTTTTTGCAAATCCGTATAATAAATTAATAGGATTTTTGTTTGGGTATCTCATTTTATGTCTGTACCGAAGGATCTCGCTAATCACTGAAATGATATGGTTATCCTTTACAAGGTAGCTTCTCATAGGTCCAAGGAAGGTTTATAACTATTTTAAAAGAGGGTACCACCAATCTCCCACTAGAAATCACCCAAAATTATCTCCCCAACATATTTTTTTATGTTTTTAAATTTTCAATTTAAAGTGCGCAAGTTAAGACATACTAATACTTTTATTATAACATTAACGAATTCAATCTTTTCTCACTATATTTCTTTGATAGTAATTTTAAACAAGGATGGCAAAATTAACCCTTGTAGAGTGTCATAACTAAGTGGGGGGGGGGGGGGAGTTTTGACACATTTGCGTAAACTTGGTACCTAGGCTTTATCTTTGGACTGAGAGGATAGGTTATTAACAAGGTAGAATCAGACAAAAATTTGAGTTAAGCCTATAATTTTCCGATTTCGCACTCAACCATTTTAAAGGATTTTCTTTATATTTCATTACATATTTGTTAACATTTCCAATTTCTAGTAGTAAAGCAGGTAAATACCCCCTCCCCCCCACCCTAAAATTAAAATTACTATCTTTTATAGGAGCCGTTTAACATTGAAAAATATAAAAGTAGCTAAAAACCTTCCTAAAAGCAGTCCGACTGCAATGGTTTACCTAATTATGCTACATATTGAAGGAAATTTTAAAATGAAGATTTATTTTATAAAAGTATTTTATGGAGACAAGAAAAGTTTCAGACGTACGGACAAAAGGATATTTCGAATTATAGAGTAGCTTTGCTACTAAAAATTGCTGAGTTTATAATATTATAATGTGAGAGTGTCCCAGCAAGGTCATATGGAACTTATTAAATTTCCCGCCATTTAAATCTCATGATTTGTAATTAGAGTATTTAACAATCATATGTCAATTAAAAAGAGAATACTTGAGCCAATAAAAAAATGTTGTTTTAATGGATATCTTTAGATGCGGCAATTTGTAGAAGAGGGAATATGATCTCATTGCTTTAAGACGTTTAGGCTAAGTGCATCAGGCCAAAGTGTCATTGGGAAAAGAATAACAAAGGATATTTAACATTAGGGGAATCAGATTTCGGGGAATCCGTTTGTGGGAATCTAAACAGTGGGAATAAAATTAGGGAAATGTGTAGGATACCAGTTTTAGTATCTAGGCTACTCTATAATTATACAGTGAGGTGGTGGATATTGAATTAATACTGGTACCCAAAGTGAGGTGGTGGATATTGAATTAATACTGGTACCCAAAGTGAGGTGGTGGATATTGAATTAATACTGGTACCCAAAGTGAGGTGGTGGATATTGAATTAATACTGGTACCCAAAGTGAGGTGGTGGATATTGAATTAATTCTGGTACCCAAAGTTTATAAAAACGTTTTCTCAATTGTTGGCTAGAAGTTCTTTTAAAATGCGCGCTATATGGGTTTAAGGAGGGTGTACAATTTTTCGGAGCACTTCTCGCATCCCCATACCAAAACCCCTTAAACACAACTGCTATTAACTATTGAATTGATAATTAAATCCATATAAAAAGATTCAGACAAAAGATGTTAGGTCCATTCGATGGCTAAGGGATTGATTATGCAAAATTAATATCATATTTATTACTAACTCTTCAAATCGAAATCAATATAGAATTGGGAAATCAGAATTTCTTTTGTCGAACGTATTGGAAGAAGACCATATCCTAGGGGCGGGCACTAATTAAGTTTGATGGCCTGATTATTCAAATTACTATAAAATAAGTGAATGATTTTGTTTCATTGCCTTTTTATTAGGGTGGACATAAAAACCTACAGACTTCTACTTTAATTTTCCAATTTTGCTCATACTCGCGCCAATAAGATAATATATATCGATACCTAAATCTTAGCTTGACCTGATGTGTTTTTTTTCTCTCTATAATCCTTTCAGTCCCTAGTCTCTGTGGGCTTCCTGCATTGAATTTAAAAGATTTATGTTCTTATTCAAGCTAACTTGAAACTAAAGGGTCATAACTGAAATTTACAACTCAATAACGTAGACTAAGTATGCACAGCTAATAGAGCTATAGTGTTCTAGACTACTTAACAACACATTTTCCCTTCTCCAATTGATCTTGTTATATACTGCAAATTATTGTTTGGTTTCCTAAATTCTCTACAGTGTCTAAGCAGCCTTCTTATGTAAATATTCCAAGTACACAAGCAGCATAAACTAACCTTAATTAGATAATTTACAAAGTTATAGACTATTTATCGCTTTTCCAAGGAATCTATAATACAAAGTAGCTTGATGTCTGTCCGTCTGTCCGTCTGACCGTCTGTCCGTCTGTCTGTCTGTCTGTCTGTCCCTTAAGATCTCGGTAACCACTGAACCGATCGGATTCTACTCTTCAGAGAATATACCTACTGGTTCTGTGGTGGTTTTAGGCTATTTTCTTGGGGGGTGGGACACCCCCAACCCCCCCAAAAATAAAAAAAATCCAACCCCCAAAATTTTTTTTTTTACATTTTTTGTAAAATCTCAGTAACTGCTGATCAAATTGGGCTCTACCCTTCTGGGAATATACCTACTGGTCCTCTGGTGGTTTTAAGCTATTTTCTTGGGAGGTGGGACACTCCAACCCCCCCAAAATAAAAAAATCCCCACTTCCAAAATTTTTTAATTTTTTTAAACAAAAACCAGTAATTGGGGTGGGGGAACCCCACTGCAACATGGGGCAAAGCCCCCATGAACCCCCCCCCCCCCCAAAAAAAATCAAAATATATTTCTTTTAATTTTAATTTTTGTGTATGCGAACAACCTAGGTCTAATTTTTACGAATTGAAATTTTTTTGTATACGGCAAACAACCTGGGTTTAATTTGTACAAATTAAAATTTTTCTGCATAAAGCGCACAACCTGGGTTTAATTTTATCACAGAGTAATTAAACAAAGAATATTTTTTTAATATTTCTATTAAGGAGGGTTGACTTCCCAAAACTATATAGGGTGAAGCCCCTAGAGGCTAGGGGCGAAGCCGCTAGTACTATTATATAGTGTCTAAACCTAATTTTTCCTCTAAAACACCAAAAAAGTTACTCTAACATAAGCAATTATTTTATGGGCGGAGTGTTATCTATAATACAAAGTAGCTTGATGTCTATCCGTCTGTCCGTCTGACCGTCTGTCTGTCCGTCCTTCCCTTAAGATCTCGGTAACCACTGAACTGATCAGATTCTACTCTTCAGGGAATATACCTACTGGTCCTGTGGTGGTTTTAGGCTATTTTCTTAGGGGGTGGGACACCCCCAACCCCCCCAAAAATAAAAAATAAACCACTCCCAAAAAAAATTTTTTACATTTTTTTTGTAAAATCTCAGTAACTGCTGATCAAATTGGGCTTTACCCTTCTGGGAATATACCTACTGGTCCTCTGGTGGTTTTAAGCTATTTTCTTGGGGGGTGGGACACCCCAACCTCCCCAAAAATAAAAAAATCCCCACTTCCAAAATTTTTAATTTTTAAAAATTTTTGTAAACAAAAACCAGTGGGGGGTGGGGGAACCCAAATGCAACATGGGGCGAAATCCCCATGAATCCTCCCCCCCAAAAAAAAATTTAGATATTTTTTTTTAATTTTAATTTTTGTGTATGCGAACAACCTAGGTTTAATTTTTACGAATTGAAATTTTTGTGTATACGGCAAACAACCTGGGTTTAATTTGTACAAATTAAAATTTTTGTGCATAAAACGCACAACCTGGGTTTAATTTTACCACAGAGTAATTAAACAAAGAATAATTTTTTTGAATATTTCTATTTAGGAGGGTTGACTTCCCATTACTTCATAGGGCGAAGCCCCTAGAGGCTAGGGGCGAAGCCGCTAGTTTCTAAAAAAGTAGTAGTATTAGCTATTTCAAGTAAAGGGAAGGTTTTATATAAAGGAATAAAGAGAAGTAGAGAAAAGATGAAATTGAACAGAATGTTATAGAGACACACATTTAAATTGAGAAAATAATTATGGAGAAAAAAAAACGAATTAACCGTAAATATACATATATGTGTGTTTAATTAACTAGCATGATAGAACAATAATTTTTGTCCAAGTTGATATTAAAACATATATGTCTAGAAACAATATGTCAAAGGGGAAGTGTCGTATCTCCTCTCCAATTAGATACTTCCTCAAAGTTGTAGATAGATTTGTCCAGCAGTTTACAATATCTCATCGGACATCCTAATACTAGGTGTATATAATAATTGTCCTGAATCCTGGTTATATCGTGGCACATATCATTTTTGGAAAGTATATACTTTCCGGAAGCCAATCTTTATGAGGAAGGTATTTTTAGAAAGGGGAAAGTGTGTAGAAAACACCCATGTAAATTAGAAAATCCGCAGAAATCATTTTTAAAAGTTATTGGCAAACATTTGCAATGTTAATTTGCAAAATTAATTTTATGCCCTAAATGACATATTCTGAAATAAATCTTTTATGAAAGTTTATTATCTTTGAGTTTAGGACATGCTTAAGACGTAAAAAATATTTTCAGTGTTACTTTTTTCGCCCTACATGTGAAAAAAGGCATTTCTCACATTTTATTATAGAAAATTGCATATAAACAAAATAATTATTTTTTTCTACAGTCAACACAAAAATTGGCATAAAATCTTTCATTTTAAATGTAAAAGTCAGATAAAGAATCCTTTTTAGAGCAAATATAGTGCAAAAAGTAACCAAGACGTTTTAGCAAAGTATGAATATCTAATGAAATAGATACTTTTAAATTTTGATATACATATCAGATAAAAATATATAAAAAAGAGATCAAAAACTATAAAACAAGGTATATATTTTTTTCACCCTGTCACCGAATAAAGAGCACTTTTAGGTTTGATTTTAACCAATGCAGCACTTAAACACTCATTTTTCAAGGTAAATAAACAAAATAAATGCAATTATACAATTAAGTCAGTTTAATAATACAGTAAGCCTTTTTGTAGCAATTTTTTTTTGTTGAAATTATTCTTTATTTCTATAATAAATTGTATTAAAATCTAATGATTTGAAAATTTGTAATTAAGAACTTCATTTTTACACTGTTTTGACATATAAATTACAAAGAAAAAGATTAAATCCTTTAATTTTGAATAATACTTTATATATTTACATAATAAAAACATTAAAATTAAAAAAAAAGATAAAAATAAGTAATTTTTAAAATCATTTTGTGTTGTCTTCATAAACTATTTCCCATTTTATATTTTAGTCTGGTAGAATTCATAATTATAAATAACCTTTCTTGAGCATATATATGTTTTATTGAAATTAATTATAAGAATTTAAAACATTTTTTGATTGATTTAATATTAACAATTCACCTAACATTTTGTTATTTTACTTTTTTTTGAAACTCTTTTATTCTTATTAATAATTCTATTTAACACAAAAAGCTCATAGGGAGTTGATAACCTTTATTTCTTGCTTTGTATTCTAATCAGGTATTTTATTTGACTAAATTTTTTAAAACTATACAGCATGCATGTTTGTGTCAATAATGAAGACATTACGTGTTTTTATGTACAAAAAGTTGTTTTAAAGCAAGAAAAAAAATATAATCTTTCTAGTAACTAATATACAATTTCATAGTTTTATATGTGTCTATATTTTGGTTTCTAAAAAAAGTACTATACCAACAAACATGCATTCCTGAAAATTAGTTTCAATATTCGTATTAAACAGGAAAAAGAAACTAAGTCGTCGTTATAATTATTGTTTGTTATTTTTGGTGTAAGGTTTTTTTTAATGAAACTTTTTTGGATCTCGTTAATTCGATTTCTGCGGATTTTCTGGTTTCCAGAAATGAAATCTACGCATCTTTTTTAGCTAGATGGCATTTATCTGGTTAAGATTGGATAAAAAATTCTTTGGTTGGTTAAATTCAATAAGTGTGGTGGGAAGAAATAGTTGGTTGCTTTCTTTATGATTCAGACGTTAATAAGAATAACATATTCAAATAATATTATTGATACCAAAGCTTTTCTATCAATTTTACTTCACCTTTACCTTTATCACTTATCAGTTAGGTTCCATTTAGGAATCGTAGTAACTCGATAATCGTTACAAGAAAGTTAGTACGTCCCTTTTTTGACAATAACTTTTTGTTGTTCCTGTTCATGTTGGTTCCTAAGATAACAAGGTTCAATATAATAAGCAAAGTATCTACATAATTAAATCCTAAAAATGTATTTTACGCAAATATATTGATGCAATTTTGCAATGAATTTATGTTTAATTTATTTAGACTTGCAAATTTAGTTCTGCCTATTAAGTCTTGACACTCTGCAATGGAATCCTTTCTTTTTTTTAGAGCTGCGCTTCTATGGATGTTATCATCCTTGTTTTTATCTTTAATCTATATTTATTACAAATTCGATGTGTTTTTAAAGGAATTTAGATTTTTTAAAAAGTTTAAGCATGAATAACATCAAATCAAAGAAACATTGAAAGGATATTTGTGTTCTTACAAATTGGCAAAATTTTTCACTTCAAAAAATAGCATAATGGAACCAAAATCTTAATCAATGTATTTAAATGTTTCATTTTCAAGGGATATCTTATCTTGTTTCCTAAATTTTCTCCGAACCTCTAAGAAGCTTCACTGTAATTCAGAGCCAGCAATGTTGGTCTAGCATGCAGTTAGCCAGATTTTTGGATGAAACACATAGACAAACACACATTGTCTCTCTTATATTAGAAATAGATTTTTTTCTTTCTAAAAACAGCTTCAATTCCGGAAAGATAAGAAAGCAAGAAATTTTCCAGACATAGATTTATACGTAAAGCAAGACACACAAATGTATTTTGAAAATAAAATGTGAAATCTTCTATCTTGGTAGACAACGATGTCAATAACTACGTTATACTAAAGTTATTAGGTATTAGTGGTGACTGCCAATGTAATACTTTTATTTTTATATCAAATTAAGTTAAAGGGATAAGGACTGACAAATCAATTCAATAACAACTGAAATGTTTGTAGTTTGGGTAGTACTTCAATCTTATCCTATAAAGCAGTAAATATTTGTATTTGTCCGTTAAGATCTGATCCGCTGAACCGAGTGCGCTCTACATTTTAGATATTCCTGCATTTTAGAGAAGCATCACTGAGGCCCAAGAATGGTTTCAGACTATTTCATTCTGTCCTCCCTCCGTTTAATTTTAGGGGATAGTTGCTAGTTAACTATAAAGATGTGTTTTTGTTTCTCAGAATAAATGTACCAATCCCATTGAATTGAAACAAGATGCAAGTTAAAAGCAAATAATAAATCCTTCAAATTTCAATACATTCTGTTTTCTTTTTAAAGCCAAAGTTTTCTACAGTTAACGGTCTGTCTGTCAAGCAGTAACAGGTTGCAAATCTTTGGGATCAGTCTGTCTAGCCGCATCACATAGCTCTGATTAGTGAGTTGACATTAAATCTTAAAAAAATAAGAAAATAAAAGTCCTATTTACATGTTTAATTGTTGAGTCCTGGGACGATTTAAAAGTATCATTTACACAATTACGAATCAATGTAGGTTATCAATTATCCTAATGTATAATGAGCAATTTTACCATAAAGCAAGGTGGACGGCTAGCCTTTTGTTATACATTTATCTTAGTAACTTTCTTGTGTTGATAATGTTGTTTCAAACTAAAAACAAGTCCTTACAAAATAACTATTAGATGACAACTTCTAGGTTTGTAACTTCAGGGAATAGGATAATTCTCCACAAAATCAAAATAAAAGCACCTTTTACCACCTATTATCTCGAGAGGACGCTCGGCCAAGGAATTTAGTGCCTCGTTCAATTGAACTGAACGTATTATTATTTTTTCACCCAAGGAAACTTGGTAGGTTAAGTAAGTCCCAACAGCAACCAGTACACTTTAAATGGATAACCTCTGTCTTGATATTCTAACTGTGCAAGGTAATGAATTGCGCCTGTTTATAGGCCAAGGCAAAATATACAGCTAAAGAATTTACAGCTACAGCCTTGTTGACCTTTTAAAAGGACCAGCAGTCAAGCTACCCTACTATTTTTTTATGTATACAATTTTTATTGTGAAAATATTTTTAATGTAAGTGTGTTTTGTGTAATTTTGCTCAACGTTGCTAAAATTTTAGTATTTCACCTAGTTTTTTTTTAACCTGTGTATGTCCTTTCTAATTAATTGTTTAAAAGAAAAGTTTTCCCTGTCTCGTTAATTTTAACTTTTCTTCGTGTAACCAATTAACAAATTTTCTCCAAAAACTTCTTGACACAGAAATACACAAAACTGTGGTCGGTCATTAGTTCTAAAAAATAAAATCAGTTTAGTGATTAGTCATTATGATTATTACTTGTTCAGAAACTGCCCGTTCCCATATGACATCCCCTCCAATCTATTTGCATGAGTTCTCTTACGAATGAAAATTGATTGGTGGATTTGACAATATGGCACAGAGCAAACGGATGGACCCATATTTACAAGATTCTCAGTCAAGATTTGTGCTGTTTGCCAGGGGGCGCGACAACCCTCCCTAAAAAAAAGTAATGGGGTAGTAAAGGAAAGTGAATTATCTGCCCTCCTCAAAAAAATATCGGAAATCCCTAACAACATAATTGGACAGGCGCTACTTAGAATGGAGGCAAAATGTTGTTTTATCTCTGAATTCATTTCTATTTTTTTTTTAAATATTAATCCATCCCCTTGATTTTTCTATCTATAATTCTTTTAAAATTGAATGGGTAGTCCTAAGTCAGTACTTAGAAAGGTGTATGTCGGTTTTTAATAACATAATGAACATAATGATACATATATGCAGCTAAAACTTCATTGTTAAATATTAAAGGTATTGTTAAGTCAGCATTTCTATCTATATAAAAAGAAAAGAACCTATTGAAATATAAGTCATTGTCACCACAATGCTTCTATTCTTAACAGGGTTGGTACCCTAAAACATAATTTTACTCTTTTTATTTTTAAAGCTTGGACCCTCTTCGGGTATAGAAAGAACAAAAGGCTTTAAAATGAAGTAATTATAGGTACATGTACAACATAAATTTTAGATGCTCAGCTAAGGAACCTTGGATAGGTTTATAAAAGATAAATAAAAGTTTAAAATAAAGTAATTATAGGTACAGGTAAAACATATATTTTAGATGCTCAGCTAAGGATACTATACGCATCTCTGTTAAACTTGAAAGTATTATATTGACATCAAGTTCTAGCACAAATAGATCATGAAGGTTGGTGTATTTACAGGGATGGAAAAATGTGTCAAACTTTTTAGGTAAACAAAGTACTTTTAAAACCTTTTAAAACTCAAAAAGATTACGTAATTCAAATATAATTTGCCTAAAATTATTAGAATTCAGGGAGGAAGGGAACATTGGACAATAAATTGTACTGGTCCCAAGAGTTAGATTAAGATTTTTTTCAAACCAGCAATATATTTAAACTTTCATGTATGCGACATAGATGGCGGAAATTCCTTGGCACAAAACAGGCACAACTTATTATAATGTACAAATAGATAAAGTTCATGCAACCAAAGGTTGCTTGTCTGAAGGGCGTTAAACCATATAAACATGCACATCATTAAGCAAGATTTGGTACAGATATCTCTAAAATAAGATCTCAAGATCTCGTTGTGTGTAATCCTTGTTAACAATTCAGATACTGAAATAATAACTAAATAGTTCTTTGTTGATATATCAGCCTAACTCAGGTCTAACAGGGATAATCAGAGTATCTTAATTTTGTGTAGAGTAAACAAAACTCAAGTATCTCAGGAACATGGCTAAAATATATTAGACTGAAATTCAAGGACAGGAATCTGCAGTGGCAAATTTAACCGGTAAATATCTACATAATTGACAACATAAGAAATATAAAAATGTATTAAGAAAGAGTTATTTATACTTCAAAATCTTTAAAAGGTTGATCATCTGAAAATCCCCTTAATTATTTTGGTTTTTAAACAATTTTAGATTCCTAATAAATTCTATTGAGTTAAGTTTTATGAATTCTTTGTAAATTCATAGACTGGTTTGAGATTTATAAGTTATTGAAGGGACAGGAAATGTCTTTTGAAAAATAGACTTCAGAACAAAGCAGTTTAGGTACAGGAATTCATGAGAAATCTTTAAATTTAACATTAACTTAATCAACTACTTAAATTTTTGTTGGTTCTGCTAAACTAATAAAAAATACGTAAACAATCAATAAATAATTTAACCAATCTAACATCTCTGATGCTGATTATTTGAAGAATTTGATCCCTAAATCTTTTACAAATACGCTTTTTAATATTTCTCATAACTGTTGATCAAATTGTTCTTCAAATTTAATAGGGCTTAGCTGTCTCCATTTTACAATTAGGCTAGGCAGTGGATTGTTAAATAAAGGCATTTTAGCTACGGCTTGGGACTGTCCAAACATAGCGCATCTGAGCCTGATTTTTTCAATAAAAAAGAATACAGCTTATTTGCATCTGTAACTATAGAGTTTTTATTTACAATTTATGGATTCCTATCCTTACAGTTTAGATTTACAATTAAAAAACACTTTCATACCTATTGATTTCTAAAAATCTGCAACTTATGATCTCGCAAATAATATATTTAGTTTTCAGAGCAGCTTTATTGTCAATTGGCCGTATTGCTTACAAAAGTCACACCGGCAGACGTGAGCGTACTAATAACTTACCCAATTAGCCATGCTCAGCCGAAGCAACCATATTTCCATTCGCCACTTTAACGTACAGTTTATCTTAGCATAATTCAGCCGAAGCCAGCCAAAGCCATGCAGCCTTAGTTAAGTTGATGCAGTACTCAAACTGATCTGATTTACAGTGAGAAGCCGCAGCCTCAGGCAGCTGCAAGGAAAGAAACAGACATCCGAAGCTGAAGCTCTTCTCCGCTTAAGCTACGAACAGGTGCAGTGCTGTGGCTCAATGCGCAGCTGCTTTGATGAAGTCTTTAATTTCTCATCAAAACTTAAATTTATTTGAAAACAGTTGCTCTAAAAATACATGCATACATTCATTTTGAGCGTGTGATGTACGGACGTAATACCATAATTATAAAAAAGCTTCGCTTTTATAAAGCGGGGCAGCTTCTGAAATCGGAATGCATGTGAAAATTCCTTCCTCTGAATAAAACTGAGAATTGGTGGATTTAGATCAAGATAAAGAGACATTAGCCTGGTTCACATTTTTAAAAGTTTTTATCAGACTGATCCATATCCGAAAATTCTCAAGATAAAAAGGCACATTAGCCAAATTCAAATTTAATTGAACATGGTTCTCAGGTTGTGGATGGAACAACTTTACCTGACATATTTAACATGTTAGATTTTTTGAGCCATTCTAATGAACATGTTAGATGTTTTGAGCCATTCTAATGAACATGTTAGATGTCAACTGGTTGTCCTAAAAACATTAAATCTTTTGACAATGGCTTCTAAAGTATTTCCCTTAATCAAGATATATACTCAGAAACAAATAAAAAGTTCTACATTTGGACCAAAGAAAAGAGTTATAAAGTTTTTATATATTATACTTAGAGAAATTTTTAATGTACTATTTTCATTAATCGAGAAAAAAATCACTTTGGATTGTCTTAACCCTTTTCAATTACTCCATGTAAAATATAGTTAGTTTCATTATTAGAATGTGAAAAGTTTTTTATTTTACTTTACATGCACTATATAGATCCTTAAAAAATATAAATATATATTTTTAGTCGAAAAAGAGGAGAGAAAGTGGTCATTTGATTTTAATTTGGTTTAATGAAAAAAAGAAAGCTGAAAGGAAAGTTGGGGAGGTATTGATTTGAATAAATATAGATTTTAGATAAGTAAAAACCATAAGTGGAAAAAAGTAAATATTCTAAAGAAAAAAAAATATTATACAAAAATATCCTGTAATGTTCAATGTTCAAGGTAAAAATATACATTTTCAGTATCCACACAGAAACACAAATAGACAGATAGACAATCAGACAGTCACACAGACAGAGAGATATACAATCAGACAGTCACACAGACAGTCACACAGACAGTCACACAGACAGTCACACAGACGGTCACACAGACAGTCACACAGACAGTCACACAGACAGTCACACAGACAGTCACACAGACAGTCACACAGACAGTCACACAGACGGTCACACAGACAGTCACACAGACAGTCACACAGACAGAGAGATATACAATCAGACAGTCACACAGACAGTCACACAGACAGTCACACAGACAGTCACACAGACAGTCACACAGACAGTCACACAGACAGTCACGCAGACAGTCACACAGACGGTCACACAGACAGTCACACAGACAGTCACACAGACAGTCACACAGACAGTCACACAGACAGTCACACAGACAGTCACACAGACATTCACACAGACAGTCACACAGACAGTCACGCAGACAGTCACACAGACGGTCACACAGACAGTCACACAGACAGTCACACAGACAGTCACACAGACAGTGAAACAGACAGACACACAGACAGTCACGCAGACAGTCACACAGACGGTCACACAGACAGTCACACAGACAGTCACACAGACAGTCACACAGACAGACAAACAGACAGATAGAAACATGGACATCTTGTAGGAAATTCTTGTATTTTTCTGCATTTAGAGTATTTAGTACATTTACTTTTACTGCAAGTGGATCATTTGTTAACCTTTTCTCCACTCCCCCCCACCCCCCCCAAAAAAAAACACCCTAGCATACTTTGAAATAATTACCATATACATATTTTTTATTTTGAAACCCAAGGGGGGGGGGGGGATTGAGGAATGAATGATCCATTAACTATATAAGATATTTGTCGAGTATTTATGTCAAGAAATTTACTTTTTAGTGTTTTGCATTGTCTCTTACTATGAAGTTTAGCTTCTATATAGATAATTCAGAATGTTACACTTTTTTGTCAACGAACCTGTAGTTTGCTGTACAACCTGCGTCATAAATATTGTTACTATCTAAGGCACAGTATGTTTATTGACGTCTATTGAGAATGCATTGACCAATGTACAGACGCAACAGTTTGAAATTTGAAACTTTCAGACAAAGGTTGCCTTTTATCAAAATTTAAAAGCTTGGTTCTTGATATTAATCATTATATTTTAAGCGTAGCAATGAAACAGCTATGGCTGCTTCTATTCTTGTTTCTTAAAAAGGCCAAATTTTCATGAATGAATATAAAGGGATGTCAGCTAGATAATGTAATTAAACACATTAATTAACCACATTTTATTTCATGATTACCCTTATCTGGGAAGGAGGGAGGGTCATTCAGAGTTTTTTTTAAATAAAGTTACACAATATCTTATTTGGTCCAAAGTAGATGTAGCCTATTACCATACATATATAAATGTGGTATAATTAAAGCGTTTGTTAGGATAATTGTACACTGGGACCCATTACAAAGGATATTAATAAACCATACCTAATAAAATGAAAGATTTCATATTTACCATTTTTTCTTTATTTCAATTGAAATGTTTGTAAAAAGAATCAATAAAAATACGCTTTGACTACACTGAGTACTGAGCTGTAGTAGGCAATGAAACAAATATCTCTTTGTGCTTCTTCAAATATTCACGAGAAAGTAAAAAAAATAAGGATTGCAACATCCGTAAAAGCTGAGCTTTGCAATGTTTTATATGGATTCTTTTGATGTGCATGTATTTACCAAATAGAATCTCAGAAATGAGTTTGTATTTTAAGGATATTTTTGATTGGTTCTCGTCAGGTATTTGGATTAGTAAATTTTCTTAATGTGTGTAAGCACAAAAAAAGCTTTAAACTACAAATAAAATTTCATGATTAAAAATATACATTTATATTATTTCATCAATAATTTATGAAGTTTTAAACATTTCTGCAGTTATTGACGTTAAATGCGAGTTGAAAACGCTTTGCTTTTAAAGCGAGGAATGAAATATTTTTTGCTTTAACTTACTTATTTTAGGCTAATCTTTTTGAATTGCCCGTATATAACTTTATAAAAATATAATAAAAAATAGCAAAACATTTTAGACGAAATAATCGGCTTGTTTCGGAAAAAACTAATAATTCGGCTTTTTTTCATCTAAGCCAAACTAATTTTAAAAGATTAATGCAATTTTTTTGATATACAGATTTCAAGAAAAAATACATTTACAAATTTAGTATATTACTGTAATTTTTATTTATTTTTTGTATCCTTGAAATAAATTGTCTAATTGATTTACTAAGAATTATTTTATTCAATTATTAGTGCTGTCAGGAACTGCAAAATGTTCAGGGCTAGGCAACCATGCAATTTTTTGCAGCTTTTGATTTTGAAATAACTTGGCTTAATTAAGTTCAGGGGGGGGGGGGAAGGGTGAAGGTTAATACCCTAGTTTCTTTCATAGTAATTTTAGCAGAAAAAAAGCAAATATGCTACGCATAGGCGTCCAAGGGGGGGGGGGGTAATGGGGCAATTACCCCCCCCCCCCCCGAACGAATTTGGGGGTGCCGTAGGCACCCCCAAAATTTTTTTCATTTTACCCCCCCCCATTTAAAATTTACCCCTACCCTGGGGGTGCCGTAGGCACCCCCAACCATTTAGGAGGGGGTATTTACCCCGCCCAAACAATTTTGGGGGGGTAAATACCCCCTCCCAAAATAGAAAATCTCTAACAAAAAAAATTTTTGCGCGCTTCGCGCGCATTTTTAATATTAAATTTTTGATAAAATTTAACTTACCCCCCCCAAAATTTTACCCCGGGGGTAAATTTTGGGGGGGGTAAACAAATTTTACCCCTGCCAACAGATTTCAGGGGGGGTAATTACCCCCCCCCCCAAGCAAATTTTACCCCCGGGGTAAAAATTTTGGGGGGGGTAAAAAAAATTTGCGGCGCGCTTCGCGCGCCATTTTACCCCCCCTAAAACCGAATTACCCCCCCTTAAAAAAATTTTACCCCCCCCAAAATAAAAAGCTTGGACGCCCCTGATGCTACGCTGCAAATTGGGTGTGATATGCATAGGAAGACGAAAGGCTGCAAATAATTTAAGGTGCACTAACAAAAGCTAGTACTTTGGGTGCCGAGCCCGTGCAAAAAATATTTTGGCAAACAATGAGCAAAAATTTCAAAGAAAAAACATTTCATTGATTTTTTCCCATTACAATTTAAGCACAAGGTGAAAATTTTATCAAAATTAATTTAATTTTTTATTGTTTAAAAATCTACACATTAATAATTACTGGCTATTGTTGTTTTGTCGGAATGCCCTTGTGTCACTTAAAATCTCAAAAACCAAAATGACAGATAAAATAAAAATATATAATTGACCTAATTACGAACCCTCGGATTGATGAGTGGTTAAATTAGGATCCGTTTTTATACAGTACATATTTTGTACAAATTGCATTTCTGAACTTTTATAACTATTTATATAAAGATTAGGTTATTTACTAAAATGTAAAGATTATATATGTACATATTCATTAAACCTTTATAAGGCATATTTTAGCAGTCATTTGCTCTCGTATTTTTAAATTTAACATACATTCTCAATCTATCATCAGAGGACTTTGTAAAAAAAAATACAATTTTATTCAATAAATCTATGTAAAATGTATGGATTTGATAGAGCATCAAAGGTATATAAACTTTAATATAAAACATTTAATTTCTGTTTATTCTTTAATTTGTCGTGCTAGATATTTTTAATATGGCATCCAGGTTTAATGTAATCATTAATTTATGAAAGGATTTTAAGAGATAAGACACTGAAAGATAGATTGATATATATCCCCACTGATAGCCAAAATTATACCTTCTGTAGATTTGATTTTTGGTTAAAACGTTTGTACTGTTAGTTAATGAACCAACCAATTAAAATTTAAGAGAAGCACCCAAGGTTTTAAGCCAATGAATAAGCAAACGTTAACCTTTGGGTACTGTTTTGATTGATAGTATAGTCCCCTCTTTCCCTGATTATCCCCCTAAGACAATTTATTCTTTATAATTACATAAATATGCAAATACAACAATTATAGAAGCACATTAGTCAAATTTTATTTCTACTTTTTCTCTCAGAGTTAAACTTAATCAAATTTTATTCCAACTAAGAAATTAGAATATTACATGTATGTCTATTAATTAAAATAAATTTGTTTTACATAAGTTAATAGCATAGCTATTATACAACTAAGCTTCGTCAGAAGTTCAGTGATGATTAAAGTTAGCATTTTCCTTGGCTTTTAGGATTTTTCAAACTTTGCATGATGATTCCAGACGATTTAGAAAGCAGAGCAACTCAATATTGTTTACTAAAAGTCCGTATGGCAATTTTAAACATTTTGATTTTAAAGATTATGATATAAGTTAGCAAGTATAATTTACCATGATTATGAAATGGCGGTTTAAAGGGATAGTATCTCTATAAAATCAAGTGTAAACAAGGATGACAACATCCATAAAAGCGAAGCACTGAAACGGTAGGACAAACGGACATTAATACTTGTACAGTGTCTAAACTGAATAATCAGAATATAAAAGTATAAGTGTCGAAGCAATATTGTAAGTAAATTTGTTGAAAAACTGCTTGATACAGGATAATGTTTATGGACATACTTACATTTTTAGGACTTGATTATAGAGTTGCTTTGCTTAAACTGTTGTTCTTTGTTGTCCCAGGAATCAATATACCAAAAATCAGATCAAACGGATAATTAGATCACATAAAAATTTGTTGTTAAAAAAGTAGAAAAATCAACATGTTTAAAATGGACATACGGACATTCTGGTAATGATTATGGAGTTGCTACGCTTTCTAAATCGTACCTAACTACTACAGGAATCATCGTGCAAAGTTTGAAATTGATAGGACAATTCTAACATGCCTAAATTAATGAACAAAAGCTATCTATCTCGGACGGACGGACGGACTGACCCTAATTATAGAAAAGCTTCGCTTTTAAAAATTGTACGAAGATATCAAATATCCCATTCTAAGCAAACAGACAGACTCAAAAGAAGATTTTTCTCTGACTTCGATATGATTTTTTTTCTTTAATATTAATGTGTAGTCCCTCTAGGGGTCTAGTTTATTTGCGGGTGCTGGGAGTAATCTCGTCCCTTACAAAAGAACCACATATTTACCCGAATAATTACACAGCTTCCGAGATATTACCTAGTAAACGAATACACCTTCACATACACACACACACAAATATACCTACTTTTGTAAACAGAAGTAAAACAAAACAATTTTATATTGTTAGATATCATCTAAAAATCTCATAAACCCCCTTTTATCAAGTACTAAAAGCATTCAGGTGGGTGGCCAAAAAAAGGGGGTAAATCAAATTTACCTTTTAGCGATAGCTCTTAAATAATTTAGTATTAAATAAAAACAGTTTCCACGAGCTAAAAATTACTTTTGAAAAAAAAACATTTATTAGCATCGGAAATGCCCTAAAATCCTACTATGTAAAGTATTCAGATTTCATTTGAATGATTTATTTTTAAGGCTTTTCTATTTTGGAATTCAAGTCTGAGGATGGTTTTTGGCTATTTGTGCCAACATATTATTTATAAAATCAATTGATCTATGACTTTTGTAAAGTGTACACTTAAAGCATTGACAGAATCCAAGCTTTATAAAAAATATATTTCATATGAACTATATCCAGTTCCGCCTTTGTAAGCTAGCTCTAATAATTACCCAATTGATTGAATGCTTAAAGACTTAAAGCATTCATGGAATCTAAGGGCATCAATAAAACACCGGGACCCAGTTTTATTTAATATTACAATTTTTAATAGAGTACTTACTAATACAAGAACGGTTAAGTACACTCGTAAATTATTGCTTGCCTATTTATGAAGATTATTGTCCGAGTTATTATTCACAGCAATAAATTCTTTATAATAAAATCTTATTTTTTTCTAAGTAATAACAATGATAAATGTTAATATTAAAATGATAAAAAATGCAACATCTTCAAAAATTTTGATCCATAATTGGCAATTTATAATTATTTATGTAGAAATTTGAGTAAGATTTAAAGTTTTAATAAATAGATATTGTCCTTAGTTTTAGCAGCGAAGTTTCTACTCTATATCCAACTTTGTCAGTGCTGTCTAGGGGAGATGTGTGATTTACTCAGCTGTTCCCTTGGACAAGTAGTAGAGCATCTATTAACTAACATTATCTATCAAAACGCTTTATGGTTAATAGGATTTCTTTTGGGAAAATGTATTTTCTCTATGATATACTAATAATTTACGTCTGTCCGTTGTTTCGAAGTTTCTAATTTTATATTTATCATTCTTGTAAGGTTTTATTTCTATAGGGGAAAATTTTCCAAAGTTTTTTTCCTCCTTCGAATAGTTCTTGTTTTGAATTGTTCAAAGTTTCACAGAAAAAATGCTTCAAGTTTGTTTAAATTAGTTTAAAAGTTTAAATAAATGATTTGAAATGCACTAGATTAAGTAGTTAAATTACAAGGCTCGGCGGCTTTTTGCTGTAGACCTGCCGCTGCGGATATAAAATTTTTTTTTTATATGTTGTGGTTGTTTAACCCTTACAGATCGGGGGGGGGTCATATTGACCCCCCCCCTCTAGTTTTTTCAATGTCATTTTTTTTGTAGGTAAGATGGAGAGCTGTAACTTCATGACTTTTTAAGTTTAGTAATTATGCGTCGGCAAGAGTTGATTTCATTAGGATATCTGGTCTGTGTCGGTCGTGGTGTCCGGTCAAAGTCGGTTGGGTAGCACCAAAATTTAAAAAAAATTCTAAATAAATCTTAATTTCTACATTATGACTTTTGTGTAAAATGTAGAAACCTAAATATTTTTTGGTGAATACTGAGATATCAATGACCTTATGAGAAAAGTGGTGTTTTGACCGTTTGACCGCACCCTGACCGACTTTATGACCGATTTTTGTCCGGCTTTTACTACAGACATGAATATCGTGGCTTCTATTACAGCTAAAGACCTATAAATTTTTTTGGTAAATTCTTGAGCAACAATAAACAGATAAAAATATTAATTGGCGCCGCCAACCGCCGTTTTACCGCCGTAACCGCCGAAAATGGCGGTTTCCGTTATTTGCCGTTTTTCGGCGATGATCAGAAAAAGTAATTTTTTTGTTATGAAAAATAAAAGTTCGTCCTAAAATTTTGTCATCCTAGCTGCAAAATTGGCCGCTCTACAGCTGTTTTAAAATTTAGCGGCTGGCCGCTAAAAAGCGGCTAATTAGCGGCCTGACCGCTATAACTAGAAAAAGTAATTCTCTCTAAAAATACACATGAACCACCAGAAAAAAATTTTACGTCTTTATCTGTAACAGAAGCTGAGATAGAGCCCCCCCCCCGATCTATTAAGGTGGGAATAGGGGCCCGATCTGTAAGGGTTAAATTTAGAAGGCCACGCCCACTGCCGGTGGAAGTTACAGAATTTGATAAAATGAAATAGTTTTGCTAGTTTGTTTGCGGCTGCTGAGCCATAGATTAAATAGTTAAATAGAGACACAAAAATATATTCTCACAATAGCTAGATTTCTCAGGATTATAGCATTTACCTTTCTAGGTCTGAAAACGTAGATTTCATTTTTTTTAATCAAAAATAGTAATAACCTCAGAAAGTCTCCAATACGAGCAAAAAGGTCCTGACGCCTCTATAAAGTTTTATCCGCTTTTTATGTATCTCAAAGAACTCCAATTAATGAAAAGATACGTTTTTTATTGAATTCCCGCTCATAATGAACCAAATTAATTTACTTAAAAAAATGTAAAATGGGATTAGAGGGGTTGAATGCGGTCCAACTGAAAAAACGTAGCTTCTTAATAAGCCACTTTATTTTTATAGCGAAGCTTTTCGCGCGATCTAGGTCCGTCTGAATGTCTGGTACGGTTAGCTCTTTTCTTGAATTTAATCATGTGTTAGGCTTGTCTTATAGATTTAAAACTTTGCATGATGATTCCTAAAACAATTATGAACGAGGAAGCGTAGCCATTCTATATATGAACATTACCAGAAAGTTATTTATGGAATACTGATTCAGGACAAGATACAACAATAGGAGCGAAACCTCTCTATGTCCTAAACATGTAATTATGTCCTATAACAGTATCCTGCGTTTTAACAGTTAACAGTTTTTAAACAAATTTACTTACAATTTTGTTTATACTTATACATTTATATTGTGCTTATTCAGTTCTGACACTAAGGAAGTGTTAATGTTTGTTTGTCCTATCGGTTCAGAGCCTCGCTTTTATGGATGTTGTCATCCTTGTTTTAATATGGACTTGGTCATTACTTTTTAGATGGAATCAAAAATACTACTTCTCCATTAACTATATTTTATCAATTGACTTTGATGGTTCGAGAAGGGTGCATTTCTAATCTTAAACTGTAAAAATCAGTTGTGAATTAAACGTTGTTAACTTTGTACGTAATGCTTCTTGTTTTAACGCGTATTGACTGGTCTTTGAAATGCAAAATTAGGAGTGAAATATTCTCACCGACAAAGTCTATTCAAAAAGTCTGAACTAAAGTAGTTTCTATTAGTTTTGAACGAATTTCCATTTAACCCCCCTTCCCTCAAAATAAGAGAACACGAATTGACAATCTAAGAATAAGGGATTATCATTTGGGGGTAAAATATCAAAACCTTCCAATCAGCATACTAGATTATACAAAACAGATAAGACGACATCTAATTAATTTCATTGGGAGGATTGTTGGTCTGCTTGCAGTTAAAAGGGTATTACCTAAACTATTGTATGAAAAGGTTAGCCACTAAAAGAAAAGACCACCCAAAAAAGTTGGATAATTAACAGTGAAGGAATCATTGAAAACAAGAACAATTGTGTACATAAGTAATGGGTATGGACAATTACGCCTACGAAAGAATAATCAGTCTACAGGCTAAACTGTTACAATGGCCATTTTTTTTTATTTAGAATAGCTACCATTTTATTCAAAGTTACTTGTAGAGTTAATTTTGTAGTAAGTAAAAAAGTAAATAGTAAGAGTTTTTGCTTGTCCGTTAAGATTTCGTTAACAACAAAACCGATTTTGTAACCATCCCTTTCCTAGATGCTAGTGGCGCAACAACTAGTCCAATAAGTTGTTTGATCTTACAAATAAAAACATAAGTTTTGTGCGATACCTTCAAAGTCATTATGCAAAGATCTTAACTGTGAAAAAGCTTCGATTTAGCAATCTTTGGTGGCCTGGAAATTTTGAGCATGGCAAGTAAATCACATTAGCTTTTTTTCACATAGTGTTTTTCAAAGAATTAAAGGTATAAGGGGGGAGGGGGGATTTTTTCTCTCTCCAAATTTCGGAATTATTCTTAAAGATTTGAGTTTTTATATTACTAAAATCGAAGTAAAAAATAAACAAATAAAAACAATAAGTATATAGGTAATACATAATATAAAACTAATTAGATGATTCAAATGAATAGAGGTTTGATTCCCATAATTTTACTGGCCAAATAACATTTTTGAATGATTTTATAATAACAATATTAAAAACATACAAAATACATTATAACAAGTATAAAAACATCGTAAAGAAGAAGCTCAGAAAATAGGATAATGTATAAAATTACACATTAAGCAGTTTTAATGTGGGATTAAAATATCAAAGTTTATTTGATGCAAAATTGCCTTACACGAAGCAAGTTTTATTGGACTTTAAAGGTGCAAAATCGTCTTCATAGGAAACAACTTTGTCAATTTAGTTCCAATAAGTCTGAAAATTGATACACAGACTTTAAGGTTTGATTGCAAAATTTCAAGGATTTCGTTATACATATTGGTTGCAGAAATTTTGTTTCGTGCACTGATTAAAATCCATTTACCGATTTTTATTATTCCTAAATTAATGGACTAATACAACCGTTATACAGAAAAGTACTTACGGACACACCTATTGTGTAGAAAGCTTGCCAAGCCTAAAAACCTATAAATTACATTATAATAACCATGTAATAACATCCCTCTGATAACATATTTGAATAACTTCAAGTATATAATCAAGAAGGGAAAGATATTGTCAAATATAAATAAAAAGTAATAGAGTGTGATAGACTTTTTTACATGGTTATTTCTGAAAAACTTTAAAACTGTTATTATGTCAAAATAAAACTACAGTCATATAAAGTCATAAAAAAATATTTTATTAAACCTTTATCTGTTAGATAAAATGTGGGTATTTGTATTTGCTTTACAAGTTTACATTCAATTAAAAAATACTATAGTTATATAATATATATAATAAATCTTTTTCCTGTAATTCTTGTTTGATTTGCAGATTAATTGTCTTTATACCTAACATAACCTAAATAATGTAAGTATCCCAAATCATGGTTATTTTAACAAGGACGAAGGACGATTATAGGAAAAGAACTTTTTCGGTGGACATTGGACAAATAGCAATTTCTATATATAACTTACTCTTCCAAGTCGGTTCACCCTTCTATTCCATAGAGTAATATTTCATAATAGGTAAAACACTTTTTAGTCTCGTATGTTCATATGATTTTAACAATCTTAAGATAATTGTATCGCAATTACATAATATATTGATCTGAGAGCGAATGCATTACCACCAGAGAGAAAGATAGAAAATTACTTCTAAAGACTTTTATGTAGAATGGTTTCGCTACTTCCTAACCAAAACCCGAAATCTTCGGTAAGTCTCACAGAAAAAATTCGGTTAATGATTGTTTTGAGAATGATATGAAAGTGTAAAGACAAACAGACGGACGCTGTATGAGAGGTAGGGATAGGGAAATGGGGATAAAAACTTACACAACATAACTGATTTGGTTTGCAGTAAAATTTTGAGTTGTGTTAATGATTACTATTGAATAATTATTTTCTCTGTCAATAACAAAAAAAACATACTTATATTGAAACAACCTATTTAGTGTATATTATTATTTATGTAAGGTGAAAATTTTAGACAAAAAGCTTGAATTTATCATTTTTGTTGATTCCTTTAACTTTGGGAGTAATTCAAAGTGTCTGTCATAGATATTGGTTAGGATACAAAATACCATATTTCTGAGTTACCTTAAAATATTTTACCAAAATGGAAGAAAAACTAGGTAGAATGTTGTTTATCTGAATATGTAAAAATATTTCGATGTCTGTGGGGGAGGGGTCATGTGACTCTTGAAAAGAAATATCCATAGAAAAATTAATCACCCCCTAATTCTCCCAAAAGATTCATTTTCTTATATAAAAATCTCTAAGGAAATTATCTTTTTTTGATACTTTAAATTTAACTTGCAAATAAAGCTTGTTCAAGCCCGTTTAAGCTCCTATTATCGCATTAACGCATAAAGTCATGAACCTGACATTGCAGCGGGAGCAACTGTTTATTACGTTTATGTTATACGTGGAATAGTATGGTAATTTGTACCATATCTTTCACCAAATGACTCCTGAGGGTAAAATTTTGACCTGGCTGGGTAAAGGAAAAGAATGGTGTTCAAACAGTCCGTTAAATTTTTTCTGAGCCGATTTATTGCCACTGGATTTTATAGGCTTTTAGCCAAGCTGAAATAACATATATCATTTCGTCATACATAAAGAAATTAAAATCATACGATTAATCCTTCTGTACATGATGTTGACCTTAGGTCCCTTTGGGCCAACAAAACAAAGACAAAACTCTAAAAGCAACTTAGAGACGCAACCAAAGAGTCAGTTGTCTGTAATAAATGATAGTGCAAAGTAACATAGATTTGCGCTACTGTTAATTAGCTAGAAATAATGGCATAGTAACTTTGTAAGAACAGCCCTCCCCCCCCCCCCTCCAAACAGGAAAGGGGTGAGGAAAATGTATGTAACAGGAAAGGGGTATGGAATGGATTGGTTGTCTGTAATTATCAAACTCCCGACACCTTTCTTTATAACTAATAATTAGAACAATTAGTTATAGATAGACCTTTTTTTTAAATACTAAAATTCAAAAAAATATATCATAATATAGTTGTAAATAGGATATATTAAAAATGATTAATTTACAACTCTTTCGTCCTCATGATGGTTACAAGCTAACAAAAGAAGAATTTTACAAATAGAGCAATATTAGATGATTTCTTATTACCTAAACAATTCAAACCAGGAGGTAAATTAGAGATAATCTACTTGTATCTCTAATATTTAAATAGATGAAAAGCAGATATTATTTTTTAAGCGATATTCTCTGCCTCTGTTGTTTGGATAAAATATAATTTAAATGGTTCCAAGAATTATATATTATCAACGTAACAGTTATGGTAAAGTTTTTTTTTTATCTATTCCAAAACCACATCTTCGGAGGTTTGAGGTATCCAACCCCAAAAATAGTTACAAAACTTTCCTGGGCATATAAGAAGCTTTGAAGGAGGACCAAATCAGAACAGTGGTTAGTGAGATCCTTCACTACACTAAGCATTCCCGTTCAGGAATAAGGTATAACCAACAAGGGAAATAAACATAAAATAATATTTGGGGGGCAAATGGATAGGTCGTCAATTTTACGATGTGTTGCCCCCCAACGACAGCTGAAAAACACGTAGAAGTTTCGTGATTTCTTTCTGAATTAATTTCGTTATTGGTAGAAGCTGATTCCCGTTACTTCTATAAGGATAAATAGAAAAGTTACTGGAAATAATTTGGCCCATCCATCAATAGGCATGAATTATTAAAATGAAAAAGTTGTATAATCAAATGTGTTTGTCTGTACATTTTACTTATTTAACCCTTAACAGTCGGGCCCCTTGCCGCACCTTAATCAGTCGGGGGGGGGGGGGGCGTTCAACGCCCCCCCTCATTATCTCAGTTCCTATTAGAGCTAGAGGGCTAAAATTTTTTGTGCAAGTCCCCTGTGTTATGGTGAATTTCCGACCTTAAGTAAGTCAAGGTCAATTTCCGTTTCCTTCACCCTTTTATTTAACAACCTTTGTTTTTAGGTCCTTTTTTACTTAAAAATTTCAAACGGCTGTAATTTTTTTATTTTTAAAGCTAGAAGAAATTTTTTTTTGTAGAAAATGTTTATTTTTATTTAAATTTTATATTTGAAATATCAAAACATAAGTTTCAGCGGCCGCAGCTGTACTTGGCAGCTGCCAGCCACCGCAGTCGGCGGTCGGCGGGAAAACGGCGGCGCATCTTTATGAAATTTTAATACATTATGTAGACATGTAAGAAAAGCTTAAGTTTAAAATTTGAAGTCTCTAAGTCAAAAATTGCGGCCACAGGAGCATTTTAAAGATTTCTGGAGACCTGGAGGATCAGGACCTGCAGGATCATACCTGGAACCTGAAATTGACTTGAACACCTGTATTTAATATGAGGATGTTCTACTAGAGTATAATTTAGTATTTTGGTAAGATAAAATGCTTTTTTTAAGTAAAAAACAAATTTTTGTTCTTTACCTGGATGACCCTGCCAGGTTTGCTGGCATCCTGTGCCCGCCAGGATGGAGATATTTAAAAAATTCCAACTCTCAGTTATGTGTCATACCCATACTGTCAAGCAGTTTGGGCTCTTTATCTTTCACACACAGAAAATGAGATAGAAAAAACCGGATGGGGGGGCGTTCAACGCCCCCCCCCCCCCGACTGTTAAGGGTTAACTGAGAAAGCCTAAAATGTCACGTGTGACGTCACACGTGACATTTTAGGCTTTCTCATTAAACTCTTAAAACCTAACAATTGCTTGAAATTTTTATCGGAGCCTGTTAAGATACTAAGGAATTCCTCCTATCTTTATGATTAGTATCATATGTATGACAGAAATATAACTCAAATTTGCCGTCTATGAAGTAATTGGGCCAGAGGTCGAATCCATGACCCTAAGCAAAAGTTGTTGCTAATGTTTTGATGTGACACATCTATGACCAAAGTTCCCTAGAACTTGCCTTGTAACTGTTGCTTATAATTATTACGTGTATATGTAATATACCAGAATATTTGAGGACATTAATTATACCAATTTCAAGTATTTAAAAGGCTTGTTATTTCCTATTTAAGTCTGGGAAAGGTAAAGTAAAGTAAAAGTCAATTATAGACCGGGAACGATGAGACTGTAAATTACACTGGTACCAAAAGTTTGTTGACTCAAAAAAATTAGATACTTTTATTGAATTTGATTGATTGGTTCCAAAACAAGAAGTGTCCAAACTTCTAAACCAATAATCTTTATTTATTATTAGAGTTGGTGTACCTAAACTGTAAGGTAACATTTTGTTTATTATAAACTAATATTATTAATTAAAGTTTATTATATTCAGGAATCTTTAGGTATAAGACAATGGCAAGAAAAGTTATATACCCCCCCCCCCCCCCCCCAATGATTGTAAACATAATCCTTGTTATCCCTTATACGGATCAAAATTATGGTTGATATTTTTGGGACTGCACGTTTGAAACAACCATTCTATATTTGATAAAAGTACTCGAAGCTAATGAATAAACTTTTGATGCCAGAACAAAAGTTTAATTGATTTATTTAATTTAGGCGATTATATCATAATTTGTCAAATTCTAAGTGGACATTGTCCCACTCGATTTGGAAGCAAGTATATTTATAATCTTTCAACACTAAATTCCCTTTGCAGTGCAAAAACTGAATGCACACAAACTTGTCCCGCTTGCAGGAATTGTAATAAAAGTTTTATTATATTTTTCGGCCATCTTTAAAAATAAAAAAATCAGTTTTGTTATTTCTACAGACACTTTGGATCAAAGATATATATAATAAACCAAATTTGTGCCATTTTTAATAATTCAATACAATTTTTCATTAAAAAAAGTTGCATTTATATAAAAAATTTATATTTTTTATATAAACTCAGATTTAAACTTTACCAAATTATCATAACATTTCCCAAAGCTGGACAGTTTAATGCAAACCCATATACTAAAAATGGTTCCACAAGGTGTTGAATGATATAATAGTAAAGTATTTTACCCTAGGGGAGACTGTTTCTTTGTTGTAACTATAATGCAAAAGTTGTTTATAAGAATACTCCCCATAATGCCAATAATTCCAATGCTCCTTACCTCCACACATACAAACACTCCCATTGAACAGAAAAAGTTTTGTATGGACAAAACGTAGAAAAGTGTCGACACTGACACTACAAGATGGTGTCAAATCTACAGAATCCTAGAGCAGCTTTGTTATTTACTTCTTTCATTCATACGTTATAATCCAAATAATGCTTCGCTACCATCGAATATATTTTTTCTTATTCAGAATACATATCCCTTGATCTGTATAGCTAATGTCAAATGTGAATGTTATTTATTGAAGGCTTACCTAATATTGCATAAAATGGACTTTATATAATTCGGGAAAATTACAATTTATCCTATAAATACATTTTAAAAAATAGAGGTTCTGTGGGATTCTTTGTAAACATTTCCTGGCTATATGTTCGTTTGCATCTCTTAAATTGAATAAATGTGGGGCCAATTGAATTTTTTTGGATCAAGGAATTTCTATCAATTTTTTTTTACACATGAAGAGATTTTTAAGACCCTGAGATCCTCTAACATCACTTTTACTGTAAACTGATGAAAACTGCCGTAAAGTGCACTGTGTCTAAAAATATAGGTATAACTCAATTTTCAACTTGAGTTTTTTCAATATTTTTAAAAATGTATTTTATTTTTAAATTAAAATTAAAATTGTGATACTGAAACCATGTAAAATAAATGTCAAAAGCAAACAAGTTTCTATTTCAAAACTTTTGCAGATGTTAAAAATGTTGTATTTTGTCATTTATGCTTTCGTAACCCCATAAAATCATTTGACTTACCATCCTAATATATAAAGTAATAAGCTTTTTTTGTAAGTAGCAAAAGATCTAGCTAACCGCTGAACCGATATAGTCCTCCTTTACCGTGTAGCTACATATTGGTTTTGGGATGGTTTTAGGCTATTTTATTTTTATAAAATGGCTGGGTAGGTACGGTTTTAGGCTATTTTCCTGTCTTCCACCTTTCTTCGAATATAGAGTCCCTAGATGCTAGGGGAGCATTCGCTAGTATTTAATAAAGCAACAGGTTGTACAGGGTGTTTCAAGAGAAATGCGTTTTTTAAAAACTTAATTAGGCATAGAAAATGAAACAATTATATAAAATGCTTTACATATTTGGAAAACCTATTCTGGGACATTTATGTTTCAAATATTTAAAAATGATTTTTTCGACAAACTATGCCTTAAAAACCGGTTTTTCCAAAGACCTTGATTTTGAAGATTTACAAAATTTAAGGTTGTGGAAAAAATGCCATTATTTTTAAAATTCAAATTGCGCGGCTTGCATTAATAGTAGAAAAACGTTATGCATAACGTTAGAATCATCATAAACTCTAGTTTTTGGAAATATAAGTCCCATTTTTGTGCTATTTGTAGTATAGGAGCTACATTGAAAAATGTGAGAAAGGTTGAAAAGTTTTAATTAAGTTGGAACATTTTACCACGTAGCTCCTAAACTATACGTAGCATAAGAATGGTTCTTATATATCCAAAAAGTAGAGATTATGACGATTCTAATGGTATGCATAACATTTTTCTAATATGCTGGTGCAAATGGATCCCTTCCCCGCAGGACCAGCGGGAACGACAGGATTGGCAACAAAACTGGCGGCAAAGAATCCAGGAGGCCGGAGAAGCAAACCAGGAAGGAGACCCGACATGGGAGGACAGCCATGGTGCTTTTTTTTGGCAACAGAGGGGGGCGTACCCAGCCACTCCGCCCCTCTCTATAAAAATTTTGTGGTGAAGGCCCCTTGTGGGCGACATTTTGGATGGTGTTAAGAGTGAAAGACAGTTAACAAACACAATAAGACTAAGGCTACAGACTATACACCCCAATCAGGGGCCTGGGAGAAACAAAACTGAAGAGGGGAAGCAAGCTAGGAGGGAAAGGAGGCGGGCAAAAAGACAAGAAAAGAGAAAGAAGACGACAGATAAAACAACAAAATACAACATTATAACCTGGAACGTACAAAGGATGTCCCTTGGAACAATGAATAAAGCTTAAGCAAGAAAGGTGGCGGAGAAGGCAAGGAAAGAGAAGTGGGATGCAGTGTTGTTGAGTGAGGTGCATGCAGAAAGAGAAGGTGTAGCGTGGTTTGGTGAAGGAGAAAATTTGACGGCGATAGTGTTTGCAGAAAAAGCTGGAGTATTGCTAAGAGGAGATTTACTGCAAGGGTGGTGTGACAATGGTCAAGCAAAAGAGTTGAACAAGAGAGCAGTGTCAGTGATAACAAGAGGTCTGGCGTTAACGGCGGTTTACCTACCGGTTTTTACGGGTAATAACAAGGATGAGATTGAGATTGAGAGAGACATTCTAGCAGAGCACAAACAGTGGGCAAGAAGAAACATATTTGTCTGTGGAGGAGATTTCAATGCGCATGTAGGAGGTGGAGAGGAGGTGCAAGGAGTCAAGGGGAAGTTTGGTCTCAGAGTATCCAATGAACGAGGAAGGGAGCTGATTAGATGGTGTCAAGAACAGGGATTAACATATCTCAACAGTTTTTTCAATCAGAAAAAACGTGGTACATGGTTCAACAGGATGCTAGGTTGGTGGTACGAGATCGATGGTTTCATCATGAGGCAAGAAGACAGGCATAGATATGTCAGAAAGTTAAATACAGTCGGAGAAATGACAATCTCAGATCATAAACCGAAAAAGTTAGTACTGGAGATCAAGAAATGGCACTGGAAGACACAGGTGAAGAAAAAGATACCAAAAATCAGGTGGGAAAAATTGAAGGAAATGGAAACGGCGCTACTTTACAGGCAAAAGATAAACGAACTTACAGAAAATATGGAGAGAAATGAGATGGCCGAAACAACACAATACAGAGAGATAATGGATATAGTGACTAAAGCAGCTAAAGAAGTTTGTGGAGAGTCAGAGAGAAGGATTGAAAATCCCTGGATGGTCGGTAAGGAGGAGGAGCTACAGTGCATGAAAAGCAGGATTGCTGGCGCTGTAACCGAGCGTAACAGGATTGCAGAAACAGCCAGAGGGAATGGAGAAGAAATGGACGGAGAAATGGAGCGTGCCAGAGAAACATTACGAGAGGCAAGACGCGAAATGAAGAGAGAGACAAGGAGGTGGGAGACAGAATGGTGGGACGACAGAATCAGAGAATGCCAAGAGGCTGAAGGCAGAGGTGACTCAGGCAAAATGTATAAAGTGCTAAAAGACCTGGGGAGACGTGACTGGAAGGGCCCGACAGACTCTACAACAATTACCAAAGAAGAATTCAGAGAACATTTTTAAAAAGTTTCTGAAGAAAGATTTGAAAACACACCAGATGAAATTGAGAGAGCCGTAAACAGAGTAACAGACATAAGCAACACAGACAGAGCCAGAGAATGGAGTGAAATGCTAGAGGCCACCCCAGAAAGAGAGGAAATCCTGACAGAGATGAGAAAGATGAGAGACTCAGCGCCAGGAGAAGATGGAGTTAGACTTATTATGCTGATGAAAGGAGGAGAGGAGGTGACAGAGAGGATTATAAGATTGGTCCAGTTTATGTTTGAAAATGATGCTGACAAGTGGGAGGAGGAGTTGAAGGTTGGTATAGTTGTTCCACTACACAAGAAAGGTGATAGAAATCTGAGAGACAATTACAGAGGAGTGGTACTGCTGGCCATGGGCAGCAGAATTTTAGCAAGGATAATGGCGAACAGAATTAGAATATGGGCGGAGAAGTTGGAGCTGTTTGATGATGATCAGTCGGGTTTTAGGAAAGGAAGGTCAACAGCAGATGCAACTCAGGTGATGATAAGGATTCATGAGGATGCAACAGATTTGAGATGGAGGATGGAGGCGCAAGGACAGAGACAGGATCCAGAGACAGTTCCAGTGGCGAGGCTCCTGGACTTGAGAAAGGCCTACCCCAGGGTAAATAAACCTGCCCTGTGGGGAATCCTGACCAAGTATGGCATGGGACCAAAAGCACTGAGGGTTCTGAAAGGACTTCACGAATGTACAGAGTACAAGGTCAGAGGCAGAGAGGGTATGAGTGACCCATGGGTGCCAGCCAGAGGGCTCCGAGAGGGAGATCCATCATCTCCGGTGCTCTTTAATGTTTACCACCAGGTAGTTATGAGAGTAGCTGCGGACAACAGAAAGAGAAAAGCAGAGGAGGCAGGTTTAGAGGTAGGGATTGCATACAAATGGGTCCCAGGATCATTAATCCCATCAGATAAGATCTGGGAGAAACCTAACTCGGAGGCCAAGAGGATTCGTATTGACAAGGAGCTGTTTGCAGATGATACGTCGGTTATAGGATGCAGAAAGGAGATGGAGATCGGATTACCAGCCATTAAAGTGTTCACGAAGCTGGGAAAAAGTTGATATATGTCACTGATTAATGTTTTTTAAGAGTACTGTTTTGAGAATTAAGTCTTAAATACTTCCCATTTAAAAATAAATCAAACTTTAAAAAAACGAATTTATTCCCTTGAAAACATAGTTGTATTTTGAGTTTTATTATACATATCTTAAAACCTATCAAAATCGACAAATAACAATCTTTTTGTTGAAGTTTACTTGCAAATTTAGAGTAGAATAAATTCTTTTGTTACATACATATTAAACTAACCAAAAAAGTTTGTAATTTCTTTTTACGGGGAGATTAAATGATTTTTACCGAAAATCGAAAAGATATTACCAAATATGGGTATAAGGTCAGCTGATTTATAGTTGTCGATTGTGTAACATAGCACCCTCATCCTATCTCAATATTTACTACTTGCTAAAAAAGCTTCAACATACTGCAGAGCTAAAAATACGATTAGGCCCCCACATAATTGGGGGATTTTACTATAGATTGAGAAAGTTTTTAGCTATTATGGTTTTTTTATTTTGGGGTAAAATTCTTGCTTAGATTATATTTGATTAATTAACTAAAATCTATAAAAGATATTTAAAAGAAACAATTTTTGAAACATGAATTAATTTGCTATAAGCGTTTTCTGAGTACAGCACAGCCAGGTTAAATCAAATACACACACACACAAACATACATAGGACTCCACAGAACTTGATTGTTTAATACTTCAAAACATGGAATAAGATAAAGAGACAACACAAATTATATTCTTTTAATATTAATCTGTTATTCATGGATGTACATTAATTAAAGCAAGGCTTTTATCTTAATCCTAAACACAATGTAAAGATGGTTCCTGAGGTAATAAATCAAGTCAGTTACCAATAAACCTATACAAAAATTGAAATAAAATAACATGTTTTTTCAGTTATGGGAATAAAATTATTTACTTTTTATAGCTATTGAAATTTTCCCGTACTGGTCCAAACTTACAACTTAAAATACACTGAAGGGACTGCGACTTTTACAATATTTAGTAATGTTTGGTTTCTATACTTCAACTTAACAAAATCCGTTGGTACCATTTCTACCACAAAAGATAAGGAGGGGGACGGAGAATGGAAAAGGGAAACATGAATGCCCAAGGTAAGTGAATGAGTGTGTGTGTGTGTGTGTGTGTGTGTGTGTGTATAATGACAGATATATAATTAAATTCGACACATTACGAGATTATTTTACGATGATAAAATGCTTTTTTTTATGTAAATACTATAGAAAGACTGCTATATTTTATGCTGAATATGAGCAGCAAATGATATTTGTTTATTCTATTTAAACATTTTAATTCTTAAATATCATGCTTTCTACAGATTTAATCAATTTTTCTTTTGTCACTATACCTGCATAAACAAAGCGGTATTTGGTTAATGATTTTTTAAAATAAACCAAACTTTTTCATTACATTTTAGAGAAAGTTCAAAGATAAATATTAAAAGAGATATATTACAAAAATATTTTCTAAGTATCAATTTTTTTGTTTTTATCTGCAAGCGAAGAAATAATTTATTTTCTCTTAGTTTAATTGATGCTCAGATTTTAACATTATTTTCATGTGGAAACACTCTCTGCATTTTAAACTGATTTTTTTCTAACTTAACTGAACTTTTAAGGCATAATTCGTTGAAAATTACTTAAAATATAAAAAAAGGTAAACGAAAATGCATTTTGAAAAATTAAATTCGCAGTCACTTTAAGGAGGTGATGGGTTGGTATGAAGAAAGGAACAATGATGACAAGGAGGAGGAGGTGTTATTTGGGACGGAGGAGGGAGGAAAGATAAGGGTGTTGGGAACCTGGCTAGGACCAGACAACGATATCAAGCAGCGGAAGAAACGGGCGGGAGCAGCGTGGTTTAAGGTCAAAGGACAGCTTAGAGGCTCAAAACTGTCCAAAAAGGCCCAGGCCCAGATCACGCAGGCCTGCGTCGAGAGCACAATGCTCTTTGACTGCCATGTACGTACCTGGCAGTTAAGAGATATCAAGAAACTCCAGAGCTGTGTTGACCGCATGTACAGATACATCTGGAGCAGGAAGAATAAACCACCCCTGATCCAGATGCAGGAGGAGGGAGTGAATGTCAGGTCGGAGCTAGGAGTCAAATCCATTAGACTTAAGGTGGAGAAGAGATGCTTGGAGAGACTAGGTCACCTGATGAGGATGGAGGATGACAGGATTATCAAATCTGTCACCTTGGGATGGATGGAGCAGTTGGAGGATCTACCCAAGGTTCCAGGTAAGAAAAGAAAGACCGTTCTTTTCTATAAGAAGCTAGTCAAAGAAGCAGGGTGGGACTATACCAAGATAAGTACACTCACTGAAAGAAAGACGTGGAAGAGGCTAGTCAAGGCAAGGATGAAGCACCTAGACAAGTGGGAGAAACAGTTGGGGAACAAGAACCAGGAGGAGAGGATTGATAGAAACATCACAAGAACAGAGGATGAATCCCTAATATGTGACTTTGAAGGGTGTGGCAAAGTCTGTCTAAGCAAGGCAGGCCTCACCGTCCATGCCAAAAGATTGCATTATATATCTAGTCAGAAGGTAACTTTCACCTGTGATAAATGCAACCAAGTCTTCCAACAAGAGGCGAACCTATGGAATCACAAAAAAAGTTGTGATGGAATAGTACCTGACAGAGATAACTAAAGAAAATGCAACTACTGTGATAAATATATTAGTTACGGCGAACTTAGCAAGACACAAGAGAACTTGCAGGGAGAGGGAGGGACAAGAAACTCAACAAGAACAAAGACAAGCAAGGGTCTATGTAGCGAAAAATGGCCCCTGTAACAGATGCGGACGAATACTTTCACTCACAAATATGGCCAGACACCAGAAGAAATGTCAATAACAAGGGGAGGCGGAGCTTCAAGAAGCTGAAAGCCTTATCAAGATCAAGATCAAGATCAAGATTTTTCTAATATTAATACAAGGTGCGCAATTTGAATTTTAAAAATG
Source organism: Acartia tonsa (assembly GCF_053477335.1). Lineage (NCBI taxonomy): Eukaryota > Metazoa > Arthropoda > Copepoda > Calanoida > Acartiidae > Acartia > Acartia tonsa. The sequence goes on from NC_137261.1 coordinate 33,311,463, forward strand.
AGGGCATTTTTTCTCCAACCTTTAATTTTGAAAATCTTCAAAATCAAGGTCTTTGGAAAACCGGTTTTTAAGGCATAATTTGTCGAAAAAATCATTTTTAAATATTTGAAACATAAATGTCCTAGAATAGGTTTTCCAAATACATAAAGCATTTTAAATAACTGTTTCATTTTCTATTCCTAATTAAGTTTTTAAAAAACGCATTTCTCTTGAAACACCCTGTATATGTGTTAAGATCTCGTAATCTACGGTGCCGATCGTTCCACAATTTTTAGTGAAGTTTTCGATTGGTCTTGGGAAGGTTTTAAGTTAGTTGCGATATTTTAGGGGAGGGAAAACTTTTTGGAGGGTGGTACCTCCCCAAAAATATCTGTAAACCTATGAGAAGCTACACTGTGAAGGAAAATTGTATCAATAAAAAGCTTATTACTTTACATAATAGAATAAGGGTGATATTTTCAAGATGATCTGCTGTAGAAATGCTTGATTCTTCCTAAAGATGAATTTAATTCAAATATTTACTTAGAGTGCACAGGATACAAAATGAAACATTAGAATACTTGCCTTCAAACATATATTTTTATTCAGTTGAGCTCCTAGAATCAGATACCAATAAGATCAAAACAAAGCTACACTGAAATTTGTACACCTAAACATCTTGCGGTTTTGGAGAAAAGAGAAAATGGAATAGAAATGTATCATAGGAGGGGTATGCTTTGGCTCACAAACTGGCCAAACAATTCTAAGCTCTTTTTCTGTTTAAGATTATGACTAAAAACAAGCTGTAACCATGTAAATAAACCAATTCGCTAGAGGAAAAATAACTTGGCAAAAAATGTAGGTGAAATATTGATTTCTAATTTACATTATTGGCATAGAACAAGAACGAAAACAAAATGGACAGGCTAGATTCAATTTTAATAAGTAGGAAAAAAATCTTAAACTATTTAGGTAATTATTATCATAATTAAAATTTTTCTATCGAGTTCTCCATAACAGCATGAAATCAGGGAAGGGTGAATTTATTCATCATTTTGGGGTGGGAAAGTCATCCATTTAAATGCATTTTACAGTTTCCTTCCATACCCCAACAACTTCAGGATGAGGGCATAGTCACTAAATTTTCCTGGGGTGGGGGGGGGGGGGGGGGTAAACATTTGAACAAGAATATAAGACTCTCCCAATGGTTTGTAGTAATTATTACTTTGTCAAACATAAATTCTGTTTTACACAACCCCAATGTACTCCCCAAGAAACACGGGAAACGGGAAATTAAAGTAAAGAAAATGTTAACCTGAAAAAATCTATAAATCAGTCCAGATTTTTTGTTTAAATTGTCCAGAAGCAACTTTAATATTTTTAACCGTACATACAATTCTGCAAACAACCAGTCCTTTTTATTGCACAGCTTTTGTTGAGAATCCTCAAAGTAAGTTTGAAAATAATCTATTTGTAACCAAACTTTTAAATTAAAATCATCATAACTGAATAAATTTTCTGCTGTTAATGCATGTTAAATGCATACAGAAAATTTTAAGTAAAGATTGTTTTCATGTGCTGTATCCCTGTACACAATGGTATATCCAAGATTTCCAGGTAGAATGGGATTAATCAACAAATTTACTAGGAACCAATATAAAATTTTACTCTTTGGCCTTGAGAAGGGAAGGGGGGGAGGGATAATTTACCGTCCATTGTCCTATCTCTAAATGCCTGAGTATTCCAGACCCCTGAATTAAGAGTTGTAAACCCAACTTAAATTGTCCTTTACATTGTTTTACATTGCTCTGCCAGGGATTTTGGATATAAATAGGACAGACAATATTGTCAGCAATTGTCGCATCAAAGCATTTACTTCCCTCACTCGAATGATTTTAAGATAGTTGAAGACGCTAATTCGCAAAATGTATAGCATTACTGCACCCGCGGTAAGGTTATAAAGAAAATGCAACTGCCACTCTAAATGTGAATTCGGTCAATCGCTGCGGCTTTAAGGAAGTCAAACCGCAAAATTTTCATCCTGTAAAGCTGAAGGCATGACTTCAATAATTGTTGAAAATCATTTAAAACTTTACATAACCGTGTCCCTTTCTTTAAAACATCTTCATTATTGGAGAAAATTTCAGATTTTAAATAAGTATACTTTACTAGTGGGAAAGGTATAATTTATTTTTTCCCTTACATGACTAACTTTAGAACAAGAGAGTGTGTTTTTGAAGAAGTGGAAATTTTAAAAAGACATTTTTTTGCCTAAAAATCCTTCCTTACGTTTTTTTCGTAACAAAGTTACACTTTAACTTCAAGTCTCCATCTGATGCTATTTAGGATAGACAGCTAAAATATTATGCGAAGCTTTAGTAGAATCAATATTTACTCTGACAAACCAGGGCAGAACAAGGTAGGTGAACAGTTAACAAAGCTAATCTTTATATTTTGATGTGAGACTAAAAGGAGATTAAAGATTCAATAGTTGTTCTATAAAGAATTGGGTTCATTAGAAATTTGGATTATAATTAAAAGAGTTAAATAATATTACTAAAAAGAAAATGTGGAAGCCTGTCCGTCCGTCCGTCTGGTTCAAGCTTAGGGTTCTTCAAAGTTTATGAATTTCTTCATCTCCTGTTATGATTTTAAGTTATTTTCTGAATTTTAAGAAATTAGCGCCCAGAGAAAAAAGTCAACACCCACAACAAATTTGAAACTAAAATAAATCATGAATGCATTACAGTCATCTGTTCTTTAATCTTTATGGATAATATGAAATTTATTTGTTTTAAGTAACTAATAAATAATCCGTATACATATGGGGGGGGGACTGTGTTTTAGAAAACAATTAGAAGTAAGTCAAAATATCATCAACTTAGAGCAATATAGATAAATTACCATTTCTTATTTACAAAGTACATGGCTCTCTATACATACCTACACAATTCTATTTTCTTAAATGAGAGCACAAACACACCTAAAGCAGAATGGACGAAAACGGTCACACTGCACGCTTACAGTAGCTTTTATATTACTAAAAATTATATATTGAATATAAACAGCATATCAATACAATTTTCTTTACTTTGATCTTTGGAATTTGTGAATGTATATCCTTATCCTTTATTCATATGAGATTAAATAAATTTAAATCCAGGTAAATTAATTTAAAATGATATGAAAAAAATGTTTTGATTACTAATTTGTCAACATGGGACACTAATGACTTATAATCTACATTGATTTGTAGTAGCGCAGCTAATATATAATTCTAAATGTCTAACTGTACGTTCAACTGAGAGACGATCGTTAGCAGAGTTGCTGTTTAATACTTCTTTAAAATCACATTCTTCCATTTTTACAGGGTAATCTTAGTAATTAGATGTATTTATTGTCGCCCTAGTGTCCATTAGGATCTCAAAGGCCTCTGGAATGTAAGGTCAACAGTTCTCCAAAAATTCTTTGTCATGTTTTATGCTATTTTACGGATAGTCTAAAATTTATACATCCCGCACCCTCTTCCCGCTTCAATTGTTGTATCACTTGAGAACCGTCTGTAAAACGTCTGGATAAAAATGAACTGCCTATAAAACTCAGCATTAAATCCTTACACAGCAATTTCAAATTGTTTCCGTCTCAACTAAAATGAAAACAATTATTATAGGATTATCTAATAACTAACCAACCTTTGATATAAGAAGCGAAGTTGTTTTGGGTTGGGTTTAGTACGTCCATCCATCCTTTTTTAATAAAATTTCATATCTGAAAGAAAAAAAGACGTATTAAGGAAATGGGCATTTTACATTTTAAGATTATAGAGGGCGAGTACATTGGACTGTAAATCATACATATTTACTTTTTATTATTCATTGGCTACAAAACTTTAGTTGCCTTTATCGAATTTTGATTGGTTGGTTTAAACTTTTCATTCAATAATTTTAATCAAGAGAATAAAATCATTGTTGGGGATTGATATCCATTTATCTTCCAATTTCTTATACCTTAAGATTCTTGTTTCTTTAGGATATCTAAGTAATATAAATACAGCCATATGGACGTAAGGACATATGATGGTCATGGAGTAGCTATTCTATTAAAAATATATTAAACTAAATAATCTTATTTACATAGAAGGAGAAATTAAACCTCTTTTAATTCACAAGTATACAATTTATTGATGAACAATACTATTCTTAACTTTTTACAGCACATAATATACATTTATTATTTATTGTTTAATCTCGTAATCATTGAAAATTGAAAAAATATCGAACCTATAGTTTGTAAGCTTTTTGTAAGTTTTTGCTGACATAAAGTGACAACTATTAGGACAAAATCTTAATACAAGGTAGAAAATGTACAATTAATTGGAAAACTTTGTTGTTCATTACAGAAATTAGGTTAAATAATCCTCTGATAATCTTCTAAAATGAATCAGGTTTTAAGATGGGGGTTTTAAAGCCATGAAAAGTTTGCAGTTACAGTATGATTTTTAATATCTGCTAAATAGTTGTAAGGGAGTTGTGTATTCGACTTTTCTAAACCACTTAATATCCCTGAAAAGGCACTAATTGTTGCTATATCAGGATCATGGAAGCCAAGACTTGGCTCATAAAATAGTGCAAATGATAACAATCCAGTGTAAGAACTTTCCAACAAAATATGACCAACCAAATGGTTGGCTGTAATTCTTCACTTTGGGTTTGTGTTAACAAACATGATCTTTAATGGCGTGGTCAAAGGGATATTCAAGTAAACTAGTTATTATAGTATGATTATAGAATGATATATGGTCTCCAAAACCCGACCTTTAACCCCATGGACCCCGTGCTGTGACAAAGGATTAGCAGCTAGTAGTAGTTCATCGGTCATCTCATAAGAACTTTGATAATATGTACTACAAACCAGTTCGAACCTCATGAGAAAAACGTTATTTCGATAAATTGATATTACCAATAATGCCTTTTGTTAACGGTATAATATATTAGTAATGACCACTATTTTCTAAATTTGTCATATTGTCGATATAGACAATTGTAACTGCATGTTGATATAATGCTACAAATAAATAGGGTTTTATGATACTTCAAGAAAAACATTTTGCCTCAAAACATATTTTAAGTTAATCTTTTTAATCACACAAGCTAAAATTAAGTTAAAAATTGTGTTCCTTTTCTAGGTTTCAACAAAAATAAAAGCTGTAAGTATATATTTCTAGAAAGTATAAATGTAGGGTACAAACTAGTAAACTTGATGTTTTTCAATTCATTTTTGATAATGAATACATTTTTATTGTTAATATCATAATATGTTTAAATAGTTGCAAAGATTTGGTCTTCCGTTTAATACAGATTTAGGAAACAAGGATGATTAATTTCATAGAAAGCAAGGATTAATATGAACATTACAACAAATAATCAGGGACAAGTAATTACAAAAACATTTTCTCTTCAATTTATAAATTGTAGGTTAAAAATTCTACCATAATGATTTAAGATTTATTTCTCGTTACTGATAAAAAAAAATAAATGTACTTTTTAAATCCATAGTTAACAACGCTATTTTAAATTAAAAATTTATCACAGGGCAAGAAAAACTAAAGAGACGAATAAAAAAGGCAGCGATGTGAAGTCGCCGCATATTTTAGGTGGCCCCGCTCCGGTTTATGCCCCAGGGAATAATCAGATGTTCACTTAGGTAACGACTCCCCATCGCTGTTACTTTTCGGTGCCTCAATAGTGAGTTTCAAGGTACATTCTCATTGGTCATAAATAATTTACAACTTTACATATCTGTGGTTTTATATATAATATATTTCTAGGTAAACATGAAACAAACTATGAATTTATGTTTTTTTTAAAGTTAAAATGTTTAAGATGTTTTTAAAATCTACCAGAGAATTTCAGACATACTTTCTTTGATAGATATTAAAGTAGCTTTGCTTACTTAAAAATAGTTGAAAATAATGAATAGAATTCCTAAAAATATAACTCATTAGGGGGCTTTATAATTCAACAATTATTATAAGATTTTAGAAATAGCGGAGCTGCTCTATAACTCACTTTATTCGTGATTGATTTTATTATTGTAAAAAGTGATTTTTGGAAAATTTTCTTTGTCCAATTTCTAAAACTTACTTTTCATTTTGCTAAATCCTATAGGTATACTTTTTAAAGATTGGTTTCAACGTCTGTTCTTCGCTCTTTTTTGTTGTTGTCATCATCGTTTTTAATACTATTCAAAACTAAGAATAGTTGTTATCAGCTTTTATAAAAGGTTATTGTTTTCTATGATAATATAATAGTTGTATTTACACTAGAACTTCCTTTTTTAACAATTAACATAATGCGAATTTATTTTTAAACAGAATACTTTTCAGTCAAACAACGTCATAGAATAGCACCCCGCAGGGATAGGGTCAAACAGGGTTAGAGCCATGCACAGGGGCAGATACATGTTCAATTAAAAAAAATAGAAATAATGGAGAGGGGGAGAATGCACAACTGCCCCTCGAACAGATTTTTCTTTTTTATTTCCTGAGTGTTAAACATAAAAGGCTTTACTAAGTGAATATTTCTAATCTAGCATCCAACTCTCATTCAGGTTCATCCAGGTTCAGAACAGAAAATTCGTTTATGACTTTAACTTTAAAGCAAATAGATAGGATTTAAGAACCATTTCTTTGTACGGAATGGAGGGTCAATAGATTACCTTAAAATCATTCAACGACTTTTTTTGCGAATGAAATACCAGGGACCTATGCAAAGCTTACCTGGAATGGAAAATTCGGTTTAGTGGTTAGTAAGATCTTAACAGACAAACAAAAGACCTTTCTATGTTATAAAAAGATAATACAATAATAATAAAACTTAGTCTTATATGTTTAATATGCCCATAAAAGTGTCCCCTACCTTGTTCCTTCGGATCCCAGCGCAAATGGCTTAATTATGCCAAATTTGATTAATGTTGGATGATATCTAAGAAAACAGGGCGAGGACGGACAAGGATACACATTGTCAAAATCAAAAGAAAACGTATTTTTTGTCTATTTTACTTTTTCAAACTTTGTAGTCATATGGCAAGTATTAGGTAAACGGTTTGGTAGAAATAGGTTTTCAAAAATAATTCTGAGTTTGAATAGCCAATACAATTACAGTTGCCAAAATAAATAAAGAAATATTTTACCAATAATTTTATTGAATAGATGTCCGTTTTCTAGGATCAGGGTGGGTTCTAAGTATCTTCTTTAATAAATGTATCATTTAAAACAACATGGTTTTACAGAATTCGTCAGTAGCAATCATGCCAATTTATAGTTTCGATAAGCCTTTAAGCTTTAAACTTTATGCGGTTTCAAAAAAGTACTCTTGGTTTTCATTAGCGAGGCTATTCAATAAATCTGAATCAGTTTGTCGAACGACCTGTAACGTTCTCATAAACGACCACCTATCTTATTCTATGTATTATGTCATTTTTAGCTGCTATTTTATTTTTGTTTCAGAATTGTATCCAACCCTCCTTCATAGAAAGAGATGATTAGCATACATTACTCAAATTACCAGAGATATAATCTTTTATTAGTAACGCAGCTATTCTATAACTAAACACTGTCTCTCCATCTCCCGTCCGTCCTTCATACACACTGGATGGATTATTAGCTTATTTAAGCTATTACTTGATGTTATTTTATTTTAAACTTTGTACATTTGTACTTCATTTAATATTAAATTAATTTTTAAGTGTTGCGCTCTTTATGATCATTTTATCCTGGTTATGTACATCATAAAGGAACACAGGTCAGAGGAAGCCGTTCTGAAGACAAATATTACTCTTCAGTGGTAAAACCCATCAAGAAAATCTCTAGTTACAAAATCTTTCATCGGTTCCCTTCCAATATCAAATTGTATTACTGAATTTTTATTTCTATAATAATAGGGAATTTTGGTTAAACTGTTTATTAGATTAAAATTCCCTCTCTGATTACACCTATTATAATGTATGAAGGAATAATTATGGAAGAATATAAAATTGGCTTTAGTATAAAACATATAATTACATCAATGGCTTTTATCCTAATAGCTGGAATCATACACAAGTACGAAGGTATAACTATACAAATCTGAATAAAAGTTATAAATATCTTTTTTTAAAGAAGCTATTCTATAGTTAGGTTTTGTAAGTCACGATTGGACAGTTAGGTCTGATTGTCTTGATACTGTGCAAAAAGTTTATTGTTTATATCATCAAGAGCGTATTTACACTACAATTCTTTGAGAAAATACAACTACCTCCCTCTCGCCAATATTTTGAACTTTATTTCGTAAGACAATGCTAAAAATGTAAAAGTTATTTAGGTAATTTTGAATTGAATATAAAGGAAAAAGCAAGTAATAAACTTAATGGTATGTCTATATCTAAAGATAACTTCAAATTTTGGAGAAAGTTATCTATGTAAGTACCTTGCGACTGAAACGTTTATTTAACATGAATTTGAAAAAAATCTAATCATGGTTTGCAACTTATGCAACAAGTAAATCAATTAGACTCTCCAAATAATTTTGAAAGGTTAAAAAGGCTCGACATTGACTTTGTTTGCCTGACAAGGCATAAGAATGAGAAAATTATTGTTAAAATAGAACCAAAAATCATGGATAGCATCGTATTACAGACAATTTCCCACGAATATTAAAATAAGAATCATAGAATAAACAGCAGTTTTGTTAGCCCAGGACTTCGGCCGCTCTTAAAGTTTTTCATTATTTACGGAAAACCGTTAAAAATAGCTATTATTGTATTAGATTAAATATCCATGTTTTATTTTGTTTATTCTTATTTTGTTCTGATTCTGATTGAATGCAACTTTATTCTACTCAATCTTGCAAATCCATTTTTGAAACCTGCTAAAAAAGCTTGTTGAAATATAGCAAAACTTATTTTAACTATAAAAAATTGGAATCGACAAAAGAAAATAACGGTTTTGGTATCAGTTAAGAAAGATTGTGTTAAACAAAAATATTCCTTTTGGTGGAAAATTTTGACATTGTGTGTTTGTAAAACCAAATAAAGATTTTAATAGGTCCACAAAGTTCTCAAGCCATCAAATAAGAAAACATGTTTATAAAACTTTGAGACTAGTGTAATTTGCAGTCCAATGTCTACTCTCTTCCATATCCCCATACGTACATTTAGACATATGGACGGACGGGAAAGTAAGTTGTTTCGCTGGAAAATTAACATTTGCTATAACTTATTGATTTTCTTTACAATATTGCGAGAATTGTTTTTATCTTGTCCCATATTTTTAAATTTTATTTGAAATGAATGTGTGTTTAAATTTTGTATTTTGTGTTTTTGTTACATAAGGTTGTGCATAATTCTATAAAAAAAAATCGATAGTAAAAATAAATTTTGTTTATATTAAAACTTCCAGTACACAAAAACTCTTAATTTTTTTCAAAATTTTCAAAACATGCCATTTTCTAGATTTCTAAAAATGTTGTTATTGTTGTTGCATAAAGCAGTGTTTGATAAAAAGATGAATTGATTTTAAACCTGATGGAAATGCACCACTTTTCTTTGGTTTCCTTTGTTTAGGGAAATATTAAAATTAAGAATTAATTAATTTAAACTTAACTTAGTCTTTCAATAATAATGTTTTACATCATTCTTAACTTGTCTAGCAATCAAAATCATGTCAGTGCAAAAATGTTTGACTGTGAATGTGATCGTTATTAGTAATACAAAATAAAGAAAACTATTATGAGACACAAAATTCGGAGGCATATTCTATGGAGGTTTTCAATCCTCTTTATATAGAACTAGCGGCTTCGCCCCTAGCCTCTAGGGGCTTTGCCCCAAGTGGTTTAATCAAACCAATTTTTGGTATTTTAGATTTAAAAGAAAAATTTAAAAAAAAAATTGGGGGGGGGGGAATTTTTTTTTTTTGAGTCGACCCCACTATTTTAATTTTATTTTTAAAATGAAAAATTTTTTCATTTTTGGTGGGGATTGGGGGTGTCCCAACCCCACAAGAAAATAGCTTAAAACCACCACAGGACCAGTAGGTATAATCCCTGAAGAGTAGAGCCCAATCGGTTCAGTGGTTACTGAGATCTTAAGCTTCAGACGGACAGACAGACGGACAGACATCAACCTACTTTGTATTATAGATAAAAAAATATCCCGAAATAATGAAAATTTGAACAGCTTTAAAATGTAATATTTTTTACGGTTAACTTTAATTAAATTTATATTCTATATAAAATGAATTAAACAAGGATGAGGACATTTATGACAGTAGAAAACAAAAAGGTATACGGACATTGTGGTCTGAGGCTCGCGGAAGAGATTATAAGAGGTTGGAATTAACATCCCACATGAGTTAAGAAGTTTGAAAAGACTTTAAATAAGAACTTTCTGGTAACGATTATAGAGTTCCTAAATTGTACCTAACTCTTACAAACGTCATTATAAAAAGTTTTAAATCGAAAAATTATAACATGTCTAAATTAACGATAAGCACCATCCCTTACGTGAGGACGGACGGACGGACCAATCCTAAGTATAGAAAAGCTGTGCTTTAGTAGAAATTATAGAAAAGTTTCACTTTTAAAAACAATGCATCTTATACAGGAAATTAAGTAGTTTAATCGGATCTATAGTAATAAGATAAATAGCTAGGATTTATCTCTCTTCTCCGAGCATTCATTAATTATCCAAAGTTTAAACCAAATATAATATCATTGTGATCTGAAAAATGTATCAAAATATGTAAAATTTATTTGCTTTGTCCAATACACAATGTTTCTTTGTTTAATGGCAAATCATAAATAGTTTTTCGATCACTCCCTCCCTCCCAGAACCCTCCCCCCCCCCCCATCTTTAAAAGTTGACAAATTCAATTCCCTTTTCACACACAGAAAATAGCTTAAAGCATTCACTGATTTTGTACCAATTTTTCCATATACCTAAATGTAAAATGTACCAAAAGTGAGTCGCTCCTATAAATATTAAATGAGATGGAATAATATTTTCTCATAATTAATGTTATACACATCAATTATAACTTAAAATATGGTACTGTAATCAATTATTATAGGAAATTATACAAACCATTATGATATACCTATGATTTAGATAAAAAGAATTATTTGCTAAAGGAAAATTATTCTGCCTAAAGTTATCTACTCCACAGTGCGACAATTATGCAGAATTAAATATTTGATCCAGCAAATTTAGGTTTTTAGAAACCTATCAGGATTTTCAGGACTTTATACTCCGCTCAAAATAACTCCATTAACTCTAAATCAACTTATACAACCATGAAATGGCTGAGCGTGTTTATGGGTAAGTTTAATTTACAGTGCATTGTCCCTTCTGATTAACACATACATCAAAAAAACAAAATTATATTTTTTATTTTAGGTAGTTGATCAAACCTATTGTAATACGGTGTCGACAGTGCATAAACATATTTTATTTAATCCTCCTACCTTCATAATGAAGGAATAGGTATATGTAAAAATGAAAATATGGTAATTATTTTGCCGAAACAATTGCATGGGTATGGCTATAAGTATCTCAGAAAACCATACTATCAGCCCTTTTATAGTAAACTTTACAGAAAATCAACTATTTAATTGCAAACTTTTATCTGAAATCCTAAAGTCTTGTCCTTGTTTTAGGGCTGGTATAATATTCGTTCCTGTGCCTGACAAATTAATATTATGCTTTAACATAGCTGTAGTTATTGCCTTCTGATATGACTCAGTTTAGTTTTTTATGCAAGTTTGCAGTTTATGGTACGTACATCCTATTTTTTGGGCGAAAATGTTATCCAAATGTCAATTCTCAGAACCAACCAACACCCCCCTCCCCATTGAAAAAAGTTACAATTCCCTTAATCTCTCTTGTATTATTGCTACCTGAATTAAATAAATTTTAAAATAAAATGCGAGACAAACAGTTATAAAGTTATAAAAACAGAACATGTATATAAAAAAACTAAACGAATTTTTTTATTTAGGAAATGTAATTTCAATACATTGTACGTTACTTTCCATGAAACTCTTAAAATGCGTGGACTGTATATAATTTATGGAAAAGCTGGTTTAATGTATAATTTCATATAATTTTCTGGTCTGTTTTAAAATTTGTTTTCCAGAATACCCGTCCACGACAACAAATATGATTTCTACAAAGGAATTAAAACTAGTGGTTTAAAAAGATGGAAGGGTTGTTTTCAATTTGGGGATGGGATTACTTTTAGGGGGTTGAAGGGGGGTGGTGTAAAGGCAATAATTATGGTCCCTTGAGGTATACACAGAATTAATCCTTTGCCACTCCATTCAGACTTAACAGGGGGACACAAATACTTTAAAGATAAAAGATGACGTTTAATAGGAAAATATTTTTTTTAAAATTAAATTCATATTCATAAGTCATATTTACTTTTCATATTAACCTTCAAATCCAGTTAAAATTGTCATGAATTTTGCCAAATTTGTCATTGTCACATTATTATATTTCTAAAAATTGTATCACCTCTATAGCTTACTTGCCTGTAATTTTGTAGTTTAGATCTGAGTAGCGTGTTAGTCTACCTATCACTTTCAGGGAAGAAAATGAGATTAACCGAAAAATAAATTGTTTTGTTTTAAAGATATGTATTTCATAAAGAAAAGACATATACATACAGAATTACATATTACAGTACGAGACTTTTATTTACATCAACATAGCTTAGTAGCTAGAAATTAAATAAAAGTGTAAAATTCTACCATTTTTAGCTCGGACTATTGGAGGAGAGATTCATTTTATTTCTTACTCCAAGTTTCCTAACCTTTCCTCTAATATAATAGGCTACAAAAGTAGAATTATGCAGCTTGTTGCTTGGATAAGTTAATCTGTAAGCCATTGTCCAATCCATGTATACCTATCTACCCATTCATCATAAATTTATTTTTAGAATACAACGATAATACAAAGCAATAGGTAGTCCAAGTTTAATATTTGCTAGTACAGAGACAAGTTTTATATAAAAAAAATTGTCAAAGCATTGGGTAAGTACTGAAACAAAAGTATTGCATAATTTAACCCACTTACTCTTCTTGACAGAAATAAGTCATCTTCTCATGGTATTTCTGATATATGAATTTTACAAAAATAACCAAAAACTACAAAGCATATACCATTTATTTTTAACTAGTAGCTCTACTCCTAGATAAAACCTGTTTAGACTAAATAATAGGCTTCCCTGAAATTGTAGATCTACAGTTTTCGCTGGACATTATTAAAACAAGTTCCAATTCCTGTACAGATGTTTTGAGGAACATCAATCATTATGTTTCCCTAACACTTTCATTGAAGGACAGTTCTAAAGACTAAGCGACGTGTACAAGTAACACTTGATAACAATCAAAAAGTAAAAGCTACAATATTGGGTTAAACTACTACTTGCATGCCAATTTTAGGTTCTAGAACAGCTTAAACCACTTCATATCACGGAAATAAAAATTATTCCTAATACTTAATATAATAGTAAGAATTGGTAGAATACTATGATCTATGAAGATTCGCAACTCATTACTTTGAAATGAAAACGGTTCTGCAATCTTGGGTTAGGTGATGGTCTTTCTGTTATACCTTGTAGTTGGTTAATTAACAGGACATGACATACATTCATGTTTAGGACTTGATTATAGAGAGTCTTCTCTTGAAGATATTAACTTGTTGACCTAAAAATCATTATTCCAAAATTATTTATTTTAAAATTGTTATTGGGATCATCATACAAAAAACATTAAAAAGAAATATTCATTAATACTAGGTAATTACTCTTTTGTGATTCTTTGGTATTTAAGATTTTAGGAACCGATGAATAAAACGGCAAAATACACTTAGAAATTTGGGGTAATCATAATTTAATTCATTCTAAAAATAACTGTATTTATCTTCTTTGAAATTAAAATGAGAAATTATGAATAAAGTTAGGGATGAGGCAACTACTTAGATTCTAGTGTCAGTTCTGTATACATATTCAATGTGTACACTCATCTAAAGAAAAGCTATCATAATTTAATGGATTTGCAGTTATTGTAATCGTCAGTCAAAATCATATTCGTCTACATAATAGTATTGAGTTTTGACTTGATTTGAAATACACAAACTTATATAAATTTATCGAATAGGTCAAAAGATAAAAATTTCCGCAAACTTTTTATGCTTTTTCATTTTTGTGTCTGAGTAGGAAAAAATTGCCATATTATCTAAACTTCAAAGGTTTAGCCCAAATTTTTTAACTTATAGTTAAATGATTTAAAATAACTGATTTGCTGACAGATTTAATCTTCTCTGGGACGTTTCTAATTGTTTTACTTTTCAGACAAACTAAGGATAAGTACCCGAAATCATTTATTGTTGAGATGGGTTCTAACATCTGAATCCAACTTTAAAATTTGTTAAAACATTCTACCTCTATTTCAAATTAAGCTTTTAAAAATTGTTGGTATAGAATAAATTTGATAAAATTTTGTTAAAATTGTTCCGTCGTGACAATATTTCACCCCACTTTCCCTACATTTTTACACTTGGATCTTACATTTTTCTGAAAAATTTTGAACAAGGACAATATGAACAGTTTCCAGTTTTGACGAAACTTTTGTACAAAAAAAGTATATCTTAGGTTCAATTAGATTATGTTTCGTTCACACATCTACAGTATTATGAAAAGCAAACTCATTACGACTCATGAAAACATTAATCATAAAATAGTTTCAAAAGTATTAGCGGCCTATCATTATTAATAGCTGAGAAATTGAAAGCATCACAGACAAACTGAAGGACCAAGTAATTTAAAATTTTCAAATCTTATAAACTTCATAACATTTATAACAAATTGATGGAGAAAAAATTTCAGGTGTCCATTTTAATTAGAGGCCGAGAAAATTTCATTATTCCCAAAAATGTTATAGACGAACAGGCAGACGGAAATTTGGAATTATAATAAAATTCTCTTAAAAATTCATAATATTTATAATTAGAGACAGTAAAAATTATTTTCCTATCAATAATATTGAGTGTCATATCTATGTAATCATACAAACATGTTTTTTATAATCACAAATATTTTGAGTAGTCAAATTAAAGAACAAGAACATAACTCATTCAAGAATGAAAAGCCTGGCAAGAATATTTTTTATTTTCGTTAAAGCATATACATATATATTTCTCATATAGCGGACAAGTTGTTTGACTAAAGTACAAGTTGAGGGAGAAATAATCTTCCGGTAAAACAACTCCTCAGCTTGAAAAAGCTTCTGAAAATAAAATACCGACGACGTTCAAGCCCTAATTATAGTTCATCCTCGCTTTAAAAAAAGACGAAAACAATTATGCCCCCTGCAAGGATGACCAATTCCATTGAATGACTGACAAAAATATGTTGAAGCAAAACAGTCATATATAATTTTCTTTCGCTATTTCAAAAAAAAATTTTATTAAAATTATTTACCTTGATTACACATTGTATTGTATTGTTTTTACTATATAAAAAGTATTGCAAAATCAAATTCTGAATTTTCTGATCTTCCGCTATTTATAATTTTTAGTTACATTGTACGGTTTTAAAACAAAAGAACCACAATATCAGATATTATTACATACACAAAAGACTACAATATTATTAACAAACCTTTAAATATTTTAATTTTAGGGACAATCTCTAATTTATTGGTTAAGTTAGTTAAAAGGGCAGTACGATTTTGTGAATTTATTTGCCTTTTTGTTTTCTTAGATATATTAGATGATTAACAAGAATAAAGTAATTGTTTATTTTTTTCTAGGAATAATAACGAGTTTTGGCGTCTCACAAAGGCATTACAAACGGATCGAACAAAGTAAGCTAAAGATTAGAAACTCATTGGTTACTGGAATATCATCACAAAAATGACACAATATGTTTTTCAGACAGTCGGCCAATTAAATCACATTTTCTTATTAGAACGGACAAACGAAATGACGTAGTGACCGACATATTCAAATTACACAGTAAAGTATGGTCAAAATCTAGTGACTTTAAAAAGTTTAAAAAGGGGCTTATGATATATTCTAAAGCTTTAATAATGTCACATCCAATGTAAATTTATATTTACAAGTTAAAAAATTTAACTTTTAGGCTTAGACAAAAAATGCATCTAAAGACTTATATTAAGAATAAAATAAGTTTTCTAAGGGGCAGAGTTTCCCTTTACATTTGGCACTCTCTGAAGTAGGGGCTAAGAGACACCCATATTGGCTCGACAATGATATACGGTAAACAGTTACATACATTATTACCCACGAAATTATAAAGCCACTTAAATTCTTTGATTTTTAGATAGGAAAATAATTGGAGATATTTATTCTGAAAAGCAAAGGAAAAAACTCAATCATATATGTCGACAAAATTGATTACAACTTGTAATGAATGACATACATATTATTGACATGTCGTTATAATTGATGATTAATTTTATTTCTATGTCGATAATATAGCAAAAAAAATATAATTATGTGAACGTTTTCTAAAAACTATTACAGCAATACTTAATTGTTTAGTTTTTATACAATATAATAAAATCCTTTAATGGATATAGATATCCTAGTTTATGAAAAACCATATCCTTTTCCGTGGATAATGCGCGGCTGATATATAAGATCTCGTTGCAAAGGGAGGGCGTGGCTGAAAATTGACTGATGAATAAGGAAATTTTCACATTGAAGTGGATTTGACGATCACAATGCTTAATTTAAGTCACTGTTACTTGTTACTTTATCATATTTACTAGCGGCTACGCCCCTGGAAGTCTTTATGCGCACTTGAAATGGGAGGAGAAAATTCGACCCCCTATTTTCAATTTGATATTTAAAAAGAAAGGGTAAAAGGTGATTAATACCTTGAGATAACTTGGTGAGATATCATCCCCCAAAATAGTTAAAAACTTTCTCTGAACCTATAAGAAGCTCCACTATAAAGGAGAACTATACCGGTTCAGCGGTTAGCGATATCGTTCGCTACAGACAAAAAAAGCTTACTACTTTATATAATACTAGCGGCTTCGCCCCTTTGCCCCAAGAGGTTTGATCAACCTAATTTTTCGTATTTTAGATTTAAAAAGAAAAAGTAAAAAAAAAATTTTTTTGGGGGGGGTTGGGGGTGTCCCACCCCCCCCAAGAAAATAGCTTAAAACCATCACAGGACCATTAGGTATATTCCCTGAAGAGTAGAGCCCAATCGGTTCAGTGGTTACTGAGATCTTAAGCTTCAGACGGACAGACGGACAGACATCGTTCTACTTTGTATTATAGAAGATATTGAATTTAAAATGTATTTTTTACCGATGTACCCAAAAACAAATGTTTCTGAATAGTAATTGTTAAGTTTTCAGAACAAAGGGTAACCAAATAACCAAAATTAACCCGAAGTAGCTAATGGGACAACAATATAAAGGTACAAACTCCAAAAAAAGCTGCTGATTACAGCTAAAATAAGCAAAAGTCTTTTTAATTTAATCCCCAGCCAAGCAGCAAAAATATGGCTGTCAGTGTTCATTAGACAATTAGACGTCCCTGTAAGAGCAAATTATCATGCGGCGTAGTTATAGAATAGGTGCACAAGTAAAATATTAGCAATGAAACCAATGTTAAAATTCACCTGATTTGTTAATGATAGAGGTAACGCACACCTCCATAAATTTTCTAAGATATGAATTTTTCATTTATACAACATAATATTAAAAACTCTTTACTTATCTAATTACAAATAGTTTCCTTGAAATTTAGTTCTTGAACTATATTTCTAGTTTAATAATTATCCACAAGGGTAAAACATCGAAAACGAGGTAATCAGAACCTAATTTCATAATTTGATAGACGACCATTTGTTGAATAAAGTAAAATAATAGAGGGAGGACGAGATATATGTAACTCTACCCACGTGGCGAATAACTAAAAAAGAACAGAAAGAAATTTGCTAGCAGACGAAAAGGGTCTCCACCACTTAGGCCAGGTAGTTGTCTGTATTAAATATATATAAATTTATTATCTTTTGTAATACATTGTCAAAGCAGCTAAAAAGAAGTTGCTGCGCTTTCAATGTTTAAAATCTTTAGATCAAAGTTTGAAATTGTCAACCATAAAATCAGAGCTATCCGACATAAGTTGTAGATAGACAGACAAAAAATAAATCTTTAAGAATCTTCGTATTTAACATGTTTAAACTTCTAATTGATATTTCAAGATAGAATTTTCGATTGAAAATGCAAAAATACAAATATTACCAAACCGTAGATACAGATAAAGTTTCCATTCTTTATCTTTATAATTTTAAAAGTAAAGCTTTTCTACATCTAGGGCATTTGGAATTTTGTTGTAATAAATTACAAAGTTTAAAAGTTTATTATGGCTATTGGCATCGCCCCCTTTTCTTGCCTTCAGGCCATAGTATAACAAGTAGGGATATTCACTGAAAAGCAAAACAAGATATCGAGATCTCAAGTTAATTCTGACGAGCGGACAGACAGACAGACAGACATTCTGCTTTTAATTATAGATTTGATTTAAAGAAAATTTTCTCCTACATTTACAAGAATTGGTCATCTCCCTCTGCACAAAAAAGTTTAATAGTTCCAGGCTAAAAATTAAACTAAAGTCATTTATATGGATGTTGTAATCCTTGTGTTATGAATTTTTAATAACGGCTGATAATATAAAAAGATTAGGATACTCTTATCTTTCAGTATGTCAACATTTCATTAAAAACAAGTAAAAAAACATCCATAAAAAAAAATAATAAAATACCTTGAGAATGATAAAATTATTAAACAGTTTAAAAGAAAACAAAATAAGACAAAATGTATGGAAGGACAAGATTTAAAAATGCAAAGAAATTTCATATATAGATGCTACGTAATTAAACTCTTTCAAAAATAGATTTTGTATGTACATACTCTAAAGGTCAAACAAAAATGTCTGAAAAATATCATCGGTAAAACAACTTTTTAAAATCGGTGCTTTTGATTAATTAGAGTCTGTACGTCACAATGGCAGCATTTCTTGAATTGGTGAACTGTTATAAGAGCATGCAGTACAGGTGTACTTATTTCACTAAAAGCATCTCCCCCTGCCTCTAGGGGTTTGTTGATAGCTATCATCTCCCTCCCCCACCCCGTTAATATTATGTTATATTAAAGAAAAAAGAATTTAATGTAGGGGTTGGGTGGTGTTGAATTTAAAAATTAAGTTTTTTGTTTGGTTTATTTTTATCCTAGATGTAATGCATTTTAGAATGTATATATTAAATGTAAACTATCTTTATAGAAAAAGGACCGAACTGCTAGATTGATAAAATAAACATTACGAAGTGTGTTTAAAGTATCTAAAATTAACGTGTGTATTTTTAATACGAAGCTTTTCTAACACTAGGTTTGGCCTGTGGTTATATAAATAATTAGGAACTATGTAATAATCTAAATAAATATAAACTTTAACTTTCATTATCAGCAGAAAAGCAAGCGAACAATATAAACCTATAGATGAACGTAGAATTAGCAATCTTTAAGTGAAGTCTTTACATTTGATTAATGTTATAATAAGTCAAAATTTGAAGCTTTTTATGGGGCCTATAAAAAGAATGACGTCATAAAATACAAATGGCCAATACACAGACTAAATTACCAATAGCAGGCCAGTATTCGTTTCAATTGAACTATGGTAGGCCAGTATGATGTCTTTTTTTATAGGCACTTTAAACAGCTTAAAAAATTTGAAAGAAAATTATTGGAATATTGTTTATTTGTATCTCAGACTAAACATTTAAAGAAACCAATGTATACAAATTGAAATACTCAAACATAAAATGTTAAACATTGAGATTTAAACTGAAAACAAATTAATTGTCAGAATTGTACTTTTAACTCTTACACAAAACTAGGTCTATATCTAATTTTAGAACTTTCAAGCAAAGTATCTTGTTGAGCACTGATAACTCCTTGCACCTCTTTTAAAATAAATTGAAAAGAAGCGAAGGTAGATTTTAGTTAGTTTATTATTTTGGGACAGTTAAGGTTAGGTTATATTTGGTATTTGTTAGCCCTGCAGGGTTATGGCATCACAAGTATAGGCCCTGCAGGGTTAGGGACCCTACAGGGATTATATATTTAAAAGCAACCTAATTCTTTAATTCTTGTGTGAAAATGCAATCAATTTGAAGTTAATGCCTGTTTATCTTTTATCAATTACATTAATAGAAAAATAAGACCCAATAGATCTTTAAATTTTAAAACATTTTTTTCAATGTAAAAACAGACAAAAAAGAAATTCAATCAAATTGATTGGTTTTCATTCTAAAAATATAATTAACTATGCCTGTTGTTAAGTTTTACTTCATTATTTATTAATATTTCATGTGTTAAATAAGAGCAAATTTTGACATTTGGAAAAATTTAGAAAAATATAGGTAGAAAATTTTATTCTGAAAACAATTTTACAGAAGTAACATGTTATTTGAAAAGTTTGAAATTTTATTGATTATGATGAAGACTAAATAAAGATTTAAAACATATGAATAAGTTTCATTTTTATAGTTTACTTGTTCCTGTTTTTGGATAATTCCATTTTCCTAAATTTCCTTTCAAATATTTCAATTTTATTTACTAAACATCTGACCTATATTTGGCCCTGATCAGGCAAAGAATTAGGTTTGATCTGAAAATTTTAGAATTATTCCAAATTATAAGAAAGCAGACAAATAATAACAAAAATAAATTTGATAAATGTATTTCCCACTGTATTTATATTTAGTATTTGTTATTATTTTTTGTCTCGTTTTAGGAATAAGTAAGAGTCTTTATTATTTTTATTAAAATGTGTTATAATTGAAGCCTCTAAATTTAAACAATATTTTCCATTTTTAAAATAATTATTAATGTTGAAAAGTTAGTTAGAAAACAATCTTTTTAAAAGCGAAGCTTTTCTATAATTAGGGTCGGTCCGTCCGTATGTCCGTCCGTCCGTACGTCCGTAACGGATAGCTTTTTCCGTTAATTTAGGCATGTTAGAATTGTCCTATCGATATCAAATTTTGCATGGTGATTCCTTTAGTAGTTAGGTACGATTTAGAAAGCGTAGCAACTCTATAATCATTACCAAAATTCCGTACATCCATTTTAAACATGTTGATTTTTTTTACTTTTTTAACAACAAATTTTTATGTGATCAAATCATCGGATTGATCTGATTTTTGGTATATTGATTCCTGGGACAACAAAGTATAATGTAATAAGCGAAGCAACTCTATAATCAAGTCCTAAAAATGTAAGTATGTCCATAAAAAATATCCTGTATCAAGCAGTTTTACAACAAATTTACTTATAATTTTGCTTTGACTCTTATAAATTTATAATATGATAATTAAGTTCTAACACTATACAAGTGTTAATGTCTGTTTGTCCTACCGTTTCAGTGCTTCGCTTTTATGGATGTTGTCATCCTTGTTTTTATAACATACCTATATAGTGATGAATAAGATCTATATCTTATTTAAAAGAAAATATAAACCTTTAGGTTTTTAACAGAACATTGTGGTAAAAGTTTAAATTTTTAAAGTTTAATATCTGCAGAAGCTCAGAATAGCAGTAAATTAAGTGTTTGTCAGAGATATAGAGATTGGCCATTGTAGGAAAAAAAAATATTCTTTTCCATTTGTATAAAAACAAAATTTATAAATTGCATAGAAGAAGTTCCAAGTTTTTCTTATACTGAAAACTTACATTTCTTTCTTCAAGTTCTATTTTTTCCGTAATCACTGTACTTATTGAGTTTTCCATACATAGATACTTTTTTAAGGATAGGTAGGTATTTAGCTATTTTTCTCTCATTCTTAAAATATTAAGCCCATAAATACTAGAAGTGTAGCAAATAGAATAATAAAGAACTTTGAAAGATTAAGAAGTTGAATCTATCTTTCCATGTATCTCTGAGTGTTTGTAGAGTTGGTTTCAGTTTAGCTTATATTTCTCTTTATTAAATTCTTATCTAACTTTAAAGATGAATAATTATGAAACAAATATTAAGAAAGCAAGATTAAAAGAGAGTTAGAAAGAGCATGGAGAGAAAAGGGAAAGAATAAGTAAGTTTAAAGAGAGAGTAAGAGAGATGAAGAGTAAGCCTATGAGAATATGAATTAAACAAAGTTTCCATTTATGTTTTAACTAGTTAGAATCAGCACACTACACATATTACCAACAACCAAAGTAGTAAGACCACATTTTAAAATTTACTCAGTAAGTCAATAATAAAATGAATATGTTAATAGTAAAATATAAACAGCTTTGCATAATCAATAAGATTGGCTAAGATTTTTCCAATTACATCTGTCAACCGACAAATGCTTATTATGAAATTTGAACTCCTCAAAGACATGCATGGGGTTTGCCTTGTTATTGAATCTTGATATTGCACAACGTGCTAATAAATAAAATTTGAAATATATGCGTGTAACTTTCAGCCACATAAACACGTTTTAGTTCTTCTTTCTTACTTTAAATGGCTATCATTTTCATAAAATTCAGCGACTTTGTTTTTTGTTTTTTCAAAAAAGAAAAAAAATCATAAAATGTCAACTTTACTACAAATTGTGACAAAAATTTGCAGGTAATTTATTACTTTTTATAGTTTTTTTTGTGTGTGTACTTTATGAGAAAACAATAATGTGAACTTGTAGTTGCAGCTATACTAATGTACATGATTATCTTTCTCCATCCACGAATAACCTTTTTTATTTATATTACTTTCTTATTCTCCCAGACAAATTTATTTATTTAGCCTGACCTTCTCTTCCTTTATATTGGTTTCTAATGGAAAAAATTCTTTATCTATTCAGTTAGTGGCTTCGCCACAAGAATTAAGTGAAAATAACTTTCCATCCCACAGACAAACTGTCTAACTTTTTAAAAATTATGAAAAAAGAACATGTTCCCGAATGCTGTGTAGCTGCGAATGAGAATGGCTTTATCTTAGTGAGGTTCATTATGTATGGCCAGTGTCTGAATCAAATTTTAGCGGCTGCGAATCTAATATGCTTAGGCTTAGTGAGGCTGAGGGTGAGTGTGACTTAGGTCATCTTGGCATTTGTTGCTAAATTAATCAACCAACTTGCATAGTAAGCTATTGTAAGCAGGGATAAGGGATAGGAAACCTGGCCATTAATTAGGTCCCGGCCTAGATTCTAAAGGGATATTGCAACTATTACAAATTACTATCAAACTGGCGGACGCTCCCAAGTAGCTATAGCTCTAAACCAATAAGAATCGGCCTGTTTTTAACAACCAATCACCAATTGGCGAAAATTTTAAAAGCAGACAATTATAGAAAAAATAATGATTTCGTCTGCTACTAAAAAATAAATATAAATGGTGTTAGATCACATTAGCTTAATTATTAAATCTGCTTAGAGTTAAACATTAAAAAAGGGCCATATAGAAAAAACAAAAATAACGGGATTATTTTTTGGAAAGGAGGTAGCTACGAATTTTCATTTGGTAGTTTATAAATTAGATGTTGTATTTTGAATTTTAAAAATCTAATACGGAATTGATACAACACTTTAACCCTAATATATGTACAATACACAATACAACACAGTACAAATATATCACTACATAATAGAATCCAAAGAATACTTGATAGAATGTTACCCAAGTGCATATTAATTTATTTATTTTGAATTTTAATTAGCAATGAAATTTTCAAATAAAATTTTTACTCATTAATAAAAATGCAAATAATACAAACTAAAATCTGTCTGAGGGAAACCCAACGATAGCTTTCTGACAGTTCAAATTACCAAAGTAAAAGATAAAAAAATTTTGGGAGAGAAAAAACTTCATTTTAACAAAAGCCATTAATATATAAAATCAGATCATTTAAAATTCAGTCGACGAATGCAATGGGCAGAACAATTCTACACTGATGATGTTGAACCTGAGGACAGTAATTTTATTCCATCAATATTTAAACAGGAGAAAACAAATTTTCCAAATCGTGGTAATGTAGCTAAACCATTACAAACTTTCCTTAATACTGTAGAATCTAATTTACAAAACAGAACTCTGTGGAACAAAAAACACCTCAATCCAAAAATTAGAAATCTACCAGAGGACGAATTTGAGGCCCTCCAGAACCTAGTCAAGCTGCAGAAAGAACGCCAGATCATAGTTAAGCCTGCGGACAAGGGCAGTGGTATAGTTGTGGTTAACTATGATGATTATGTAAACAGCTGCAATCAACACCTTCTTTCTTCTCAACAGCAACCAACTGGGCCACCGCTACCTTACTACAAACCATCATCTGAAAAGGATTTGGATACAATGAAACACCAAATTGTTTCTGTATTAAAAGATGGGCTAAACAACAAATGGATAACAAAATCCGAATTTAATGCCATGAATCCTAGTGACAAAGGCTCAGGCAGGTTCTACCAGATTTTTAAGGTTCATAAGGAACATGAACCTGGCACTATCCCCCCAGGCCGTCCTATTGTTTCTGGTAATGGATCAATTACTGAAAACATATCAAGATTCGTTGATTTTCATGCAAAAAAAGTCATTCATCAAATTCCTGCCTTTATTGAAGATACTCCAGATTTCCTCAGAACACTGAAAGATTTCAATGACTCTGGAAACATTGAAGACACGGACATTCTGGTGACCATGGATGTCTCTGCATTGTATACAAATATTCGCCATGATGATGGAATATCTTGTATGAAATCTGCTCTAGAAAACAGACCAGACAAAACTGTACCAACACTCTTTCTAATTCAACTTCTGCAACTAGTCCTCACATGTAATATATTTGAATTTGACAAATCTCTGTTCCTGCAAGCTTGTGGCACAGCCATGGGCACGGCTTGTGCTCCAAACTATGCAACAATAATGATGCATAGTATAGATGTCAAGATAAAAAATCTAGCAAGGCAAGTGGCAGCTGGCAGAAATCCCCTAATTTTACTGAAAAGATTCTTGGATGACCTGTTTATGATCTGGAGAGGCAGTGTGGAGAATCTACAAATGTTTTTAGAATTGGTCAATACACTCCACCCCACAATTAAATTTACAAGTTCGTTCACCTGTCCTTTCCCTTGTACCTATCCTGCTGGATTTGAACATGACTGCTTCTGCCACTCAAGCCGATCCATACCTTTCCTGGACACATTAGTTACCATCAAAAACAAAACCTTGGTCACAGATATCTATAAAAAACCTACAGACCGTTGCCAGTACCTGTTGCCAACATCAGCACATCCTGCACACATTACCAAAAATATTCCCTTCAGCTTATGTTACAGACTAGTAAGAATATGTTCTGAAAAAAACACACTAATCCAACGACTAGATGAACTTAAACAACTGCTTCTTTCTAGAAACTACAACCTACAGATAATCAATGGTGCTATTGCCAAGGCTCTAAATATTGATAGAAATGCGGCCCTGGAAAAGAAAGTTAAAGTATCAACCAAGAGAATACCATTTGTTATTACTTTCCATCCAGCTCTACCTTCAATCAGCACAATCCTAAAACAAGGTTGGAAAATAATGGTAAAGGATGAGAGACTGAAAAAGATATTTCCAGAACCACCTTTAGTTGCATATCGTCAGCCTAAACACAGCTCTCTCCGGGAAATATTGGTGAAATCAAAGCTACCTGAACGTGAAAAAAGAAGTGTCAAAGGTATGAAGAGATGTAACCTACCTAACTGTCCCTCCTGCCCTCATGTCCGTGAAGCCAAAGTTGTCTACAGCTCAGCAAATAATTTTAAGGTACCTATTTCTACACCAGTCAGCTGCTCTACAAAAAATCTCGTTTATGTTATAACATGTGATAGGAGAGAATGCAAATACACACAGTATGTAGGAGAAACGGGGAAACAGCTTAAAGAAAGATTCAAACAACATTTAGATTGTGTCAGATCTCAAAATGAAAACTTGAATAAAACTGCAGTTGGGGAACATTTTAATCTTCCTGGACACAGTGTTGCCAACATGAAAGTATCTGTTATAGAAAATTGCAGGCAGGAGTCAGCCATGTACAGAAAATGTCGAGAATCCTTCTTCATCAATAAATTTGAAACAAAGCACCTGGGGCTGAACAGAAAAATTTAAAATTATTGTTATTGTTATATATTTTTGTTAATGAAAGTAAATTTTGCTAATACATGTTGTTTTTTCTTGTAACATAATTTATACCTATTTGACTTGCAAATTGCAATATTTTTTTTTAAAAATGCTAACCCAACCAAAATTTTGAATATTTTCTTCCTTGTTGTTGTATAAATTCTTACCACTGTTGAAAAGTTTGACCGCCAATTTTCATCTGCTAACCCTCCCCCCCCCCCTTCCATTACAATAAATAATTCAGTTGTACATAAACTCTCAAACAATTAGGTACACCATATTTCAAAGTAAAAAGATTTGGATTTTATTTTGTTTTTAAAAATTCTTTTTTTCAAAGTTCTTAATATTTTTAACTTGTTTTTTGTTAAACTTATATTAATTTTAACTAGTATGAAGCTTGTTGTTTTCTTAAGAATTTTTGCAAATATGGTTATTATTTTATAGAATTGAGAAGGCTTGAATAAAGCGAAATATATTTTCTACAAAGAAGTGTGTTCTTCCATGTGTAGTTAGCTCTAGCCGCGCGTTTTTTGACATTAATATATAGGTTTATAAAAAGTTATGTTTTTTACTTTAAACTAGCTACATGAATTTGATTCTATACTTTATCTACACACACACACACAGCTTTTTTATTAGCGTTTTATACGAAGCACTGCGCCATCCCAAAACTGGTTTATTAGGCTAGAAATAGGCCTAGGCTTGAAATAGGCCTGAAATAATATTTTCCTACGTTTCCCATCCCTTATCCCTGATTGTAAGCTGTTTGGCTAAGTGCAGCTTAATCTGTTACTTCCATGCCCTGCAAAATGACTTTTAATGGAATTTGCAGACTTATCTATGTATTCCTGCTAAAATAAATACATAATATAATATGAATAATAAAGAAAGAAAAAAGAAGTCTAGGTTATTCAAGGAAAATTATGTAATCTAATTTAGACTTTTTGTTCTGCTATATAAAAGTTGCTGAATAACAAGTAATATGTAATGTACTTATTTTTATTAGGAACAAAATATATTTTGTTTGTCCCTAGTCTTTGGTCAATGGTTTCTTAAAATTGGTCTAAACCCATGGAAAAGCAATTACAACGCTTAAGTCTAATGTACTGCACACTTATTTAAGATATTACTTAGTCTAAAGAATAAGATTAACCCGCGACTGTGTATCGCAACTGCTGGTCGTCAGGAAGGTGATAGGTTTGAATCTCGGACCAACACTGATTCATAATATGAAACTTCTACTGTTGCAGTCATGTGCGCAACTTAAAAGTTAGAATATGGAATAAAAGTATGCACTGTTAGGACTTCCTGGCATTGTCGTGCAATCAGGAGGTTGATTGTTTGGAGGGCGTTTGACAATATGATTATGAACATCGTTCATCAAGATCAAATAAGATCTCGTGGTGTATTCCGTTCTCTGTAGTCTTATCGAGTTTAAAGAACGAGATTAGGTAAAAATAAAAGCAAGTTAAAGGAACCCTGCAAGAAATACACTGCTTTAACTGCTGAAAGCCTGCCACAAGTAGACCTAATACCCAAAATTTGAAGCCTCCAGCTTCAATAACAAAAAAGTTACAGACATTTCAAAATGATTATTTTAGTACAATGAAAATTTTGAAAGATTTTCATTGTTCATGATGGAAATTTCAATATTAAATTACGTCGTCTGGAAGCAAAATTAAAAGCTTACTTTTGTCAGAAACTTACACTGCCAGTAACTGATATTATTTTTACAATAAAACACTCATTCTTATAGTCAAATGTCTTTTAAAAATTCGGTCTAAATTGCTTTTGTAAGTGTAAAATCATAGCGGGAAAAAATTAAACTAATGTAAGTAATAAAGATGCTCAGTTGTGATTGGTTGTTCAGCGGACTTAGCGTGGACTCAGACTTCTGATTGGCTGGAAATCCTAAAGGCTGGCATTCTCACGCTACAGTACTCCCAGCTGAAATTAAGCTTATTATTTTCTTTCTAGGCGACGTATTTTAACTTTTTTTGTTATTGAAGCTTGGGGCTTCAAATTTTGGGTATTGGGTTTACTCGTGGCAGTCTTTCAGCAGTTAAAGCAGTATATTTCTTGCAGGGTTCCTTTAATAAACTACAATAAAAAGGCAAGAAAAAAAGTACAAAAGGTACAGCTAGAGATTGGAGGTTCATGAAAAAGAGAAAATTGTAAACATTTACAAGAAAAAATGTTTGTAAAACTAAATGACTATTGACCAACAGCTTTACTGAAAATGTTAACTTATAGTTTAATTTAACTTGTAGTTTATCTAATAACAATAATGTTCATAAAGGGAAGCACTGAAATCAAACGGCAGAACAAAACTTATAAACCAGAATAAACAAATTAAGATGTAAATTTGTTTTTTTAAATTGACTAAATACAGATAACTGTATAAGGACATACTTACATTTGATTTGAATTTAATAATTATATTATACAATAAATTGTTGTCAAAAATAGTTAAAAATCAGCATTTTTTTAATAGACGTGAAGACTTTCTGGTAACGATTTTAGAGTATCTATTCTTTTTAAATCGTACCTGTTACAGGAATCATTATCAAAGGACAATTCTAACAAGTCTAAATTATAGAAAGATCTATCCGTTACGGACAGACGGACCAACCTAGAATATCCTCGCTTTTAAAAATATCAATATTTAACACATGTTAACAAAGGTATATTATATGAGAATGCAATTTTTGCTCAACTTTGCAATATTGGATTTTAAAGGGTTCGATATCCGCAGTCGATTTTAGCCACTTTTCTCTAGAACCCAACCTTCGTAACCGCTTGTTTAAGATGCTGGTTAGAACAATACTTAGGGATCAATCATGATGGTCTGAATCTCAAGTTGAAATTATCAACCATCCCATGAGAGTATCAATAGATGCTGAGTAAAGACATAGTCTATGTGGCAATTTTCATTACTCTGCCTTCTATGCATATATCGTAAGCGGACAATTTTTTTTATAATCCGCAGCTGCCGAGCTTTGATTTTAAAATATTCATATAGTTTTTATATAATTAAATGTCTTTATTAAAAAATTATTATAGCAGATAAATAAGCTCTTTATATATTTAAAACAATGTCAAAAAAGATTTCTGGAATTTTGATGCGGCTCCTGGAGTCGGCGACAATAAAAAAGGCTCCGGCTTCACATCACTGATTACAGCTTCTAATAAATCTAGATTTAAACCTTTATCTTTTGCTTGCTATTAAAGAATTATTTTCTTTCTTTCTAAGTCAGATAAATGGTGGAATTTTTCTTTTTTACATTTAGTAACAGCTTTTTTTTAAAGAAAGCAAGTAATGTAAATGATAATTTTTTATGAGAATCTTCAAGATAAAATTTACAAATATTTATCTTTGGTATTCAAATCAAATTGTTTGAATCATTACCATAGAACGGGTGGACGGACAGGCGGACGGATTAAATAAATAAAGAGTGGGTACTACTGTAGTAGTGTACTCATTGTTCATGGGAATTTTCATATCACATTTTACACAATCAAAAATCTCTTTGTCAACATTAAAATACCATTGCCAAAAATATAATACACGAACAAAATCAAAAACATGAAGAAAAATAAAAGTTAAAAGGACGGATACAAACCCCAAGTCTATCTAATAGGAAAATGGTCAAATAGTCCAAGAAAAGAAACTCAAATATAATTTCTATGTTTTTGATAAATGACGAGGTTATAAAATAACACACCTCATTTCACCAGAATTGGAAAGAAAAGTAGATGGGACCGTTTTGTATGTGTGTTTCAGGGAAAGAGTCGGAGTAGCCTTTTAAAGAAATATTAGGATATCTTTCTTTTCCCTTCTTGCGCCCCATTCCTCTTATTGAGAGCGTTGTGGGAATCTTAGAAAATTATGGTTCCATGTGCCCAGTCCAGGTGTTTTTAAGATTTTAAAGGACATTTTTACACTAACATCTAACTAACCCAGGGATATGAAAGGATAAGACAATGTCCTATAAATTGGTGTACATCCCCAATGATTATACATAAAATTACCCCCTTTGTAGAATACATTTAGTGGTTAACAAGCTTGGACTCTTAATGAACCAACCTATCACAATTCATTAAATGTCCCCAAGATTGTTAAGCCAAGAAAACGTTATAATAAAACTTCGGAAGTAGTGTAATAAACAGCCCATTGTCCCCTCCCCCCCTGAACTAACCTAAAATATAAGTAATAAATAAAATTATCCTAAAATCCCTGTACTGGCATTTTCTCTGTAAATCATAATAATGTTAAAAAGATTTAGCTGGGATATAAAGATTATGACATTATATTCAAAACCACCACTAAAAATCACCAGTAAAGGCCCTACAGCTTATTCTAATCTGGCTTGTATAAACAAGTTGATTGTAAAACGGTCCGCAACTGTTCTTATAAAATCCACTGCTCATTTATTGACATATCTTCAAAATTGAAAAGCAAATAGTCATTAAGTTATCATATAAAACTAAATCTGAACATAAATATGTCAAGCAATTATAGATCTTATCAATGAAAGCAGTTGTTTACTTTCAATGACAGCATCATGCGGCACTGGAAGCCAATTAAGTTCTTTGGTTTGGAAGTTGATGATGTCTTTAAGTTTCAAAATGATTTTAAATAGAAATTCTGTAAATTTTTTAACTATTCCCATGTCCATGAATGTTAACCTTAATATTATATATTTGATATATTATTACATTTAATAGAAAAAGGAAAATAAAAAGATGTAAATGAAATAAAAATGCCTACTATTACCATTCTCTAGACAAGACAAGATGATATATTTTGCTGCACCAACATAGAATACAAACTATAGAGAAGTTGCGCATCTATAGAGTCAGAAATACGGATTTATTCTTTTTTAATAGTTTTAAATGCTGCACTGTTAGGCCGGATCGCATATTTTGTACCATTATACAAGACCCTACAAAAATCTAAAACAACCAAGATCTTTAAATTTTACACTTAAAAAAAACTCCCTGAAAAAGTCGGGTTTTTAGGTGCATGATTTTATTAAATTTTGATTATTCCAAGGAGAACTGCTTATATTATAGTAAATGATTTAATACATACACGGTTCTATTCTTAACTAGTTATTCTAAGCAATATAGTAACAAATAATATAATAAATACACAATTTCTCTATCTACTAGTGTAATAAAAAGAAAAACACAGAGAAAAAACTAGGAAGTATTGAAGCCAATTCAAAACAATATTTAACATACTGGAAAAAATAGCATAAATAAAAAAAAATATTCAACTAAATTATTAAAGCTTTAAAAAAGTTTATTTACGCCCTTGACGTAATATTTTTACCTCACCTACAAACAGAAAAAATAACATAAAGTCATGAATTCTGTATTATATTTAAAAAATGGTCAAACATAAATTGTCTTGTAAGGACCATACAGTTTTTGTATATCTTAACTGTAGTTCATTCTCTTTCTTAATATATTTTGCCTATTAGATATATAAACATTATACATGATATAGATTGACTTTTTCTAATCAAATACTAGGTTTCAAATAACCTATGAAAAATAATGAAGTTTTTTCTTCTTCTAAATCTTACGTTAATATTCCACTGTGTCCCTGTCTAAGATATATGTTTGTATTTGTGTATTGCAGTAACATTAAGAAATACACAGTGTTTTAGATTAATATAATTATTCAGCTATTACATTTACATTTATTTATCCGGTTTTGATACACTTTCTTAGGATCTTTTTACTTTTTTCTAGCTTTTTCAATTCTACTTGTTTGAGAGTTTCTGTACAAATTACTAAACTGTTTTGAATCTTACATTAAATGGGTAAAGTACATTGTCTAAAAAATCTATTAATTGCATTTTTATTTAAAAATTTTTATTCACTATCTAATATTTTGGATTAGACTAAAAATATTTTATTACCATATGCTCTTTTTATAACTACGCCCACTTTTCATATTTCTTTACTAAAAAACGAATATTTTTACTATATAAGAGCATGGCGTGAATATATAGTATTTTTAAATTTTAAAAAAGTTCATTCACATAGAAACATCATGGATTTCTTTTTTTCTCTCAATGATTTACCAATCACAGGTGCTTTAAAACAAAAAAATTACTCACTTACATAAGTGCAGGTGTGCTTTTAACAATTTAATAAAAAGAGGCGCAAAGCAAGCTGTGCATTTCTGACCAGTTTCATGATAAAACCTCGGTAAAAATTCCATTAAAGCAGGGCGAATATAATCAAAAAGGTGGTTAATGTGACAATTATTACGAGGAAAAATCAATTTTGCACGCTAAAAAGTTACATGCAGTTCCCTTTCTAGGTTAGCTAGTTAGGCTATTTCTAAAATTTATTTTTGAAACATAATTTTAGAAGTTTAGTATGTTAATGGACGTATATTACGTGGATATTATGACATGGGAAGTTTTGTCGTCAGTTTAGGTGGCTAATATACTCTTCATTTAATGGTCATAGGGTTTGGGGGGATTGGTAAGGGGGATGGATGGGGGGTATCGTTATACTAGCCACCTGATCATACCACTTTATTAGAGTAGACAAAAATCTGGTGCAATTTCCAAGTAATTATATTTCGTTTAGTATATTTTAAGTCCCTTTTTTTTAGATCAATCGGAAGGTGCCGCTTAGTGTTGGATAGTTGTCAAGTTTAAAACACACCGCGTTAAAATTGAAGTTAAATTGTTATCCTTTTCTGCCTTGTCAAATGCAGACCATTATTTGGAAGTATGAATCTATGTGAATTTTACTTTAAAGTACTGATTTACAAATAAATAATAGTTCAGTGTAGTTCTGCTACTAAAATATGTTTCAAATAATTACAGGGGTCGGTTTTATGGCCAAATCAAAATATTTTAGAAATTGAAAAAGGTATGCACTTGATTATAAATATTATTTGGTAGGTTTTTATTATTGGGGGGAGGGTGAAATATGGATTTTTCTAGGGACTTTTTAACGCTATTTTAATGCTTTTTTATAAAGTCTATTGTCACAAATGATAAAATAAATAAATTCATTAAAAACAAGGATGACAACATTCATAAAAGCGAAGCACTGAAACAGTAGGACAAACGGACATTAACACTTGTATAGTGTCAGAACTGAATAATCAAAATATAAATGTATAAGAGTCGAAGCAAAGTTGTAAGTAAATTTGTTGAAAAACTGCTTTATACAGGATTATGTTTATGGATATACTTACATTTTTAGGACTTGATTATAGAGTTGCTTAGCTAATAACATTATACTTTGTTGTCCCAGGAATCAATATACCAAAAATCAGATCAATCGGATGATTAGATCCCATAAAATTTTTTTGTTAAAAAAGTAAAAAAATCAACATGTTTAAAATGGACGTATGGACATTTTGGTAATGAATATAGAGTTGCTACGCTTTCTAAATCGTACCTAATTACTAAAGGAATCACCATGCAAAATTTGAAATCGATAGGACAATTCTAACATGCCTAAATTAACGAAAAAAGCTATCCGTTACGGACGGACGTACGGACGGACGGACGGACGGACCGACCCTAATTATAGAAAAGCTTCGCTTTTAATAATCCCTAGGGTTATGAGCTAATAGATGGACAGTAAAATTAAATGACAATTTTGAATCACGCAAAGAAAGAAGTTTTTCCAATAAAGGGCATCGTATCATAGACAGCTTTCCGCGGATTATTAACATTAAAAATTATAAGATCAAAACAAGTATTGTTATTTTATTAATCGTGTATGATTTTTCGGTATGGCTGAATTAAGGCAAATTTATTTAAAACAATGCTAATTGAAAATTGAAAAAGAGTACAATTTAAGAACAAATAAATAAAGATAATAATAATGAAAAAGCATCCTTAAGATGAATAAGCAATCTTATAATGCATTTCTAACACAATCATCTTAGCCAAGTTTAGAACAAGGATAAAAATATTTTATTTTATATCCTATTATATAAAGTAGGAAGCGTTTTTTGTCTGTCCTGAAGCTTCGTATAGGTCCTGGGAATGTTTTAAACTATTTTTGGGATGGGTGTCTGCACCCCAATCCCCCCCCCAAAAAATATTTTTTTTTACTCTTTTGAACTCAAATTTGAAATGGGATGAGGTAGACTTCTCCCCCTCTTACCTTAAGTGCCCCTAGAGGCTTCTAGGGGGCGCAACCGCTAGTATATTAGAATAGAACAATAAGAAGAAATAAGGATTGTATTTTTTTATACCTAATTGTTATTGCCTCCTTTTATCAATAAGCTATTATTATTAATCACTGTTTTTTCACGGTTGGGAAAATCCTACATGGGACATAATACTAAAAAGTTTTCCTTGTCTAACCACTTACATTTTTAGAATATTTGTCACTTTTGTTGGCGTAGCGTAAAACTTGGCAAACTGAGTCTTTTACTCTAGAATAATTAATTGATCACATACTTTTATACCTTTAGTTAGCTTTATACATTTTACAGTGTGATCTAGAAAATATTTTTATACCTTTAGTTAGCTTTATAAATTTACCCAATACATAAAATACTTTATTCCTTTAAATACATTCAGTAACAATAATGTGATATTTAAATTTTTTTAAAGTTATTTTTGCTAAACCACTGGCGAAGGCAAAATATTTTTTTGAAATGGTGATATATCCCTTGCCTTTGCTCTTAAGAGGTAAACAAATCAAATCAATTGCTTTTCACCTTTAAAAGGTTTATAAACTAGTTTAAAGAAAGATAAATATTTTTTCTCCCAACTCTTGTAAAGCAATCATTTATAAATCTAAATCTTGAGAGCCCTTCTCCGATAATAGAGGTAACTTAGAAAATATTAACCATTTTGCTCAGTATCCCTTAAAGTACAGGTCATTGAATCTATTTTGTCGTGTTCATGACAAAATATTGGCAAAACCATGCCTACGAAACCCATAACCTCCGTGAAAATAAGACTTTACCCGAACATCGTGGTACTAGCAAAGCAGCTATGATATTTCAAGAAAATGTTGATCTAATGGAACAACTTTGGACAAAAGATTCCTATTTTTCAAACTGTTCTATCATACAGGAACATTTATACAAGAAAACAGGAGAAAATATCCAAAAATTTTTACTTACAATCGTCTAATTGGCATTTACTAAGAGTGGTAATTGCTGATATATTACGTCAATATTCTGTACAACAAGCAGCATTGCTAAAACATAAATTTGCCGAATAAAGCTATATTTATAAACTGTTTGGAAAGGTTCATGGTAGTTATTTTATCAATTTAAGACTATGATCATAAAAATAATATCTTTTGGAGAAATGTAAAAATATTCTCTAATTTTAGCACGTTGACAAAAGGATTTACATTAAATTTTGTTGGGTTTAATAAACTAAAGTTATAAATTAAAAATATGCCTCCAAATTTATAATAGTATAAGTGGCACTTTTTACAATTTGTTGATAAAGGTATTTATCCTTGTCCAAGCCCTTTCAAAGAATTCATCATGAAGATGCAGAAAAAAAACTTTTGCATGGATTTTTTAAAAGAATTGCAGGTTTTTGCACAGAAAATAAATAGATAGGAAGTATCAGGGATGGTTAAACTTATCCGCCAGTCAAAAATTATCATTATGCAGGCAAAAGTTAGTTTTTTTCTGCCATTGTATTTGCAATATTATGCTGAAAACGCTATTACCTCTAAATATGGCTAAAACAAAGTAGAGCCAATCTTTGCTGTAGGTCCTAAGTCATTTATATTCTGACTATTGAAATAAACTAACCCTTTGATTGAACGTCTTTTGTTTAAGGTAATAATTTATTCATATTCCAACTACATTCACATCTTAAAAATATCAGTAAATCATTTTCTTTACAATTAGAGTTCGGCTATTATTATTACTAGCGGCTACGCCCCTAGAGGCCTTTATTGGCACTTTAAATGTATTTTTTTTAATAATACTTTAACTATCTATGTTGCGTTCAATTCTCTATAAAAAAAGTTAAATTTTTCTGTGATTTCTCTTAGGAGGGTGGTGATACCCTCACCTAAAATAGTTATAAACCTTTCCCGGGACCTATGAAAAGCTACCCTGTTAACCCGATCGATTAAGCTGTTAGCTAGATCCTTTGGTATAGACAGACAAACAAACAAACAGACAGTCATCATGTTACTTTATTATAAGAATTAAAAACTTGACTTAATTATATATCCCTCAGCCATGGAATATAAAAACTCCAAGTTGTGGGAAGTTTAAAAAAAATTTAGAATGGATTTATAAATTGTGTGCTGTTGTTCAGTCTTGTTGTTAACTATTGGGTATTTCTTCAAACACAAATAATTAAAGAAAAGTTACGAACGCTGAAAAATAATAATTTTAAAAAATAGAATCCATATACTATTTATCCTATTTTTCGAGGACGATTTATGTAGAACCATACAATAAATTTGTTTTCTTCACTTTTCAGAACCGGTTTTCATCCCGCGAAAAGAATATGATTTGAAGCCATGTTTGAAATACTATGCTAATATTCTTAAAAACCTACTTAATTTTACTATTCTGTTATAGAAAGTTTTATTCCAAAAGTTTTAATGAAACTGATAACTTTATTTTTACTTTTATTAATGAGTTTTTCCAGTTAATCTAATCAATCTTTAATTCACCTTTTAATAAAGGAGTAAAGGAAAGTGATTAAACGTGAAATAGGCAACCATCCACCATTACAGAGGGTGGGACAGACAGAAGGACAGACAGACAGACACGATCACGTATAGATAAGCGTCGCTACTAAATAATTTATAGACTATTAGGCATAATGTTTTGAGTTTTATATATCTTCCTACAGGTGTACAGTGAAAATCAAAATTTTATAGAAGCTCTATATATCAAGAGGCGGGTTTAGGCTTTTTCAAGATTACTTCTTGATATTTCAATAGCAAATATTTCAATTTTCCGTTTTCTTCATTTTGAAGTAGGTTCCTTTTCATATTATTTTCCTATCATATATTATGTATAACAAATTGAGAATTTGTTTTTTAATT
Organism: Acartia tonsa; assembly: GCF_053477335.1. Lineage (NCBI taxonomy): Eukaryota > Metazoa > Arthropoda > Copepoda > Calanoida > Acartiidae > Acartia > Acartia tonsa. The sequence goes on from NC_137261.1 coordinate 33,348,698, forward strand.
TTAAAACCTATTCTTGGGGAAAAATTTAATAATTTCTTTAAAACGAAGGGGAATAATAAAGTAAGAATATATCTTCTGAAAAATAAATACTTATAACTTTGTTTTTCTTTTATCAACATTTATTAAAAAGATATTGTTGCAGATGTAATTATGTATTTATGTTCAAAGCAATTTTTAATCATCACTCAGTACTTAAATCTTTATCTGTCCTGTTCAATTATTATTTGAGATTATTATTCCCTGTCCCTTCCTTTACACAACCACCAACCAAAAAGATTTTCTAAATTTATTGGAAAATATGAAAAGAGAATGAGAAAAGGTGGACTATGGATAATTATACTCATGAAATATTAATGTAGATATGATAAATAATAGTTCACAGAGGCACTTGAGGGAAGGGGGGGGGGTGAGTTCAGCCCTCCACTTTACAATTTAGTTTTAGAAAGAAAAAGTAGAATAAATTGTGGGCAGGGATTCTTTTTTTCAAGGGCAATTTCTCTAGTGAGCATGGAGGTTACCTTCCTAAAACTTCCCTGACTCTATAAGAAGCTTCACTGTAAAATAGAACCATATCGGTCTAGCGGTTAGCGAGATATTTCGGTACAAACACATAGTCAAACAAACATACAACTCATTTTTTTTATAAAGAGTAGCTTAAAAGTAATAAGTATCTGATAAAATTACAAGGACATTGTTTCGACAACATAAATTTAATTGCAGATAGCTCGCAAACGGCTTGCATGATAGTTTCGGTATGTAAATCAATAAAACATAAATTGAAAATTCTATAAAAAAAATGAGAAATACTTGATTTCTTATGAATTTCAATACATAAAAAAATGTGAACATTTTTTACAATTTTCGCGCGTTTCTATGAAATTTGCACTTCCTGTATATTTTTGATCATTAATTATTTAATATTTCAATGAAGAAATTGAGATATTTATTTGATGTATAATTTCTGTCAGGAGTAAATGGGTTACGCTAGCCAATACTTTTAATTTGATAAAAAAACACTATAAATCATTTTCAACTTATAATGGACCAATGCTTTCAAACCACTTAAAAAATGTCACACGTTTGCGTTTGTGAGTGCAGTATCAGAAACAATTACCTGCACACAAGTGCAGTATCAGAAACAATTACCTGCATACAAGTGCAGTATCAGAAACAATTACCTGCATACAAGTGCAGTATCAGAAACAATTACCTGCATACAAGTGCAGTATCAGAAACAATTACCTGCATACAAGTGCAGTATCAGAAACAATTACCTGCATACAAGTGCAGTATCAGAAACAATTGCCTGCATACAAGTGCAGTATCAGAAACAATTACCTGCATACAAGTGCAGTATCAGAAACAATTACCTGCATACAAGTGCAGTATCAGAAACAATTACCTGCATACAAGTGCAGTATCAGAAACAATTACCTGCATACAAGTGCAGTATCAGAAACAATTACCTGCATACAAGTGCAGTATCAGAAACAATTGCCTGCATACAAGGTTGTTTTCTGTAATAAATGTCAGTGTTTGAATAAAAGAATATATGGGAAACAAAGCATCTGTTACAAATTAACATTTTTATCCCAGGCTACTCTATAGGTATGATATGTTTGTGGGTCTTTTTAGAAAATAAACCTAGTTACAATCAACATTTTCTCTGAATCTGCTCTATTATAAGTAAGTACAAGCAGGTATAAAAATCACCTTATGACTAGCGCATTTTCATTCTCATGACAAGTAAATAACTTATTAGAGTTGTACAATAACTTTGATGTTCTTTTAAAATGCTAAATATTTTATAATAATTTTTATTTAAAAAGAAGAAGCATCTCGTCAATTACCTTGAATGGTTGAATCTGCTGTCCTAGAAACGCTGTAACTAAAGGCCCAGCAACTATGTCCGGGCTATTTGGTTCAAATTTTGATTGCACGACCGTTGTCTGAAAGTCATAACAGTGCATAGTAATGAGATGTGCCTGACGGCATGGTAATGAGATGCCCATCTGACTCAGAAGCCGTAGGAACAACTTTAACGCCTTTATATATGACTCGGTGTTGAGACGAGATTCTCACTAATCATCTCCCCGACGACGAGCGGATAATCTACATATGAAGCCACGGTCAATGCTTTGAAATGTAGAAAATACTTTGATATATAAACTTTGAATATCCAGGACATACAAAAACAAAAGTTATGCTCTAAAAACTTAGAACCAAGGACATGGCAAAGGAAATAAAAAGGATCAGCCATATTTTCAAGTAGTAAGACCACCCAATAATTAAACCTTTTTAACTTGTCAATTACCTGTTGCACTTTTGAATAGTTATTGTTAGTATATCAGTATATGGAAATTGTATTACTGTTATTATTAGAATAACGTAAATGTTTCAAAACTTTTTTGTTCTAATTAATTAATTTTTCAAAAAAAAACCTGTTAATAACATTAATTACAGGTACTTTTTCCTACCTATTATACATATAAGTTAAAAAACAATTAGTAAAATCAACTTTTACACGAACTAACTATTAAGTATGAATATCCTTTTAAAAATATGGACATAAATTGAAAAGTGAATTTTGAATATATGGAACAAGAAACCTGAAATGTTATCAAATTTTCCAGGTTTACCATTATTTTCTATTTGAACAGCGAAGCTACTCTATGTGTGTAGTTTGTATTAACAGGTTTTTGTTATGTCGATCATATAGTACACTTAAGATATTTTTAAAGATTTCATTGTTTTAAACTAAGTTAAGAGAATGTGTATCTCTTTGTTTCTTAACTTTCAGATTGTTTGTTTCACAATTATAGGAAAAATTTTGCAAAGGAACAGGTAAGGTTTTATGCTATTTGACTAGGAGGGTGGGTGACGTACATTAATCTCTCGAGGAGACACAACCCTAAGAAAAGATTACCTCTCTAAATAATAGTGGGGTTAGGGAAGGGATCTTAAGATATGAGACAATGTATGATAAATTGATGCAAATAACCTATAATTATAATTATAATTACCACTTTTGGAGATTTGATTTGTTGGTGAAGAAGTTTGTACACTACTAATAAGCAATAAAGATCTAATAAAAGTACCCAAAGTTTTAAATATTTATAGAACTTTGGAGACCAATACTATTTACAGTAAAATTTCTCCTTCCTCTTACTATGTCAATTTTAATTCCACTTTTCAGAAAAGCTTCAAATTAGTCCTATAAAATCTTGCTATATTATGACCTATTTACAAAATATAAATCTCACAAAGATTCACAACATTGGATATTTTCATAAGTATTTATAAATAGATATGACAACTTTACAGAATATTGAGAAAACAAAATAAACTTAAAGGTTAAACTGCAGGATTTAGGGGATTTGGAATCTAAAAATTGTATTCCTTTCATTTCTGTTTTTATGCGGTGGTGTTTTTATTGTGAGTATTTATAAAAAAGATTGTTACACATAGTTTAAAACTGCTACTACATTTATGAAGTAGTGAAATATTTTGGATAATAATTTTTCTTTGGGTGCTATATTCCTCCTATCACTGAATGATGTACATATTAATGTAATGTATACTTTGTCATGAATGGTGTCTTTCAGTAAAGTGACAACGTAGAACATTATACAAACATAAATACATATATCCGTATACAAAAGTAACAGGATGCATATGTGTAATTATAGGTCCAGCGAATAATTATAAATATTTTAGGAGGGGGTAAATTTTTTAAAATCGATCATCTAGCATTAAAATTTTTATTATGCACCTGATTTTAAAACAATAAACAACATACAAGTTAATAATAAAATGATATATGGTCCTGATTTTAAATGTAAATTGGCTAATAAAAACTTAAAAATTCCAAAAATGCTAAGAAAATAAAAATGACACACAAATTATTAATCTATTGTCCCACCTATATTGTAAATAATTTAATTTTTATGTGCACGAGGAATATTGCATTACATTTATAATTTTTTTAAAATCCTTGAGTAAATTTTATGTAAAGGAGGGTTTTGAAAAGTTAAAATTGAATAGAGTTAGCATGTTCTTGTCTATTTTTCAATGTGGGTACACTATTTAGGTCCTCCTCTAAATTCAAAATGAGTAAAAAATTGTTAAGTTTTACACTTTTTTTCCACCAATCAGATCGATTCCCTTGAAGCTAAGAGTGTAATTAATAGTTTATTAAAATTTAACATAAAATGCAGGGAGCACGAAACGCATTCCTGACTAACATATATATTAGTGTGGGAACTAGATGTTCAAGATAACTTTAATAATAAATATTTCTAACAGTATATGGGAGGAGTAAAGAAACAAGGACATCTATGTTAAAATACAGCGACGCAATACCTGGCTACATTCAAAAAAGGAAAAGGAGTAATATGTATTTTTCTGTAATATTCAAATCACAAGCGAATGCAAATTATGTGATGTAATTAAAAATAAAAATCACTTTAGGTAATAAAAAGTGTACAATCTTTTAAGAACCGCTATTTAAAACTTTCGTTAGAGACTTGCGACTAATTTAAAATACTATTACGGACAGTACATACAGACGGGCATACCCTAGAGTAGCTGCGTTCCCAGTAAAGGAGTAAAGACGGACCTTTTGTGTTCTGTATGGGTAATAAACATATAAATCAAGGTTGACAACATTTAATAAATAAGAACAAGTATAAGGATAGATAAATTATAGAACAACATATAATAAATATGGACAAGTATAATCAATTAACAGTTGCCAAAAAAGCAGCTAATCGCGGATGAACAATGCAGCCGCAAAAGACGATACCACTAAAATGTCAACATAATATAACCCAGATGCAGTTAGTTCACCTTAAAAAAATATTGATGGCCGCCGAGTTCATTTTAGTAGCGAAGCTACTTTTATAATTTAAAATATTTGTCTGTCAGCTTCGTTTATATATAGTGACATATAAAAATATCCAGGGAAAACAGGGATATATATATATATAATCAACTTTATGATATTAAAAATACAAATATGTTTATTAGATTTAGCAAGTTTGGTTTTCACATGGTAAGAATATCAACACTTTATTCATGTGAAATTCATTCTTGGTAGTTTATAAAAAAAATGGTCAGGACTTACATGATATCGACACATTTTTTTTCTTAATACTCAGCATTGTCATTATTCATGTCGACTATAACAAAACTCAGTTATTTTTATAGCTCATATGTTTTCTGTTTGAACTATTTATGTATATATTGTCTGAATTTATTATTCTAAAAGGCAACCTAGAACATTCTCAATATCTCTTCGAAATAACATATTTCTTTATAAGTTGATTTTTATTTTTGATTCTTACTTGTCCACATGGAGTCACAGTAAATTTTTTTTTAAATAAAGCAAATTGATGCCAATTTTCAAGGTATAATTTTAAGATCATTTAATTAATGACTTTAAAGTGGAAAAATCTAGAACTATTGAAATCAATAACACTCCCACACCCCCCTGAAAAATTTTCTGTTTTTATGGATAAAACTTGACCTACATTGATCGTTCTTTCACAAAATTAGCTTGTGATCCATTTTTGTAAAATTAAAGAAAAATATTATATAAAAAACGCAGCTTCAATTGTTGTAATGGCTTTTTAAAAGATTCTATTTACATTTTCTATTTAAGTTATATTATTACAAATCGAAGAGAAAATGCCACAAGCGTAGAAAAACAAATTTATAACTAAAACTTTAATCTATGTACCCTACCCTTAAAAAATTGACTTGCCTTGATAATGACTATAATGATAACAAATAGTTATCGAGATGAATGGATAAAGGAGTTAGAGAAAACATTAGATTCGGTTTCTAGATGATAAAATTAGAAAATAATTTAGGTATAATTCTGTAGTATTACAGTCACTATAGTATGACAGTCCAATAGCAAGATAGTCTGGGCTATTAATCTTCTGTGACATCTCAAAATTTAACAACTATAGAACTTTTTCAGGATCTAATTTAGGTTGTGACCTGTCATCTCTCACAAAGCAGTACTCTAAAGTCCACCTGTCTACCCCCCTTCTTCCCCCACCACCCCAACTTCACCACCGTGACCGCTCCCATAATTTTACTCTAAATTCTTCCCCTTGCCCACCTTCCACCCCAATCATAAATAAATGCTTAACCCTATATCTTCAAATCTATTTTTGATAAAAATGATATTTTTACCGATTAAAGTCCTTAATAGATAGGGAGAAATGATCCTTTCCTTACTTTCTTGGTTTTTATTAGAGCTAGAGGTCTAAAAATTCTTGTGTGGTTTGCTTTTTCCATAAAACATTTTTTATATTGCAAGGGTCATAATGCTTTGTTAAGGTCACACAATTTGTTTCCTCTTTAATTGAATGAATGAACATAGATTCATATATTTTCAAGGCTTAAAATTTCTTTTAATTAAACAATTTTACATAATAACTATAAAAATAAACATTTTGAAAAACTGGAATAATCTATTTTGGGCCAATCAATCATTGAAAGAAAATTTCTTTACTTTTATGATTATCAGAGCTGGATCATTAAATGTGTAGCCGTGTAGTGCTGCCAATAAAACATGGATTTTTAAAAGATTTTACAACAGTGCAATTTCAGCTATCCTAGAAATATGAATCTCTAAAATATACTATGGTCCACCCAGAAAATAAATCATTTTTTAATTTTAATTTTTATTTGGCCACGGCTACGTGTAGCCAATTTGATTTAAAGATCGCTATTAGGTTAGTGGCTATACCTCTGGCAGCGGCAACGGCTACACATTTATAGATCAAGCTCAGATGAAAGTAAATATATGTTTGTATAATAACAGTTCAGTATCAGCCTAGCTAAGGTTTAAACACAATTAGAACATCATCTTACAAAAATCTAGGAACCAGTAAAATAAATAACAACAAACCCTTTCCATCTATTCTTACAAATAATTATGATTTGGTAGGGTTTATTCAGATAAAAAGAAAAATTAATTTTAAAATATTTGTTTAAAAACTATTGATTATTTTTGGTTTACTTAATCATGTTTTATACAGTATTGCAATATCTCTAAAATAATCTTTTTTAAAAAGATTTTCGCTGTTGATAAAAATTAAAGTCTACAAGTATTAAGCCATGAAAGAATTCTAAACATTAAATTGTTCTTTAAAAAGTTTTAATTCCTAATTTAAAATAATAAAATAGAACCCAGCTGAGATAAAACAATAATGCAAGGGGTAAAGATAAATAAGCTTGAAAATAAATAGTAAAACAGTATACAGGACATATTTTAGTAAGTGAAATAAGTTTCAAATTAAACAGAATAAAATAGCCAGGTTATTTGTTTTTATATACAATTTAAGTGATATATATCTAGCAAACTTAATTTTCAATATTGTGTTATTCTTGATTAAATTTTAGAAAATAATGTTTGTTTCAATCAATTCTCCTGATCTTTGTCTTCCACTTCGAGAAAAAAGCCATTTATTTCCATATCATCTCTAAGATCAAAGGTGGCGTCTCACAATCCTTTACAAGGGCTTAGGCAAAGGGGGAGGGTAATATATGGAGGGAAGGGGTAAAATGAGGAGGGGTAAGTTGATGAACGCGCGCGGTAAAACCTTTGACGGTCAGCTTAATGAAAGAAATGGGAGTGGCTGGCAGGGGAAAGAAAAGGGGATAATCATTGGAGAAGAAAAGGGATGGGATGGATAAGGGTAATTATTGTTTTGGCTGCCTTGGTGAAAATTTTATTTGATTATTTATTAATTATTTGTTGTAAAGGAAATTCAGGTGGTTTCTGTTATTTCTCAGGCTCAAAGCAGGGCTCGGCAGCCGCTAGTAAGCCATGCATAAGTTGCCAATTGAAACCTACTTGGATGCTTTACAAAAAATACTGATTGGTACTCGCCACTGGCCACTAGGGGAGGAAAAGATAGGCTTTAAAATTGGCTTAAAACCACCCCAAGATATTTTCATGCTTACCTGAAAAGTACAAACATTTTGGATAAGCAATTTCTCATACTTTTAGCATCAGACAAAAAACCTTTTACTTTTTATCAGGATAAGCTATTATTACAAGTTGTAAAACGTTTATTTACCGCCGCTCTGCTTCTGAGCCATACTTAAACAAATTAAAATAGATCTTCAAATTTTCCAAAAATAGATCTTCGCGATTCTCCATTCTTCAATAAAAAACAAGAACAATTATGTTCATTAGAAACCAAATATCATTTTGATGAAAAAGATTAACAAACTGTTGTACAGTATTACTATTAAATAAATATTAAAACACATTTGATTTTAACCTTTATAATTTTTTTGATTGTTGAGATAGGTTTAATAAACAAAAAAGGAACAATTAAATATAGTAGCTAAAATTATAAATTCATTAGGCCTATGAATAAAAATTTATATATGAATGAAAAGAACAGAAAATTTTACCTTTTTTATATAAAGCATATGAAATTAGTATTCACTATTACTAGTAAAAATATAGTTACCTTGTTGTGCTGGGCTCTGTTTGGAAATTATTATTCTTGTATTTAGAGCCTGTCAAGTAATTATTGTATTTGTACTATATTATAATCCCAGCTTTATTGCCCTCCACTTCTATATTTTTAATTCCTCACACAACCCAATTTCTCTTCTTTTTGATGTATTTTTGTCTTAATCTCATCATTTCTTTGGGATTTAGTGTTGAAGCTACTTTATGATTAAAAGTGGAATCGACCCAAGTCCTAGGGTCTTCTGGAAGAGGTAAACCAATTAATATTAAATTTTATTGAGCTGGGAGAGCAAATGTTTGAAGACCAGTGCGTTTCAATCCTGAAAAGTACACCCATGTCAGTTACGTGGTTTGCAAGATCTTAAGGGACGGAACAATGGAAAGACGGACATTAGACCGGAAGGTTCTATGTTGTGTTATATTATGAATTACATGAAATTAAAATTTTAGACATTTTAATCATTCATTTAAAATCCGTTAGGTTCTATAGTTTTCCTCTGAAATGTTGGGTTAAAATCTAAATAGCACGATATGAGTTAAAAATATTTCTGAGCATAAAATTTATTTTGCAGGACTGACACACATAAAATCTTGTATTTTATACCAACAAGGATGATAATATTAACATTAAAAAACACATACAATTTATATTCCGGGAATTATATTTAAAGTATTTTCTCGTATTCATTCGAATCCGGTGGATAGGAACTGGTTCTCATCCATACGATAAAACTATGTCTATCATCGTATTATATCCAGCTTTCTACGAATGTAAAAATGTACAATCATAAGATTAAAACCAGTTTTTTTAGCCGGTGCCTTTGGCACCTCGGGGCTAAAAAAACTAGTTTTAATCTTATAATTGTACATTCTATATCCGCGAAAAGCCGTTTATAATACGATGCGAGAAATAACTATTACACCAACAAGGATGGTAAAATGTATTATGCTCTTCTATCCATGACTATTTAGGAAGTTTCCTTGTACAATAACAAGCAATGAACTTTTAGTTTTAATTTGTAGAGCAGTTTGGCGTATAATAGTTTTCCGACAGATAAATTTTTCCGTCGGACCGAATTAAAAACTAAAATTCATATTTGATGTAAGAAGGCGTACAGGCCCTAATTGTGGATGGCAAGGCTTCTAGTAAAATATATATTGTATGTATGTGTATTGCAGATTCACAAAACGAGGATAAAACATTCTACACAATGTTAAAAACACAAATCTAGGAATTGATAAATAAGCTTAAATAAAATTACCTTTTAGAAAATGAAAATATTTTTTTGGCATATTTAAAAAAAACAGGGATTCATAAATAGAAAACGCAAAAAAATAGTAATAAAATTAGACGATAAAATAGACAAAGTAAATGCTTATTTGCCAAATCGTTACAAAGAAACGTTTGAAACCCGATCTCATGTAAGAATTAAAAGTGATACTTCCCCAACAAAATCAAGTCTCAAACAAATCTTTATGGGTGGACGGACGGACAAAGAAAGGTATGGAAAAGATGATCATTGGCCAGATGAATCTTTGAAAAATCAGCAGTCTTTCTTTAATAAGATTACATTCTTCTAGGCGCCAGACGGGAAAATTTCGAATTATAGAGTAGCTTGACTAGATTTGTAGGTAAGGAGAGAGAGGCACAACTTTTTAAAGAAGGTGTATCAACTATTTTTTTTATAGCTAGCCGGTTCTTTTAGTAAGTAGTAGATGTAAAATTTTTCATAGAATTCAGATATGCAATCGGTTTTTTTGTAGACCTCTTATTTTTTAAGTAATTTAAGTTTAAAAAAAAAAAAAATTAAGTCGATTTTAAGGTACTAAAATGCAACAAAAAAAGAAAGAAAATGGTCATTATGAACAAAAATAGTAAGATCTTTAATTTGACACCTTACTTTTTCAATTCTGTCAGGTAATTATTGAAAAAATCGATTTTTTTAAACCCACGAGAATAAAAACTTTGAACTTAATTTTATTATTTCACAAATAAAAAAATATGGGTTCATATATACCATTAGAATCAGAAAAATATTACGAATCCATTGTAAGCAAAATTGAAAAAAAAAGTTTACAATATAGTATATAAACTACAATAAAAGGAATTATATGAAAATATCATATTATGTTGTACAGGCAACGTCTTAATTCTTCAATTGAGTATAAAAATGGGAAGGGGGTAAAGAGGGGGTAAAGAGGGGGTAAAAAAGGGAAAACAATAGTGTTGTCTGAACAAAAAAAATAATTGGCCATTTCTGTAATTTTTTAATTTTTTAATTTTTTTCAATTTTGCTTACAATGGATTCGTAATATTTTTCTGATTCTAATGGTATATATGAACCCATGTTTTTTATGTCTGTTTGAGAAAATATTTAGGTCTAAAGTTTTTATTATACCGAGGTTAAAAAAATAGATTTTTTCAATAATTACTCAACAGAATTTTAAAAGTAAGGTGTCAAATTAAAGATCTTACTATTTTTGTTCTTACTGACCATTTTCTTCTTTTATTTTGTTGCGTTTTAGTACCTTAAAACCGACTTAATTATTTTTTTAAAAAACTTAAATTACTTAAAAAATAAGAGGTCTACAAAAAAACCGATTGCATATTTGAATTCTATGAAAAATTTTACATCTACTACTTACTAAAAGAACCGGCTAGCTATAAAAAAAAAAGTTGATACAACTTCTTTGCATTTCATTTTATTCCAGAACAAATGTACATCATTGCATTGCAGGAATAAAAGACCATTCCAGACTTCTTTGACAAAAACAAATAACATAAAACTTTCAATGTGAGTCAAGTTGTTAATGGTATGTGATACATCTGTAACAGACTGTTTTCGAAATCCGCCAAATAGCAAGATTTTGGTTTTAGTAACCCAATATTATATTTCCTTTACACAGTGAGTAACAGGGATAAAAAAAATATTAATAAATAACGCCGCATAAGGCATGAAAGTGCAACGACAGGCTTTAAATGATAAATTAGTTTAAACCAAGAAACAAATAATTTAAGATTAATTAGGCTAGTTTGGGTTTACCTAACCTTAAGACATAAGGCTTTGGAAACCTAAACTAAGCCTTATCAATTTTCTAGGATTTGGCATAGTAAAATTCTCTAATATTTATTCAAATTTTATAACATGATGGAAGCTATATTGCTTAATATAGATTTGTTATATGACGAAGAAAAAACTTCAGACCAAGAAATATCGGGTGAAAATAATGTTTTATACACATACTAAATAGGAGAAAAGACAGTTTCTTCCAATGTTTAACCGCTAGTTAAAATAATTCAACTCCATATGTTATGAAATACTACTTGAGATAGTCTAAACTAAGTCGAATATGATGGGATTTTTCCAGAAAACTGGTACCTTTTCTTATACAAAACAATAATATTACTAGCAACAGGAGAGAAAGATTTAGGAAAATAAAAAGACGTGTGTTATATTTATACCCTATTCTGTACAGTATTATCGTAGCCCATATACTTAACCCTTACAGATCGGGCCCCAATTCGCAGCTTAATAGATCGGGGGGAACATAAACAAAAAATAAATATGGTACTTAATAAAAAAAACATGAAAGTACTATTGTAGACAAAATTGATACAACATGTACGATAAAAATATAGGGGACTTAGCCAAAAAAATGTACTGTACAAAATTACAAAAAAATAATACAATTGTGTATTTTGTATAATTTTCATAATACAAAAAAATCTACCTATAGTATACAATGTATAAAATAGTTCTATTTTTTTGTTTAAATTGCATACACTTCATGTTTGATAAAAATTAATGAAATAATTAAACCGTTTTTACGACCTTTCTTATAAATAGTTTAATCTATATTTTAAACCCAAATGTACCAAAAGTTAGCCAAAATATTGTTCAATACATCACCTGAACAATAAAGAAAGTAAAACTCACTTTGCCGTACGTCCAGACATAGCTGCATAATTTCATATAGCTTTGCTACTTAATAATCAAAACCAAACTAATTATCCGTCTAGAACAGGCTGACGCGGTCCCTTTCGATTGGGACCACCACGGTGAAATATGCTATGGGACCGCGTGGGGCAAGCGTCAGCGAATGGGACAAGCGTCAAAGAAAGAGATAAAAAATGCCACAGATTGGGAAACAAACAGTTAAAACGCCTAGACATCAGCATTGACCTAGTCAAGAACCCAAGGCGTCAGCCTGTACCAGTGCAAAACTGGGGTCTAAGCTTAGTAAAACCTGAAAATATTTACAAAGTAATAATCATTACAATGAAGAAAACATGAATGTATTTACAAAGTAATAATCATTGGAATCAAGAAAACAGGAATATATTTACAAAGTAATAATCATTGAAGAAATTTACAATTTCTTGGAACCCCACCTCACTTTGAGGGGCTGTGGCCGAAAAAAATTACATTAGGGGGGGTAAATTTTTTTTACATCCCCTAAACCGGCATTGCCAGCCGGTTTCACGGATGTGCCGGTCAGGCCTGTCGGCCTGCCGGTTCGGCCGTGGCCGGCCGTCAAAGTACGGCCGAAAACGGTGTTTTTTGACGGTTTTCGGCCGATTTTGACCCAGGCCACTTTGGACGGCCGTCCCGGCCAGGGTAATTGGGGGAAAAAAATTGTGCAAAATAGCAATGAAGGCCCATGGCCCATAGAATCCAGGGATATGTGTCCCAAGTCGGTCGGCCGACCGGCCTAGCCGCACCAGCCCGCCGAAAATCCGCAAAAACAGCGAATTTTGACGATTTTCGCGACCTTTGACGGCCGCTGCCGGCCAAACGGCCGGGCCGACCGCCTTCGGCCGCACATCCCCTGAACCGGCTTGGGATGGACTACAAAAAAGTTGGAATACACGTGGCTGCGCCACAAACACACGCCGCGCTACGCGCGAAAAACACGTCAAAAAATGGCCACTTTTTGGGTGCGCTAACTTTGCCGCCAATTTAAGGCCGGAAGGCGGCCGGCAATTGCCTCCAGCAACACTAAATGATAGTTAGAGCCGGCCATTGTGGTTCCATAGGTACCTTTGGATTTTTCCTAGCCCCTCTGGGAGGCCCACAGGGGCTAATACGGCAGGCCTGGTAAAAAAATTTTTGACATGCTCTAACTTTTCCGCCATTTGGGGGAAAATGTTGGGTCATGATTTTTCGCGACCCCATCGGGCCATATTTTCAGGGTTTCAAAGGAAATTAATGTAACTTGAAAAACCTGCGCGTTATTAACGGTCAAAAAACGAGAGGATAATTTGAACGAAACGTGAAATGGAGACTTTTTTTCCGCAATTTTCAACTTTGCACGCGCGCTGCGCGCGCGTTTTTGCTCCGATTTTTGAAATTCCAATTGTCCCACCTCCGTACGGCATTCAAGAATCCATAGCAATTTTCCTTTTCAAAATCGGCCTCCGGCCGCCCCCCTGCGGGGGGGGGGTTCAACCGCCACCCCCCCATTTTTGAGACACTTGCAAAAAAATTTTTTTTCCTTGAACTTCATGCGGCTAACTTGGTAAAATTATTTCATAATTCGTTACACTCTTATTCCATATTTCACCATCATCTATCTAAAATGGCAACCAAATCTTACAGAAATACGCCATATCATTACCAACAAATCATAAATTAAAAACTAGATTATTAAATTGGGTAAAGGAATATTATTGAAAAACAGCCGTTTATCGTGTAAAGGAGCCGAAAAAATCACGGTTCTCCAAATATGTTTAAACGGACAGACATATGGTCATTTAGAATTATAGTGTAGCTTCGCCACTAAGAAAATAAGTAAATTTCCATTTTTTATTGATTTTCAACAAAAACGATTATAATATAAACATTCTATAACAATCAATATTACTAATATTATCAATTTTGAAAATTAATCAGTTTTAAAAACTACAAATTTTGCTCCAAAACTATAATGTAAAAAGGTAAAACCAAGTTTTATAATTGATATGATGTGTCGCAATATTATCAGGGAAAGAATATTCATTCTGAAAACAAACAATTGAACTTTTTATAGAAATAAATCTGCCCTACCTATGCCAAATAGCCTAAACCCTGCCCTGGACAAATTCTAAACTTTCATAAAAATTGTGAAACCATTGGCACAGCCGTTTACGAGATCTAATTTTTCTTACGGGCATCTTAAGAAATTATCTTTCATAAATCTTATTACTGTCTCCGCAAAATAAAGAAATCATTAATTTTGATTTATAGATTTTAGAAATGGAAATAGACCCATGGATAAAGATAAATATCTAGAAAAATAACATTTTTTTAACAGATTATTTTTTAAAAAGTTTCTTATTGTCCCAAAACTACCCCTTTCCCCGAAAAATTGCAACATTTGTGTTCATCTATTGGGGCACAGACAATCATTGCATTGGTAAAAAAACGATAAAGGCAAAAAATCTATAATTAAGTATAGCTATTTTTAATTTCAATAATAAAAAACCTTACATTTGATTATTCTTGTTTATTTAACGTTGTATTATAATCTTTATATGTTCTGTCTTTTCAATTTTTTCTTCAAAAAGCCTGTACTTTTCTTTGGAGCGATGAATGAAAATAAAATTGTCCAAAACTTATTGAATATTCCAATATTGCTTACATACAAATACATATATCTATAATATAAAAGTGAGGGATGTGTCATATAAAGAACAACTAAATAGCGTCTACCTTTTCTAAACGTTCAAAATAGAAGCCCTTGAAACAATATGAATTATTTGTTCGCCTGTTATTTGTGAGGAAATAATACAATATTTATAAGAAACTACTATTTTGACATGGCGAAAAGATGGAGGCATGACTATTTTTCTTTAGATAAAATATCCCTTCATAAATATAAATAAAACTACACAGCCATTTTATGATAATTTTCTTTAATCATTTCATAATTATCTATTTCTATATTTTAGGGATGGCAGGATTTTTAGGCATTTTTAGCGGAAACTATTTGAAAATTATAAATTATTAAAATTATTTGATAAAATGGGTTGATATTTTAACATAAAACTTAAGTCTAATCTTTGGTAACATTTTAAAAGTTAACAGTCGGGACTTGTTAAAGAGCTAAAAAATTAATATTGGAAAAAGCTCTGATCTAAGGAATAAAAAAAGTATAAAATCCAAAGAAGGTATTCTGAAAGTAATTATTTAGACCCTTAATGGAAAGATCTAAAAACTAGACTGAATGAATAAACGAGTAACACCTCTCTTATAGATTTTCTCTACTTTTTAAAAAGATTTTTGTTTATTAAAAATAATAATTACTAAATAATTAATGATAAAAAATATAAGACTAGAGCTTGAACATGACAAAATTCTGAAAAAAAATAAAAATTGCTTGTATTGAAAATTGCGATAGAGATCCAATTTTAAAAAATAACATCACAATTTTATTGACAGGCAGTTCTTTTCAAAATCTTACTTAACAACAACCAGCCAAACAGAGAATTATTCTTTAGAAAAAATAGTAAAAAAGACATAAAATGGTATTACTTTCACTAATATGAATTTTTACTTTTTCATATAAAAAATTTCCCCTTATTGGACAAAAGGTAATTGTATTAGAGCATCACATCTTTAAAATTATTCATGTCATTGTTTTTGTATGATAAATCGTACAGGATTATTGCTTTATTTGTATCACATTAAAACTAGCGCCAAAATGCGTCCTTTATAATATTTCTGATCACCTTTTTCGCAAGAATTTTCAAGAATTAGTGTATTTTTAATAGAGCAGCTTCTCTCTATTAATTATTATAAACACCTAGTAATGATTTTAATTATGACAATTTATTAGATCACAGCTAAGTTAGTAAGTTTGGGCATTTTGATGGATTTCATAAAATATCAAAATTCTCTTTTGTGACTTAATTAGAGATTTTAAGCTTTGATGATTGATTATGATAATCCAATATTTTGATTTGCTTGCTATGAAAGGATGAATAAATAATGTATGTTTAAATGAAGCAGCCTCCTAGCCAGCATATGAGCACTGGTAACGCGTAGTGTAATAAAGTCCGTGTTGACAACATAAGGCTATGGGCGGAGGAAGCCTCGCCGCGTTGCGGCGTGCTCTGTCCGTCGTGCGACGTTACAGAATCATCAATTTCAATATCATCACTGCTACCGTTGTTGTTATCGCCGGCGGAGCCACCGCGCGTTTTGTCAGTAACCCATGGCGGCCATTTTGATTCTGGCTCTTGATTGCCGGGCGCTTGGCTGCCCTCTGGACGACTACCGCTGCCCTCCCGCTGGTCCCAGGACTCAAGATCGTCATCCCAAGGTCCGTCTCCGGACCCTTGGGCGGCGCCAGATCCCTCAACTTCACAATCCTCGTCGTCATAGCAATCGCCGCTTCCCTCGTAACCAGAGTCGTTGGGATATTCTGAAGAAAAAAAGTCAATTAAATTTTTAAAAACAAATCCTCATATTTTTCTTTCCTTGCATAAAAAAAATCTTTTATTAAACTAATAATTTGAAAAAAATTGACTTACTTGCTTCATAATGAGGCCACTTGACTGTATGACCATTGTACGCGGACTCAAGTTTATTAATGACCAGCCGCAGCGCGAATATCTGCTCATTAATATTAGTATCCGCTATGCTGCTGTCTACCGTTACTTCAGGATTCTGATCTTGTGCAGCTAGACCATCAGCCATCAGCCGCTGGGTGTAGGTGCCGCGTTCGCGGCCGTTCCAGCAATTTTGCTCCACGCTCTCCTTTCCAGATCCGACTTCAGGGTTTTGACAGAGGATGTAAGGCAGACGAATCCAATACCCCTTGGTACCCTTCACATTAGTCATTATATCATTCACAAGCGTATCCAAACTCATGCGGCTGCCAGACGCGACATTTGAATGAATAGCAGCATCAGCCATAATTTCAGCTGGCGGCATTTGGGGGGCGCTGCCTGCGGCTGCGGATAGACGGTTATAGCTGAAGGCATTGTTGCTGATTGCCTGACGACGGCCAAGCCGCGGTCTGCCGCAATCTTCGAATACCTAAAACAGAAAATATAATTTTGAATTTAGAAGGAAAAAGATTAAATGAAAACATAAACTACACATTAAACTACATAGATTAACTAGTATTTAGTTATGCATCTGTCTTTTTATCAAGATATCTATATTAACATGCTTCTTTTTAGGTTAAAGCTTTATTTACTATTTACTTATGTAGATTGTGTACTCGATACACACACATAATTCATGTCTGACGGTTTTTTCTTTTTCCTCAATAATCTGGGATTTAGTTAAGTATTATGAAAAATAAATGGCAGAATGGAACAAAAAAGATCATAATTTGAGTTAAAGTCCAAAAGTCATAAAAAATAACAATTCCCAAAATATAAAGAATAGACATTTAAGAAATTTCCTTTTTAAGAGATAATATATCTCTCCTATAGATTCGTGTACTCAGACAAACTTAATTAGAGGCTTCAGAAAATGGGTTTCAATCGCTTCCACACAAAGTCATAACCAAAAACAACATATTTGTAAAAAAAAAACTATGTACATAATGAATAATAAAAAGATTTATGAATGAGAGTAAGGAAAATGGTAAGTTGTGTTTCTGAAGATTTGATAATCTTTTACATTCTGTGAAAGTGATAGCATAACCCAGAAAAAATTTCTTCAGATGCAAGTAAAAAACAAGATAAATATATTTTTTACTTGGAGTATAAAACAAAGAGAACAAGGATAACAACATCCATAGCAAGGGAGAACATATATATCCACGCCTGTCTTGCTACAGTATCAATAAAGAATTGTATTTATAGTTGTGATATTCTGTTGTACAGAAGACCTTGCCGAGTCACGGTTGATTTTTTATTAAATGAATAAGTTAGGGTACAATGTTTGGCACTTTCAATATAAGTAAATGATAATAACAAAGCCACAGAATACGATAATACCTTCAGAAAAATCGATGAAAATAGTTTTCATACTAAATTTTGTTTTTTTTATATTTTTTTCTAAAATGTCATGACAGAAGATGTAAAATGTCGTCTTAGTTTTTTGAAAGGATTAATCTTCTCTGAAATCTAAATTATCAAAATATTTTTTTTGGTAAATGATTATACGATATATGTCAAACATTTTATCAAAAAGAAATATTTAAAATTGTGAGGTAGAAACCTGAATAATTTTTCTTGTGGAAATAGCTTTCTGCAAATGTTGATAAACATATGTCTGCTAGCATTAAGATGTTTGTACTGCCAATACACGTTGGGTTTTATTTAAATAATTTTTTTAAAATGTTCTTTTTTTTTACCTCGTATACTAATAACGAAAATCTGATTCACTTATAGTCGGAAATTCATTATGAAACAGGGGACATGCACAAAATTTTTGAGCTCTGATCAAATAGGAGCTGAGATAATAGGGGGGCAGGCGACCGACTGATAAGTGTTAAATAGAAGTTGATTGAATATTGGTTGGAAAAGGTGATCATTAACCACCCCCACCCCCCCCCCCCCCCCCACCCCCCCAATCGACTAAGACTCGCCTACGGCCTGATCTTTTAGGATTGCTTTGTAATTCACATTTTTGAAAGTCTTTCAACAGTATACACAGCAAATTCTCTCTTTTTTAACTAACTTTCCGAACAATATACCTAAAGCATTTGAATTAACAAAGGATATGCTAATATTTTTACCATTCAAGTTTATTTAATATTCTAATAAATAGCGCAACCCTCCAAGTTATGGCTACTTTTCATGAACATATGATCTAAAGAATAAGCTCTGACGCAATGTCATGTAAGGATATTATAATATTCATTAAAAAAATTGTTATTTTTGCATATATGTTACATTTTACAGTGTTTTGTGGCTCAAAAGAAAGACAATTAAAATTTATTTCATATTATATAGTTTAAATTGCATAAGATAACCTAGAAATAGTAAAAAAGTCCCTTTCTTTTTTTGTCGTAAAACAGAAATTAACAAAGATTTTTATTAAAAAACACCTTAGTGTAAAAATTAAAAATTCTAAATATGGTCACAAAAAGATTCAATTAGTTTATTAAATGTTTCATTTTCAGCAAATGACGATTAATCTCTATTACAAAGAATAAAGTGTAAAAAGATATTCTCGTTTTAATTTTAAGCAACTTAAAATGCATTTTAATACCTTTTAATGATTTATTTTTTAAAACATCATTTTATAAAATGTTATTGATTTTTAAAGTTTTATATTAGAATGTTTTTAAATTTTGTTAACATTTTGTTTTAAATGTAGAAAATTGGTAATTCTAAACATTCAAAAAATGATTTTATTAAATTTTCATCACTTAAATTGCATGTTTGATGAAATTTTCAACTGATAATACAAGAAAAATCGTTTAAGTTTTATTATATTTTACTTTGAAATGTTAAAAAATATAATTATTGTCAAAAATGTGGAAGTTATACTTTCCTCAAAAAAAGACCTAAAACATGCAAATTAACACGTGTAATGAGATTTTTTTTCTTTCAGGTTTAATTTTAAGTAATTATTGATATTTTTTGTAAAAAGGATTTTATATAAAAAGTTTTAAAACTCGAGTTATGTAGTGGTTCTAAAAAAGGTTGCGAATTTATGCAATTTTCTTGCAAAAAAAATTTTCTAGGATTTTAAAAATAGCATAGGGTGTTATTAGACGTACTTACAGATACAATTGCTAAGTCATTTTGGCCAAACACTAAAATAAAGTTTTGACATCTGAGGGACCATACGTGGAGTAGATGATAAGTTAATAATAAAATTTCTGTCAAATGTATCAATGCTAATATGAACTATTAAAAATTTAAAAAGATAATATATACAAAGGTATAACAGTTAAAAAGAAATTTTTAAGAAACTACAGACGGCCCGACCACAATTATTAAATAGGTTCGCTACAACAAAAAAAAAGAACGTTAATCTTGCCCAGAATAAAAGATTATAGTCACTAATTTTAGAGTTTCAAATTCCTAAAAAAAACTGAAGCAATGGTCGGCCAAAAAAAATGGGGGATGGTATTTTGATGGTGCTTTAGAATGCTATCATTAGCAAGAGTTTTAAGTATGGATATCAACAGAAAAAGGGTCCAGTTTAAGGGTGGAAGGGGAAACAATGGAGTAGCAATTAGGATAACCCTCTGAAGCCCATTTATTTTCACAAAAATCTAGAGTATATTGATCCGAAGTTAAATTTTGTAATAGATTAAATTGTAATAGAATTACCGTTCCTGTTTTAGTTTAGTTTACTTCGTATGTAAAGGGTTAGAATGAGTAAAAAAAAAGAAATTAAATAGATAAAAAAGTATACCTTTTGAGTGACTTCAAAGCCAGATTCTTGGAAATTCATAATAGCATCCGAGATTTTGATGTCTATTGGTTCTACGACAGCTTCAATGTTAAATGGTCCAACCAACCTCTCTCCAACAGATATCAGACTATCTAAAAATTTAAAAAATTTTTAAAAATAAATTAGGTATTGGCTTAATTTAAAAGAAAAGTAGCACAGCAATAAAGGGGTATGAATTAGGGAAATCCTGTTGTCAACTTTCATACCAATTTAACGATTTTATATCAGGTTTTTGTATGTATTCAATTTGCTTAAATCCATAAATAAAGTATTCTTAAAATTGAAGGCTTGTAAATTAGGCAGAGAGTTTAGATAAGGACAGACACACGGACTCGCATTATCTAGAATTATTTATAAAACAGAATTATCCAATATTATAGAAAACTTTTGTGCAGTCAGCATATAAACATGTTTCCTTTATGAACACAAGTAGCGCATTAGAGTTTTTTTTTCATATTTTTAGCAATCTTTAGAAGTTCTAACATTTTTAAAAGCGAAGCTTTTCTATAATTAGGGTCGGTCCGTCCGTCCGTCCGTACGTCCGTCCGTCCGTCCGTACGTCCGTCCGTCCGAGATAGATAGCTTTTATTCGTTAATTTAGGCATGTTAGAATTGTCCTATCGATTTCAAACTTTGCATCATGATTCCTGTAGTAGTTGGGTACGATTTAGAAAGCATAGCAACTCTATAATCATTACCAAAATGTCCGTACGTCCATTTTAAACATGTTGATTTTTTACTTTTTTAACACCAAATTTTCAAGTGTTCTATTTATCCGTTTGATCTGATTTTTGGTATATTGATTCCTGGGACAACAAAGAACAATATTATAAGCGAAGCAACTCTATAATCAAGTCCAAAATGTAAGTATGTTCATAAACATTATCCTGTTTTTAAGCAGTTTTTCAACAAATTTACTTACAATTTTGATTCGACATTTGTACATTTATGTTCCGATTTTTCAGTTCAGATACTATACAAGTGTTAATGTTCGTTTGTCCTACCGTTTCAGTGCTTCGCTTTTATGGATGTTGTCATCCTTGTTTTTTTAAAACTTATTTTTAGAACAATCGTCACTAATTCTGAGATAAGTGTTGAAATAAAACAATAAAATTCTGGACTTTCGTTCTCACAATGTAGTTTAAGTTTGCTATACTTCAAAATAATTTTAATTTTTACATTTTGTAAATGTTTTCTTCACTGTTCTTATCAAAGCTTAATACTTTGATTTGTTTAATTTGCTGAATTTAGTTTTTAAAGAGTTTAAAAGAATATACTTAAGAGCTGATAAAGAGTAATAGAGAATGGGCTTATCTTGGGCTAGTTCTTATAAAAATTAAAACCTTCAAGTCACAGTTAAATATATTATTTATCTAGCTTGTTATATTACTTTGAACAAGTTTTTGGAACTGTTTTGCCTATAAATGCTGAATATATGAATAACAGGGGCAAACAGCCCCCCTCCATAAAAATAGTATTATAAAAGTTTACAATTGTTTTTAAGTACAATAAAAGATTTTTTTTCTATTTCCGAAGAAAAAAATAATATATTTTAAAACCCTGTTTGTTGTCACACGCCTTTATTTTAAATTAAATTGATAAAAAGGTTTAAATTTAGAAAAGAAAGGAGACTTAGGGGGAGAAAATAGTTAGAGGGGGGATTTATTGGTAACAATGCCTGATAAAATGGTCCCTTGTTACCAAAACTTGAAGATAAAATTGGCCAGGGTTATAAAATGTTGAATTCATTGAATAGATAACTCAAATACTTTTTCGGTGAGTGAAATTTTATGACATAAACGAAAAGTTTTTAAAATCAGAAACATTTTGAATAAATCTTTTTATTTTTTGTTTCTAATTGGTGGACATACACTTGTACTATGTATAAGAGAGGCAAAATATATTGTTTTCTTAAATTGACAGTTAATAAGTATGTACCTAGTACGTAAATTTTTAGCTGGCATTTTCATAAAATCACTCATAAAGTCACTAAACATAACAGTTGTACCCAGATATATAGCAGCTTTCTATATATTTTTATCTATTTACTTAAGGAAATAAATAAATTTAAAAATTGAATAGAAATAATCATTTCTTTTATTTCTTTATAAAACTAAATTCTCTTATCTCTGCATATATCACAAGAATATAAGAGACAATGACAATATTTTTTAGTTAAGCAATCACTTTATAACTCGGGTATGTAACGCTTATTTAAAAGCTATCATTTCTAGGCATTTTTAAAATAATTTATCAATTATATTGTACCATACTTTAAAATGATTTTATTAAGTGTTGTTCATTTATATAATTTTTGTTAAATTTGCCTTTATTTTTAAAATTCTATCCTTAATAAAATTATTCGTGGGAAATACTTTTCTTTTGGGAGGATAAATTTTGAATAGAAATACAAAAGAAAGATTTATGCTACTTCATCATATTAATAAAACACAGAAATAGATATATTTAGGTAGCGCAGCTATTCTAACTAAGATTATTTCCTCCTGGCTGATCGTTTGGATGAACAAAAATTTCCTCAGCCTCCATAGTAGATTTGAGTTGATCTAACTTTGTGTCATGCTGAAGTATTTTTTACATTGGCAGCTACACCACTACTTACATTTTTTTGCTAATTCCCCTGAATAACTTAATTTTAATTTTGCACCGAATTGCTAAAATGAATCCAGAGTGTCGGACAGGAAAATTAGGATCAAATATCAAAGCAAATTGTTTCAGCTTGTATAAACTTTGCTATTATCATTATCTAAAGGTCAAAACATAAGGAGGTTTAGGTTAATAGAGATTAAAAAATCTTTCCAAATATAACTTTTTCTCAAATCTTAACTGGATTAGGGGGAGGGGGCAATATTTCGAAACATATAAAAATAGAGACCAATATAGCTATGAGTGATTGGTTTAACGTCACCTCCCCGATTTCTTACTTTCATAATAAACTCCTTGTACAGAACTGTTTGATTACACTATTTCCTTTTTCTTAACTAATGTCATTCGAGTTGTTAATATTAGAGCTATCATATTAATTATCGCAGTAAAAACAGCATAATCTAGACAACAAAAGTACAATCAATAATACAAAGTAGTACGATGTCTGTCTGTCTGTCCGTCCGTCCGTCTGAAGCTTAAGATCTCGGTAACCACTGAACCGATCGGATTCTACTCTTGAGGGTATATACCTATTGGTCCTGTGGTGGTTTTAAGCTATTTTCTTGGGGGGTGGGACACCCCTAACCCACCAAAAACAAAAAAATCCCCCCCGTTATTTTTTATTTTGCTCTGCTACAGGCTGCCGCAGGCTGCCCTTTATTATTTTTTATTCTAGCATTTATTTTGAATGAAAGAATAGCTACATTCTCTCACTAAAAACAATAAATATTAATTTTTTATCACCTCTTGGGGCAAAGCCCCTAGAGGCTAGGGGCGAAGCGTACAGACGGATGTACCATAGTTATAAACTTATAGCGAACGTCTGTAGAAAAATAATATTTTATAGAACTCTAACTCTCATTGTTCGAATAAATTCAGCCAATGTGACACTTTGTTTGGTTTAAGTTACAAAGACGTATTTATTTACTATAAATCTTAATATAAAAGTTTTATTCTTGGGAGACATTTTCATTGCGAAGCCCAATCATTCCGCAAAACGTAAATTTTAAAATGAAAATTATTACTACAGCACAGACTGTTTCTTTTTCAAATCTTTTGCCTTGCACTTGTATATATTTGATTATCTAGAGTGTCTTTTGGCGAATTATAAAACACATTTTATAGATGAAAATATGCGCAAGTACATTCACACAAAAGAAAGTTAATTTACAATCCCAATAAATTAGTCACCTTCCAATGAATGCTATTAATAATATTTACATTACTCATTCTATGTACAGATACTACATATACAACTAGAGCATGTCTGTAATGGTCAATCAATAATAAACTATCTAAGTGTTTTTTTACTCTTATACTTTACCATTGATACGCCACTTAAGAAAAAACTGTCGTTTGTTTTAGATAAAAAGACTACTTACCTATATAATTGTCCCAAGTATCAGAAAGTTCCGTATGATACGCCAGGCATCCTTTCATAACATTCAGACAATAATTTGTACAGGGCCTGATGGCCGGCAGCCCCTGACAGCTGGGGCAGCTGGTCATGCGGGTCAGCGCGTCCACGCACTTGTCGCTGGGAGAAATCTTGAGCACCCGCGTCAGGATCTTTTTGCCCTCTAGCAGGGCTTGCGCAAATGTGCGTGTGGCGACAAAGCTGCGGCGAAGTTGGAGGGTGAGCTTTTTTGGTACGTCGCCGAAAGGCTGCAGCTTCTGCATGTTCTCACTTACACATTGAAGATACCTTAAAAATAGATTATCAAAATTGATACTTCTAATAATGACTATAATAATAATTAACCCTTAAAAACTCTTAACTCTTAAAAAAAAACATGGGTTACCCATGAAAAAAAACATACAACTTTTTGACATATTAACAAATAATCTTACTTTTACTTGGTATGATTTAGTTCCATAGACATATTAATCTTGGTTACAAACATGTAACCATAACTAACCACAACAAAAGACTAATAGGCAGGTTTAAGGCTATCATAAACAAATATGTTACAGTTCCTTTAATGGTTGATCCTTCCTCCTACTTTATTGTCATGCTCTAAGTTGATGAAAAAATTCCTAACTTTTCATTAATCATAGTTTACCCCTTTTATTCAAGCCAAAAAATATATATTAGGCGGTTATATAGACATTCTCTAACTTACCATAACACAAACGTTTCCAGAACAGTAATTTTACTGTGATTTCAATTTTGATAAATAATTACTTTAGATAAGTCTGATAACTTTAAAAAGTAATTTAGGAAAGTTTTTATTATTGTCTATAACGAAAATAAATGATTTATTGTATTTGTAAAGGCTATTTATTTCATTAAAAAAATATTATTTTAGGACTAAAGATTTTTTTATAAGCAAAAGACAAGCGTAAACCGAAATTGTCAATATGATTGTATAGATTTTTTTAAAGGAATTTTTATTTTCGATAGTTTGAAAAGTTAAAGAGAAAATAATTTTCTTCGTATAATGTCTTTAGCTTTGAAATTATTAGTATTTGACTTTTTGCTTCAAAAACTTTTAATATCATGGGATATAAAAATATATAAAGTTCGCCTCAAAACTGTCATTGTTGTTAACTTTTGTGAAGGGCAATAAAGGCAAACTTTTGTTGACTTTTAGATTTTATTATTTATTATGAAAAGGCGTTTTTATTGCCTTATTTATGGTAAATATTACAGTACTGCAAATAGGCTTATCTTTTATATTAATAATTTTTGAGATAATAATTACAATAAGTCAGGTGCTTGAGAGTTTTATAATCCTTTATTATACAGTTTTTAAACAAAGTTTAGGTTTTCATACCTGGACTCAATTGAGTACTCATATATTTCATAAAGATACTTCATCCATTTTGCTAGCCTGTGCTATATTTTGTGATTACTGTAAATGATATCTTTAATGCTGATCAAAATATAAATTTTAATAATTTATGTGACCGTCCTTTGTGATAAATATTATGCATAGTATATATTTACACAAGATTAAAGTAAATTGTTGAAAATAATAACTTATCAGTGTTTTATTGAGGTCACATCATATAAGGCTGAGTTTTATACAAAATATTGATATCCCAGCTAAATTGTTGTGTTTATATTTTGTCAACAAAGGACATCAGTAGTATTGACATAATAAGAAAGAAAATAGTCGATAAAGGCTCCTAGTCGTTCTTTATACGTTCTACATTCCATTTAATTCATTATTACTTATTAATATCATTATTATTATTCTTTTTTCTCAGAACTCACGTCCCTGTACTTAAGTGCCACAAATTCTTATCTTCAACAAACACGCAATTTTCAACAAAAAATTATTTTGATTGACAACTGTATTTTTATCAACAGGTTATTAAGGGAAGAGGGACATTTTGGTGTCAAAGTAACATATGTTGAGGAGCCTTTTGGAGTAACAAACATTAAATATAAAGGAATACGAAAAACTTTAGTTCTAAAAAGAAATAACTGGATCTTTTCCGACTATATATTTTTAACAATATATTTCTCTGTTCCAAGGCTTAACATTTCAATCTTAGTTGACATATTTTAAAGAAATGAAAATAACATTCATTTGATTGTCCTATTCAATTTTAGATCAATGTTTTATTTCACTTTTTGCTCGAAATTTTAACTTTTTTTGTTGAAAAATCAAATATAACATTTGATATTTTATTTCAATACGTCAAAACCGGTGACAGGTATCTTGGAATAAATATATATAGGTTAATCTTTACTCGTAATTATTATATTAAAGATAGAAAACGGGTAAATGGTTAGCTCTCCTATATTGACCTATCCATCTATCCATGATTGAAACATTATATTTTCAAATTTGTTCTAAAGTAATATTTAGAATTGAATGGTAAGGAAAGATATGGAAATATATGTTATATATGACTTTGGTTAGAGCTTTAATTGTTTTAAAATAGACCCTCTTCACTTCCCCCCCCCCCCCATCATCCCCCTCCCTAAATGAATTTAAAGTAAACAAGATTATCTCCTTTTAAAGTTTTTTAATAAAATCATTTTTTATTGTGGAGTGGGGGGGGATTTAATTCTGAATTATTTTAGAATGAAGGAATTTAGTTGAAAGTGTGTAAATGTGCAAGAGTGTGTGTGTGTGTTTGCTAATGTCAGATGTGTCCTTAGAGTTACATTTCGTTGCTCACAATTTAGGCTGGTCCTTTGGTTCTCTTATCCTATGCATTACAGTAAAATTAAACCTTCTTTAGTCCCAAGTGATTTGGTGATACACGATGAACAATGAACTTAAACACCACTTTTTCATCCCATTAAATTTGCATATTTCTTACAATATTAACAATTTATTCTACATAAAGAGTTGGATTATCTTAATTTCTTCTATATTTTTATTATTACACCTTTTTTATATCTTATAGGGGTATACCAATGTAATATATTGGTTAAACTTTGCAGTCATTACCAAACTTTCTTTACATTTTCTTAAGATTATTTAAATTATTATTTTGAAATCATTTGTTACTTCGTTTTTATCCAATTTTTAGCTTTAAAACAATGTTTAACTATTCAACACAAATATTTAGAAACATTTGACAGATTGTTACACAAATTTAGCTGGAAAAATATGTTTTCACATGCCCTAGTAATATCTAGAAGACGTAGATAAGAAGTATTTACGTCAAATGCAAAAAAAGAATTTTTGCTTAGCTTTTAAAAAAGCGTTAACGAGGGTTTAATTTAGCCGTATGAGTATCTTATTTTTCAGCTAATATGTTCTTAATTTACTTGCTGTTAGTGTTATGCTTAGACTACAGTAGGGACAATTATTCTTTAACAATTAAACTTGGGAAACTTACTTGTTATCAAAAGTATATTGAGAGTTTAGCACAGTAAACATCCTCTGATACAAATGGGTGAAAAATCTTTTCAGTGCCTCCTCTAAATCCACGTTTCCATTCTCATAATAGTTCTCAAGCTCCTTGAAGAAATCTGTGAACACGTCTGAGTTTCTCTCGTACAGGATGCCGTAGGTCTTCTTGAACATCAGGTGAAATTCTCGCTTCGAGTTCGTCAATAGGCTTGTGAAAAATTCTGAAAAAATTGTAAAAATCAGGGAATGTCATCCATTTTAGGGAAATGAAGTGAGATTGCGCTTTAGTTACCTTAGTGACAGACTGACTTATATATCTATTCATAGAGTAGCTTTGCTGCACAAAAATTTATATTGATCCTTATGAACCACAAAACTAAAATAAAAAGTAAAAATACATGTTATCACTTGAGAAAATGTCTAGAAAATGTTGGGAATTTATTTTGCTAAAAGCATGGAGTGATATGTTGACAAGGGACCCTTTATTGTGTTTCCTCAGAATAACAAAAAAATGTTATTGCTGTGCTAATTACAGAAATATTTTTTTTATTTAAAAAAGTGCATAACTATTTTTTTCAATACAAAAAAAAATTGTTTTACTTAAATGTTTGTCTGTCTGCCGTTTTCAAAAAAAATTTTAAACATTAGCAGAACATCCCACAACTCACTTTTCCCTTGCTCAGGACAGGTAAAATTTATTTACTATGGCCCAAAACTGGACATTAATACAAGTAAAATAAAATTTTAAAAAAGAAAAGAATCCATTTTTAAAAAGATTTTTTGGGAGACTTACGATTTTGTTCTTTTGAAAGCATGCATATTGGATTTTTGTCCTTTATAAAAAAAAGTAGGATTCGGAGATAGGTAAATTGAAGCAAAATAAATATCTCCCTTCCATTTATTATTTTTTTTAGGGGGAGGGGGGAAAGGGGTCTTTATTAATTGAACGATATGAACCACTTCTCCTTTGGGATTATTATTGATTTATTTTCCATTGGTTTCCCAAAAACATTGAAGTCAAATTCAGGATTGACATAGCTGTCACAGTCTAATCAATATTTTCCCAAAATTTATGTATTTTTTATCGCAAATTTTATATTTATAAGTTTTAAATGCGCAGTAACTCTTTAAATGTGCTCTGTACAAAATGCTTATAATTTTTTATCTAAATAAGTTTTTATCCCTGTTTTTAAGAGCTAAAAGTTAACCTAGGTAATATGTTTTTATACCCATAAAAAAGAAGTAAAGAACAATAAAAAATGAAAAATATATGTGTTTATGAGCAATTACACAATAGTTGGTTAGATAAAGATAAAATAAGAAAATAACACCACTCATATTAAACTTTGAAGTATCTATTGACTTATAATTTCAATAGTGTATTTTCTATTCATTAAATAAAAGAGGCTAAGAGATAAAAATGATATAGAATACAAAGTTAACAATATACAATATGCAATAATTAAGTCGATAAGATAATGCATTCATACCAAGAAACCTATATTGAATTATTAGTCTTGAGTATATAAAGGGTGAGCAAAAAAAATGCGTACCTTTTTAAAATTGAAATTGCGCGGCTTGTGTTAATAGTAGAAAAATGTTATGCATATCGTTAAAACCGCTTTGAACTCTATTTTTAGGAAATATCAGAACGATTCCTATGCTACGTATAGTTGGGAAGCTACGTGTTAAAATGTCTCAACTGATGTAAAACTTGACTTGCGAGTAAATTTTAAAATATAACTAAAAATTAGAGAAGATATTTTGCAAAAAGAGATGCCTACATTTTTAAATTTCAAATTGCGCAGCTTGTGTTAATAGTAGAAAAATGGTACGCATACCGTTAGAACCGCTATGAACTGTATTTTTTAAAAATATAAGAACGGTTCCTGTGCTACGCATAGTTTAGAAGCCAGATGGTAAAATGTCCCAAAATTTACTCGCAAGTCAAGTTTTAAGTCAGTTGGGACATTTTAACACGTAGCTCCTAAACTATGCGTAGCACAGGAATCGTTTTTATATTTCCTTAAAATAGACTTCATAGCGGTTCTAACGATATGCATAACATTTTTCTACTATTAACACAAGCCGCGCAATTTCAATTTTAAAAAGGTACGCATTTTTTTTGCTCACCCTTTATAATATCAGCACCAAAGCTTAACACGGCCCAACCTTTGCTCCCCTGAACACCTTCCACCAAATTTATGTTTGACTTTCAGTTTATAAGTTCTTTACTCATGCTGAGAATGGGGAAAAATATTATCAAAAAACCACAGAAACACATACCTACAAAGTTTTATTTTGCTTTTATTTATTCAACACAGGAATCATTGGTAGAAGTAAATTTTTAATATTGCCAGTGTAGTTTACTTTTTAAGTTTATTAGAATATTTTTCCCTGATCATAAGCACATACATAGGTCTCAGTAATGAGTTGTAAAGATAATAATCTAAACATAATTCTTTACTGTGAACACAGAAGAAAAAAGTGTTTTAGCAATATCCCTTTGGTCGTTGGTTGTTGACCCTCCCCTCCCCCCCACACACACACCATAAGATTTCTCTAATCAGGTTTTTTGACTTAGTCGCATAAAACAGTTTATTCGGAGAGCAACCTTACTAAAATCGCCTAAATTTGCCCGCCAAGGCTAAGGGGGAGGTGGCATGTGCATCTACTAGCTATCAAAAGATTGTGCCTAAATATTTTGTTCATTCAAATTTTTATCTTTAGTAAAAGAATTTTTGTGGCTCATAGAAAAAATAGCAGCTTTTGTTTGTCTGCTAAAAGCAGTTTAGTCAGACGAAGAAGGAATTCTAAAAAACGACAAAAAAAGTTTTCAAGGATTTAATTCCATGCCTTTTTTCATTTTTTATTGGATTTAAGGATTATGAAGAAAGGACAGGGACATTGCACCCAAAGAAAATTATTTTGTCTTCATCAATATGCCAGTTATATAGAAAAAGAAATATTTTTCATATTAAACACCATAAAATTGCAAAAAGTTAAGTTAAGCCCTGATTAAAAAAATATAAATCATCAAATCTTAGAAAATATAAATGCTTTTTTGGATCGACTGTTTTCTCAAAATGATTCCATCAAAAAAGTGAAAAATTGACACTTACCATCAAACATCTTAGATTTATTTTGGAAAAGCTTGATAATATGCTTGGCGCTGTTGGCCATGGTGTTGGTGTATGTCTCCCTGGACACAGTCCACAGCTTTGTCTCCATCTCTCTTGTACAGCAGGTCTCACCTCGGGGACATATTTGTAAGTGGATTCCTGAAATATTACACAGTTAGGCAACTAAAGTCTTGTAAAACACGAATACAAAAAATATATGAGAGAGAGTAAAATAACCTAACAATTATAGAGGTATTACACATACAAAAATATTGATGCATAGATAATAGGATAAAAATATTAAATAAAAATCTTTTTAATTTTAAAAATTTTTAAAATTAAGCATAAAGGAAAATTTCTTTCGATATAAAAATGTTAAGCTATGGGTATTATGGATTATATTTTTATAAAACAAGGATGACAAATCAATAGGTAGCGAAGCACATGAATGTAAAATAAATTGATAAGATAACACACAGGTGGAGAAAGTTAATTATAGAGTAGATGCTCATATATCAAGGGAAACTTCACAAGAAAACCTTATTTCCATAACAGCAAAGAAAATGATGGTTTGACATGGCTAATAGAGATTTGAAAATTTTAAATTATAGAGAAGTTTTGATATAAAAAAAAGAAACCCGTCATTGAAAGAAATTGGTCATGCCTAAATAAATTCCAATCTAGCATTTATGATAGTCTTTAAATATATTTTTAAAAAGAATTTAAATAATATAAGTGATATTATCAGAATAAAATCGTCCTAGTAAATTAAAAAAAACATTACATGAAATTTTAAAACAGTTCCTTTTTCATTTTACTAGCGGCTGCGCTCCTAGCCTCTAGTAGCTCTCTATCGAAGGAAAAGACATGAAAATAGTCTAAAACCATACTAAAATCAAAATCTATAAATAAATTAGCCTACAAACAGCTTAAAATACAGCTTTTCTAAAATGGAGAACTCAATCGGTTCAGTAGTAATCAAAATCTGAAGCTACAGACAAAAAAAACCTTACTTTATTTTTCTTTAGTTTAAAAACCGACACTGAGAGAAAAATGGAAACTATTTTGGCTATTTGGTATTTAGTGTGATTATGGCATAATTCTTTTTACATGTATGATAACCGTGAATAATGATATTTATTGATTATCAAGTTATAAATGATAGTGGATATATATTCACTGAAACAAGGAATAACAAGTTTTTTACTCAGAAACAAGCTAAAAGCAAAAAAGGAAATTATAGACAGATAAAAAATAAAAATGTCTTAATTTAATTTCTCGAATAAACATATATTTTCCGAATAACGATATTATAATGATAACATTATGACTAACGGCAAAATAGAGTAAATGTTTAAGAGATTTTTTGGAATAATCATCCGTTTCTTTTTATGCCCAAATGTTGCATAAAAGAATGTGAGTGAATACATTTTTCTTCTGCCTGACTGTAGCCAGTCATTGACTTACAACATTCAACATTTTGTAGATTCAGGTTTCTAGTTGCAATCAGAAATGGTTATTTTGAATAATCAAGTATGTCGACATAAATTAACATTTGTCAAAATTATTTTTTACAATATAATTTTTAACTTTCTTGAAAATTTGGGGAAATTTCATTGAATTTTTCAAATTTCTTCTTTTGACTTTGATGTTTGAATATGTAATCGTTTGATTTCAGTCAAATTTAGATATTTTAACATTTTTATATACTGTACATGAATGTGTGTAATTATATCTTCGTTACAAAAGATATTTCTATAGATTTGAATTTTGAATTTATTTTTTTTAATAACTAGATGAATATTACTCCAATATATTGTATTTTTAATAAAAATAAATTTTCTATGATTAAGAACAAATATTATTGTATAAATATTGTTTTTAACAAAGCAAGACTTATACAGGAGTAGGGGTGTGAGGCATTAAGAAATATATGTAGTTCTTAATTCTTTTTCATTTTTCTTCGGATAGAATTGTTTTCTTTAAAGTTTAAGTAAAAATCTATTGTAAAAACTATCCTTCAGTGCAGTGTTTTTAGGCAAAGAAAGGGTAGACTTACCAGAATTAATAAATCTTAGATAGTCCTATCCCTGTAATCCTGTGGTTATAAGAGTTGACATATTTTGCATCGCGCCTAAAGCTGTCAATATTTCTGCTAGTAGAAGAAAGGGTTGAGGGAAATATTTGTATATTATGATAAAGTTTCAACAATGTAACTTAATTTCCTCTTAGCTATGTATGCATTATCCTGACGTTAAATAGATGATTTGTCCATTTTTCAATAGTAATTATAGCTGACATGAAATTATCTTGCTTTATTTGTGTGATATCCAATTCAACATTAAACAAAGTTGAGGAAACTAATGACAACAACAACACTATCTTAATAATTTCATTGTAGCTTAAATATCTTCTTTACTTATTAATTTTAGTTTGAAATTTATAAAGTTAGTTTCTAAAAACGTATATTTTTATTGTTCCATCGCCTTGATATTATAAAAATAACACTAAAAATTTCCAATAAACAAATACCTCCACTTGACTTGATAGATTTTAAATGTGTAAAAACAAACAATTTTGTTTTAATATGATTATTAAATCAAAATAGAACTTCATTATTGCTCCAAAAATTGCAATTTCATTTATTTTATCTCAAACTTTTCCCCCAATAAAAGAATATTTAAATACAGATCTGGTAATTGATAAAATTTAACATTTTACCAATTTTTGGATGCAATACTATTACAGCTGTTGAAAATTATGAAATTTAAGTTTGAGTTAAAATATTGAATTGGTTATAACAAAAATTGGTTATTACCTTGTCTTGGTGAGGTAGGCACTTCAGATACATCCAAATTCTTATTATGAAAAATATATCTAATTGCATGGCAGGCGATTTCGCCACTACTTACAACATTATTTGTTAGAAAAATTAGATAAAAATACAGCAGAGTAGGGCCACAAACCCTCTGCACTGAAATCTTCATGTTTACTGCTGGTTTTACCAATCAGCTGACACAAAAACAGGTTTTTGGTGTCATAACAAAGATTTTTTTGGTAGAATTTGAGTCACTTTACTTTGAAATTAGGTTTATAACTTTGTTTTATTATTCATTTAACTTAATTAAGCATTTTAGCTTATGATATAATTTCACCTATTAGTAATCTTTAAAATTTCAGAGACTCCGATAACATTAATGGATGGCGAAAGCCAATAAACTGACGGACAAAAGTTGCGGTGAAAAGGAACCCCCGCCCCTTTTTTTTATCCCCCTGGTGCAAAATAGAAATAATAGGGAAGTTGGTGTCATTTTCTCGAGGGTGTCATAGCGACACGGTCCGACGATATTTGAGACGCGGTCAGAAATAATTTGAGTGTTTCCGCACACAGATCCACAGACACGCACAAGCACTCTTGTCACACTCACGCCAACACCCACGATCACTCAGACCCACACACACACCGGCTTTGATGAAAAATGAGCGGAGAGTGGCTGAGACTTCGAAAGCAAAAAAGGGGTGACATTTGAAACCCAAAGACAATGGGAAGTGAAATGAATAAGGCATTCTTTCAATAAAGCAAGGGAAAGGGGCCTGAAAGGGATTAAAAACATTTAGAAATTGGGTCTGGGCACTAAAGGGGAAGCAGAATCTGGCGGTAATGTAAAGAGGATTAAGTATTAATGGAGAGAAAGAAAAAAGGGAAGATGACACATAAATGAATTATGCTCTAAACGCTCAATAGATGTCTCTAAAATAAAACTTTATAATATTTTTATGATTGTAGATTGAACTGCAATCTATCGGCCACTTATAATGTTATAAATTGCAAAAAGTGGAGATTTCCTACTAATTTGAACTTACGCAGGATTTAATTGTTCAAAAGCCATAAACATTTAAATTACTTGGATATCCAGAGAAGTGAATTTTTTCGTCAATGCCTCAACCTAACTTATTATTACTTCTAAATAAAATAGATGCAAATTGACTGTCCCTCAACACCTAGCTTACTTCTGGAACTGACTTTGTTCTCAATTTAATAGAAGATTGATATAACTTGCATGATGGGTTTCCTCTGTAATTCACTTTATCAGTCCGTTCGTAACGCTATGGGGGAAACATTATTTTCTCGGCTCCTATTCAAGATAGACAGCTGAAATTTTCATGGAGTGAATAAATCCACATTCTCACATAAAGGACCCCTTAAATAGTAGATGTAAATATTCTTTTTTCTCCCCGAGGTAGTCATTTATTTGATGCTGTGAGTATTGGTGCAAAAAATATGACGTAACAAAAAAAATTAGCCAATGAGAGTCCACTATAAATTTTACCATTGGTCAATAACAGCCTCTCATTGGCTAATTTTTTTTGTTACATCATATTTTTTGCACCAATACTCACAGCATCATTTATTTCCCTGAGGTAGTCATTTATTTCCCCAAGGTAGTCATTTTTTTCCCTGTGGTATCATTTTTTTTCCTTGTATCATTTCTATCCCCAAGGTAGTCATTTTATTTCCCCAAGCATGGCAACCGGTGAACAGAATCTCAGTTCTGCACCACAAGCCTCGCACATGGCAACCGGTGAACAGAATCTCAGTTCTGCACCACAAGCCTTGCACATGGCAACTGGTGAACAGAATCTCAGTTCTGCACCACAAGCCTCGCACATGGCAACCGGTGAACAGAATCTCAGTTCTGCACCACAGGCCTAGCACGACTGAAGTTCCCATGTCTAGACAGTCATATTTATATGAAAATCTGAGAAAATATTTTTTGAAGATTTAAAAATTTTTGGGAGATTTTAGAATTTTTATTAAAAGAAAGCATAATTACCTCAGGGAAAAAATGACTACTTCGGAGAAATAAATGAAAATTAAAAACCAAAAGTAAACCACATTTTAGCATAAAAATGAGTTTTTGTTTAAATGAGAATGACATTCCTATCCAGTTTTTTGTTTAGGAATGAATAACAACAAAAAACTGGATAGGAATACCCCATTTACATCAAGTTCATTTTTATATGTTTATTGGTTGAGTTGAGGTTTTAGATCAATTCCTAGCTGACTCCTTGAATGGGATGGTTAATACGGCAATCAAAAGCTTTTCAAATTAATGACAAGTAAACTTAATAATATACCTCTAGAAATACATATGAGTGGGCGAAAAGGCCATTCTCTGTCGGTCTGGATCTTTAATTCTTCAGAAGACCATTACATATTAAAGGTTTCGTTATATATTTTATACAGGGGAGTCCAAGCTTTTTTATTTGGGGGGGAGGGTAAATTTTGTTCAAGGGGGAAGGGTAATTTTTTAAAAATTTTTTTGAGGGGGGGTGGGTAAAATAGCGCGCCGCAAAAGTTTTTTAACCCCCCAAAAAAAATTTTATCCCGGGGGTAAAATTTGCTTGAGCCCCTCCCGTTACCCCCCTGAAATCTCTTGGCAGGGGTAAATTCCCCCAAAAAATATACACCCGGGGTAAATTTTTGGGGAGGGTAATTTAATAATGTAAAAAGATACCTACCTAAAAATGAAATACTATTTAATATTTAGTATTAAAAATGCGCGCAGGGCTCGCCAAAATTTTTTTTGATAGGGATTTTTTATTTACCCTCTTAAATGGTTAAGGGTGCCTACGGCACCGCCAAGGTAGGGGTAATTTTCACATGGGGGGTAATCACCCCTTTACCCCCCCCCCTTGGACGTCCTTGATTTTATCAAGTTTAATGTTTATTTTTTATGACTCTCATCTGTAGTTAATTTTTTCGCTGCTTAAGAATGTTGTCATCCTTGCTCTTTTCCATATCAAGATTAACGCTAAAGATTAGGTACGTAACCGCTATCCTATTATATAAAGTAGTAAGCGTTTTTTGTCTGTCCCGAAGGATCTCAATAACTGCTGAACCGATATTCTTCTCTTTTACAGTGAAGATTCTTATGGGTCCTGGGAAGGTTTTAAACTATTTTTGGGGAGGGTGTCTTCACCCCCTCCCCCCCAAAAAAATATTCCTTTACTTTTTTGAACACAAATCTAAAATGGGATGAGGTCGACTTTTCATCCTCCTAGAGACTTTTAGGGGCGTAGCCGCTAGTCTTTAATTTAAGGGGGGGGGGGGGGTAGTAGAAATTTAGGTAGGTCCAATTTTTTTTGATTTAGTACCTAATTTTAGGCACGCACATAATTTTATTGTTTAATTACCTCTTGAGGGGCGAATCCGCTAGTTATTTAAAAACTTAAATAAAAAATACTTAATATATGATACTTTTCTATTTCCAAACTAGGATGTAAAATTGTTATTTCCATTTTCCTATTTCTTAAGCTCCGGCATAGATAAGATATTTTTTAAGCGAAGCTTTTTTATAATTAGGGTAGGTCCGTCCGTTAGATCATTTCGTTAATTTAAACAGGTTAAAATTGTCCTATCGTTTAAAACTTTGCATGATGATTCCTATAACAGTTAGGTATGACTTAGAAAGCGCAGCAACTCTATTATCGATACCAGAAAGTCCGTACGTCCATTTTAAACATGCTGATTTTTTACTTTTTTGACAACAAACTTTTGTAGCTTTTTTCGTTAATTTAGGCATGTTTTGTCCTACCGATTTCAAACTTTGTATGGTGATTCCTGTAGTAGTTAGGTATCATTTAGAAAGCGCAGCTTTTCTATAATCGTTAGCAGAATGACCGTACGTCCATTTTAAACAAGCTGATTTTTAACTTTTTTAACAACAAGTTTTTAAATGATATAATTATCCGATTAATCTAATTTTTGGAATACTGATTCCTAGGACAACAAAGTACAATTTTACAAGCGAAGCATCTCTATAATCAACTCCTAAAAAAGTAAATATGTCCTTACACTTTTTCCTGTATTTAGAAGCTTTGAACACATTTACTGACAATTTTGTATCGTCTTGTATACATTTATATTCTGATTATTCAGTTCTGACACTCTACAAGTATTAATGTTCGTTTGTCCTACCGCTTTAGAGCCTTGCTTTTATGGATGTTGTCATCCTTGTTCTATTACAACAAAGTACAATCTTATAAGCGAAGCATTTCTATAATCAAGTCCTGAAAATGTAAGTATGTCCTCAAACAGTATTATATGAGGATAAATAGCTTCGCTGCTGTTGGTTTCAACATATAGTATTGGCGACTTCTTTTAAACTGCATTAACATTTACAATAATTGACATTTAGTTTTTTTTTTATTTTAACCTTTTTAGTTCTGCGGGTGTAGCATTAAATAAAATACTATTCACTTGTGTGTTAAATTGATAAAACTAAAAGATAAATGATGAACAGCTTATACCAACAACGAAATTTAATAAAATTGAAAAAAAATTACGAAACCTATACATGATTTACAGCTGTTCTTGGGGGGCAACACTATGTAAAATCTTTAATCAAGTATTAAAATGTAAGTATTTAAGCATCCTGTATTTAAGAAATTTGAGACTGATAGACAGTATATTCGTCTGGGAGAATTTGGTGAACATGTCTTTTATGCATTTTGTTTACTTGTTGTTGTATTGCTTTGCAAGATTTATTGGATTTAATCGGCAAACACTTTAACATTTACAAATTTAAAACTGCAGTAGTTTTAAAAAATTCCTCACTGTATTATTTAATATTTAAGCTCCTGTTAGTATATTCTTTATCTATCTTTTGTTTTTGAATATTTATTGCATCACTGATTAGCAAACATCCTTCTTACACTTTCCTAATTATTTGATCATTTTTCATAGAGAAAATATTTTAAATCTAATAGATGAGATTTTATTTGTAATGAATGACCAAAACTTTAAAAAGATTTTCTAAAAAGGATAAATACATTTATCAATAACAGAGCAGAAAATATGAATGTACAAACTGACCAAGTCAATTGAAGAGCAGATTTTCAACAAAAAAACACGAAACCTTTAATTCTTGAATATGTAGCATGATCGACTGACCTACAAACCAAGTTATCAAATACTGGATGCTCAAAAATTCAAAAAATTATTTAAAAATCCATGTGTAGCAAAGACCAGCAAAGCAAAGCAAAGAAAAAACATAGAAATGGATGTTAAGAAGTATAGTACAGATTGGATTGGAAGCGGTCCAAGGACGCCCAAGCTCTTTTTTTTTTGGGGGGGGGGGAGTGAAGTAAAAATCTTAAATGGATCAAGCACCCCCCCCCCCCCCCCTCTTAAAAAGGAATTACCCTTAATTTGAATTTTTACCATGGACTTCCTTTGTTTCTTGTAAAAGATCATAAAGTCCGAAATCCGCTACTAAATATCAAAGTAGTGCTTAAACAAAAAAAATAAAAATACATAAAAAAATTCTTTATCTTTACTAAAGCGAATTTAAAACCTACTTGAAAGCAGGAGTAATATTCTTAAAAAATGCTTATTTTCCACTCAGGTCTAGACAGTCGAATCTAATCTTAATATAACTCAATCACTTTTATCCATCAATGATCTTCTACGCTATAACTTACTTGGTTTTTCAGTCTGTCTATAATGCTTTACAGAAATTTATTATTTCAGGTAAAATATGTTTCTTTCGACAGCTGATTAACAGACATTATACGCTGCCAATTAAATTATTTCAGAATATAACTCCATGACTACATTATACTAGAATAATCTTTAATTTCATGCTGAAATTCATTGCTGTTATTATATCAACAAAAGACTTTATTTAAGTCAAAATAAAATGTTAACTGCATTTTGTAGGAAAGTGAATTATTATTGCATATGATAAACACAAAGTAGAGATATTGTATGTCAACCCAATGTCTCCAAGTTGGACAGGGATGGCTAAGGACACTGTATATAAAATGATAAGGAAATAGTTTGGTCACTTGAGTTTCATACTTGACATAGCAATGAGACCTATTGGCCTTATAGCAGAGGCTTTAGGTAATCTTATTTTTCAATCAAGTGTTCATGAGCCAAATCAATCTTATAATTGAAGTTTTCTTGACTGTTTATTATTTTTTCTTAGATATTTGTTGTGAATATTGTTTCGTTTTTAATTGTTATATCAGTTTACTTTTTTAAGGTAAACTTTTGCTTGTAATGATGCATTCTCTCTTCTTTTTTCCCTAAATTTTTTCCCCATCTCCCCTGTTTTTAAGGATCAGAGATATAATAAAAAAATCCTGTCATCAAATCTTATTTTTGGCACAATAAAATATCTTAAAACAACCTCAGAAACAGTTTTTTTTCTTATATCATAACCTAATCGGTTGAGAAGTTACTGAGATCTTTAACTTTAACTTTAAAGTTTTAAACAGATGGACAGACATCGTTCTACTTTGTTTGATAGATAATGCATGCCTTTTTAAAATTTTTTTGGCAAAATTGTATCCCCTCATTTTTTAATAGTCTAAACACTATTTGTCACCATTATGGATGAGTACAGCTTTACAAAAAAAAATTTCATCATATTTCTAGTCCTTGCAGAGTGCCCTGCCTCTAAGAGGCCCTTATGCCTACAGGGTAATATCTCTGCGGGACTCTTCTAACTTTAATTTAACAAAACTTATTCTAAATAAGCAGAAACAAAATTTTCTTAAAAAATTTCTTTTGTGGTGTAGATGAGTGAAATCTCTTGACTATTTCATATTTTAGGCCTGTTGCTCATTCTTGGCTTGTTGGACCTTAGTGAGAGTAAAGCTACTCTTACTAACAATGGTTACGAGGATTTTGTTGTCGCCATTTCTCCGGATGTACCTCAGGAAATTTACACATTCATTATTTATGTTACGACATTTATAATTCATCAAGATATAAGTTAATCAATGGTTTAGTAAAATCTTCGCCAAAAAAGCTTAAATAGAAGAAGATAAAATCATATTTCACCTATAAAAGGGAGTGGATACAAAACCGCGACAAACAAAACTGCGACAATAACAAAACCGCGACATTACAAAACCGCGACAATTACAAAACCGCGACATTACAAAACCGCGACAATAACAAAACCGCGACATTATAAAACCGCGAAAAATTAAAGTCTTAATGCTAGAAGGTCATGGCTGCGAGCGCTCGGCCCCCTTGCCTATAACCTAACAAAAAGTGGTTGGTAGATTTTTTTCAAATTTTTAATATTTTTTTACAATATTTAGGTAAGGTTAGGTTAGGTTATAGACAAGGGGGCCGACCGCCCGCGGCTAGGCAGGCCAGGGGGCCGAGTGCTGCGGCCAAGACCTTCTAGCATTAAGACTTTTTGAATGTTGGTCTTTTGTAATGTCGCGGTTTTGTAATTGTCGTGGTTTTGTAATGTCGCGGTTTTGTTATTGTCGCGGTTTTGTAATGTCGCGGTTTTGTATTCACTCCTATAAAAGTTTAGTGTTCCATAGAGCATAAACGACAGACTGGCGGACCAGGTTAGTTATATACTAGATGCCTATTGGTCAACAACTGTCCTTCATTTCAAATAGCAGTCGAGTAATTTACATTTACCACATAAGACGGACAGATAGACAATGAGATATATGGAAAATTTTATTAATTCAATTTAAAATGGCAGTTCTAGTCTTAATGTAGCCTGGTTGCAAAAGAGAAGTACACCTTTAGATTTGTTTAATACTTAAATGCTTAAAACAAATGTTAAACATTTTAAATGAATTTGAAACGTATAGGATGACAGTATGATAGATTCGATAAAGGTAA
The DNA here is from genome assembly GCF_053477335.1 of Acartia tonsa. Lineage (NCBI taxonomy): Eukaryota > Metazoa > Arthropoda > Copepoda > Calanoida > Acartiidae > Acartia > Acartia tonsa. Next base: position 33,390,832 of record NC_137261.1, read on the forward strand.
GATTTAAAGTAAATCTTTTGCAAATTTTTCATATAAGTTGCTTAAAATGTAATAAATCAAACAATCAATTTATCAAAGCAAAACTTTTCTAAAATAAGTGCACAAACATTTTTTAAAATGTTATTTTTACAATTTTCAAATCCAAATATTTCTATAATTATACTTTATTAAAATACAAATTTGTCTTCCATTATTAGTAGCGAAGCTACTCTATAATTCACTTTGTCCGCCCGTCCGTCCGTCCGTCCGTCAGTCAGTCCGTCAGTCAGTCCGTCAGTCAGTCCGTCAGTCCGTAACGCTATGGGGGAAATGGGATTTACTCAGCTCCTATAAAAGATAGAATTCTGAAATTTTTTGACAACATTCCCATCATTAAGGAGCACAATTAACTATAAAACATCACTGGCGGTCGGACGGCTTTTTAGCAGGTTTTAGGCTATTTTTAAATTTTCCACATTTCCCCCCATATCTTTGGTGTTTATGGTCCGATTTTCAAAATTCTTTCAGTTTAAGATATCAAAATTAAATTTGCCGTCGTTTGGAGAAAACAACAATAACGGCCAGACAGCCTTTTTGAAGGTTTTTAGCTATTTTTACATTTTCCACCATATCTTTGGTGTTTATGAACCGATTTTCAAAATTTTTTCAGTTATAGATATCACAATCAAATTTCCCGTCGTTTGAAGAAAACAACTATGAAGGTCAGACTGCCTTTTTGCAGGTTTTTGGCTATTTCATATTTTTTTACATTTTCCCCCATATCTTTGGTGTTTTTAGTCCAATTTTCATTTTTTTTCAGTTAAAGATGTCAAAATTAAATTTCCTGTCGTTTGAAGAAAACAACAATAATGGTCAGACTGCCTTTTTGCAGGGTTTTGGCTATTTTTAATTTTTTTTACATTTTTCCCCATATCTTTGGTGTTTATGATCCGATTTTCAAAATTTTTTCTGTTTTAGATATCAAAATAAAACTTCCTGTTGTTTGAAGAAAACAACCATGACGGTCATTCCCATCCACGAAATTTTGTGCTTCGCTATATATATTCCATTTTAAACCCTTGTTTCCGAATTATCACCAAGCTCTCAATTCTGACGTATTTAGGGAGAAAAATACAAATATTATATGTTTCCATTAGAGGAAAAATATATTTGCCTAACACTTGACATTTAGTTTGAGATGAATAATATATTTGGGTTACATCCACGCCTTTAGCCATGCGGCTGCGGCTGAAGTTGTAGCTAAGGACGAGTTTGGGTGACTGCGGCTGTTAAAAACTTAGAGTGGCTTTTGTTGTGGGCAGCTCTCGCTTTCAGCCACGTCGCCAAGGTTTCTCAAATCCACGAGGTTAGTTGCAGCTACTTCATCAGTTTTGTCTTAGCTGTTTGAATAAGTATTACAGCAGCTACAGCTGCTAAACAGTCGCTGGTATGGGTAGCTGCAGCTAAGAGTGGCTTAAATGAGAGCAATTGGAGCCTTCTATAGGCCCTGAGGCGGACTGTGGTTTAATAGTTCGTGGCTACGGCAAATTTTCGGTCAAAGAGTGCTTATGAGGATGTGAGATTGTGGCTGATTTGCTACTTAGGAAAAGAAAGGCTTTTGGGTTAAACAACCTTAAACAACTAGGCTGCGGCTTTTCCTTATTTTCTGCAAGGCTTAATGTGTGTAAGACTGCGGCTGCCAAGCAATTAAAATAGTATGTATTAACACATTTTTTTGTAGCAGAAGAGATAATGTTTTCGTTTTCATTATTTAAAAAAACTTGTCTTATCTACTTGTCCAACATCCGCAAAATATTCACAAACAAGAGCAAATTTCTCCATAAGTGTCAACAAACAACTAAAACAACATTTTAAAAGTCTTTTCAACAATTGTCAACGTCAGAAAAAGTAGAATTAAATATTTGGATTACCAAATTGAAAAGTTTCTTTGAATGTCGTGTTATTTCTAATTGTTGACATAAGATACGTAATATTATTTTGTGGTGGTAAATGCAAAACAAACTAGTTTTCTATAAATGAATTATCCCTTGACCTACTATCTTTCAGACTTATACATAGACGTTCGGACAAAATTTGAAAAAGAATAGCAATGATAAGGACAAAAAAGTTGTCAGTAAATCATCCAAATATTTATCTTCTGACAGTTTAATCTTTTAACTTTTTAACCTTTTCACTACAACTACTGGAGAAAACTGCTTTAAATAAGACTAAAATAATTAATTCGCCAATTCATTAGAAGTATAGCGCCTATAGCCTCTAAAGGCTTCCCTCAAGAAACACATTAAGGCGTTTTTATTTATTACAAATGATTTACTGACTCTTTCTCATATAATACCTCAAAAATCACCTTGTATTTTTGTAGTGTATGAAATCTTACTTAATAAAGCATTTTATCTTTGCTTTCATATCAAAAATCTATTCTTTACTTTGTTTATTTATTCACTTTTATTCAGGAAATGATGAGAGATATGAGCAGATATTTGTATATTGCTACTAGAAAGAGATCTTACCTAAGGTGTTGTAGAAAGATATTTGTATATTACTAAATAGACATTTCTAATAAATTCGGTAGTTTATTGCTTTAATTGGCAAATATTATATTTTTTATTTTTCATTACCTAAAGAGATCATTGAGTATCTTTCTTAAACTTTAAACTTGCATTTTTTATTATAAATAATTACCAAGCACAAAGTTTTTAAAATTACTTTTTGTAATTCACATGTTAATTATTATAACACATTTAACACATTTTGTTATCTATGTAGAACAGTAAAGATCCTGCTACCCAAAACCTGGAATTATCCAACAGATGCAACTGTTTCTGGAGAAACATTTCAAGATGCTGAATTCAGGTACACGACAATCTAGAAATATTTTATGCCTAAGATTTAAATAAACATTCACATTGCATTAGTTCAGGCTACTTTTTGAAAAATTTAAACTACTTACATCAAATTATTTTGTCTAATAAATATATATTAGTCCAAACTAAGATTACTATACATATATTTTTATTGTCCTATTTTAAAATGTCTTAAATTTAAACCTTTATTATAGGATTGATACGCCTAACTCTGCCTATGGGGATAGCCCTTATACTCAACAGGTATTATAATTTTATTTCAATTTCACTGACAAATTATTAGAATTAAGTATCATGCCCCTAGCTAAGCGACTAGTAAACCATTAGGGGGGGGGGGGACTGTGAAAAAAAAATGCATTGATTAATAACAAATAATCTGAATGATTGTAGTCAACAGATTGTGGAGTACCTGGAGACTATACTCATCTTACTCCTGAATATGTTAAAGATGGACTCATCTATGGTGACAAGTAAGAATTATAGGCAGAATTCAAAGAATTTAATATTGATAAGAATAATTTAAATTGAATATCCTCTTTAAAGAGAAAGTGCTAAATGTTATTTTCATAATTGCATTATTAGTTATTATGGTTAATGGACGAATCAACTATTATTCTCCACCCAATTTTATATATTTTGGGGATATAGTTATAAGAATGTTAATGTCACTAAAACACTGTTGATTGCACAATTTTATGAAAAAAATTTCTTTTGCAGGGGTAAGACATTGATACATGAGTTCAGCAAGCTGAGATGGGGTGTATTTGAAGAGCATGGATACCCTGGTGATGAGATGTTCCCAATGTTTTACTTAAAAGAAACTTGGGGTGCTAATGGTCAAGAAACTGTAGCCAAACCAAACTTTTGTGTCAATGGTGATATCAAAGGATATGAACAGGTAAGACATATGTCAATAACTGTAATATTATTATATTGATTTTATCTGCAGCTAGAAATTTTCAGTAAAAGCTGTGCTTGTTTTAGACACTAGAATAACCTAACATGCTTCATACTACTAATGCATGGCTATTATAATAGACGTAAAAAAAATTTTTAATCAAGGATATCATCAGTAATGGTGCCTGCAAGAGAGACTTAAATGGTCTACCTGATGGCAACTGCGTATTTTATGCAACCCAAGATTCTGATGTAACTTCATCTTTGATGGCCTTGCCATATCTATCCACTAATGTTAACTTCTGCGATGATGAATCAGGTTAAATTTAACAATTCTAAGTTGCATGTTAACTCCTAAGTTTTTCCTCATGCTGTACATGACGATCTAACAATCAATATCTATGAACCTTTTGATTGCATGATCTTGGATAGTAAGTATTAACATGTCATGGTAATTAATTGCACATGTCAATGCTTTCCCATACTCTGGTATATTCTTGCAGGTATAAAAGTACGTAATATTTAATCTATAGATCTCTATTGTATAACAGAGTACCTCTCCCGCAGCAAGCACATTGTATTTATTATTTTCTAAAAAGGTTCTCTGTTTTATGGGTTTTTTGGTTTAAATCCTAAAAAAAGTTTTAAAAATGCCTGCTTAAAATTTCTTAATATTTTTAGAAGCTTATCTTCACAATCCAGAGCTGCCTACAAAACAGAATTTGTACTGTAATGGCAGAAGCACCTGGAGTGTTATTTCTGAAAGTACTGATTTCAAGAACAACATTAATCCTCCAGTTAACATTAGTAATACAGACCCTAAATTTATCATCATTGGAGGAGAAGAACAGATAGTAAAATATGTTATGGTGATGGATGTCAGCAGATCAATGGACCCTAATATCAACCCAGAACATGCAGATAGATTAACAGCTATGAAAGATGCCGCCAAAAGATTTGTAAACTTCGATATTCCTGATGGTACTGTTCTGGGAATGCTTCCTTTTTCAACTGATCAATATCCAAATCTCGGATTTTATATGACTGCAGTAAATCAGGGTAATAGGGAAACTATGGTGAAAAAAATAGATGAGCTAAAAGTACAGTCTGGCACTTGTATAACAGATGGTCTGTTTAGAGCTGTGCAAGATCCAAACTATCTGAATAATGCAGAAGGAAATGCAATAATTTTACTTACTGATGGACAACAAGATGGAGCATGCAATACTAATTATGATCAAATCAGAGACTATTTAGTCAAAATGAAAGTAAGACTTATTACAATTGCTCTTGGTAAAAGTGCAGATCAAGAAATAGAAGAATTGGCTGAGGCTACTGGTGGTAAAAGTTTCTTTGTAGATGACAATAGTGGACCTGGGGATTTCAGTGATGCATTTACAGGATCCACAACTTTCCAACCAGCTGACACTATTTCAAATACAGACATGACCTTGTATCAAAATGATTTTGATTACTCTGCAACTATTCTTGAAGCATTTGATGTTGATGTTTCTGTTGGAAAAAATTTCACATTAAGAGTTGAGATAGCCAATGGTAACAAAGATTGCAATCAAAATATGAATATTTCCTTAATAGGACCCAACATATCTGATAGAAAGGATTTTATATTTAAATGTTCTAAACAAAATTTTGGAACATTTATACATCAGCTTGATGGAGATGCTACGGCTGGTAGATGGCAATTCTTTATCAAATCAACAGAACAATTTGACTCACTTTCTGTGCGCGTTACAAGCAGATCAAGATATGCCAATGATGATCCCATTCAGACCAAGTGCTGGATAAAAACTGGAGAACAACAGCTTGGAACTGAAGTTTACCTGAAGCTATCAGCTGTAGCTGAGGTTAAGAAAGGTAACATGCCTGTCATTGGTGCAAGGGTCAGAGCTTACATAACGAGACCATCTACTAATGGAGAAACTCCTGCTCTTGAGCTAGAACTTGATGACAATGGGTCAGGTGCTGATGTGATCAAGAATGATGGTATCTACTCAAGATATTTCACCAAATACACTGGTATAGTCATATTTATTGCTCTTTTTTTAAGCAAGAAATATTTCTTTGAATGCTTAATCTTATTAATATCCACACAAATTTAGGTGTTGGTCGCTACAGTGTAAAATGTGAAGTTGTTGGAGATGATACCACTCAAATCAATGAAGGGTTCATCATTAGCAGGTACACATGCCTAAAACTTTTTAAAAAAACTTATAATGACATGTAATCAACTGTTTAACACTATGTTTTTCTAAGAGCATTACCAGAGCAACCAGGAGCTCCTATCTGTTGTGGTAGTGTTGCTGTCAGTCCTAACTCAAAACTTACAAACTCTGGCAACTTTACTAGGTAAGTAACGGCAAATTTGTATTGAATTTTTATGGTGAGAAAAAACAAAGAGTGGACAAGTTAAAGAGGCAAATTAAGAATTACTTTTTTAGTAGCACAGCTACACTATAATTCATTATTGTATGTCAGTCAGTTCATGATGCTCTTAAAGATAAACTGCTGAATTCCATGCTAAATACTAAATTATATATAAATACACGTGAATGGTTTTATTATTTTTTCCCAATATTTTTTTATTCTTCATTCAAACAATAGCTTTTAAATGACCATGTCCATATTCCTATCCATGATTTCCTTGTGCTTGTTACTTATGGATGTTGTCATCCTTCCTTGTTACTTATAGTGTTTGACATGAAAATCTTTTTCAGAAATTACTAAATTTGTATTTATTCATATTTAGACAAGCTATTGGGGGCTCTTTTCAAGCTAAGCCTGGTGACCTTCCTACTGAAGACAAATATCCTCCTGCAAGAGTTACAGATCTCAAGGTAAAAATCAGTAGTAGGAACATTGTTCATCTGTTTGTCTAGCTTGGGGTAGTTTATGAGTCATCTCTGGGTGATTATATAGATCTGTTTCCGAAAAACATCCCTTACCTTCATTTTAACAAAGTGTTAGAAATGTTTACAATCAGAAAATTAAAGTTGTTAAAGCATGTTTAAGCATAATCATTAAAATTGTAAATTTAGTTGACAAATGATTGTGGAGCAGTAAAGCTGACCTTCACTGCTCCTGGAGATGATTTTGATTCCACAGAACCAGCCAAGGAATACATAATCAAGTATTCAGAATATGCTTCTGATCTTACTGAGGTTTGTAGGAAATATTAAGTGGAAATTATAAAAATTATAATAAAAGAATTAAGAACATACATGAATTACAACATCTATAAAAGCAAAGCTTAAAAACAGACAGTAGGAAAAACAAACATTAACACTTAACTTGTTGAGTACTTGCTTATAGAGTTGCTTAGCCTATGATAATGTACCTTGTTGTTCTAGAAATCACGACTCCAATAATCTTATAAACAAATCAGCACATTTAAATGAACGCAAGGACTTAGGCCTAAATTAACTACAAGAATATCTGTAACAGACACGGACGGACGGACAAAACCTAATTGTAGCTTTGCATGTTTCTTTTTTCGCTTACCTAAAATCCGATTAAGTTCTCTGGAATATTTGAATGAAAATGTTTTTCTCTAGGCAAATTTCAAGAATGTAACTATTTCTGAGCTTACAGATTTGGACCTTTTAAATAATGGAACACTTGATGCTTATAATGGAGGCGAGCTTGTTCAACTTGACCTTAATACAACTATTTTCCAGGTATAAAAGACGAATGTAATCAAAGTTTCTCTAATTTAAGTTTCAACTATCCTTATATAAAAGTATCAGGATGTCAGTGAGTCTGTTTGTTCCGTAGGATCTCCTAATCTGCTAAACCGATATTGTTTTCCTTTACAATGTAGCTTCTCACAGGAAGTTTTATAACTATTTTGGGGGAGGGTATTACCATAATCCTAAGAGATATCGCACCTGGAAAAATAATCCCCCTGAAAAAAAATCCATTTTTTTGTGCCTATAGAAGCCTCTAAAAACAATGAACACTTCAAGTTTTTAAAAGTAATAACTATAATGATTAAGCTGTTATTGTCGCATATCCTTTCTTAAAAAAATATTCTTATAATTTTTATTTATAAATCATTTTAAATTTTACATTATTTTGCAGAATGGTATAGTATACAGTTTTGCTATGCAAGCTGTAGATGAAAATGGCAACGAAAGTCCAATCTCAGTGATAGCCAAGTTAGCAGCTGGAAACAATTGTAGAACCGGAGCAGGTAGGGTTCATAGGAATCTCATAACAGTAAATTACACAAAGTTCCCTTATAAGGGTGAGGCTGTAACAATGTAACGTCAGGTCTATCCGGGGGTATTAGTTTAAGTAACGCCCAACAGACATCCAACTCTTTGATTGCATACCCTTAATCGGGAAGTCCTAACTGTGCATGGTAATTAGTTGTGTAAGTTTTGGGCCTATGCATTCCCGCTACTCTAACAATTACCTATCACCTCCCCGACGAAGAGCGGATGCTCTACATGTTAAGCCACTGTCGTGCATAAATTAAATAGAAGAACAGGACAGAGAAATATTTAAGTGAAGATCTACTTTAATGATTGGTTGGTACAACAGTAGAATTATAAAGTAGTAATTTATATGGTAGGACAGGGCTGATTTTTTTCATAATAGAAAAATAGACTAGGCTGATTAATAAGTGGTTGAAAAAGATTATTTATTTCAGGTTTTATGGTGAGTTCAAGCTTCATTGTAATTCTAGTATCCTTTATTCTTTCATTTCAAATGTAATTATTTTACTAAAATCACATTTGGCACACTATATTATTAAAAGAATACATTTAACTTCAAACTCTTAAGGTGTTCTTTTTTTAGAAGCGAAGCTACTATATAATTGGAAATGTTCATTTGTCTGTAACGTGATTTTATCAACTGCTTTCCTAGATAAACGACTAAAATGTTTTGTGAAAGTTTCCTAGGTTTGTCGGTATTTTGTCTAGTTGAAATATGCTTAGAAAATGTTAAGATTTGATAATATGATGAGAAATTTTTACATTTATCCTCCCTTTAAGTAATGAAGATAAAAAGACATATACAAAGCAAAACGATTCTTTTCGTCTGTCTGGATTTAGATTTATTGAGAGAACCCCACCCTCAAAAAAAATATATATAAAGAATACTGATTTCTTCAGCTGCAGGCAAAGTATTTTTGTAACATATATTAAGTGTGGCGGTTATCACCACTACCTATGGAGCTAAGCCCCTTGAGGCTAAGAGTTAAGCCTAATTATATCTTTTTTTCTTGCAAAAATCATTATAAGTTATTTTAAAACAGAATCATATAATTGTGCTTACCGCTTACATATGACAGCAAAAGTAATAGCTCAGTAGATTCGAAATAAATAAAATAAACAGATTTATAGAAAAAAAGTTTATTATTGAAATCAATAATAAATAGGAATTAATCCCTTGCCATTTTCTTTTTAAAATAATTCCATGTTATAAATCCGAAGTCCAGAAAACTAATAGCAGATAAACCTAGAAATAAACATTTTGTATATCTAAGATTTAACATAAAACAAAACAACATTCATAAAAGCATAAAATCTGTAGGCAGGACAAATGAATATCAAGATTTTTTGTATTCATTCGTATACCTCGGGGATAAAAAATCTGATTTTAATCTTATAATTGTACTTTCTATGTCCGCGGAAAACTGTTTATAATACGATGCGAGAAATAACTATTCAAGAGTGTAAAAACTTTGTAAGCAGAATAATAATTAAATAGTAAAAAATTTAATGTAAATTCCTTAAATACAAGATTTTATTTAAGGGCACACTTACATTAAATGACTTGAAAATAGGAAATAGGAAAATCATTTTTTCAATAATTAGATTAATAGAATAATTTTAAAATATATAATTATTAATTATAATGAATAATCAATGATCAGTAGACTGTGGGTAAAAAAACATTTCTTGTTTTGTGAGAAATGGAGTATAATGTATAAAACTAGACCTAGCCATAGTCCTAGAGAGCTACCCAGATCAACTAATAAGTTAAAACCATCATATCCGTAGAAATCTCTGTACAATTAGTTTCAAGAATATTTTATTAAAAAATGGATTTATAGGTGGACCCCCTAAACCTCTAGTTTTTGTTTAAAATGTGGTTGAAATATTTTTTTTCTGTGCAAAAGCCTAAAACCTGAATAAGGCCATTACAAACATACATAAAATTTTTGAAAAGAATGAGCATTGATAGGAATGCACGAAGAAAGAAATTGATACAACCAGCACAACAGCATATAAAATTAAATTGTCTAAAAAAAACTTTACAAGATTCCCAACCCTAAGGACAGCTCTTCTAAAAACAACCCAGGACAAAACTAAGCGTCTCCAGTTCCCACAACATGTCATTCCAGACGTTTTCGAGATTTTATGTTAACATATTCTTCCTTAAGACTTGAACATTTTCGTTTACAGTGATGATTGCCCTCGCCAAATCTTGTAAATTTTTACCACTATCAACTATCTAAATAAATATAACAACAAGGATTAATTTGTCCTGAAGTAGCGCAACAATAGCAAGCTAAAACTATTTGACTAAAAGAAAATTTTTGCTTTCCCTCAAAGTGCCTATCGAGTACTTAACCCATCCCCCTCTTACTTTTCAAATAAATGGAAATTAAGGGGGGGTAGGTACCTACAAGGTGCCCTAAACCTGTCTCTATACTTACGGTGCCCTAACCCTGCGAGGCTACACAGTTTCTAATATACCCTCCCCACTAATTTTAATTTTATTGAAAAATAGGGGAGGGAGGGGGGAGAGAATCAACTAGCCACTTTAGGAAAAAAACACCACAAAAATCTAAAGAAGATATAGAGTTAAAAAATATAGAATGATACATCCCTGATGAATCGTCTGATTATTAAATATGACAATATACAAAAGCAAAGAAAATATTACCTCCATCTTAATATTTGTAGTTAGACAAGGAGGAAGGCAAGAATTAAACATTTTGACTCGTCCTTTGTTACAAAAATATTCAACAGATGCAAGTGTAAAAAAAATTCTACATGAATAGGTTTACCCTTTTAAATATTTAACATTATCTACATTTGTCTATATGCATGTTTTTAAAAGCATTAATTTTATTTCACTTTGTTAATAAATGAAAATATCGTCAATTTCACTGAAACTGAAATATACAAACACAATTACTGAAGAAACATATTTCTGATCCAAGACGTATATAAGGTGGAAGTGGAGAGTGTATCCGCCCTCCATGCAAAATTAAGGGAAGTGAATAATTCCCTATTGATATTGATACACGCCCCTAATACAGTCAAGAAAGGTGTCATGTTAAAAAGTCACACCTCATTAAAATGTAGTGGGGGGGGGGGGGGAGGGTTGTGGCATAAAACGTAAAAAAGTGTGTTAAAATTGTCGGGTGCACCTTGCGCAACCCACTGGAAAAACATTTCTGTTTCTTATGTTTATTTATAGGGAACCATATCATCATTCCAATTTATAAAATTTACTAGCGGCTTCGCTCCTAGCCTCTAGGGGCTTTGCTCCAAGTGGCAATTAAAAAAAAAAATTGGAGCTGCCCCAGTATCAATTTCAAAATTTTCGGGGGAAAAAATTGGAGCTGCCCCAGTATCAATTTCAAAATTTTCGGGGGAAAAAAATGCAGCTGCCCCAGTATCAATTTCAAAATTTTCGGGAAAAAAAATTGGATCTGCCCCAGTATCAAAATCAAAATTTAAAAAAAATTGGGGGGATTTTTTTGTTTTTGGGGAGGGTTAGGGGTGTAACCCCCCCCCCCCCAATAAAAGCTTAAAACCACCACAGGAATAATAGGTATATACCCTGAATAATAGAATCCGATCGGTTCAGCGGATACCGAGATCTTAAGGGACAGACGGACGGACGGACAGACAGAAAGACGGATGGACGGACGGACAGATATTAAGCTACTTTGTATTATAGATAATAGTTATTTCTCGCATCGTATTATAAACAGCTTTCCGCGGATATAGAATGTACAATTATAAGATTAAAACCATTTAGAAAGCTTGATATAATACGATGCTAGACATAGTATTTTCGTATGGATGAGAACCGGTTCTTGTCCACCGGATTCGAATGAGTACGAGAAAACAATTCATATATTGTTGCATATTCCTGTAGAAAGTAAAGCAAGTATATCTTGTGTAAAGGTTTTAATTAGTTCATCTTGATTTAAGCCAACAGGGTTTACAGATAAATCTTTCTCACAAACTCTTCCACTGGTATAAATAATTTTAGTAATGTTTCTAAATTGCAACTAGGATACATTATTCAAATACATGTATAATTAATTAAGCTAAAAAACTGAAAGAAAAAAACACATATCGTTTACTGAAATGCCTTTTTTTCACCAATATGATGCTGGTTTGTTGATATTATTGACATAGTTGTCATTGTTTATATACCCTTTAGACCTCTTGTGCAGCAGAAAATGGCTATGGGTCCAGCGGCTACCGAGATCTTTATCTAGAGACAGACAGACATCCCTTTACTTTTATGCAACGATTTCAATTAAGAGTATATAACTTAAGTACGAGAAAAACTTCAACCCTCCCTTCAATGTTCTAAGGTAAAATATTTACCTGTGTTGAATTCCTGGAACCCAGGGAGGAAAGCAGCCATATATCTCCAGCACTCTTTCTTCTAGTTTTTCTATGATGCACCTTATAATATAAATATATGTAGATGTTACCAAACACTTGTACCACTCTTTCTTTTTAAAAGCGAAGCTTTTGTATAATTAGGGTAGGTCCGTCCTAACGTCTGAGACGGAAAGCTTTTTTCGTTAATTTAGGCATGTTAGAATTGTCCTATCGATTTCAAACTTTGCATGTGATTCCTTATTTGATTCTTTATTTGTGCCAATTATATGCATAAAAACTTTACATCTGAATTATAAGAGTTATTATAACAATATTGTATAAAGACTAATCCAAGATATTCTCTTATAAAAAGTGTTAGTTAATTGTAAAGCAGAAGTAAAAAAGAGAAAGCAAAATTGCCGTTTATCATAAAAAGTGTACATTTAAATTAGGTCAAGGCTAATTCAACATAATCTCTTCTCAAAATATACAATTTATACAAAAAAAAATAAAACTTCAGTCTCTGAAAGAAAAATAAGCGTCATTGAGAAGTAAAATAAGATATTTATGATAAAAATATTAGGTCAACACTAATCCTAACTACATTCTGATTAAAATGTGTATAATGGATACACAGCTGAACATAAAAATTTTAAGGAGGGATAAATAAGTTTGGCCTGTTAAATGAAAACTGCAAAATGCTTTAATGGGCAGACCATCAAAAGCTCCACCTCAAGAATATTGTTTAGGTTGTATACTGATCCTCTATTGAATGAGGTAACTTTATCTTGTAGGTCTAAACGACACCATATGAAAAACAGGCTTAAATTCATATGGTTAAAGTTAAGAATCACAAGAAATAATTATCCTCGGGGTCCTTCTTTTTTTTTACTACACTTTATTTACACTTTATTTATCAATACCCACCTGTAGATTTTACAGGTGAGATGAAGTTGAGGTGAAATACTCAAGTGTGTCTAAAGATTTAGTGTGTTTGTGTGGTATCCGCCTAGGGTAAATGGCAGACACCAGAGTTCGAATAAAGACTACGGCAGTGTGAACAGACGTGGACACCTTACTATAGAGAAGCTACGCTTCTCTAGCATTCACTAGACAAGAATCAACATCTATTTCAGTTGTCACTTTATTGGAGGTTTAAAGGATACTAAAGCTATATACAACAAACATTAACTACAATGGATAGGAATAAATAATCATAACATAAAAGCATTGTAATACATATACAATAGTCAGTTTGGGCAATCATGGTCCCCCATCCCTGGAAAGGGTGGGGGGAATTAAGAATACAGTTAACCATAATATAAATACATATGGATTAGGAATAAAGATAGTTAAAGATAAATCATACAGTAAAACATAGATAATTGCAATGGTTAGGTAGATGGCTATCCCTGTCTGGGGCAGGCAGGATAGCCCATGGAGCAGCACAATAGGTAGATAAGCATAGAGGGGTTGAGTGGTAGGTCTGGGTACTAAAGAGGGAAGGTTTGATGATTACTTGTGACAACAACAGTCTGTGTGGGGGTGATTATATTAGGTGAGGGCAGGTTTAGATCCTTTATCCTCAGGGTTGAGGTGGTGCTGATAACTTGGTGGTTGAAGGGGAAGGTTCCGGTGCTTAAGATGGGAGAGGGAGGGGTAACACCCCTCCCTCCATTTGCAGGACAACTGAGAGATAAAATCAGTACCGTTATCTGACATCTTTTCAGGTGGCTTCATAATTGTAGAATAACAGGATTTAACTAGGTGCGTAGCATCACTATAATGTCTTGGTTTCTGCATGGTCCAGAGCTGCCGCATACCACAACTCTCCCCTCGGAAGGCTGGAGGGGTTGTCTGCACCGCCAGACTTCCGACAGTGGTTGCGGCCTTCAGTTTGTTGTCCTTGTGGAATGGGTCCGCCAGGATACCAGTTGCTGGACGGTGGTGGACTCCAGCCCTCCCCAGGTCTAACGGAATCGGCTATATCTGCTGGAGTAGCTGGTCCTGTTGGATCTTCTGGCCGTTGGATGTGTACCTCTGAGGCCACCCTGGCAACCTCCAGGGGTGGCACAGCACATGAGGGGGCTTGGACCAACAGCCGCCTGGTATACACCTCTGCAGGTTTCTCCACTGGGCTGGTGGTCTCCATCGTGTTGGTCACCTTGCTGCTGGCAGGCTGGCTACTGGATGCAGGCGCAGTTTCTTCGCCCTCGGGGCTGGTCAGGTTCATTCGGCTTCCAGGGTCTCTGTCAACGCGGGCAGGTGGTGGTTGCCATACTGTAGGAGCGTTGCCTCCTTCAGGCTCATTCTGGACATTGGCAGGGTGGTGCATGGCAGTCCGACCTGCGGGGTAGGGAAAGGTAACAGTCCACCCTTTATGCCGGAGGCTGTCTTGGATCTGCAAGGGTGGCTCCGCTCTAGTTGGCTGGGAGACAGGCCCATCCACGGACACTGCTGCTAGTGGACTGGAGGCACAAGGCTCCGGATTTCCTCCCCTAGCCTGAAGGGGTCCAGGCACATTGTCTCCATCTTGGGTAGACATAATTGTTGGGGATCCTCTACTTCTATGGTTAGGCTCGGCACTTGGCGCATCTAGTTGTGTTACTCCCCAGGCAGCGGTCAAAGCTTCTTCAGTTTGGCTGGTAATGGCTGATATCCTGGCTCCTGGGGCAGATGCAGGGGGCGCAGGCAAGTTTGGCCCAGCCCAAACTTCCTGGTACACCAGTGCAATGCAATTACCCTGGCTTGGTTGAGGGAGGTAGACAGCTGGATGCAGTTGAGGGTGAGGGACAGCTGGACTCTCCCTGCTGGCTGGGGGCTCTGGCTGGCTGGCTGGGGCTGGGCATCTCCCTCCAGGTGGACCTGGGTGGCAGACTGGTTGCATGCAGGTTGTTGGGCGGCCTGGTGTTTCTTCATTGCTTGGTCCCAACCGGTTCTACACTTGGCGGCTGTGTGGCCGTTGAAGCGGCAGCGCCCCTTCGTCCAGCTGGGTCCCATCAGGCCGGCTTCCCCAGGGTGTATCAACCTGCCAGGTCTCTCCTCCTCCAGTTGGGGCACCAGCTGACAAACAGGGTCTCCCCTACTAGGGGTCAGGCGGTGCTGGGCTGCTTGTGGTGGCTCCTTGGTTACATTCAGCCTCCTCCCCATACACACAGGTTCCTTCCATCCAACAGCGGCTCTCCTCCCCTGGGTGGCGAGGCCAGCCTCGGCCTTAGCTTCTGCAGGTGCTTCTCCACATGAGGGATCCTGCCTCTGGGTATGCCAGGTAGTTGGTAGCAAAGGCCGTTGATGGTGCCAGTCGGAAAGGGGGCTATGATCTCTGGGGGGTACCTGTGGCCAGTGTGTGGACAGGTACCCACAGGTGGACCAGCAAGGCCCAGAAGATGCCATACTGATGGTAGCCTGAACTGTATTCCGGACTGTCAGCAGACTGTTGGTAGCCACCTGAGTTGGGCCAGAGTTGCCAGCTGGTATTGCGTCCCTGCCAGGCTCCGTCAGCTGCTGGTGGGGAGCCCCTGCGGTGGTTCTGGTTTTGGCAGGGGGTGGCCTTCTTATTGACTTCCCTAGTTTGAGCTCTGCATCCTGGTGGGCCTCCATCTTCAGCAGCATGGGGGAACTTGGCTGGGACATGTGCAGTGGTTCAACAAAGTAGCGGCATCTGGTCTTGGAGTGTGGGGGGACAGCCTCACTGCTGCTGGTCAACCCTGCTCCCTCCGTGCTGGGTAAAGTCTTCCACTGCAGCAGGTCACCAGTCCCCATCCTTAGGCTGGTCCCCAGTCGTTCCATGCCTGGGGGCTCCCAGGGAGGCTTGGGTGGCGGCTCCCCCACCCCCAGGTATGCGTCGGGCATCTGGGTGAAGGGCCTATTCCCCTGGGACAGCTCCCCATCCTCCAGATTGGTGAGGCCAGTGCCAGGGAGGACCTTTCCACCCCAGAAACAGGTGGTACTGGCCCTAGGGCTGGGCCCCTTTGGAGTCTCAGTTCTGGTAGTAGTGTCCATCTTGGGGCTGGCCACTAAGTCTCTGAAGCTTGTCACCTTCTCATTAGGCTCAGTTGCATCGTTCAACACCCCCAGGAGGACACCTACAGGTTCAGCAATCCCCAGTCCAGTATTGCTATTTCTCGTACGTTGAGCACCAACTGAACAGGAGCTGTGCAGCGGACATTCAGTCACCCTTCCAGACAAGGGCATCTCAGGGACCAGGGGTCTGTGACCTGGCATGTGTTTGATGTTCACTGTACTCAACACAGTAGGCCAAAGTAATAACAGAAGCAGTATCTTGTAGATATAGGAGCAGAGTAGAGTAGCCGCACCGCAAGGAGGTTCGAGCCGGCTCACCCCTAGTATAAATACTATAGCTGTGTAATTAGGGTGGTAGTCCACGTAGCCGTAGGCTCGGTCCTCCTGGCTCAAGAGTTTCTGTGGCTGGCGCGCCCCCATGATAAGTAGCAGGGGGTTGGTCTGTGGGTGCCAGCGTCTTGTTTAACTGTTGAGCCTGAGTTGTTCTCCTTTCCAGTATAGCTCTTGATTTCTGTGGTAACCAGCGGATCTTAGCTTAAGGGTAGCAGGGAATATGTTAGGAATCCACAGATGTCTCTAGGAGCGTATCCGCTAGTAGATATATGGATAGGTAGGCTATCTATATATATACATGGCTACACGCCCATATATATATATATACGTGTATAGGAATATCCCCAGAGCTAGCTAGCTTTTCCTCCTTGCTCCAAAAAAAATCACGCTTCCTCTGTATATAGTTCACAACTATGAAGGTCGATGGTCCAGGTACACACCACCACTGCCCAGTGTGGGGCAGCAAGTCAGGCTATGTCCACAGGGTGGGCGTACTTTCGTTCAGTTACCATATCAGTTTCCAGTGTTGTTTGGTGAGGTTAGTATTCACTTACTTGTACCCATGATACAAAAAAAACAACCTTATTTATCACTTGGGTATTTATATATACATATATTTGTTTCACTAACCATTCAGCTTTGAAGTAGGGTTGGCAGGCTAGGAAGATGTTGAGGGTCTGAGCGGGTTTAAGGAACTGGTTTAGTTTTCCTTATCACACTGTAGACAGGGAGGGAGGAGCTGGCAAGTTTTTCTCCAAAAAAAATATCTCTGTTGTATGCTATAGAGTGGCCCCTCTCCTGTGTGGGTGTGTGTGTGTGTGTGTGAAATCTCCTGTCCTTGCAACGCGCGTCCGCACCGTCAAATCCGCGCACACGGGGAAAACGCGCTCTCACCCCTCAACTCGCTCTCTCATTGGTCCGCTTCGTCCGTTGGATTTATGATATTTTCCGCACTCTGTTGCGCTACCCGTGAATGGCGCTCTGTGTGTCCGATCGCTAGCCCCACACTACAGACGGACTTAGTCTAGTGTGGGTAGGAAGGGGGAAGCGCGTGAGGGGACGGGGGTAGCTCCGTCCGTTTCCCCTGTGAGGGAGGGAGGTAACTGTGTGCTGGTGTAATAGTGCCTTTTCTTCTTAATCCTAGGCTTATCTATTATATCACCCTGATTGTATTTGCCTTCAATGGAGAGGGGCTCCTCCCTTTCCCTTGGAATAAGGGGTGTATTGTTGTTGTGCTATAGGCTTGAGGTGATTTGATTGTATATCAGGGTCTTTATTATATTACATCTAGCTTCTATTTTTGTCCTTATCACAATTGCATAACAGATTTGTTTACCAACTCTGTTCTATTTTTAGCTGTTATCACAATACACAATAAATCCAAGCCTGTTCTATTCTTAGATTCATCACAACACAACAATTTGTTTGCCAAGCTTTGCTCATAAATCTATTGTTTAGCCATCACATCAGGGTGGTAATCCCTGCAATGTAACATAATATCTGTTTTTCTAGATGGGTGGCTGCGTTGTAGCCTCTCAGGATACTTGGAGTTGACGTAGTTTTTCTCTGTTCTGGTGCACTACACTCGTATGTTGGCTCGCAGCTTGCAGCTATGTGGCGTGTTTCAGCCTATCGGCGGCAGGGAATGTCCCGTCCTGCTAGCGCCGCTTGCAGCTATGTGTCGTGTTTCAGCCTATCGGCGGCAGGGAATGTCCCGTCCTGCTAGCGCCGCTTATCCAAATCCAGCTGATGGCGGCAGGGAATGTCCCGTCCTGCTAGCGCCACTGGTTCGGATCCTGCTATCTCTTGCAGTAAAATTGGCCTATTTTCAGCCGTTTACACTTATTTGGCTTGTTTCAGCCGGTCCGCAGGCCTGTTTCAGCCTTTTGAGCGCTCAATTCTCCGTTAGATGTCGGCGCTTCTCGCGGTTCTTCGTCCAGTTTCACTTCCACAACTGCCGGATGCAGAGTTAGACTTGCTGTCCAGGGTGGGTAATTCAGGTTGCTTGTGTCAGTTTTGCCAGTTTCACTGCTGGGAGTACCTTAGCCTCAGCTGCGCGTCTGCTCTACACTTGTGGTTCGCCGTAATCTCACACAGCTGTCACCAAAAGTTGTGGTATCCGCCTAGGGTAAATGGCAGACACCAGAGTTCGAATAAAGACTACGGCAGTGTGAACAGACGTGGACACCTTACTATAGAGAAGCTACGCTTCTCTAGCATTCACTAGACAAGAATCAACATCTATTTCAGTTGTCACTTTATTGGAGGTTTAAAGGATACTAAAGCTATATACAACAAACATTAACTACAATGGATAGGAATAAATAATCATAACATAAAAGCATTGTAATACATATACAATAGTCAGTTTGGGCAATCATGGTCCCCCATCCCTGGAAAGGGTGGGGGGAATTAAGAATACAGTTAACCATAATATAAATACATATGGATTAGGAATAAAGATAGTTAAAGATAAATCATACAGTAAAACATAGATAATTGCAATGGTTAGGTAGATGGCTATCCCTGTCTGGGGCAGGCAGGATAGCCCATGGAGCAGCACAATAGGTAGATAAGCATAGAGGGGTTGAGTGGTAGGTCTGGGTACTAAAGAGGGAAGGTTTGATGATTACTTGTGACAACAACAGTCTGTGTGGGGGTGATTATATTAGGTGAGGGCAGGTTTAGATCCTTTATCCTCAGGGTTGAGGTGGTGCTGATAACTTGGTGGTTGAAGGGGAAGGTTCCGGTGCTTAAGATGGGAGAGGGAGGGGTAACACCCCTCCCTCCATTTGCAGGACAACTGAGAGATAAAATCAGTACCGTTATCTGACATCTTTTCAGGTGGCTTCATAATTGTAGAATAACAGGATTTAACTAGGTGCGTAGCATCACTATAATGTCTTGGTTTCTGCATGGTCCAGAGCTGCCGCATACCACATTTGTTGTAAGTGTAAAGTATAGGATATATATATTACATACGAATTTAAATAAACAAACACTTTTTTAAAATGCCCTCATTTGCAGGTAGTTTTCTTTCTATATGTGATTCCTGTAGTAGTTAGGTATGATTTCAAAAGCGTAGCATTACCAGAATGTCCGTACGTCCATTTTAAACGTGTTGATTTTTTACTTTTTTCACAACAAATTTTTATGTGATCTAATTATCCGATTGTTCTGTTTTTTGGTATACTGATTCTTGGGGCAACAAAGTACAATACTATAAGCAAAGCAACTCTATAATCAAATCCTAAAAATGTAAGTATGTTCATAAGAATTAACTGACAATTTGGCTTTGACTCTTATACATTTATATTCTGATAATACAGTTCTGACACCCTACAAGTGTTAATGTCCGTTTGTCCTATCGTTTCAGAGCTTCGCTTTTATGGATGTTGTTATCCTTGTTTTCCTATGATGCACCTTTTAATATATATAAATATAGATTGTAAATATACAGGAGGTAAATATACAAATATGTACATTTAACAATCTTTCTTCTAGGTACTCCATGATATATCACATCATTTTATATTTATTTATTATCAATTCTTAAACAAATGATAAAACTGTTTAAGAAAATATATCTTTTTTTATTGAATTTAGCAATTGAAACTAAAATGTAAATGTACTTGAATAGGAATCTGTATCTAAGATTGAATAAACATAGGTTTTTTAATTAAGCTTCTGATAACCTGTACAAATGATTACAGCCTCAGTCACTTATCACAAACTTCTAAATCTTTTTCACACAATAAAGCTTTTGTTTTAGTTCTTTTTATTTTTTGGGTAAAATTTTTGAGGATTTGTAGATAAATTGTCTTTTGATAGTTTCCATCATATCGCATATAGACCCAAAACTTAACTTTTTATTGTGTTATTATTAAAAGTGTTATTTTTGTTAAAACTTACCTACCATATGTAGTTTTATTATGTCTCTGATAATCTGTACAAATATCACCATCCCTCAATGACTTATCATGTAACTCATACACAACATCTGCTCTGACCCATTCAAATAATCCATTATCAGCTGGGCCAATTACAAGCCTATGACAAAGTATACAGACAACATGGATTAAGTTACTTTTAGCATGCTATTATCTATGCTAATTTTAAATTGATACATTTACTCCAAATCTAACCTAATTCTTTTTACTAATTTTCCCAAATTTTTACTTATCAACCCCTCCTCCTTTCAAGTTAATAAAATTTATGTTGCTATCTATAATGCCTGGCTTTTGGTATTTCTTCAGTTCTGAGTTGGTTAACCCTGTTGGGATCTGCTACAGTTAACCTAACTCTATTAAATGTGGCCAGTGTTGCAGAAGTTACACCAGAAAGATCTCCAATTTTACAAATTCCTAAAAATGTTTTCTTTCATTATAACCAACCAATAGCTTGCATAAGTTAGGTGTAGTTGTATCCACCCGTGGCAAAGGTAATTTGTCTTTTCCCCTATGTGTCCACTTACTACATCCCTCGTGACAAGCTCACACCCCAGCTACATAAGGCCATTAAAAACAACCCTTTGTTAAAACATGACCTTGTTTCGTTATTCTCTTTTTGTTGGTAATAAGTAGCAGCTGTTTAAAGGACAGGGCAATAATCCTCTTCCTGATATATCATTTCAAACTATAAAGGATTTAGTCTCGTGCACACAGTTTTAGTATTGGGGTGTAAACATCATTTAGGTGATGAAAAAGTTGCAGGCGTAAATAATAATGTGCTTGTATACTCTCAGGGATGTTCGTGTGTTAGTTTAAGGTCTGAACTAATCACCGTCAAGCTAAAGATGTTAAAAATGTAGATAATTTATCTTTATAGTGTTTTACTTCCTTTCAAAGTCATGCTATCAAAGACTTGGTGTATATTCAAAGATTGCTTAGTCGAAAACAAGATGACCATGAATTAGGTTTGTTGAGGTGCAAACGGTAAAAAAGAAGGTGTCAAAAAGGTAAATATTACCCAGGGGAAAAATAAAAAATTCTTCATCCATAATTTTTCCAATTTCATCTTCGAATGTAAGAGAAGTATAATTATATTCGAGAACATCTTTAAGCATGTCAGAAAAATTTTCCAATCCAGATTGACCCTTCCAAGTTGTTTGATTGCTAGCTATAAGAACTCCACGAAAAATATCCTATAAATAAGTTGAATTAAATTAATTTTTTTATAGATTACTTTAGCAATTGATAGCAGTAATATTTCAAGATTATAAGCTTTAAAATGATTAATAATTGTCTGTATGCCCTTTTTCTTTTAAAGGGACTGTGAACGTAAATTTTTCTTATCTTAATATCATATCTTAACATTATCTCATTCATAATATCTCACAGATAGAGCAAAACGCGCTTTTGTTTGCTTAAAAAACGGCTTTTTCCGACTATTTTTATAAGGTAAAGGGAAAGGAAGAAATTTTCCGTATTATATAAAATGTGCATTAAATTGCTTTTTTCTCCCATTATAGCTAAAATAAAACTTTTTCACATAGTTCTGGATTTTTCCTAACGGTTAAGCTGACTTTTAACATAATCCTTGCTTTAAACCAATGTATAGTTACTTAGAAATTGATAAAATAAGCAATATTTTTTATTGAAAACCAAATACAATAACAAAGCTATAAACAGGTTATTTTATTAGTATCCAATTAACTTTAGATGGCCCATCTCTCGCCCACCTTTAATTACAAATTTGTAAATAATAAAGACGCAATATTTCTTTATAAACAGTCTGATAAAAGTGTAAACTAATTCTCGAAAGTGGGTTATTTATTGTCCAACACAATAAAAAGGGATATTATTATTTTAAATAACCTATGAGATTCAACCCTTTGTAGACAGTGAGGTATTTTTTTGTCAATAATACGAATTTAAAATAGGTCTTTATTACCTAATTACTACGTTATAAAAAATCTAATTGGCAATTTTATATCATAAAATAAATCCTTAACAGTAAGTAAATTGTTTCAACTATATATGACAAGTTAAATATTCCTACAAACATTATAAGAAACAAAAACGTTCAGATTTTCCCTGTTTTTTCCTTTTTCCCTTCCAAAATACCATAAAATCAAGGCTTTATTTCTGGATATTTTTGTTAATAGGACGTTTTTGGTTGATCAGTGTAGTGAAATGTGCTTAGAAAATGTTAAGATTTGATAATCAGATGAGAAATATTTACGTTCACACTCCCTTTAAGCTGGTATAATAATAGTACATTTATTTATTCCCAGCGAGTTTGGTTTAGGGACGAGTTTACTATGATTGATTTTATTTGCTAAATTAATAACAAAGTTAAGTCAGAAATTTTGTAAGCAAATTGGAAAATTTTTGTTTTTACATTGTGCATAGATTTCATTTAGAGATAGTAGGATAAATGGTAACTACTGTGACTACAAAACTTTATATAATTAATGGAATAATTCTTACCCAATAACCATATATATCTACCATCTTTGTAAAGTTAAACTGATCTGCTTCACAAATATAGAACCTTTATACACATATTAACACTAATACAAAATATTTCATGTGATAATAAATAACATCATTTTCAGTAGCAAAGCGTCTCTATAAGAAACCCATGTCAGTGCGTGTATCCTTCTGTCTGTCGAACAAAATTTAAAAATGTTAAATGTTGTTACCTAGGCTGTTTAATACTCTGAAGCTTGATAGTCGAGGCTCTTTGTAGAATAGGAGGATCCATATATTTTTCCAGTGACTGTTTCATTTGAAAAACAAATATACAAACAGCAAATACCAAAAATATTGCTCTATCAATAAAACAAATATAAAAATAAATCGAGAAAAATTGTTTACAGTCTGTTATTTTTAAGTAGGTATCTTTAATGTGAGTTCTCGTTTTATGCAAACCTCCTAAAAAACTTATAATCCTTGGTTCCATTGATAAACATAATTTTGAATTTGCAGCCTATCAGAATATTATTCAGTATGTCCAATAATGTAAAAAGGGAATTTAAGTTTTTAATTGTCATGTTGGATCTTTATTTCCAATAGCGGTTTGCCCCTAGAACCTCTATTGCACTTAAGGTTAAGTTGGGGAAAGTAAAGCCCCCCACCCACCACCCCACCCCCCTCCATATTTCCAATTTTAGTTTTGAAAAAAAAAGTTTATAAAATATTTTTCTGAGAGGGGGGGGGGGGTGGCATTAATTTTTTCTGAGTGCTAATTCTATTTTGATGGTGGTGGTATCCTTCCCCAAAATAGTTATGTACCAGCTTAGTAACTATGAGAAGCTATATTATTAAGGAGATCAACATTGGTCCAGTGGTTAGCGAGATCTTTCGGTACACAGAGGCAGGCACAAAAACAGACAGATATCCTTTTACTTTTTAAAAAGGATTGTTAATATATTTACATCTTCGCATCTATTACCATATAATATGGTCTTGTTAATAATTATACTTTGTTCCTGATTATATTATGAGCTACACCCATTATTCCACTTTCTCTGAAACTAAATGATTTCTAATTATGATTCTTGATATTTTTTTAATATCAAAGCCTTTTTTATAATTAGAACATTACAGGTAGATTCTCCTCACTATACAGAATAGATAAATTTAAAACGGACATTCTGCTACTTTACATAAAGATATGACACATAATCTTTTAACTTTGAACTAATTTACAGCAAATTATTGAACAAGTATTGAATGAGTTGGTTTGTTCCAGACTCGAACCCGACAACTTTATAAAATCTAAAGGAAACATAGCTGAAACATTTATGAATATCAGAGTAAATACAGTATACAGTATACACGCTCATTAACTTAAACAAATTCTGACTAAACATCAAATTTATGACCAAGCAGTGTCGATTCTTCAACAATAAAAGGATAACAAACAAATGTGAGTGCTTTCCCACAACGTGTAACTGGGCCACTTGCTAATTACAGTGGTTTTTTTATGCAAAAAGTATTGCTTAATTTAACCTTCTTATTATGGACAGAAATTCTGAAATAATATCTTATTTTCTACACAGAAAAAAATATTTAGCAGTTTCAACAATTTTCTTATTTTTGAAGCTAGAAGAACAATTTTTCAGAAAATGTTTATCTTTATGTAAATTTTATTTTAGAAATCTCAAAATAATAATTTTGTCGGCGACAGCTGTACTTGGTAGCTGCCAGCCGCAGCAGTTGGAGGTCGGCGGGAAAACGGCGGAGGATTTTCAGTAAATTTTAATGTATACAAGTAAGAAAACCTTAAATTTAAAATTTGAAGAATCTAATTCAAAAATTGCGTTCACAAGAGCCAATTAAAGATTTCTGGAGACCTGGAGGCGGAGGTAGATTTACAGAAAAAAGAGAAATTGAGAAACAAAACTTGCATGTGGAATAATTAAGGGAAAGCAATTAAGGGAAATTTATTTCATATAAAACTGTATTTTTATTTTTTACAGCAAGCCAATCTTTTCTGTTTTTATGGTAGGTCAGCTTGAACTTCAGTCAGTATTTAAAGGATAAGAGTCGAAGCAAAATTGTAAGTAAATTTGTTGAAAAACTGCTTGATACAGAATAATTTTTATGGACATAATTACATCTTTTGGACTTGATTATAGTTGCTTTGCTTATAATATTGTACTTTGTTGTCCCAGGAATCAATATACCAAAAAATATGATAAAACGGATAATTAGATCACATAAAAATTTGTTGTTAAAAAAGTAGAAAATCAACATGTTTAAAATGGACGTACGGACATTCTGGTAATGATTATAGAGTTAGTACGCTTTCTAAATAGTACCTAACTACTACAGGAATCACCATGCAAAGTTTGAAATCGATAGGACAATTCTAAAATGCCTAAATTAACGAAAAAAAGCTATCTGTCTCGGACAGACCGACCCTAATTATAGAAAAGCTTCGCATTTAAAAATCTTTGTTTTAATTTAGCATAATTTTGATTTTTAATTTGAATTTTATGCCATGCTAATTTCATATTTTGGTTTCAAGTAATTTATTTTCTTTGTTTATATTTCATAGGAGTAATTAAACATAATTATAAGGATAATCATAAATCAGATTTGTCAGTAATTGTCTTAATAACTTATCAACTATTAATATTTTAAGAGCTTTATTTCATAATTAATTTTTCAATGTGTATCAAATATATGTACATTAATTAACATATATGTAAGTAGCGGCATAAATAGCTTAACACCACCACAGGACCAGTAGGTATATTCCTTGAATTGTAGAGCCCAATGGATTCAGCGGTTATAATAGATATATTATGTACAATGATTAACAAATATATATATAGTAGAAATGTTTGAAGTTACGTTTTACTAAGCTGCTTCTAACTCATTAATACCTTCAAAAACATATTTAATATTTGTTCAGGGAGAAAGGGAATATTGAATTATAATTAATTCTGGCATTCAAAGTTTTAAAATTTTTCAAACTTGATTGTCTGTCTCAAACTAGCCAACAACTTTATAACCAATAATTATAATCTTCAAAATGATAATATTGTTTCTCGTATTCATTCGAATCCGGTGGATAGGAACCGGTTCTCATCCATACGAAAAAACTATGTCTATCATCGTATAATATCCAGCTTTCTACGAACATAGAAATGTACAATCATAAGAAATTAGCCCGTGCCTTCGGCAACTCGGGGCTAAAAAAATAGTTTTAATCTTATAATTGTACATTCTATATCCGCAGAAAGCGGTTTATAATACGATGAAAGAAATAACTATTATCATCATAAGTGATATATGTTAATCATCGTCCATTTTATATAGTATAAAACTTTAGATTCTATAAAAATCTGATTTAATTGCAATTAGTCTACCTAAAACATAATTTAACACATTCCTTTAAATAAAGTTCATTTGTCCCGTTTGTCCTCAATTACCTTTATTGCACTAGAGTATTAAATGCTATTCTAAGTTCAAAACTACGTTAATCAAACATTTAATATGTGTAGATGGGAAGGTGTTAACGATATTAAACAAACAATTCAAACTTTGATGTAATTTATAATGTGATCCGAATGTTAATATATTTACATTTATATGTTTCAAGTAATTGGGACAGCAAGATTAATGACATCTATTAGAAGCAAAGGGCAGAAAGAAAAAAAAATTACTTATTTTCCAAGAAAACAAGTAGAAGTCAAACAATAAAATACAAATAACAAACTAAATAGACACTCATTAATACCTGATTGAGTTTCGGTATAGTAAACATAGGTCACTTATATATCCTTGGTTGGTGGACATGTTGTTACACTGATGTGGAAAGATGCATATCCCATATGTACAAAGTAGCCGTTTCCAGCCTTTAAAGTTCTTTCGAATAGCGTATAGTTGAATCTTCCTCCTATCAATCTGTCCTGCAATGTATTGATAAGATATAGAAAGCATAGATAACATAGTAACACTAATCTTTGTCAAAAAAATTTGCTTCATTATTTTAGATTCAAATTCATTTGACTCGGTATCCAAACCGGAAAAAATGTTGTCTTTGTATTAAAAAAAAAACTTAATACTAAATATTGTTCTATGTTTACTATTCCATACTTACTTTATAATTGCTTTTATTAACGAAATACAACATGAATCCAATGTGAATGAGGTAGGCTGTCTTTCTATGTGTTAAAAAAAGATATATGCAATTGCTGGACCCATAAGGAGCTGCCAAAATACTATAATTGTTCTAAATAAGTTAGCTTTTAAGAAAGAATTACAAAAATAACCCCAATAGGGGTTTTCTAAAATAATTATTTTTATCACAAGCTTTTTTTAATATTACTATTTAGATATCAAAAGATTTTCAACTGTAAGTTACATGCTGCTCTAGTTAACGATAATTCACTGATATTCCTAACTCAGTAAGTAGCAGACAATTAATTTTAATGTTTGATTACTGTTTTAAATAAATAATAGTAAAGCTTTCTCTTAATTAAGCACAATTATGCACATAAATCAACTTTACGTTCGTTCTAGATATTTTCCTGTTTACGAAGGGGTAACGGTCCCCACTTAAAGATTTAAAATTTTTTAATTTACATATTCTTTTTTTTAAGGGGATTAGGGTAAAAGTTTCATGGTCAAATTTGTTATTATATGTTTTATTACGCCTTCTCAACCCCCCCCCCCCCCCTATCCTTGAATATCCAGGCCCCCACCCCAAAAAAACATTAAAGAAATAATGATTGAGTTATCTTTTAAAGGAAGTCTGTACCTCAAACGATATTGAACTGGGGACAAGAGTTATTGTAGGTAATTCCCCCCCCCCCAGGCGTAGTCACCCCCAATCTGAAAATTAGTTGTATTATATGCCCTTACTTATTATGTACACTAAATTTCGTGTCCAGAAAAATTAGTTTTTCCAGAAGCATTGAAAGGTAAATACAATTTTATTAACTTTTCAAAATTTCAAAGAATAATCAATGTTAACGGAATTCCATAAAAACTAAACCTTGTACTAATAAATTATAGAGTGTATATACTGCTCGAAATCTGAAATTTAAGTAGGTCTTTGATTACAAAATTGTGGTAGGACAAAAATTGTGATCAAACATATTACTAACAATCATAACATTTGGTCGATTCTTTCATTCATTAAAATCAAGGATGGCCATGGTTATTTTATTTTATATTTACTTGGATAAAAATACCTGCAAAATTCCCTTCCCCTTCTAAATTTTTAACCACGGGAGTACAAAGGAAGAGAGGACAGTTATTCCTAAAAAGCTACTTTTTTTGGGGGGGGGGGGGAGACACATTTGTGGTTTGAAATATTAAAAATTAGCTGATTTGTAAAAAGGAATTTTTATGGGTTCTATAAGGTTTGAAGAGGTTCATTCCCTAAAAACCTTTGAGATAAAATTTTTATGAGGGCAAATTTTGATATTCCAAATTTTTTGGGGGGGACGGTAATGACTTTGATTTCCTAAATAAAGGTTAGGTTTTAACATAGTTCATGACTGTATTTAATAATTATATTAAGAAAACGCCAGAACCAATTATAACCAAGAATGGGATTCGAAACTGTAATCAGGAAAATAATGAATTATCTTGAAATCATTTACAAGGCAGTGTTGATGCTAATAATGGAATGTTGACAAAAGGTTTCAGCCTTCTATCTTAAATAGGAACAGAGAAAATCACGTTTACCCCACTTCGTGCCTAATGGACAGATGGACGGACGGGCATTTGGAATTTTAGTGCAGCTTCACAACTAAAAATAATGTGGCGAGGGGTTTTATTGCAATGGGGCGGTTTTTCTCGGGAGGTTGGAGGAAACCTCCCCCTAAATAGGTAAAAACTTTCACAGGACCTAAGAGAAACTAAAGGAGAAACATACAGAACTTTATGGTGAACTTGAGGCAGGTTGGAGGGTTGGTTGGGGAGGGGTTGGTCGAACATTTCAGTTCTGCGGTTAGTATGATCGCTCAGTACAGACACACAGACTGACATCTTGTTACTTTTATATTAGAATTAGGATATAAATCTTTAAAATTTGTATAAATACTTATTATTTGTAACAGGGGTATATTTCTTGCCTTAGCTCTCACCATTTTTGTATTTCAAATGAAACAGTCTTTAGAAAAATATGTAGATCCTCCTATTTTACAAAGCGCCTCTACAGTGAAGCTTCAAGATATTGAACAACCCAGGTAGAGACATAATTTTTTATTTATTTAATATTTACATACATTCTGTGGTATGCACAAGGTTTTGCAAGAGGGGTGCGCAACCACAAAATTTTAACACCCGAAATCGAGGGGGGGGGGGGGGGGGGTGAACTTTAAAACCTTACTTTTTGTTAACAGTTTACACTTTATATGTCTGTATTATAGATCACAAGAGTGGTGCTATTTTGGTTTCATAAGGGTTCGTCCACCCTCGACTTAAACAATTGACGTTTTTTTGATGTAAAATGTTACTGCTGCATATGGACAAAAACATCTTTATTGATTTTTTGATCATGGAAAGAAAACGAAGTAGCGGGTTTCGTCGTATTTTTACAGTAGCCTTTGATTATTTAGGTTAGGCAAATGTGCCCTACAGAGGCTAGAAATAGGAGAACGGCTATTGTAAAAACACAAAAAACCGATTTTTTATGATCCATTTTTTATGTAGATTTTATGTATGCCAAGCAGAGCAAGTAAATATTTCAGTTATGATTAATAAATATGGTTATAAGGTTAATTTTTTTGTTGCAAAGTTCCTCTATAATCATGTGTCATTCCTTTTACTTCTCTATTGTCTTCTGTCAAAGTTTTCTAGGTCTCTCCATGCTCCATCTCTCTATGTTTTGATTATCATTTTAAGCAGCTTTCCTACTATTGAACCTAACTGTCCTTATTATAAATACAAAATTTATTGCAAAGTATGTGTACAGGAGTGTGAAAATCCCCCTTAACCAAATGACGGTATGTAATGTAGATTGCACCCATAATAAAGATTCATACATTGGGGAGTGCCATTAGTTCAAGTTCCTCCTTGAACAATTTTCAATTGTATATATCAAAAGGATGTAAAAAAAATCATCCTCGCGCCCATGGAAAAGAAAAGGCTTTCCTTTATGGACGTGTTGGCCATGTTTTATCCATTCTAAGACTTTCGCGTTTAGTCCTTGTATTTTTGTATTTTAAAACAGTTTTATTTTCCTATTTTTTTAACACAGGATTTATTCATGGGTCAACTTATGATGAGCAACAAAACAACTTGGAAAGGAAAATATGAAAATGAAACTTATGCTAATATCACGAATGACGCTTGGGAGCGGAACTACTCTACGTTGGAGGTTATCAATGGTATAGTAGAAGAAGGAGAAGTTTTTCTGTTTCCCAGTGGATTCTGTAAAGTAATAACTTTGAATACAAATAATGGATTTATCTCTACGACTTCAAGGGAAGTGTTATAAAGAATTTTATTTTTAACTTACTCAAAATTATTAGGCACTCTAGTTATGACATCCAAGCTTTTTCTTTGATGGGAGGACAAAATTTTAATATAGTGCGGGGTATTAATTTCAATTTCAAATTTCAATATTGGGGAAGGGGGTAAAATCTAATAGGTATCACACTTCAACTCAGGATAAGATTTACGTTATCAGATCCAAAAAGAGTAAATAATCTAAGAACAGAAGAAACTCCAGAAGCCAGGTATAATTGATTTTTTTTTTCAATTACAAGAAGTTTGATTATGTCAAATAGCAGCAGTACTTTATAAAACCTAACTTTGGATGATTAAATATAGAAAAAATGAGTTAAATCTTGAAAAAGTCACAATAGAGATTAAAGCGAAAAGGGGAAGAGATTATTAAAGGTTGTGCAAAAAAACAATCACTTTTGTAATATTAACACTACAGTTTTACTCTTAAAGTAATAAAAAAATCAATCCTATTCATGCTCAAATAATGACAATAATGAAATGATAGTGAATCTGCAATCTCCAGGGCACCACAGCTCAAGTCCCAGCTTGGGGTATTGGGCCTACTATACTTGTGGCAGTCTTTCATCAGTTTAAGCATTGCATTTCTGTAGACTTCATTTAAAATATTTTTTCATTACAAAAATTTGAAGAGGAAAAATACAGACCTTATTTAGACACTTTACATCATGATAAGGGAGTAATAAATACTTTTTTTTTATGTATGAAAATGAGACATATAAGTGTTTAGTTATGTTTTAGGTAAGCTGTTTTACTTTAATGTCGTTTTCTCTGGTCATTATTTGAGCATAAATTTTATTACTTTTATAGCTTTTAGATCAAAACTGTAGGTTTATTTTGAAAAATACACACCTTTTAATAATTAATAGTTATACAATAACTAGATAATAATCAACACCATAGGTTACTAGTTGGGCCTGCTGGCAATGAGAAATATGAATGGGCTAGAATAGAGATACAATATGAGTTACATGATGCTTCTCTTAAACATGGAGTTACATGTACTGATTATAATAGAGAAAAAAAGACAAGTTATAGCAGGTTAAATTTCAATATTGTAAAGCTACTCTGCAAGACTTGTTTAAGAAAAGTAGGTTGGTAAGTAAATGTGCTATGATGTTTTAGTTTCTTTTCTGAGCCAAAAAAAAACATTTTCTTATGTATACTTTCAAGATATTCAACCAATAATTTTGATATTGAGATATTGGAATTAATTGGTATATCATGATAGACTAGAAGATATTTTGCTGTGTATACTGCATACTTTCTTTATAGGGAACAAACTATATTTATATTAATAGGTGTATTATAGAGAAAATAGAAGAAAGAGTGCTACATGTGTTTGATGATAACTGTATTTATATTAGTAGGTGTATCATAGAAAAACTATAAGAAAAAGTGCTACATGTGTTTGATGATAACTATATTTATATTAATAGGTGTATCATAGAGAAACTAGAAGAAAGAGTGTTACATGTGTTTGGATGTTTTCCTCCATGGGTTCCATCAGCAAATAACAGGCAATAGCTATACTATTATGACACAATATGTATGACCAATTAGGCATTAAACTCCTATGTTTATTAAACAAAAGTCAAAATATTCTAACAGTGTCATTTTGAATTAAAGGTTGGGAGAGAAATTCACTCAAAAATCAGCAACGTGACGTCATAAAAATGAGGGATTATCCATCGATCCTTTTTAGGGGTTTTCTTTCCCAATTCTCCTCTCATCTCCCTCATTTTTAAAACGTCACTTGGCTGATTTTTGAGTGACTTTCTCCCCTTACATTTAAAGTTTCCTAAACAAGTAACCCATGACAGCTAATTGGACAACATACAACCTGTTTTAGTTTGTAACAAATTTTTTTTTCATACAAGAAATTGTGTTTCAGTGGTAAAGAATGTGAGAAAGATTCAAATATTGTGAAGGGTAGTCTAGAAGATCTTACTACTTTAAACTATGAAATGTTGTCTCTGTTGTCCACAGGAAAAGTAGAAATGTTTCAATCTTGTTTGCCTCCCTGTCTAACTACCAATATCAAAATGAAGGTATTCTTTTCTAATACATTTCACTAAATCAAATTTTCTAAAAGAATAGTTCATCTAATACCAATTGGGGACGTTTCAATCAGTAAATACACACCCCGTTTTTGTTTAAATTTAGGGTTCCTTTATTTTTTAATTACTATTTTCAAGCATCTAGTGTTAAAAGTTTATACCTACCTAAAGGATCTTTAAAAAATAGTTAGATTCAACATTAACCATGTAATTATAAGATGCAAAATTTTCATTTTAAATAAATAATTAATTATTTCATTTATTTATTACTATCAATCTAAGCGTCTACATAAGTACATAAATATTAGGGCATCATCCCGGAAGGTGGGAAGATGGTTGTACCTACAATCATTATCATATAGCAATTTATATTCCAGGTTATAGATTCTGGTAAAAAGCATGACAGTGTAGGTATTGTCTTTACAATAGAGGATAATGTCAAGATATTAAGGCAAGTTGATTGTTAGTAGTAAAGCTACTTTATAATTCTCTTTGTATGTCTGTAAGTCAATCCATCTGTAATGCTATGGGGAAAATATGATTTATTATCTGCCATTTAAGATAGACAACTAAAATTTCTGGTGATGAATCCCTGTACCAATATTCATTCATTATTTGATATACTTGGTCCGTTAGTCTGTCATTCAAGCTTGAAAAGTAAGAAAAACTTATTTTTTTATGGCAGTTTTGTATTTTTACAAAGAATTTATTGAATATTCCTTTTTTTCTTTTTTCTGAAAAGTGAACATCTGAGGTAAATTCTTAAAAAAACTTTTGCCCCTCTAAAATTTTAGTGAGGCAAAATTATCCCCTCTAAATTTTTTTGTTTTCCTCACTGATTTTAGTGGGGAAAAAGTTTTTTAAAAATTCACCTCTGCTCCATAGCTCACTTTGAACGTTCATCTATATTTTTTTGTGCTTGATCTACAGAAAAATGAAATATTGTAAGAAGTTAAACTGCTTTAAAATACAAACTTGTCTGTATGAAAGATGTAACGCTTTGGTATATATAAATGAATGTCATATTTTATCTTTCTTTCTACCTTCTCCATCTACTAGTTATGTGCATTAGCCACATTCCCATTCTTGTTCTTTAATTTTACTTTTTTAAAATCCTTACTCCTTCTTTCTTTCTATTTTAACATTCCCCCTTATATTATATGTGATACATAATGTCTTCCTTGCAATACATTCTTTTACTTACTGGTAGCAATACACAAGCCCTCAATTTTATGTAATGTTGTTCCTTTTTAGATGGACATTTATACTTTTTATATTTATTTTCCAAATACTCACCTTATTTTTTAAAAACCTATAAGTCTATTTATTGTATTATTATCAGTGTTATATAATCATATATTTACTATTAGAGATTTCTATGGATATGATGTCTTTAACTTACTTGTAGACCTGGGCAGTTCATTGGGACTTTGGCTAGGTTAGTGCAAATACCTTACTTTGATATTGGAACAAAATTAACACTACATCCCATAATTTAGATTTAATAGTATTAAAAGTATTTTGTGAGATAGGGGGTTGGAAATTTTTGTATCTCTTGAAGTGTTGATGTACTTTCCCCAAAATTAAAAAAGATATGTCAAGTTACATAGCCAAATATGAAGCTACATGATAAAGTAAACAGAATCTGTTATATATTATTAACAAGGATGACAACATCCATAAGTAGCGAAGCACAAAAAATCGTCGATGGGAATACGTACAGGTAGATTTAAAAGGTTTTTACTAAAATCAAGAATAGATTTATTGGATAAAATAGACATGAAACCTTGTTTTATTTTGCATGATGACGATGGTCAAAGTAAATTATATTAAGATGCTCATAACAATGGAAAAAATTATTTTGATACTGATATCCCATAAAAGTTTAAAAATTGCATCAAAATAAACAAAGATATGGGGAAATATGTAAAACATATAAAAATAGCCAAAAACCTGATAAAAGGCAGTCTGGCCGTCATGGTTGTTTTATTAAAACGACAAAAAATTTAATTTTTTAAATCCTTAACTTAAAAATTTGAAAAATCGGACCATATACACTGAAGATATGGAAAAAAGTGTTAAATATATAAAAATAGCCTAAAACCTGTCAAAAAGGCAGTCTGTTTAAAAGACGGGAAATTTAATTTTGATATCTATAACTGAAAAATTTTGAAAATCGGACTATAAACACTGAAGATATGGAGAAAAATGTTAAATATATAAAAAAACAGCCTAAAACCTGCTAAAAAGGCAGTCTGGCCGTCATGATTGTTTTCTTTAAAAGACGGGAAATTTAATTTTGATATCTATAACTGAAAAATTTTTGAAAATCGGACCATAAACACTGAAGATATGGAGAAAAATGTGAAAAAAAAATAAAAATAGCCTAAAACCTGCTAAAAAGGCAGTCTGGCCTTCATGGTTGTTCCTTTAAACGATGGGAAATTTAATTTTGATATCTGTAACTGAAAAAAGTTTGAAAATCGGACCATAAACACTGAAGATATGGAGAAAAATGTGAAAAATATAAAAATAGCCTAAAACCTGCTAAAAATCGGTCCAAACGCCAATGATGTTATATAGTCAATTGTGCTCCTTAATGATGGGAATGTTGTCAAAAAATTTCAGCATTCTATCTTTTATAGGAGCTGAGTAAATCCCATTTCCCCCATAGCGTTACGGACTGACTGACGGATGGACTGACTGACGGACTGACTGACGGACGGACAAAGTGAATTATAGAGTAGCTTCGCTACTAAAAAACAGTTATTTTTTTATGTATCTCTGAACTAAATCTTGCTAATATAGTGCATGAATTTATGGTCAATCGTCCTTCAGAAACTAACCCTTTGATTGCAGTACCTTTGTATTAAATCCTAACTGTGTGTGGCAATGAGTTGTGCCTGTGATGGACCAAGGGATTATCCTATTTCAATTATTAGCGCACCTGACAGCGCAGCAGTAGAAACCATTTTTAATGTCTTGTGTCATAACGCATATTTAGTTACGATTTGAACCATACCAACAATGAGCGGGTGCACTAAGTGTATAAACCTCAATCCCCCAGAAGATGCACGCATATTCAAATGTTTTTTGTTTAGGTTTATCTGCTGTCAGTTTTCTAGACTTTGGATTCATAACATGGAAATATTGTTGTGAAAAAGTTATCAATAAAATATGAAGAACGGGTTGAGCCTCACTCCTTAAGAGTGGAAGTTTCCACAATAGACTACGTTTTATAAATATGTAAATAAAAATAAATCAATATATGAATTTTTATAATTATAATGTTCAATATGAAGAATTTATATTTTCTTTTTTAATATTTGTTAATTTTCTTAATTCCTTATGTAAGGTTCAGTCAAACGACGACATTATTATTCTAAACTTGGACGCGGCAAAGCCAAATGTGTGTAAACAAAACATGGGGAAGTGTTGGTGGGAGGGGGGGGGGGGGAGGAGAAATAATTGTATGGTGTTCAAAGGTAGAAAGAGAGTAGTGTGATACAAGAGAAGAAAGGGGGAGAGAGGGACAACCTTAACTGGATTTGACTGTAATTACGTCAATATTTATATTATATTTTCCTATAAACCTTTGATATTTTCTCGATAATCTTCGATAAAATATCTAATTATGAAAGAAAACACCAAATTATAATAAATCTTTCGAATTTTGTGACCTCTTACAAACAAAATAACATAGTTTCTAGGAATTTCTCAATTGTTTTTTTAAAATGTATATAAAAATAGCGTGCTAATGTTTTAATGAGTACACAATTTGACCTTACTTATTTATATATTATTAGGTATAAATTTGAATTGCCTTCTGCCTAAGTTAAATGTTATTATTTGTTGTTGTATATTTAATTAACGTATAAAAATATTGAAGCAAAACAGAAAGTTAAAATTTCCACTTACAATTTAAGAATTATCTAACTAAACCAGTAATACGTTCACAATAAAATAAAATACAGTAACATACTAATGATTTATTTACCCCCCCAATAAAAAAGACCTTTACAACTTTAATAAAATTGGTTAAAAATGCATGGCATGCAAAGTTATATTTTCTTATTTTTGAGAATTGAATATATATCTTAAATTAAGTTATTTTTTATAATATTAATTAATTTTTTAGGATGCTTTTATTATGTTAATTTTAGCTATTAAAAAATTCTTTTCTGAGTTTTATAACCATTCTACGAAGTCACTACAAAATTGATATTTAAACTGCTTTCCCCCCCCCCCCCCCTCCCTCCCTAAAAAAGTTTTAAATAAAGTAAACAAATGAATAATGGATATATAATGTACTCAATTTGTTATTTTCATTGATTTATGAAAATTGTGTAGTATATATAGTAATATACCTTATCAAATAGATATGTAACTAAAAGAAAGGATGTACGTCCGTATATATCAGAAGGCTTTCTATTTCCTTCTGTATAAGACATTTTATTGAATTTGATTAAATTTATAATATATTTTTTAAAAACTTTGTGTTTCTTTTTCAGATTTGTATATTCTATATGTTCGCATTGATAATTATCCAGCAGCCAAAATTAGTTTTCTACAGTTAAAGGTTAGAATTGCAAGCCTGCACACAAGCACAGCAGATACAATGATGGATAATAATAGTAACGGGGACGGGAGTAACATGTTCAACCCCAGCAGTCCCATAGACATGAAGCCTGATTCTACACACTTGCTAGCCATGGCAAATTCGCATGGCAGCGGTGATAACTTTGGCAATGGCGGGCAAAACCAACAGCAATACCCGCAAAATCATCCTCTGTCAGGAGCCAAACACATGTGTTCAATATGTGGGGATAGAGCCAGTGGGAAGCATTATGGCGTCTACTCTTGCGAAGGATGTAAAGGATTTTTCAAGCGTACAGTCCGCAAAGAGCTGACCTATCAATGTCGGGAGGATCGCAATTGTATTGTCGACAAAAGGCAACGTAACAGATGTCAATATTGCCGCTATATGAAGTGTTTAAGCATGGGTATGCGACGGGAAGCAGTGCAAGAAGAACGAGGTGTACCCAATGCTAAGGGCGGAAAAGAAGAAGGTGGCGAGGAAATGAATTCTTATGTCAATGAAATGCCGCACACACAAGTACTTGAGGCCGAACGGGCATGTGATAAATTTCAAGAGGGTCTGTCCGCCGAGAATGCCGGCGATGATCTGGCGTCTAAATTTAAATTTGCTGCCGACTTGCAGCTTCAGGCCCTGGTCGAGTGGGCCAAACAAATTCCTCACTTTCTTGAATTCAGACCAGAAGATCAAGTGGCGCTGCTTCGAAATGGATGGAATGAATTGATGATTGCCGGCGTTTCTTTTAGAAGTATTGGCGTAAAGGACGGTCTCATGTTGGCGAACGGTGTATTGGTGACTAGAGAAACCGCTCATGAAGCTGGAATGGGCAATGTTTTTGACAGAATTCTCATTGAACTTGTCCGTAAGATGACAGACCTGCGAATGGACAAAACCGAGCTTGGTTTCTTGAGGTGTATTGTATTGTATAATTCAGACACCAAAGGTTTGTCGGACACGACTAAGGTTGAATCTTTTCGTGAACGTGTGTACGCCAGTCTAGAGGATTATGTGCGTACAAATCATCCCACAGAGACTGGAAGGTTTGCTAAGCTATTGCTGCGTCTACCTGCCCTTCGTTCTATTGGTCTCAAGTGTGATGAACACCTTCTTTTCTTCAATATTATCAATTCTGATTCGCAAACATCCGACTTAGAATCACATATGGCAAACTTTGAGAATCACCTCAGAAATTTGCTGGAGGTTAATGCTGAGTGATTGGAAAGAGAAGGGTAAATAATATTTAATACTAAATATTTAACCCATTAAAATGTTTAAAACTGCTGTTTGTTGTACCACTGCAAATACTTTTAAAAGCGGGTGTGTGTGTGTATTGTTTATTGTCGAATGGGACTTGCTCGTTTTGGTTTTGAAACAGTGTACCTACCTATATAAAAAATACTTGTAAAAAATTTATGTTGAAATAATTCTATCTGACTGGGACTGGTTGAGCAAGTTTTTTACTAAGTCGTAATTGCTACACTTATTTAGTTTCTAACATTTATCAATTGTGAAATGATACCTACTAAAATAATTTTGTGAGCAATCTTATTCATACACATTCAACTTGTATCATTAGTTTATATTTCAAGACTAAAAAAAATAAAAATACTCTATCGAGATAAGTCTCTCTAGTCAAGAGAGATATTTTCGTTAGAAATAAGTATATTTGCAATAGTATCTTATAAAATAAGTTTTTTTTGCCTTTGAAGAAAATGCATAATCACCATCTTCTTAGTCTAGCATTATGTAAAACATTATAGAATGGGTTAGATATTTAAAGAAAAACAAAAAACAACAAAACATAATTTCTAGCCTAGAAGTGGATTATATTAGATATTTAGTTTTTAACTTATGAAGGCAACTCAAGCACGCTAAAAGTTCATACATAATACCTAGATGTTTTGCTGATCAAAAATAATACTAGGTATTTTAAAAGTTTTAACTTTTTTGTTATGTTTCGTTCATAATCTGATAAAAAGAAATATTTATTTTAAAATGTCTGTTTTATAAATATCTGATAATGTGTATGATATTTGATCCTGCTGGCTAACACCCTACACCTAGTAATCCGTTATACATTGTAATATTGTAATTATTATGTACAGAGAAATTTTTTTCTAAAAAAAGGTATAACAGATGAAAAATGTATGGCACCTACGTAAAAACTACTTTGCCTCTAATTTTTCAGTCTGTTAAACTAACTCTACACGAAAACTATTACGAGTAGAATAATAGCTTAAAACAAAATAGTTTTTCTTTTGGTGATTTTAGTATTTACCTACATCTAAATATATAGGTACGTACCTACTTAAATTTTCGCGAGAGAAAATGTTATGCCTCATTTTCTACCTAAGTATATTTTTCTCTGTATATGAAATTATACATTGTATTGTGCTTATTAGTGTTGTGTTAAATCAAAGAAATTCAATAAAAACTTTGCTTAAAATATATATTTTTGCATGAATATTCTTGTAATAATTATACCTCATTATAAGTCGTAAACCATTTAAGAACCTACAGAACTAAATGCTTTGATTCCTTTGGTAATGTCTAAAATTACTGAGTTATAAATAAAAATAATGTCGAATTTGTAATATGCATGTAAAAAAAGATTTTGTGTCGTTATTTTAATACTTGAAAGAGTTAGTTTAGTGGTACTTTCTAAAAATAGGAAAAGTAATGAGGATTTTAAAGAATATTGCTTAACTCAATAAACGAAAAGCAATGTCTATATTTAAGTAGGTTCCTATAATTCGTTTGATAGATGAATTTTTCTGCAAGAAACCCCTTACATTACGATTATTCTTTTTATATATTTCAATGAAAAGATTTAATCTTGTTACATCAATATTTAAAAAAATCCTTATTACTCCTCAAATAAGGAAGTGCTAAATTCTACCTAACCTGCTGTATAAACTTTCCTGCCAGTGCAATTTTTGGTCTAAAATAATTGTAAAATAATATTTTTCTACCCGTTATATTCTAATTTGTGGCTATTTCAACACTTTTGAAAAGATTGTATTCACACCTAACTGATAATCGTAACTTGACTTCTTACCTAAACATTTAGAACTCGCAAAATTCATAATTTAAATACAATTACAAAAAGTTCTATTTTTCAATTTAGATTCTTTGTATCCTGTAGTTATAAATTATTGTTCTGAATTTTATGATATAAGATGTAGTCACTATTTATACTTAAAAGTATTTGTTTTACATAAAAAAAAATTTCTAGCACCAGGTATAAAATCTCATTCTTTGGTTATAATTTTTTAAAGTTAAAACTTGATTTTTAAATCTGACTATAAGTCGAGTACCTCAAATATTCTTATTTTTGAAGAAGGCATAATTTTAAAAATTCTCATTTTCAAGTTACCAACTTTAGTATCCGTATTGTAGGATTTTAATCGTACCCAAGCATCGAAATGGACAAGAATTTTTTAGATTTTATCAACTGTTTTTTTCAATTAATTTTAAACGTTAATTTTAATTAGTTTTGGTTGCAATACCTAATTGTTTTATAACGTGTCTCAGTTCTTAAATATTTTTTTTTTTGAAATGACAATGATTTCATCTTAATATTAGTAGTTTAATCTATCTATGTTGTTTAATTTTTATGATTTTCTGTACCTATATATTTTTACTATTGTGAACAATGTATAGATTTTCTCCATTATTGTGTTAAACACTATAATTTGTGTTTTTCTCTTTTAAGTTGTTTATGAAATATAGTTTATTTAGAAATAGAAGTGTTTTCTTGTATAATAAAAAAATCACCTACCTATTATGTTATTAAGAGTGATCTTATGTAAAGTTTTAAAATGTAAACATTTGCAGATAATGTTTAAGATAACACATAATGGACATATAGAAAATATGTGCAAGTCTTTAGAAGACTTTTTGATTGAGAAAAAAGTAAGTAATCTAAGTTTCGTTTAGATACAAACTTTATAAAAAGGTACTTAAATGAGATTATACATACAATAGCAATATAATTACGAATATATTATATAGCTGCAGAAAGTTTAGATTTTATTAATTTATGAGCTAAAATACTTTTACCTAATTTTAATTCTATTTTGTATAATAAGTTTTTTGATTTATACCTTGTGTTTACTGTTTACGTACATGTTACAAGACTATATACCTATATTTAACCTTCTTACACATTTATATTTTTGACAAAATTATCTGTTTTTAAAATTAGGATCAGTCCATACGTCCGTCCGTACGTAACGGATAGCTTTTTTCGATAATTTAGGCATGTTAGAATCGTCCTATAATTTTCAAGCTTTGCATGGTGATTCCTGTAGTAGTTAGGTAATTTTTAGAAAGCGTAGCAACTCTAATCGTTACCAGAATGTCCGTAACATGTTGATTAATTTTTTTAACAAATTTTTTTTATGTGGTTTAATCATCCGATTGATCTGATTTTTGGAGTTTTGATTCCTATTACAATAAGGTAAAATATTATAAGCGAAGCAACTCTACAATCAAACTTCCTAAAAATGTCAGTATGTCCTCAATTAGTATTCTGTATTTAAGAAGTTTTGCAACAAATTTACGTATACTTTAATCAAAACTTATATATTAATATTTTGTATATTCAGTTCTGACATGTTCGTCTGTCATTGATACCGTTTCAGAGCTTCGCTTTTATGGATGTTGTCATCCTTGGTTTCGTTTAAAATTATGAATGATAGCAACTACATATAATAAATGATAACAAACAGGATTGCGAATATCAAGTCGTCAATGTCATTAACTTAGTACTAAACACAGTAAAAAAAGAGGGGGGGGGGGCTAGGTGCCGGAAACGTAAACCGTGAGCAAATTGGACTAAATATTGAGCTGAAATTTCAAAACTTGATATGTAAGCCTAGTCCAATAGGTACCACATCTAAATAGATTAAAATCCAAAAATTGTTAGGTTAGGTAAGATAAACCCTGCGGAAATGGGGTTTTTGGACCTTTTTCGGTCTATTTTAATGAAGCAACTTACCTTTAATTGTTTTTCTTTAGGTTTTATCAAAAAAAAAAAACATTTCCGCAGGGTTTTACTTACCTAACCTAATATTTTTTTTTGATTTTATTCCATTTAAATGTAGTACCTATTGATACAGGCTTATGTACCAAATTTTAGCTCAATATTTAGTCCAATTTGCTCACGGTTTTCGATCTTCCGGCACCTAGCGCCCTCCCCCCCCCCCCTTCTATATTTTTTAATTGATCAAAATACCTACTAAAAATTCCATTAATCCATTATATTTTTATTAGTTTTGCGATATTTCTCTACAATGTATGGACGGCTCACTAGAATGTAGTAGGCTATACCTTGCAGCCGCAAGTCAAGTTTTGTGCCAGATTATGAACAGTAATCAAGAGGTGGATATTATTTTCCTGCCAGAAACTAATATTGGTATTCTCAGGTATATATTGTGCGAAAATTGGTACCTAACATATATATGATAGTTACCGTTTTTACTTTTATATGTAATAACCAGGTAGGTATGTATTAAGCTAGGTTGTTTACATTTGGAAGTTCTATAAATCACATTTATAAGGGGGGAGGCGGATGAGGAATAATTACATCAATGAATTTTGGCAAGACAAGGAACTGTACAGAAACGGCGGTGTTACCCGCCACTCCGCCATAACCGCCGTTTCTCGTCGATTTTTTTTTCTCTCGCAATTTTGAATCATTAGAGACAAGCACATTTTTATCAATAGAATTACCAAAAATTATATTTTCACTTGACACTTCAAATATTTCAAACATATTACGAATCAACAAAAAACGATTATGTCTAAAAAGTTTTTCTGTCTGCCTGTGCTTTACATTTTTTATACCATCTATTAAAGATGATAGGTAATGAATCCTTTCCTAATTTTATTTTCAGTAAGTTATTACACATTATAACTGGACCGAAACAAGTTATGAAAGATGAAAGAATTTCTAATGAAGTCATCAAGTTAGCTTTATTACTTAAAATAAACTTGCCCCAAGATATGATGAGTAAAACAATATTAAAAACTACAGGAAGGTTGAAAAGTGATTTATGAAATTTTTTATCAAGGACAAAAAAATATTTTTTGGTAGGTAGAAATTTTTTATTGAGTAGCAAATAAGTAACGCTTCTAAACACAAATGGTTGAATGGTTAAGGTGCCAGTTTAAAATTCACATGTACATCTGCTATGCTCAGTCCTTCGTTTAGGCGTATGTATGTAGCCCTGTATAAATGAGAATAATTTGGTCAATCTTAGATTGGTAAGCTTCGCGCATGTTCACGTGAATATTAAAGTTAAGAAATTCTTTCAAATAAGTTTTGTAAATTATGATTCTATTACACTTTGGGGCATAGTCATTACTAATTTAATGCTTCGCGGGACGCTGCGTAATAGACAATACGTATTGATCACAAGAATCTTTTAAACTTGAAAATCCTGCAACGTCTCTCGACTTGAAAAGGTCTAAGACTCCAAAACTTGAAACTGTTGAACTTAAAAATAGGCCTGTAAATTCTATTTATCCTCTATTCGCTGCAAAGTTACTAAATGATTCAATAGGTATCAATTAAATCTCCTTAAATGTTAAATGTAGTGTTGTCATATTACTCATTATATCGATTCAAAAAAAAGATGGTAAAATATGTCAAAATATGAAATTTTAAAGAAAAAGTTCACGAAAGTAACATTAACTAAAACCAATACCAACCTTTTTGTAAATTTAGATAAAGAAACTAAAGTAAGTGAAATAGTGGTTTCAAACCAGGTAAATTGTTATAAGAATATTGCA
The DNA here is from genome assembly GCF_053477335.1 of Acartia tonsa. Classification (NCBI taxonomy): domain Eukaryota; kingdom Metazoa; phylum Arthropoda; class Copepoda; order Calanoida; family Acartiidae; genus Acartia; species Acartia tonsa. The sequence continues at coordinate 33,434,950 of NC_137261.1, forward strand.
GTTACTCTACAATTAGGGTAAGGTCGAACGTTTTGTAAAATAATGCACCTCGTGACCCTAGATATACAAAGATTTATTGCTTTAAACTTCATAACATTTAACTCTTCTTTTTTAATCTGTAATACTGCTAGTTTAAATTGATTCTATAGATACTCATAACTCATAGATAAAATTTTGATAGTTTAAATATGTGACAATTTAACTTATTTAAGGAAGAGTTTCAGCCATTTTCCTGTGAATTTTGCTACAAATTATTAAACTCTGAATGCGAAGGAAGAGAACACAATGAATATTGTGCAACCAATAATGTTTGGTACACAGTTATTTCTAAAAATAGGTAGGTCTGATATAAAAAGTCATTTATTTTCAAGAATTGTTTTCCTTTTTGCATAACTAATTTACTTAATCTTGATATTTGTTTGCATACAAAGAAATAATATGTCTTATTTATATTCCTAGGTATATAAATATTTGTCTTGTTTTTCAAATTAATATTTTAGGTTTCAATGTAAGCTATGCCGTTCCATTTTGAAGAAAAAGTTAGCCCTGAAGAATCATTTAGCCTTTGTACATAGCGAAACATTACCATATTCATGTGATGAATGCAAAGAAAGCTTTATTACAAATGGTCTTCTAAAATATCACAAGTAATTTTATAAATTTTATCCTGATTTATTAAAGAGTTTTCTTTCTATTTTTGATTTTAAGTTTGCGATTTTGAAACTTTATTATGTTTTATAATATATGTATGTTTTTAGATTTGAGCATAAATCAACAAAAGATATCAATCATGATTATTATTATCATTTCAATATTAATTCAACTCATTTACCAAAGGTTTGTTTTAGAATTGATTTTGTATTTCTAAATGATATTAAGCAAGGATATTAACAGCCATAAAAAGGAAGCTCAAGAAATCTGATAACTAATAACTATCAAAGCAATTATATACAAATGAAAGCTTATAACATAGGTAATGACTCTAGGAATCGCTGTGTCAGATCAAATTTTTTCCATATAGTTTTGATTACCCTCTGTGATATTTTAGGATGAAAAAGAGAAAGTACTCGCAAGTTATCAAACACAATTAGACGAAGAAAAAGTAAAATGTGTTATATGCAGTAAAGTATTTCTGACAGAAAATATTTCATTTCATTTGGTAAACAGCCATTTAAAGTTAACCTTCTTTGAATGTTCGGTTTGTGGTATGAAGTTTGGAGATGATTATCAACTAATTGTACATCAACATAATGAACATAAGGTATACATTTTTCTGATCTTTGTTGCTTCATTGACTTCAGTGCTTAATGTACAGGGGCGAGATACAACTCCAGGAAGTCAAAAATAAACTAAATTTTTAAAATGTTAGTTGTCCTACTATTTACACCTCAATGAATGGAAGTTAATTGTTAAGAATATCGAATATGACTTATTTACATTTTACATGTACCCTTTAAGATTTAAGCAAATTGACAAATTATTAAACCATCGACAAAAATATAATTTAAATGAAATCCAGGATGATAAAGTTGAAAACATTGATGATGGAACCAAATATGATAAACACCAAACAAAAGAGAAACTCACAGAGATAGAAGCATTTAATGAAATTGAAGATATAAATGATTATTTGTACAAGTTTGAAAATGAAGAAACATATCACTGTTCCCTTTGCAATAAGGAACACAATTTTTCTTATTCAAAAGCTACCATAAAACAAAACAACGTCAATTTTTTTTTGTTCATTTGAGATAGCTAAATACAGGCTCCCACACGAAATTCTATCCCATTAAACTTGCAACTGTTATTAGGTTAGGTAAGGCTAAGTCGGGTTATTATTTAGAGCTAGTGAATGTCAGATCTAAAGGCTACTTAGTTTTTAGGGTTGCAGCTAGAAATTTGGAAAAAATGAGTGGAAAAAATTCTATAGAATTTTGAACAATTACATAACATTTAAAAAAATCTTAATCGAAAAATTGCCAACTTCTAGGTAAATTCCTTTTCAAGTCTTTCTAGTGCAAGAAATCATATCTTAAAGCAGCATTTTGAGAACCATGAAAATTCTTGTGATATATAATGTGTGATCGATTGTTTCCAAGTGAGGCTGATTTGAGGCTACACATGTGCGTTGATGAGGATGGAGAAAAACTGATTGGAAACTATCATAACATTCAGGTACCTATAGATACTGCACCTGGAGATCACCAGATCAAAGAAATTTTAACCAGAGAGAGCACATCTGTATATCTAGACGTTTTAAATGTTCTCTTCTTGATGTTAATTCAGACCATTATCTATTAGCTTCTAAAGTTCGGATTTTCTAGTTTTTTTTTAGGTGGGGGGGGGGGGGGTCGGCTTTTTTATACCAGCCCTGGTACAAGCTAACGTTTGTTTCTTTGTTGAATATTTCTTTTTTTTCAGGGAACTGTGTACATACCTTGGTCCAAGGCCAAAATCATTGTTGATTCATACTTAACTAAAATTTCAAATGGATTTCAATGTATTCTTTGTGCTTTCTCAGCTTTCAAAATTGCGTAAGTATATTCCTATTTTCTTATTTTTGGGATTTACCACGGACCATCTCCCAACTTTTTGTCTCTTAGGTATGAAAACGTTGAAATATTCTTAAACATTTATGGACAAAGTACAAAAATAAGTTGTGATATTAACAATAGTTTTCTATAGTAGGGGAATAGGATACAACCGGCCCTTGCAATGTTTTTTGAGTTCTGCGTAATTTGTCTTAATGATTTATCATCAGATATTAAAGATTTTTTAAAATTCCAGTTTTGTTCATCTTAATTCCATCTCTTGTAGAAGTGAATCAAGCAATATTAGCTTGGTCGTTTTAAAATTCCTGTTCAGTTCAACTATGTTATTGAGATTTTAATTGAATGATTTAACCGTCTACGACCTTTTTGTTTCAAAAACCCAAATCAATGCAGCTTTTTAAGCTGGAGCTTACTTATTTCCCTGAGAGGTGTCCTACTTTATCCCACCCAAACATTTAGTCAAGGGAGAGAATTCAATACAATGTCTGTGAGTCAGACACCAACCATCATTAATTACCAGAACTTTAGCTAGCGTCCTAACTTCCCAACTATACTCCCGTTCATTTTATGTATCAAGCTAAAGGTTTTGCCCTTAATAACGATGTTCATGCTTTTCCTGTTTAGAAAAATGAGACGTCATGCTTTACTTCACCATTTAAAGATGTACGTATACCAATGTGACGAGGTTAGTTCATTTCAATTATTATATTCAATATATAGAAAGAAATATTTTTCAGTTCTCCTCAAATTATAACTCAAAAACCTGTTTTTCAATTGTAAGATTTTGTAATAATAATATATTTTTTAGTGTTTTGAAGAATTTAAATTTAAGAGTGACTTTGCGGTTCATTTGAAAAGCGCCCACGGAAAATCTATCGAAGGTAAATATGTTTTACTTCAAAGATATTTGAATTTACTTCTTCAACAACTTTGATATTTAATTATTGATATACTTTGCAAGTATGGAACAATATACCTAGGTATTTTATATTTTTAGATTATTTAATAATTTCTGTAAAATCAAAACATGAATTATCCTCAAAGACATCTGCAAGTGAGAGGTAATACAAAACAACAAAAACTAAAAGCAAAAGGAGCTCATTGCTGTAAGTCTTTTTACAAAGTTGAGTTCTATTGACTCTTAGATTTGGTTTCAAAAAGTGTCACACCCGCTCCTACTTTTTTTCTTAGTTTACTAACACTAAACATATTTTTTTAGTGCTAACAGTGACAAACCAAAAAATAGAGAAATTTACAATAAACCAGAAGATGAAGAATTGAAGACACCTCCTAATGATTTGAATCATCTAAATTTTCAGTATCATTTACTTGAAAATGATTTATATGTAGGTAAGGTACAGCATTTAAAAATCTAGGTGAAATCTCTTTGATTTTCCATAAATATACATTTTAAAAAAATTTTTTTTGAAAACTTAAAATTATTTTAGATTATTATTTAATATCTTGCTTAAAAATTATCATACAAAAATAATATTTACATGTACAGAAACGTCTAGTTATATAGATTCAATTGATATAAATAAGATAAGATAACTGCGACATCTAAGAAATACAAGTCTCATTTTTTATTATTCAGTCTTAGCATCAATGCCATAAGTATATATAATGTTGTTTTTGTATCTTGCTTTCTCTAAAACCAAACGATAGATAATTATATCTTATTTATTAAATTATTATACATATTGTTTTTTTTCAGTATCCAAACATAATAAGTTAAGCTAATTCCTTTCTTTAAACTATCAAGGAGCAGAAAATGGAAAGAAAATTGTTAAAGAATATTATTCTAAGGTAAATGAGCAAAAAACTTTTATATTTGAATTGAACAATAGACGTATTAGGTATAATGCCAAATAGGGCATTAAAGGTCATTAGATCTAGTATTTATGCGTCCCTCAATTCGCTTTTATGCAATATGTATGTTGGCAATACTTTTTATTTTCAGGCACAAGGACGAACATATGCATGTAAACTGTGTAATTTTAAGTCAGCTTCACAGGGGGTGGAATATCATATCTTTGCTAAACATCTGACAAAACTTATTCTTTATAGGTAATATATATATTTTTTGTCTTTTCCTATACCTAATGTTTTCAATTTCTGATGATTGGGAACATGGTTCACTCCAATTGACTTAAATATGAAAATATATACAATTTCCAAAAGTTATAGGTATGTACTGAAAAATCGCACTTTTACATTGATATATTTTAAAACTTTTACATAATTATTCAATTGCGTTCTATTCATAAAGCTTTTAAATGATAAATTTTAACTATTACGAGATGGTTGCATTAAAAACACCACCCTTATTATTTTAGTTGTGATATTTGTGGAAAACAGTTTCGGTATTCAAAAAAAAGTTACTTAAGCCATATTTTGGAACATACTGTTGGAAAACTCGGCTGTTCTATTTGTATTCAACTTGGAATAAATCTGGTAATTATTTATAATAAAAAGAGGGAGGGGGGGGGGGGGGGGGAGGTATTTGTCAAATTTTTCTTAGGATCGTTTATCTTATAAGCGTCAGCTCGCCATAGAGAGGTAATTGTAGTTAGGACTAGTAGGATTGCAGAATATTGAAAAATCCTTGCTATATACTTCAGCACATTTAATTCATGTGTTAAATAGAAAATGATAATTTTATGTCATCTTTTAAGGATAAAAGATTAACGTCTGACAGTTTACAAGCTCATCAGAAAAGATTTCATTGTTCAGACAAAGAATATTTTTGTCCAGAGCCAGGCTGCCAGGTAGTTAAGGAACATTTTATAAAACTAGGATTTATTGACTACCATTATAAATGGCCCTCATACATAATTGGCTTATCAGAAAAGATAAAATTATTAAACCATGGAAAATTGTATGAATGCTATGTAGCTTTATTGGTGGTTATTAAATATAACTTACTAGGTAGGTAAATTTAATAATGGTCATTCGCTGTTTTTTTAAGGTGAAGAATTATTATTTGTATTTATTTAGATTAAGCCTCTTATTACCTTATGTCGATTAAAGCAATCTTAAAGTCTTTCGTACTTTATTCCAAATATCTTTACAGTACCACATAATTTATTTTAATATGTCAAAGCATAAAAGATAATAGAAGTAGAGTTGTTATTTTATAATGTATTTTTTAACAAATGATAATGATATTTTTTGTCAGCTTTGGTAGTAGTTATCTATTTTTAACCGTGTCCATTTTTAAACCGCCTCAAAATTTTATGATCTTTCAGTTTATAATAGAATGTTCCTTTTACTTTCACTAATAGAAACGGAAAATGTTACTTCCAGGTATTTTTTTTTTCGATTTCGTATTTTTTGTTGAGGAGAGTTTGGAGACAGCAGCCCATCTGAAGAAGCATGAAATTGACCAGCACATTATGTCTAAGAAAACAAAGTTTATGTGCTCTGTAAGTTTTACATCTTACTGTTAAATGATTTGTTGAAATAAGATACCTTCTTATTTGTATATTTGAATGTCATCCTTTTACCCAGACCTTTTACTATGAATTTACTTCATTGCAGGTTCTTGAGAGTAGATAAACAATCCTAATTTATAAAGCTTTTTTTGTCTGTCCGTCAAGATCTCGTTAATCGCTGACCTGATTGGGTACTTTTTTTTACTAAAATTGTTACCTATGCCTTTTTAAAAGTGCCCCAGGAATTTTTATTTGGACTCACGAGAGGGGAGTTCTTTGAAAAAAATAAATAAAATTATCACCGACTCCTCCAGTCTCGAATGTAATACTAATTGTACAGCCCATAGAAGCTAGGAGTGGAGAAAGCAAAAAAACACCAAGAACACTTTTGTCCAAAGTTTGTTTGAATTTAAGATTTGTCAACACTTCTTTCCCACAAACTTCCAGCTGTCAAGCCACATGGAGAGCTGTGAAGCTGGTAGGAGCAGGACTTTGTTCAGAAAACAACTGGCAAAAAGCTTGACATGGCTGGGGACAGGTATCATAGCAATATATTTTTTAAGGGGCTGAGGAGTTAGTTATAACTGTGGAGTTTATAGGTTGAGCTTTACCCCCTAACCCTGTAAAAAAGTAGACCTCTCTGTTATCAATCTGATTCAGATTATGAAGGATTAATTATTTTTTTATGATTTTATAAATGCATCAGGTACATTTGAATAACAATATTTCTAAGAATACCTATTGATAAAAGATTCAGATTATGGATAAATTCAAATTTTAGGAATATACAAGTGTAATCATTGTGGAGAAGAATTTAGACCTCCGAGAAGAACAGCAAGCAGTCTACCAAAAGCAAGGTTTTTTTAACCACTTATTTGGTAAAATTGGGAATGCAGTAAAACAAATTTATTTCAAAGCTTTGTAATCGTATTTGAGATCAACATTAACAACTTAACACGGAACTTATGCACTGCGAATTTTAAAAGAAAAAAAGTTGACCCTTAAAATTCCACCTTGAAGTGATACTTTTCTAATAGTTTATAGTCCACTAAGTCGTAAGCAGTAAAAATTAAAATCCATTAAGTCCCTTCTAACGAGATATTGGCAACTTTTTGCACACATTTTCGCAAACGGCAATTATTTCCTTTATTTGGAGTTTTGGTTAATAACATTTTCATAAAAGTTTTCAGTAATAATCATTTAAGATCCATTGTTGAGAAGAAATGACTGAAAAAGTGTGTTTCCATGCAAAATAAGCTTAAAATCTAATGATTTTAAAAATTAGCGATTTAATAGTAAAAAAAAAATATTTTTAACTTTTTGATAGCCTGAATATGTTTAATTTAGTTTTTTATATAATCTATTCTTTAAAAAGACAGGCATATTCTTTCAGATTTGAAAAAAATTTAAAAAATTAAAAATCGGAATTAATCAAAATTAATCTATAGCCTTTAAAAAATACTTTTGATATTTTTAACCTATATAATCAATAAAATCAATGGAAAATAAAATATTTTTATAAAACAAACTTTTGGAAAAGGTTTAAGATAACTTCATAAAAGTAGCATTTAAGTAGGATATTTTTCTTGTCTTTTAAAAAATGCAAATTAAACATATTTAACGACTATTTAATTAGCAAGAATGGTAATAAAATATTTCAATAACTGCTTAAACCTTTTTGTGGCCATGTTATTTACTTAAACAGACATTCTATTTTGTCAGAATTATAAAAATAATGAAGTATTTTCAAAAAAGCTTGCAAAATAAACGTAATTTTATCAAACTTCCTCAAGGTTTATAGAGGGTATTGTTGTAAAATGTTAATTATTAAAATAAAATCTTTAATTTACAACGTTTAAAACACCTAAAAGTAAATTCTAAGCAAAATTAGATTTATTTCCTAGATTTAGAGTAGCTGCGCTACTTAAAAAAACATCTAGTATTAAAACCAATCAGCTGATCAAATTGCTATAGACATCATTTGTTGGGTTGTTATTAACTGAAACATTTATTTTCTTTTTAATTCTAAAACGATGCTTGCCATGCTAAAAACGCTACGCCCCCAGCAATCATTATGGGCACTAGAATATAATCCCCTCTATTTTTTAATTTAAGTTTTACAAAAAAAAACAAGTACCCCATCTGTTCAGCGGATAACGAGTTCCTTTGTTACAGACAGATATACATACATCCCGTTATTTCCATATAAGGACTAGCGGCTACGTACCCTAAAATCCTCTAGGGACACTTGGGGATAGGAAGGGGAGGGAGGGGGGGGGGGGGTGGAGAGTCGCAACTACACTTAAGATCATAGTTTTTCAAAAAATTTAGAGGGTTATTTTTTGTTAGGAGCAATTTTTATATTGTGAAAATACCCTTTCCCAAAATAGTTATAAACATGGCCAGGACTATATAAAGCTTTAATGTAAAGAAAAACCATATCTGTCTAGCAGTTAGCAAGATCCTTTGAGACAAATAGATAAATAGACATCATGTTACTGTTATATAAGGATAAAAATCAAAGACGCCCAAGCTTTATTTTGGGATTCAAATTAAAAAAAGAGTTATGGGCAACTATTTTAGGTAGCTTTTTAAAAAATATAATTTTAAAAAAATATCTCTAATTCAATTGGTGTTTAATACAATGCACAATTAGAAATTATAATGTATATATTAAACTTTTCAAAATTGTTTAACTTGTTTATCTACCATGATTTTGTGCATAAATGTTAGCTTTATGAAAAACCAATTACTATTTATTGCAGTATTTACGAGAATGGCTATTTTCCTTTTCATTCAGTGTATAAAAGATAAAAATACTATATTACCTTCCAAGTTTCTGTAAAATCTTTTTTTTCACGCTTTAAACATCAGATAAACAAATACTCAAACTCATTTATTTTCTTAAAAATATTAGTTAATTTTTAATAATTATTTTCATACTAGAAGTACATTAAATAATGCTTTTTATGGGCGTTGAACGATTCCCCTCCCCCCCCCCCCCCCCCCCCAGTTTTTCTTTCTCATTTTCTGTGTGAGAAAGATAGAGGGCTAAAACTAAATGACAAATAACTGAGAATTTAAATTTTTTAAAGCCTCCTGTGACCGCAATTTTTGAATTAGATACTTCAAATTTTAAACTTAAGCTTTTCTTATATGTTCACATAACATATTTAAATTTCACAAAGATCCACCGCTGTTTTCCAGCTGACCGCCGACTGCGGCAGTTGCCAAATACAGCTGTGGCCGTTGATATATTTTTAGATTTCTAATATAAAATATTAATAATTAATAAAAATATTAATAAAAAATAAAATAAAGGCAGCCGTTAGTAATATTTAAGTAAAAAAGGACCTAAAAACAAAGGTTGTTAAATAAAAGGATGAAGAAAGCGAAAATTTACTTTGACTCACTTATAGTCGGAAATTTATTATCAAACAGGGGACATACACAGAAATTTTAAGACCTTTAGCTCTAATAGTGGCTCAGATAATAGGGGAGGGGGCGTTGAACACCACCCCCTCACCCCCGACCGATAAAGATGCGGCAAGGGGCCCGACTGTTAGGGGTTAAGTAAATTATACAATATGACATTTAGTCAAATTTCAAACAAATATTTTTTCATTAATTCATTTATAAAAATCAATATTATAAATATGAACTCACAAAGAGACGTTGTATGTTATCATAATACATTTAGTCTGCTATGTAAAACAAAACAATTTTTTTTCTTCTTTTATTGCAGGGATGATTCTGGTACAAAAAAAAACAAAAAAAAATAAATTATTTTTAATTTAATTTGATATTACCGTACAATATTTTTTTATATACATAATTTAAGAAATATATTCATAACATCTTCACCTGTCATAAAGACGACATATAAAATCAACACCCTGATAAGGATATTAAAGTTTATGTTAAAAATTTTCAAATTCATTTTATGCTTAAGAAGGAACGAGAAGGAATTGAATCTCAACATTAACTTGTTATTTTGGTTGTATATTTATCATATTTGTTTACAGTTTATTGGTAAAGTTTGGTAATACTTTATTTCGAGTCTATCATGCAGTGTATGGAAGGAAAGGATTTTAAAATCTTGTAAGAAAATTTCTCGTATTCATTCGAATCCGGTGGATAGGAACCGGTTCTTATCCATACGAAAAAACTATGTCTAGCATCGTATTATATCCATTATGATTTTTCTACGAATATAGAAATGTACAATCATAAGATTAAAGCCAGTTTTTTTAGCCCGTGCCTTCGGCACCTCAGGGCTAAAAAACTGGTTTTAATCTTATAATTGTACTTTCTATATCCGCGGAAAGCTGTTTATAATACGATGCGAGAAATAACTATTAAAGTATTATACTTAAAATGTATGCATTGGTTTTATAAAAGATCAATATTAAAATATAAAATGTATTTTTTAATTCATCTCATAATATTTTTTTAGAAATCACGTTGTTACTGTTCATAAACAGACACATCTAAGGTGTATTTTCCTAATTTATTTAAATATGTTATAATTTCTAATGTTAAATTAGGAAATTATTTAGCCCTTCATTTAGACAAAGGTAAAGATTACCTAGTGGTAAGGTAATTTAGACTTATGCAGAAAAAATAACTCATACTCAAAGAAATCACATTTTTAATTAAAATTAGAATTATAATATTATTTCTCGTATTCATTCGGCACCTCGGGGCTAAAAAACTAGTTTTAATCTTATAATTGTACATTCTATATCCGCGGAAAGCCGTTTATAATACGATGCGAGAAATAACTATTGTATAAATTTAGAAAAACAAAGATGAGTTGGACCCAAGGCGTCGAAGGTTTGAATATTGCAAAAAAAGAAGCTAGGAAAATAAGACTACAAAAAGAATGAATTACCATTTGTTATTAATTCATTTATTGCTTATTATTTAAGAAATAGATTTTTAAATGCATTGAAAACTTATTTGTATTAAAACTTTTCTGTGATATTATATGAAATTACCTGCCAAGTACAAATATTTGTATACTTATTTGACATTTGTTCATTGTTATTCCAAATGTATTTTAAACATCAGAAATAAATTTGTATAATCTTATGTTTTTATTTAATAAAATATTTCAGATACAGTATGTTAAAGGTTTGTGGTTCCTCTGACAGAGAGAATGAAATACGGAGAAGTATTTATGATATGTGGTGTAAAGGCCAGGTAATAAAAATAAGTTGATAGAACTTGTATAGTACGATTCACGGCCTAAAAGTCCGTCATATATATAAATATTAGATGGCTGAGATTGTTATCACGTTAAGAAATGTTTGTCCCTGATACTGTTGCAGCTAAAGCTAGTTGAGGTGCTGATAATATTTACAGATAAAAATAGTGCAAGGAAAGAATGTATGTATAATATTGTATACCTATAGTACATGTAATCTAAGAAATTTAGGATCATGGAAAGAAAATCAAATGTAGTAGCAGGTTTCTTCGTATTTTCAGTGACCTTTCTCCTATTTCTAGTCACTGCGGGGCACCCTACTGGGCAATCATTAAAATTTACCCAACATAAATTAAATCAAAAGCTACTATGAAAATATGACGAAACCCGATACTTCGTTTTATTTCTATGATCCGAAGGTTAAAACTTGCACAAGGAATATAAATTTAGACTGGGCTAAATTAAATTTAAGGTCAAGCTTTACTAGGTATTATTTCTTACTGCGAATAGGTTGGGGTACGTTCCCAATCCCATAACAGCTAACAATCTTACCGGTATAGTATCTCTATAAGAAGCTTCACTTTAAAGAAAACCTATATCGGTTCTGTAATTAGCTAGAATGTATTTTGGTAAACACACAAAGACAGAAATAAATACTAATACAGTTTTATAAGGATATGATTGTTGTTTTCAGAATGTGGATGCTATATTTGAGTGCAAGGATGGTATTGTGAAATTTTCTAGAGCAGTTTTATCATCTTATTCTACATTAATAGAAAATCTGTACAATGAAGAAAATATTTTTTTAGTTAAAGAATTTAGGTGAGTTCCAGATTTGGGTAAGCATAATTAGTTCATTTTGATGCTTTTCTGTGGTGTTATTTTATTTTGTCCTTTGAAATCAACAAAGCATTTGATGACAATGCATCAAAAAATGCTTTACATTTCAAAGTTTTTGTTCATATAAAACCATGGTGAAACTTAACTTTTTGGTCGATAAACCAAATATTAAACATAAACCTATTATACCTATTCACTAAAAAAATACTATGGATCAATTCTGGAAGGTGCTTAGAATTACTTGCTCTCGTTCGTGGATAGTCCATTTTATTGTTTTAAAAAGTTATCTAAGGAAAAATAGGAACATGAAATGTTAATTAACAAGGATGGCAATATCCATAAAAGCGAAGCACTGAAACAGACAAACGGGACATTTGTAGAGTGTCAGTATTGAATTATCAGAATATACAGGGTGTTTTTTTTAATAAGGTAAAAGTATTGCTTAATTTAACCCACTTCAGCCATTGACAGAAATTAATAATCTATATCTTAATTTCTTCATTGATGTGGGACATTTTGTAGGAGAAAAAAATATTCGGCGATTTTCAACAAATTCTGTCTTAAAAACCGGTTTTTCCAAAGTACCTATTTTGGAAGATTTTTGGATCATGACTAATTTAAAGGGTTTGCAAAAATGCGTACATTTTTAAAAATAAAATTGCGCGGCTTGTGTTAATAGTAGAAAAATGTTATGCATATCGTTAGAATCGTCATAAACTCTAGTTTTTAGGTGTTTCCTGTGCTACGTGTAGTTTAGGAGCTACGTGGTAAAATGTTCCAACTTACTTAAAATTTTCAACATTTCTCACATTTTCTAATGTAGCTTCTATACTAAAAATAGCATGAATATATTACATATATTTCCAAAAACTAGAGTTTATGTCAATTCTAACAGTATGCGTAATATTTTTTCTACTATTAACACAAGCCGCGCAATTTGATTTTTTAAAATGTACGCATTTTTGCAAACCCTTTAAATTAGTCATGATCCAAAAATCTTCCAAAATAGGTACTTTGGAAAAACCGGTTTTTAAGGCAGAATTTGTTGAAAATCACCAAATATTTTTTTCTCATACAAAATGTCCCACGTCAATGAATAAATTAAGATATAGATTATTAATTTCTGTCAATGGCAAGTGGGTTAAATTAAGCAGTACTTTTAACTTAATTAAAAAAAACACCCTGTAAATGTACAAGAGTCGAAACAAAATTGTAAGTAAATTTTAAAAAAAACTAATTAAATACAGGATAATGTTTATAGACTTAATTGCTTTTTAGGTCTTGATTATAGAGATGCTTTGCTTATAATATTGTACTTTGTTATCCTAGGAATCAGTATATCAAAAATCAGACCAATCGGATAATTAGATCACATATGCAAAGTTTGAAATCGATAAGGCAATTCTAACATGCCGTAATTAACGGAAAAAGCTATCCGTTACGGACGGACGGACCGATCCTAATTATAGAAAAGCTTCGCTTTTAAAAAGATATAAGTAAATCATGAGTTTTATAATTGATAAATTTTCTTAGAACAAAGCCAAATATGTAGGAACAAAACAGTACCTAAGGTTTTATGAAGAAATCTATTATTTATTTAGATGTGAAACAGTTAGAACAATTGTAAAAATATTACACGGATTTTCTGAAGCTATTATAATCCATGATTATAGCATGTGGGAGGAAGTTCAACAATTTTTAACTGCAATATCTGTCAGGTATCCTATTTTAAAGTATTACCTTCAGTATATTTCACTAAAGATAAATATTTTAATTACTACCTACTGCACCCTTTTAGTTTTACTTTTATAGGAGGCGTTTTGTTGACAACCACCAAATGCAAACATAAGAACAAGGATGACAACATCCATAAAAGCGAAGCACTGAAACGGTAGGACATACGGACATTAACACTTGTATGGTGTCAGAACTTAATAATCAGAATATAAATGTATAGGAGTCAAAGCAAAATTGTAAGTAAATTTGTTGAAAAACTGATCGATTCAGGATAATGTTTATGGACATACTTACATTTTTAGGACTTGATTATAGAGTTGCTTCGCTTATTCCATTATACTTTGTTGTTCCAGGAATCAATATACCAAAAATCAGATCAATCGGATGATTAGATCACATAAAAATTTGTTGTTTAAAAAGTAAAAAAATCAACATGTTTAAAATGGACGTACGGACATTTTGGTGATGATTATAGAGTTGCTACGCTTTCTAAATCGTACCTTACTATTAAAGGAATCGCCATGCAAAATTTGAAATCGATAGGACAATTCTAACATGCCTAAATTAACGAAAAGAGCTATCCGTTACGGACGGACGGACGTACGGACGGACCGACCCTATATAAATATAAAATATTACATATGTAATAGTGTACCTGGAATTTGCTGTTTGCAGTAAAAGGTTAAAAGATTACTGCCAACAAAGTATATTTTTTGCAGACTTTAATGATTTTTGTGGTCTTGAAGCTCAGACAATCTGAAACCATGCAGACCAACTTTTACCATAAAGATTATTGCACTACACAAAAATGAAAAGAATTTTATTAAAATAATTAAAATTTGTTAATCTTCAAGTACAGAAATATTTTTTTCAGGTTAAACTTCGAAGGAATGCAAAGAAAAGGCACTAAAAGACAGGTAATTTGTGAAACTATTATTTTCTAAGTAATTTTTTAGTGGGTGAGATAACGCCCTGCCTTACGAAGCACTACATATAATAATACAACCAGCTACTGTTTAGTTCTTGGTGTACTTTACAACAAGGATGACAACATCCATAAAAGCGAAGCACTGAAACGGTAGGACAAACGGACATTAACACTTGTATCGTGTCAGAACTGAATAATCATAATATAAATGTATAAGAGTCAAAGCAAAATTGTAAGTAAATTTGTTGAAAAACTGCTTGATTCAGGATAATGTTTATGGACATACTTACATTTTTAGGACTTGATTATAGAGTTGCTTCGCTGATTACATTATACTTTGTTGTCCCCGGAATCAATATACCAAAAATCAGATCAATCGGATGATTAGATCACATAAAAATTTGTTGTTAAAAAAAGTAAAAAAAAATCAACATGTTTAAAATGGACCTACGGACATTTTGGTGATGATTATAGAGTTGCTACGCTTTCTAAATCGTACCTAACTATTAAAGGAATCACCATGCAAAATTTGAAATCGATAGGTCAATTCTAACATGCCTAAATTAACGAAAAAAGCTATCCGTTACGGACGGACGGACGGACGTACGGACGGACCGACCCTAATTATAGAAAAGCTTCGCTTTTAATAATTGATTTGATATGTATGTATTAAATTGTAGATGTTTAAAGGTAAGGTTGTTGTATGGTTGTAGGCTTCCCTTAAATTAGGTATATGCACATCCCAGATATTCTATAAAAGAATCCCCCCACTGCTCATTTCAAAAGTTTTTATTTTAGTGCACCTCAGAAGTGAATAGTTGTTCTAAACGCCTGAAGAATTTTGATCATTTTGATTACTCATCAAGAAAGTTCACTGATTGGTCACAAATTAGTTCCAGGCATGATTCATTTCTTTACATTTTTTCTAACATACGGGACTCTTCATAAATGAGGGGTTAAGAAATTAGGTTAATATTTGAATTTAAGCTTTGAAAGAAATTAAACAAGTTAAAGACATCATTTTAAATATGAAAAATATTTAGATTTCAAACTATTGTACAACGTAATTGATTTTCGTACTTTCAATCAGTATCATTTAAATTATGGGCTTTGGTTTAAATCTAAATTATTGTTGTTTTGAATATAGCAAACCATTTGACAAATTAACAATTGAGTTTATTGTTTCCATTTATTATTTTTTCTTTTAAGAAATTGACAATAAGATTTTTTCCTCATAAATATGCATTAGATACGAACAAAAAAATACATTCTTTGCCTTCTAAGATGTCATACCTGTTTTTCATCTTAGATAAATTTAGAATCTTAAAAACAATGTCAAATCCTTACATTATTGTTAAACAGGATCATTCTTTTAATTAAAATGAATCCTATCTCTCTAGAAAAAGGATTGATAGACCCTCATCATCACAAAAAGAAAAGTCTACATTAATCAGAATTGATTATGACAAACCTGACACAAAATCAAAAGATCAAGAAATATTTGGAAATAACAGAATAGATCACATAGAAACTACTAAACAAGATGTTGGTAAGAAAGAATCTGAAAATAAAATTGAAGAAGAAAGTGACAGACAAAGTCTTATTCAGATTACAGGGACGATTATTTGAGACATAAAATATTGAGTAAATTGTAATATTTTTTTGCCTCATAATTTCCCCCCGAATTAAAACCAGGAATGGAAATCCGAGGCACACATCACAATCTCGTATTCGAATTCTTATCTGATTGTCTACAAATTAGAGATTCATCTGAAACGAATTCAGATTAGGAATGATTCAGGGCATAAATTCCACAATTTATTATACCTACTGATTTCAAAATTTGTATTCATTTTTGCAAAAATGATGAATTAATCCTAATTCCGATTAGAAGGTATTCCGTTTGCCTTTCCTGATCTGTAATATTTTGATAAAACATATGGTTCTTTGCAAGTTTTATCCTTATTATAAAGTAACAGGACGTTTGTATGTGTGTTTGTATGTTTGTACCGAAGGATCTCGCTAACCGCTGAACCGATTGGGTTCTCCTTAACAGGGTAGCTTCTCATAGGTCCCGGGAAGGTTTATAACTATTTTCTTTGGGTGTGGGACACCCCCTACCCCCAAAAAAATGAAAAATCCCCCCCACACAAAATTTTTACAATTTTTTTTAACTAAAATTAAAAATGAAGGGGGGAGGGCACACCCCCCCCAAAAAAAAAAATTTTTCGCCCCCCCCCCAAAATTTTTTTTTTAACTTTTAAAATATCAAATAAAAAATTGAATTATTAAATTCGACTCTCTCCTCTAGGGGCGTAGCCGCTAGTTATAATGAAAATAATAACAGAATTTATACTGACATAAATTGAACAAAGTTTAAGCATTTGAAAATTTTAAAAATCATAATAATTACAGCAGAAGGGACTGAAATTGTAGAAAATGAAGAAAATGCACATGGAAATGATGAATTACCAGCACATACTCATTGTATTAATGAGAAGCCAAGCATTTTCAGTGAGTCAGAAATTGAAAAACTTTACAGTTCCTATATGATTTTTGAGGTAGTATTTACTTTCATAATATTTGTTATTATTTTGATGTGCAATGGAAATACTCTTTTTGTTTTATTATTCATTTTTGAAAAAAGGCACAAATTTTACTTTTTCCATGAATTTAATTTTTTTCGTGCTTTTTCGTCATTTGTTTGTCCCTTAATTGTACCAAATTTAATTTGCAATAACAGAGTGAATTTATACGAATCCACTTTTGTTTCTTACTTACGTCCTTCCCATCGTATATTTATGTATTATTTTAGACAAATCCTGATGGTAAAGTGGAGTACAAATGTCAATTGTGTAATTTCCTTAGTCTTGATCCAAGTCAAGTTTCTGATCATGTTCTCCTTACACATCTTAATGTTTATGGATATTCGTGTGAGTTCTGCGATAAGAAATTTAAAATAAGGTGAAGCTTAGGTACACATGTATAGAGTGTCTAATGTTTTATAGCTGTAGAAGAAAAGATTAAATTAAAGACTACTTAATGGAAAGTAGGAAACCTTTAACAGCACATGTTGATGGAAGTTAAATCTTTTTTCCTCTCGCAACTTGAGACTTTTTTCTGCTTTATGGTCCACTAGCGGCTACGCCCCTAGAGGCCCCTCTAGTGGCACTTTCAATGTTTTTGTTTGTTAAAGTCTCTACGATAATTCTTTACGTACGATACATCTTTATTTTACGTTGAAGTCTCCCGTATTTAAAAAAATGGGAGGGTGATGGTACCCTCCCCCAAAATAGTTATAAACCTTCCCGGGAACCATGAGAATCTACCCTGTTAAGGAGAACCCGATCGGTTCAGCAGTTAGCGAGATCCTTCGGTACAGACACACAAACAAACATCCGGTTACTTTAGTATAAGGATTTACAGTTTTTCACAATTACAATGTCCTGTTTTTTTAGATATGACCTAAAAAATCATCTTCAAGACGTACATACAAAAGAGCTATGTGAAGATTCATCTACAAATGAAAGCAATGGAAATAACATAATTACATCAAATGGAAGTAATGAAGGGAAAGCCGTAGAAAAGGCAAATAGAAATATGATTGAAGAATTTGAAAATTTGACTCATGTGTTTGATATTGGCGGAACAGAGGAACTCGAGGTAAGGAGGGATTGATGTATATTTTTTGGCTGCGGCGGAAAACGGCAGTGGACTGCGGGAGCGGAGGTATCGCCAACGGTTTTTTATTCAAATATTTTTTTACTGATCAACCTAATTTTGTTTCAATATCTTTAAAAGCACAGGAAAAGCACTGAATTTAAGATATACCTTGATAAACGAGAATTTGAAATAAATGCGCTAGCACATAATAAGTTTTGTTAAGGTTGATACTTCAGTAACAAGAGCAACAGTGAGTTCAGACATTGAATCTATCATCGAAACTAAACTTAATCTAGATGGAGTTGAACAGGTTTCGTTTTTTGGCTAATTCTTTGTTTATATTTATATTTAATTTAATTTATTTTTCACTAAGGACATTATATTTCAAATAATTCAAATTTCTTTTTAGATTTTTGCTTCATTTGTTTGATCCCAAGGACCTTTAAAAGATGGGCTTCAAATAGTTTAACTCGCACATTTCAAAATATAGAAAGAAAATTCTCGCTTTGTTTTGGGGCCAATTTCATTGATGCTAATGATTGAATTTAATTTTAAGGTTTATGTAAAAGGAGCTTCTAATCCACTATTAAAACATAATCATTCTACACTAGAGAAAATCTATAACGCCAGGTTTGTTGAAAACAGTATTTTTTTTTGTTCTTGATAGATTTGATTCTAGATAATAGTTGAAGTAGAGGTTTTTACGAATACAAGTTGGAAATTATGTATATCAAAATTCTGACTGTATTACCTCAACTAAGAATTAATTCAAGTTTATTCCTTATCCAATATTGTGAAATTAAAAAAATCTTCCATATTTGGCTTTTTCAATGATTACGTTGGCCTTGGCTGCACATTGTCGGTAAAATCTGGTTATGCCGTGTGATAAAACTATATAAATCTTTTTAGATATATGAGTAAAGAAGAAGCATTACTGACAGTTACATCGAGTTTTCTAAAAAACAGTCAGAACAATAAATATGAATGCATTATATGCCAAGGAAAATTCAAGGTAAAATGTGTTTTTTTTTAAAAGTATATAGAGTATAATTGATAATATTTTAACGAAATGTTTGTATGCCAATGAAAATGTTCCAAGATGAAAGCTCTCCAATTTTTACAGAAAAGTAAACTTGGAGGCAGGGGTGTATATTATACATGGGATCCCCTGCTCAGGGGGGGGGGGGGGAAATAAAAAATAAGTGGTTGGAGGGAAAAAAAATGTAAAAATTAAGAAAACTGAAAATATTTTTTCCATTTTCCCCCCTCTCCTTGGTGAAAATTTTTTTAAAAATGTGTGGTAGGAGGGATAAAATGAATAAAATATAGAGTTCTTTAAATATTTTTTCATTTCCCCCCTACTTGGTGAGAAAAAACTAGGGGGGGGGGGAAGAAAAATAAAAAAATTTGTAGCAGGGGAAAAAAAATAAATCTTGTGCAGAATATACACCCCTGCTTGGAGGTTAAACATTTTTAAGCCAAAAGTCTCATAAACATAATATAAAATATAAAAACAATTATAAAGTATAAAGTATAATACATATTTTAGGCAGACAAGATATCTCTGATACAAAACCACATGTTTAAACATTTCAATATATTTATCTACAGATGTGGGTTTTGTCTGGATGTTTTCAGGTTTGAAATAGAACAACCATTTTATGGCGATACTTTTTATTAGACTGTCTTAAAATGATTATTATGAAATTGTTTTTCATAAAGAATTGCTAAAAATTCACTGAGCAGTGTCACTAAATATATAACTAAAAAGATTTGTAATGCACTGTTTTGGTGATGTTGTTTAATTTCAGTAACATGCGGTTGTTAAATGCCTGCCTCCCTTTTTTCACTCTTAAATGGTTTCACAGATTTACAACCACCTGGTGAATTTCTGTGCACGCCACTGATTTCTAAAATTCTTTCTCTCTTAGACTTTGTTATACGACTTTGCACTACATAATATATGTAGGCATGTTTTTCTTAAGAAACTCTAAATTAAGACAAATATGATTGAAAATAAGAAATTCATCTAAAATACATAAACATTCAAATGTTTATGCTTTTCATTATAAATAGGTATTTTATTATTTAGGACAAAAAATGGGCTAGATCTCCATATATCGAACCATGAACTAGAATCTTCACAAAATGAAAAGGTAAATAGCATGAGAAAAAGAAGCTCACTTTTCCTTCTTTAAAGGTTTATCAATGATTTGGTACATTTATGTATTTAGAAACTGGTCGGTGATTATCATCTGGAGGGCAAAGAAGAATTTTTCCCGCCTGACAAAGCCAAACCTATCATTGAATCTTATTTCACAAGGACAGGTTCTGGTAGGTTTCCTTTACTGTATATTGTATTATAAAATGCACCAATGAATAATATATTATCAGTTGTTTCTTATTTAGATAATTTCTTCCATAAAACCTAAAAATAACTTTTTTATGTTATGTAGGTAAAGAAATATGGCCAATAAAATTTACTACGAGTTGTTATGTTTTTGTTAATATGATGGAAGTGATGTCACTTGTTCATTTTAATTTTGGACTTGGATTTTTTAAAAACTGAATAATTTTTATTTTTAGTAAGTTTTGAATGTTTAGTGTGCAAAGCTGCCTTTCCAAGTTATCAGAAAGTTTACAATCACTGTTTGAGGTATATTTTTAGAACATTTTGAGTGGCGGTCGCCGATATTCTTAAAAGTAACTTTGGCCCCACAGAAGCTTAAATCCGAAATTAGATCACTCTAGCTCTAAGGGTTCTCGAGTAAATCCCCCCCCCCCCCCTCACCTGCTCAAACCATTATAGTGCACATCCTCCTTTTTACTCATAATAAAAATGCAAACAACAAATTCTCTATTTGAGGCAATCCAATCATAGCTTTCTGAAAAATTCAAATTACTAGAGTAAAAGATAAAAAGATTATGACAGAGAGAACAAATTCATAATGTTATTTTAACAAAAGCCATATGATTTATATATTGGTTAATGAAAAGTCATATTTTTACTTTAGGCTAGCTCCCTAATTTTCTTTTTTACTTTATCTTCTTTTATAGCTTGATTATTTTCAATACTCATGGCTGCACAATCCCGTAACTGGTTCTTTAGGCCTAGGGGTGAAATAGGGCTTAAATAATATTTTGCTACATTTCCCATTCCTTACCTATCAATTAAGAAATGTTTATTTTCACCAAGTTTAGCTTTTTGAAAAAAAGACTTCTAGTTTTTTTCAATATGAGGCTTAAATGGCTGTTTGGATAATAGCCAGCCTTACAGGTCATGCACTAACAACCCATACTCTTTCCAGCAATATTATAGCATTGTTATATACTGAAATGAACACAAATACATTTTAATAGTTATAAACGAAACCTCATTCTAACACTCTCTAATAAGTAAAGGTTGGTTCATTAAGTTAAACTACAGTTCAATATAAAACTCAGGTTTATTGATAGCCAGGAGTGATAGGGCATAATATAACACAAATAATAAATAGATAGATAATTACATGATAAAACTGTGGGTAGGTATGAATTCAGTAGGCGGCTGTCTGACCAGGATCCTGCAACATGGATATATCAACAAGTTTTCACTTCTAACACCAATTAAAATTTTTCCAGTGCTTTCTCGTCATTTGTATGGCCTTTTGGACATAAAAAACGATGGTCTCTAAAAAGATTGCATGTCCGTTTGTCAGCTTTTTCGGTGTCCCGAAAAAAACTGCGTTTTTCGGTTTAGGGAATTAACCAGAAATAGCCTCATGAAACAATATAGATCCATATTCTCTGTAAAATAATACATCAAAGGGGGGGGGGGGGGAAATGTGGTGACTCGTGCCACGACATACCAGCAATTTTATTTTGGGTGCTACTCCCTTAGTTTTAGAGATAATTGGGTGAAATCTTTTGGGCTGGGTCACTAATTACCCCAACTACTGGTATCTTTCAAAAAAAAAACGGCGGCGGGTCCGCCGCTCCCGCCGTTCGCCGCCATTTTCCGCCGCCGCCAAAAAATTTTTTTTATTGCATTTCTCGCCGAATTAGGCAATTTGGAATCATTTGAGACCATGTTATTTTTTTCAAAAATTTTCCCCCTTATAACCAACCCTGTCCCCCCGACTTCAGTCATTTTTTTCAAATTCTCGTTTATTAAGGTATATCTTAAATTCAGTGCTTCTCCTGTGCTTTTAAAGATATTGAAACAAAATCTTTTGAGGTAGGTCAGTAAAAAATATTTGAATAAAAAATGGTGGCGGTACCGCCGCTCCCGCCGTCCACCGCCATTTTCCGCCGCCGCCGCCAAAATTTGTTTTATTGCATATCTCGCCGAATTAGGCCATTTGGAATCATTTGAGACCATGTTATTTTTTTCAAAAATTTTTCTCCTTATAACCAACCCTGCGGGGGGACTTAGTCATTTTATTCAAATTCTCGTTTATTAAGGTATATCTTAAATTCAGTGCTTCTCCTGTGCTTTTAAAGATATTGAAACAAAATCTTTTGAGGTAGATCAGCAAAAAAATATTTGAATAAAAAATGGCGGCGGTACCACCGCTCTCGCCATCCACCGCCATTTTCCGCCGCCCACAGGACGGCTTGTAAGGGGAAAAATTTTTGAAAAAAATAATATGGTCTCAAATGATTCTAAATTGCCTAATTCGGCGAGAAATGCAATAAAAAAAATTTTGGCGGCGACGGCGGAAAATGGCGGTGGACGGCGGGAGCGGCGGTACCGCCGCCATTTTTTATTCAAATATTTTTTACTGACCTACCTCAAAAGATTTTGTCTCAATATCTTTAAAAGCTTAGGAGAGGCACTGAATTTAAGATATACCTTGCCTAATTCGGCGAGAAATGCAATAAAAAATTTTTTTTGGCGGCGGCGGAAAATGGCGGCGAACGGCGGGAGCGGCGGACACGCCGCCGTTTTTTTTGAAAGATACCAGTAGTTGGGGTAATTAGTGACCCAGCCCAAAAGATTTCACCCAATTATCTCTAAAACTAAGGGAGTAGCACCCAAAATAAAATTGCTGGTATGTCGTGGCACGAGTCACCACATTTCCCCCCCCCCCCTTTACTATAGGTGTTTTTAATATCTAAAAATGTGAGTGTACTGATAGGTATATGTATTGGGGAAATACCCTAAATCTGGAACACAACGGACGTCCGTGCCCCATCTGTTTGTACGTCTGTCCGTCCAAGTATGTTAACAAAAAACTCCAACTTGGCTATAGTAGGGCTAGAGATAAGACTAATCAATCTATAACACTAGGTTTGTATGTTTTTACATGAAAGGCCAGATTTTTTTCTTTTTTAATAATTTTAGATATTTTTACAAAATATTTTAATTCCTACCTAATATTTTATTTTTAGAACACATTTGAGAATATATTGTTATTCGTGTGAGGATTGTGATAAAACATTTAAATACAGTGGAGATTTTACTAAACACAAAAAAGAACATTTACATAATGCTGTTAAAAAGGTATTTAAAGTTCTTAACCATTTCAGTTTCCTGTAAATTTCCTCATTTGAGCGAGTTATACCTTCTGCTACTATTTTAGATTCTTGACATCAATAGTAAGAGTAGGTAGGGAGGGGATTGTCTTGTGGTTAAACGGGCACAACTTATAGTCATGCACAGAAAAAGGTCTCAAATCAAAGTGTTGGTTGTCAGCAATTTTTGGGATGTGAGTGCAATCAAGCTTACAATATAACTCTTACAAAGTGTCATCAATAGTTCAAGATTTCTTAATCAGGTATAACTCCCAACAGACAACCAATTCTTTTTATTTCACCTCCTTTGTCTGAAATGTGTGTAAGAAGTGGACAAAGGCATTTCTCTTACTATTTGGCGCCAGATATGAAACCATTCAATTCTGTCATTACATTCAAACGCAGCAAAAAAAATTTGACTATTTGATAAAATGAAATTTTAAGAATTTTAATGGTGAATATAATGCATATGTAATTTGTAATCGTATTTTGTCTTTGTTTGTTAAAAAATGCTTAATCAATAAACATAACCTGATTCTAGTCATTCTTGTTTAATTTTTAGGACTTAGAGAGTGATTTCTCAGAGCTAGAGGATTTATCACATATTCCAATTAATGAGTTAAAAGATAAACAAATTAACAAAATTCAGGTAGGATCCTACTAAATATTCTTATTCTCATCCATCGTCAAATTCAAGGAATTAAAAGAACTTTCATAAGTGAATATGCTAAAATTCTTAAGAACTCTTGAGTGGGTCACATAATATGCAACACAGAGTATACACTATACATACATATGATATAATGTACAAACTCTGGAGAAGACAAAAAAGTAGAATACAGTGGAAAAGATTACAAAAAGCTTTTACCATCAAACTTCTTCCTTGCAAAAAAATAAACGAAGGGGTTAATAATGAAATAACTTGTTTGTTCAAATAAACATCCTTCTGAACCAAACCAATGGCCGCATTAAAATTTTATTAACTAGCGGCTTCGCCCCTAGCCTCTAGGGGCTTTGCCCCAAGAAGTAATGAACTGCGTTTGATCAACCCTATTTTGGAATTGGGGTAGTCGACCTCCCCCATTTAAAATTTTAGTTTAAAAAGAAATAATTTTTTTTTTTTTTTGGGGGGGGGGGGGAAGGGATGTCCCACCCCCAAAGAAAATAACTTAAAACAATCATAGGGCCAGTAGGTATATTCCCTAAAGAGCAGAGCCCAATCGGTGCATTGGTTGCTGAGATATGAAGATTCAGACAGACAGACAGGCATCGTTCTACTTTGTATTATAGTTTGATTATTGAATTAATAATCGTTTACCTATTATTTTCATAAATCTTGAATTATAGAAATGCAATATAATTTAGAATTTCTACAATTGTACGGATTATATTTTAAGCTATTCGTGTCAATTCTTTTACCTCGATATTTACATATACTTTATTTCAAGTTTTAAGTAGATAAAATGGTAATTCATTGTAGGTGCAGCATAATATTAATTTGAATCCTGGCCCCGCTTTCTTAAAATATTTAGTTTCTGGATAAAATCACGAAACCTCTTATTTAAACAATAAAAACAAATTAGAAATGAATAGAGAATGCTGTCCTTTACTACTTTATAATCCAGCCTGCTCTACTGAGTGACATAGACACTTGTGTGTCACTTCCTACTTAATTAGTTTTAAATAATGAGTGCTTTGTGCATTCTATAGTACCTAATATTAATTTACTGTTATATATTTATTCAAAATGTCTTCAACTAGTTGCAAAATAGTTTTGATTTTCTTTTATAAATATGTTTTGCAACCTAATTTTTTTTGTTAAGGAGAAAAGTATTCGTGGCAGAAACTTTAGTTTTGTTGTCTCCAGCCAACATTGGGAATGTCATCTTTGTACTTTGAAAAGCCAATATAAATCCACGCTTCAGGTTGGTAATCACTTTACAGTCACATTTTTCAACTTATTTTTTTCGGCTGCGACTGAATTCAAAATTTTTGTTTTCGAATAGTATCCTATTTGTTAACCGATGCTTTGATTGTGTACCTTTAATGACCCATCAAAAAAATATTTTTATTCTAGCCATAATTTCGCCATTCCTAAAAATCTTTGAGTAACCATCTCATTTTCTCGTTTTTCTTTTATTATAAGCCTAATATTATGATAAATGACGATCAAATAGACAATCAGCTAATAAAATACTATAAGTTGCATTCAACCAATAAACAATAAACTCTCTTTCATGATAAGCACATTTTCTTAAAAAGAAACTGATAGAAATAGAATATTGAATAGAAAAGTTTTCAGTTCTTTTCAACAAATGCAAATATACACTCTAGGCTGAAGGAATGAACAGGCATTCGGAAGAAAACTAGAGTGAAAATATTTAAAAGAGAATAGAATTAGATTTCAGTCATCTAACTTACATATAAGCGGATAAAACCATTTTCAATATTGAAATTTGATGACCCTCAGATCATTACAGACATACCGACGGTCATAGAGTATAGTTTTATTATTTAAATTATTTATTTATTATAATTAATAATATAGTTATAAATCCTCCCAGGACCTATGAGAAGCTACCCTCTAAAGGAGAAACATATCGTTCCAGCAGTTAGCGAGGTCCTTACAAACAAACATACAGACTTACTTACATAGGTTAAAGCAAGAAGGACAAAAATAGGACAGCTGTTTCTTTGCAATATGAAACCTTTCTTGTCCATATAAACATTAAACTTGCCCGCCCTAAATTTACTTTCATAATACTTTTCCTTTGCTCTGTAGGCCCTCCGATCTTCATCTTATTGAAACCAATATCTATGCTTTCAATAAACTTTACTTTAATTGCAGTTGAGTAATACATGCTATGTACAAATTCATTCACGAACCAGGCATCTAATCTTAAAATAAAAATATTTTCTTACATGCATCTATTTATCATTTGTTCTATTTATAATTAAAAGTTCTATAATTTCCTATTTCTAGAATCACATGTACAGTGTTCACTACAGAGTGTTTACTTATATCTGTACTATGTATAATTAAAAGTTCCATAATTTCCTATTTCTAGAATCACATGTACAGTGTTCACTACAGAGTGTTTACTTATATCTGTACTATTTATAATTAAAAGTTCCATAATTTCCTATTTCTAGAATCACATGTACAGTGTTCACTACAGAGTGTTTACTTATATCTGTACTATTTATAATTAAAAGTTCTATAATTTCCTATTTCTAGAATCACATGTACAGTGTTCACTACAGAGTGTTTACTTATATCTGTACTATTTATAATTAAAAGTTCTATAATTTCCTATTTCTAGAATCACATGTACAGTGTTCACTACAGAGTGTTTACTTATATCTGTACTATTTATAATTAAAAGTTCCATAATTTCCTATTTCTAGAATCACATGTACAGTGTTCACTACAGAGTGTTTACCTGTATCTGTTCTCTTTGCCATCAAAAGTTCCATAACTTGAACCAACTGAATGTTCATGTAAAAAGTGTACATACAAATATCAAAACAAAGGTAAAATCAATGTATTTCTAAGTCTGAGACAAGCACTATAAAGTCATTATTGGCATATGACATATGTCAAGTACAGTAAAGTAAATCTTTACATTATAAAATTAAAGTATGATATCTAGGGGATAAATCGATGATATAGAATTGTTTTTAGAAAATATAAATGAATTGAGAAGTTTTTCTTTTAGGGGGTTGGGTAGATATACCACACTTTTCTGGGATCTTGCCAGATCAAGTATCAACTGTGGGGAATACCAAAGGATGACTCCATGCAAAATTTGAGCCGGATCCGGCCAAAACCGGCCGGGATTTTTATAAAAAAACGGTTTTTTCCGGTTTTTAGGGGGTATCTGTAAACAATTGTGATTTCACTTTACATGACGCTATGGAAATCTATTATTCAATTAACAATCCCTTTATAATTTCCTACAAATTTATTGGATTAAACTGGATTACATGCCCTTTCTTTGATAACTCTTATATTGAATTAATTGCCCATTGTCCCCTCCCTTACTCCCTGGATATTTACTACTTGGTAATCTTTAATTTATCTTTTAATTATCTGATTAATCTCTAATGATTATTACTTTGTAAATCTGAATACTTATTATTCATCTCTACCAAGTATTTATAAACTAAAAAGTAATAAAAATTACTATAATATATGTATTAGGGTGGGTCGATTTTGGACATTTTTTTTCTGAGGCCAAAGCGGGGATCTGCACTCAATTTATATAGATATAATACACCTCTGAGTGATTTAAAATTTACCCTAAGTCTTAAAACCGCTGACGACCAGACATTTAATTGTATAGCTATTTGTAAATGGGAGTCAAAAATTTATTGAATCAGAAATATGGCTTCATGGTGCTCCCTGGAAATGCCTTGAGGAGCTGAGTCAGGAACTTTTGTCCGTTTCAAAAAATCTCGTTCCTAGCCTGAGAAAATCTAAAAAACCTCTACAAATTGGACAATTCTTAATAAACCTTTAAAAATTTTGTTTTTTTAGTGATTTCTAAGGCTAGGAACGAGATATTTTGAAACGGACAAAAGTTCCTGATTCAGCTCCTCAAGGCCTTTCCAGGGAGCACCATGAAGCCATAGTTCTGATTCAAAAAAAATTTTGAATGTCGTCTTTGCATACTAATAAGTACCTAATGAATTATATTTTTAAGTGGTCGTGTTCTAAAACTCAATTTTTTAAAATTCTTTTTCGGTCAGAAATGTTTTTGAGGTTAATTTTATCTGTTGCATATCCCCGCTTTGTCTAATTCCGATATGAACCCACCCTAATATGTATTAGGTTAGGTAATAATTATAGTGTTATAATCAATAATAAGATAATTTGGAGCCTGCGTCTTAAAAAATTATTTCACCCAAACTTGTTTCTTGTGGGGGGGAAATACATTTCATGGGGTTGGTGTAATTAGTAATTGTTTTCCTTTTTTTAAAATTGCGATTTCGGCGACGAATAACGGCCAAACGGTCCGCCAGAGGTGAATGATACATAAGTAAAGAAATGTCCGCCTCAAAAAGTTGAACATTAATGAAAAAGTGTTCTAAGTCGCTAAATCGGCTCCGTCATCCCCTAAAGGGGCAAAAAACCAAGATTTTTTGAAAAATCATCAAAAATCGTGCCTTTGGCGGCGCGTATCGGCCAAACGGTTCACCCGTGGCAGATAATGCGTATGTAAAAAAAAGTCTGCCCCAAAAAGTTGTACAAACTTGCTTTTGTGTGTCAATCCCAAAAACCAACTCCCTGCATGAGTTTTGGCCAAAAAAAACGAAAATCGCTACTTTTTACGGTTGATAACTATCAAATCCGGCTTTTAGTCGGCCACCTGTTAAAAGCTTTCTGGCCAGCCGTACGGCCTTAATGATATATCCCTGGAACCGCCATGGTATGTAGAATTTTAGTTCAGAAAAACATTTAGACCTTCTCATTGCAATTTTATTGGATATGGCGTGTCTTAAAGACCATAGTCAACCTAAATTCTAATGTATGTATATTGTATAAATCCGTCAATTTTTTTAAGATTTACCAACATTTTTCAAATTGACACAAGATTGTCAATTTTCAACCTTTTTTCACATTTTAAGTTGCTAAAATTATCTTCATTACCTAAGGTTTTTGGTTTTTGAAAAATTATTAATGAAAAATGTGATTTAAAGCATTTTCTTTTTAATTTTAGATGAAATTTTGATTTTTAAATTTTTTTTTTTTTGGGCCGGAAATGGCCGGAAACCGGTCAAAAGACCGGATTTTAACCATTTTTTCAACTCTAGGGGTCATATCCAGTGTTGAGGAATTCAGATCAGACCTTAAAGCAAAAATCATCATTGAGGCCTACCCAGGAGGGGGCTTGATTTACAGATACCCCCTAAAAACCGGAAACAACCGGTTTTTATAAAAATCCCGGCCGGTTTTGGCCGGATCCGGCTCAAATTTTGCATGGAGTCATCCTTTGGTATTCCCCACAGTTGATACTTGATCTGGCAAGATCCCAGAAAAGTGTGGTATATCTAGGGTTGGGGGGTTGGATGAGTTTACAATCACTCGTTTTGAAAATAGGCAAAAAAGAAGATATTACTATTATATTTATTCTTTAGGAAAATGAAAATCTTGTTGATATGGTGGTTGATACAACTATTGAGTATGACAAACTTACCAGTCCAATGTATTTGGGGGAACATAAAGGCAAAGAAGTAGCAAAGCAGTACATTATTCAAGTAAGATTTTTTGTTCAAGTAAAACTATACCTAACTACCTATTAAAGATTTATGTTGTTAAATCATATTTGTATCACCAAACGCTTTTATTAGGTCCAAAGTACAGTAATAAAGAATTTACCCCTATTAGATGATGGTCTACAATAACATGCTTGACTATTGATACCTTGATAATTTTTAACTCTTTAGGCTTTTATGAGTAAGGTGGTAGAGGGTATTCATCCTGCCTTTCTTAGATAAAAATGTCTAAATTGGTTTAAAAGAAAGTTTTCTCTCTTGAAAAGTTCAAATTAGCCTAATGATACATATTGCTGAAATACATGATGGTCGAAGTAAATGGCAGAATCATTCCCCTCACCCTACATTTAAAAATCTTTTTAGGAATCGGACGGAGAAGTAATGAAATGTCGGATTTGTTTCTTTGAACACGAGAGCATTATTCAACTCCAGCAACATATTTTGATCAAACATCTTACAAATGTTTTCCTCTTTAAGTAAGTTTTTAAAAATAAAACCTTCCATTGTTTTTATGAAGATTCTTACACTTATACAATTTACTGCCATTACTACCAAAGAAGGGAATGTTTATCTTTATTTAAAGCATTATTGTATGCAGCGCATTGTAAGCATGTTTTGCCTGTTTTTTTTAAAATAGTTTTCTTTTAAATGCTAAGATTATTTTGTTGTATATCATAATTTAATACTAACTCTTGTTGTAGATGTGAAGAATGTGGGAAGAAATTTAGAAATAATAAATCTATGTTCTTAGAACATAAACTTTCTCATACTCAGGTTAGATAATTTAATCATTACTTTAATCTAATATACAGCTTATTCCAACGACGAAATTAATTCGGGAAAAAATCACGAAACCTATTCATAATTTAGCAGTCGTTGGCTGGCAACTCATCGTAGAATTTACGATCTATACATCTATTCCTGGTAAATATATGCATATATGACAATATGCATGTTTTAAAAGCTATTGTTAAGGATTTGAATAGAAAGGATATAGAATGAGGATTAAAACCGTTAATAATTACCATTTCGATTCTATACCTATTGGTACCGTTTTCAAATTAAAATTCACAATTATGTTAATTCAGGGCAAGCTACCGTGTCCTGAGTGTAAAATAAATCCATTAAAATCCAAGAAGCAGCCATCTATGTTTAGCAAAAGAACTCTACAAAGTCATATCAAGACTTTTCATACACATGGCTCATTTACTTGTGAAGGGTAAGTTACTAAATTAATATGGTTCTTTTTACTCTTAAAATGTTTTAAAACTCCGTTGTAGCCTAAATGGGGAGAAGTTTGTACCCTTATAGGAAATGAATTTGGTGTTAATCACGGGAGGCACGAAACCTATCTCCACATAATATTCTATGCTGCTCCAAAACGTTTTCAAACGGTTCTAGCCGCTAGTTGCTGGTACTAGAAATCTAAAAATGTTTTTTTGTATCATTTCACATGATTTAAAGCAAAAATATGTTTCAAAAAGTTGATTCCTACATAATTTATGGCAGATTTGCCCTAAAAATAGCCAAAAAAAAGGCTAAACGGCTGAGCCGTTAGCAGTTACTTTTTGTTCGATTTAGGGAAAATAGACCTACCAAGGATTACTCATGCAAAATTTCAGATCGAAATTCGATTGTAAGTGCCATTTGCTCAGACTGATTACGAGATGGCTGCATTAACCCCCCCCCCCCCCCCTTAGTACTAAATTTGAATAGGTGTGGCAGCAGTAATGACAAGCAAAAAGAATTTTCTACGAAACACGAGCTTCTTATTCATCAGGTACGATCTAGAATATAAAGAGGAATACATCAATACAGAATAAGATAATCTCACATTTTATTAATAATGGAAAAGTCTGTTTTATACCTGCATTTAAATTTTTTGGTTTTTTTTGTAGTTAATTTTTCCCCTTTTTATTCGTTAAGCTTAAATGTTGCATTTCTGAATAACAGCGAACCTAAATAAAGTGATAATTCTTTTCAAAAAGATACTAAATTTCGTGCTGGACTACCTAAAACTAGCCTTACTTGCAAATCTTAGTTTAAAGGTGTATAGGACACTTGAGATCTGCTGTTTGTTCCGTCCTCCCTCCACCGTAAAATTATAAAATAATGTTTTGTAGGCTAATTGTCATGGTAAAGCAGAAAATAAGATGTTTGCATGTCAGATTTGTGAATACCAATTTCCAACACGCAGCAGGTCGGTCAAGAAAATTGCACGGTTTAGGGAAATTCTAGTTAATCAACCAAAATAAGGGAAATAAAGTTATATTTGCTGAAACTGTACACAAGAAACACAAAAAATATTCGGGGGTGAAAGGAGATGATACAAAAGTCATTTTTAGATTGATTCTTCTTTTTTTTTGTTATCTGGTAGATGATTTATTATCAGTTCTGCATTCTTATACCTAATCCTGTCGTAAATGTGGTAGGTTTATCTACTTCTTTTTTGGTGACAGGAATACTCGAATTGTCCACCATTAGTTTGACAAACATACCACTCGACTCCAACGAATAACTATAATATATTGATATTATTAAGGTTAAAGAAGCATGTAAAGAGATGCGAGGCTGGTAGGTCCAGGACCCTGTTCAGGAAACAGATTTCTGATATTCTGGTCTACCTAGGCAGAGGAAGCTATCAGTGTAATTTCTGTAGCCAACAGTTTCATCCACATCCAAATGACCCATTGAAGGTGAACATAAAATGTATTTTTTTAGGTTTCACAGTTTCTTGCAGTTTAATGCAACCATATCGTAATCAACGCGCAAATGGCACTTAGAATCCGAATTTCAGGATGAATTTTTTAATGATTAATCTTTGGTAGGTCTATTTTCCAAAATGGAATAAAAAAATTGGAAAAGTAACGGCTGGCGGCTCAGCCTTTAAGCCGGCGTTTGGTTTTTTTCAGGGCAAAACCATCATTAATTACGTCGAAATCAACTTTTTCAATTATGGTTTTACATTATTTGGTATAAAAATGATGCTCTTGCCATTTTATAGCTTCTACCAGCCTTTTTTAGTCGGTTCTAGCTGTTAAGCAGCTGGTACTAGAAAGAGAGGAGTAGGTTGCGCTTAAAATCCGTAAAGGTTGTGTGTTTTAAGTTAAAAACAGTAGTAGAACGATAAAAATTTTGTTAACTTTATAAAAAAAAATTGTCTATAGTTCTTTTAAATAAGAAATACACATATTTAGAGAATATTATCGTTCTACTACTAATTTTAAACCTTAAAACTCAAACCCTTACGGATTTTTAGCGCAACCTACTCCTCCCTTTTCAAAAAGTTTATTGGTATTTTTATCGATAATTGTGCCCTAAAAAAAGTCCATAAACGGCTGAGCCGGCAGCCGTTAGCCTTTACTTTCCAACTTTTTATTCTATTTATTCATACCAAATTTCATCCTGAAATTCAGATTCTAAGTGCCATTTGCGCATTGATTACGTGATGGTTGTATTAACCCCCCCCCCCCTTTATTTATAGTGTAAATTTTTATTTTCTAGCTGAAAAATAAAAAGTGTACGAAATAAACATATAAAAATAAACAATACGTCTTATATTCGTTTATATGGATGTAGAAAATAATCTTTTCTAAGTCTTTTTAAAAGCGAAGCTTTTCTATAATTAGGGTCGGTCCGTCCGTGCGCCCGTCCGTCCGTCCGTAACGGATAGCTTTTTTCGTTAATTTAGACATGTTAGAATTGTCCTATCGATTTCATATTTTGCATGGTGTTTCCTTTAGCAGTTAGGTACGATTTAGAAAGCGTAGCAACTCTATAATTATTACCAAAATGTCCGTACGTTCATTTAAAACATGTTGACTTTTTTACTTTTTTAAATAGCTTTTTTCGTTAAGTTAGGCATGTTAGAATTGTCCTATCGATTTCATTTTGCATGGTGATTCCTGTAATAGATAGGTACGAGTTAGAAAGCGTAGCAACTCTATAATCATTACCAGAATGTCCGTACGTCCATTTTAAACATTTTGATTTTTTTACATTTTTAACAACAAATTTGTATGTGGCCTAATTATCCGATTGGTCTGATTTTTGGTATACTGATTCCTGGGACAACAAAGTACAATATTATAAGCGAAGCAACTCTATAATTAAGTCCTAAAAATGTAAGTATGTCCATAATCATTATCCTGTATCAAGCAGTTTTTCAACAAATTTACTTACAATTTTGCTTTGACTCTTATACATTCGCATTCTGATTTTTCAGTTCTGACATTATACAAGTGTTAATGTCCGTTTGTCCTACCGTTTCAGAGCTTCGCTTTTATGGATGTTGTCATCCTTGTTTTATCATTGCTTTAGCAGTTACAAATAAGGAGACGAATTTGGATATTAACCAAAATTGCGCCTTTACAAAGTATAAAAGTTGTTTAAACTGAATTAAGGTCATATGAATTAAAATATGTTCAGTTCACTCACTCTATAATTGCATCAGCCTCTCATAATTCATGTTTTAAATTATATTTTTTAGTTGGCTTTTGTTTTCTGTAAAAAAAATTATTACATCTACCAAAAGAGATATTTATTATTCTTTGAAATTCTAAAACATCCAATATATTACTTTACACACTCAGACAAACACACAAATGGAAAAATAGATAAGTGACAAATTTTAAAGTAATTGAACTTAGAAGGAAAGAAGAAAGTGCATTCTCGGAAATGCTTTTTCTTCATACTCTGCTCTTTGTATGTCTGTGTGTTTGTATGACTGTGTGTATGTGTGTGGTGAGTGTGTGTGCATTAGGGTTGGGACGAATACTTTTTTGGCTGGATACCGGATGATTTATCATGCCGGATATCCGGATATCCGTCCGGATAACTGGATATTGAAGTGCAAAAAAAAGTTCTTCATAAGAATTGCCAAAAATCATGTTTTGAGATTTCTAATATAAATAAAATTTTCAAAAAAAATTAACATTTCCTGAAAAAAAAATTCTTCTATCTTCACAAAAACAAGAAAATTACAGCCATTTAACATTTGAAAAGTAGGGATTTTTGTAGTATAATATAAAAGATCATATTGCCGGATACCCGACTGGATAGTTTCAATATCCGGTATCCGGTCAACCGGATATCCGTCCATACCCTAGTGTGTATGTGAGTAGCTAGTGTGCTTATTCTGCTGGAAGTTCTTACAATATTTAAAGAAAAAAGTATAATAACAGCAAAATACGCTACAACAAATACTAATGATAAAGTAAATATTCTGATAAATTATATTTTAGAAAATTTTGTTAAGAAATACGAAATATTGGATGGAATATCAGAAAAGAAAGCAAGTTTATCTTATTTTTTTACAAGTTGATTAGGTCACTTGATTATTTTTTAACAAAGAGAGAGAGAGAGGTAATGGACTTAAAATTATGCAGTCCCCCAAAGTTTTAGAAATATCTTTCAAGATATATACTGGCTACAAATAATTTATTTTATTATAGAATTGGTTTAAAATTTGCGTGTTTCTTTAAATGCCTTTCGGTCTCTATTTAAAAAATGCATTATTGTGAATGTATCTGAGTGTAACCAGGGATACTAGGATAAGAATATTGTGAATGTATCTGAGTGTAACTAGGGATACCAGGATAAGAATATTGTGAATGTATCTGAGTGCAACCAGGGATACTAGGATAAGAATATTGTCAATGTATCTGAGTGTAACCAGGGATACTAGGATAAGAATATTGTGAATGTATCTGAGTGTAACTAGGGATACCAGGATAAGAATATTGTGAATGTATCTGAGTGTAACCAGGGATACAAGAATAAGAAAATACGAATGTATCTGAGTGTAACCAGGGATACTAGGATAAGAATATTGTGAATGTATCTGGATGTAACCAGGGATACCAGGATAAGAATATTGTGAATGTATCTGAGTGTAACTAGGGATACTAGGATAAGAATATTGTGAATGTATCTGAGTTTAACCAGGGATACTAGGATAAGAATATTGTGAATGTATCTGAGTGTAACCAAGGATACTAGGATAAGAATATTGTGAATGTATCTGAGTGTAACCAGGGATACCAGGATAAGAATATTGTGAATGTATCTGAGTGTAACCAGGGATACCAGGATAAGAATATTGTTAATGTATCTGAGTGTAACCAGGGATACTAGGATAAGAATATTGTGAATGTATCTGAGTGTAACCAGGGATACTAGGATAAGAATATTGTGAATGTATCTGAGTGTAACCAGGTTACCAGGATAAGAATATTGTGAATGTATCTGAGTGTAACCAGGGATACTAGGATAGATAAGAATATTGTGAATGTATCTGAGTGTAACCAGGGATACCAGGATAGGATTATTGTGAATGTATCTGGATGTAACCAGGGATACTAGGATAAGAATATTGTGAATGTATCTTAGTGTAACCAGGGATACAAGAATAAGAAAATACGAATGTATCTGAGTGTAACCAGGGATACTAGGATAAGAATATTGTGAATGTATCTGAGTGTAACCAGGGATACTAGGATAAGAATATTGTGAATGTATCTGAGTGTAACCAGGGATACCAGGATAAGAATATTGTGAATGTATCTGAGTGTAACCAGGGATACTAGGATAGATAAGAATGTTGTGAATGTATCTGAGTATAACCAGGGATACTAGGATAAGAATATTGTGAATGTATCTGAGTGTAACCAGGGATACTAGGATAAGAATATTGTGAATGTATCTGAGTGTAACCAGGGATACCAGGATAAGAATATAAACATAAAAAACATTTATTCAGTGACAGATTACGCCCCGTCTTACGAAGCAGTACATACAATAGTACACCAAGCTACTGCTTAGTACCAGGTGTACTTTACAATTTTTCATAATATTTATAAAATTAAATTGCATGACTAACACTAGATGTTATGTGTGGCACTGATTAGGCTTCCCTAAAAGTAGGAATATGCGTATCCGAGATGTTTGCATTGCCTTTTTTAGGTTGGCATTAAAATAATAAGAAAAATAAGAAATAATAATGTCAAAATAAATGTAGGTAAAATTAAATGGACAGGGGAAAAAGAGAAGGAAAGAATGGTTACAACAAATTCTAAGGCTAGTTTTTCTTAAATTTTAAAATCATTTCTGTAATCAATAATGTAAGGTTTTTAATAAATCCAGGCAAATCAATATATTTTAAGTACATTCATTACATTCTTCAATATTACATATAGATTTAAAAAGTTCATCTTTAAGATTTAATGCAAATGTTTTTTTAGGAATATTCTCATTTAAAAGATCTTTTTCATGACAAAAATTATTCCATAGTCTTTGAAATGAAAAGACTGGAAACCTTTCAATTTTTTTAAATTTGGCTATTGGAATATAAAACTCACTAGAATTTCTTAGTTGTCTCTGATTTCTTAGATTATTTCTAATCCATACACCATCAAAAGAATTTGGTAGCCTCCAGCGAATAAAATCATAAAAAAATAGTAGTTTTGTATAAATAGATAGCTCCTTAATAGGCAAAACATTAATTTTCCTGAACAAAGGTGGCGTATGGCTGTTATAAGCGGATTTGTGTATAATTCTAATAGCTTTTTTTTGTAGAACTACTAAAGGCTTAATAGATGATTCTAAGCCACAGCTCCATGCTGGCAAGCAATACAATAAATGGCTATTTATAAAAGAGTGGAATAGTGTTACTAAGGATTTTTCACATAATATATGCTTAACTCTATTGATTAAAAACAAACTTCTAGATATTTTTTTCCTTAAATATTCAATATGGTATTTAAAGTTAAGTTGAGAATCAATAAACACACCCAAAAATTTAATTGCAGGAATTTCACTCTGTTGGTTGATATAACCCAAATATCTAATTTTATCTGTATCATTCTCATTTTCATTATTAAAATCTAATTTAATTTTAATTTGTTCCCAAGTTATGGAATCCTCCCTTTTATTAAAGATCATAAATTTAGTTTTAGTTGGATTAAGAGACATTTCATTGCAACGAAACCAATCACAGATATTTTTAAGTTCAATGTTGAGTATTTCAATTATCTCATTCAAATCTTTTCCTGATATCAAAAAATTACTGTCATCTGCAAAGAGTAGTGTCATTAAGCTAGTACAATTTTTAATATCATTGATATAAACTAGAAACAAAATTGGACCCAAAATACTTCCCTGTGGGACACCCTTGCTGATTCCTAATAAATCACTTTTTTCGCCATTTGTATAAACAAACTGATTTCTATTACTTAAATAGTTTTTAAACCATTCTAATTCTAATCCATGTATACCAATTTTTTTAAGTTTTTTTAATAAAATTGTATGCGAAATTGTATCAAAACATTTAGCAAGATCACAGAATACCCCTATAGTAATTAAATTTTCATTTTTTGCTTGTCCTAGATAATTTAAAAGGTGGATCATAGGATGTAGTGTAGATTTTTTTGCTTGAAATCCATATTGATGTTCATAGATAATTTGATTAAATTCAAGATATCTTGTGAGTTGTTCAGATACAATTTTTTCTAACAATTTTGAAAAAATAGGTAGCAAACTTATTGGACGATAATTGCCAGGGTTACATTTATCCATTTTCGAGCTGTTACTATATTTAAAAATTGGCAAAACTTTAGCAATTTTTAATTGTGAAGGAATTTGACCTGTTTTAATAGATTGGTTAATAATGTGAACAAGAGGTACGGCAATACTATTTATAATTTGTTTTAATAAACAATTTGATAATCCAAACATGTCAGAGCTCTTTTTATTTTCCATTTTTTTCACTAAATTAAAAAGAACATGAATATTTATTTCTCTTAGCTTAAATACACTGTCTGTATCAGGAATAAAGTCGCACGGATTAAGTGGGGAAGGGTTAATTTGGCTGGCAATTTCATCAGCAATTGAAGTAAAATAAGTATTAAATTTGTTAGAAATATCATGATTATTACTGTAAGATGTATCATTGACAATTATTTCATCTATACACGATGTCTTGTCATTTGATTTTGAGATTACTTGTCTTAAAGTTTGCCAGGTTTTTCTTAGATTTTCTTTATTTTGATTAAGTTGTTCCCTGTAAAAAATTTTCTTTGCATCTTTTATTGCCTTATTGTAAATGTCCCTATATGTTGTATATGCAATGTTATTTTCTGGTGTTTTATTTTTTGAATAAATTGTCCCTAGCTCAAGTTTTTTTCGTCTAGAAATCATAAGCCCTCCCGTCATAAATCCCTCTATTTTATGAATATTTTTATTAAATTTAACTTCTTTGATGGGAAAATGTAAATTAAAAGCACAATCAAATACTTCATGAAAGTTTTCAAAACTAATTTGTGGGTTTAATTCATTAAGAACATTACCCCAGTTGTTCGTGTTTAACATTGCATTAAATTGAATAATTTTTTCACTTGTTATATCCCTGCTGATAAATGTTTTAGGCTTTTCTGTTTTTTGTGTTTGAGAACTAACATGAAAAATAGGGAAATGATCAGAATGTGAATGTATCTGAGTGTAACCAGGGATACTAGGATAGATAAGAATATTGTGAATGTATCTGAGTGTAACCAGGGATACTAGGATAGATAAGAATATTGTGAATGTATCTGAGTGTAACCAGGGATACCAGGATAGGATTATTGTGAATGTATCTGGATGTAACCAGGGATACTAGGATAAGAATATTGTGAATGTATCTGAGTGCAACCAGGGATACTAGGATAAGAATATTAAGAATGTATCTGAGTGTAACCAGGGATACCAGGATAAGAATATTGTGAATGTATCTGAGTGTAACCAGGTTACCAGGATAAGAATATTGTGAATATATCTGAGTGTAACCAGGGATACTAGGATAAGAATATTGTGAATGTATCTGAGTGTAACTAGGGATACCAGGATAAGAATATTGTGAATGTATCTGAGTGCAACCAGGGATACTAGGATAAGAATGTTGTGAATGTATCTAAGTGTAACCAGGGATACTTGGATAAGAATATTGTCAATGTATCTGAGTGTAACCAGGTTACCAGGATAAGAATATTGTGAATGTATCTGAGTGTAACCAGGGATACTAGGATAAGAATATTGTGAATGTATCTGAGTGTAACCAGGGATACCAGAATAAGAATATTCTGAATGTATCTCAGTGTAACCAGGCATATGGTCTCGTTTTTAAATGTGATCGTGAGGGGGAGTTTTTTTGACCTATTGCCTCCCTCGAATTTATTATAAACCTGTGATGGACAGTAATACCAAACTTCTTAGAGAATTGTGGACAGATTGATCGAACCCTTATTGTATTGTGCAAAACATTTAGTATGTATAATATAAATGTGTTGTGCTTTTCATGGCAGCTTTGAATTTAACATAAGTTGATTTTAGTCTATTATCTTGCAATCCCCTCTAATGGTTTTCAAAATGAACAAATTATCCTTCATTTAACAAAGGGACTTCAATACTTATATGGTTACCTAGTGAAACTAAATCAAAATAATTTTCAAACATATTTTTATTTTCTATCCCTCTATCACCGGAATATAGTTTGATGCAGCTGAGTGTAGCCATAACAGGGCAATCGGGGTTATTTGATCATTTTTTGTAAGACATTTTTTTAGTAGCGAAGCTACTCTATAACTTGCAATGTCCGTCTGTCTGTATGTCCGTATGTCCGTCTGTCTTAGTTTGGGGGAAACGTGATTTTCTCGGCTTCTATAAAAGATAAAAGACTGAAATTTTTTGACAACATTCACATTATTGAGGAGCACAATTAACTATAAAACATCAATGGCGGTTGGACCGCTTTTTAGCAGGTTTTAGGCTATTTTTGTATTTTTCACATTTTTGTCCATATCTTTGGTGTTTATGGTCCGATTTCCAAAATTTTTTTCAGTTATAGTATCAAAATAAAGTTTCCTGTCTTTTCAATAAAACAATTATGACGGTCAGACTGCCTTTAAGCAGGTTTTAGGCTATTTTTGTATTTTTCACATTTTTCTCCATACCTTTGGTGTTTATGGTCCGATTTCCAAAGTTTTGTATTTTCATATTTTTCACATTTTTCCTCACATCTTTGGTGTTTATGGTCCGATTTTTAAAATTTTTGTAGTTAAAAATATCAAAATTAAATTTCCCGTTGTTTTGAGCATCCATTTACTTTGACTGACAATCTGTTAGTCATAGTACTGAAATATAAATATCAAGAAATTAAAAACAAATGTTAAAAAGGTTTCGTGATTTTTTTCCTAATATACATGCTTTTGACAACTAATCTTTAAATTCTTATACATATTTTTTTCTGCTTCGCTACTTATGGATGTTGTCATCCTTGTTTATTTTAAACTTATTTTACCTAGGTAATATATTTGGTCTGTAGTATAGTTGCTATTTTTTTCCCTTCAAGAGTCTTAAAGTGTGATAATTATCAATGTTAGGCGACTTCTATATAGTATAGGACATGATCAAACCAAACTGTTTGAGTTGAAGTATTAATTATTTACAAGATTATCGTCATTATGATGTAAAGATATTTTTAATTTAAGATATTATCCAATACATACATTATATATTGATCAATACAGAAAATCCATATAAAAGTTTCTACGACAATTTGTATACGGAATCTACTCTACATAAGAAAAATACTTTTTTATCAAAAGATAAAAATGCTTCCATCATTAAGTGGTAGGAGGTGTCTCATAACAATAATTGCAGACAGAGTGTGCAAGCTGAGTTTGGTGTATGCTGCTAATTAACAGTGACATGAGCAAAATTTGTGTCAGATACACAAAATTACAGTTCTCATGTGTACCTGTACCAGTACCTATCCATATACAAGTTAATGAAGTTTTTTTTGTCATGTCTGTGTTATAGTATGTGTAATATTATCTTTTGTTATATAGCTTGCCATAATTTACCCGCTTTAAAGAAATAGAATATCTACATTGAACTGAAGTGAGATAGAAACCTGAAATGGTGTAAAATTGGATCTATACCAGTGTATCCATAACCTCCGCCAAATTTTGATAACTGCAAAATATTTAAAGCTGATGTTCAATTTGAATTGGAGTGAATAATTTGTGCAATAGTAATAGATTTGTGAAACTAAGGACTTCAATATGGATAAAACATGATATTATGCGTAAATGAAAGTACACCATCTAGCACATCCCAGCACAGATCTTTCACTGGTTACTATATTATTCTATTTTTGCTTTACTCAGAACAGTTCAATCCTTTCCTCGCCTTAAATGTCAACTGTGGCGCAAATTAGAAATTCCTGTTTTGTACCACTTTTCAATGTTACAACCAGTTGAAATCTCATTTTTGTTTACAGATATAAAAACAGAATCAAATATTCTAAAAATAAATTGTCAAGTGTTAAGAAATGAATTTTGATAAAAAGCCGAATCAACCCAACGGCGAATTTAGATATATATTAAAAAAATTGCTTAATAATAATGACAAAATTGTTAGATGGATGCCAAAATTAGAATGACACAGTAAGGACTTTTCAGACAAATAATCTTCGATCAATGGGTAAATTGTCAATAGGTATCACTGCCCCTTATGGTTTTGTTTCTCTTTGTTTTCTGAATATTGTAAGATATCTATGTTTTGTCTATTTATTTTGACACTATTTTAATATATGCACCAACTGCAAAACTTACCTATACAATTCTTTTTATAGGAAAATAAAATCATTGAGGTAGTTCCGTAAATAGTATTTTTAAAAGCGAAGCTTTTCTATAATTAGGGTCGGTCCGTCCGTCCGTACGTCCGTCCGTCCGTCCGTCCGTAACGGATAGCTTTTTCCGTTAATTTAGGCATGTTAGAATTGTCCTATCGATTTCAAATTTAAATTTTGCATGGTGATTCCTTTAGTAGTTAGGTACGATTTAGAAAGCGTAGCAACTCTATAATCATTACCAAAATGTCCGTACGTCCATTTTAAACATGTTGATTTTTTTACTTTTTTAACAACAAATTTTTATATAATCAAATCATCGGATTGATCTGATTTTTGGTATATTGATTCCTGGGACAACAAAGTATAATGTAATAAGCGAAGCAACTCTATAATCAAGCCCTAAAAATGTAAGTATGTCCATAAAAATTATCCTGTATCAAGCAGTTTTACAACAAATTTACTTACAATTTTGCTTTGACTCTTTTAAATTTATATTATGATAATTAAGTTCTAACACTATACAAGTGTTAATGTCCGTTTGTCCTCCCGTTTCAGTGCTTCGCTTTTATGGATGTTGTCATCCTTGTTTTTAAATGTAGCAATAGTACTGATAATTTCGTCATTAAATGCATTTTCAGTCTAAAATACAGTATTGTAACTTCAATCATTAATGCAAACTATTAAAGTTTGCAAACTTGTTGGGTTTGCTTCTAATTTTAAATTAAGCTTCTTCATTTGACAGCAATATAACAAGTTCTTCTTGTCATTGTTTTCCTTCTTTTATAAAAGATTTTTTACTTTCTTAATTTCAGGCTGGATTACCGGAAGCTCGCAATCACGTGGTGACAAAGCATGGAATGCGGCATATGCGCAAGCTTAAGATGCAGTGGTTGGGGGATCCTGCAAGTATAGACAAGTCACAAGCATACAAGGACAAGTCATCTATTTGGTTTCAGAAACTAAAGGTATTTTTAATAAAATTTCCAATATCACATCGTTTTAAATTTCAAATACAACCTCAAAAAATCTTTTTGCTGCAAAACTTTAAATATTTTTAACTTTGCTTTGTTGTATGATATCATCCATTTTTTATATAGGATATTGAAAAAGTGCATACGTCAACAGACATACTTGAGAATATGACAAACTCTGGAGTTGAAACAGGAGGGAAAGATGGTACACTTGCTACTTCTTACAGAAGTTTACTTGAAGCACTGTCTCAAACAAACACTAGTTCAACGAATAAAACAAGGTATTAGATTATGATAAAGATAATAGACACTTGTCTTCAGCTTAACACATCTTCTAATCAATGGATAGGTGTCGGGTTTTAGCGCCAGACCCACACCTCGTCATAACTAATGATGTTAGAAGTAGGGTTGGGCCGGATACTTTTTTGGCCGGATACCGGATATCCGGCTGATTTCAAATGCCGGATATCCGGCTGATTTCAAATGCCGGATATCCGGCCAACGCTTGATATCCGGCAAATATCCGGTTATCCGGCCAAATTACCGGATATCCGGCCGGATAACCGGCCAAATTACCAGATATAAAAGAAGCAAA
Source organism: Acartia tonsa (assembly GCF_053477335.1). NCBI lineage: Eukaryota > Metazoa > Arthropoda > Copepoda > Calanoida > Acartiidae > Acartia > Acartia tonsa. The sequence continues at coordinate 33,479,327 of NC_137261.1, forward strand.
AAAAAATTTCGTCAGAAATCTTATATAAATTTACATAAAGTTAAACTTGTTCAGAAAAAATGTACTAGCTTCAATAATAAGAAAATTATAGCCATTTAAAATTTAAAAAGCAGAGATTTTTGGTGTAAAGTATAAAAAATTATAGAGCCGGATATCCGGCCGGATATTTTCAATATCCGGTATCCGGCCGGATATTGAAAATGGCCGGATATCCGGCCCAACCCTAGTTAGAAGTTGTAAATAATGCTGTTATGTCAGATGCCAGCAATAGGTATGTTAAAGCATGTAAAATATCTTGACAATTGGACAGGTGAAATTGCAGAATAAAGATTTTGCAATCAAAGTTCAGGATGTCAGGAAATGTATGCTGTTGCGCAATATAGTTAATCAATATCTGGATTAAGCTTATCTAAATAGGTCTAGTAATAGTATACTATACGACAAATATATGTAGGTATATAATGCATACGTTCTTACAGGATTATTTAGATAATAGAGCATATTATAAAGAAACTTACTTTGTTTGTCTAGTAAATCGAACATTGCTGTCATACTTTTGAATATTTGTCTGTTCTTTTTGATTAAAAAGATTAGGTATATTTTTATCATATTCAAATTTCTATAATTAGAACGAGAAAAGCTGACACTACTGAGGCAACTGATCATTCCAACACTCACATACAAGTTGATAATGTTATTATTAACAGAGAGGAAAATTATGGTACTCTCAAATCTGTTGTGATTGAAGGAAATTCTTCAGTTGGCATTGAACAAAATATTCAGCTTGGGCAGGTTAGTCTCATCATCCTATAATTTAAAATAGTCTGAAGCTAAAGATCTCAGAAAATTATTGTCTGAATTTTTTGTACGTTTCAGTGAAGCTTTATAAATGTATTCAGGTGGTTTTAGGCAATTTTCTTTGACCCACCTCGATGCTAGGGGTGCAGCCGCTAGTAATAATATAAAAGATAAGCGTGCTAGTTTTCCTGTCTTCAAGTTTGTTTTTTTGGTTGATCGATTAGCCATAGTTATTTAGGGTTTGGGCCTAAGTCGTTATGAAGTAGGTCTGCGACACTTCTGTATACTATAGCCACTAGGGCCTGCTTAAGCTCCTCGTTCAAGCACGATATGACTATTTTTATTTTAATCAATGATTTAGGTAAAAGTTGTTCATAAGTTGCAGGCTGAACACAGTGTACATCTTGAGGGACAAGGTGTTGGTCATCAAATCGAAGAACCAGATGCAAAACACAAAGGCGTAGGTCATGAAGAAGAGATTGAATCAGTTATATTTCATGTAATTCAAGATACAAAAGAAGATATTTAGACTAGGTAAGAAATAATATCCATATAATATAAAGAAAACAAAGTAGCTGGAAGTCGATCTGAAACAAAATATCTAAACTTAGCTTGTTTGGGTTCTGTCTTTCAGAGAAGTTTATTAGAAGAGTGTTTTGTATTAAATAAAAAGAATTGGCTAATTCCACCTCCTTTCCCATGTCAGAAATTAATCATTAACATCCCATTTTCTTCATTGACGTGAGGAGTTTGGTATCATAAAAAATATTTCATGGTTTTCGCCCAATTATGCATTAAAAACCGGGGTATTTAAAAGCAGTTTATTTTTAATAAGTTTTAAAATAACCTGAAACCCTTAATTAATAAAAATGCACAGGGAGTGTACAGCACACAGAAAGGCGACAGAAACACGATAATTTTGTGCATTTTTTTATGTAACCCAACTCTTGTAACTCTGAATGAATTAAGTATTTCCCATTTCAAACTGTGCTGTCAGCATTTTGGGCGTTGTCTGAATTCAAGTTATCCTTCGAAACAATGACCTTGTAATTTGTTATGAAAAATTAATATTAATAAAGGCACTTTAGAAAAAACTGGTTTTTAAGGCATAGTTTGTTGAACACCATGAAATATAGTTTTCTGATACAAAACTTCACACATCAATGAAAAAAATGTGATGTTAATGATTAATTTCTGACATGGTTAAGTGGATGGAATTAGCCAGTACGTTTTTCTTAGTAAAAAAACTGTAGGTAATATTGTTGTTTAGATTATTTTCATCAATTTACTAATCAATTATAATTCTGAAAGTCAATTTTAAGAAATGGGATTATATGCATAGTTTTTGTAAAAAATCCATTACATTTAAATGTTATAAATGCCTAATGAAGTTGTAATTATTAACAGCTTAAAAGATATATTATTTTTATGAAACTATAAATATATATTAGGCTAAATACAACTAGTACATGTATCTAGGTACATCAAACTAAGTAACATGTTTCTCAAATTCAATTGTAAAGAATTGAGATTGCATCTGAAATCATACTCCTAACAATAACAAAGAAAAGTTAATACATGGATAAATGAAAAAGCTCCCAAGCGAATCTTGATTATTTTTTATGAAAGCTACAGTTTTTGTTCCCGTATTATAAGGATATTTAATGTATTTTAAAAATAATTATTACAAAGCAACAGACTTCATATTTAGTAGTTTACTTATTTTATGAACATTGAAATACTATGTAATTATTTCAATGTTTCCAACTCTTTTTAGTTCTTTCATCATATTTAATAAGATTTTTAGAAGAATGTTGTTCTAACTTTATATTCTAAGGACTCTAAACAGAAATTTGTTTAGATTTGATATTTTGAGATTTGAAATTGTTTGTTTGTATGTATTTGTGTGTGTTATATTTGGGACCAGATATTAATATTTGAACAAAAAAACAGTTTAAAAGTAATAATGATAAATAAAATGAAATCTAGATTTAACAGCACATTGTTTAGTTTTTCTTAATAAAAATAAGTGATGAATTAGATAGCTACAAAAAATAACAGATAAAAAATTTAATGTTTACACTTAGATTTTATTCTTATCTTCTGAAGTTACTTTTTGGCGTAGATATATTTACAAAAAAAATACTTATATCAAGCCGTATTAACCAATTTCTTACAATTTTTTGCAAACATGTCCTAATTTCTAAATTTTAGTTAATGTTTTGTGTGTGTAAGTGTGTTTGTGTGAGTTTGTGTTAAATCAGAGAACAAGAAGCAAATCCATTCCCCGTAGGAGAGAACCAAATTCCATATTTCAAACTTGGGAGCAACTAGAATGCACAATTTTTAAATTATCTTTTATTTCAACCCAATTTTAATTTATTAAACCATAGGTGGTAATAGTTGGAGTATACTCACAGAATTAATGATAATTCGATGAATTTGACGGCCAAATTAAAAAATACTGCATATAATCAATTATAGGTCCCCAAACATTGTTAGGTAATACAAGTACTATTTAATTATCTTTGTCCAAAAACTATTAAATTATGTTTTGTAAGGAGGAGTAGGTGCACCTCACTCTATAGAGGAAACGACATACATTGGTCAACTTTGGTATAAAACACCTTCGAATTGAAACACGGGAAGCAAATGCTATGGAGCTAAATTTTAGTTTAACAAAAGTGATCATTTTTTCCCTTTTTTCCGTAAATGTGCTTGTTCTAAGACTAAAAAACACAAATAGAACGCTGAAATTCACTACATAGCTTCCTTTCTTATTGAAAGAAAATTTAAGAAAATCGTTTAAACCCCATAGATTCAGTCAAATGTTTTGTTTTTGTCAAACTGATAATAATTCATTTTTAACATATTATAGTAAAACTAGCGGCTTCGCCCCTAGCCTCTAGGGGCTTTGCCCCAAGAGGTTTGATCAACCTAATTTTTCGTATTTTAGATTTAAAAAGAAAAAGTAAAAAAAAAAAATTTTTTCGAGGGGGGGGGTATTTTTCATTTTTTGGGGGGGTTGGGGGTGTCCCACCCCCAAAGAAAATAGCTTAAAACCATCACAGGACCAGTAGGTATATTCCCTGAAGAGTAGAGCCCAATCGGTTCAGTGGTTACTGAGATCTTAAGCTTCAGACGGACAGACGGACAGACGGACAGACAGACGGACAGACATCGTTCTACTTTGTATTATAGATTACTATGAATAATAAAAGAATGGTTTAAAATATTTATGTTTTTTATCAAATATTAAGATATAGAGCTGAGCTTATTCCATAAAATTTCTTGTCTTCATATTGTTGTATCTTACCAATTTCAGCAAGAATTTTAAAGTCAATAAATAACTGAATTAGTTTTTTGAAAGATATTGTAATTTAGTTGCTATTATATTTGAAAGCTAACTTCTAGTGGTGATAAAGTTTTAAGAATGCATTGGTAAATATCAAGAATACAGGGATAGATAATAATATGAGTTCATATCAAGAATACAGGGATGGATAATAATATTAGTTCATATCAAGAATACAGAGATAGATAATAATATTAGTTCATATCAAAAATACAGGGATAGATGATAATATTAGTTCATATCAAGAATACAGGGATAGATAATAATATTAGTTCATACCAAGAATACAGGGATGGATATTAATATTAGTTCATATCAAGAATACAGGGATAGATAATAATATTAGTTCATATCAAGAATACAGGGATAGATAATAATATTAGTCCATATCAAGAATACAGGGATAGATAATAATATTAGTTCATATCAAGAATACAGGGATAGATAATAATATGAGTTCATACCAAGAATACAGGGATGGATATTAATATTAGTTCATATCAAGAATACAGGGATAGATAATGATATGAGTTCATACCAAGAATACAGGGATGGATATTAATATTAGTTCATATCAAGAATACAGGGATAGATAATAATATTAGTTCATACCAAGAATACAGGTATAGATAATAATATTAGTTCATATCAAGAATACAGGTATAGATAATAACATTTGTAAAAATCAAACAGTGATAGGTAATAAATTTCAATAATAAAGAGATGATTATAGGTTTAATATGTCCAATGGCTTTACAATTGCTTTGTCTTGTCTAGGTATTCAACAAATCTTTAGTTAAGAATCATGAAAATGTTTTTAATCAATCAATTTATTTTTTGCTTGTTGATTAAATCTTTTATCCCTGATTAAATCCTCTCTCTTCATCCATGGAGTTGTGTCAAAACTGTCAAAACCAGGGATATTCTCATTAATCCGATATAGGCCCCACATCCTTATAGGTCAGGATCAGAGTCATAGTGTTACACCAAATCACTTTAAAGCTCCAGACACACACAGCTTGTAAGTCTAATGTGGATAAACAGAAAATTCAATAGCAAAAATCTCTATAAGTTTCTGCATATAACACATTCATTTTGCCAATTCAGCCTTCTTCCTTATTTTCCATTTGCAGATTTAATTGTGTTTTTAACAACTTTTGTAGAGCTTTCTTGTTTTCCATAATACCATCAAAATAGATTAATTAAAGTTTTATACATTTTCTCTAACCATCCATTTGAACAAATTTAATTTAAGGTCCTGGAGACCATAAAATTATACTAATCTGCAGGAAAAGTATATCTCAATTTGGTTTACAATTTCAGTTGTTATATTGATAAGTTAAACAATTTTCAAATTATTTTATAACAAAACAATTAGCAGATGCGCCCCTAGTATCTATAGCTTTTTTATCTAAAAGGGAAACGATGAAAAGAAAAATAGCATAAAACCATCCCAAGCCTTTGTTAATCTTCCTTTAAATGATAGCTCAAACAGTTCAGTATTCATTGAAATCTTAAGCTTCAGACTAAAAAATCCTACCACTTTATATAATCGGATTGGATACTGGATAGGTATATAAAACTGAAATTGAATAGGTAGAAAATTTCGATATTTGAATTTCATTCAATATGTAAGATTATTGAGTCCTTGATTGAATTAAAATTTCAGTAGAACCTATTTTGATAGCATCATCCCAAACAAAAAATTATCTTTGTGTAGTCTTGTCTATCCTTATAATAAAGTAACAGGATGTGTGTTTGTATGTTAGTCTGTTTATATGTACCGAATGTTCCTGCTAACCGCTAGACCAATTGGGTTCTCTTTAACAGAGTAGCTTCTCATAGGTCCCGGGAAGGCTTATAACTATTTTGGGAGAGGGTACCACTACCCTTCCAAGAGAAATGGCCCCTAGAAAAAACTGTTGTTCAAATTATAGAAAAAGTAAAATATATTTCTAGCCCCTGAAGTGGTCTCTAACCCTCAGGAGCTTTTTGTTTGTTAAGTAAAAAACGTTCACCTAAAAAGGACAAAAAAAGGCTTAAATCAAATTTCATATTTAAGTTAAACTCTATTCTCTATACAATCAAAAAAAGAGATTTCCTATTTTCTTACACAAAGAGAATATTTATACCTATAATTTTTTCTTTGATATAAATTTGCATATATGTCCAGGTTTAAATTGAATTTGTCTATGCAGGATGGTCATTTCTTGCTAAAATTATGTAATACATTAGATTTCTTTTTAAATGCTCAGCATTGTTATTATAAATGAATAGCGACAATTTCAAAATAAGCTTTTCGTTCTTGTCCAAAGTTTATGATCCATTTCTGTATTACTAACCAAATATGTATGCATTTTCAATTTCTCTTAGTTACTAAGTTAATTTTCAGAAAATTCAAAGAAATTAAATATTTGAGAAAGAAATAGTTGCAAGAAGTGCATTTAATGAGTGTGGTTACTTGGAGTAGTGAACCTTAATTTTTTTTTGTAGAATATGATAAATATAAGTTTGCCATAAAGATAATTGAAAGAAGAATTAACTTACCAGGAATTTTGTTTTACATCATAAAATGTTTAAATTGTGATGAGAAAAGTCACATTTTCAGAAAAATTATTGTAAGCATAACAATAATACCATCTAATAATACCATTTAATAATACCATTTAGAATTATAAGAAATTTTGATTTTCTAAAATAGTCACCAAACTGATAATGTAAAAATAACCCATATGTCTGGTTTGCATAAATCACAAGAGTGTGATTTTCAAGTCTTGTTTTTTAAAAGTAATTGGTAGAAAAAGTAAGTTCTTTTAAATGCCCCGTAAATGTTGTAACTATCTAACAGGAAAAAAGATTAGTTCACTGATTTCTAGTTCATATGCATTTCATGCATCTGCCCCAAGTTTGAAAATTTCAAGTTCAAATTCCATCCCCTAGATGTTTACACTTATCCATGATAACAAAATTAAATATTCATATTTTTAAAATTGTACAAGTTTTCTTTTTAAAGTTTATTTTTAAGAACCTAAAAAAGTGAACTTGTTCATAATCAATAAATAATAATCCTTATACTTTTTTCTTATGATTATGCGGGAAATCCTAGTGGATGAAAATTGAAAAATTATTTTTTTTTAGATTTTCTAATTTCCAGAAATGAATTTACGCATAAAGTGAGAGTTTGAAACTGAAATTTACTTGATGCATTTTTTGGTCTTTTTATTGTCTTATGATTAACGTATCAAGCCTCATAACTGAGAGACTAATTTTGAGACATTTTTCTTTATAACATAATTTTAACTTACATAAAATTTTTTGATTATGTTGAATATAGTTAAAAAATAACACTATAAACCTTATAGAGCAGATCAGAGTATTCTTGTGAGCTGTTAAACTTTTACAACATCCCAACGTGTTAAATCTTTTTAATTCAATAAAGAGTTAACAAAATAATGATAGAGGCATACAGACTCACACACTGATCATATACTAAAAGAAGGTTTACCACTAAAAACAATTTTGCAAGTTTTCTCTGTAATTGAGAAAATCTTATTTGGTATTCAGACAAGTGCCCCGTCAAGTGGCCAACTTTTTACATGGGTGAAGCGGAATGTAAAATGTTTGCAAATCACAAGTATCCATGAACAGAACAATAAGGGAAGAATTTAGCTTTAATTTTTTTTTCGTTCCTTAATAGTAGGACTAATAGATAATCTTGGAAATTCCTTTCCTTCAATTCGGATTTCGACACATCACATTTTTTATTTTTCGTTTTAAAAAGTAAATGTAAAATAAAATTTGGACGGGGTTGTCGATCAACTACCATTTGTAATGTTAGTTTTTTAAAAAATTAAGAGGGTAATTTTTTGATTTATCTTGGTAGGGTGGTGTTACCCTCTCCCAAAATAGAAAAAAACCTTCCCAGGATCTCTGAGAAGCTACATGCAAAGGAGAACCATATTGTTTCAGCAGTTGGCGAGATCCTTTAGTATAGACAGACAGAAGGGGATTTTTTTCTCGGCTTTTTTTGAAATTCAAGTAGTGCAGTTGCAATTATTATGCCTTTTGGTGAAAAGACACTTGTGTAAAAATTTTAACCATTTTGTACAAGTATTATGCCCAGTAATTTCACTTTGAAATTTTGACCCCCCCTTATGGGGGTAAAAAAATCATTGCATCAGAATTATGGGTTCATGGTATTTTTGAAATTTTCAAAATATCTCGTTCCTAGCCCGAGAAAAGTTCAAAAAACCTCTAAATATTGGCCAATTTTTTAAAAAGAATTTTAGGGGTTTTTGAACTTTTCTCAGGCTAGGAACGAGATATTTTGAAAATTTCAAAAATTCCTGATTCTACTCCTCAAGACCTATTCAGGGAGCACCATGAAGCCATGACCCCAATAAGGGGGGCGTCAAAATTTCAAAGTGAAATTACTGGGCATAATACTTGTCCAAAATAGTTAAAATTCTAACACAAGTATTTATTCACCAAAAGGCATAATAATTGCACTACTTGAATTTCAAAAAAAAAGCCAGGGAAAAAAAATCCCCTAACAGACAGACACCTGGAGATCCAGTTACTCTACTATAAGCATTATTCATAATTATGAACGAAAAATGTTTATAAGGTAAGATAGTTTTTTTTGGTGGGGGGGGGGGGGAGTCCCCAAGGATTTTTTTGTGCCCTTATCTTGCCTACAGTCCCATATTTGACAAAAAAATATTATTTACTCATTTCTTTCATCCGTGGCGAAACCTTCAATAAGTAATTCTAATGAAGGAAGCATAACTAATAAAAAAGAAACCTAACCAAGAGCAAAGACATTTTAAAGGAGGTTCGGAGGGAGGGGAGGGGGGATGAAAATCAAGTATAAATCAAACAAGACTTGTGCAAAAAAATTTATTTAATCCATATAATAATATTAATGTACCTTCAATTTTATTTTGTCTGCTTCTCCTTATGTACCATGATACACCTACACATAACTTCTTTAAATTCCAAAACCTAGCTTAACTCATTCTTTCATTGTTGCTGCCGGCAGAAACCACCAGGAATGGATTTGAGCTTCTACAGGCGCAAAGTAACTTTGGGGCTGGTGCTCGAATAGGCTCCATGAGCATGTTTCACCTTTCTTATTAAAATAAATATATTTGTCCTCAATATAAAGTTTTGTTATTGTGTGTGTGCTTATGTGAGACCAAAGATTCAATTAGTCGTCTTTAACTTCTTCATTTGCCAGTTTAGTTTTGTCCGTGTTAACACAGAAATAAGGTGTAACCAACAAGCGAAATAAATCTAAAATAATATATAGGGGGCAAATGGAGAGGTCGTCTAATTTTGCCCCCCAACGACAGCTGAAAAACAAGTATAGGTTTCGTGATTTTTTCCGAATTACTTTCGTTATTGGTAGAGGCTGGTGTTAACAGTATATCTAAATCACTGTGACGGAATGAAAAATCCTAATTATAGAGTAGATGTTCTACTAAAGAATTTCTTTACCTATCATTTTATGCTTAGCTTATGTCTGTCCCAAGTTTAATACCAAGTTCATAGATTGTAAACAAAACAATAAGGCTGCTATTTTCTTTACTTACAAAGTACAAATATAGATATTCGAGATTTATTAATAGAAATTTGAATTATTTTCTATTTCAAGGCGGTAGCTTATTCCTTTTTAAATCCTTTTTATGTCTTGTTCGTTCTCAGGGCATATAGACTCCCCAGACCATTTTCTTTGGAGGAATGGTTTTAGCAGAGTTGGCATTTAAAAGCTTGTCTTTGTTTTCAATAGGATCTATTGGATTTTAATTGTTTGTACTCTATAAATGGGTAAAATTTTACAATTAAACTTTTTCTTTTAAGTAATTACGAAATTATCAATACAAAGTAAATTCCCTCAACGAATTATGTAGACTTTTATTTAATTTGTTGAATCAAGTCTGATTTAATTTAAACTAAATTGATTTGCTTTTAGTCAGTCTACAAATAAATGTCTTTTACCCAGACTATATTAGATTACATATTTGTAGACCTTTTGAGAAAAAAGTATTATTCATATTTATGTGCAACTTTTTATAATATTTGAAGTCTCTTTTTTCCAAGATAATGTCCTCCTGTTAACCATGTATATCCACTTGGATTGCCTAACCTAATAGCTCTTTATAGCTTGTATAATATAGCATAGTTTGTGATTCAATACTAAGTTTATGCATTAAAGATTTAGTAATTATCATTCTGTAAAGTCTTTGGGAATAATAACCATAAACCATATACCAATCTTAAGATTAATTCCTCTATTGCATTGTATATATATTGTTGTACATATGCTATTGTGGCTGCTACATGTCCACTAACATTAATCTCAAAACTTTCTTTATCTTAGTTCTTTATTTCTATTGTGAGACACAAACTTTTATCTCTGCCCAGTTTTTTTCTTTAATTTCTTGTAAAGTTTATTATAGCAAAGATTTTCATAAATTTTTGTACGTCAAAATTTTGATGCATCATTATTTAGGTATTTAGTTACATATTCAAGATATATATGTATATAAAAAGTCGGCATTTACTTGGAAAGATGTTTAAATCCTTAAGTTTAAAAGTTGTATATATTTCAAAATTGGGCTACTTAGACTTTAATCATGGTTTCACTAGAATTGTAAGTTGACTTTTTGTTTTTGATTTTGAATTAAATATTATTATAAATTTTGACATTTATTTTATACAAGTTTCATCCTTGTTTATGTCAAGTTTGTTATTTTACAATTTAGAATTGAAACTAAATGAATTGTGCGTTTGTTTAGTATACCAATTAGAAATTCATTTAGTTCTAATAAATAAAGATTTTACTTTACTTTTTATTGCAGTAAACAACATGGTGATACAATTCATCATTTCTAATATAATTTAGATATCATTTAACCACAAAATAATCTAAATAACTAATCCTTAATTTCATATTTTTTTACCTTTTCTTTCTCCTAGACAATTTTTTCACTAAACTTGAAGAAGAAAAAAATGTATTTATATATATTTACTATGTAACTAATATTTTCCTTTTTTCAGACGCGGTTTCTGAGGCAGCTAGAACAAGAAATAAAATCTTTTAAATGATAAAGCTGTAATATTTTATTTGTTTGTGATTTTTGTGTACCTGATTTTTATTTTTTTCTTCAATAAATCATGATATTCTTTTGCAAGCTTTTAAGTCAAAATAGACGGGTAAAATTTTAAATTTGTGAATTTTTCTGTTGAGTCATTCTACAAAAAGTACATAATTTTATATATATTCATTTTGATTTGTGACAACTGAAAATCTCTTTGTATTTCCTTCCATGATTTTATATTGCGAAGCTACTTTGGAGTTAATAACCCTGTTAATTTAGTCTTGTATAGACCAGCAATGGTGGCATAGCACGTAGCTTTTCTGCTCTTTAATTTGTGGTAGGTTTGAATCTTGGCCAAACACTGTCCTAAACAAAGATGATCAAAATTGTTCCTTTCACTGCTATATCAGACGCGCATAATAAATAGTTAGCGTAGCATAAAGGCAAAGAAACGAGGATAACAACATCCATAAAAGCGAAGATATGAAACGGTAGAACACACTAATATTCACACATGTGGAGTATCAACTGAATAAGCAGAATATAAATGTACAAGTCTACAGGATTCTTTTTAAGGGCATACTTATATTTTTTAGACTTGATTAAATGCTTCACTTATAACATTATACCCTGTTGTAATAGGGATCAGTTTACCAAAAATCAGATGAATATGATAATATCATAAAAATTATTTGTCAAAAAAGTAAAAAAAAACAGTATGTTTTAAATGAACGGACGGTCTTTCTGGTAACATTAAGATAGTTGCTACGCTTAAATTAACTACCATGCAAAGTTGGAAATAGATTGGACAATTCTAACATGCTTAATTTAATGCAATATCTAACTGTTCCTAAAGGACTATCCCTAATTAAAGAAAAGCTTTGCTTTGTTTAAGGGGGTGGGTTAGCAAGATTTGCAAAGCAATATGGCTAAAATCATTCAACCTTTAAATTCTATTTCATTATTTGCTTCTTAACATTAATATCCTTAGTTTTAGCTTGGCTGCTTCTGCTAGTTGACATTTCTGGTCTCAATTGTTTCAATTTGTGCTTCAAAATGAAAATATATTACTGGAGTTCTTTTTGTCATGATTATACAAAAGAATTTTACATTTTTAGGATTCTTTTCTGTGTGAAATCTTCTTTGAGAATTATCTTGATTAACTATTGTGTGTATATTAAGATTTATTTTTTTATGTCTTTTTGAAAAAAAAGGAATTAGTCTTTTTATAATGTTTTATTTCAGAAGCTCCCATCCCCCTTGACAGGATCTACATTCAGTTAAGGGAGGTGTCAAGTTAAAAGACATTTTTTAAAATTTCGGAGGGTTTGAAACTTATCATTGTTTCTGTCCATCTGTATGTATTTCTGCCTTTTTCATTTTTGAGTATGTTGATGTAACATCACTGCCCCTAGTCTGTCTTACACTCTTAGGCTCAGACCTACCTTATGATAATTAGGGGCTGCTATTAAGCCAATTAATTCGGTACACCGACAAACGTCCTAATGCGACAAACGTCCTAATGCGACATCTCTTAAGTAAAACGTCCTAATTTTTTTCTCAAAAATTTAATCTTCCTTTGATTTTAAAATGTTCTAAAATAAGAGGAAATATATATATAAACAGACTTTTGGAGAACTGTCGGACAGATTTTTAAAATTTAGCCTATGGTTACAGTTATTCAAAAAATAAATTTAGTTCCAAAATATTCCCCTGTGTTTTATCGCCATTTTGAATTTTATATTGTTAAATATTTTTACAACTGGAGGATCTTGTCCTTAAATTTGGAAGATCTTTTTTATTTCATAAGTTTTGAAAATTTTCAGGACGTTTACTAAAGAGATGTCGCATTTGGACGTTTGTCCCTTTAGGAGGTTTGTCGCATTATGAGGTTTAGGACGTTTGTCGCAGTAGGAGGTTTGTCGGTGTGTACCATCAATTCCAAATGAAATTGTCGCAAAATTTAATATTTTGTTGGGGTAAGGTTGGCGTAAAACTTGTTTTTTTTCATGTAACTGAGGAGAGAAAAAAGGGAAGGGGGTTGTGCGGAAATTTTCCTTTAGAATTGTTCGTCAGAATCACATTCCCTTTTCCCTGATGATAATATAACACCTCTCTTGATGTTGGATTACACACCCTTTAAGAAAAATCGATTTCTAATATTTTCAGGTTCGTTCGCTAACCCCCCCCCCCTGACCAAACCCTGTGCACACCCTTAATCAGAAGACAATACCGTAACCTATTACTCAAACAGAATTTAATATCTTTAGATTTGTTAAAGGCATTGCGAAAGTCTAACTGCCTTTTATAATGAATGTTAGTTTCATTTTATATTGCAAACTATATAAAATTTACCTAATACTTGAATAATTTTCCTTTGTATAAAAACAACTTTGCCAAAAGACCCGTTGCATTCATTTCATAAAATTTTAAAAGTTTAGAAAATCTTGTTTTTGAAGTACAGCTACCCTCAAACCATTTACCTATATGGCCGACAATAACTTTTGATTGTATTGCAATATTACCCTAATACTTTAGCACATTTCAGTGTTCTTTTTCCTCTGAGATGTTGCATGTGTTTGCTAGGCTTCTATTGGACTAAATTCTCCTTTTTATATTGTCCACGTAGTATAAAACACTATAACTTGAAATATGTCGTCTACATATTGAAGTATTTTATTGCCGATAAAAAAGAGCTATAAACAAGGATTTGTATTATAGAAAATAAGGTTATAGAATTAACTTTTTAGTTATTACATACTATCCCTTTGAAATTTTTTACGTTATATTATAGAATACATTAATCTATTAATACTTTATAAATTGTGGTAAAATTGTAAGGTTTGGTTGAAAAATTCATTACCTCCTGGGACAATATAATATTAAATTAACACTAAAAATAACAATAGAATAGCTAAAGTTGAAGGTTTTTATTTTTAGTTAAAGGATTTTTTATTTTTAGATTATATATATCCGGGTATGTAAATAATGAGAACTGTAAAAGATAAACTCATAATGGTATCAAAAGCTTTTTGTTTCATGTGTTCACAGTAAAGTTCTTGCCTGGGCTAACCTAATGTTAAATTAAGTTCCATACTTTTGCCTTATGGTCTCTAGAATTCATATTTAGAATGACTGGCAGAATAAGAATTGTATATTGGGCCCTGTCTTCTACAATTTACACTGTGCTGGAATACAAATGAAGTTGAAAGTAAGATTAATGTAAACAAATGAATATAAACATTCTGCTTCCAAAACCTTTATAGATAATCTTTAAAAAGAAATTGAATAGTAAAATTTTAAAAATTTGCTTCTGGTGGTTATTGCATATAAGCATACACACACAGTACACACACGTCCAATCTCAAGTCAACAATGTAGAAAACTGTAATAAAGTTTACAAAACAATAATATCAAGGGTTTACAAGGCTATTAATTTAAAGTCGTGGCGGACATATTTTTAACTTACCGACTTATTTACGTTATGACTACATAAACATAATTTTGACATGTCTAACTTATCATTCGTAGTATGTGAATTGTATTATTTTATGTGATTGTATTGTGAATTTTAACTTTATTTAACCCATTAGTGCCGAGCGCCACTTTTATGGGCCGATCGAGCTGAAAGTTTCAGGGAAGCTTTATAATGGTCAAAACGGAATTCGTATTTTTTTGTTTTGCTCTAGTGGCGTGCACAGGAAAGTTGCAATAAAACCCGGTTCGGCGTGAGTAAAAAAACCTTGCGGCATTAATAACCGTTTTTGGCCCTTTTTGGTGCTTTCCCCCGGCATTGAAGCCCGTTTGCGACCTAAATACCCGGTTTTTTGGCGCGAAAAGTTAAAAATGTAATTTTTGAACGCCCAAAGTGAGATGAACACTTTTTAAAACTACGATACGATCCGTAATTGAAAACTACATAACCTCATGTAATTGATAGAGCTACAACTAACATACAAAACAATTTATATCACATTTAAGATTTTGGCTATAGGTGCCGCCGTTTTCGGTTAAAAAAGCCCATTTCGAAGAAGTTTTAAAACTTTTGCTAATATTTGTATTGATAATAATGGGAGGGATATTGATAATGTAATTTTTGAACGTCCAAAGTGAATTATAGAGTAGCAACTATTCTAGTAGTATCAGTAATTGACAAATATATAAAAAAATATAATTTTTATTGATAAAGGAAAGACTAGAAAAGACTTATCACATATCTTTGGCCTAAAGTATTTAAAAAATATCACAAACAAAAGAATAGAATAATACAGTAATATCAAGATAACAAAAATGGCCTAAAACCATCAAATTTGCATATCCCCCCCCCCCACCCCTTAAAAATATTTATGTAGTAAAGTCTAAACCAAGATATATCTATCTATCTGTCCATCCATCCTTTTATCTATCTATCTAACAATTGTTGATTATCATTGGGAATCTACAAAAATTTATCGGCCATTGTTGTCAATTTTATACTCCTAAAAATTTAAAATAGTATTGTTTTTTTTAGAGAAAAAAACATATCCCCCCCCCCCCCCCCCACCCCTTAAAAATATTTATGTAATAAAGTCTAAACCAAGATATATCCATCCATCCTTTTATTTATCTATCTAACAATTGTTGATTATCATTGGGAATCTACATAAATTTATCGGCCATTGTCTTATCCCTATATATCAGTCTATCTATCTATCTATCGATCCTTTTATTTATCTATCTATCAATTATATTTATCATTGGGAAATAAAGAAATTTTTACATTTGAAGAGAATAATAAATGATAAAAAATATCTAATATATCTAATGGTTGAAAAGTTAACCCATTAGTGCCGAACCGGGCAATAAAACTTTCGGGTATTTTTACTCACGCCGAACCGGAGTTATATAGAACATAATTAAACGATAAAAAAATCATATAAAAAATAATAATTTGAATAAAACGATTTCACAAATGAATGTAGTTGCCAATAAACTTTAAATTTCACGAAAAAAAATCACTAACTTTACTTCATAAACAAAAAAGTTAGAAGGGGTATTTTAAATCACCTTGTTTTTCTCGGTTCACCCATTTTTGATGAAAGATTGTGGCCGACCGAATAGATAGAAACGCTTCTCTCTGGGGGGAATTGAAAAACAGCGCAGTAAAGGTTAGGCTCATGCGAGCATGATGCAATCCTGAAACTGAAAACCGGTTTTTTTCGGCATTTTCTGGAACCGGGCGTTAAAAGCCGGTTCGTCACTAATGGGTTAATTTTCCTATGTTTTCTTGGTCAACTTTTTCCTGTTTGTTAGCCCAATGTGTATTGTCTGTTTCTCATATAGTAGCTATATTGTCAATTTTCACTATTTATTCAATTTTCTGCCTGTCCTCCCACTGAATAGCTACCTAATTTGATGTGTCCTACATGGTAGGGATGGGATTCCTATAGAAAAACTAATTTTAAAAAGCCTCCTATTATCCATTAAAGTAAGGCTCAAGAAGTTTTCAGAAGCTCAGAGAAAGAATAAACTACTAGAAGAATCACGGTCATCAGATTTTATTCAGCCACTCAAAGCTTAAGCCACACGCGGCCACACTCAACTGCAAACGTATGGTAGCTAAATCCTGGTGCGTAGAATGTTTCAGGTCGATAGTGACATTCGTCTGTCTGTCTGTCTTATGGAAGTTGTCAGAGACTGTTACAAACGTTTTTTGGTTAGTTTTTATTAATTTTAGAGGGTAAAGTTGGTATACAATGACTTAAAATTTTTTTTAGCCTGTTATTTTTAGAATTTAATACTTGTATGTTTAAGGTTTGTTTTTCAACTAAATTCAGGCAATTTAAATTTAAATGTAATTGATAAATTCCAACTCCCCCTCCCAAAAAAACGTCGACGTTCTTATATAAGATCCTACATGTATAGAAGCCTCTCATCAAGCAGCCTAGACAAATATTGTCTAGTGGAATTTTTATCTTCACATGTGTGAGAAGTAGAAAATTGCACTTTCAATTCCGCATACACTACACATTAAGTCCAGTCAATATTTTTTTTTACTTTGAATGATATTGTAGTTTATTTATAAAAGATAGCTAAATAATAATTTATAATTAAAAAAATCATTTTATCATCATAAATTGATAGGAATTGCACTTTCCTTTTCATCTTTTCTTCCCCAAATAAGAAAGAATAATTCAACTTAAAAAGGAAAGTATGTTTTAGTACAACTTATTACAAAAATTATTGGTTTTAAAAACCCGAAGTTTTTAGACGTTTCCTATGGAGAAAATACACTTTTCAGATAAAAGGCAATCAAAATCCTTTTTTATATTATAAAAGGTTACAACTGCACTTATTTTTCAAAACTTTTATTGGTTTTAGTAAAAATTGACTGCAATTACTACACATACAAGGATCATGTTGTTCACTTCTGGCTGTTAGTTATGAATTATTCGCTTTGTCTGCTAAATTAAACATTTGAATAAAAAACAAAAATCAGTAGCGCAACAACTAAAATCATTATTTTGTTGAAAAAAAACACCGTAAAAGAAATTATTGACCAACAACTGAATTGAGTCGCTGTCACACAAAAAGTTCATCTGTGGAATTGATCTACGTCAGTGTATGTATAAAAATCAATGAGGTATGAAATAGACAATATAAATAGTACTCCTAATATATCAAGTCTACCACTGTTTACCTTGCCTGCTTATATTATATCAATACAGAACTATAGTTAGTTATAATCATATAGTAGTACATAGTAGTTATAAAACCTAAAATGTTAAAATTGATTAAAAATTTCGAAGTAAAAATAAGGAAAAAATAAATTTATAGATGGTAGATATGCTTAATTTTGAGCCCACAGCATATAGTAAATGCATGCTTGATGTCAGAAAGGTGTCGAGTACGAGTCTGAACCACTCAACTTATACTAGAGATGTTGAGATCTACTGCTACTTTGTTAGAGTAGTGACACCAATACAAACTCCCTCAAAAGAATACCCAAGCTATTAGGTAAAATAACACCTTATGTACAATCATCATTTAAATTGCACGACCTTTGTCTGGAAGAGCCACCAGTGCCTGTTTTTTGGAAAAGGAAATTCTTTCAATATTGAAATTACCAGTATTACAAAACAGTAGTAGAATTATAGATTACTTTATTAGTCTTCATATGGCGAAAACAATATAGTAAGATGACAAAAAGTTAAGCATACAATATATATCTCGTTAAATACATTTTTAGGGAGAAACAAGAAAGATGTGTTCAAATTATATTTCTTAAAACACAAAAAATATAGTATATGATATTTTGGTCATTTTTCCTTCTATTATAGCATTATCAATAATAATATGTAAGAGGTGACATTACTTCATATTAATACTTGATATGCATATCTTCAGTGGAACTAGACAATTACATTATACTTCATGTAATAAAAGTACGATTACATCCAATAATAAAAAAGGTAAACATTAGATATTTATTATTAATTATCACACTTAGCATCTTGAGCATGATAGAAAACAGCATAAAACTACAATGACTTAAATTCATAACAAAAATGACGTATGTGAAGCTTCCATAGAATGGGGAACTCCATGTATTAAGTAGTCTTGCAAGACACAAAAACCTTCCAACCACTTAGCATGGACTATTAAGCATATATGATTTATTAAATCTGGATCTTACACCATATTATCATATACTCTAATAATAAGAAACTTGTAGCTGGCTAAAATAACATTAACCCCTTTCCACCCTTTTTTACCCCATTCCCTCCTACTGGATGAACGAACAGACCAATAAATGATTTCCAAGCAACAACCTAAATTGAGGACAATTTTTAACCTGCCATAATATCCACGTCTTTTCTATATCTATTTCTATGCCTGTCTGTCTGTCTGTTTTTTTTTGGGGGGGGGGGAAACGTGATTAGCAGCTTTACTTTTTGTAATTGGGTTTCTCGGCTTCTACAACAGACAGATGGCTGAAACTTTTTGTCAACATTTACATCATTATGGAGCATAATTAAGTATAAAACATAGTATAAACAGTCGGACTGCTTTTAAGCAGCTTTTGAGGCGCATTATATTTTACAGCTGATTTTCTCGCCTCCTTTACAAGATAGGCGGATAAGACTTATAGCAAAATTCCCATTATCATACAGCATAATAAAATAATCATAAAATTCGGACTGTAGGTGAATATGTTTTGAACAGATAAAGGGACATGTAGCATTTTTGATGAATTAAATTTGCTTTTAAATTGTCTAAGACGATTCCTCTGATTTATAGGTAACTACTCTTTATGTTGTTTGCTGACATCTTTTATTATATTTGTACTTAGCTGCTTATTGATAATGTCATCCCTTTTATGAATATTCATAAAGGTTAAGAATCTGAATCTAGATTAAACTGGTATGATGGCATACATCTCGGTAAGTAACTATAAAAACCAAGAATCACAGCATTCATAAAGCAAAGAAAAACAAACAAACGAATATTTTCAATGAAAGTTTAGCCGTGATGCTTCAATTCATTATTGTTTACTTGTTGCCCTTGTTTGAGCATGAATAAAATCAAACGAAAAATTAGCTTTAAATAAAATTGTGGGCGATTATTTTTACACCCTTTAATGGAAGTTAAAAATCAACATGTTAAAAAAAGTAATAAAAATGTATTGGTACTGATACCAATTAGATAGAATATATAACTTCCTATCCTTGAATGATAAACAGGGTTAAGGTTAATAAAAAGAAAGTATATTATAATGATACGAAAAATGCATTCTGAATAGAATAAATTCAGGGATAAGGGATAGGAAACCTGGCCATAAATTAGGTCTCGGCCTGGTTTTGAAAGGGATCATGCAACTTTTACCATTTGCCTAATTTAATGACCTTACTGGCGGACGGCTCATATTGGCTACCGCTCTACACCAATAGTGTTCTGTTCACAGATGGCGGAAATTTTAAAAGCAGACAATTCTAGAAAAAAAATGATTTTGTCTGCTACGAAAAAATAAATATAAATGGTGTTAGATCACATTAGTTTAATTATTAAATCTGCTTAGAGTTAAACATTAAAAAAGGGCCACATAGAAAAAACAAAAATAACGGGATTATTTTTTTGGAAAGAAGGTAGCTACGAATTTTCATTTGGTAGTTTATAAATTAGATGTTGTATTTTGAATTTTAAAAATTTAGTACGGAACTGATACAACACCTTCACCCTAATTTTTGTACAATACAACACAGTACAGATATCATCATCATTGCCTTTTAGTTCTCGGCAGAACGTAGGCCATGCACAATGGTTCTCCAATCTTCCTTTTTTTGGGCACGTTTTGAGGCATTGCTGAAAGATGGAATTTTCTTTTCTTTCAGTTCACTTAAGAGTTCCCTCCTCCAGGTTGTTTTTGGTCTACCTGGTTTCCTCTTTCCTACGTGGGGGTTCCAAGTCAAGGCTTGATTGGTTATATCATCATGCCCTTTCCTTAGAGTGTGCCCCAGCCATCTCCATTTTCTCTGTTTTATTGTCAGTTTAATGTCTGACATATCACTGCGCTCTAGAAGCTCAGCATTTGTGATCTTATTTGGCCAAAAGATCTTGTGGATTCTCCTTAGACATTTATTGACATATGTCTGTAGCTTGGAGACCACTGCTGTGTTTAGGAACCAAGTTTCAGCCCCATACAGCAAAACAGAGAGAACATTTGACTTGAACAGTCTTAACTTGGTCTTTATGGAGATGTTGTTGGAATTCCAAATTTTGTTCAGGCTGGCAAAGGCTGTCCTAGATTTGTTAATTCTAGCTTTAACATCTGTTAAAGTGCCTCCAGCTTCATCAATTTTACTTCCAAGATACTCAAAACAATCTACATCCTCAAGAATTTGGTCTCCAATAGTAATTGGTTCTTGGGAATTTGCATTTAATCTGAGTATTTTGGTTTTAGGAACATTTATTTCTAGTCCAATTTTCTTGGAGGTTTCAGCTATCCTGTTAGTCCTTCTTTGCATTTGACTTCTATTGCTTGTTAACAAAGCGATATCATCAGCAAAGTCCAGATCTCCTAAATATTTGGGATTGCCAAATAGCTCCCAGCGAATGCCATCATTACTTTCACAGTTCTTCATGATCCAGTCAATGGCAAGGAGGAAAAGGAAGGGAGAAAGAAGGCATCCTTGTCTGACGCCTGTTACAATCTCAAAAAAGGTTGAAAGTTTACCTTTATACATTACGTTTCCACCTCCTTTATGATAGATAGCTTTAATGATATTGATTATCTTTTCTGGAATGCCATAATGTCGGCAGATTTTCCAGAGAGATCTTCTGTCTAAAGAATCAAATGCTTTTTTGTAGTCAATGAAGTTTACAAAAAGCTCAGAGTTCCATTCCTTGGATTGCTCTATGATGATTCTTAGAGAGGTTATCTGATCAATAGTGGAACGATTTGGTCTAAATCCAGCCTGATTAGGTCTTAGCTTTTCATTAACCTTCTTCTTTATTCTATTAAGAAGAATTTTACTAAGGATACGGCCAGGTACTGAAAGGAGCATTATCCCTCTGTAGTTTCCACATTGGGTCAAGTCTCCCTTTTTGGCTAGTATTGAGATATGTCCATTCTTCCAGTCCTCTGGACATAACTCATCATTCCATATCTTTGTGATCAAAGGTAGGAATGCCTCAGCAGATGTATCTAGGTCTGCTTTTATGACCTCAGCTGGGATGTTATCAGGTCCAGCGGCCTTGTTATTTTTCAAACTTTTAATGGCCTCCTTGATTTCCAATAGATTTGGCGCTCGACAGTCAATGTCAAGTGCATCTGAGGGTGGAATCTCAGTTTCTTCCTCTGGAACTGGAAGATTCAGCAGTTCAGTGAAGTGCTCTGCCCATCTATTTAGAATATCTTCATCAGTTTTAAGGAGTGAACCATCCTTGTCCCTGATGTGTGATCCTGATTTGTGTACTTTACCTGCAATGCTCTTAGTAATCTCATAGACATCTTTCATTCTATTTTGATTAGCAGCATTTTCTGCTTGCATAGCAAGGTTTTCCAAGTGTTCTTTTTTGTCAATTCTGACACTTCTTTGGATTTCCCTGCTGAGCATCTTATACAGGTCTTTATCTTCTGGAGAGTGTCTTTTGTCTTACCTCTCTTCTTTGATCCATGAGATCAATGGATCTTTGAGTGATCCACGGCTTTTGGTTAGCCTTTTTGTAACCTAATTTTTCTTGGCTAGTATCATTATAAACTTTTTTGATACCTTGCCAAATATCTTCAACTCCATCATCCTCTTGAAGAGTCAATAACTCAAATCTGTTCTTTAGAGTGAGCTTAAACTCTTGTAGCTTTTCAGAGTTTTGAAGGGTTGTTAAGTTATACTTTTTCCTGGGGTTAGGCTTTGTGTCCTGCTTTTTAAATCTAAGCCGAACTTTAGAAGATAGAAGATAATGGTCTGAATTAACATCAGGTCCTCTTTCAACCCTGACATCAAGGAGAGAACCTTTAAAACATCTAGATATACAGATGTGATCTATCTGATTAAAGGTTCTTTGATCTGGTGATCTCCAGGTGGCAGTATGAATCTTCTTGTGTTTAAAGATGGTTCCACCAATGACAAGTTTGTTTTCAGTACAAAAACTTACAAGTCTATCACCATTGTCATTTTCCTTGCCATTACTTAAGCCTAGGCCATATCTGCCCATGACTTCTTCTAAATTCTCATTATTACTCCCCACTTGAGCATTGAAATCTCCTAGGAGCATGGTCAGGTCCTTTTCTTTATGACCATTCTTAAATACAGAGTCAAGCTGGTCATAAAATTCGTTTTTGACCTCTGTATCTGCTTGTTCTGTAGGAGCATATGCTACTATTATTCTCAGATTGATGTTTTTCTCTGAGTATTTGAAGTAAGCCTCCATGATTCTTGGACCATGGGGATGCCAACTGATCATGGCCTGCTCTGCTTGCTTGGTCAGCATAAGAGCCACCCCTTGGTTATGTCCTAGATCCTCATTCATATGGCCTGAGTAAAGTATTTTCAAGCCAGAATGATGTTTAAACTCTCCATTATTTGTCCACCTTGATTCGGTGATAGCCAGGATATCAACCTTGGCTTTAAGCATTTCTCAGCAAATGTTTTCTGTCTGGCCTGACTGAAACATTGTCCGAACATTCCAGGTGCAAATTTTTGCTGGTCTGGGGAATTCAGAATCATCCGCCTGACTGGTCCTGTAGCGGTTTCCCAGCCAAACATCATATTGTTGTTTCCAACCTCTACTTCGTTCCCGAGCCCAGAGTTAAATTGGTCTTTACTTTGTGCAGATTGAACGTGAGCAGGTTTTTTCTAGGGAAGGATTGTTAGCCCCACCCAAACCCCCTGAACTGGGGGAAGTGACCAGAATTCAGTCTGGCATCTACCCTAGGACCTTTCCAGCACAGTAGGACTCTTCTGGTGTAGCTCCTAGGATCATTGATGCACGGTGCAGGATGGACGGCGTGCACGTAACTGGTCTCCCATCCCATTTTTTTATTCAGACTCCTTTAATTTTTTTGTAATAGTAAAGCGTTATTAAATAATTACTAATTTTTGTTCTCTCTTTATTTTAAATTTTTAATATCTTTATTATGGAAGAAAGAGATGGAGGAAAAGGTAAAATTGAATTTGAAATTTATATCACTTTCATACAGAAGTTAGATAAACACCTTGCACTTTTTATCACAGGTTAAATGGATACTTAATTCAATATTTACTGAAAAAAAATGCATTTTTACAATATTTATATTATACTTTATGTTTGTTTGGGTTGTTTATCTGTCTTTGGTGCAGATACTCTCTCTGGAGCCAGTAAGTAGTGTGTCCAACTACATCTTTTACCCATTATTCCTGAATTTTTCTGATTTAAAGGGATAGTTGCATAAAGTGCATTTCAGAAAAATGACTTCAAGCAGAGGTCAAAAGTATGACATAAAACATATAGAATTTTGGATTACAATAAATAACAAGCAATTAGACATCACTGAATTAGTAATCATGCAGTTTTTGTGAAAAAAGGCCAGCTATTTTCATAAAATATATTCAAAAATACGATTTTCAAGTCTTGTTATTTTTAAAACTACGTGGTAGAAAATTAAAATTCTTTCAAATATATGCCCTAAAAATGTAGTTTAAGCCATTGAACAGAAAAAAAAATATGCAGTTTACTAAATTGAAGTTTAAATGCATTGCATGCAACTACCCCTTTTATTAAAGGCTAGACATCATACACATAATTCATAAACACATACATACACATATTAACACATATATTGATACACATATAATATATATGTATATAGAAAAAAAAACAATAAAAGCTAGAAATTATCACGTACAGCTATTGAAGGTCAAATCAAACCTTTTTTTTTTAGCTGAGATCAAGTAAAATTATGCCTTTAGTGGATTTATCCTTCAATGTAATAGTAATTGGTTATGTCCTAGATCCTCATTCATTACAGTACAGTACAGATATATCATTACATTATATCCAGTATAGTATCCAAAGAACTTGATAGAATGTTACCCAAGTGCATATTTATTTATTTATTTTGAATTTTAATTAGCAATGAAATTTTCAAATAAAATTTTTACTCATTAATAAAAATGCAAATAATACAAACTAAAATCTGTCTGAGGGAAACCCAACGATAGCTTTCTGACAGTTCAAATTACCAAAGTAAAAGATAAAAAATTTTGGGAGAGAAAAAACTTCATTTTAACAAAAGCCATTAATATATAGGTTTATAAAAAGTTATGTTTTTTACTTTAAACTAGCTACCTGAATTTGATTCTATACTTTATCTACACACACACACACAGCTTTTTCATTAGCATTTTATACGAACCACTGCGCTATCCCAAAACTGGTTTATTAGGCTAGAAATAGGCCTAGGCTTGAAATAGGCCTGAAATAATATTTTCCTACGTTTCCCATCCCTTATCCCTGAATAAATTTAGATGTTATTCAGTTATATACGATAACCATACAAAACACATTTCTTTAAAGATTCAGCCAATTTTTTCCTCCCTAGTTTTCAAATTTTCACAACTTTTTTGAGATAAACAAATTCAGTTAAATTAAGCAGATACATTTGACATAGGCTTGGCAAAAACTAGATAAATAGCCTGCATTCCAAGGATAATGTATTAAATTCTATGCTATAACCAAAATGGTTCATTGGTTAGTGATACCTTTGCAGACAAACATCCTAAATGAATTGTACATGTTATCTCTAAATTGTTTAAACTAATTGAAATTTTATTTTCGTGATTTTTTTTGTAAAAAAAATAGTTTGCCCATCATAATATCACATTAACACCTCTATGTATAACATCTAATCAACTACAAAAATAGCAGACAAGACTATTTTTAAGGAAGCAACTATATAGGCTGTTGGATTTAGTGTTTAGTTTTTACCTTAGCAACCTTTTATCAAGCAGCCTACAAAAAATAATTCATCCACTTCACGTTATCCATGAAAAAATATTTGTTTTCTTCGTAGTTTGATAGAGTTATGTGTGTGTAGAGTTGTGTATGTGTGTGTGCATTTGTATTATAAGCATATCCTTATAAATCTCAATTTATCAAAAGATCTGGATATTCTGACTTGTATTCACATAGACATACAATTTTATGTACATGGATACAACATTTACATTATTAAAAAAATATTTGGATATTATGGCTTGAAATTACATGGATGAAACATATCAACTTTTTAAAGAAACTGGATATCTTTATATTTATCCACAAAGGTCTAATTTAAATGAATTTTGTTACATTTTCATAAGATCTAATAATTGTGAATATTATCATAGATGAAATCCAGTTAATTTATTTACATATTTGATATCTGGATAGTCATTCACATAAACTTTAAACTATAAATCAAACGATAGAATAATTGAAACAGTTTATCCATAAAGTAAAATAATTGTATTGGGTCTGGTTGTATTATGTGTTGTATGACAGGTACCTTTTCAATATTTGCATCCATTATTTATAGTATCAAACACATAGACTGACAAAGAAGTAGTGCTTTGTATTTGCCTTCATTTGTAAGAAAATTTCAGCCGTGTCTTAGCTTCATTAGCAGCCACCAATACTTTAATAAATACTAAAAAAGTACCCTGTCAAATTTCATTTTTGCCGTAGATGCTTTAAAACTTTTGTAAAAGTATAGTAATAAGCTTTCCCCGAACTTATAAGAAGTTCACTGTAAAGGAGAATTAGCGAGAATTTTTAGGATCATAGACATCTTGTTATTATTACATTGAAGGATAAATCCACTAAAGGCAAAATTTTACTTGATCTCAGCTAAAAAAAAAGGTTTGATTTGACCTTCAATAGCTGTACGTGATAATTTCTAGCTTTTATTGTTTTTTTTTCTATATACATATATATTATATGTGTATCAATATATGTGTTAATATGTGTATATATGTGTTTATGAATTATGTGTATGATGTCTAGCCTTTGATAAAAGGGGTAGTTGCATGCAATGCATTTAAACTTCAATTTAGTAAACTGCATATTTTTTTTTCTGTTCAATGGCTTAAACTACATTTTTAGGGCATATGTTTGAAAGAATTTTAATTTTCTACCACGTAGTTTTAAAAATAACAAGACTTGAAAATCGTATTTTTGAATATATTTTATGAAAATAGCTGGCCTTTTTTCACAAAAACTGCATGATTACTAATTCAGTGATGTCTAATTGCTTGTTATTTATTGTAATCCAAAATTCTATATGTTTTATGTCATACTTTTGACCTCTGCTTGAAGTCATTTTTCTGAAATGCACTTTATGCAACTATCCCTTTAAATCAGAAAAATTCAGGAATAATGGGTAAAAGATGTAGTTGGACACACTACTTACTGGCTCCAGAGAGAGTATCTGCACCAAAGACAGATAAACAACCCATACAAACATAAAGTATAATATAAATATTGTAAAAATGCATTTTTTTTCAGTAAATATTGAATTAAGTATCCATTTAACCTGTGATAAAAAGTGCAAGGTGTTTATCTAACTTCTGTATAAAAGTGATATAAATTTCAAATTCAATTTTACCTTTTCCTCCATCTCTTTCTTCCATAATAAAGATATTAAAAATTTAAAATAAAGAGAGAACAAAAATTAGTAATTATTTAATAACGCTTTACTATTACAAAAAAATTAAAGGAGTCTGAATAAAAAAATGGGATGGGAGACCAGTTACGTGCACGCCGTCCATCCTGCACCGTGCATCAATGATCCTAGGAGCTACACCAGAAGAATCCTACTGTGCTGGAAAGGTCCTAGGGTAGATGCCAGACTGAATTCTGGTCACTTCCCCCAGTTCAGGGGGTTTGGGTGGGGCTAACAATCCTTCCCTAGAAAAAACCTGCTCACGTTCAATCTGCACAAAGTAAAGACCAATTTAACTCTGGGCTCGGGAACGAAGTAGAGGTTGGAAACAACAATATGATGTTTGGCTGGGAAACCGCTACAGGACCAGTCAGGCGGATGATTCTGAATTCCCCAGACCAGCAAAAATTTGCACCTGGAATGTTCGGACAATGTTTCAGTCAGGCCAGACAGAAAACATTTGCTGAGAAATGCGTAAAGCCAAGTTTGATATCCTGGCTATCACCGAATCAAGGTGGACAAATAATGGAGAGTTTAAACATCATTCTGGCTTGAAAATACTTTACTCAGGCCATATGAATGAGGATCTAGGACATAACCAAGGGGTGGCTCTTATGCTGACCAAGCAAGCAGAGCAGGCCATGATCAGTTGGCATCCCCATGGTCCAAGAATCATGGAGGCTTACTTCAAATCCTCAGAGAAAAACATCAATCTGAGAATAATAGTAGCATATGCTCCTACAGAACAAGCAGATACAGAGGTCAAAAACGAATTTTATGACCAGCTTGACTCTGTATTTAAGAATGGTCATAAAGAAAAGGACCTGACCATGCTCCTAGGAGATTTCAATGCTCAAGTGGGGAGTAATAATGAGAATTTAGAAGAAGTCATGGGCAGATATGGCCTAGGCTTAAGTAATGGCAAGGAAAATGACAATGGTGATAGACTTGTAAGTTTTTGTACTGAAAACAAACTTGTCATTGGTGGAACCATCTTTAAACACAAGAAGATTCATACTGCCACCTGGAGATCACCAGATCAAAGAACCTTTAATCAGATAGATCACATCTGTATATCTAGACGTTTTAAAGGTTCTCTCCTTGATGTCAGGGTTGAAAGAGGACCTGATGTTAATTCAGACCATTATCTTCTATCTTCTAAAGTTCGGCTTAGATTTAAAAAGCAGGACACAAAGCCTAACCCCAGGAAAAAGTATAATTTAACAACCCTTCAAAACTCTGAAAAGCTACAAGAGTTTAAGCTCACTTTAAAGAACAGATTTGAGTTGTTGACTCTTCAATAAGATGATGGAGTTGAAGATATTTGGCAAGGTATCAAAAAAGTTTATAATGATACTAGCCAAGAAAAATTAGGTTTCAAAAAGGCTAACCAAAAGCCGTGGATCACTCAAAGATCCATTGATCTCATGGATCAAAGAAGAGAGGTAAGACAAAAGACACTCTCCAGAAACTCTCCAGAAGATAAAGACCTGTATAAGATGCTCAGCAGGGAAATCCAAAGAAGTGTCAGAATTGACAAAAAAGAACACTTGGAAAACCTTGCTATGCAAGCAGAAAATGCTGCTAATCAAAATAGAATGAAAGATTTCTATGAGATTACTAAGAGCATTGCAGGTAAAGTACACAAATCAGGGACAAGGATGGTTCACTCCTTAAAACTGATGAAGATATGCTAAATAGATGGGCAGAGCACTTCACTGAACTGCTGAATCTTCCAGTTCCAGAGGAAGAAACTGAGATTCCACCCTCAGATGCACTTGACATTGACTGTCGAGCGCCAAATCTATTGGAAATCAAGGAGGCCATTAAAAGTTTGAAAAATAACAAGGCCGCTGGACCTGATAACATCCCAGCTGAGGTCATAAAAGCAGACCTAGATACATCTGCTGAGGCATTCCTACCTCTGATCACAAAGATATGGAATGATGTGTTATGCCCAGAGGACTGGAAGAATGGACATATCTCAATACTAGCCAAAAAAGGAGACTTGACCCAATGTGGAAACTACAGAGGGATAATGCTCCTTTCAGTACCTGGCCGTATCCTTAGTAAGATTCTTCTTAATAGAATAAAGAAGAAGGTTAATGAAAAGCTAAGACCTAATCAGGCTGGATTTAGACCAAACCGTTCCACTATTGATCAGATAACCTCTCTAAGAATCATCATAGAGCAATCCAAGGAATGGAACTCTGAGCTTTTTGTAAACTTCATTGACTACAAAAAAGTATTTGATTCTTTAGACAGAAGATCTCTCTGGAAAATCTGCCGACACTATGGCATTCCAGAAAAGATAATCAATATCATTAAAGCTATCTAAACTGCGAACCAAAAAAATAGGCAAATCTGAATTTGCAGAATAGCAGCTTTAATATTCATTTAGGATGATTTTACTGTAAATATAAAATGTAGATGCATCTTTTGGTTACAAGTTTCCACCGTTAATTTTTTTTTAATCGGCACCAATGAAGCACAAGATCTCAAAAACAGCATTTTGGGTAAAAACTGGTGAACCAAAAAGATATGCAAATCCAAAACAAATTAATGGAAAAACGATATTTTTGCACTTTTCTTCTGTTTTAAAGATTGATTTTGATAAATTAACAATTTTTTAAGGGATTTATGCCTTAATTATTATGAAATGTAATATAATGTAGAAATTAATAAATTTAAAAATAAGAAATATTAGAAAAAAAGAAATTTGACCCCTATCACTTTAGAGGACAGTTGCTGACCTCCAGTCTTATGGATGAAGCTAAATACATATTAAGAATAATAATTAATCCCAAAAGTATACAAAAATGATTTTTAATGTGTTGAAAAAATCCATTTTAAAATCTTGATTTTGAGGATGATGGCCTTTAAGATGCTCCTATGGGTTGTAATAGTGAGCCAAATGTTATCAAAGTGCATGACCATGATGATTACTTATATATTAAACTATGGTCCAATTTTTGTATTCATAGCAGCCTCCAGCCAAGCAGTATTAAAAAAGAAAAATAATGCAATTTTAATTACTCCAATTCATAATTACCATAGTTTTCAGAAGATGTTTATATTTCTTGACGTCAGGCTCCATTGGAGATTGCTATGACTACAAAAAATGGTACATAGGTTGATAGACAAGTTGTTGTAATGGGCATGTACTTAGATAACATTTAGCTCACCATCATCACCAATAGGAGCATCTGAAAGGACATCATCCTCAAAATCAAGATTTTAAAATGTTTTTTTTTTAACACATTAAAAAGCATTTTTGTATACTTTTCAGGGTAATTTCTATCTTTAACATGTATTAGGCTACATCCATTAAACTGGAGGTCAGCAGCTGACCTCTAAAGTGATAGGGGTTGAATTTCTTTTTTTCTTATATTTCTTATTTTAAAAAAATCATTAATTTCTACCTTATACTACATTTCATAATAATTAATGCATAAATCCCTTAAAAAATTGTTAATTTATCAGAATAAATCTTTAGAACAGAAGAAAAGTGCAAAAAAAATCGTTTTTCCATTGATTTGTTTTCGATTTGCATATCTTTTTGGTTCACCAATTTTTACCCAAAATGCTGTTTTTGAGATCTTGTGCTTCATTGGTGCTGATTAATAAAAAATCAACGGTAGAAACTTGTAACAAAAAGATGCATCTACATATTATATTTACAGTAAATTCATCCCAAATGAATAATGAAGCTGCCATTTTGAAAATTCGGATTTGCCTATTTTTTTGGTTCGCAGTTTATTATAAAGGAGGTGGAAATGTAATGTATAAAGGTAAACTATCAACCTTTTTTGAGATTGTAACAGGTGTCAGACAAGGATGCCTTCTTTCTCCCTTCCTTTTCCTCCTTGCCATTGACTGGATCATGAAGAACTGTGAAAGTAATGATGACATCCGCTGGGAGCTATTTGGCAATCCCAAATATTTAGGAGATCTGGACTTTGCTGATGATATCGCTTTGTTAACAAGCAATAGAAGTCAAATGCAAAGAAGGACTAACAGGATAGCTGAAACCTCCAAGAAAATTTGACTAGAAATAAATGTTCCTAAAACCAAAATACTCAGATTAAATACAAATTCCCAAGAACCAATTACTATTGGAGACCAAATTCTTGAGGATGTAGATTGTTTTGAGTATCTTGGAAGTAAAATTGATGAAGCTGGAGGCACTTTAACAGATGTTAAAGCTAGAATTAACAAATCTAGGACAGCCTTTGCCAGCCTGAACAAAATTTGGAATTCCAACAACATCTCCTTAAAGACCAAGTTAAGACTGTTCAAGTCAAATGTTCTCTCTGTTTTGCTGTATGGGGCTGAAACTTGGTTCCTAAACACAGCAGTGGTCTCCAAGCTACAGACATATGTCAATAAATGTCTAAGGAGAATTTACAAGATCTTTTGGCCAAATAAGATCACAAATGCTGAGCTTCTAGAGCGCAGTGATATGTCAGACATTAAACTGACAATAAAACAGAGAAAATGGAGATGGCTGGGGCACACTCTAAGGAAAGGGCATGATGATATAACCAATCAAGCCTTGACTTGGAACCCCCACGTAGGAAAGAGGAAACCAGGTAGACCAAAAACAACCTGGAGGAGGGAACTCTTAAGTGAACTGAAAGAAAAGAAAATTCCATCTTTCAGCAATGCCTCAAAACGTGCCCAAAAAAAGGAAGATTGGAGAACCATTGTGCATGGCCTACGTTCTGCCGAGAACTAAAAGGCAATGATGATGATGATGAATAAAAAAATGTTAATTTGTTTCAAAATAAATTATATAACAGGATACTTGATAGTTTTGATCATTCATTTGTGAGTAATTCCATCAATAACAATCAAACAACTTAAAGTGTCAACATAAATACGAAGAGAAATAAGCACATTACATTTTTTGCATGGAAACTTCAAATACTACCTAGTCAAAAAAAAATATATTTGTAAGTCAAACAATTGATTGTGTAATAGAAAAACTTCTAAATCTTTCTTTATAAGTTTTTCTAAATGGTTATACCAGAGCTTTGGCATGTTGGTTACTTCCAGGATAAAGTATCTGCCAGCTGGAACCTTTACTAGCACAATTTTACAACATAGGTCATTAATAATTATAATATAGATCATTAATAATTTTAATGCAAGTATGAGATTATCAATACAATAAAAAATGAAGAAAAAATATTCAAATATTTACAAAATATATATTTAACACTTTATCAGCCAATTAAATAAAACAAATTGAATTTCTTACTGTAAATATAAAATAAAATGAAGGGTATTGCGTGGATTATAAAAATTAAACATTAATTCAATATAAAACAAGTACAATTATTATGAACAAAAATTAGAAAAAGAAAACCTGCAAAGGCAAAGGTTTAAACTGTTTTTAACCTATTTTTGAATGGTATATCAATAATATACTCTGACACCTTAAGAATCATACTGCACAGCTAAAAATGAGAATATTAGCCCACATCGATTGTTTTTGGATTTTAATAGTTATTTCTCGTATCGTATTATATAGTATTATATACTACATGGATATAGAAACAGATAAAAACCATACAAATAATATCCTTGCATACTGGACATTACAGTAACTATTAACTGGGAGTTCTGAAAATAAAAAGCATCCTCCCTGACATAGTATGTGTATACATGAGAGAATTATAAAATATTAAAAGCGAAATTTAATGTTACTGCTAAAAAGGGAAAATTATTGATTATATTTGCTTTATGATGTTTTTGCCAAAACGAACTTATTAATAAAAAAACACTCTGAAACCTGTAACAAACTTCCTTAAAATATAAACAACTCAATACGTTCGGTATTTATTAAAAGCTTAATCTTTAATAGTTATTTCTTGTATCGTATTATAAACGGCTTTCCGCGGATATAGAATGTACAGTTATAAGATTAAAACTAGTTTTTTTTAGCCCCGAGGTGCCGGAGTCACCGGCTAAAAAAACTGGTTTTAATCTTATGATTGTACATTTCTATATTCATAGAAAACTGGATATAATACGATGCTAGACATAGTTTTTTCGTATTCATGAGAACCGGTTCCTATATACTGGATTCAAATGAATACGAGAATAGTTATTTCTCGTATTGTATTATAAACGGCTTTCCGCGGATATAGAATGTACAATTATAAGATTAAAACTAGTTTTTTTAGCCCCGTGGTGCTGTAGGCACCGGCTAAAAAAACTAGTTTTAATCTTATGATTGTACATTTCTATATTCGTAGAAAACTGGATATAATATGATGCTGGACATAGTTTTTTTGTATTCATGAGAACCGGTTCCTATCCACCGGATTCAAATGAATACGAGAATAGTTATTTCTCATATTGTATTATAAACGGCTTTCCGCGGATATAGAATGTACAATTATGATTGTACATTTCTATATTCGTAGAAAACTGGATATAATACAATGCTAGACATAGTTTTTTCGTATTCATGAGAACCGGTTCCTATCCACCAGATTCAAATGAATACGAGAAAGTTTATTATTTTACTATGGATTAAGTAAATTTTGCTGAATCATGATGTGTCTTTTCTTTTTTGGTAAAATTCTTGTGTACAGGGCATTTTTCTTCATAATATGATTAAAAGACAATGATAGTAAAAAAATAGCTCTTTTGATTTTATATTTATAGTATTTAATTAAAAGTTAAAGATGTGGGATATTTCTTTGAATTAACATAAAAACTATGATGATTTAACATTAACCAATGACAAAACTAGAAATATAGTGTTTTTACAAAGTGACTTATTTCCAATATAATAGAATAATTTTTATTTTATTAAAATGAAAAGAATAAAAACTAAACATATTAAAGATACATACTTTTAAAAAATATTTTTACATGTGTTTTACATGGATAATAGACATGCAACATTTTTATGTTAATTCGTTGATATATTGTAAAGAATTGATTTTTAATTAGTTTTGATAGATGAAATCAAAAGACCTAACTTTACTCTATCCTAGCATACAATATTTATGAAGCAAAACACTCTAAAAGCTGAAAATTTTAAAATATTAAGGGAGTAATGGGCGTTTACAAAAAAAAACAGTTTACGAGGGACACCCTGTATATAATTTATTCTATCTATAATATGTTAGGACGAAAATATGTCCTAAATGGGTGCAAGACATAAAAAGATATAGAGAAGCTATGCACCTAGCATAGAGAAAATTTTATGACCTAACACTCCAGATCACACACACACTCAGGGGAATATTCTTGGATAATACACAGGCAGAACTAGGTAAAGAAAAATCATAGGATGAAAATATTTACAAAGCTGAAATCTATTTTTTTAGGATAAACACAGACATCCAACTACTACACGAGAAACAGAAACAAAAAAAGAATGCTGAAAAACAAGAAAGAAAATCAAGTACTCCAACATTTATTTAAAAATTGTAATTCCATAATTTAACTAGTGCCTTAAAAGCTTTTTACTTTATAGTCTTTTTACTAGCATGACCTAAATTAAATCTAGATTTTACAAGCTAAAAGCTCTGATGTCATAGCCAGAATTCAGTATAAAAAGGGCAAATCTCAATGCTTTTGTATCAGTCTTGGGAAGATTGTTCACTACCCAGCTTCTAGCTTTAACTAAGGTTAGCATTATAATTTAGGTTCAAATAGGTTTTTCTATCAGTAGAGTATAAAAGAGTTCTTAAGTTTAGTTTCATACTTTGCCATTTTTAACTTGAGTTTCTTTGAATTTTATAAGTGCCATATTTCTCTTCTAATTTTTCCTAAAACATATGATTATTTTAACACACATTTCCTTTAAAATTTCTAAGTGTTAGGACACTTGTGTTTATTTTTAATTTATACTTTACCTTAAAGCCTCAAGTATATAAAGAAACTTAGAAATATTTTATTTTTTCCTTTAAAATTCCTAAGTGTTAGGACACTTGTGTTTATTTTTAATTTATACTTTACCTTAAATCCTTAAGTATATAAAGAAACTTAGAAATATTTTAACATACATTTCCTTTAAAAATCCTAAGTGTTAGGACACTTGTGTTTATTTTTAATTTATACTTTACCTTAAAGCTTCAAGTATATAAAAAAAAACCTTAAAATAATTTCAACTTAATTTTTCTTTAAAGCTTAAAATACCAAAAGACTTAGTGTAAATTTAATAGTCTAGATTTAAGGATATAGTCTTTAGTAGTAACCATTTATACAGTATATGCTTTGGTTATACTTACCAGGCATTTTATCAATTGTAATAATAATTCTGATTAGTATACACTTGTGTGCTTGAATTCTTTTTACCTTTTGTAGTATATGTATTTTACCTTTTAATCAGACATTTGTTTTGTATACCTGTAAGAAGTAAAATAAAGAAAAAAAAAACTTAATCAAAATTTACCTTTGTTGACTTATTCATTTATTTATTTTTTTCCACCAGTACATAGAGATACATTCTTGTATTTTCTTATCCACTTTAAACTTGGTAAAAACTTGGAATTTGCTTTGATCTGTTTGTTTGGTCTGTACTGCACCTCTCCCGTTTTCCGAGCACCCTTATTTAAAACCTTAATAAAAAAAAGAATATTAGAAAATTACAGTCTTAAAACTTTTGTGGCAGGGAAGTTTTTTTTAATACCTAAGGACTTTTTTTTCTTACTACTCAGGGATAATATATCACTGAACCAATACGATACTTACATAACAACTAAAGTCTAAAGAGAAAATACCTAGTAACACCATAACATAAATTTTTCTTTTCTCTGGGTAGGAATTAAATAGAGTTATTTATCTTGTCTGATAAAGGACCTTTTCGCTTTTACAAATACAAAGTAGAACGATGTCTGTCTGTCTGTCTGTTTGTTTGTAGCGAAGGATCTCGCTAACCGCTGAACCGATCGGGTTCTCCTTAACAGGGTAGCTTCTCATAGTTCCCGGGAAGGTTTATAACTATTTTCTTGGGGGGTGGGACACCCCCAACCCCCCCAAAAAATAAAGAATACCCCCCTCCCAAAAAAAAAAAATTCTTTTTAAAACTAAAATTAAAATAGTGGGGTCGACTACCTCCCACCCCCCCCCCCCCCAAAAAAAAAAAAACATACCCCCCCCCTCCCAAAAGAAATTTTTTTTTAAAATTTTCTTTTATATCTAAAATACGAAAAATTGGTTTGATCAAACCTCTTGGGGCAAAGCCCCTAGAGGCTAGGGGCGAAGCCGCTAGTACAATTATATAGTACACTGAGAACCAAAAAAATAGGCAAATCCAAATTTTTATAATAGCAGCTTTATTATTCATTTAGGATGATTTTACTATAAATATAAAATGTAGATGCATATTTTGGTTACTAGTTTACACTATTCATTTTTTATTAATCAGCACCAATAAAGCTCTCAAAAACATTATTTGGGGGAAAATAAATGTTCAAGTAGAGCCTGCGTATGAGGAATATACACTTTGAACCAAAAAAATAGGCATATTTAAATTTTTAGAATACTTGAACATTACATTTCAACATTTTTTTCCATACAAAGCAAACTACAATTCTCAAAATTTGTGACCTAAAAGATTAATAGAAATTTAAAAAGTATAGAAAACAATTTAAAATGATGCACAGTTTTAGGTATATCTGAAGTAATAGAAAGTTATATCTATATATATAAGCATATTCTAATAACGACATGTTGATAAAATGACAGCTTCAAAGATTAACCTGGTAGGAGTAGTAGAACTGTTAGTGACACTTGAAGTGTATGCTTGCGATACACAAACAGAATATAAAACAGAATAATTTTCAGATATGGACAAAAACACCAAATAAACAAATAAATTAAAAATATTGATCAGATGTTTGTCAGTGTGTATGTAATATGTATTGTGGGGCAATGCCATCACTCACCACTGTATTCATTTTGGGTTATCCTTTACAGGGAAGCTTTTTCTGGGTAAGTTTCTTTTTTTGTTTATGCATCTCTAAGGCTGTGTATTTAGGTATTATAGAGGGGTAATTCAAGATACCCACAACAAAAATACGCTTGCTACCCGTTTATTTATATTCAGATAAATTAGTAATCCCTGCTTTTAAATTAAATAAAAAACTGTGAGTAGCGCAGCTGCTCTTTAACCTATATAGGTCTGAAGAAGGAGTAGTCCACCAACCCTTCTCCATTATTTTCTATTAAATTTTCCGAGGTTAATCAAGGTACAAAACAGTTAAAAATTATACAAAATATATAATAAGTTCTAGTTAAAATTCTGCAAGTACTCGAACTAAACTCCACATCTCCAGAAAACTTTGAACGGCTCTGTACGTCCAATCTTTTTATCTTTTCTTACATGTCTACAAGTTATTTTTTTCAAAATCTGCTTGTCCTACTAACGCAAGAAACAGTCACCACCAAACATTTATGCCTTAAATATTATAAACTAGTGAATCGGTGGTGCAGGCACCACCTAAAAAATTATATTCTACGTTAGAACATAGCTGGATGAAACAATTTTACAACAACCTGATGCTTCCTGTGGAGTAGTACCAAGAAGGAAGACAATATTATGTTGTTTATGGAATAGTACCATAAATTCTTCTTATTAGATGAATCATAAACAGGTTAAACATGATAATAATAACATTAATTTTATCAAAATGTAGCTATTAGAACAAAAACATTATTTTATTTTGTATTGTGCATGTACAATTTTAGTTATTTATGTATGGTATTTTCCTCAAGATGAAATATATCATTTAAAACACACACTTCTGAATATTAACCCTATTCTTCCATTGGCCTATCCCCGACTATTAACCTTTTTTATTCCATTGACCTATCCCCGACTATTAACCTTTTTTTTCTTCCATTGACCTATCCCCGACTATTAACCTTTTTTTCTTCCATTGAGCTGTCCCTGAATATTAACCTTTTTTTCTTCCATTGACCTATCCCCAACTATTAAAGTTTTTTCTTCCATTGACCTATCCCCGACTATTAATTTTCTTTTCTTCCATTGACATATCCCCGACTATTAATCATTTTTCTTCCATTGACCTATCCCCGACTATTAACTTTTTTTCTTCCATTGACCTACCTATCCCCGACTATTAACTTTCTTTTCTTCCATTGACCTATCCCCGACTATTAACTTTTTTTCTTCCATTGACCTATCCCAGACTTTTAATTTTTTTTTCTTCCATTGACCTATCCCCGACTATTAATCATTTTTCTTCCATTGACCTATCCCCGACTATTAATCTTATTTCTTCCATTGACCTATCCCCGACTATTAATCTTATTTCTTCCATTGACCTATCCCCGACTATTAATCTTATTTCTTCCATTGACCTATCCCCAACTATTAATCTTATTTCTTCCATTGACCTATCCCTCAATCTCTCTCTCTCTCCGAACCGTACTACAAATCAAGTTACTCATAAAGATTACTACGACTTCTATAGTTTCGTTTATTCATCATTTTTTAAAGATTTAATGTCCCTCTCTCTCACTTCCCTTTTCTCCCGTCTTTATTTTAATTTCATTATTTTTATTTAAAACCGTATTTAAAATTTTGTCTCTCTTTTTTAAAAATATTTTAGGATCCCAATGTTTTTTGTTTAAAATTATCGTTCTGAAAGGGTTAAACTATTTAGCTAAATGTTAAATTTTAGTTTAATATCTGAACACATTCGGGCGCGTCGCTAGTATCATATTACATTAAAACTTAGTTTTCCTTGATTTACTATATTATAAACTTAAACTTTCTATTTTATGAATAGAAATTTAATACTTCAATATAATTTGAATAGCAACATGAAATAAAAAATTTAATTTATTCTTCATAGAATAAAATAATGGGTCTTATCATTCTGGTCATTGAGAGTTTATTATTGATTTTTGAACCAGTATGAGTTTTTAACATCTGACCTTTGGAAAACTTGAGCTCGTTTATAGACATTTATTTCCTATATAGATCTGTCATGGATCTTGATGCAATACAGCAGGCCGTTTTGTAAATGTTAAAAACTGGAAGATTTCATTAAATAAAAGTAATCGCAAATATAAGTATTAAATAAAAAAAAACGTTTCTAAAATAAAGGTCATTCTTTACTTTTACTACATATTATAACTTGTCATAATACTTCGTGTTGGATAAAGTTATTGTGTAATATTTCCACAGAATAATAATGATTATGGTGTACCATCACTTCTTAATAGTATCATTTTCTCTAAAAGACACAAGAGCAAATAAATAAGAAAGGATCTTCTACAAAGATATTAAAGAAAAAGGGAGGGGCAGTTTGTGGTAGAGTTTTATATTATATGTTTAAAAAGATTGAATCAAAGGAAAGAATTAATTTGCGGATCAAATGAATTGATTCCATATTTGACGTAAGTAATTACACACTGAAGATTATACATTTCTATAATGCTTAATATTAGAAAAGGTGTATTATTGAATTGGATTTCAGACTCGTATTTATGAGTAACATTCTACGAAAGTATTCATTTAAAATATCCTTCATCTAAAAGTGTAAATGGTTAACGTCCTTAAAGAAAAATTCGTTCACGTTGTAATTAATTCAACATTGGTCTAGAGATTTAAAGACACTTCCTGGTGGAAAGCTGTATAATATAATACTGAGAGGTCAAGACACAAACTAGACTTCTCTAAGGGGCAAAATTAAAATTATATTTTTTCTGAAGAAAATCCTTTCCTTTTGTAGAACACAGGTTAAGTATCGGAAATGTTCCAATTTTGTTAAGAGGTCACAGAATCATCACTATAATACATTCCAGTAGTAAATTGTCTTAAAATGTTTTTTTTCTTATAAGGATACAAGGATATATTAATGAAAGTAAAATTATCTTTTCACAAAATAACAATATGCACGAAGACAATTTTTTCTCCTTTAATAATTTCTTATCTGGGGGGGGGGGGGGTGATTCAGCAATTTAATCTAAAAATGTATTATGTTTTGTTGAAGCAAACTTGGAGTCTAACTAAAAATTATTTGCCACTTCCTTAGTCCGTTTTCCCTGTTTTCTTTTACTTTCCAAGAGAGCCATAAGAAAATATTCTGTAAAACATAAGAAAAAGTATGAGACAACAAATTATATACATTTTCAAGCAAATTAATAAATTTTACAAATAAATTAGCATGTATGCGTGACCATAGATCAACACGTTTTGTGTAGATTTTAAACTATAAACCATTTTCATAACGCTGTGGTGATGATACAAACTCTAAAGACTCTGATTTTCTTGGTTGCTATTTACTTTATTGGACAAAGTGTTTAAAAAAAGACTTGTGAAGTCATAAAAATGAGGGAGATTAGAGGAGAAGAGGGAAAGAAAACACATAAAAAAGAATTGAATAATCCCTCATTTTTACACATGTTGAGTCACATGGTTGATTTTTGAGACACTTTGTCCAGTTATCTATTATTACATGATCATACATTCTGTTTCGTCAGACGACCGAAATGGAGATCTATTATTCAGCAATGAACTGGCGACAGTAAAACACCTTAGCACTGTCCGACGGAGTAAATGACTCGGAGTTTACAAATTCTTTAATTCAAAGAATGAAAACTGTTTTGCCTTAAAAATATAAAATACATGAGATAAAATAATACATATAAATGCAATAATCAAATTCGGTTAAGCGTAATAAGATCATAGATTGTTTCGACGAGTACAAAAAAGGTTATTCAAGTGCAATACAACATAATTAACATATTACATAGGTATGGTTGGTCTTTTATGAAACAAAACAAAAGAAAATACTTCGCAATTAAAGCCCTATATTCATCACGCATTGAATAAATCATTACCTGGTCAATA
Organism: Acartia tonsa; assembly: GCF_053477335.1. Classification (NCBI taxonomy): domain Eukaryota; kingdom Metazoa; phylum Arthropoda; class Copepoda; order Calanoida; family Acartiidae; genus Acartia; species Acartia tonsa. Next base: position 33,520,594 of record NC_137261.1, read on the forward strand.
ACCGTGCAAGCAGGACAGTCTTACAGGTGAATTATAGCATACACATACAATTCTTTCAACAACAATCAACATACATCTCACATCGCACGCATTCCCTGATCATCAAAGGAAAAGGTGCTTAACGGAGCCAAATGCGCGTCTTGCTAGCAATGCCGCAGGATTTCTCTGGTAGTTAGGAGATGTCATCGTCACCACCTCCGGAGTAAGGATTAATGGACAAAGAACTTTTCACAATAGTACATGACAAAAAGAACACAAGAACAGCTTCCCTGTCGATACACATTCTTTAACTTTGTCTGGCATAACTTCAATTACAGGTGAAACAGGTGGGAATACTATAAAAAATATTATATGTGAAGATTACAGTTATATATAGAATAATGTCATGCTTAAAACATTGGGAAATTTAATTTGATATTTTCAACTACAAAAATTTAAAAAATCGGACCATAAACACCAAAGTTATGGGGAAAAATGTGAAAAATACAAAAATAGCCTAAAACCTGCTTAAAGGCAGTCTGACCGTCAAAGTTGTTTTCTTGAAACAACAAGAAATTTATTTTTGATACTATAACTGAAAAAATTTTGGAAATCGGACCATAAACACCAAAGATAAGGAGAAAAATGTGAAAAATACAAAAATAGCCTAAAACCTGCTATTAAGGGGTCCTATCGCCATTGATGTTTTATAGTTAATTGTGTTCCTTTATAATGGAAATGTTGTCAAAAATGTTGTTTCAGCCTTTTATCTATTATAGGAGCCGAGAAAATCACGTTTCCCCCAAACTAAGACATACGGACATACTGACAATTCAAATCATAGAGTAGCTTCGCTACTTAAAAGGGTTATAGGGTTCCCAAAACATTAATGTTGTCTCTGACAAAAGAGAACAATATGAATATGAAAAGCTACTCTAAAATTGTGTCTATTGTGTAGAGACAATTTTGTCCTTAGATTGATTAATATTATCAATCTTTACTTGAGTGGGAGTTCATATCTGTCAATATATCTATTTACATATCTATCTATCTATACCGTAATATTTCTATATTAAAATTACGTGGGAAATGATTACATAAACACAAAAAGTTAACAACGAAAATCCTTTCGTTTAAAGATTAAGATTATTTCTCGTATTCATTGGAATCCGGTGGATAGGAACCGGTTCTCATCCATACGAAAAAACTATGTCTAGCATCGTATTATATCCAGTTTTCTACGAATATAGAAATGTACAATCATAAGATTAAAACCAGTTTTTTTAGGCGGTGACTCCGGCACCTCGGGGCTAAAAAAACTAGTTTTAATCTTATAACTGTACATTCTATATCCGCGGAAAGCCGTTTATAATACGATACGAGAAATAACTATTAAAGATTAAGCTTTTAATAAATACCGAACGTATTGAGTTGTTTATATTTTAAGGAAGTTTGTTACAGGTTTCAGAGTGGTTTTTTATTAATAAGTTCGTTTTGGCAAAAACATCATAAAGCAAATATAATCAATAATTTTCCCTTTTTAGCAGTAACATTAAATTTCGCTTTTAATATTTTATAATTATCACATGTATATATATATTATTTCGCAGCCGGCTGTGAAAAACACTTTCAAAGCCGAAAAAAGATGAAAATATATGTTGACACTTTTGAACCCCTTTTTACTAAAAATAAACTCCTATAAAAAAAAATTGAGGATACTAAAACCCTTTTTTCCTTCCAAAATTAACCCCTTGATAAAAACTGAAAATATATGTAATTCGGCTGCAGGATATCTATCTATTAACACATAAATTTTTTTTATGAAAGAAATATTTTTTAAGGCATAAAATCACCAAACTTTCCAAATTGAAAATCAACTTTTCTACAATTAGGTTCGGTCCGTCTGTCCTTATATTCTTTTTGCTAATATAGACTCAACAGTCGGGCACCTTGCCGCTCCTTAATAGATTTGGTGGAGAGGAGGGGGCGTTCAACGCCCATCCCCCCTATTTTCTCATATCCTGTTAGAGCAAGAGGACTAAAATTTGTATAATAAAAATCTCTTGGGGGCCAACAAAACTGGAATTATTCTTTTAGAAAACCTTATTATTAGCATAACTGTCGATAATACGATGTGATAAATTACTAAATCACCCAATAATGTAAAGTTAAAACTTTTTGTGTTTTTGTATAAAGAGCATTTTAAGAATGCTCTACCTGCACTAGGTATGGAATAGATCGATAGCATGTTAGAACTGTCCTATCAATTTCGAACTTTGTATGGTGATACCTGTAGTAATTAGGTATTTAGAAAGCGTAGCAATTCTATAATCGTAACCAAAATGTCTGTACGTCCATTTTAAACATGATGATTTTTAAAACTGTTTTAACAACAAATTTTATATGATATAATTATCTAATTGATCTGATGTTTTGGAATACTGATTCCTAGGACATCAAAGTACAAAATCATAAGCGGAGCATCTCTATAATAAAGTCCTAAAAATGTAAGTAATGAGTATGTCCTTAAACTTTATCCAGTATTTTGCAGTATTTACTTACAATTTTGTATTGACTTTTATACATTTCTATTCTGATAATTCAGTTCTTACACACTATGTTCGTTTGTTCTACCGCTGGAACGATCAATAAAAAAATTTCAGGGTGTTTTTAAAGGTAAATCATAGGTTTTATGCTATTTTAATTGGTGGATGCGACACTAGCTTTTAAAATAACATATTTTTTCTATTCACACAACGTGTCCTATTTATCAATTTATTGTTATGCATGTATGTGTGTATGTATGTCAAATAAGATCTTATTAACGGCTGGACTGATCATAACAAAATTTTCAGGGAAGTTATATGGAGTTCCAGGGTAGGTTTAAGCTATTTGGAGGAAGGATCAATATAAATTTAGATAGATAGATAGATAGATAGATAGATAGATAGATAGATAGATAGATAGATAGATAGATAGATAGATAGATAGATAGATAGATAGATAGATAGATAGATAGATAGATAGATAGATAGATAGATAGATAGATAGATAGATAGATAGATAGATAGATAGATAGATAGATAGATAGATAGATAGATAGATAGATAGATAGATAGATAGATAGATAGATAGATAGATAGATAGATAGATAGATAGATAGATAGATAGATAGATAGATAGATAGATAGATAGATAGATAGATAGATAGATAGATAGATAGATAGATAGATAGATAGATAGATAGATAGATAGATAGATAGATAGATAGATAGATAGATAGATAGATAGATAGATAGATAGATAGATAGATAGATAGATAGATAGATAGATAGATAGATAGATAGATAGATAGATAGATAGATAGATAGATAGATAGATAGATAGATAGATAGATAGATAGATAGATAGATAGATAGATAGATAGATAGATAGATAGATAGATAGATAGATAGATAGATAGATAGATAGATAGATAGATAGATAGATAGATAGATAGATAGATAGATAGATAGATAGATAGATAGATAGATAGATAGATATACTTTATTTGTTGACTAAAAAACTTTGGATACTTTTCTTGATTTTTTATTTGTTTCAAACTTTTGAACAATTGATGTAGAGATGGGGTAATTTAATTTCTCGTATTCATTCAAATCCGGTGGATAGGAACCGGTTCTCATCCATAAGAAAAAACTATGTCTAGCATCGTATTATATCCAGCTTTCTACGAATATAAAAATGTACAATCATAAGATTAAACATTTTGTATCCGCGGAAAGCCGTTTATACTACGATGCAAGAAATAACTATTATCGTTATTGAGAATGTTGTTTATAAACACATCCTCCAATATATTACCCCTTAAGGTCCAAGAAATGTTTAAAACTTATTTCTCGTATTCATTCGAATCCGGTGGACAGGAACCGGTTCTCATCAATACGAAAAAACTATGTCTAGCATTGTATTATAAACCGCTTTCTACGAATATAGAAATGTACAATCATAAGATTAAAACCATTTTTTAGCCCGTGCCTTCGGCACTTCGGGGCTAAAAAAACTGGTTTTAATCTAATACATAATTGTACATTCTATATCCGCGGAAAGCAGTTTATAATACGATGAAAGAAATAACTATTATAACCCTCCGTCCCCTTTCAACTTTTAAGTACTCCCCTTTTAAAAGCAAAGCTTTTCTTCAATTAGGGTCGGTCCGTACGTACGTCTGGAACGGATAGCTTTCTTTGTTAATTTAGGCATGTTAGAATTGTCCTATCGATTTAAAACTTTACATGGTGATTACTGTAGGTACGATTATGGATATTGTCATCCTTGTTTTTACAGAAAAAGAACTTTCAATAGCTAAGTGGGTGGGAGATATCTGACACCTTTTTTCCAACAAACTTTCCCTTGTTAAGTTTAACCAATTAATTATATTACTTTCAACACATATTTTCATTTTTCTAGAAATATAGATATTTTTTAAATCTGAAATAGCTAGATTTAAAAAAAAAATATAAAAAAGACAGCTATGTCGATAGAAAATAGAGAGATAGAGGACAATTAAAGTGTTAAAAGATAAACAGACAGATAGATAGAAAGAGGAGGTCTTAACCTCATAAACCCCAGAATAAGTTTCTGTGACCTTTTTAAAGTCACCCTGAAAAATAAAGGAATATTATTTATAAAAAGATATATTGTGTTGGAGGTAGGAAGGGAGTGGATTGGGTCAGGGGGGGGGTGTAAAGGGTACAGTCCCTATTTATCGAAAATGTTTGCTTTGACATTGTTTCATGGTTCAAAAGTTAATAGTTGTTTAATATAATCTAGGCATTAGACTTTATATACCACATTGTCCTACCGTTTTCAAACTTTGCATGATGATTCCTATGATAGTAAGGTACGATTCAAGATACGTAGCAACTCTATAATTGTTACTTGAAAGTCCGTACTTCCATTTAAAACATTCAGATAATTAATTTTTAAAAGCGAAACTTTTCAATAATTAGGTCCGTCCGTCCTTACTCCCATTTAGCTCTTTTCATTAATTTGGACAGGATAAAATTGGCTTATTGTTTTTAAACTTTGCATGATGATTACGATGATGATATAGTTAGGTATGATTCAGAAAGCACAGCAACTGTATAATCGTTATCAGAATGTCTGTACGTACATTTATTTTTAATTTTTTGACTACAATATTTCTTGTGATTTATTTATCCTATTCATCTGGTTTTTAGAATACTGATTCCTAGGACAACAAAATAAATTGTTATAATCGAAGCATCTCTATAATCAAGTCCTAAAAATGTAAGTATGTCCTTAAGCATTATCCTGTATTTAAGCAATTTTTCTTCCAATTTTGTTTATGCTTATACATTTACACTCTGCTTATACAGTTCTTGCACTTACCCCATAATGCGTAATTTTTATATGTGGCATGAGAAGACCTTTCTATAGACACCTTAACCAGGTTTCTAACACAATCCTAGCCAATTTGGCAAAAAAAAGAAAGGCCTGTCAAACATCAAGAACTAGGCAGAGCTGTCATGTCTCAGTGTATGATGGTTCTGTCTTTTTTTTCTTCACAAGGGCTAAATCTCGAGCTTTAGTACTCTGGAGAGGTGAGTAGATTCAAAATTCAATGCGAAGCTTTTCTATATTAAGGGTCGGTTTGTCTGTCCGTCCGTCTGTAACAGTTAGCTGTTTTGGTTAATTTAAACAGGATAGAATTTTCCTATTGATTTTTAACTTTGCAAGCTGATTCATATAACAGTAAGTACGATTAGAAAGCGCAGCAACTCTATAAACGTTACCAGAAAGTCCGGACGTCAATCTGAAACAAGCTGATTTTTAAATTTTTTTCACAACAAATTTTTGAATGTTTAAATCATCCTTTTCACCTATTTTTTTAATACTGATTCCTATTACAACAAGGTATATGTTATAAGCGAAACATCTTTATAATCAAGTCCTAAAAACGTCAGTATGTTCTTAAACAGTATAATGTATTTAATCAATTTTGCAACAAATATACTTACAATTTTGTATAGACATTTGTATTAATTCAGTTTATTCAGTTCTGACACTCTTCAAGTGTTAAAGTTTGTTTGTCCTTCCATTTCAGAGCTTAGATTTTATGGATGTTGTCATCCTTTTTATTGGTTTTTGACCAAAACTATAGGATTTATATTGAAACAAGGATGACAACATCCATAAAAGCGAAGCTCTGAAAAGGTAGGACAAACGGACATTAACGCTTGTTTAATGTCAGAACTGAATAATCAGAATGCGAATGTATAAGAGTCAAAGCAAAATTGTAAGTAAATTTGTTGAAAAACTGCTTGATACAGGATAATGATTATGGACATACTTACATTTTTAGGACTTGATTATAGAGTTGCTTCGCTTATAATATTGTACTTTGTTGTCCCAGGAATCAGTATACCAAAAATCAGACCAATCGGATAATTAGGTCACATACAAATTTGTTGTTAAAAATGTAAAAAAAATCAACATGTTTAAAAGGGACGTACGGACATTCTGGTAATGATTATAGAGTTGCTACGCTTTCAAACTCGTACCTAACTATTATAGAAATCACCATGCAAAATTTGAAATCGATAGGACAATTCTAACATGCCTAAATTAACGAAAAAAGCTATTTTAAAAAGTAAAAAAATCAACATGTTTAAAATGGACGTACGGACATTTTGGTAATGATTATAGAGTTGCTACGCTTTCTTAATCGTACCTAACTACTACAGGAATCACCATGCAAAATTTGAAATCGATAGGACAATTCTAACATGTCTAAATTAACGAAAAAAGCTATCCGTGACGGACGTACGGACGGACGGACGGACGGACCGACCCTAATTATAGAAAAGCTTCGCTTTTAAAAAGTAAAGCGATTGTTATTTTAACACCCTTTATATATTTATGTCCATCCGTCTGTATCTGTATAAAACTGGGGGGAACATAAATTTCTCGGCTGCTATTCAAGTTAAAGAGCCTAAAAATTTCATGAGAATGCCCTATACCGATGAGCTCCAGTTTATAATATTTAGCTCTGAGAGTCATTTGATTTATTTTGGAAATTTTAAATTACTTAGCTGCTATTCTATATAGATAACCAATTTGTTTGATTAAAAATTTCTTAATCGATGAGCATCTACTCTCTACTCTACTCAGTACGTCAGTCTGTTGGAAATGCTCTGATGGTCATTTGATTTGTATTGGATTTGTAAAGTTGTTTTGTCCGTTTGTCTTTACATCCTTATTATGAAGCAGAAAGCTTCGACTAATTCTTAAACACATGATAGTTATTTCTGGCATCATATTATAAAAAGCTTTCTGCGAATTTGTAGAAAACTGGATATAGTAATAAGATAGATATTTAGATAGATAGATAGATGGATAGATAGATAGATAGATAGATAGATAGATAGATAGATAGATAGATAGTAAGATAGCTAGATAGATAGATAGTTAGATAGCTAGATAGATAGCTAGATAGATGGATGTATAGATAGTTAGAACGGTAGATAGAAATATAGATACATAGAAAGATAGATACATAGATAGATAGATGGATTAATCATTACTCGGACTTTTTTAACCAAATTAGTTTTTTTAGGTTTTTGATAATTAAAACAACCCCCTTAAAATAATCATTACAATAAAATACAATTTTAAAATTTATTTACTGTTTAAATATGCATAAATATGACGTTTTTACTGACAAAGCATATTGCATGTTGACAATAAAATGATTATAACTTAAGTTCTATTTGAGATAAATTGATGAAAAAAAAGTATATTTAATTTGATTATGCTGAGAAGTAACTTATTGGTTTTAAAAAATAATAAACCCTTTTGATTGGAGGGGGGGGGGGGCGTTGAGTATCGAAATAAAGAAACTAATGTAAATTTCTTTTTTTTCTGATGGGTTTTAATGATTCATATAGCAGCAAAACTGTTTTTAGAGAATAGCCCTTTGTATGTCTGTCTTTTTGTCTGTCTGTCCCTCCCCTTGTCTATCCATCTGTCTAACTGCCTCTTTTTCGGATTTCAATGATTCATCTAGCATAGCCTAATTCTAATTAGTTAATACATGTATGGGAGCTCTATCCTGTCTCAATAACTTTTTTTTTCCTAAGTAAAAGTTGTACAGTACAGTTGTACAGAATAAGATTTTTTATTAAAGTCTCGAAATTGAAATTTAAAAAAAACAGCTGATCATTTTTGTGGATTTTTTTAAAAATTACTTTTTTACCCAAATTTTCATAGTTTTTCCCCAAAAAATCACAATATTCTCACATTTCCAGCTTAGGTATTCTAAATTTATGCAAAAAAAGAAAGTATAATAGATGACATCTATAACAAGATCAATAACCTCAATTGACTATTCTAAGATTTGTAGGTAAAACATAGATCCTGGATGTGATATAAGGATCCTCTGAGGTTCCACCAAAGAAGTTTAAACAAATCAGAATCAGCAATGATTTTGTACAATGTTTTCATTAAAGTATTGACAAGTAAATCACTTCTAGATACCAAGCATATTGAGGACTGGTAAAATTATTTCTTTACTAAAACCAGGGAAACCTGACAATCAGGGTTCCAGCTACTGCCCTGTCACACTTCTTTTTCCTACCTGAATGATGCTGTTAAACTTGCAGACCAACATTATGGCTTTCACACAGGCAGGTTCACTACCACTGCCTTACAGAGTATTAAAACCTTAATCAACAATAGCCTACACAATAAGAAACCACTTTTTAGAACAGTGCCAGTTGTCATTTATCTTTCAGAGGCTTTTGACACTGTAAACAATTAAGTTCTACTGTATAATATTAATGTACAAGACTTGACTAAGTACATGAAATGTTTTCAGAGGTAGGCAACAATTTGTTGTTATCAGAGGATCTAGATCTGCGTACAAATCTGCCAAACAGGCTGTCCTACAAGGAGAGGTCCTATACCCTGTACTCTTTAATCCGTAAATTACATCAATGCCAACAACTCCAACAGCATATGTCCCCTTATTGATCCTTATGTCAAGGACATTAAAGCTTACTTAGCAGTTCTTGATGATTGGTTAAAAAGTCAGAACCCATTCATTTCTCCAGCTAAATCATCTGCAATAGTCTTTACAGCCTTTTTGAATGAAGCAGGCACTGTAGTTATTGTAGAGGTCAATGATAAAACAGTCCCATAAGTCAGACATCCTAAGCTCTTAGGTGTTATATGTGACAATCTTTTCTATATTGACCATCTTGTTAAGTAGCCTAGAAACAAAATAAACTCTAAAAACAAAAAGCTTGAAGCTCTCTCCACTAGAGGGAAAGAAAAGTAAGTTATAGTAAATACATACAAAGCAATTTACCAGTCCCTGAAAATCTACTGCAGTCCCATATTTAGTAATGATAGCTGGGACAGCATTCTGTTTGCTGGAAAAGCTGCTCTGAGAACAGCCATCTACTGTCACATCATGACCATCATTGAAAAACTTCATGCAAAAATCAAGATTATGCCAGTGATAGACCATTAACATCTATGCTAAGCAAGCAAGTTTCTCCTGTCAACCAAAACACAAAATCACCTCTACATGACAAATCTGATCCCACCACCCTCTAAACACCAAATGAAAAACAGGATTTCCCAACTAGATCTGTCTGAAAAGACCTACAGATCCAGACTTAAGGTGATACACACAGAATCTGTCAGAAATACCAACAGAAACTAAAATGACAATAAAGATCTAAACATACCAGCCCCATCCATCAGAAAACATGAAAACTCATTACCCAGAACAGCTACAACCACCCTGGCTCAGTACTTTCAGGTTACAATGTTTACCTGAATACCTTAAAGGCCAGAGTAAACAATAATCTGGTGCAGTTTGTGTCTGAAACTGGCAAGAATTTTACACAACCACCATCATTTCAACTGCAACCACAACCCATCAACACCTAGATACCTTTGAAAGCAGCCACAATACTGAACTGACTGTTTCCAATGATGATGAGCAGCAACAAACAAAAACAGAGGAACTATTTTGACATCAAGTCAGCAAGGAATCAATATTGAGCAAGATAACTTTTCAATATTACAAGGAAAACTTTATACAGAATCATTGCTGATTCTGAAGCATGTTAGTTTCAACTTCATTGATGGAACCTCAGAGGGACATCTTTATACAGCCAGGAACTATGCTATAACAATTAATGAGGCATGCACGATGGACATGAAAAGTGAGTATTTTTATGTGTTGACTACCAAAACAAACTTAATTTTTATTTAATTGTTTAGACATTAATTCAAATAACTCTTACCAAACTTCTAGACTACAAATCTTAGATTAGTCAATTGATTCTGTAAGATCTTGTTATCGATGATAACATAATCTTTGGTTCAGCTGTCACCTATTATGCTTTTCTTTGAAAAAATTTAGATTAACTATGCTGTAAATATGAGAACATTGTGATTTTTTGGGGAAAAACTATGAAAATTTGAGGAAAAAAGTAATTTTTAAAAAAATCCACAAAAATGATCAGATGTGATTTAATGAAAGTTATGGGCTGAACTGTCTTATATATGTCTTGTCATACGTAACTCAAAAAAAACCTGTTTCCTATCCAGGACACTGGTGCTTAGCCGTTTTTTGCCTATTTTCAGGGCAAATTCATCATTAATTATGTAGGAATCAACTTTAAAAAAAAAATGTTTTTCGTTTACTTCATGGTAAATGATAGCAATAACCATTTTTAAAATTTCTAGTACCATCCACTAAATAGCTAGAAACGGCTGAACATGGCTGGCGACAAACAAGAGTATTATGTTTAGATAGGGCTTGTGACATGTCTTTGGGTAGGTTTTTAGAGGTGCTGAGCTCAAAAATACCAACAAGAATTGTGACGAACCATCCACATGGCAACTAGGAAATGGCTGAAAACAGCTGGCAGCGATCAGGAGTATTTGGGTAGGTTTATAGGGGTACTGTGGCAGCTGGGATACGGCTGAAAACAGCTGTCAGCAGTCAGGAGTATTATTTGTATATAGGGCTTGTGATGTGTCTTTGGGTAGGTTTTTAGATGTGCTGAGCTCAAAAATCCCAACAGAAATTGTGACCGCCCATCCATATGGCAACTGGGAAATGGCTGAAAACGGCTGAGCTCAAATATACCAATAAGAATTGTAACCAACTATCCATGTGGCAGCTGGGATAAGGCTAAAAACAGCTGGCAGCAGTCAGGAGTATTAATTGTAGATAGGACTTGTGATCTGTCTTTGGGTAGGTTTTTAGGGGTGCTGAGCTAAAAAATAACAATAAGAATTGTGACTGGCCATCCATATGGTAGCTGGGAAACAGCTACTGCTCAGCCTGTTGCCATGTTTTGTGGAAAATTAAGGATATGTGAACATCAAAAATTTTATAGAAAACACTTTCAATTAAAATTTTAACCCTATTTTGTTGAAAATATCAATAATAGAAAAGTTAAAAGTCCTTACATAGTTGTTCTACATCCAAAACTGCTAAAAACGGCCAAAGAAACGGCTATGAAAGTCTAAAAATTGTACAAAACCAGCTGTAGTTATTACCAAAATGCCATATGGATGGGCGGCCACAAAAATTAGTAGAATATTTGAGCTCAGCACCCATAAAAACCTACCCATAGTTATGTCACAAGCCCTATATTCAACTCATACTTTTGGCTATACCTTGCCGTTGTAAGCCGTTTTCAAATATTTAACAGCTAAATATAGAATTAAACAGGTTTATAATAAGTATTTTGATGAAAAAAGCTAAAATTTCAATTGAAAAAGTGTACTTATACTGCAATATTCTATGTTTAGGTTTCCTGGAAAATACCAAAAAAATGGTTGAATAGCTGAACTATAGCTGTTACCCAGCTGACATAGAGACAGGCACTTAATTTTTGGTAGCAGTTTTGGGCTTGGTACCCATTAAAACCTATATCTAGACATGTCACAAGCTTATCTACTATTAAAACTTTTAGATTTTCATAGCCATTTCTTTAGCCATTTTTAGCAGTTTTGGATGAATAACAGCAATGTATGGACATTTAACTTTACTATTGTTGATATTTTCAACAATATAGGGTTAAAATGTTAATTGAAAAAGTTTGATTCTATAAAAATATTTGATGGTCACAGATCCTTAATTTTCCACGAAATATGGCAAACAGCTGAGCTACAATCATGAAAAATAATAAAAAGTAACAAAGCACATTTTTTACATCAGTTGGAATTATTTTTATCATCTAGTTTTTTGATTTACAGATGTTTTTATGCGTTTTTTACCAACCAATCAGTACCCAAATTTATTTTAGCTTATTATATACATGGTGTTTTTTTTAATAGGACAAAAGTATTGCTTAATATAACCCATTTGCCACACAGTGCAATCCAGTGGGACATCCAAAAAATCTAAAATTGACTTTTATCTATCCTAGGAATTAATAATGGCTGTAAGTAGACAGCTAGAAAAGAAATTTTTTTTTAAATTTAATTTTTGGTGGATTTATACCATTTTTAAAAAAGGTAGTGAAAAATATCGCTAACCTAACCTAAAATAGTTGTTCGTCCGGGGGGGGGGGGGGGAAGGTGGGGAAGTACCCAAATTTTCAAAATTGAAAAAAAAATCTAAGAGGATAACGCCAAAATTATTTTTCAGTTTGGTGGGAAATGGGTTATATTAAGCAATACTTTTGTCCTATAAAAAAAACACCCTGTATAGTTAAAATAGATAGATTGGTAGATAGATAGCCTAGATAGGTATTTTGATTGATTTGGTTAATTCCCAGCTATAATTTTCGTTCTACAGAAAAGGTAGTTTAGTCCATTGTCTTATCCCTTGAGATCCATAGGTATATCAACTTAAAGGGATAGTTGCATGAAGTGCATTTCAAAAAATTTATTGCAAGCCAAAGTTACAAGTATACCATCAAACATATATGATATTGTATTACAGTAAATAACAAACAATTAGACATAACAAAATTAGTAGTCATGCTGTTATTTTTTATGAATATAGCCAGTTATATAAATAACATATATCACAAAAATACTATTTTAAGTCCTAATATTTTTAAACTAAATACATGGTAGAATATTGAAATTCTTTCAAATGTATGCCCTATAAATGTAGTTTCACGAAATGCATTTGAACTTAATTTAGTGAACCGCATATTTTTTCCTAGTTAATGGGTTAAGCTACATTTAAATAGCATATATTTGAAATGAATTCAATTTTCTACCACGTAGTTTTTAAAATATCAAGACTTGAAAATTGTCTTTTTGTGATATATGCAATTTAAAAAGACGATTTTCTAGTCTTGATATTTTAAAAACTACGTGGTTGAAAATTGAAATTCTTTCAAATATATGCCATATAAATGTAGTTTAAACATTTAACCAGGATAAAATATGCGGTTCACTAAATTAAGTTTAAATGCATTTCATGAAACTACCCCTTTAAACCATTGAACAGGAAAAATTATGCAGTTCAATAAATTCAAATTTAAAGGCATTTCGTGCAACTACCCCTTTAAAAAAAGAATTATATTTAACTCCATGCAGAAGCAGAAATTCTGTTGGACCAAAATATAGATATATAGATAGTAGATAGTTAGACATGTAGCTAAATAAATAGATAGATAGAAACAAAGCATATTCTATAGGTTTTCATCATAACAAGGATGACAACATTCATTAAAGTGAAGCACTGAAATGGTATGACAAACGGACATTAATGCTTGTATAGTGTCTGAACTGAATAATCAAAATATAAATGAATAAGAGTCGAACCAAAATTTTAAATAAATTTGTTGAAAAACGGCTTGATACAGGATAATTTTTAGGGACGTACTTACATTTTTATAGAGTTGCTTCGCTTATGATATTGTACTTTGTTGTCCCGGGAATCAGTATACCAAAAATCAGATCAATCGGATACTTAGATCACATAAAAGATTGTTGTTAAAAAAGTAAAAAAAATCAACATGTTTAAAATGGACGTACGGACATTCTGGTAGTAATTATAGAGTTGCCTAACTACAACAGGAATAAATAGGACAATTCTAACATGCCTAAATTAACGAAAACAGCTATCTGTTACGGACGGACGTACGGATGGACCGACCCTAATTATAGAAAAGCTTCGCTTTTAAGAATTTTACTTTGTTGGTAACTATTCTTAAATTAGATTAGAGTAACATTGTGACTGTGCGTATGAGTTTGTCTTTCTGCCTGTGTGTACCAAGAATCTCCCTAACCACTGGACCATTAGTTCTCTTTCACATTGTTGCTTTTATAGGTCTTTTCTGAATGGAACCACAACCCTCCAAAGAGAAGGGGGGGGGGGGTAAAGGAGTTATTACGCTCAAAATTATCCATAATTTCAAAACTTCTATTCTTACAGTTTGTTTAAGGCTATAACCTACTTGAAGTTATATCTTAATCTTTTAAAAATATATTTAGTCTTAGATAATTAGATAATAAACAAAGGTAAGTGGAAATAGTTGTATCTGCAGCAAAAGTTTTTAGTAGCTGCGCTTCTTTAATAAGAAAGTAAATCTCTAGATGTAGGGAAGACTGTACTGAGTATGTATTGCCACTATTTGAATAAAGCTGAAATAAAGTAGGGTTGCTGCGCTACTTTACTTCAAAAAAAGTATCCTATAATTGGATGATAATATAAATGTTTAAGTTAAGTTCAAATAGAAATAAAGATTTAACAAATATGGAGATGAACTGAATTTAGTTTCCGAAAGTGTGCGTAGCTTCCGCGTCCTATCTCAATATTTGCTACTAGCTAAAAAAGCTTCAAACTTCAAAAAAAATCTAAATTTTAAAAATTAAAATTTTTGAATGTATAATTTATAAATCGTTTATACATTAAATCGCTTTTCCATTTGACCGGAGTCGCTGAAAATAGGGTCTGCAATAATTGGGTTATCTGCTGTACACTTTAGGAAACTAGGGCTCGAATAGGAAATTTATTTCAGCTGATCAATATGGAACAATTTTAGCTGGAAAATAAAGATAAATAAATGATTTTAAAATTATATGTTTTATAAATACAAATTATACAACTTTCTATTATAATAATTAAATGTGATTTTTTTGTATGTATACTATAACAATGGTTTAATGCTTTTTTTAAACACAATCTCTCAAAAGTACAGGTTCTATTGGCTATGACCTATAAGATAAGAAATTAAAGTTTTTTTGTTTGAAGCAAAGTATCTTGGAAATGGGATATCAAACTTCATAATCCATTTTTCTAACGTAACAAAAATTTCATAGCTAAAACATACAGATACTATATTACTTTTTACTTTATTTTTAGAATACAGTTTTTAGAAATGTCCTTTGGCCCCATGTATTGATATTTCAGGGATGATGTGGACGACAGGCTACATTTTCACTGGTACCCTAAGCTTTCTAACTACGTTATTTGTTTACTGATTCGAAACTTTTGGGTATTTTTATTGATTTTTTATATAATTTTATCAAACTTTTTAACAATTTATTTTAATGTGCAGAAGGGGTAATTTAGTTTATCATTATTGGAAATGTTGTTTGTAAATGTTGAGGATTATTTTATCCTCCCTATCCCTTTTTTCACACGTTTCATTTTATTTTTTAGTATCAAATAATTCAGGAACAAAGGAAAAAAATACAAGAGAAAGATTTTGGTATTTTTATGAAAAAAGGTATAAACTATATTTTATTTCATAAATCTTTAATTTAGACCAAAACAGGTTTAAGGCTATTTTACCAAGAAATATAGATACATACTTCTTCTTTTCAAATGTTAATTCTTAAAAATTTAACTAATTGTAATAAAAATGTTGTTACTAAGTACTGGATATTTATTCCTGGTCACTTTACTGTTAACTTTATCCATGAATATCTTTTAGGAAAAGTTTTTCCATTTTAGCCCCCCCGGGGAGGGTGTGAAATGTTTTTTTGACCTTTTTTCCCACGTAATTAATTAAAGCATAATACTCATTTTTTTGTACTTATTTAAATTTTGATTTTTATTTATTTTTAACAGATTTTGAAAAGTTTTTTATGTATGAAAAATAGTTAAAGATATGTTTTTAAAAGGGATAGGGAAACATTTACTTTAGGATAATACATTTACTTTCTTAAGCATATAATTGTTGAATTAAAAATACATTTGTATCATTGCCATGCATAGTTAAGACTTTCAGACAAAGGTCTAAGGGAGTGGGAAGTCAGTAATCAAAACCACTCAATGACATCATTAAGATTCCTTGAAAATAATATTTGATAGAAATATTTATAGATATTTCTATTATTATAAGAAACACTTTTGTGTAAGAATATTTTTTATTGGGTAACAGGAAACATTGGACTATTAAACTTGACATTTGTTGTGTGTCTTTAAAACTTTAAAACAGTGTGGTTGACAAAACAGCACAAACGTACACAACTTTTTGCTTCACTCCTATTATTTCACATACCCACTTTGGCTTATTTTTTTATGCGTTAGCACTTAGCCTTTCCATGTTCTGTCTAATACACAAGAAACCAAAATATTTATTACTTTACAACAGCTAGAAGTTTTGTAGTTATGAAGGAACACTTGGCAATAAATATTTGAGTTTAAAACAACAATTTGTTAAATATCTTACTTTCAATTTCTTATTAACTTATTAAACTTATATTTGTTCAGCAGTTATCGAGATCTTATGCTACACACTAACAGACATATGTAACTTTCTTAAAAAGATTTAGCATTTTACAATTATCCCGGGGCCTGTGAGAGATAGAAAAATAGAAATATAGATACATAGAAAGATAGATAGATAGTCCGTTTAATAGATAAATAGATAGTTAGAAAGCTAGCTAGCTAGCTTGCTAGCTAGATAGATATATAGTCCGTTAGATAGATAGATAGTCCGTTAGATAGATAGATAGTCCGTTAGAAAGATAGATAGTCCGTTAGATAAATAGATAGTCCGTTAGATAGATAAAAAGTCTGTTAGATAGATAGATAGTCTGTTAGATAGATAGATATATAGTTTGTTAAATAGATAGACAGATAGATAGTCCGTTAGATAGATAGATAGTCCGTTAGATAGATAGATATATAGTCCGTTGGATAGATAGATAGCTCGTTAGATAGATAGATAGATAGATAGTCCGTTGGATAGATAGATAGATAGATAGATAGTCTGTTAGATAGATAGATAGATAGATAGATAGATAGATAGATAGATAGATAGATAGATAGATAGATAGATAGATAGATAGATAGATAGATAGATAGATAGATAGATAGATAGATAGATAGATAGATAGATAGATAGATAGATAGATAGATAGATAGATAGATAGATAGATAGATAGATAGATAGATAGATAGATAGATAGATAGATAGATAGATAGATAGATAGATAGATAGATAGATAGATAGATAGATAGATAGATAGATAGATAGATAGATAGATAGATAGATAGATAGATAGATAGATAGATAGATAGATAGATAGATAGATAGATAGATAGATAGATAGATAGATAGATAGATAGATAGATAGATAGATAGATAGATAGATAGATAGATAGATAGATAGATAGATAGATAGATAGATAGATAGATAGATAGATAGATAGATAGATAGATAGATAGATAGATAGATAGATAGATAGATAGATAGATAGATAGATAGATAGATAGATAGATAGATAGATAGATAGATAGATAGATAGATAGATAGATAGATAGATAGATAGATAGATAGATAGATAGATAGATAGATAGATAGATAGATAGATAGATAGATAGATAGATAGATAGATAGATAGATAGATAGATAGATAGATAGATAGATAGATAGATAGATAGATAGATAGATAGATAGATAGATAGATAGATAGATAGATAGATAGATAGATAGATAGATAGATAGATAGATAGATAGATAGATAGATAGATAGATAGATAGATAGATAGATAGATAGATAGATAGATAGATAGATAGATAGATAGATAGATAGATAGATAGATAGATAGATAGATAGTCCGTTAGATAGGTAGTCCGTTAGATAGATAGATAGTCCGTTAGATAGATAGACAGATAGATAGTCCATTAGATACATAGATAGTCCGTTATATAGATAGATAGATAGATAGATTGTCCGTTAGATAGATAGATAGTCCGTTAGATAAATAGATAGTCCATTAGATAGATAGATAGATGATTTTATTTGTGAAAGAAATTTTTTTGTTGAAATCAGTCCATTAACAAGGAAGTTGAGTTTAGTGGTTCAGAGAGTCATTCTAGGTAAACTACGATATTAGATTTGTAATCTCCAATTAATATCCAGGTGAAAGGGAAAAAATTGGTTGAAATTGGTAAATAAACAAGAAAGTTGGATTTAATGGTTCAAATAGTCATTTTAGGTAAAGTACGATATCAGATTTGGAATATCCAATGAATATCCAGGCGAAAGAAAAAAAAATGGTTGAAATTGGTCAATAATCAAGAAAGTTAGGTTTAATGGTTCAAAGATTCCTTTTAGGTAAATTACAACCAAACTAGAAGCGATCATGACAAGTTTAGTGATTTTTTAACTTAATAATTTGAAAAATTTATTTTTATTGATTTTCCCTTATTTAAAAAAATTTTCATTTTTCTCGAAATCTGAGAATGGTAATTAATCAAAGGAATTTATTGAAAAATATATGTGAAAAAATCACTAAAATTTCAAAAAATCTTGAAGCCGGCTGCAATTTTATATATGGAGTTTTACTATATAAATACTAAGAAATTTTACTTAATAGCATATATTCTCTCTTTTTCGAAGCCACTTTTTTTCACAGCCGGCTTCAAAATAATATATGTATATACATACTATGTCAGGGAGGATGCTTTTTATTTTCAGAACTCCCAGTTAATAGTTACTGTAATGTCCAGTATGCAAGGATATTATTTGTATGGTTTTTATCTGTTTCTATATCCATGTAGTAAGTAAAGCTAGACGCATTGCGACAAAAAAACTGCTTGTAATAAAACATCAACTAGCTCATAAATACTCAATTAGCTCAATTAACTTGTTCATAGCAGGGGAAGTTTTCATCTACTAATAATTAAACATTATTTAAAACAATTTTTGTATGTTTGTTATATATTAAATTGTAAATTGAATTAGCAAAATCAATTTAAAACAGGGGCATGTAATTTAAATAATTACTGATAAAAAGCTTAGTATCTAATTTCAGAGTATATAAAAAAAACTAAACTTTTTTTTAAAAAATACTACTAAAGGATTCAAAATGCAAGTACATATATTTTTTTAGCTCTTATTTTATACATCTTAATTGGAACTGATGATCTATTTAATAGTGAAACAATTGTCTTCCATCAATAAAACGTTAAAGAAATAACCTGTGTTTATATATATAGCTAGCCTACAGCTCACGTTGTTCCCTGGTCTGTAATGTATTTAATACAAGCGGCTTCGCCCCTAGCCTCTAGGGGCTTTTTCTCTAAAGGTTCAGGGGAGAATTTAAAATTTTTTTTTCATTTTTTAGATATTTTCTGTATTTTATAACTTTTTATAACTCTTTATAACATTTTAAAACTCTTCATAACTTGTTATAACTGTTTATATTTATTTATATTAATTTATATTTTCTAAACCCTTCGAATTTTTTGAGGGGGAAAAAAATTTGCGGCACGCTTCGCGCGCCATTTTACCCCCACCAAAAGCCAATTACCCCCCCCCTTAAAAAAAATTTTACCCCCCCCCCCCAAAAAAAAAATAATGCTTGGACGTCTATGCCCACTGCACAGATCATCATTGGTCTGTCTGTCGGTTATGCCGCTTTTTTTTCTTTTTGTTTTACTTTTACAATTTGGAACTTCTTACTTATGGATATTATCATCCTTGTTGATGATATTAAACTCAGGGATCTTAGGAGATAATGTACTATATTGATTTTACATCCCCCATGATGATAAACCAAGGTAAGCCTTCTGTTGATTGAAAAGTTTGGACACGTCTTGTTTAGAACTGACAAAACACTGATCAAGTTTTTTAGTCAACGTGGTTACTAAACTTTGGTTAACAGTATAATTTACAGTCAAATGTTCTCTCCTTATAATTCACATGGTTCATTAGTCTCTTGGATACACCATATTTTAATAGCTAAAATATTTGTTTTCTCAGCTGCTAACAAAATTAGATGGCTTAAATTTTCAATCAATATTATAATGGAACATTTGCAAAATTCATTTTCCATTGTTATTTAGTAGCGAATCTTATTTATAATTCAAAATGTTCGTCCGTTCGTCTGTTGGCTAGGATTAGGAGAAAATTTGATTTGCTATTTAATGGCTAAATAAATTATGTAAATATTCCCAACATAGCTTGCCAGTATGGACCTCATTTATTGGTCAGTTTGTTCATCCAGTAAGAGGGAAGGAAGTGGGGAAAAGGGGTTGTATAATGTTAATGATCTATTTCTTGTTAAAAGCAAAACTTTTCAACAGTAGGGGTTGGTCTGTTCATCTGTACGTCCCTAACAGATAGTTCTGATTGTTAATTTAGACTTATTAGAATTGTCCTATTAAATTCAAAATCGACAGTAAAATTTTTGAAACTGTTATGTCCTGCAAAGAAGTTAAAGTTTAAATCTTTATTTTTTACCATTGCTTTACATAGTTGCCCTATCACCATGACATAAGTATGTCCAAATAAAATATCTTGTATTTATATTTAAGCTCAAATTTTTGCTGAAATCTAAATATTTTCTCTTTTAAGTGCAGTTTGAGTTTCTCTTTTACGGCTTTTGTCTCTTTTTAAATACTCTCGCTCTTTGCCTTACAAATTTTATTCTCTTATTCTGCAATTAAATGTTCCTTTTTATTATCTCTTTCAAATTTAGCTTGTAATAAAATTAGACAAATGAATGTCAATGATTTTCAAAGCTATCTCTCTCTCTTTTAAAAATATTAACTTTAACGTCTTATTTTAGAATATCTGTTTAACTGATTTATTCAGTAATTTTTGTTTTATATTTAAACCCAATGTAACAATACACAATTTAACGTTTTGCTTCATTTTTAAAAACATTTTTTAAAGAATATGATCCTATTATTTTTCATTTCAAATTATCGTCCTGAAAGGGTTAAAATGTTTAGTTTAATATCTGACCACATTACGGGAGTGTCGCATGAATCAATTTATATGAATTAAGTTTTCTTAGATTTACTATATTATGAATTTAAGTTTTCTGTTTTAAGAATATAAATCAAATACTTCAATGTTATTCAAATAGCAACATGAATAAAAAAAACTGAATTTATGATGCTAAAAGTAGAATAATGGGTATTATCGTTCTGGTCAATGAGAGTTTAATAGGGATTATTGGAGCACTATGAGTTTTAAACACTATATGCTTGGAAGATTCGAGCTCAATTATAGACGTTTATTTCCTATATAGATCTGTCATGGATCTTGATGCAATACAGTAGGCCGTTTTGTACATGTTAAAAATTAGAAGATTTTATTAAATAAAAGTAATCACAAATATAGGTATTAAATAATTACTATATAAATTAGTGTGTCATTTTTATCTATTTTTATAAAGCTATTTAAACCAACTTCTATACTACAAGATACTATATTTATAAAGCTATTTAAAACAAATAACATGAGCTATAGTAAAACGGTGCGGCTACTGTTCAATGTTTCCCTAAGGAACAGGATCTTCAAAGGTAGCTAAAATAACCCAAAAAACAACACGGATTATTATAAAAAGAACATCAAAAAGTCTATACCTTTTTACCAGCTAACATATTAAATTTAATTTAACATTTTACAGCGGCTTTATTCAAAAAAACACATTAGTATTTCCAGAAATTATCAACTCTGATAATAATCTGTTTGTGTGTATATTATTATAGTTCCTTCAAAAATATAAATATGATTTATTGTTTCTCATGTAAGAATAGAAAATATTATGTTATGTGTGTAACAAGAAAGAAATATCTACAGCTATCAGCAAAGCTGGCATTAAGTGATTTTAATAATATTTAGGGTTCATATCAAAGACAAGTAGACGAACAATGTCTTTGAAAAATTTGTTATCTAAATAGTATGTTTAATGTTTTGATCATGCTGGAATAGGCATTCAAAATATTCTGTAAATATTTGATCACATTGCATAACTTGAAATTTCTCTCTTACCTTTAGGGGAAGATGACGGTAATAATTGTACAATTTTTGCCAAGTGAGAATTATATTGTGATCACTAATGACCTTTTTGCGGATTTATTTTTTTCCAACTACTGGGTCTTCAGGCGCACTTTTGCAAAGAAGATTTTTCTGTTTGATAGTTATTGCACAAGGGTTGATTTCCAACAGCTTGGACTATCAGCCATGTTTAACGCTGAGAATCTAAAAATAGGGTGACAAGCTATTATATGGCTTTGGGGTGAGAATAACTTACTAAAAACGGGAGACTGACTTTGAATTCGGCTTTAAGCTTATCTAAATGACGTATCTTATTTTCCAATAAAAGCTTTTAATTGAAAAGATGATTCTATAATGATAATTGAAATCGAGCTTTATGTTAGTATTCAGTGATGCTACGCTATAACAAATCTGAAATATTGTCTGACAGTTTTGTGTTTTATTTCTAGCAATAAACCAATGTATATTTTATTTATTTTACACAAAATAATATCAAAGACTCCCAGACAAACAATGCCATATGAGTAGAACTAGAATATACTGAAAAATTGCAACTAAATGAAGGATATTTAACGAGTTTAGATACAAGATCAATGTATGATTCTTGAATTATTCCTTTAGGTGAAAATTAAGCTGACAAATGGTAAAACAAGTTTGAAACTTTAGGGGGCGGCATATCATTTCCGCTAGGCCAAGACAGACCCTACTAGTTACCGGCCTGAGCACATATTTTGCTATTGAAAAGGCCAGGTTGACAGCATAACTAGGAGCTACTAGTCTCAATCTTTCATTTTTCTCCCTTAAGCTTATTAAGCTGAATAATGACTTATTTATCATTTTTATTTGACCCACTTCCCCTTTACAGACATTAATATATTATGTTTATACATTGGTTTGGGAGATTTCACATGCCGAAGGCACCGCCTAAAAAAATTGGTTTTAATCTTATGATTGTACATTTCTATATTCGTAGAAAGCTGGATATAATACGATGCTAGACATAGTTTTTTCGTATGGATGAGAACCGGTTTCTATTCACCGGATTCGAATGAATACGAGAAAAAAGTTTCCATTGGAAGTTAAATCTGTCCCAAAATTTTTAAATTATTTATAATCCATTTTGATTTTAAAAATTCTTAACTGTTTCTAAACTTCTAAGTAATAATATTTTGTTTAGGGCATATTTTATAAAATTGAACACACGCCATTTAATTTATAAGAAGTACCCCATCTTATTTTATTGTCTCACAAGTGTCACTACAATTGGACGTTATTGTCGTTGTTTACATGAGGCCAGGATTTACCCTTCATCCAACTTTTTTATTCCCGTGGCTGTGGTGTGGTAACAATAGAAAGCTAACTAACTAGGAACTACCAATACAATCTAATATACTAAAAGGCCAAAACTTTTCAAACACTTAAAACTTGGAGTGGTTCCTAAAGTTCTTAAATAGGACACAAGGACAGTAAAATAAGAGCTTTAGTTAGAAATACCCTGTAATTTGTAAAAACATTTCTATGGGTTGTGTCAAGAAGGTCCCAAGTTTCTATTTTTTCATCAAAACTAATAGATGAGGAGTATTTTGTAAATAAGAATAAAACAAAATAATTGTCTTTTCATCTACAGACACAAATATCCCCTGAAATGACGAGAAATTTCATTTTGATACCCATATCTACAAAAAATTTGAAAATTGGGCCAAAAATACCTAAGATTCGGAGAAAAGTGTGAAAAATATAAAATAGCAAAAAAAACATTCTAAAATCAGTCCCATCGTCATGGATGTTTTATAGTTAATTGTTCTCCATAATTATAGGAATATAGAATAGAAGTTTCATCCTTTTATAAAAAGTATCCGAAAAAATCACATCCCCCCATAACATTACGGACGGACGAACGGGCAGACAAGTAAATTATAAAATAGCTTTGCTACTAATAACTAGAAATTGTTTAAAATTGGTTTATTCATATATGAGATAAATATAGCACTACATGTATCATTACAATATGAACCAGATAATCTTACTTGAATCTTTGGAACCATGTTCTTTAATTATTGATTCAAGACAGGGCTAGGACACAGTGTAAAGATATCATAAATCATAACAAACTCTCATTTACAAAGCAGAATCTATTTTAATGCTTCCAGGAAAATAATTCCTATTAATCCACATAAAAATTCAAAATAAAATCTTTTGAATTTAAAAAATTTCTAGACACAAAGTTTCATCCAAATAATGTTTTTTTTTATTACTGGGATCAATAGGGATTAT
The DNA here is from genome assembly GCF_053477335.1 of Acartia tonsa. NCBI lineage: Eukaryota > Metazoa > Arthropoda > Copepoda > Calanoida > Acartiidae > Acartia > Acartia tonsa. Next base: position 33,545,114 of record NC_137261.1, read on the forward strand.
TTTCATGTGATACTAAAGAAAAACTGCACACTCTTACAACTGTTTTCTGTAACAAGTTATTAATTGATTTGCAAAAAAACATTAAAACTCATTTTTTTGTATATTTTTTTCTCATTTTATAAAGAAATTACACGTTTCTCTCTTTTACAAGCATTAACACAATTTTTCTTTATCCAAGTTTACAGTAAACATATTGTGTATTTCATTTATTATTAATTTTAACTTTTTATACATAGAGTAGAGTGACTTAAAGCTATTTTTATCTACATGTAAAAGGTGAATTTTTAATTTTCAAAAAATAAAATGATTTTTATTAATGCCAATCTTAGCTATTCTTTGCTATAAATTTGAAATATATTTTCATGTATTTGATTTATTCTAAAATGTTATTTAAGAATGACAGTAATATTTATCAAAAGATTTTACTTAGTGCCAAAGTATTCTGCCAAATATTTAAAGTAAAATTTTTACTTAGTGCCAAAGTATTCTACCAAATATTTAAAGTAAAATTTTGAATTTGATATAAAATAATTATTTATAGGGAGAGTATATAATTATTTATTACTGGTGCTAGTACAATATTATTTAGGAATACTTTATTATCCATACTCAAATAATTAGCTAAATAGCCAACTAACTTTAATTAGCTCAAATTACTTAAACATATATTTGATTATGATTAAATAAAATATTTTTCCCAGCATTTATAATATAATATATAACATTGCATGAATTCTCTATAAAGCCCTATGTATAATTATATAACAATGTTCAGGTTAACAAAACAAATTAAAACAATTTGATAAAATTTTGAGAAATAACTCACAGCTAATAATTGCAGGATAAAATTGCCCTTTGTTTGAGAACAAATAATCACATTCATAAGTAAGATTAAATAGAATTTTTCTATATTTTAATAATACTGAAAATTAGGAATCCTCTAAAACAAGGGAGATGAAAAGTTTACTTATTGTAGTTCCCAATAAATTAATTTTATTAATCTTGAATATTTTTATTGTAAGATAGGTTTTGAATAAGCAGACTTGTCCAACAATAGTTTGTAGTCAAAAGATTCTAGAGAGACTGGGCAGATGTAGAACCCCAATCCGGCGCAGCAATGAAATAAGTATTCATAAATCATGTTTATTCTAACCTAACATTACAATAAGATTTTATAAGCCTAGCAAAAAATATTAACAAGGCGATTAGGTTACAATTTTCTAGATGGATGTGTGGCTTCTTTTTCTGATGTTCAGTCAAAATTTAGTTATTTAGAATATTGTGACCTTTTATCCGTTAACAGTTCCTACTGGGCAAAACAGAATCAGAATGAATTACAACAATCTGTCCACCAGATGAATTTTTAAAATACAATAAAATTTAAAAACATTTTAACAACATACTTTTCCATAAAATATCTGAACTGAAAACAGTATTTTCTAAATTACTTTGTCTTGGGATAGCTGCTACTTAAATTGGATCTTTACAATTGAAGGCAGAATTGGTCTTTTTATTTGCCTTTGCAAGATTACAAGAAAGGTTTTGAATAAGTTTTATCAATTATCATCTACAATAACTCATAATAATCTACAAGAGACTTCAGTTTGGAGATAACTCAGAGAGAAAGAGAGAGAGAGAGTTGGAGATTATTTTTTTTTTTTTATTTGGAGAGAAACTTGCGAGCTCGTGGACTAAGCTTGAGTTATGAAGTGTTTATTTTAGAAAGATACAAATATTCTGAGGAATATTTTTAGTTCAAGTTGTTGTTCAGGAATTCTTATTACTTTCATAATTACTAAACAACAAACAACTTATTGGATGTTATTCAGAGTAAAGCATTGAAAAGGGGAAAATATCATTTTGGTTAAAATTTTGGTTGTAATTTTTTTTTATTCTGAATTAGTACAATCTATGAGGAATTTAGCAGTGGCTTCATGTACAATGATGTCATTTTCATTTTCATGACTGTTTCATATGGAATTATGGCTATATTTTCTCTATTTAGAATTCAAGTCTGTAGGCAGCACAACTGGTCTCATGATCCTAAATATAAATGTTTTAAAAAAAATTTATGCTTTTTGTTAAACCTTTTCTTTAATCTAATATTTTAGATATTTAAAGGGCAACAATTTAGGGAAAAAATATTTATCAATTAACACAATCTTAAATTCATGAATGATTTAAAACAATTTTTTTTCATATTCAAATTGTTTTTCTGCACCTGATAGTACAATAACAGACTGAAATAAAAGGACTATAATATTGAACAGTATCTGATGTTTTTGTTAGACCCAGGGCAAATATATAAGAATTGTAGAATATCTTGGCTTCAAAATAAATTACTGTAAAATGTACCTGGAGGTTGATAGTACACCTACTGGCAGATGGCGCTAGATCAATTTTCAGCTGGGATAATAATTCTTCATTTTCTGCCACCCAGTAGCCAAGCACGTCAGTATCATATGTTGGGATTATTGTCACTTCTAAATTAGTTAAATCTTTGAAACCAAACAATGATGGTAATGAAAAAATGTACATGAAAAATAGAACATCCATAAAATCAGCTGGCAAAATCAAATTCCTACTTCAGATTTTGACACCCACTACAAATTTGTCTATGGTTAAAATAAAGTTATATGCAGATGCTGCATAGTCATATCGAATTATTCACAAAGAGTTATACAATATCTATATATGTAAAACAACATACAAGAAAATCTATTGCAGGTTCCTAAAGTTTTATGATTTATTATTGGTTGGCTTAACAACTTTGTGAACTTTTTATAGAGTTTTGATTAGTTGGTTCATTAAACCCTAAAACCCCTTTTATGCACCTTAATCGGCCTATTAGAGCTATAGGGCTAAAAAAATTGTTCATGGACCCTGTTTGATAAAGAATTTCCAACCATAGGTTAGTCAAAGTCATATTTTGCTGCTTTCACCCTTTTATTTAATAACCTTTATCATTAAGGGTTAATTTGGATGTCCAAACGTTTCAACCATTCATAATAATCACTAGAGTGGTTAATTTTGTTTATCATCATTGGGTTTGTACATCAATTTATCGACCATTGTGTTATTTCTTTACATCCATGAGAAAATCACACTTTTCCAAAAAATTTTTTCTTCATAATTTGCTATAAAATTATAAAAAAATAAAATCTTACCCTGATCTTTGTTCTCCCAAGTTTTCTTAGCTTCCAGCAGAGCATTGAATACATCCTTGGAGGGTTCTACTCCACTAAAGACATAATATCTGGCTCTAACTTTCTTGAAGAAATCTGCATTGACATAGTCCTTGCAACCGTGGTGGGGGACATAAGCCAGGTCCATCCAGACAGGATCAATTGTGGAATCCTTGTTCTAAACATTAGATTGTCTCAAATAAAGGCATAAAGGCTTTTCAATATGTTCATTGTCTTGTAGATTTTATTCTTCCAAATATTATTTATTAAAATTCATTTCTAGCTAGACAACTGCATATAAATAATTTTTTTCTTCTCGAATAAAGAATATAAAAAGAATAAATAAATTTATTTGTTCATATAAAACAATTAGGGAATTGAAATTGATATTAAAAATTTCAGATATCTATCTCTGACAGGAGCTGATATGCTGGTTTTTAAAAAATCTGAAGACAAACACAGATTGACAAATAAAGGTGATAAGGAAGGAAATAATGAGTCCAATTGTGTTATAGTAAGAATATATATCTGATTAAAGGAACCCTGCAAGAAATATACCGTTTTCACTACTAAAAGAGTAGACCCAATACCCAAAATTTGAAGCCTCCAGCTTCAATAACAAAAAAGTTATTGACATTTTAAAATGATATTTTTAGTACAATGAAATTTTTGAGTTTTTCATTGCTAATAATAAAAATTTCATTATTAAAATACGTCGCCTATATAGAAAGAGAATTATAAGCTTATTTTTGGCAGAAACTTAGGATGCCAGTAACTGATAACATTATTACAATAAAAACACCCTTCTTTATAGTCAAAACAATTCCGTTAAATTTGCGTTGTACTGAGAGTACTGTAGTGTGAGAATGCCAGCCTTTGGGATTTCCAGCCAATCAGAAGGCCGAGTCTGATTGTCTGTATTACTTACATTAGTTTAATTTTTTCCCCTTTTACGCTTACAAATCCAATTTAAACCGAATTTTTAAAAGATATTTTGTCTATGAAAAGGGGTGTTTTTATTGTAAAAATGTTTTCAGTTTCTCACAAAAATAAGCTTTTAATTTTGCTTCTATATGACGTGATTTAATATTAAAATTTTTATCACTAAAAAACATTGTTATTGAAGCTTGAGGCTTCAAATTTTGGGTATTGGGTCTACTCGTGGCAGACTTTCAGCAGTTAAAGCGGTGTATTTCTTGCAGGGTTCCTTTAATGATAACCACGCAACAGCTTTCATAAACTGTCTCTACTGGGAGCCAATATACCGATTTCTTGGGTAAAAAAAACTACAAATAGGTTGCTAAATAAAGGGATAATAAAGCCAAAAATAGGGGTAACAATGTAATAGTCAAAATTTGTATATTGTAAAAAGAAACTACACAAAATATTTTAGTTTCCTAGCTCAACTAGAAGTTGCATATTCATAAATAGGGGTCAGGAAAGTTCGGTATTTAAGCATTCCCCCTCCCCCTCCCCATGATCGATTAAAAACTCGCGAAGGGCCCGATCTTTCAGGGTTAAAGCATTACTTTTTTTACTTTTTGGATTTCTTGAATGTATATGCAATGGTTTAGGATTTCTTGTATGTGCTTAATATATCAAGTTGCCATAAATTAATTTTAATAAATTGTGATTAATGATTTTTTTTTACTTTTAAGGCGTTCTATCTCATAAATAATAAATCATGCATTAAATTTAGCATTAAATATTGAACATCAACTATTCTAAACTCATTAGGGAAAATACATTAAAAAAATTAAGATTTACATGATTTTACATTTATTCCAACTAAAATCCGCCATTATAGACTTTTAAGACACAATACCAATTACTAAACTTTAAACGGATCTTTTAATATCATCAAAATAACTTAAGGGGAGACTGCAATACTGATTATATGAAGCCTTCAGCTTCAATAACAAAAAAGTTATAGGAATTTCGAATTTCGAAATTAGGTAGATGAAAACTTTGAAAATTTTCCAGTACCTACAATAGAAATTTTACTATTAAATTACGTTGACTAGAGGCAAAATGATGAGCTTATTTTAGGCACAAAATTAGAATGCCTGTCACTGTTACGTTTTATAGTCAAAATCTCTCAAAAAAATCAGCTCAACTTTCTGTTTGTAAATGAAAATAATAATTATAATAAGTATCTACACATGCCCAGCTGTGATTGATTGTTGAGCAGATTCAGACTTCTGATTGGCTGAAAATACTGAAAGCTGGAATCCTCACACTACAGTACTCTCAGTACAATGCGAAGTTAAACCTAATTTTAAAAAAATGATTTTGACCATGAAACCCTAGTACAAATATAATTAGTTACTGGTATCCCAACTTTATGCCCAAATTAAGCTTATAATTTTGCTTCTAGCTGACGTAATTTAATACTGAAATTTCTATCATGAGGGCTGGAGAAATTTTCAAATTTTCATCTACCTAAAATGTCATTTTAAAATGACTACAACTTTTTTGTTGTTGAAACTGAAGGCTTCATATTTGGGGTACTAGTCTACATATGACAGTCTTTTATCTTACATCGGTGTATTTCTTTCAGATTTCATTAAAAAAGTGTTATTTTAAAGTCAGGACAAACAGCCTTGAACAAATTATTTAAACTCTGGTTTTCAAAAGAAATAATGTATAACTGTTATATCAAGAAATTAAATTACCTTTGTTTCAGTGGAATCTTCCTCTGCTTTTCTTGAATGTTTGGACGGAGTACCAGGTCTAATAGGACTAGGCAGCCCTAAGGGCTTGCCCCACCCTGCAATAGGATCTTCCTCACTTTCTTTGCCTTCTGAAATCTCACTGCTTCCATCTGCTGCAGCTTTAGTAACTTTCTCATCCTTTGATTTATTACCATTCTTTTCTTTTTCAATATCTTTCTTTTCATGTTCAGATTTAATGTCAACTTCTTGTTTTACAGAATCTGAGTCCTTACCATCTTCTGTACTCTGTTTTGACTTTTCTTCTGTAACTTCAGGTATTTCATGGACAGGCTTAATACTTGTAATTGATGCTGTTTTAGCTTTTGATGGACTGTCAACTTCACAAGTTTCTATTGCAGAATTAACACTCGAGGTTGAATCTCTTTTGAGGGAAGTTGAATTTTCAGCTATTTCACTAGAAGATTTTATGCTTGAAATGGATAATCTCTTTTGTTCAACAGTTATTTGTTCAGAAGTTTCTGACATTGATCTGATACTAGCAATAGAGGCACGTTTTTGTTCAGATACATGCAAAGTTTCAGAAGCTTCTGTAACAGATCTAATGCTAGCAACAGAAGCTCTCTTTTGCTCCAAGCAAGTAGAAGTTTCTGATGAATCAGTTACTGATTTAATACTTGATATTGATGCTCTTTTAAGATCTTTGGAAAGTTCCTCTCCATTTTCTTCTAAAGCCAAACTTTCAATCTCTGGTACATTTGTTTGTTGTTCTTCTCCAGTTAACGTTACACTTGAAATGGATTCTCCTTTCTGATCTTTTACATCAGGACCAGAAACATTTACTTCTTTTACTTTCTGGTCAGCAATATCAGATCCAGATGTTATTATAGTTGAATCAATTTTTTTAGCACTATCAGCTTCATCTGCGGACTTTGTGCTTATAATTGAAGATCTTTTAGTGTCTACAATAGAATTTCTCTTTACTTCTGACTGTTGCATTGTTTCTGTTGCTTCTATTGAAGATTTAATGCATGATATTACAGTTTTTTCATCAGGCTGTACTGTTGATAACTGATCTGCCTCTGAATCTTGTTCAGCAGGTTCCATGGACAATTTCTGACTACAAACAGAATCTCTTTTCTTAGCAACTTGTGAATCACAGTCATTCACATGTTTGGATAATAACTTGCTGTCCTTAAATTCAACCTCTACAGATTCTGAAGACGACTTTTGACTGCAAATAGAATCTCTCTTTTGATCTACCTGTGATTCGTTATTTTCTGTTTCAATGTGAACCTCAGCTGTTTCTTCAGACATTTTTTCATTTACTTCATTTTCGGATTTGTTATTATGAATTTCTATCTCTTCTTGAACCTCAGAACTGTCATTATCTTCATTTGTTTGCAAAGGATCCTTGGAATCCTGCTCTTGCTTTTCAGTTTCAATTTTAATTTGAGACTTTGATGAATTAACATCACTTTCATTGCCAGGTAAATTTTCACTGTCTTTTTCAACTTTTGTATCACAACTAAAACTTTCAATCTGATCCCCATCTTCAAATTCATTGTTATCCAAATCTTCTTTAGAGTTAATGATTTCATCATCCAACTCTTCTTTAAACAATGTTGATTCTTTTTGTTCACTGCTAATGTCCATGTTATCCTGAGCCTTTTCCTTGTCACTGAGAGTTTTATCTTCACTTTCAATAGGGGATTTTTCCCCATTTTTAAATGCACTTTTATTATTTTCCCTTTTTTCATCTTCTTGTTTTTGGGTTTTGCTTCCTTCTATTGACTTTTGAATATCATTTAATGTATTTACTTCTCCACATTGCAAAGATGTAGAGATCTTAGTTTCAATACTTGAGGTCTTGAGTATTTCTGATTTGGATTCTACTGAATGAATAGAAGTTGTTGAAATAGTTGACACACTTTCTGATGAAAATAATTTGTGCTCAGAAACTGTGTCAGATACTGTAATATTTGTATGAACTTTGCTCTCAGATGAAGTTGATACCTCAATTGTAGCAGATGAACTTGTTAAATCACTAGATTTTTCAGAAATTGTTTTTGCTTCAGTTTTTACAATATTCTGTATGGATACCTCATTTTTCAATTCTGCCATTTCTGAGTTTAAAGATTCTGATGTAACAGATACACTTTTACTCTCTTGTTCTGTTGATTCTACCACTGTTAGTTCTTTATCTCCAACAACAGAAAAGGTTGATCTGTCTGTTAGTAATTGTGTAGTTTCCTCAATGGAATCAAAATTACTTTCATCACTTGGTAGGTAAATGCTTTGAGTCATTATGTCTACTACATTTTGAGTTAGTTGACTAGCTTGTTCAGCTACCAAACAACTGTCTTGAATTGGAGAACCAGGATCACTTCTAGGTGTCAAAGAAGGTATTTCCCTTTCACTGGTATCTGATGCCATGGAAGCACTTCTTGTCTCCATTGATAAAGTTTTACCAGAAGATTTACTAGACTGTTTGCATTTTTCTGCCTCAGAAGTCTTCTCAGTAGAAGCTGCCTGTTTATCTTTAGAGTCATCATTGTTACCTATTATAGTATCTGTCACTTGCTCTACTTTTTCTACAGCTTTGTCTGTAGATTTCTCAATTTGAGAAACTTTACTGATTAAATCACTGTTAATTTTACTATTTTCTTCATTGTCTTTTTGTTGCTCATTTTGTAAATCTGGCAGTGATGAAGGCTTAGCAACCAAATCTTCACTTTGTGTTGGCAGTGCAGAGACTTCTTCTGAAAAAAATATACATAGCTCAATAAATTTTGAAAAGTAGAAAATAAGTGACATGTAAAGTATCAGATTAAATCAACACCTTGAAAAATGCTTTAAATAATAAGTTAATTTTATAGTTGTATAGTTTGAAACTGCACTGTAAACGAGAAAATTTCTCATCAGATTATCAAACCTTAACATCATCTCATTCATATAATCTCAAAGATAGGGCAAAACTGTCTCTCGTTTCCATAAAAAACGGCTTTTTCTGCCGATTTTTACTATGTTCCAGATTGGGGGAAAAATTTCCGGACTATAAAAATGTGCAGTTAAAGTGTTCATGAAGCTGGAAAAAAGTTTATATATGTCACAGATTAATGTTTTTTAAGAGTACTATTTTGAGAATTAAGTCTTAAATACTTCCCATTTAAAAATAAATCAAACTAAAAAAAACTAATTTATTCTCTTGAAAACATTGTTGTATTTTGTGTCTTATTATAAATATCTTAAAACTTACCTAATTGACAAATAACAATCTTTAAGTTGAAGTTTACTTGCAAATTTATAGTAAAATAAAAGCTTTTGTTACGTACCCTGTTAAACTAACCAAAAAATGTTGAAATTGCTATCTACGGATAGATTAAAAATTTTCTTCTGATGGTCACAGAAATAAAGCCATATATGGAAAAGAATATCACTGATAAGGGTACCTGGATATTCATTTTTTCCTTTATTTAAAAATTTATATAAATATCTACATATCTACATGGCTTTAGATATGTGACGTTAAAAATCATTTGAAATTAGTGAATTGCTTTGTATATGTATGATAAAATGTAATATAACCATTGAACAGGATACATACAGGCAATTGATAATATTATAATTGAAAATATAAAATTGAGCTATTCTCGGGACCATCAATTATGTATCGTCTTATTTAACGCCTATCTTAAAAAATGCTTATCTCAGAAAATGCTTTTCTAAAATACATTTTAAAAAGCAAAGCATTGTTTTATATCTAGCAATCAATATATTAATAAGAATATATTTTGATATCAATAATATGACTTAAAGGAAGCCTGCAAGAAATACCACGCTTTAACTGCTGAAAGACTGCCACAAGTAGACCAAATACCCCAAATTCAGCTTCTATAACAAAAAGTTTCTAGGCATTTTAAAATGATATTTTATGTACAATGAAAATTTTGAAAGAATTGCAATGCTCATGTTGAAAACTTTGAAATTAAACTACGTGGCCTAGAAACAAAATTATGAGCTTATTTTTATCATAAATTTAGGTTTCAAGTAACTAATTATATTTTTACAATAAAAATATCCATTTTTATAGTCAAAATCATTAAAAAAAATTAAGTTTAACTTGCGTTGTACCGAGTGTACTGTAGCCAATCAGAAGGCTGAATCAGCTTAACAACCAATCACAGCTGAGCTTGTATAAGTTTCCCTCTTTGTTTCTGCTATGATTTTTGTTTAAAAAGGCAATTTGAATCGATTTTTTTTCATAGATTATGACTATGAAATGTGGTGTTTTTGTTGTAAAAATGTAATCAGTTACAGGCAATCTAAGTTTCTGACAAAGATAAGGTTATAATTTTGTGTCTAGGCGACGTAAATTAATTAAGCATTTGAAATCTTTCAAATATTTCCTTGTACATAAAATGCTATTTTGAAATGCCTAGAACTTTTTTGTTATTGAAGCTGAAGGCTTTATATTTGGGGTATTGGGTCTACTTGTGGCAGTCTTTCAGCAGTTAAAGCGTGGTATTTCTTGCAGGCGTCCTTTAATTATATTCATTTTGTATAAAGACACATTCATGTATTAAAATTGTTCAGATAAAGTCCAAGCTTTTTATCTCTAACTAGCGGCTACGCCCCTAGAGGCCTCTAGTAGCACTTTAAATATTTTTTTTATATTTGAAATATGCCTATGTTGCGTTTGACATTTATGTTTCGTTGGATTCTCTTTGTTAATCGAGAAACTTCAATGTTTTTTTGATTTCTTGAGATTTCTCTAGGGAGGGTGGTGGTACCCTCCACCAAAATAGTTATAAACCTTCCCGGGACCTATGAGAATCTACCATGTTAAGGAGAACCTGATAAGTTCAGAGATTAGTGAAATCCTTTGGTACAAACATAAAGACAAACACACAGACAAACATCCTGTTACTTTATCAGTCTGATAAAAGTGTAAACTAATTCTCCAAAGTGGGTTATTTATTGTCCAACACAATAAAAAAGGATATTATTATTTTAAATAACCTCTGAGATTCAACCCTTTGTAGACAGTGAGGTATTTTTTGTCAATAATACGAACTTAAAATACCAACTGGCAATTTTATATCATAAAATAAATCCTTAACAGTAAGTAAATTGTTTCAACTATACATGACAAGTTAAATATCCCTACAAACATTATAAGAAACAAAACCGTTCAGATTTTCCCTGTTTTTTCCTTTTTCCCTCCTAAAGTTCCTTAAAATCAAGGCATTATTCCTGGATGTTTTTGGTTGATCAGTGTAGTGAAATGTGCTTATAAAATGTTAAGATTTGATAATCAGATGAGAAATTTTTACGTTCAAACTCCCTTTAATTTATAAAAAAAATTACTGAGTAATAAGTGTTTGTATAAATTAAAAATGATTGTAAAACTAAATTTAAGAGGAAAAATAAATTTTTGGATTTACCTTCTTCTCCTTCTTTGTATATTTCATCTGAAACATTTTCTCTCTCCTCTTGTTTATCTTCTTTTTCCTGACTTACTAAATTTACCTTTTCAGTTATTTCCATTTTTTTAGATGCTGGCTCACCCATGTCTTTTTCTTCTGCTACAGTGTCATTATCACTAGCCTTGGTTATATCTTCCATTTCTTTCTCTGATTTAGTCTCAATAGAATCTTTTTTACTTTGTTCAAAATTTATTTCTTCCTTTAAATCTGTTGCTTCCTCATTTTCTATCTCCTCTTTTTCCTTTTCCTTCTCCTTAGATTCTGAGGCTGATGAGTAAAAAAATCCACCAATCTTTTGTTTAATACTAAAAAAGAAACCACTAGAGCTTGCTCCTTCCTCATCTGTTTTTAGTTCTGATATGGCAGATTCTTCTTCTGATTTTTGTTCAGAATTTTCAGATTCCACTTTTGTCTTTTTTTCAGAAGATGATAATTCTTCATCTGTCTTTTGATCAGCAATTGTTGATTCCTCATCTTTCTTTTGTTCTGCCTTTGATGAATCCTCTTCTGTTTTTTGTTCAGAAGTTGCTAATTCCTCTTCTTTTACATCTTCATAATTTTTGGATTCCTCTTCTGACTCTTCCAATTTTTTTGGATTAGATTCCACTCCTGTCTTATGTTCTGTAGTTGTTGATTCATCTTCTGTCTTTTGCTCAGAAACTGCAGATTCCTCTTCTGTCCCTGTTTCTGCGCTTGATGATTCCACTCCTGTCTTTTTTTGTGCAGTTGTTGATTCATCATCTGTCTTTTGCTCAGAAACTGTAGATTCCTCTTCTGTCCTTGTTTCTGCTCTTAATGACTCTTCTCCTGTCTTTTGTTCTGCAGTTGATGATTCCTCTTCTGTCTTTTGCTCAAAAACTACAGATTCCTCTCCTGTCTTTAGTTCTGCAGTTGTAGATTCCTCTTCTGTCTTTTGTTCAGAAACTGTAGGTTCCTCTTCTGTTGTTTGTTCAGAAGTTACAGATTCCACTCCTGTCTTATGTTCTGTAGTTGTTGATTCATCTTCTGTCTTTTGCTCAGAAACTGCAGATTCCTCTTCTGCAATTGATGACTCTTCTCCTGTCTTTTGTTCTGCATTTGTTGATTCATCTTCTGTCTTTTGCTCAAAAACTACAGATTCCTCTCCTGTCTTTAGTTCTGCAGTTGTAGATTCCTCTTCTGTCTTTTGTTCTGCAGTTGATGATTCCTCTTTTGTCTTTAGCTCAGAAACTAAAGATTTCTCTCCTGTCTTTAGTTCTGCAGTTGTTGATTTTTCTTCTGTATTATGTTCAGAAACTGCAAATTCCTCTTCTGTCTTTTCTTCTGCAGTTGATGATTCCTCTTTTGTCTTTAGCTCATAAACTACAGATTCCTCTCCTGTCTTTAGTTTTGCAGTTGTTGACTCATTTTCTGTCTTTTGCTCAGAAACTGCAGATTCCTCTTCCGTCCATGTTTCTGAAATTGATGACTCTTCTCCTGTCTTTTGTTCTGCAGTTGTTGATTTATCTTCCATCTTTTGTTCTGAATTTACAGGTTCCTCTTCATTTTCTTTTGCAAAATTTACAGATTCCTGATCACTCCTATCAGAACTTGTAAATTCCTCTTCTTCTGTCTTTTGTTCAGAAGCTGCAGTTATCTCTTCTGGTTTGTTTACAGAACTTGCAGATTCTTCTTCTGGCTTTTGCTCTGTAGTTGTCAATTTCTCTTCTGTCTTTTGATCAGCACTTACAGATTCCTCTTCTTGCTTTTGTTCTGCAGTTTTTGAGATATTTTCTGTCTTTTGTTCTGTAGTTGTTGATTCCTCAACTGTTTCTTTATCTGTAGTTGTTAATTTCTCTTCTGTCTTTTGATCCGCATTTGCAGATTCATCTTCTGGCTTTTGTTCTACAGATGTTGATTCCTCTACTGTCTTTTGAACACAACTTTTAATTTCCTCTTCAGATTTTTGTTCTTTAGTTGTTGATTCCTCTTCTGTCTCTTGTTTTTCAGTTGTTGATGACTCTTCAATCTTCTGTTTAGAACTTGCAGATTCCACTTCTAGTTTTTGTGCAGCACTTGCAGATTCATTTTCTGGCTTTTGTTCTACATTTATTGATTCCTCTTCTGTCTTTTGTTCTGCAGTTATTGATTTTTCTTCTGTCTTTTGTTCAGAAGCTTCAAATTCCTCTTCTGACTTTTGTTCAGAACTAGCTTTTTCTTCTTCTTGCTTTTGTTCCACTGTTTTTAATTCATCTTTTGTCTCTTGATCAGAAGTTTTCTCAGTTGTCTTTAGTTCAGAACTTGCAGCTGTCTCCTGTTGCTTTTGTTCAGTGGATGCAGATTCCTCTTTTTTCCCTTGTTCAGAAATGGTAGAATTCTGTTCTACATTTTGTTCAGAAATTGCAGATTTCCCTTTTGACTTTTCTTCAGTATCTTCAAATTTTTCTGTTGTTTTTTCTGTTCCTTTTTCTGAAATTGCAGATATTTCAGCTTTTATCTCTGTTACAGATTCCTTTTCTGTCTTTTGTTCTGAACTTGCATATTTGTCTTCTTTCTTTTCTTCAGATTCTTTAGTTATCTTATTTTCAGAATTATCAATCTTTTCTTCTGTCTTATGTTCTGTCACCTTATGGGATTTTTTTGCTTCAACTTCTTCTGCTGATTTCTCTGTAATAAAATTGTTTTCTTCAACATCTGAATTAACAACAGAATCATGTTTATTTTCCTCTTGATTAACAAATGAAACTTCAGCAACATCTTTCATGCATATATCTTCTCTTACAATCTCACTTGTAACATTCTCTAGGTTCTCAGTTTTTGAGAATTCAGTTATTCCAAGTTTACTCTCAACTAGAGTGTATGAACTATCAACAGAAAATGCCTTTTTCATTTCCTGGCTAATTTCAAACTGTGAAACTTGTGAAGTTTCAACCAAGGAGGATGTTCTTTCAGATTTAACTTCTGAAACTTTATCATCAGAAAGGCCAAATGTTTTTTCTGATTCAGCTGAATGGCAAATATCTTTTTTGCATAAGTCAATTTCCTTTGATTTTTCAACTATTTCTATCTTTGTTTCCTCATTTTCAACTTTTATATCAACTTTCTCTGAAATATCTTCTTCATTATTTGGAGAGGGTGGTGGGGTTTTTGTCTCACTCTCAGAAACATCATCTCCTTCCTCATTTGAAACATTAGTATTTTTGTCACTGTATGTACTGTCATTATTATCTCCATCATCTGTATTTAGGTTAATTTGATCAACACACTCAGGTTCTGAAATTTCAATACTGATTTTACAATGCATGTCTTTTAGGGAATCTCTCTTAGCATCATAAGGTTTAACTTCCTTTATCTCTGTAAATTTTACAACATCAGATTCTTCCTTACTATTATCTTCTTCTTTTGTAACAACACATGAATCATGTTTTATTACTATTTGTTCATTTACACTGTGAATCGTTTGTATATGATGTTTTGTGCATTCATCTATTGATTTACTATCTTTCTCTGCCATTCCCTCTGTTTTATCCTGTGAACAAATTGTAGGTGTTGGTGTTCTGTCCACAGTTTCAGGTAACGTTTTTTCCTCTTGCTGACTTAGTGTTGGTGATGAAGGGGGTGTCTTAACTCTATCCTGAACTAAAATGTGTGAACTGAGACTGCTACCTATCTTCTTCAAATCAACAAGAAGACTTGTGAGTTCCTCCTTCACACTGTCACTATTCTTGTCACTCAATTCAATAATGTTGTTGGTAGCTTTCTGTACTTCTTGAATAATATCTTCAATTTCTTTTGTTAGTCCAATTGCTGAATCTTCATCAATGATACTAACATTTGTCTTTATTGAAATTGCTTCCGAGGAAATCTTCAGCTTTTGAAGACTTTCCTTGATAAGGTTTAAGTTATCTGATGATTTTTCAGTGTTGCATATGATTTCTAGTGCTGTAATTAGCTTTGTAATGATAGAGTTAAGTCCACTAACTTCATCTTTTATTTCTTGTTTGTATTCAAAATGAATTTCTCTGGCCTCCCTTCCTTCTTCTTTGCTCTCGTGAGATTCATCTAAATAAAGGAACAATTAAAACTTTTAACAAAAATATTAAAATTGGGGTATAAACAGAATTATAATTAACATTTTCTTGTAGAGATTTTACAACCTCTCCATTTGCCCCCCCCCCCCCACTCAAATATTATCAAAGACTGTTGGTTATACCTTATACCTGGATACAACCAATTATTTATTAAACATCCAATTATCTAATACTTTTATATGAAAAAAAAAATTTGTTGAAAATTTGCTACTTTTTTAAAAAGTGAGACAAGATAGACAAACTTTTTGCCCATTGTTTTTAAGTTCCTTGTGGCCTAACATATGAAGAGAAAGCTCTAAGACTTTAAAAATTTAAGCAGTGAAGTCTTGCTGTTGAGAATAGTGTCATTATCACAAGATATTTTTAAGACTAATTAAAGATACATTTAAAGTACTAAATAATAATTGTAAACTATCCAACCCTGGATAGACTATAATTGTAAACAAGATTAAAGAAAGAAATTGCAAGATCATTCTTAATGAATTTAATAACAGAGAGACACACTACAAATTTCAAAAAACACAAAAATTTTGAAATAAATGATATTCTGACTAAACTCTTTCATCATATTTTATCATGAAATGCAGTAAAATAGATTTAGATATTAATCTATTTGGCTTAAATGAATTTCAATTTGACTTCCTAAGACTATAATACTTATAATGCATTTTTATAATTTATTACCTCCTGGTATTTGATCTTCAAGTGCATCATCATTCTTGCTAAGCTCCTCCTCTCCAGATGGTATCTTCTCCTCTTCATTTGGAAGACCAGATTCATCAGTTATCTCACCAATATCTTGTCCAATACTTTGGTCATCATGTATTGACTCAACTTTATAATCAGTGTAGATGCCATCATCCCTTTCACTTTTGTTATTAGGATCAATTTCTGGAGATTGATAGGAATCAAAATCCTTTTCTATTGAAGCCTCACTCTTTAATGACCCTTTGCTGGTTTTGCAAGCATCATCATAATTTTTTTCTTCATTTTGATCACAACTTTTAGTTATTTCTGAAGACTGCATTGTTTTTTCTTCTAATTCAACAGTTTTTTCCTTTACCTCTTTATTTTCTGAGTTATTCGGTTTTAAGTCAGACTTTCCTTTTTCCTTTTCTGATAGATCATCAACATGAAAATCTCCATTTTCCTTTTTATCGAATGACTCTAAATTTTCTTTGGATTCACACAAAGTTCCAGATTCTTCTAGATTTTTTGCATTTAGTTCTTCAACTTTTTTCTTTTCTGCAGAAATTTCTTCTAATTCTTCGGGTTCCTTTCCATTAGATATAACTTTTTCATCTACATCTTCTATTTCACCAATTATGTCAACCACTTCAATTTTTTTCTCTGTGGTAGGCAAGTCATCAGATATGTCCAATTCAGATTCTTTAACCTCAACAGTCTCTGTTCCATCTCTCTTTTGCTGTTTTAATGATTCTTGAGCATCCTCAGTAGCTGATTTAATGCTTGAAATCGAGTCTCTCTTTTGTTCTGCTTGTGCCTTATATTCATTTGCATCCTCAGAAGCAGGTTTGCTGCTTGCAAATGAGCTTCTCTTTTGAACCACTTTTGTTTCAACTTCAGGTTCATCTTTAGCCTTCTCAGCATCTGATTTAGTGCTTGATACTGAGCTTCTCTTTTGATCTTCTTTTGGTTCAACTTCATGTTCATCTTCAGCTTCCTCAGCAGCTGATTTGATGCTAGCAATGGAGCTTCTCTTTTGTTGTTTTAATGATTCTTGAGCATCCTCAGTAGCTGATTTGATGCTTGTAATCGAGTTTCTCTTTTGTTCTGCTTGCGATTCATCTTCATTTCCATCCTCAGAAACAGGTCTGCTGCTTACAAATGAGCTTCTCTTTTGATCCACTTTTTTTTCAACATCAGGTTCATCTATAGCATTTTCACCATCTGATTTAATACTAGCTACTGAGCTTCTCTTTTGATCTACTTGTGGTTCAACTTCAGCTTCCTCGGTATCTGATTTGATGCTAGCAACAGAGCTTCTCTTTTGTTGTTTTAATGATTCTTGAGCATTATCAGTAGCTGATTTGATGCTTGTAATCGAGTCTCTCTTTTGTTCTGCTTGTGCTTCATAATCATTTGCATCCTCAGAAGCAGGTTTGCTGCTTGCAAACGAGCTTCTCTTTTGATCCACTTTTGATTCCACATCAGGTTCATCTTTAGCCTTTTCAGCATCTGTTTTAATGCTAGCTGCTGAGCTTCTATTTTGATCTACTTGTGTTTCAACATCACGTTTATCTTTACCTTCCTCAGCAGCGGATTGAATGTTGCAAACAGACTCTCTCTTTTGACCTTCCTTTGATTCAACATCAACCACTTTTGTTTCAACTTCAGGTTCATCTTTAGCCTTCTCAGCATCTGATTTAGTGCTTGATACTGAGCTTCTCTTTTGATCTACTTGTGTTTCAACATCAGGTCTATCTTCAGTTTCCTCAGCAGCTGATTTGATGCTAGCAACAGAGCTTCTCTTTTGATCCACTTGTGGTTCAACATCAAGTTCATCTTTAGCCTTTCCAGCATCTGGTTGAATGCTAGCTACTGAGCTTCTCTTTTTATCTACTTGTGGTTTAACATCAGGTTCATCTTCAGCTTCCTCAGCAGCTGATTTGATGCTAGCAACAGAGCTTCTTTTTTGATCCACTTGTGGTTCAACATCAAGTTCATCTTTAGCCTTATCAGCATCTGATTTAAAAATAGCTACTGAACTTCTCATTTGATCTACTTGTGTTTCAACATCAGGTTCATCTTCAGCTTCCTCAGCAGCTGATTTGATGCTAGCAACAGAGCTTCTCTTTTGATCTACTTGTGTTTTATCATTAGCTTCATCTTCAGCTTCCCCAGCAGCTGATTTGATGCTAGCAACAGAGCTTCTCTTTTGATCCACATGTGGTTCAACATCAAGTTCATCTTTAGCCTTTTCAGCATCTGATTTAGTGCTAGCTACTGAGCTTCTCTTTTGATCTAATTGTGTTTCAACATGAGGTCCATCTTTAGCTTCCTCAGCAGCTGATTTGATGCTAGCAACAGAGCTTCTTTTTTGATCTACTTGTGTTTTAACATCAGCTTCATCTTCAGCTTCCCCAGCAGCTGATTTGATGCTAGAAACAGAGCTTCTCTTTTGATCCACATGTGGTTCGACATCAAGTTCATCTTTAGCCTTTCCAGCATCTGATTTAATGCTAGCAACAGAGCTTCTCTTTTGATCTAATTGTGTTTCAACATCAGGTTCATCTTTAGCTTCCTCAGCAGCTGATTTAATGCTTGCTACTGAGTTTCGTTTTTGATCTACTTGTGGTTCGACATCAAGTTCATCTTTAGCCTTTCCAGCATCTGATTTAATGCTAGCTACTGAGCTTCTCTTTTGATTTAATTGTGTTTCAACATCAGGTTCATCTTTAGCTTCCTCAGCAGCTGATTTAATGCTTGCTACTGAGTTTCGTTTTTGATCTACTTGTGTTTCAACATCAAGTTCATCTTTAGCATCCTCAGCAGCTGATTTTATGCTAGCAACAGAGCTTCTCTTTTGATCCACTTGTGGTTCAACATCAAGTTCATCTTTAGCCTTTCCAGCATCTGATTTAATGCTAGCAACTGAGCTTCTCTTTTGATCCACTTTTTTTTCAACATCAGGTTCATCTATAGCGTTTTCACCATCTGATTTAATACTAGCTACTGAGCTTCTCTTTTGATCTACTTGTGGTTCAACTTCAGCTTCCTCAGTATCTGATTTGATGCTAGCAACAGAGCTTCTCTTTTGTTGTTTTAATGATTCTTGAGCATTATCAGTAGCTGATTGGATGCTTGTAATCGAGTCTCTCTTTTGTTCTGCTTGTGCTTCATCTTCATCTGCATCCTCAGAAGCAGGTTTGCTGCTTGCAAACGAGCTTCTCTTTTGATCCACTTTTGATTCCACATCAGGTTCATCTTTAGCCTTTTCAGCATCTGATTTAATGCTAGCTGCTGAGCTTCTATTTTGATCTACTTGTGTTTCAACATCAGGTTTATCTTTACCTTCCTCAGCAGCAGATTTAATGTTGCAAACAGACTCTCTCTTTTGACGTTCCTTTGATTCAACATCAACCACTTTTGTTTCAACTTCAGGTTCATCTTTAGCCTTCTCAGCATCTGATTTAATGCTTGATACTGAGCTTCTCTTTTGATCTACTTGTGTTTCAACATCAGGTCTATCTTCAGTTTCCTCAGCAGCTGATTTGATGCTAGCAACAGAGCTTCTTTTTTGATCCACTTGTGGTTCAACATCAAGTTCATCTTTAGCCTTATTAGCATCTGATTTAATCATAGCTACTGAACTTCTCATTTGATCTACTTGTGTTTCAACATCAGGTTCATCTTCAGCTTCCTCAGCAGCTGATTTGATGCTAGCAACAGAGCTTCTCTTTTGATCTACTTGTGTTTTAACATCAGCTTCATCTTCAGCTTCCCCAGCAGCTGATTTGATGCTAGCAACAGAGCTTCTCTTTTGATCCACATGTGGTTCAACATCAAGTTCATCTTTAGCTTCCTCAGCAGCTGATTCTATGCTAGCATCAGAGCTTCTCTTTTGATCCACTTGTGTTTCAACATCAGCTTTATCTTCAGCTTCCTCAGCAGCTGATTTGTTGCTAGCTACAGAGCTTCTCTTTTGATCCACATGTGGTTCAACAACAAGTTCATCTTTAGCCTTTCCAGCATCTGATTTAATGCTAGCTACTGAGCTTCTCTTTTGATCTACTTGTGTTTCAACATCAGGTCTATCTTCAGTTTCCTCAGCAGCTGATTTGATGCTAGCAACAGAGCTTCTCTTTTGATCTACTTGTGTTTCAACATCAGCTTTATCTTTAGCTTCCTCAGCAGCTGATTTGTTGCTAGCAACAGAGCTTCTCTTTTGATCCACATGTGGTTCAACATCAAGTTCATCTTTAGCCTTTCCATCATCTGATTTAAAGCTAGCTACTGAGCTTCTATTTTGATCTACTTGTGTGTCAATATCAGGTTCATCTTTAGCTTTTTCAGCATCTGATTTAATGCTTGCTACTGAGCTTCTCTTTTGATCTACTTGTGGTTCAACAACAAGTTCATCTTTAGCTTTTTCAGCATTTGATTTAATGCTTGCTACTGAGCTTTTCTTTTTATCTACTTGTGGTTCAACATCAAGTTCATCTTTAGCCTTTTCAGCAGTCAATTGAATGCTAGCTACTGAGCTTCTCTTTTGATCTACTTGTTCTTCAACATCAGGTTCATCTTCAGCTTCCTCAGCAGCTGATTTGATGCTAGCAACAGAGCTTCTCTTTTGATCTCCTTGTGTTTCAACATCAGGTTCATCTTTAGCTTTTTCAGCATCTGATTTAATGCTTGCTATGGAGCTTCTCATTTGATCTACTTGTGGTTCAACATCAAGTTCATCTTTATCCTTTTCAGCATCCAATTGAATGCTAGCTACTGAGCTTCTCTTTTGATCTACATGTGTTTCAACATTATGTTCATCTTTAGCTTCCTCAGCAGCTGATTTGATGCTAGCAACAGAGCTTCTCTTTTGATCTCCTGGTGTTTCAAATTCAGGTTCATCTTCAGCTTCCTCAGCAGCTGATTTAATGCTAGCAACAGAGCTTCTCTTTTGATCCACTTGTGTTTCAACATCAGATTCAACTTTAGCCTTCTCAGCACCCAATTTAATGCTAGCTACAGAGCTTCTCTTTTGATCTACTTGTGGTTCAACATCAAGTTCATCTTCAGCTTCCTCAGTAGCTGATTTGATGCTTGCATCTGAGATTCTCTTTTGATCTTCTTGTGTTTCAACATCAGGTTCATCTTTGGCCTTCTCAACATCTGATTTAATGCTAGCTACAGAGCTTCTCTTTTGATCTACTTGTGGTTTAACATCAGGTTCATCTTTACCTTTCTCAGCATCGGATTTAATGTTGCAAACAGACTCTCTCTTTTGACCTTCCTTTGATTCAACATCATGAGTTTCCTGTTCTTCAATAGAACATTCAATAGCTGATTTGACACTCGACACTGAGATTCTCTTTTGATCTAAATTGGGTTCAATATCAAGGTTTTCTTTCTCGTCTTCATCATTTTTAGCAGCATCTTTGATGCTTGTAGCAGAGCTTCTAGTTTGATCTTCTTGTGGGTCAACATCAAGTGTAAGGTTTTCATCTATAGTTTCCTCATCAGCTGATTTAATGCTGCAAACAGACTCTCTCTTTTGATTTGCTTTTGATTCAACATCTTGAGTTTCCTGTTCCTCAATAGAACATTCAATAGCTGATTTGACACTAGACACTGAGATTCTCTTTTGATCTAAATTGGGTTCAATATCAATGGTTTCCTTCTCATCTTTTTCATCTTCAGCAGCATCTTTGGTGCTTGTTATAGAGCTTAAAATAGAGCTTCTATTTTGATCTTCTTTAGTTTCCTCATCAGCTGATTTGATGCTGCAAACAGACTCTCTCTTTTGATTTGCTTTTGATTCAACATCATGAGTTTCCTGTTCTTCAAGGGAACATTCAATATCTGATTTAATGCTAGACACTGAGCTTCTCTTTTGATCTACTTGTGTTTCAACTTGTGGTTTTACTTGTGGTTCAGCAGATTCTTTATTTTCATCAACTTCTGAGGCAGACTTTAAACTTGCAACAGAATCTCTCTTCTTTTCAACTTGTGATTCTAGTTCTTGATTTATTACATTTTGATTTAATGATCATATTTATTGATATACAAAATATAGCAAGCCAGATTAATCTACAGCATGACCCATAAAAAAAAGTATATTTATGGTTTACAGCCCTTGATTCTTAAAGGAACCCTGCAAGAAATACACCACTTTATTGCTGTATGCCTGCTAAAAGCCTGCCACGAGTAGACCCAATACCCAAAATTTGAAGCCTCCAGCTTCAATAACAAAAAAGTTTCAGACATTTCAAAATGATTTTTTTAGGACAATGAAAATTTTGAAATATTTTCATTGCTCATTATGGAAATTTCAATATAAAATTACGTCGTCTGGAAGCAAAATTAAAAGCTTACTTTTGTCAGAAACTTAGACTGCCTGTAACTGATAACATTATTACAATAAAAACACCCCTTTTCATATTCAAAATCTCTTTAAAAGATTTGGTTTAAATAACATTTGTAAGCATAAAAACATGAAAAAATGAAACTAATGTAAGTAATACAGATGCTCAGCTGTGATTGGTTGTTCAGCGGACTCGGCCTTCTGATTGGCTGGAAATCCTAAAGGCTGGCATTCTCACACTACAGTACTCTCAATACAACGCAAATTAAACTGAATTTTTTTGAATAATTTTGACTATAAATAAGGGTGTTTTTACTGTAAAAATGTTATCAGTTACTGGCATCCTTTGTTTCTGCCAAAAATAAGCTTATAATTTTCTTTCTAGGCAACGTATTCTAATAATGAAAATTATAATATTAGCAATAAAAAACTTTCAAAATTCTATTGTACTAAAAATATCATTTTGAAATGTCTAGAACTTTTTTGTTATTGTAGCTGGAGGCTTCAAATTTCGTGTATTGGGTCTACTCATGGCAGTTGTTCAGCAGTTAAAGAGGTATATTTCTTGCAGGGTTCCTTTAAAGGAAGCCTGTAAGAAATCCACGCTTTAACTGCTGAAAGACTGCCACAAGAAACCCAATATTACATTTTATGTACAATGAAATTTCGAAAGATTTTCATTGCTCATGTTGGAAATTTTGAAATTAAACTACGTGGCCTTGACACAAAATTATAAGGTAATTTTTGTCATAAATTTAGGTTGTGATTAACTAATTATATATTTACAATAAAAATACCCATTTCTATGGTCAAAATCATTAAAAAAATTATGTTTAACTTGTGTTGTACCGATAGTACTGTAGTATTTCCAGCTAATTAGAAGGCTGAATCAGCTCAACAACCAATCACAGCTGAGCTTTTATTAGTTTCATTTGTTTTTGCTATTATTTCTCGTTTACAAATGCAATTTAAACCAAATTTACTTTTTCCAGAGATTTTGACTATGAAATATGGTGTTTTTGTTGTAAAAATGTAATCAGTTATTGGCAACCTAAGTTTCTGATGAAGATAAGGTTATAATTTTGTGCCTAGGAGACCTAATTTAATAATGTTTTTTTTCTATTATATTATATGTTTCCATTGTACATAAAATGTCATTTTAAAATGCCTACAACTTTTTGTTATTGAAGCTGAAGGCTTGAAATTTGGGGTATTGGGTCTACTTGTGGCAGTCTTTCGGCAGTTAAAGCGTGGTTTTTTTGCAGGCTTCCTTTAATGTAGCATCAATATTAGCAGATGTTCTTGTTCTCTATACAATTTTACGCCAGAAAAAGAGAAAACAATTATTTCAATTTAAATATCAGTTTTTAATGGCAAAATACTAGTTAATGAACTTATTATTTGACAATTGCAGGTTGTTTTTAACTTTTTATTCACCGTAATTAATCAAATGGATTGATTATGACAGTTACTCCGCATCTTTTTGACATGTTAATTATTTTAAAAGTGGTCTATTAGGATTTTTAGAAAAAAAATCATTGTGTTGAAATTTTATTTTGTTGATATCTTTTTTATTATAAAAGTTAGAATTATGAAACATAAAAATTCTTTTTGCTATATTCATAATTATTTATTTGGTTGTTTTATATTCAGAATATCACCAACCTAAAAATGCTCAAAAAATATGTGTAAAAAATGTTTTTAACTTAAAACCCAAATTTTTATCATACTTTTGTATAAAGTTTCTGCTAGTAACAAAAATAAAAGGAATTTCAACACTTAATATTGCTAAAAAGGTGTTTCCTGTAAAAATTACTTTTTTTTTTTTTTTTGATGATACATTAAGAAATAAGGGCTGTGAACCCTAAAAATACAGTAATATCCTCTTAGAAATATTTTTTTCAATTTTGAAAATTTGAGTAACCCCCCTCCCTTAGCGATCGGCCCCCTTGCCTGCCTAGTCGCAGCGCTCTGCTCCCTATCCTAAAATCTAACATAACCTAAAATAGTTTTTCTGTCCAGGGGGGGGGGGGGTCATGCTGTATAATATGACGATGATTGAAAAGCTTGTATCTTTGTTTTATTAATTTTAGTAAAGAATTTGGATCATCTTTGTGTACTATTACAATTTTTTTTTAAATTAGCATTAGTAATTATATAAATAGTATATGCATGGGAATGAGATACAATATGCTCAAGGAAGAATGATGTTTGTGCTTTATCTATGACAGATACAACGTTTTTATTTCAGACAAATAGAAACCTTCCAGAGAAGCCAAATAACAAAGTTTTGAAGAATAGACAATGGAGATAAAGTCAAAGCTTAGAGGCCATAACAATTTCTTTTAATATAATATAACATGTAATAAATATACATTTCCTTATCACAGTAGGACAAACGAACATTTGCACTAGTAGAGTGTCAACACTGAATAATAGAATATAAATGTATAGTCAAAACATAATTGTATGTAAATTTGTTGAAAAACTGCTTAAATACAGAATATTGTGTATGGACATACTTACATCTTTAGAACATGTTTATTATAGAGATACTCCGCTTATAACATTTTACTTTGTTGTCCTAGGAATCAGTATTTCAAAAATCAGATCAATAGGAAAAACATAAAATATTAATAATCTTTTGTTTCAGAAATAAAGAATAAAGTAATAAATTCCTTTTAAATCAATATCCGACACTGATTCTTTTTGTTCTGCTGCATTGTCATTTTCTGCTTTAGTTTCATGTTCCTTTTGATCTTCAACCTCATTTTCTCTGTTAAATTTTTCATCTGAGTCCTCTTCTGATACTCCTTTTTCCACTCCTTCCTTGTCTATTTCTTTAACTTCTTCTTGCTGAATATTGGAAATATCCTCCACTTCACCAATAATTTCAACAGTTTCAACTACATTTGCATCTCGTTCTTTACATACATTTGTGTTTATCTCCTTAATTGTCTCTATGTCTAATTCTTTTGTATCAACAGCAGCCTCATTAGATTTTTTAACAGCAGCATCATCAGATTCTTTTGCAGCATCTTCATCAGAAAATTCAGTCATATTAGATACTTTAACTTTACCAGACTCTTCAGCCGCTTCATCAGATTCTTTAACAGAAGCCTCATCTGAATCTTTTACAGCAGTCTCATCTAATGCCTCCTCAGATTCTTTATCAGCAGCCTCGTCTGATTCTTTAACAGCGGCATCGTCAGATTCTTTAACAGCGGCATCGTCAGATTCTTTAACAGCATCCTCATCTGATTCTTTAACAACATCCTTATCAGATTCTTTAACAGCCTCCTCATCAGATTCTTTGACAGCAGCCTCGTCTGATTCTTTAACAGCAGCAACATCAGATTTGTTAGCAGAAGTCTCATCTGATTCTTTAACAGCAGCCTCATAAGATTCTTTATCAGCAGCATCATCGGATTCTTTAACATCAGCCTTATCAGATTCTTTAACAGCAGCCTCATCTAATGCCTCATCAGATTCTCTAACATCAGCCTCATCAGATTCTTTAAGAGCATCCTCATCTGATTCTTTAACAGCAGCCTCATCAGATTCTGTAACAGAAGCATCATCAGATTCTTTAACAGCAGCCTCATCAGATTCTTTAACAGCAGCCTCATCAGATTCTTTAACAGCAGCCTCATATGTTTCTTTAACAGCCGCCTCATCAGATTTTCTGACAGCAGCCTCATCTGATTCTTTAACAGCAGCCTCATCAGATTCTTTGGCAGCATCGGTATCTGATTCGTTTACAACAGCCTCATCAGATTCTTTAACAGCAGCCTCACCAGATTCTTTATCAACAGCATCATCTAATTCTTTAACTGCAGCCTCATCTGATTCTTTATCAGCAGCCTCATCAGATTCTTTAACAGAAGCCTCACCAGATTCTTTATCAGCAGCCTCATCAGATTCTTTAACAGAAGCCTCACCAGATTCTTTATCAGCAGCCTCATCAGATTCTTTAACAGCATCCTCATCTGATTCTTTAACAGCAGCCTCATCTGATTCTTTAACAGCAGCCTCATCAGATTCTTTATCAGCAGCATCATCGGATTCTTTAACATCAGCCTCATCAGCTTTTTTAACAGCATCCTTATCTGATTCTTTAACAGATGCATCATCAGATTCTTTAACAGAAGCCTCATCTGATTCTTTAACTGCAGCCTCATCAGATTCTTTAACAGTAGCCTCATCTGATTCTTTAACATTAGTCTCGTCAGCTTCTTTGACAGCAGTCTCATTAGATTCTTTGACAGCAGCCTCATCAGATTCTTTAACAGCAGTCGCATCTGATTCTTTTACAGCAGTCTCATCAGATTCTTTAACAGCAACAACATCTAATTTTTTATCAGCAGCCTCATCATTTTCTATGACAGCAGAATCATCTGATTCTTCAACTGCAGCCTCATCAGATTCATTATCAGCAGCCTCATCAGATTCTTTAACAGCATCCTCATCTGATTCTTTAACAGCAGCCTGATTTGATTCTTTTACAGCAACAACATCTAATTTTTTATCAGCAGCCTTATCAGATTCTGTAACAGCATCCTCATCTGATTCTTTAACAGCAGCCACATCTGATTCTTTAACTGCACCCTCTTCTGATTCTTTAACAGCAGCCTCATCAAATTCTTTAACAGCATCCTCATCTGATTCTTCAACAGTAGCCTCATCAGATTCTTTAAGAGCATCCTCATCTGATTCTTCAACAGCAGCCTCATCTGATTCTTTAACATCAGAATCATCAGATTCTTTTGCAGCATCTTCATCAGATAATTTGACATCAGCCATATCAGATACTTTGACTACATCCTCACCAGATTCTTTAACAGCAACACCATCTGATTCGTTATCAGCAGCCTCATCATTTTCTATGACAGCAGCCTCATCTGATTCTTCAACAGCAGCCTCATCAGATTCATTATCAGCAGCCTCATCAGATTCTTTAACAGCATCCTCATCTGATTCTGTAACACCAGCCCCATCTGATTCTTTTACAGCAGCCTCATCAGATTCTTTAACAGCATCCTCATCTGATTCTTTAACAGTAGCCTCATCAGATTCTTTAAAAGCATCCTCATCTGATTCTTTAACAGCAGCCTCATCAGATAGTTTGACAGCAACCTCATTAGATTCTTTAAGATCATCCTCATATGATTCTTTGACTGCAGCCTCATCAGATTCTGTAACAGAAGCATCATCAGATTCTTTAACAGCAGCCTCATTAGATTCTTTAACAGCAGCCTTATCAGATTCTTTAACAGCAGCCTCATCAGATTTTCTGACAGCAGCCTCATCAGATTCTTTAAAATCAGCCTCATCAGATTTTCTGACAGCAGCCTCATCTGATTCTTTAACAGCAGCCTCATCAGATTCTTTGGCAGCATCGGTATCTGATTCGTTTACAACAGCCTCATCAGATTCTTTAACAGCAGCCACACCAGATTCTTTATCAACAGCATCATCTAACTCTTTAACTGCAGCCTCATCTGATTCTTTGTCAGCAGCCTCATCATTTTCTATTACAGCAGCCTCATCGAATTCTTTAACAGAAGCCTCACCAGATTCTTTATCAGCAGCCTCATCAGATTCTTTAACAGCATCCTCATCTGATTCTTTAACAGCAGCCTCATATGTTTCTTTAACAGCCGCCTCATCAGATTTTCTGACAGCAGCCTCATCTGATTCTTTAACAGCAGCCTCATCAGATTCTTTGGCAGCATCGGTATCTGATTCGTTTACAACAGCCTCATCAGATTCTTTAACAGCAGCCTCACCAGATTCTTTATCAACAGCATCATCTAATTCTTTAACTGCAGCCTCATCTGATTCTTTATCAGCAGGCTTATCAGATTCTTGAACAGAAGCCTCACCAGATTCTTTATCAGCAGCCTCATCAGATTCTTTAACAGCATCCTCATCTGATTCTTTAACAGCAGTTTCATCTGATTCTTTAACAGCAGCCTCATCAGATTCTTTATCAGCAGCATCATCAGATTCTTTAACAGCATCCTCATCTGATTCTTTGACAGCAGCCTCATCTGATTCTTTAACATCAGCATCATCAGATTCTTTTGCAGCATCTTCATCAGATAATTTGACATCAGCCATATCAGATACTTTGACTACAACCTCACCAGACTCTTTGACAGCAGCCTCATCAGATTCAATAACAGCAGCTTCATCAGATTCTTTCACACCAGCCTCATCAGAGACATCAACAATTGCTGCATCAGATTCTTTGACTGCAGTTTCTTCAGTTTCTTTATCTGTCTGAGAGGCATCATCCAATTCTTGTTGTTTTTCCTTTGACTGATTTTCATATTTGTCAGCAGCTTCAAGCTCATCTTTTAAGGAATCCTGTTTATCTTTTTCTCCATTTAAGGATTCTGCTGTGTCCTTTTCTTTAT
The DNA here is from genome assembly GCF_053477335.1 of Acartia tonsa. Taxonomy (NCBI): domain Eukaryota; kingdom Metazoa; phylum Arthropoda; class Copepoda; order Calanoida; family Acartiidae; genus Acartia; species Acartia tonsa. The sequence goes on from NC_137261.1 coordinate 33,573,973, forward strand.
CTTCTATATTGTCCTCCTTTTCATTACGTTCATTTTCATTTTCCATTGGTTCATCAAGTATTAAAGCCTCGCCAACTTCGTTAATTGGTGGTTTTGACTCTAAGGTTTTTTGTATTTCTTCATCACATACATCAACAATTCCTTGCAGAGCCAATGCAGTACCATCAACATCATCCTCAGCTTCTTTTTCTTCATCAACAATTATCTCTTTCTCTAAAGTTTCTTTTGTGTATTTCTCAGTTGATTCCTCTTTTAATTCAGTACTATCATGGTCTTTTTCAATTTCCTTCTTTGCAATTGCAACCATGACCTCATCTTCTCCCTTGACATTTTCTGCAGAAGAATCTGATTTTCCTTCAGAATCTGTCTGATCTTGCTTTTCAGCTATTTTGTGTCCATCATCAGTACCACTTTTCTTTTCCCCATTAATATTAATGTCCTCATATTCAAATTCAACTTTTTCCTCCATGTCTTCCTTATCAATTTGCTCCTTTTCATTTTCATCCTTGGCAATTTTGCTTTCAATACATGCATCAGCTATTAACTGCTCCAGATGTTCATCCTTTTCATCTTGCTGTGCATTATCTTCCTCTACTTCTCTGTTGTCAGCTTCTTCTTCTATATCATCCTCATAAGCTAAATCTTCGTGTGGAGCCACTTCATGTTCTGGTAAATCGTCAACCTCATCTGGTGTTTTGACATGACTGTAAGCCATTTTTGTTGCAGCTCTTTCCTCTCTAACTTTTGCTTTCTCCACAGACTCTTTAAGTTCTAAATTGAAATCATTATTCTGTAATTTTTCTCCAATGTCAGGAACAGGAGCAACTTCATGCTGATCATCTTCAATTCCAATATGCTGCAGCTCTGCCTCAATGTCATCTTCAAACTTAAAATCTTTATCAACATTATCATGAACATTCTCCATTAGCTCAATCTGATCTTTCTCTACAATAGAAATTTTATCATCATCCTCATCAACAATAACTCTAGCATTGTCAATGATACCCGCAGCAATAGCCTCTGTTACTTTCTCAGTAACAGCCTTATCATCCACCTTATCCTGCATATCTGTAGCTAATTTCTTTGTTTTTGATTTGCCACCAACAATTTTTTTAGGAACAGATTTTTTATCTACCTCTTGTTTTGAGGCGGCAGCAGCAGCTTTTCTTGTCTCCATCACTTTCTTGTTGTTCTCCTCTTTTTTGAGTTTGCTAGCAGGCAGTGAAATTGTCTTGACCTTAGCTTCAACTTTCTTAGTGATAGCTTTAGGAACTTCTAAAGGCTTCTTTGACACATCCCTAACTTTTTTTGGTTTCTCAATTTTAGCTTCAGCTTCAATGTTGGCCTTTTCCTTCTCTTCTTTCTCCTTTTGCTGAAGAGCTTCCCTTCTTGCTTTCTCTTTTCTTTCTTTTCTCTCTCGCTTTTCCTTGTCCTTTTTCTCTTTTTCTTCTTTCTGTTTTACAAGCAATTCTTGTCTCTCCTTTTCTTTCCTTCTTCTTTTCTCCTTCTCAATTTGTTCTTTAAGAGCCTTTTCTTTCTTTTCTTTATCTCTTCTTTCCTTCTCTTGCTTTTCTTTTTCGGCCTTTTCTTTTTCTTTTTCTAGCCTATCTTTCTCTCTCTTCTCTCTTTCCTCGCGCTTTTCTTTTTCCATTCTATCCTTTTCTTTCATTTTTTCTTGCTTTTCTTTATCTCTCCTTTCTTTTTCTTTTTCTAATTTTTCTTTTTCTTCATTTGCTCGCAGGAGCTTTTCTTGTTTTAATCTTGCAATTTTTTCTTGTCTCTCCTTATTCGTTTCGGAAGATCTCTCCTTCTTCATATAATCTCGAGATCTTCTAGACTTTGATTTAGCCTGATGCAAAGTAGAAGCTGAACAAGTAGGGTATTTTAGGCACTCAAGCCTTTTCAATTTTTCTAAACCTTTGAATATTTTGTGCTGCGGTGTACTGCCAGGGAAGAGTAATCTTGTCATTGTATCATTAGGATTTGCCGGCTGCCAGATAAGTAGAGCACAAATTGACACTAAGTTGGCAATCGGAAGCCACAACTCTTTGCCATCAACATTAATGCCAGATTTGAAGTTGCCAAGGTGTCCAGAATTATCATTCCACCTGCTCAGAAATTCCTTGACTTCTCTAGAATCTTTTGAAGGATTGAGCACATACATATCTAGTTTGCCGTGACCAACTTTATGATACAAGTTGATTGGGTCACAAATATTGTCTCTGAAGCAAATCTGCGGCTTTAGATTTAGTATTCTAAGGTTTTCCATCATACTGTTGCCCTGGTGGATCACATTGACAAGCAGCTGATCTTTCTCATCAAAATCTTTGACTTCACTGCCCTGACTGTCTTTATCATCAACAAGGTTGGCAAAGAAGTGACCAATTTGTGGATAAACATTGCTGACCGTCTTCCTTTCAAGCACAGCACTGATGCCCTGGAAAATAAGTATTGAATGTTTAATTCAATACTTATTGAATGTAACAGACAATAGGATTTAAAAATTTATTTTAAAGGGTTAGTAGGAAAGAATTGATTTAGTCTACTTTGATTGAAAGATTTCTACCACTTTATATTATTTTCATTTTTGATGGTTAAACATGCAAAAAGAGAAACATTTTATTGTCCTTGTAGAGGATTTATAAAATATAGAGGCTAGAGATATAGAATCAATAATAAGTTTTTTTAGAATTAAATCCTTAGATATGCAAATAAAATTATAAATCAAAACAAAACTATATTTAAACATTCATTCCTGGGTATTTTCATCATTGAGCCTGGTTATCAGAATAGCATCCAACCGGTCCAAGTGGCGAGTAAAGTCCCAGAAACACGCCTTCCGGCTAAATCCGCCGTCAATTAGCATGTTAAATCCATTGATGCCAAAGAGGGCGGAGTCGCCTTGACCCCCGGGGAAGACATAAAGGGTTGGGTGGCTGAACCGAATATTTCCTACGACGTCGGAGGGCGGCAGGCGTTCCTGGTTGGTAAAAAGTTTAAAAAGCACAATGTTTATTAAAATACTAAATTAACCAGATTTGACTGATGACAAATTTCAAAATATGTGATTGTGACTGACAAAGATACACACAACCAACCTATTATATTAAAGGTTCTCATAACAGGAATGTATAATTTTTATTTTAAAATGAGGTAAAGAGGTATCTCTGTTGGGAATATTAACCATCCCATCACAAATATGTATAACAAATTCAAATATCCTAAGTTATAGACAGACACACAGACATATCTTGTATATAAAAATGCAAAACTTTAACCAAAAGCTCTTTTGTGCTAAATAAACTATCCATCCCTGGATAGACTGTGGGTGTAGAAATTTGTCCAGGTATTGAACAAAGTTGTTTATTTGTTCTGTCTCCTTTATTCCTGTGATGCTCGGGTTCAGGAACACCTGGCACAACTTTGAGAACTGCTGCTTCGAGATGTTGTCCTGAAAAAAAAATGAAGTGATAAATAATATTTTCAAGTTATCACATAGGAACTAAATTTTTGCATTGTCCTCTATTTTATAAATCGATAACTGTCTTTAATTATAAGGGAAATCTTTTCTGCAAAATAAAACTCAATAATATTTTCTTAAAATTGTTAAATGCCAAAAAAGGAACAGACGGAAAGATTTTATAGCAAAAAAGATTTTCTATAGGACTAAGTAACATTTTTTGTTTGTTTTTAAAGTGCAAAATCATTTGTTGAAAGGAATTATTGAAAATGTAATGATTGTTTCAAAAGTAAACAAATGCCTTGAGCGAGAAAACTTGAAACATTTGGTTTGTTCTCTGCAGGCTCGACCCCTGTAAAACTTATGTGTTAGTATCACATAAATGTAATAGAATCAAATAGTTGGTTTTCAGCTATCCCCATTGATTTTATCAGTTTTTAATATATCAGTCGTGACCACTTTTATATAAAGACAAAAGTTGACATCAATCCTGTAATTAACAGGGAAGACGAACCCTCATAAGTAACAAAATACAAAAAAAACGTACGGACATGAAGGTTTAAAGAGAATTTGTTGAAATTAATAATAGATTTTTAGAGAAAAAATCACTAAATCTCTCCCACGTATTTTTAAAGTTTTTAATAGTTATATTTTGTATGATGACTGAAAGACTGAGCGTCAAATAATTTTACATACTGGATGTTAAGAATAACGGGAAATTTAATTTTGATATTATTACAAAAATTTTGAAAAACAACAAAGATATAAGGTAATATGTAAAAAAAATTATGTCCGACCACCATGGATGTTTAAAGTTAATTAAGATGGGAGTGTTGTCAAGAAGAAGTTACAGGGTTCTGTTTTAAATAGCAGCCAACAAAATCACATTTCCCCCATAGCGTTACGGACTTACTGACAGACAGACATAGTTATTTATAGCATAGATTCGCTTTTAAAAAGATGTGTGAATGATATGTGTCAACTAAAAATTTAAGCTATATGCCTTAAAAATTTTATAATTATAAAATGCATCAAATTTTACAGGGGAGAGCTAGGCTGAGCCCTGGTTCATTTGTTTGTTGATGTTTACAGTTATTTAAAAAGGAAGAATTCAGATCTTAACAAATAAATAGTTAAAATCATAAGATATAAAGAATAGTAACCCCTTTCCCTACTTAAAAAAATAATAAAACAAGAATCGTTTCCATAAATGATGGATTACTGTCCTTTCATGTAAAGACAAACAAAACTGAAACATATTGAAATACAGTGTGTTTTTTTTATGAGAACTTTTTTTAAAGCAATTTTACCCCACGTATAGTTATCAGAATTTAATGATTAATGGCTTATTTTCTTCGTTTTTTAAGGCAATTAATAGAACACCAAAAAAATATTTCAGTTTTTATCTAAAAAATACAGTAAAATCTAAAATTCAAAACTTAGATGTCAACATCTAAAAATGGTTTTAGCGCATTTTTCTTATGCCTAAATCTTCTACCCTTTGCAAGAAAAAAAATTGGATTTTCTGTAGTCGACTTTGGGGGGCCAGTACTCCCTCCCTGGTTGAGATATGACCTTCAAACTTTGATATGTTTTAGTACATGTCCCTAATAGTATCTGTATACATTTTTAGCTTTATATTTCAACTTTCAAGTGTTTAGCAGCCATTCTTGCAAAAGGTTGAATATTTGAGCATAAGAAAAATGCGCTAAAACCATTTTTAGACGTTGACACCTAAGTTTTGAATTTTAAATTTTACTGTACTTTTTAGATAAAAACTGAAATATTTTTTTGGTGTTCTATTAATTGCCTTAAAAAACGAAGAAAATAAGCCATTAATCATTAAATTCTGATAACTATAAGTGGGGTAAAATTGCTTTCAAAAAAGTTCTCATAAAAAAAAACACTGTATATGCCCTTTAAAATCACCTCAACGTTAATTAAAACTAACCCAAGAAGAACCCTCCTTATAGCAAAAGTTTTTGCTAACTTACTAGGATGGCAGAATGCGGACGCCTCAATACGGCTTAATTTTCAATTTTAAAAGAACCTAGTAATAGTGTCTAACTTTTTATCTTTGTGACGTAACAAAAATCCATCTCTTTTTTAGGGGTTTCCTTTCTCACCTCCCCTCTCATCCTTCGATTTTTGTTTCGTCACAAGATAAAATTGTTAAGATAAAAAGTTAGACACTATTACTAGGTTCTTTTAAAATTTTATATTTGAAAGAACAGCAAAAAATCACAAAAGCTCAATCAAAATAAAAGGGGGATAGTAAAGCCCCCATTTGGAACAAACTTTTTTGAGACCATCATTTTAGATATCCCAAAGGCCGTACAAATGACGGGAATGCATTGACATTTATAAATTGTTGGTAGAAGTGAACACTAGATGACTTTTTTTTAAAAAAAAGGCATGAAAATATAAGTAACTGGTTGTTCCTCTTCGTTAGGTAAATAATAATATTATGTAATTTTTGTAAGTTTAGAAGTTGTTACTCAAGATGTCAAAAGGAGGAGAAAAGTTTGAAAAGTTGGATGTTATGCTGTGTCATTAAGATATTACATTTATGTACATATTTACAAAAAATTATCAATAATAATTTAAATCAATTCTTGTGGTGGCTTGATTATCCTTTCCTTATAATAAAAGTCACACGATGTCTATCTGTCTGTCTGTTTGTCAATCTGAATCTTTCTGTAACAAGGATCTCGCTAACCGCTGAACCGATATGGTTCTTATTTATAGTGCAGGTCCTGGAAAGGTTTATAACTATTGTTTGGGGAAGGTACTTACTACCACCCTCCAAAGATAAATCACCACTTGAAAAAAAGACCACCTTAATTTTTTTTATGAGCGAAGGTTGACCACTGGACTTGTGGTTTACATTGCATTTAGGCATATGTTTCACCTAGTGTTTAGTCTTATATTTAGGCATATGTTTCACCTAGTGTTTAGTCTTATATTTAGGCATATGTTTAACCTAGTGTTTAGTCTTATATTTAGGCATATGTTTCACCTAGTGTTTAGTCTTATATTTAGGCATATGTTTAACCTAGTGTTTAGTCTTATATTTAGGCATATGTTTAACCTAGTGTTTAGTCTTATATTTAGGCATATGTTTAACCTAGTGTTTAGTCTTATATTTAGGCATATGTTTAACCTAGTGTTTAGTCTTATATTTAGGCATATGTTTAACCTAGTGTTTAGTCTTATATTGTATCTTTACACAGACTTTACATAGCACCAGAAAAACCTATATTTTACTAAACAATATTTGAAACAATCATAAAAAGCATATCTAAAAAGTTAATCATTAAGATATGAAAATCTTTGTAACGTGTCACCTTTGCGAACAAAATCAAAAACTGTTTATATATTTTTTGCAAAGTTAAATAGTGTTTTCTAGAAAGACCATACTTTTTCCATTCTATTATAATTTGTAAATGAAAAGAGTTGGATTGAGAGAGAAGTTTTGGCAACAAAGTTGCACCGAAAAGCTGTGAAATAAGTTTTATAAATAGAATATTCTGCAATTTATTTGGCCAGGCCTGGCAGGTGGGTAGGAACAAAATATTGCACAAAAAAATGATAAAAATGTTAGAATAATAATAATGTACCTTGGAAATTGATGCTTTTTCCTTTTCAAGTTACTTTATGATTTACCTATTTAATTTTTAAAAGTACAGTATATATTTAATGTTTATTATAGATATGTGCAAATTCCTTATATCTAATATGATTATATGAATATACATCTTAAATATATTGTTTATGTAACATTTTGTAAAAAGGGTTAAACTAAACAACTTTTAAAAAGTCTGAATGAATGGTTGAAAAGCATAGTACAGTGAGTACAGGAAAAATGTATAACTTTATTTAATCATTGATAGAAATGAATAATCATTAATTTATTTTCTACATTGGCCTGGGGAGTTTTGTATCAGAAAAAATATTTTCTAGTTTTCCAAAAAATTTATATTTAAAAATCGTTTTCCTAAAGTTTATGATTTTAGAAATATTAATGGACCAACACCTAATTCGAAAGTTATTGTTTTGACTAAATAACTTTAAATGCAGGGAAAGGAAATCTCTAATAATCAATCACTAAAATGTAAGAAAAGTACACAGGACCAAAAATGCGTGAAAATTTGATTTGCTGCGCCATTCCGGTGAATTTTTAATTCTTAACTATTACTTGTTTCTTTTATTTCTTTAAATTCCAGTTCCAGTAATATGTGTACAAGGACTGTGTTGCCTGTCTTTTTGGAGCTAGCTGCAATTAAAGTTATTTGGTCAGAAAATTGACTATTAATTTTTAAGGTATGAAAACAGGTTTCAGAGCAAAATTTATTGAAAACTGAAAAAAAAATTCTGATACAAAACTCCTCAAGCCTTTGAAGAAAATAAGATATTGATTTTCTATTTCTGTCAATGATAAGTTGGGGTTAAATTAAGCAAAACTTTTTTCCCATTGAAACACAAAATGTATTTATTAGTTTTATTGGTAATCATGTCCATGATATGATATTAATGTATACCTGTGTCCATTCAGCCCTCTCACAGCAGTGAACATGGATAGAAATAGAATTCTCATAAGATCTCAGGACCCGCTGCACATCATATTCATCAAATACACTCGCAAACTCACCAAATGAGAAGGTTCCATCCTAAAAATTAAATGAATCAAGGCATGTTTAATTTGTATGGTGATTCGGATTTCTTTAGTAATAAAATAAAACCTAAAAATCAATTTATTAGGTTGCTGAGTTCATATGTAAATTTGAACTATTTTGACATCACAGATTCGGCATATTAGATAAATAATTGATGATAAGACATAAGATATTTGCTACGTGTTAAAAGATATATAAATTTATGAAATACAATTTTTTAACAAATCAACTACTAAATATACTGTTGTGAAGTAATACAGTAAAATAAAAATTTTCCATAAATCCCATACACAAGCTTTTCAACCCAACCTTAGTTCCAAACTAATAGCAAAATTTAATCAATGACAAGCGACACTTACTTGTAAAAATTTATTGAGCAGCAAAGTATAGAAATGTTTAAAGATCTGTTATGGATAAGGAAAACAAATGGAAAAGTAATATATAGTTAACTCATATTAAAGATTTTCAGGAGACAGTTTTTATTGATATTTTATTTTATCGCTTAAATATTTTTAAACTATAACCAAAAAAGCTTAAATAGTTAAAAAAAATAAAAAGGTTGTTTGTACTTTAAATTAAAGACACAAAAATCTCAAAACTTTAGAAATCTACCAAAAAAAAAAAATAAAATATTGGTATCATAGGTGAAAAAACATTTGTTATTTGTCTTTTTATCTATATACACAATATAAAAAAGGACTGAAAAGTACATTTTTGAATTTACTACACCCATAAAGTATCTGATAAAAACACTCAAGATATGTGTAAATTAGTTATAAAAGATAAAGGATGCTAAAATGCTGACTAAAAGTAGTCCTTCCGCCATAAATCACTTTTACCCCTTAGGACGGATAAACAGACTAATTGAGATATGGAGTAGCTTTGCTACTAAAAATGATTTAATTGGCTGTTAGAAAAAAATGTAAAAAAAATGATTAAATTTTAAATTGGGTATGCCAGCCACCTATTTTGAACCCATCAAGATTCACACTCTTCAAAAAAATACATATGCACGCCGCTGATTTTAATATTCGTTGTTAAATTATTGTTTAAACCTGACAAAATTTTAATTTTACAGTTGAGCCACAATAACTATTAGGTTAAAATATTTGTTGATTTTGAAAAACTATCATATGTGTCGTACTTTCTATCTCATTAAATGTGGATAAGAAGACAAATGCCTCTCTGATTTCAATATTAAATTTGTGTTTGTTGGTGCCTTATACCTTTTATCCGACAACGCACACACAAACCCACACACACACACACCATACAACAATCAAAGCCTATTAGGAAATTCCTTTGAAGTCCATTGAAACCTTTCTTTTTTTATTTTATATTTGCTCACAGTTTCAGATAGATCTACTCATATATGTAGTATGTGGATATATAGATTGCAGGGTGGTACAAAAAAGTGTTACAAACTGGCGGCAAAGGATTATCATCTTAAAACTAATTAGGATTGACAACTTAAGATTAATATGATACTTTATTATCATTTTTTTAATTTTTAGTTTTTATTACTTTTCATATAAAATGATATTCAATATTATTATTTGGAAATATTTTAAAGTAATTTTAAAATTAAGATTTAAAAAGTTGGTCTTGATTAATTTAAAAGTTCTTAGTTTTAGATAATATAAAAAATATAAAAAATTTTGTTTATAAAATCTACTGCAGAAATTAAAATATTAAATTTGATTGTGTTTTAAAAGAATTACTACATTCAAAGTTTATTTTGCAATCACCCTGAATAGTGAACAGTAGGGATTGTTTCAAGGGTATTGGCTCCCCCTTAAACTACCTAGCCCCACCTCCCAGAGCCAACAAAGTGGTTCCTCAGGCCAAAACTTTCAAAATTAGTTTCTCTCTCTTCCTCAAGAATTTGGCAAACCGACACCTTTCATTAGATTGACGCACACACATATACAAAACATGCACGTTTACACATACACGGATATACAGACATACAAACATATTCTCAAACACCAATTTCAAAAAATAAAAGATACAAATAAAATACTTAGTCAAATTTTCCCAACACAAATTAAAACTGATTGAATTGAAATAGTTTTTTCCTTTTCTATTAGACTATGAATAAGCTATCTATCTACCATAGAAGTGTACCTAGCTAGTTAAATATATACAGGGTGTTTCAGAGAAAACTGCGTTTTCCAGATTTGGGAAACAACCATTAGGAGTACAAAAAAAATAATTATATGTCCATATTCTCTATAAAAATATGCATCGAAATTGTTACAGGTGTTTTATAATATCTCTTAAAACAACAGCACATTTTAGAGCCCAAAGAGTTCAAAAGGTGAGTATGTTATTGTATTCTTAAAGAATTTTATTCTATAACGGTAAATTAAAATCTTTTTTTTTACTTGAAACAACATTATAATATAAACATCAAAATAATCTAATAATTACATTTAAAATGCCTTTTTTTAAAACATAAAATCAACCTTCTTTTTGCTTGGATTTTAGTTCATAGTATTAAAATTCTTCATATTCGTTCCTCACTTCTCCCCCTTTAATCTCTTAATCTTTTAATTTTGATTGACAGATTATAAGAGATCATCTTATAAAACATGAGTAATTAAAGAAAAAGCACTTTTTACCGACAATTTCAAATCATAATAACTTGCTTATTTTTAAAGATATTGAAATGAAATAAAAAGGTAATTGTTTTATTTGTCAATGCACATAGTATTAATAGAGATTTTTTTCTACATTTTTTCATCAAGTTTCAATAAGATTTGTGTATTAATTAATTGGGGTGCTAGATTGATTCCTTTATTTTTAAGTTTTCATGATTTAAAGGTTGTGTGATTTTAAAGGTTTCATGATTTCCCTATTTTATCAAGTGTGCAATGTCTGTGATAGAAAAAGGTTATTAAAAGTCTCTTAAAAGTTTTTTGGCATAAGTATTTTATTTCTTGATTTGAACCAACTAGATTTTAACTAAAAAAAATTTGCAAACAACTCTTATTAAATTTAATGTAAAATCAAGATAATTAATTTTCTTACATCTTTTTACAGTGGGCCTACAAGAACATTTTCTTCATTCTATTCTATGCAAAGAGAAATGAACTGTGTGAAATTTCTGTAATCTTTGGTACTTTGAATTACATAAAAGTAACTTGCAAGTTTCGTATCATATATTACTGTATTACTAAGTTTTAGATAATTTCAAAACCAGCAAAAGTGAACTATGGATGTAAAATCCAGGGACATAAAGAACGGGTAATATTTTCTTGGGTAAGATTGAAACTGGTATCTCCATATCCCAGGGTAATATTGGAAACTGGTATCCCCATATCTGGGTAATATTGAAAACTGGTATCCCCGTATCTCTGGGTAGTATTGGAAACTGGTATACCCATATCCCTTGGTAATATTGGAATCTTGTATATCCATATCTGGGTAATATTGGAAACTGGTATCTCCATATTCCTGGGTAATATTGGAAACTGGTATCCCCGTAACCCTGGGTAATATTGGAATATGATATCCCCATATCTCTGGGTAATATTGGAATATGATATCCCCGTATCTCTGGGTAATATTGGTAACTGATATCCCCATATCCCTGGGTATTTTTGGAAACTGGTATCCCCATATCTCTGGATAATATTGGAAACTGGTATCCCCATATCCCTGGGTAAAATTGGAAACTAGTATCCATGTAACTCTGGTTAATATTGGAAACTGGTATCCCCGTATCTCTGGGTAATATTGGAAACTGGTATCCCCTTAACCCTTGGTAATATTGGAAACTGGTAACTCTGTTTCCCTGGATAATATTGGAAACTGGTATCCATGTAACCCTTGGTAATGTTGGAAATTAGTATCCTTGTAACCCTAGTTAATATTGGAAACTGGTATCCCCATATCTCTGGGTAATGTTGGAAACTAGTATCTCCTTAACCCTGGGTAAAATTGGAAACTGGTAACTCAGTTTCCCTGGGTAAAATTGGAAAATAACCCTGGGTAATATTGGAAACTGGTATCTCTTTATTCCTGGATAATATTGGAAACTGGTATCCCTATTTCTCTCAGTAACATTGGAATCTGGTATCCCTGTATAACTCAGTAATATTAGAAACTGGTATCCCTGTTTCTCTCAGCAATATTGGAAACTGGTTTTCCTGTATGCCTGGATAATATTGAAAACTTGTATCCCCGTTTCCCTGGGTAATATTGGAAACTAGTATCTCTTTATCCCTGGCTAATATTGGAAACTGGTATCCCTGTTTCTCTCAGTAACATTGGAAACTGGTATCCCTGAATCTTTCAGTAATAATGGAAACTGGTATCCCTGTATCTCACAGCAATATTGGAAACTGGTTTCCCTGTATGCCTGGATGATATTGGAAACTTGTATCCCTGTTTCCCTGGGTAATATTGGAAACTGGTATCCCCATATCACTGAGTAATATTGGAAACTGGTATCCCTTTATCTCTCAGTAATATTGGAAACTAGTATCCCTGAGTAATATTGGAAACTGGTATCCCTGTCTCTGGGTAATATTGGAAACTCGTATCCCTGAATCCCTGGTTAATATTGGAAACTTGTATCCCCTTATCCCTGGATAATATTGGAAAATGAAATCACTGCTTTCAATTTCCAAGTTCTGTATGTGGAGCTGCAATGCAATACTTAAATTAATAATAACTAATTTGCCACATTTTTTATTAACTTGGCAGATTTAAATTGGCAAATATATGAGTTCCATTGAAGTTAGCTTGTCACGAAGTAATAAAAACTATGTTTATTCCATGAATTTCACTAATTAACTTCCTTAACTATAAATAAGAAATTAAATTAAAAGTGGAGAAAATATAAATATATAGAGTATCCAAGCCGCTAAAAAAGAAGGCAAATGTTGTATAAAAGTATAGTAAGCCTTTCATACATATTATAATCTTATTTGGACCTGCGGCATACTAGCACACATTCACATTATACAGGGTGCGTCACATAAATCAGGACATTTTGTAATTTTTAAAGAAATGAACATAAAATCGTCAATTTTAAAGATTTTATTGAATTTTAAAAACTTGGAAGCAAAATAGGTATATGACTAGTAGATTATTCAATAAAATCGCCGCCAGCCTCAATCACCGTCTCTACCCGCCTCCTCAACCGCCGGCAGGTCCAGGTTAAAATGCACCTGTCCAAGCTGGCGTAGTTCTCCTTGATAGTGGCAATGAGGGAGGTCTTTGTGGTATGGGCACGTCTATTGGTGCATGCTTTAAAGTAGCCCTAGGCCCAAAAGTCCATTGAATTAAGATCGGGCTACTGGGAGGCCACATTTCCTTAGGATCATGAATAACCGCCAAATTGACAAAATCCATGTTTTTGCTCTCATTTGGGCTAGTATTTAGCTACAGTGGACTTTAAGTACTATAAATGCGTGTCTCGGTGAGCTCAAGACACACAAAAAAATTTGGGTCAAATTTCCAACTCCTTCCCTGTCGGGCCCTACTGTTTGTGATTTCTTAAGGCTCAAAATCTTGAATAATCGACCTCATTTCGGCTAGGATTGAGCTAAAATGGATTTAAACACGGCAAAATGTGTGTCTCAATGAGCCTAAGACACCCACAAAATTTGGGGTCAAGATTCCAACTCCTTCCCTATCGGACCCTACGTTTTGTGATTTTGCGCACTTAACCACCGGCGCATTTGGAATCTGCCTTTTTGAACATATACGCGTCCAGCTCGGTGTACACGTCCATCTTCGTCCAAAGATTTTTTTGTGCTAAACGGTCATTACCTAAGCTTTCTATAGTGGGGTCAAACGTCCTGATTGGTCAAGTAGTTTTGACGCTATGGCCGTTTAAAAAATGTCCCGATTTATGTGACGCACCCTGTATATACTAACACACATTTACACTATGCATACTAACAAACTTACCTACATTCTAACACTTTGGTTAGGAACTGTCCCACCCCATCCTCCCGCCCAACAAAAAAAATGTAGCAAATAAAACAAAACAATATAGAAAGTCTTTTTTATTTACATGTTAAGAAATACATGAGTTTGAAATTGAAATGATATAAAAAAATTAACTAAAGGAAAGGAAATACTGAAGGGTTAAAACTGAAATATACAGGTAAATATTAGATTTCATAAATAAGAAGTACAGAAATTTTCCTAGTTCTAGAAATTCAGACTTCATACTGTAACCATTCATTAAGACAAACACGGACAAGTAGATGTTAAAGACTTGTTTTACTAATGTTTGTCTGTATGCCTATAATCTTAATTATTTCATTGTCTATATCAGAAGATAAAACGTAAATTGTGGGGGGAAAAATGTTTAAAATTTTTTCCTTTTACATTATTCCAACAAATCTAAAAAAGTTTGAAAATTAATAGAAAAGTTTCAAATATTTTAGCAAACAAAAGTTTTTAGTTGACCATTAAAATTATACTGCTTAATGTTAAATTAATCATCTATAAAAAATTATCTTAATCAAATTTACTAAAAAAAACAGTACCAAAAAATTACAAGAAACTTTACACTATTTTTAAAAACGTTTTACTATATGAAAACGATTTAGCAATGGTTGAAGGAAAGTAAGATTCCATTATTCTTAACTCGATATCTAAATTAAAATAACCACTTTTTTTATTACGAGAAAGATTAAACAAATATGGGGGGAATTGTGACTAGCAAAGCTGCTATGCATCTAAAAAAAAACTTTTCTCGTTTATGGCCCTTTTTACATCCTGATGAATGTGTTCTATTTGAAACTAGTTTACAAAAGTTTGGCTGGTCAATGCCTAAACTTATGTTAAACAACTGAAAAAGGAAGAGATATTTTTACCAAATAAATTTGGCCTCCTATTAGGGAGAGAAGCGGGGAAAATGTGATAAAATACGTTTTACTTTATGCCTTTGAAATATTTATTTGAAGGGTAGAAATTTTGCATGTGAGTAATAAGTATATAGTATGAAAACAGTTACAACAATTATTGAGAAAGAATGTGAAGTGTGCATTGCAATTACCAACCTACCAACAGATAGGTATTAATATCTTGGAGTAAATTTGTTCATCACACTATTATTTCACCCTTACCCAAATTAAATAAAAGAAAATTATAATAATAATAAGCGCTGTAACCTCTTTAATTGTCTAAAATATCAAATTTTATATCCATAATTGTATCCAGGTATCCCTGATTCTTATGACTTGTATTTGTAATGAGATATTTTCTTTCTTGACATCTTTATACTCCAGCAAAGTAGAAGATTAGAGTTTAGAGGGAGATGAGTAAAAGAGTGTTCATTATAAAATTTAAACAACTAGGAATCATTTGGTATTATAAATATAAAAAAACTAAATAGGGATCATATAATAGGTTCATAAGAAAACAAAAGTTAGGCTTCTTGCTTGTTGATAATTTTCTTATTGTAAATTTCTTTCACTTATGACTAAAAACATTTGTTGAATAACTAAACCATAATATTATGATTCTGAACTTTTAAGTCTATTTTGAAGGGAAATATTACATACAACACGCTCTAGGCTTTTCTATTCAAATATCTTACACATTTAATTCTCTTATATTCTGCTATTTATATTATAAACACTCTGAAAAAGTGTTTTTACCATTACGCCTAACAATGGTGAGGCTTTTTGAAACAATAATGTATGTATGTGTTCCCTTATACAGATAATTAATAAAATCAACTTTTTAAAATCAAGTAATCATTATACACAACCGGGCCAACCAGAGAGCTAGTTTGGATTATATGCCAATCATAAGCCACTTTACATTCAACAAACGAGGACAAATGTTAAAACTAAATAAGGAGTGCCCCGCCCTTCTGTAACAACCCCCCACAGGCGAGCAAAGAAGATGAGGAATATAATGTGAATATATTACAATACAACATCAACGGATTAACCAAGAAACGCGACGATCTTCTCCACTACCTTGGGAAGAACAACATCCCTGTTGCTGCCCTACAAGAAACCAAGCTATCAGATAGATCTAAACTATCAAAGCTACCTAACTACACCCTGGTACGTAAAGATCGAACCAACAAAGGGGGAGGTCTTGCCTTTATGGTACATAAAGATCTTAACTTCAATGTAGAACCGACACCTGCCATTCTAGAACAAGATGAGTTCCTAGAATCAATCACCATCAAGATTCCTGGCATAAACAAGGAAGATCTCTACATAAGAAACATCTACATCCCACCACAAAGTAGCTGCAACACACCCAATTATGTTCCCCCCTTGAACATATATATGATGGACTTGGGAAAAATTCCTACATCATCGGCGATTTTAATGCACACAACAAGCTCTGGTATTCAGAATCAAATCCTGACCAAAGAGGCAGACACCTTGTAAACACAATTGCAGGGAAAGAATTTGGTATCATCAATGAAGACCTGCCCACCAGAATAGCCAATGGCACATCCACTGCTCCGGACATTAGTATCGCGTCATCAAGTCTTATTCCATACACCACCTGGAAAGTAGAAAAGAAACTAAACTCCGACCATCTTCCCATCACAATAAGTCTTTCAGCAACCTTAAAAAAATCCAACACTAAAAACAGGACCTTCATAAACTTCTCAAGAGCCAACTGGACTAAATTTACTGCAATAACGGAAAAATCTTTCAACACCGCCAGAGAAGTAATTAATGTTTTCAACGCAGAGAAATTTTTTCCAAACACCCTTTT
Organism: Acartia tonsa; assembly: GCF_053477335.1. Lineage (NCBI taxonomy): Eukaryota > Metazoa > Arthropoda > Copepoda > Calanoida > Acartiidae > Acartia > Acartia tonsa. The sequence goes on from NC_137261.1 coordinate 33,590,827, forward strand.
GAAGGCAGCCAAGACTTGTATTCCTGCCGGGCGCATCCCTAAAGTCTACAATGCTGTTCCTACAGCTGCGGCCAGACTCATAGAACAAAGGGATGAAATAAAGCAGAACAACCCAAGTGATGCAAGACTCCCAGATATCAACAAGGAGATCAACATAGCCATTAATGAACACCGGAAAAGTAAATGGCATGAACACCTTTCAAAATGCAATCCTGGTTCTAAGAAACTTTGGAACACCATTAAAGGCCTAAACAATAAACCTGTCAAACCTGACAACCAAGGCATTAGTTTCGGCGGCAAAATGACCAACAACCCGAGAACCATGGCTAACAGCTTCAACTCGCAATACACCCCACAATCCGATACCAAGCCTGTACAAGCTCTTAGACGAACCCTCAGGAATATGAAGAAGAAATCTAAGAGTAGAGCAGTCAGATTTACCCCCACACAGACACTTGAGGCAATCAAGAAGTCTAAGAGTTCTAAGGCCCTTGGGCCGGACGGACTCTCTCCAATAATGCTGAAACATCTCGGTCCAAAGGGTATTAAATACCTAACTGAAATCTTTAACCTGAGCCTTCTCAACACCCACATACCCAGCATTTGGAAAACAGGGAAGATAATACCACTCCTGAAACCTGGGAAACCAGCAGACCAGGGTACAAGTTATCGATCTGTATCACTTCTTTGTCCTACCAGCAAAATCCTGGAAGCCCTTCTCCTACCTCAGGTGAATGAAGCGGTGAACCTTGCAGACCATCAGCACGGCTTTAGGAAGGGCAGATCCACCACCACTGCCTTACACACCATCAACAACTTCATCACCACCGGCCTCAACATGAAGAAGCCTGTAGAACGTACAGTATCTGTTGCAATTGACCTATCAAAGGCCTTTGATACGGTTGACCACCACCTTCTCCTCCAGGATATAAAATCCCTGCTGCTCAACAGTTACGTGACACGCTTCCTGTGCGCCTATCTCAGAGGTAGGCAAACATTTGTAGAATTTAGAGGTTCCAGATCAAATTACAGAGTTGTTAGACAAGGCGTCCCCCAAGGAGGTGTACTTTCACCAGTCTTGTTCAACCTGTACATGTCATCAATGCCAAGCCCTCCAGCAAACATCCTCCTGGTTACCTATGCTGATGATTCAAATGTACTAGGACGAGGACCACTAATTGATCCAGTGGTTAAAGACCTGAATGCTTATCTTTCAGTTCTTGATAACTGGTTCAAGGGCCGTAACCTATTCATTTCACCATCAAAATCATCTGCAACAGTTTTCACCACATTCTCAAATGAAGCCAGCACAGTCCTTGATGTTAAAATAAACGGCGAGACTGTTCATCCGTCAAACACCCTAAATTCTTAGGGGTCACATATGACAACATGTTCTGTTTCAACCATCACACCAAAGACCTAAGAACAAGACTAAATGCCAAAAACAACATCTTAAAGGCTCTATCCGGTACCACATGGGGTAAAGAAAAAGAGGTGATGGTCAACACCTACAAGTTCATCGGACAATCACTCTTAAACTACTGCTGCCCCATCTTCACCCTGACCCTCAGCGACACAAACTGGGACAAACTGCAAGCTGCCCAAAATACAGCTCTAAGAACGGCGACAGGCTGCCATGAAATTACAGACATCAATCATTTACATGCAGAAACGAAAGTCATGCCTGTAAAGGATAACTGTCAGATGCTCAGCAAGCAATTTCTGCTGGCCACACAGCATCCCAACCATCCCAACAGGTGTAACCTGGTCCCAGCCCGTCCAAGAAATTTCCGCAAAATGAGGAATACACTTGTTTCCGAGTTTGGTGCACAGGTAAACTCTATATCCCATCCAGATTTACCTGGAAAGGACTACAAATCCAGACTCAAACAATTGCACACAGAATCAGTGAGAGACTCTATCGCCAAAATGGCGAACAATAAAGTCCTCCAAGCTAAACCCCCAGCCATCAGTAAAGATGAAAACTCTCTCCCAAGAACAACAAGATCCACACTGGCCCAGCTGCGTTCAGGGTATAGTTCATACCTAAACACTTTCCTGACCAGGATTAACAAGAATCCAAACAAGTTTGTGCCGGACACATGTCCAAAATGTCCAGAACTGCACACTACAGAACATCTTTTCAACTGTAGTCAGAACCCTACGTCTTTAACAGTGAAAAACCTATGGAGCACACCCATCGAGACAGCCAGATTTCTTGGTCTACCTGTCAGAGATGATGAACCAGTATGAATAGGCAAGGCAAAGGGCTAATAGAAGAAGAAGAAGAAAACTAAATAAACGATAGACAAAAATGGTGACGTGAGGAGTAGCTTCGCTACAAAAAGTTCATTATTTCGAACGTTTTTTACAATATTTTAAAAATACTATAATTATCTTAAAACAATTTGAATATCCATACTTAAATGCAGTATAATATGTTTAAGGTAAATGAAAGTAACTAGAAATATTTTAAAGTTAGTATGTTTTTCAACCTATTTATTTAAATACACTATTCTAAGACATGAAGATATATTTCGATTTTAGCAATAATTTCCAATTCATTTTGTCTCTTGTAGAAGTAAATCAAGCAACATTAGCTTGGTCGTTTTAATAACTGGAAAAATATTATTTGTGTAGCTTCTTGGAAAGATATATTTTACATAAAAAATATTCACATCAAGTTAAGTAAGAAGAGATGACAATGAAGGTACTGGAAAGATAAATTATTCAATAGAGATATTAAAAGTCCGTAATTATGACTTTCATAGATAAATCCTATTGGGGGATATTTTAATTAAATTTTTTATACTCCACATTGTCCCCTCCCTCCCTTTACAGTGCTATTTGCTGATAATGTGGCATCTTAATGTTCCCTCGTAAAATTTAAATTCTTGGTTCTTAATATAAATTGACCAAAAAGGTGGATAAACTTACAGTTGTAAAATAGGAAAAAAATCTAATGACATCAAAAAGAGGTTCAAATGTTTTTAGAAATATAATAGTTGACACACATAACACGGTTAGTTTATTATTAAATGAATAAGTTAGGGTACAATGTTTGGCACTTTCGATATAAGTAAATGATAATAACAAAGCCACAGAATACGATAATACCTTCAGAAAAATCGATGAAAATAGTTTTCATACTAAATTTTGGTTTTTTATATTTTTTCTAAAATGTCATGACAGAAGATGCAAAATGTCGTCTTAGTTTTTTGAAAGGATTAATCTTCTCTGAAATCTAAATTATCAAAATATTTTTTTTGGTAAATGATTATACGATATATGTAAAACATTTTATCAGAAAGAAATATTTAAAATTGTGAAGTAGAAACCTGAATAATTTTTCTTGTGGAAATAGTTTTCTGCAAATGTTGATAAACATATGTCTGCTAGCATTAAGATGTTTGTACTGCCAATACACGTTGGGTTTTATTTAAAGAATTTCTTTAAAATGTTTTTTTTTTACATTGTATACCAATAACGCAATATTTGCTATCAGAAAACCCCCGACTAAGACTCGCCTACGACCCGATCTTTTAGGATTGCTTTGTAATTTACATTTTTGAAAGTCTTTCAACAGTATACACAGCAAATTCTCTCTTTTTTAACTAACTTTCCGAATAATATACCTAAAGCATTTGAATTGACAAAGGCTATGCTAATATTTTTACCATTCAAGTTTATTTAATATTCTAATAAATAGCGCAACCCTCCAAGTTTATGACTACTTTTCATGAACATATGATCTAAAGAATAAGCTCTGACGCAATGTCATGTAAGGATATTATAATATTCATTAAAAAAATTGTTATTTTTGCATATATGTTACATTTTACAGTGTTTTGTGGCTCAAAAGAAAGACAATTAAAAATTATTTCATATTATATAGTTTAAATTACATAAGATAACCTAGAAATAGTAAAAAATTCCCTTTCTTTTTTTGTCGCAAAAGAGAATTCAACAAAGATTTTCATTAAAAAACACCTTAGTGTAAAAATTAAAAAGTTTAAACATGGTCACAAAAAGATTCAATTAGTTTATCAAATGTTTCATTTTCAGCAAATGACGATTAATCTCTATTACAAAGAATAAAGTGTAAAAAGATATTCTCGTTTTAATTTTAAGCAACTTAAAATGCATTTTAATACCTTTTAATGATTTTTTTTTTAAAACATCATTTTATAAAATGTTATTGATTTTTAAAGTTATATATTAGAATGTTTTTAAATTTTGTTAACATTTTGTTTTAAATGTAGAAAATTGGTAATTCTAAACATTCAAAAAATGATTTTATTAAATTTTCATCACTTAAATTGCATGTTTGATGAAATTTTCAACTGATAATTCAAGAAAAATCGTTTAAGTTTTATTATATTTTACTTTGAAATGTTAAAAAAATATATTATTGTCAAAAATGTGGAAGTTATACTTTCCTCAAAAAAAGGCCTAAAACATGCAAATTAACACGTGTAATGAGATTTTTTTTCTTTCAGGTTTAATTTTAAGTAATTATTGATATTTTTTGTAAAAAGGATTTTATATAAAAAGTTTTAAAACTCGAGTTATGTAGTGGTTCTAAAAAAGGTTGCGAATTTATGCAATTTTCTTGCAAAAAAAATTTTCTAGGATTTTAAAAATAGCAAAGGGTGTTATTAGACGTACTTACAGATACAATTGCTAAGTCATTTTGGCCAAACACTAAAATAAAGTTTTGACATCTGAGGTTCCAGCCGTGATAAGACCCTTTCAAACATTTTTAACAGAGAAATACTCACTATAAACATACATACGGAGTGAGGAAAGCTACGCTTTAAAAAACACTAGCGGCTTCCCTAGCCTTTAAGGGCTTTGCCCCATGAGGTTATTTAAAAAAAAAAAAAAAAAAATTCTGGTGCTGCGAATTTTTGTAAAGTAGTTTCCCCAGAAAATTTATTTTTTTGGGGGGGAGGGGATTTTCATTTTTGGGGGCTGGGGGTGTCCCACCCCCCAAGAAATAGCTTAAAGCCACCACCTGACCAATAGGTATATACCCTGAAGAGTAGAATAAGATCTGTTCAGTGGTTACCGAGGTCTTAAGGTACGGACAGACAGACGGACAGACAGATAGACAGACGGACAGACATCAAGCTACTTTGTATTATAGATGGTCTGTTTATAAATTTAAGAATGAAAATTATAAATACATATATCAATTTTTCTTTTTATTTTGCAAAAAGTAATTAAATGAAATATATATTAATATTTTGCTATCAGTATGCAAATCTATAATTGCTTTGGAATTTTTATTCAGTTTTATAGATTTCATTTTCCATTTCCAGTTTTAAATTAATAAATTAGATACTTTATGAAATATTCTGTCCATCAAAAATGCTAAAGACTGCCAAATCATTAAAACCATAGTACATTGTCACAAAATCCATGCGAAATGGGTCTAATACTGACATTTTCACAAAATATATTTAAAATATCTATAAATCTTTGTGCTTCTGTATTCTTATGTTTAACCCCTCCCCCCCCCCCCTCCTGAGTTATAATATCCTACCTGTAGTATCCAGGAACCTTGTCCAGCGAACGTGTATCCTGCATGAATGATGTGCCTGTGCTTGGTAAAGCTTCCAAGCATGTTCTTCATACATTGTTGCAGTGTGTTCACCTTAATATTATTATATTTAGTACAACATTGAAATTAGTTGAAAAGTTTTGGTGACTGAAAAATATTTCTATGAATTCACAAAAATGTGCAGCCACACTACATTTCCAAAAATCTATAAAAAAAATAAAGCTAAGTTTCTTATCTTTATATTATTAAAAAATCCTTCGGTGCAGATAGACACAGAGACTCACAGACAACCGGTTATTTTATTTATAGATTACACTTCATTTGGTAGTTGGTAATAATGTTATGAAATATATTATAGACGAGTAATTAGGAAAAGATTAACAAAATATTCTAATTATCCGAAAATTTTATAAAAATATATAAGTCCTCTAATAGATGCTCTATGATTATTATATGTCGATACATCAGGTACAACAGTTTCTTAAATTGCACTGTTTCATAATTGTTACTTTTAAAATTCTTTAAACTATATCGGTCACATAAACACTTGGATAGCTAAACCATCCTCAACCTTTCACTCAAGTATGTCCAATATGTGAGGGAATTAGGGGTAAACTCATTAGACAATCCCCCCCCCCCCCTAGTACAATTTTTTTTAAATCTGAATTTAGAATAAAGATTTACTTAATATATCACAATTTATATTTGTGTTTGTGTAAGAATGTTATTAGTTCGTTCTTGCTCCGCCACTTTTGGACATAATTGTCTTGTTGTAGGTATATCTAGAATACAGAATGCTTTAGTTACCAATTATGGATATTATTAATTATCAAAGATTTATTATAGGTATAAAGTATATAAGTATTGCAGAGTGGATTTAGATTTACTTTTGTTTACTAGTGCGATGTTCTAAAATTTGTAATCTTTTTTTGCTGTACGCAAATGTGCAAACTTAAACATATTTCTATTTAAAAGAAAACATAATTAAACCACAATCATGGTTCGTAGTTTAATAATATTATTCTTACAAATAAATACTAATTGGAAACGCGATTGTCTTACGTAACAGGAAATGCTTGGCTTCACTTGCACACATTTATCAACAGCATGGCCTCGCACTTTTTACTTTTCTTTTGATTTATTTGATGTTGTGTATTTTTAGGATTTTGAAACTCTATGAAGATGTCATGATATGCGGAATTAAAGAAACACTAACACAAAGTTCATAAAGAAACCCTACAACATTTTTAAAGTTCTAATTAATAAATTTAGATTTTTTTCTTTCAGCTAATTTTATTATTTCTGTAAGAATTTTTATATTTGCAATACTAGTTTTTTAACTTCGAATTCGCGGAAAAGTAAGTAACGGTAACTTTTGTGGAGTCGTTTTACAAGAAGTATCAATGTCCAATGGAGGGGGCGTAAGGAAGTTGGCCTATTACACAACCAAAATTTAAACTGTTTATGGACATACTGACGTTTTTAGTACTTGATTATAGAGATGAAATAGATAATTTTAACATACAAAAACTTGTCGTAAATAAGAAAAAAATCTGCTTGTTTTAAATGGACGTGCGGACTTTCTGGTAACGATTATAGAGTTGCTACGCTTTCTAAGTCGTACATAACTGTTTTAGGAATCATCATGCAAAGTTTGAAACCGATAAGACAATAGTAATTATATGTATTACATTACCCACTTTTGTATGTTTACCGATTTCACCTAAATAGGATTTACAGAATATTTGTCTGTGAGTGAAGATATATGAATAAGAAAGTAATTAACGTCCTAAGGAAGAAAAAGAATCATGTATCATCAATATTTCTTTCCTTCTTTTGTTCAGATAGAATAATATTATAGAAGTAAAGGTAAAGAGGTTTCCTATGAATAGGAAAGTAGAAGTGTGTTTAGTGGCAAATATTATACATACAAAAATAGAATGTAAGCATGCTGCTTGGCAATTAAAGATATCTTTATGTTTATTTCTAATTTTATTACATATGTATTGGTACTTTTTAACCATGCCTCGGCCCCCGTGCCTTCATCTGAAGGGTTACAGCTGAAATCAAAATTAGGATTTACTGAGGGTGGCTCTAACTGAGTTTAGCTAAGGGTGTCTGAGGGTTGCGGCTTAGTTTCTTTGTTTGCAGTTTCATGAAAGTCGTTAATATAAGTTTGGCTTAGCTGCAACTTCCACAAAGAAATAGTGGATTTTAAGATAATATTTTGAGATCATTTTTTTCAGATTTATCATTTATTTATTATTTGAGGCAATAAAAGTACATACTTTTTTATGGATCTTCGTGAATAAATAAAAGAAATATTTTATTGTAGACTGCTATACTTTTTTTTACATTTCTCCTTGAGTTAACTTTTATTTCAGACACGTTTTTATGAAAACTTTCCACACACATTTTATGCAGCCACCCGCCACTCTTGTAATGATTATTTACTGAATAGCAATGTAGGCAGTTTTCCGTGGAGAAATGGGGTATTCCTGTCCAGTTCCTGTCGTGAATAAATGATGACCTATCGGTCCATCATTTATTCCCTCGGGTAGGAAATATTCATTCCTAAACAAAAAACTGGACAGGAATATCATTCTCATTTAAACAAAAAACTCATTTTTTTATGCTAAAATGTGGTTTAATTTTGGTTTTTAATTTTCATTTATTTCCCTGATATCAAGTTTCTTTTAATAATTAATAAAAATTCTAAAATCTTCCAAAAAAAATTTAAAATCTTCTAAAAATGACTACCTCCGGGAAATAAATGAGTTATTTAAGCAAACAAAATTTAGCATAAATGGATATTTAAATCCCTCGGTATTAAATGATGAGCTAACGCTCGATCCTTTAATACCTTGGGATTTAAATATCCATTTATGCTAAATTTTGTTTGCTTAAATAACATTCTATTGCAACAAAAAGGTGATGTTAGCAAATAATTTCTTGAATAAAATCATAAAACGTTTTTTCATTTAATTTTCATTTTTTTCACTGTTGTGTTTTTATTTGACATTAAAAATAAAAATCATAAAAAATCTTCCAAATCAAAGAGAAAAAATCTTTGAATTATTGGTCAATTTAAGTTCAAAGATTTTTTTATTGTAAAAAGTTAATTTTTTAAAAATATTTTAGAAAAAAAATCTTCTAACAAAAAAAAATTATCATAATCCAAGAGGGCGTCAATACATGTAAAATAATATTTTCAAAACAAAAAATTAAAACTTGAATATCTTTTTTCACAGATTGAATTTCAAAAATCGGTCTGACAGTATTTCCAAAGTCAGTATGATCTATCGAATGAAAAAGGTTTGAAACTGATAGAACATTTCTTTATACTAAAACATATTTTTTCTCACGTTTTTTCCCACACTTCCAAAAAATGAAATTCAATGAAAATTAAATGGTTCTCACGTTAAAAAAATTTTCTCACGGGTCCAAAAAATGAATTTAAATGAAAATCATATGTACCATTTAAATCAAAATAAATGGTTCCCACATTCTAAAAATTTTCCCACGCTTGACATTCTTGAAAAATGCTAAATAAATGGACATTTAAACAAACCAAAGATCGCGTTTTTTGCAATGGAATGAATATTTACATCCACTATTTAAGGGGTTGTTTATATTGGAATGAAAAAATAAGACTTTTATTTTTCCCCCTGAAAATTATGAGTAATAAGATAAGATACGTGATTTTTTCTATATTGCTTACATGTTAATCTAGCCCAAATTGTAGATATTGTATAGTTCCCATTTAAGTTTGTGTTTTATTTTTATATAAAATCTAATGGGTGGGTGGGGTATCAAAGTGGTCCATATTCAAAGTAAGGAATAGGGTTTTTATTCTTTATGGATAGTTCATTTCTTTGGTCAAGCATAGTGCAATCATACACTCCTTTTTTACTTCCCAATGTCCCTTCCCTTCCCCCTTTGCAACAGTCTGACAATCTTCAAACTAACAAACACCATAAGCTTTTTGTGCTTTAGAACAATCAAAGAAGTTTTTTCTTATTTCTCTCAGAAATTACTTTTTATATCATTATAAAAAGTTTTATTTTTGTTCTTTGTTTATATACCATTTTCTCCTCCTTTTCAATATCTAATTGCTCAACTTATTTTTTATTTCTGAAAGCTAAACTTTTTAAAATCTATGTCAATAATAAAGTTCGCATTTCTACAAATTACAATATTTGTTTGTTATGATTCAAAGGTAAAAAGTTTTATTTTAGATGTTGTTAAATTATATTATTTCTTAATGATTTATTGGTGGATTTATTCGTTTTCTTCAAGCCAACAATCTGAAGCGATATTATTTTAAAGATTTAAACTACAAGAAACTTTAAACAGAACTTTAACCTGACCTTAAGCTTGGATTTCTAGGATATTATTATTCCTGTTAATTGATATCATAAAGTAATAAAGTTTCTTTTGTCACTTTTTTTCCAGCTAAAGAAGTCAGTGATCCATTAATTAATAATAAAACAAGGACGCTCTGGAGTAGTTCAGTAACTAGGTACAATACAAAGATAAAATTTTGAGTTTGTAAAATTGGTTACAACATACTCTTTATACATAAGTATTAAGATAGATAGACACACAAACTCTACCTATAGAAAAGCTGCTATAAAAGCTCGTGTAGTGTCTTAATAAAGAAATAATGCTATAATTGTATTCGTCTGTGTTATGTTATTTTATGTAGGTGTGCGAGTTTTTAAAGAATGTGCAAAAATATCGAATTTAGATATTGTAAAGACATTTTTTTTATTATTTTAGTTTAAAATTTTGTAAGAATAAAAAAGCTTTACTTTAAATAAGTCTAAGCAATTAGAAATATAATTTTTTTTCAAAAAGTAAACAACATTTAAAGAAGGGAAATATATGATTATCTCAACTGCTATTAAAAATAGAGGTCTGGATTTTCTTATGAAGGTTTCTCAATTCATGTTATCTATTTTATTCATGGTTCTGTCAGTCAGTCTGCAGGAAAGCTTTATAAACAGATTAATAAAGTGACAACTTTGCGGCCTCTTTTCTAGAAAGAAGTCCGATTTTTGTGATGAAACCTCTGACCAATGATCATCTGTTCTATGTAATTATGCGTCGGTCTTATGGCAATCATGTTTGTGATCTACTCACCTACTTCTAAAGATAGATGGCTGAAATGTTTTAATAGTTATTTCTCGTATCGTATTATAAACGGCTTTCCGCGGATATAGAATGTACAATTATAAGATTAAAACTAGTTTTTTTAGCCCCGAGATGCCGAAGGCACGGGCTAAAAAAACTAGTTTTAATCTTATGATTGTACATTTCTATATTCGTAGAAAACTGGATATAATTCGATGCTAGACATAGTTTTTTCGTATGGATGAGAACCGGTTCCTATCCACCGGATTCGAATGAATACGAGAAAAAGTATTCTTAGGATCGTTAAGCACCTACTCGATTACACACCTAGTCAATCTGTAAGTCTATGATGAACAAATAATATTTTATTTCTGCGTACAAATGTAATTTTCTCACTTGGTTTCTAAAATTCAAGATTATTAATGAGCACTTGTCAAAACAAGCTAATGTATCTATATTTTGCAATGCTGATAATTACAAAAATTTGACAGGCCGCGCAATTTGAAACAAAACTAGAATGTATTAAATGAATGAAAAGTGGATTGGTTCACTTTGTATATTTATAATATTATTATCTAATAGTTATATTAAGTTTACAGTATTTTAAGGCTTCATAAAGTATTGTGTTATGATGAAAATAAAAGTCTTAAAACCTTGAAATTGTGCCCAGAATTTAAAATTCTTTGTTCAACTACAGTTCAAGGGTTCCAAGTATTCTACTTAGTTTTATCTTTTAAATTTAATTTGAATACAAGATTATATTTTAAATAGCAGAGCGTATGTTCATTAGTATGCCGTCTGTCCGTATGGAAAAGTGAATTACACTGGTATCCAAAATATTTTAATGGTGTCATAAAACTTTGGATACCTTTATCAAATCTTCTTTTGTAAATCTTTATTGATGTAATAAATGACTTTACTTGAAAAAAAATAACTAACAGTAGAAAATAAATGGATAAAACTTAAAATTTTTAATCCTATTATGCAAAGGTTTAATGAAATATAAGATTTTCTTTAATCAAATATTTAAATGATTTGTTTATTAACAAATTTTTAAATGTGCAAAATACACATGTCTTCTTTAAACTTTTCTTTTGTTATCTTTTCTAAGATGTGACGTTATAAAAAAAAAGTTTTGATGTTAAAAACTAGAACTGACACACAACAAAATTTTACTAAACTTTTAATATCAAAGTTTTCTTCTGCTGCTGCATATTGTAAACTTTCAAAGATTGAAAAAATATGTTCAGTATCATGTTGAAGACTTAAATAGTACCCAAAGCTGATATGTGCGACACGTGTGATAGATAGAACTTCACGAAATCTTTTTCACATATTTATTTTTTAATATCTATATTTTGTAGCATCACTGACAGACCGCAGGACAAAGTAAATTTGCATATAGAAAAAATTTCACCAAAAAATCTGCCGTTTATCTTGAATAACAGCTGATCATCGCACGGAAACGACAAAATGACAAAATATTGCTCGTTTAATTTGTGATTGTTAAATAAAATTAAACTTTCTTCTTCATTTTTGTAAATTTCATGTTATTGAACAAAGACAAACTTTTTGTTTCTTTATAATCAATACTTTTTGGATTAGTTACAAATGAACATCAAATAGACCATTTTTGGCAAGTAAATGTGATTATGTAACTTACATTCTCGTTTTACTTACAAGAGTTATGAACAGGCCGTTCACTAGATAGATAGAGGTATAAAAATATATGGATAGATATAGTAATGTTATATTTATTTATAGAAACATTCATACATTCATGTAAATATGAATAGACAGAGAACTTTTGCAAAGAAGTTAATTTTAAAGATAGAGTTGAATTTATGGATAAATTTCTTATCTATTCAGAAAATGGCCTAGTTTTTTTCATAAATGATCTAAGTTAAGTTAAGCTTTAAAAAATAATTACAATTACGTCCATTAGTTGTATAGCTTAAATTGAGAAATGATTATTTCTTTCGTTAGCTAGTATTGCCGGAAAAGGGATATTTGTGAAATACCTACAGAACTCTCCAGTGCTATATAGACGGACAAGGTTGACTACTGGCAAAACTTGTTAAGTAATAATGTATTACCTGGGGGTGAATCAAAACTTCTGTAACCAAATGTTCTGTGGCGAATTGAATTAGTCGCTCACCTAAACATATCAAAATATAAAAAAAAACTGTACATAAGTCAACTTTAATATGAAATTAAATGAGTAATTATATGGAGGATTGGTATTGTGTTTAAGTGTAGGAAATTATTATTGAAAAGAATAACTTGAGCCAAAATATCTAAGCGTTTGATGACTATTATATTTTTTCCTTAAGGATTAGATGCGTGTATATAATACTAACTCCCGGATCCCCTTCTTGTCCTCCCTCATCAAAATATATTGAAACAATATTGAAAATAATAACTTTTCTCGTATTCATTCGAATCCGGTGGATAAGAACCGGTTCTCATCCTTACGAAAAAACTATGTCTAGCATCGTATTATATCCAGCTTTCTACGAATATAAAAATGTACAATCATAAGATTAAAACCAGTTTTTTTAGCCGGTGCCTTCGGCACCACGGGGCTAAAAAAAACTAGTTTTAATCTCATAATTGTACATTCTATATCCGCGGAAAGCCGTTTATAATACGATGCGAGAAATAACTATTCTTAAACTTTAAACCCTGCTGTTTTTTGTATACAAATTGAAGTGATTGTTTTATTTTTAAAAATCCTGGAATGAATAATTTAAGAAAGCCTAAAGTAAATCTATAACCGGAAGTTGTAGTAGAAAACAACGAGGAAAAAAGAAACTATTTGTATTCACCCGATAAAAAATATTTATTGTATCAAAATAAACAGAGTCGCACAAATATTTATATTTTTCTATGAATAGTAATATTGAAAAGACAAATAAAAGAAAATGATGGTATTATTACTCATTCACTAGTGGACAATCCATAACCCCATCCACCATAACCTTGTTTTGAAAACACATTATTTTAACCTGCAAGGCGTTTTCTATAAAGCTTAGGATCCTAAACTTTTTCTATGTGCGACATGTTATGCAAGAACAAGGATGACAACATCCATAAAAGCGAAGCTCTGAAACGGTATGACAGACGAACATTAACTCTTGTAGAGTGTTAGGACTGAATAAATAAAATATGAATATATAAGTTTTGACATAATTATACGTAAATTTGTTGCAAAACTTCTTAAATACAGAATTTTGTTTAAGGACATACTGACATTTTTAGGACTTGATCATAGAGATGCTTCGCTCAAACAATTGTATTTTATTGTAGTAGGAATCAGTAATCCAAAAATCAGATAAATAAGATGATTTTATCACATAAAAAATTATTGTTAAAAAGTAAAAATATCAACATGTTACATGGACGTAACGATTAACGTAAAATAGTAACGATTATAGAGTGTCTACGCTTTCTAAATCATACCTAAATACTAAAGGAATAATCATGCAAAGTTTGAAATCGATAGGACAATTCTAACATGCCTAAATTAACGAAAAAAGCTATCCGTTACGGACTGACGGACGGACTGACCTACTCTAATTGTAGAAAAGCTTCGCTTTTAAAATAAAACATTCAATGTTTGGGAGAAGTGGGCTTCTACTTTGCTTGAAATAAAGGATTTAGTTTGAGTTGGCTAAATATATGATATTGTTTTGTGTGTTAGAATGATATAAAATGTGTATATAGATAGATATCTGACAAAATATTTTTATTGGTGGATCTTTTATTTTATATCCTAGTAGAATATCTTTTATTCATACAAAGTAGTCCTCATATACTTTGCACACTTTTTATATAAATATAAACAAAAAAAATAAAATTCTTAAAGAGCTTTTTTTATGAAAATTTTAAGTTATCTGTTTCTGGCAAAAGTAAAGTTTCAATGAATGTAAACTAAACACAAAAAAATGTTTTATTGTGCGAGATAGTATAATCAAAATTTGGGAATACAGTGAGACATAGGTTTTCAATTTAATAAATATTAAATGCCTTTCTTTTTCATTTTTAAAGTTAATTTGCTGCTTTGTTAAATGTCTAAATATATGTATCAAAATCTGATATATTTCTTTATTTGCTGAAGGGATTTGGTTTGATTCTGATTCATATTTAGAAGCAAATTCATATATGTAGAAGCTTAGATTTTATTTTATCTATATTTTGTCCCATTTAATTCAGACCAAAAAAATATGTCGGATTAAGTCCCGATGGGTTAGACGACTTAACTTTGAATGACCTAATCTATTTTCAAAATGAGAAATGAAACTTGATTCATAAGGAATTACTTTATTATCAAAAGTTTTAACCTTGAAATGAATAAGCTGCAAAAGTAAACAAAATTAATAAATCATCATCAAAAATATTATACATTTTAATATTAATATAATAAAAAAATTGTTTATGAAATTTCAACTTATAAGGAAGCTCTGCTCCGTTTTGTGTTTTAAAAATGAAATGTCGACTGCTCAAAAGTTAGGTTTATGACCTGGCCAGCTGGTTAATATTAAAATAGCATCATACATAGATAAGAATATACTTAAAACTGCGATAATATTTACAGGTTAAATATCATGAATAACTCCATAAGAGATTTAAACAAAAGCCCTTTTTGCTGCCAATGCAAAATATATTTGATAAAGGTTTACTGAGCTATCTTGATTCGGATCAAAACAAAGTCAATTGTTTCAAGCTATAAAGAACACCCAGATTCAAACAAATTTAATTTTTGATATAAAGTATTTCATTGGATTCTCTGAAAATTGAGTTAAAATATTAAAATAAAATTTATACCCTAAAATGAAGTATTTTAAGCAAATAACTCAAAAGGGGCTTTCTAGTATCGCACTTAAAGCTTTCAATAAATCCAACCACTGAACCAATCGAGCTCTACTCTTCAGTGAATATAGATACAGGTCTTGCGGTGGTTTTAAGGTGTTTTAGTGGCTGGGACTTCTTCAACCCCCAGTAAAAGGAAAATCCCCCGCAAAAGAAACAATCCCTGTGTAAAATTTTAACTAAATTTTCGCAAAAATATTTTATAATTATCATCAAATTTATACTCTATATATGTTGATCTATTGCATAATAAATTTTTAAAACAAAGAAATAATTGAATAATTTGGTCTGTCGCTTCATAGGCTCAATATTGTCAAAAATAGTAATTGTTGACTCAATGGTCAGGAGAATCAAAAAGCAAAAAAATCTGATCCCTATCTTGCATAGCATCTGAGTTGTCTTATTTAACTAGGATCAATTTAAAAAGCAGCTTATAAAAAAAGTTAAAAGGCATCCTGAATGGTAATGGTCATAAATGCTAGCAAAGTATTTATTTAAATAAAGAGTAATAATCATTAGTATATATTGTTATATGTAATATGTATGTATTCTTTGACCACAAAACTTATTAGTGCTGACGAGACAAAATATTTGCATTGTCCCATAAATTGCAATTGGTTATATCTCCTTCTAATTGCTAACAATTTTCTTTAAACCCCATGATCTTTTTTTATCTTTTAGTCAGGGGTTACATAGGCAACCTTAAACATTTTTCAGAGAAAAATTAAAATTTTTTTTTTAAAAAGTAAAAGACCAGAAAAAATGACCAAAGCCTTAGTTTAAAAAAAGATGATGTGGTCAAATGTATCATGACATTTATGTTACTGTAATTTCAAAAGAACTAGTGACAACTTTAATAAAGGAGGAGGGGGAGGTGTGGGTGACCCTATCAATAAAAAATGGTTGACCCTATTATTCCTATTCTCCGGAAAAAACTGGTTATACAACATAACTTTGAGCACTGGGTATATATTTGTTTGTATACAGTGTGTTTTTTATTTAAAGGAAAAAAAGTATTGCTTCATTTGATCCACTTACCATTGACAGAAATTAATAATCAATATCTTAATAATATCTTGGTGCATTTTGTATTAGAAAAAAACAAATTTAGCAGTTTTCCACAAATTACAAAGAATAAGATTTTGGAAAAATTAATGGACCAACACCAAATTCTGAAGTCGTTATTCTCACTAAATATCTTTAACTATATCTAGCCCCCATACGGCTGGCAGCAAAGTTTCTCTGTACACACCTCATTAGAACCAGAACTGAAAGATCTATAAGGAACAAGAAATATTTAAGAACTAACAAATTTAAGAAATTTTAATTGTAGAATATTTTAACGTAATTATATTTTTAATGTGTTCTATTTTTGTTGTCAATTTTAGTCTATGTATGTCTATTTCTTTATAGAAGTCTATTTTTTATAGAAGTTTATATTTTTTCTTTATAGAAGTCTTTTTATTTGAAGTCTATTTAGGATTGAAATTGAAATGAAATGATTTAGTTTTTGTGTTTTTTAAAAAGATTTGTGTCTGTGGTACCAAATATTTTTAAATTTTTTGGGAGCTAACTGCATTCAAAGCTATTAAGACAAAACAATAACAATCAAATTTGATATTGGTCTATTAATATTTCCAAAAATCATATACAATGAAAAAGTAGGTTTCTAAGGTAAAATTTGTGGAAAACTGCTATTTTTTCTGATACAAAATGCCCCAAGCCAATGAAGAAAATAAAATGTTGGTTCTTACTATATGTCAATGGTAAATGAGTTAAGTTAAGCAAAACTTTTTTTCCTATATATAAACACACTGTAGATTTTAAATACTTCGGAATTTAATATTTCGGGATGTAAGTACGTCCGCCACGTATTATCATCCGCTTGTCATCAGGGAGGCAATATTTTTGAATCTCAGCTCAAAACTGCGTCATAACTAAAGAAATTAAAAATGGTTCCTACTGCTACTATGTGAGATGTGAGACATTAACAGTTAGAGGAAGGGGAATGCCTAAACATGAGGTTAGAGTGTCATAGAAAGCAGCCTAGCCAGTACTAGGTAATTAAGGGGGTAGGTAGGGTTTTCCAAGACTTACATAGGTATAGAAAAATAAGCAAGACCAAGGAAACACTGGGTTAACCTAAGAAATTTGGATTTGGCACATAATAAACAAAAAATGTGGAAATATTTTCAGAAAATAGTATGAAAGGAATTGATTGACGACAAAATTTGATTTTCTACCAAATTTGTGAAATTGAATCTTCTACTCTTTCTCTCACTATCTAATACACATTTAGGATTAGCTCAAATACAAATTTTCCAGATTACTATTTCTTATTATTTTCCACACTCTATTTTTATCTATCTTTTTAGATAGGCTAAACTTTCTCTTATCAATATTTCACTCTATTAATATTTATTCAATTATTTTTGTTATAACTCAATAACTGGCTTCAGTGTAATATGTATAACTTTTAATATTTTATTAATTCCCGCTTAAGGCTCAAAAAAAAAGACAGACAATCAAAGAGATTTCTTGTATTGAGTCATAACAGATGAGCAATAATCTGCTGAAATATTGATCAAATACTGTACTCTAGTCAAACTTATTTCATGTTCTTTCCGAATTCGTCATGGGTTGGCTGTCTGTTGAGTAACTTATACCCTTTGGGCGACTGGACACTTTACACCTCAATAATAAGAAGCGATGTATGCATCAATATGAATGGAGAAGTCTAGAACCCAAAGCGACACCAAGCCCCAAAAGAGGTCAGCATATAGTATAAACATAGTAAATCTACATAGAACAATACAATACAATAAGAACACAGTGCTGGAACGACCCGGCCATATGAATGGGAACAAAATGTACACAGTTTGGTGCTAAATATTTACCTCCTCTAGTCTCTTCTCCTGGAGGATTGCAGTCTGCAATTGATTGTAGCTCTCGAGAAATGTCAACATGAATGTCGTCTTCTGCCCAGCTTAACAAACCTGAAATATAAATAAATAATCAATGATATGAAATGATGAAGATATGTAATACATATATTTTTAAGTGCAATGATGGCAATATTTTACCCTGTATGTATACAAAAATAGAGCAGGCCCCCTGTATGTTTACAAAACTACAACAGGCACCCTATATGTATACATAACTACAGCAGGCACCCTGAAGGTATACAAAACTACAACAGGCACCCTATATGTATACAAAACTACAGCAGGCACCCTGTAGGTATACAAAACTACAGCAGGCACCCTGTAGGTATACAAAACTACAGCAGGCACCCTGTATGTATACAAAACTACAGCAGGCACCCTGTAGGTATACAAAACTTCAGCAGGCAAACAGTAGGTATACCAAGCTACAACACGCACCCTGTATGTATACAAAACTACAGCAGGCACACTGTATGTATACAAAATTACAGCAGGTACCCTGTATGTATACAAAACTACAGCAGGCACCCTGTATGTATACAAAAAGAGTATAGACTAGTGTCTACCTTCTTTATGATTACTTTTCCAATAATTGTTGTAAATTAGCCCAGTTTTCTATCAATTATTGGGGATCAGACTCAATAATACACAAATAAATCAATCCTGTGTTATATATAGATTATCCATGTTAAACTTAGAAGTATTTTGTTAACGTCTCGGTTTAGGGTTCTATTAAAGAGGTTTTAAACTATTTTTAATGACCCGATCCTGTTTTAATTTTACCTATCCCTGATTTTAATTCATTTTGCACATCTACATAACTAACATAACAGCCACGACTAATCCTCAACTTTAAACCTATTTAGATGCTTTGAAAAAAAATCAAAAAAAAGTTTTACCATAATTGGGTTTGGTTCCAGGTGATTTTTGTAAATCAATAAGATTCACATAAATGTAGGTAGAAATTTTCTCGTATTCATTCGAATCCGGTGGATAGGAACCGGTTCTCATCCATACGAAAAAACTATGTCTAGCACCGTATTATATCCAGCATTCTATGAATATAGAAATGTACAATCATAAGATTAAAGCCAATTTTTTTAGCCGGCGCCTTCGGCACCTCGGGGCTAAAAAAATTAGTTTAAATCTCATAATTGTACTTTCTATATCCGCGGAAAGCCGTTTATAATACGATGCGAGAAATAACTATTATTGTCTAAATGAATTATGAACATTGCCATCCTTGTTCGCTAGAATGTGTTTATGTCTGTTGTGGACTAGTATTGTTAAAAATAGACACACATAACAAAACAAACAGTTTTGCTTAGACTAAACTTAATTTCGCTGAAAGCTCAATTTGTTTTATGCCATAAATGTATATTATACTGTATGTATATTGCATGTCAGTGTCACTGTGTATTTTAATTCAATCAAGATATGTTGAAATAAAATTATAAATCACCAAAGTAATGCGCTAGAGCTCCTTTCAAAATGTGCAAACAAATATATGAACAAATATAAATTTTAGATCAAGTTATTGTACAAATTAACTTTCTAAAATTAGCTTTTAAAATTCGACAAAAGAGGTTCTTTATCGACAAAAAAAATTTCAGAATTTAAGAAACAGCATATTAATTACTTT
Source organism: Acartia tonsa (assembly GCF_053477335.1). NCBI lineage: Eukaryota > Metazoa > Arthropoda > Copepoda > Calanoida > Acartiidae > Acartia > Acartia tonsa. The sequence goes on from NC_137261.1 coordinate 33,610,988, forward strand.
AAAATTGAGGTTTCACATTCAAAAACAAATTGTCAAGGGGTTCTTATTTAATAAATATTTTTCTATTTCTGGTATGATGACAATTTTTGTTGATTACATTACAGACAAGTGTGGTATGTATATTTTATGTAGATAAAATATATGCATTCTCTCTATCATCTAAGCACTTCAATATATTCAATATCCGAATAAATTTACTCAACCTAACAAAATTCATTAAAATGAGTATACATAATAAAATATTTAAGAATTTAAAAAGTCTCTGTATCATTTAAAGTGACAACATCTTTATTAAAGGATAGATTTCCATTGATTTGATATTAAAGTCCCTGTATCAGTTAAAGTGACAACATTTTTATTAAAAGATAGATTTCCATTGATTTGATATTATCAGTGGTTGTCGATTTTTTGATGCAATTCGCAACCCTCTTTTTGTTTGTTTATACCTATTGAGAAATCTCGAGACAAAATAAACACACAACTATCTCATAAAGAGAATATTCATTAGAATAGGACTAATTATACCCAAGTAGTTTTCAAGGCATTAGAGAAGGTTTAGTCTTGTTATTAAAGAAAACGCTACAGTCATGCAATCTTTCAAGTCTTTCGAAGTTACATGGTAATATATGATTACAAATTTCTAGTTTTATTTTGTTCGGATATATTTTATTATTAATTTGCCTTCAAGTTTCACAAAAAAAACACTACAACTAAGCCTTTTTTAAAACTTCTAGCAACAGTTTAGAATAATTAAAGGAAACAATTGGTCTTATACAGGGGTACTATTCTTCAATTTCTTAAATTTCAGAGTAAAATTAAACAATAGCATTTCTTCTCAAACTTTAGGCATAAGCTTAATTAATCTAAGCCTTGGCCACTTTTCATTATAGCCATATAAATGTATCTTGCATGTAATTGACGATTGATGCAATAATTAACTACATTGTAGAATTTTGTAGTTTGTTTCTTGATAAATTTAGTTGTAATAATAAGTTATCTCCTAGTGTGTTTATTTTTATATTGAATGATCTATTTGGTCAAAGTCAGTATCCTAGTTTAGTGAATAAGGTCTTTCCGAGTCCCAAACAAATAAGTATGGACGCTAAATTGCTTTTTGTGGTCACAGCATACTTAACAAGAATGAAGATAAACATAGGAACGGGACAAGCCAGATTTAATATAGTAATAAACAATATTCATTATAATATGCTTAGCTGTGTAGTTGTACTCTCCCTGTAGAGATCTATGAACTTTGTAATTTCATTTTTTTGGTACGAAAACCCGCTTTTTGATCTTAATTTCATAACAAATCTCACTAATTAACCCAACCGTTTATTTTATTTTTTTTTAATATTTTTAAATTGCAGTTAGAACATAGATAAAATGATCCGTGATGAATTAGTTGAAAAAGTTATTTGAACCTACTTTGTAGCTATATAATTTTTGCAATCATTTTTAATACAAATAGGTAAACCACAAAGAAAGAAGAAAATTTATTAGGAATCTTTAGCATAAATAGGCATTAGATAGCTAAAAAGTTATTACACATTTATTTCTTCTTGATTTTACCTTTATCCCTGGAGTGTTTATTGTTTGCTTGCATGATAACGTCAGAGTTCTAAGAATATTTTACAACAAAATAATAACTATCTATTTATCGAGATCAAATAAGATATTTGAATGTTTTTTTTGTCTGTTTATGTACTCCAACGGCTACACCATAAGCTCAATAATTTTTAAAAGCTTAAAAGGTCCTCTATTTGTAAGCTTTTCTCTTGGTTTTTTAACAGGTTCAGGAAATATTTGTTAAATTTGTAATGATAACCAAATCAGAGTCAAGAAAATTAGTTTATTATTACGATTATATCATAATGATGTTTGTAAAAAATTATGAATACTTCATTTTCTATGCCCTTTTTGTATTTGTCTTACTGCAAACCTTAAAAAAATCTATAAAATGTTATTGGTGCATTTCATTCTTTTTATAACTGAAAAAATATTTATTTTTATTCTGTGGTGGTGCTACATGCAGAGCCATAAAAATTGTCTATGAAATTAAGAAATATCTTAATATTTAAAAATGGGCATTGATATAAACATGAACATATTTATTTTGGCATTGATAAGTCATAAAATCAAAAATATATGATACAGATACAATTAAAATTATTAGGTATAACAATAAACTACCAAATCCTATTAAGATCTCTATGGATCTGTCAACTTTGCAAAATAGATTAAACAAAGGTATCCTGGATCCCATTAAACTTATAGAACTGAGGTTGTATCGCCAAGAAAAATAAAAATAGCTCTTATAAATTAAAGAGGTAGTAAAAACACTTATAAATTTGCTATACAAAACTAAAAAGAAATAAAGTATAATGGCGAATAACTGCACTGATAAATATAAGCAAAACTATTCCAAGCCAAGGAGACTCACATACAGTTGGAGAGGGTAAAGAAGGTGGAGTTACCCGACAGATCATGAAAGTTAAGCTTTTTACAGGAATAAAGTAAAATAATAGATAGAGCATGAAATAACGTAAGTTTCTTAGATATATGCAACATAGCACCTCATCATTTTTACGCAATCAAATTGTTTTTGTTAGTTTGAAAGGGAGAGTTTAAGGTATAAATTGTCTTTCATGTTCTTTAAAATTACGATCCCCAATCTCTGCAGTTATCATTCTCTTATAAACCATAAATCAAGGGAGGGAGGTATGTGTGAGTAAGGTAATGGAGGGGGGTAGCATAAAAAAAGTAAAAAGAGGAGAAAATGGGGTAACATGAAAATGACATGGAGGGTAGGGCTATAACGTGGAGAAAGACAGGTCGACTAAAAGTTGGAAAGTAATAAGATTCTTTGGATCAGGTCATAAATACGAAGATCCTTTTCTGCAAAGGCAGATCAAAAGCACATATTATCACCTTATCAAAACCAAGATATTAATCGATCTGTAAAAAATCAAAAAATATACACAGTTAAAAAACGCACCCATCTTTGCATTATTGCCAATTAACCACTCCACATTTCTGTGGCCTTTTTTGAATGTTAAGTGGTGTGTCTACTTTAGATGTACGGTCAGCTTTTTTGCCCCTGACAGCCAATAGTGTTAAGATATCACTTTGTATTTCTTACCTGATATAAATCTTATTTTTAACAAAAGAAAAATGGAAAGATCATTAAGTAGGAACAAATGGTAAAAGGATTGTACTTTCTAAATCTTAATAAACATAAAAAGACTGCATGAAATATAATTTGTTACTGTTTTCAGTATGATATTTTTACTGTCTATTTTGGGTATAGTCCCTTTCGTGGTAACGCTTTTGAAGGGGTGTTTCGTCGAATTTTCACAGTAGCTTTTAAGGTTATTTTAGGTTAGGTTAGGTTAAGTTGGGTTAGGTGATTGTCCGCCAGAGTTAGGCAATTGGCCCTACAGGGGTTAGAAATAGGGGAAAAGCTACTGCGAAAATACGACGAAACGTCCCTTAAGAAGCGTTTCCACATAAGGGACTATACCCTTTATTTTTTGTTATTATACATCATGTCAGTTTTTTTAGTATGGTGGCTAATCTTATTACTATTTGTGTCTTCCTGTCCAAAGCAATATCCAGCTTGGTTTTAGATTATGATATAATGCTTGTCATAGCAAAAGCGTTGTCCGTCTTGTTTGGCTAAATTATCGGATAGCCGTTTGATTTGCTTTGCTTGACTTGAATCATGGTCTGAAAACTAAGCTGGGTATTATGGTTTGACCGACCATGTTAAATAAATGTTTTCATTCTTTTCATTATTAGTTCTGCTATTTAAATTTAAAGTAAACAGAAGTCTAAGATAAAACTTTAATGTATTTTTATATAATCTTTATATATATTTTTGAACAGCATAATAAGAGATAAAATAACTTGTAGAGTAACACTGCTAGTGAAAATTTGTTTTGGTGGGCAGAAACGACTTTCACACAATATACGAGAAAACTTTACATGCCAGCCTAAAACTTATCATATAGGATAGTTTGCATATCTACAGCAAGGATTACAATATCCATAGTTTTCATATCTACAGCAAGGATTACAATATCCATAGTTTGCATAGCCTCTTAATAGTCCATAAAAAGATCCCTGTGGTAATTAGGGTGTAACAAACAAACAATAAACATACCAATCAAACGGAACAATCGTTTTAAATGTCCCAAGGGACATACAAATGACCAAAAAGCATTGAAAACTTTTTTTAAATTGGTGGAAGAAGTGAAAACTAGATGCATTTTTTTCAAAAAGGCAAAATAAGTTCTTATAAATAGAGCCTAATAATAATTTTCTCACAAAATGTGTGTATATATGTGAATGTTTGTGTGTGTGTTGTGAGTGTAGAACTTTATTCCTAATTCAACCTTGTAAGCTTCATATTTTAATTTTAACTTGGACAATAGTAGATGAAAATTTATTTCATAATTTAAATGTAGTTAAAATAATCTAATCCTAATCTCAATTATTTCACATAGGGGAAATTTGATGACTAGATAAAGTATTGAAAACGATATATCTGTGTGTTGTGTACTATATTAGAATTTAGCAAAGTGTTTGATACATGTTACAATTCCACAAGAAATAATTTGATCAGATAAACCTTTATCCTAATATATAGAGTAGTAAGCTATTTTTGTCTGTAGCGAAGGATCTTGCTAACCGCTCAACCAATTTGGTTCATCAATTTGAAGAAGCTTTATCAAGGTCTGTGTTTGGCTTTTTTTAGGCTTTTTTGGTTAAATTCTTGAGATGGTTTTGGGCTATTTTTCTCCCCTTTCTCTAGCCCTGCTAATACAAAGCCCCTAAATGCTAGGGGCGCATCAGCTAGTATGAAATATGGAATTAAATAAATATAAACAAAGATATTTGTATATAATTACGGATTTTAGAATGACAGACGTACGAACATTGTATAATTATGAATAACCTGTGCCACTAGAGTGGTAATCTAAACACGTGCAAGACAAGGTATTCTCTAGTACTCTTTATTTTTACAACAACTCTAAGCTCTGTAGACTTTAAGAGACACTCTACAATGTTATCATAGGCGTCCAAGGGGGGGGGTAATGGGCCATTTGGCACCCCCAAACGATTTTGGGGGTGCCGTAGGCACCCCCAAAATTTTGTGAACAATACCCCCCCCAAAAAAAAATTACCCCTACCTTGGGGGTGCCGTAGGCACCCCCAACGATTTTGGGGGGGGTATTTACCCCCCCCAAACCATTTTGGGGGGGTAAATACTCCCCTCAAAATAGAAAATCTCTAACAAAAAAAATTTTTGCGCCCTTCGCGCGCATTTTTAATACTAAATTTTTTATAAAATTTAAATTACCCCCCCCAAAAATTTTACCCCGGGGGTAAATTTTGGGGGGGGTAAACAAATTTTACCCCTGCCAACAGATTTCAGGGGGGGTAATTACCCCCCCCAAGCAAATTTTACCCCCGGGGTAAAAATTTTTGGGGGGGTAAAAAAAATTTGCGGCGCGCTTCGCGCGCCATTTTACCCCCCCCAAAACCGAATTACCCCCCCCTTAAAAAAATTTTACCCCCCCCAAAATAAAAAGCTTGGACGCCCCTGAATGTTATTGTTTATTTCATATAAAGCTATTTTAATATTTTGCAATAAATATATAACAAATGGAAATAAAAACTTTTTTTAAATACACAATAAACTAATTTTTATAGTAATTTGAGATTGTATTATTTTACATTTAAGCGTCATAGCAATGGGATAACTTAGCCCAACATAAGTGACGTGCAATAATCCTATATTTTTTAATGGTTTTTATGGTTTTTTTTCATTATGAATAAAAGAAAAATATTTAACCTGTGAGTGTCCTTTTTAATTAGTTTATTATTTTTCAGCAAAGGCAATATAAAACAATAGAGTAACAAGTTTTTTAAAAAAATATTATGCTAGTAAATATTGGTACTTTTTAAGAATTAACATGGGACAAAGCACTGAAAAAACAAAAACTTTATAAAAAGCTTATTGAAAGTTTTTAGATAATGCTTAAATCGCATGGTAAAATTTAGTTACTTATCTTTTTAGAAATGCATATATATAAGAGCAGGTATATATTTTTCATATCCTGAAATGTATTTTCTGAATACTCATGCCCGTCTCTGGATATACAAAATATACAGTAAACTGGAGGGAATTATAGAAATAATTAGACCCACCTGCCATTGCGGTAAAATTAGTTTGCTACCAACCAAATTCGTATAATATTGTATCATTATCCTCAAAATAGAATGCTCATTTTAATTCTAGTTATTCAAAACAATGATAATCCTTTCGTGGATGTTATCATCCTCGTTATACTCAATTAAAAAGAAAATTAAAAAGAAAATGTGTTTGACTATAAATATTCCACTATCTATATATTCAGAATATCTTTTTAACCTTTAAATTATCTTCTAGTCTTCATCATTATAAACCAAAATTGTAAAGGAACTGTTAATTTACACAAAGCAAGGGACAAAATGGTTTTTCTGTGGATAGAATATCCTTTCTCGTATTCATTCGAATCCGGTGGATAGGAACCGGTTCTCATCCATACGAAAAAACTATGTCTAGCATCGTATTATATCCAGCTTTCTACAAATATAGAAATTTACAATCATAAGATTAAAACCAGTTTTTTTAGCCGGTGCCTTCGGCACCTCGGGGCTAAAAAAACTGGTTTTAATCTCATAATTGTACTTTCTATATCCGCGGAAAGCCGTTTATAATACGATGCGAGAAATAACTATTCCTGGATAAAACTTGTCCCTGCCAATGTAAATGCGACAATTTGCCAAAATTTTAATACACATGCAAATTCTTTTTCTGCAAACCCATAGACAAATATAAATTAGAATAAAATTTGGTTAATTCACTCAGACTTTTAAATAAAATTTAAGGGGGGTAATTTTGAATTTTAAGGTTAATGTCGAATATGTACCCTAAAAAAACATTAATGCTGTTCTTGAAGCTATTTTTTATTAATATAGTCGACAGTATGACCATCTACAAGTATAACCACTTTATAAACATATATTTAGACTATGTTCTTCTAAGAAACAATTAAACATGTACTCTCACAACCACACATACACAACAACCAAATTTCAAAACTCTCTCTCACACACACACACCCTATTCTGCATTTTTTGTAAAATTCTTTTATTTACTCCGTGATTCATCAAATAATAGTTTAATTATGATTCTTTAGGCAATTTAGTATGATACTTAATATAAGAAATAGCTGATAATTATAATAAAAGTACATGAATTTGAAATCTTTCAAAAATTTTATTATTAAATTTTATGTGGATACATATATGTAGATTGTTTTATTAACTTATCCTTTTTATTATATCGATTAGCTACTAAACCATTTGAGCAATTATTCAAAAAGAAGAAGATAAAAATGCACTTTCCCTAATCTTTCCTCCTCTGAGATAAGTGTAATTATAATTTAAGGAAAAATTATTTCCCTAGTGATATTAATGTATAAAACAAATAATTTTTCTACTATCATATTGAGTACGATTAAAGAATATCTTAATTCTTTATCAATTTAATTCAAACTAAAGAGTGATTTTCATATATTTTTAGTTAGTTGAATATCATAAATATTCATGTATGGATATTAGGGTGGGTTCATATCGGAATTAGACAAAGCGGGGATATGCAACAGATAAAATTAACCTTAAAAACATTTCTGACCGAAAAAGAATTTTAAAAAATTGAGTTTTAGAACACGACCACTTAAAAATATAATTCATTACTTATTAGTATGCAAAGACGACATTCAAAAAAATGTGAATCAGAACTATGGCTTCATGGTGCTCCCTGGAAAGGCCTTGAGGAGCTGAATCAGGAACTTTTGTCCGTTTCAAAATATCTCGTTCCTAGCCTTAGAAATCACTAAAAAAACAAAAATTTTTAAGGTTTATTGAGAATTGTCCAATTAGTAGAGGTTTTTTAGATTTTCTCAGGCTAGGAACGAGATTTTTTGAAACGGACAAAAGTTCCTGACTCAGCTCATCAAGGCATTTCCAGGGAGCACCATGAAGCCATAGTTCTGATTCAATAAATTTTTGACTCCCATTTACAAATAGCTGTACAATTAAATGTCTGGTCGTCAGCGGTTTTAAGACTTAGGATAAATTTTAAATCATCCAAAGGTGTATTATATCTATATAAATTGAGTGCAGATCCCCGCTTTGGCCTCAGAAAAAAAATGTCCAAAATCGATCCACCCTAATGGATATATAACGAACATTTTTTAGTTGATATTGATATAAAGTTTAATTGATTTTTGCTTATATACTGAAAATGTAAAATATAAGATAATTCAGAAATTTAATATTTTTTGTGTTAATACCCCTTTCTTATTCCCTGGTAATGGAAAGAAGCCTCGAAGGAACCAACCTTTCAAAGTGTGCTCCTCAGAGGGTTGCTAAAAATCTCCACGTGTCTGACCTCCAACAAGATTTGTTTAGCCAAACTAACATATTGTAATATTTAATATTCATATCTTATACACAGTAAAGAGGGAAATGCTATCTAAAGAAAAAAATATTAATTTTGGCTTAAAATTTTCAACTACTTCTGTTAGTGTAAGAATAATTTAGTCTTTGTAAAGGTAAAAGCATTTTACAATACTAAAATATCCTATAGTAGTACATCCTAGTATGAAATATAGGTTTTCAAGCCAATTTCAGGTTTCAGATATGATCCAGCAGGTCCTGATTCTCCAGGTCTCAAGAAATCTTTGAATTTGCTCCATAACCGCAATTTTGACTTAGAGGCTTTTATCATGTCTACATTACACATCAAAATCCATCGTAGTTTTCCCGCCGACCACCGACTAAAATTTTTGCGTGCTTCTTCGACATTTTACCCAAATCAAATAAGAATTACATCCCGTTTCGGATTTTATCCCCATCAAAAAAAGCTTGGGCGTTCATGATTGTTGGTTAAAAACTTTATGCAGTATTGTTTTTAACAAAGAAAATAAAACTATATTTAATAAAATTATCTTGACTAATTTCTTCAATATTAAGTCTAATAAAAACAACAATAACAAACTTTCTGTAAGAAAAGACAAGTTTTTGTAAAGATATTGTAAAGTTAGACCTCCAGGCCAGTTCTTAAACAAACAAGATAACATTATTTTTCACCATATTCAAGATGAACGTACAAAATTTCTGGGAACGATTATAGCATTACTTTACTTTCAGGCGGACAGAATGACCCCATATGTAAAAAAGCTTCCCTTTATGAAAAACTTTTAGTTTGTAAATTGGAAAGCTCCTTCATATAATGGCTTTTAAGATAATTTTACTGCTACTGTTTTATGGTTATTCCTTTATTCTAAAAGCCTTTAAAAATATTTCATCATTATTTAAGACAAATCTAAAAACTAATTTCATGAAGGTAGTTTCAATTATCATTACGAGGATGTCAAAAGTTTCTCTTTGTTTTGAAATTTAAAAATATAGAATGTATTTGGTAATTATTCTTTAGCAAGTGTCAAACAAACCTTTGGAGACAGTTATAGAAGGAGAAGGTTTGTTTTCTTTCTTTTTTCTCCAGACTTTTGATTACACTCTTTTTATAACATTGATCATAGACTATCTTCAAATGTTAATAATAAACTGTATTTAATTAATTTATGAAGAAATGGTTATATTTTCATGATTTAAAAAAATTATGAATATGTTTTTCCATTTAATGTTGATTTAACATTACGACTTAAAGACGTTCATTTATAATTGAATGTTTAATGATTGGGTAGTAAATTCAGAGCATAAACTTCTAAAATATAAACATTTATGTCGAAATTAGGTAGAAAAATTAGTTTATTTTACTACCTTATGCCACCAAATACCATGTAAAGCTTTTATAATAACTAAGGGCTTGCCCCTAGCCTCTAAGGGCTTTGCCCCAAGAGGTTTGATCAAACTAATTTTTCGTATTTTAGATTTAAAAGAAAAGTTTAAAAATAAAAATTTTTGGGGTTGGGATTTTTATTTTTTTTGGGGGGGGTTTAGTCGCCTTAATTTTAGTTAAAAAAAATTTCATGGGGTATTTTTCATTTTTTGGGGGGGGTTGGGGTGTCCCAGCCCCCAAGAAAATAGTTATAAACCTTCCCGGGACCTATGAGAAGCTACCCTTTAAAGGAGAACCCGATCGGTTCAGCGGTTAGCGAGATCCTTTGCTACAAACAAACAGACAAACAAACAGAAAGACATAGGTTGACTTTGTATTATAGATGACACTAGCGGCTTCGCCCCTAGCCTCTAGGGGCTTTGCCCCAAGAGGTTTGATCAAACTAATTTATCGTATTTTAGATTTAAAGGAAAATTTTTTTTAAAATTGGGGAAGGAGAAATTTTTTTTTTTGGGGGGGGGTAGTCGACCTTACTATTTTAGTTTTAGTTTTAAAAAGAAAAAATATTTATTTATTTTTTTTGGGGGGGGGGGTGTTTTTATTTTTTGGGGGGGTTGGGGGTGTCACACCCCCCAAGAAAATAGTTATAAACCTTCCCGGGACCTATGAGAAGCTACCCTGTAAAGGAGAACCCGATTAGTTCAGCGGTTAGCGAGATCATTTGCTACAAACAAACAGACAGACAGACAAACAAACAGACAGACATCGTTCTACTTTGTATTATACTAGCGGCTTCGCCCCTAGCCTCTAGGGGCTTTGCCCCAAGAGGTTTGATCAACCTAATTTTTCGTATTTTAGATTTAAAAAGAAAAAGTAAAAAAAAATTTTGGGGGGGGGGATTTTTCATTTCTTGGGGGGTTGGGGGTGTCCCACCCCCCAAGAAAATAGCTTAAAACCATCACAGGACCAAAAGGTATATTCCCTGAAGAGTAGAGCCCAATCGGTTCAGTGGTTACTGAGATCTTAAGCTTCAGACGGACATACAGACATCGTTCTACTTTGTACTATAGAAAGATTAAAGCTGTAATAGATAAAACATCATAAAGTTGTTAAAGAGGCCATGTTTATGGATAAAGATATTTATTAAATAACCATTAATAGATATAGATGTATCAAGTTTAGTTACTTTAGGTTTATTTTGGTACAATAAAATTTTTAGAACAATAAATTTTGAAACAAAAATTTATAAAATTCTATATAATTTATGACCTAACCTAAAGATATTTTTGGTATGGAGTATTGAGTATGGAGTAGTACTAAACCCATTGAAGGAAAGATATTAAAAGTTGCATGCCAACTCAAAACTCTCAAAAGTTGGTGCGTAAAAGAGAATGGCTAGATTTAAAGGTTTAGTACAACATAAAAAGCAAAACAAAATACTCAATGAATTTGGATAGCATATATTTTGTAGGAGGTTCCAAAACACTTTAAAAAATAAGTAATGACCCAAATAGTTTTTGTCATAAACTTAAAGAATTTTTAATCTAGCCAGTTTGAATATCTGATTGAACACATAAAATATATAGAATGCTTTCATTTTAATCTACATCCCATGGTTTTGGTGTATTTTGTTTCTCGAATCTAATATATTTATTAACGTGCCTCTTTGGCATTTGCTTGTGAAAGGCTCTGCATTTCATTAGGCAACCATTAGCCAAGTTATCTTTATACAGGGTGGCCCAGTCAATCCATTAATTCTGAAAGAACGTGTCTTAACTTTTGTGATTTTGTTTTCACCCATTAGTGATGAGCGCCCAAAGTTCAAAGTTTTGATTCAAAAGGGGTCATCAAAATAGATTTTTCAATAATTACTCAACAGAGTTCAAAAAGTAAGTTGTCAAATTAAAGATCTTACTATTTTTTGTTCATAATGGCAATTTTCTTCTTTTTTGTTGCGTTTTAGTACCTTAAAACAAACTTTTTTTTAAAACTTAAATTACCTCCAAAATAAGAGGTCTACAAAAAAAACGATTACATTTTTACATCCATTACTTACTAAAAGCACCGACTAGCTATTTTTCATTATTACTAAATTCAATTTATTTGTCCTATTTTTACCGTATTTCAGAATAGTTGTTGAAACATAAAAATAAGCAAAATAAGAGTCTACAGGAGGCTGATTTAAAAGAAGATTTTAGGTTTAGGTCTTGAAAATTGTTGAGTATTTTCAACAAAAAAGTTATATATATGCCTTAAAAAGACAACATTTATTACAGGAGTCGCACATGCAGCTATAATGGCAAAGGAAAGTTATTGAAAGATAAAAAACCAGCGTTTTGGTCGTTGAAGAAAAACTATTTTAAAAATCATACGTTTTTTGTACTGATATACTTTTGTGATTGTAAATTCAGTTAAACTTTTCAAATTATATCAATTTCCTTCTCCATTGTAAGATTTTTAGAACATTTTCAACTTATTTACTTAAAGAGACATCAGTTTGGATCTATAATCAACGTTATATTAAATTTTTTTTGCTTTAACAATCCCTCAATCTTTTTCATTTATTTTATCTTTATTCTTTGACTAAAAACATTTATCTAATCCCTCCAACTTTTTCTTTGCAGATATCAATAAAGAATGGGTCAGTAAGTTAATTGTTCATTGTAAGGCAAGACATAAAAACCTTCTCTAAAAGTCAGCATATAAAGTTTCTAAAATGACGATGACTAAGTGAAACTTGAAAAATCAGTTTTGTTTGATAAGAGGCCAATATTCCAAAGGAGCGTTGTATAATGTTTGGATATTTATGCTTACGTGTCTTACTTGGGGCAAAAAAAAATAATGTATCAAACGCTTTATTAAGTTCAAGGTGCCTTAAACACTCCTTAATTCTTTAGAATTCTCATTTTCTTTTGTCATATAAACTTTTTGTATTTTAAAGATCCTTTTTTTGGCCAATTTAGTGTATTAGCTTCAAAATAATTCTAATAGAGAGCTCAGTAGCCTTAAAGTTTATTTGCTGTGAATCCTTTTCTCTATTTTTTAAGCGGACCATTCTGAGCATGTGATTTATACTCAAACATCAATCTTTATACCAAAACTCAGGCCCTTTTTCACAGTGGAATATTTTCACATTTTTCTGGACATTATTACAATTTAAATCATATAAATTAGAATAAATTAATGAAAATGATATGTGTAAATAATATGTTGGATAGGTTTCTGGAAGTAATACTAAATGTTGAAGTGCAGCTAATATCTTTTTATCTTAAAGGGGTAAAATGATGGGATTCAATGATTGAGGGGGGGGGGAGTAAACACCCCTTTACCCCACCCTTTATATATTTAACCATCTGTAAGTTTATCTGTAGTAATATTAAAGGCAAATTACTATGAAACCTAATTTGTGTTACACACTGGTCATGTATTATATTGGCCCCCTAGGAATACTTTACTTTTCTATATGGATATTTTATTAATATACCAAGTAAATGCTTTTGTTACTATTTTTTTTATAATAAAGGAATTAAATAACATTTTATATGAAATATATATCCATCTATATACATATGAAGAATGAAAATCGAATAATTTCTATACAGTCATTATGAAAAATTATAATGATCACCATTACTTTTAAAGAAATATTTACAATTTAGAAATAAAAATGTGTGTATAAAGTGTTTTCATCTATGGCACAAGTAGCACTTCAATAAAGGGGGGGGGGTATGACTTTTCGTTTTCAATTATTTTATTAGAGTAAAAACTTTTTTTGTGACAATGATAGTATCCTCCGTCCAAATAATTTCTAAACCTTACCAGGACTTGAAGATAGCAGAATCTTCCAATACAGACAGACTTCCTTCCATACAAAAATTAACTTGGAATTTTGTTATATTTAGAATAATTGATGTGTCCAATTTTGTTCCTCTGTGACCTGGACCAAAATTTATGAGAAAGAAAGTGTCCGCGCAAAATGTTGTTTTTGGTCATCATAACAAGGATGATATGTCTTGTCATAGCGAAGTAGCTAAACTGGAATACGTATTCTAGGACCCTTTTACAAATAATACAGATAGATATAAAGAGAGTTTGTCATTATAATGTTCAAAACTAAGAAAAAAACAATCTATAATACAAAGTAGCTTGATGTCTGTCCGTCCGTCCGTCCGTCCGTCCGTCTGTCCGTCTGAAGCTTAAGATCTCGGTAACCACTGAACCGATCGGATTCTACTCTTCAGGGTATATACCTATTGGTCCTGCAGTGGTTTTAAGCTATTTTCTTGGGGGGTGTGACACCCCCAACCCCCCAAAAAACAAAAAAAATCCCCCCCATTTTTTTTTTTACAAATTTTACGAATTTTATGAATTTTACGAATTTTACGAATTTTACGAAATTTACGAATTTTATGAAATTTACGAATTTTACGAATTTTGCGAATTTAATCGCAAAATGTTTTCCTGCTGGGTAGGTGCGAAAATTTGTGATCCGTTTTGCTGGGTAAGTAATAGAAGATGTAATTATACCTCTTGGGGCAAAGCCCCTAGAGGCTAGGGGCGAAGCCACTAGTGCTATTATAAAGTGCTATAGTATAAGCTGAACTTTTCTTCAGATTTATATTAAAACATTCAAATTTAGAAAAGCTTTGCTATAACTTTAATGGCTAACTGACTATCAACCATAGAGCAAAAATAAAATAAAAAAAAACACCTTTAAAAGGTATGTTTAGATATATCGTTTCAGCTGAAGATGTTTCTCCGTAGAAAATAGAAAGATATTTCTAGAAACAGAGAAAAGAAAAATTAAAGATCATTTTGACAAATCTTTTCTGTTGATTAAAAATCGCCTTTTTTTAAAAAACATTTTTTTTCTTATTATCATGCAAAAAAACTCGTCTTCGATATGATATTTGTGGCTGGCAGCTTTATTTAGTATGTGTTTGTTACTCATACTCAGCTAGTGTAAGTAACATAATATGTTAAGTGTAGAACATTATGTGAATGAAGGAATTATTAAGTAGGTAAGATGAACATTCCGAGCCACATTGAAATAAACTAATTGATTACAGAAATTAAATCAAATATGAACTGTTTCTAAATTCGTAGCTTTTCTATAATTAAGATCGATCCAACCGTCAGATATTCTGCTACAAGTATTAATGTTGATTTTTTCTTATGTCCGATTTTAGAGCTTCGCTTATATGGACATAGTACTCCTTATTTCTTAACACGTAAAGCGTTTCAACAAAGGTTTGCATCATAACTCAGTCGGTGTGTATGTCTGTTATAATCAACAAAATTGTTGAATTTCTTATCTTATAAAGAAACCCGGACAATAGTATAATTTTATAATACAAACCCAACGAATTAGAGAAAAGACAGTTTTTGTAGTTGATTGACTTATCCTTTAAGTTTGGTTCAAGTGTACGCATATAAAGAGAAGATATTAGATAAAGCACTCAATACTGTTTCACTCTGTAAGCAACAATCAGAGGTTATATTATATTATAAACAAGTTTTCATAGAGTACCTTTCAAAAGCGAAGATTTTTTACATTCAACTTACAGCTCTTATCTAAGCATGATAATTTGTCCTATAAAATTCATTTTTTATGCCTATTCCTGGTACAATTAGGTACAATTAAGAAAGTATATTATCATTTCAAGAAAATCCTTATATCCATATAAATATTTTTTTAGGTTTTAAAAAGCAATGTATTACCTACCTGACTTGTTAAATTGTTTCCTTGGGATGCTTCAATTTTACAAATATTAAAATCAAAGCATCTCTATAATCAAGTATCAGAATTTAGTAGTAAAAATTCTACTAATAAAAATTTCAATTAAAACTGAATTTAAATTTTCGTAAAAAGAAAATAGCATTTATTGATTGACAGCAATAAATGAAATTGTTAAGTAATTTATTTTATTTTTGAAAATTACCTTCTTCTTTCAGTGGAGCACCCGACTTCATAAGCTTAGTTTTAAAATAAAGAGAAGGGTCTCCTATAAGTCAAAATTTATTGTTATGAAGATGTTTCTTTATAAGTAAAGTAGCATTAAATCATTAATTCAAACGGGTTATAATAGTGATTTAATTTTTGACCTATTACTATATAATTCATGAAATATTGGAGATTTTTTTAACTACTTTTTATCTTTTCGGTACAGTCCCCTCTTTCTTCAATAATAAGTCAGAGGGTATACTTTTACATATTAAAGTAACACGATATCTATGTGTCTGTCTGTTTGTGTCTGCAGCTTCAGGGTCAGATTTGTTAAGCTCTAGACGGACTGGTGTGGTTCTTCTTTAAATTAAAACTTCTTATAGTTCCTGGGAAGGTTTATAATGATCTTGGAGGAGGTAATCTCGACCCTCCTAAGAGAAATCGTCTTACGAAAAAATACTCCTTGTCCCCTTAAACAAAAAACTTGAAAGTGACCTGCAACTGCATACCTCCAGTGTGTAGCCACTAGATGTAAATATTATGACAAAATAAAGGAATTTTACTTTTTATTGTTAAAAATTAAATATTAATATAAATAGGATACTTATGTAAACCAGAGCTCGGCTGCCGCAAGCAAACCGCCATTTCATTCCCATAAACAATAAGCTGGGTCCATAACCTCATTCTATTTATAATATACCAACTACTGAAAGATTTATTCATAAAATTTTCTGCTTGTTGGTGGCTTGCTAGCGAGTTACGAACATATTTTCTTCCATTTATATTTATACAACCATTTGCTTCAACTCACCTAAAACAAAAATATTTTATGCAACTTTTGTTATCGTGTAAATTAATAAATTAATCTGCGAAAAGTTAATTTAAAAATTGTCTAGATATGATTAAAGCTTTTTGGTAGCACAAGTTATCTATAATTCACTTTGACTGTCTGTTAGCTCGTCTTTCGTCCGTACGTACACTAAGTGGGAAAAAAGCTTAGATTTAAAATAAAGGCAGGTAATATTTTTTTTGAAAATTCTCATTATGCAGTATATAAAATTACATCTAGTCTGTCAGTCAGGCATGGAATTTTTATTGAAAAAATCTATCTATAATACAAAGTAGAATGATGTCTGTCCGTCCGTCCGTCTGTCTGAAGCTTAAGATCTCGGTAACCACTGGACTGTTTTAATCTATTTCTTTGGGGGTTGGGACACCCCCATCCCCCCACCCCAATGTTTTTCTATAATTTTATAAATCTTTATAATTTTTGATATCTTTTTATATTTTTTGATACTTTATTAGGTACTAGCGGCTTCGCCCCTAGCCTCTAGGGGCTTTGCCTCAAGAGGTGATGAAACCAATTTTTCGTATTTTAGATTTAAAAGTAAAATTTTTTTTAAAAAATTTCTTTGGGGAGGGCGGAAAATTTTTAGGGGGGGGGGGATTTTTCATTTTTTTCGGGGCTTTGGGGGTGTTCCATCCCTCAAGAAAATAGTTAAAAACCTTCCTGGGACTTATGAGAAGCTACCCTGTAAAGGAGAACCCGATCGGTTCAGCGGTTAGCAAGATCCTTCGGTACAATACAGACAGACAGAAATCGTTCTACTTTGTATTATAGATAATTTTAAATTTTTTCTTCTTTTTAAATTTATTTTCTTCTTTTAAACTTTGTTTTTTCAATTTCAAAAAGATGTTTAAACCTTTCTTCTCCTGTAGGGGGCGAAGCCCCAAAAAGGCTAATAGCAAAGAAATTTTTAAAAACATTAAAAAAGAGAAAAAAATTCGAAGATTTTGGAAATATAAATTAATATAAATAGATATAAAAAGTTATAACAAGTTATAAAGAGTTATAAAATGTTATAAAGATTTATAAAATGTTATAGAGAGTTATAAAAAGTTATAAAATACATAAAATATCTATATAAAAAAATGTAATTTTTTTTTTTAAATTCTCCCCTGAACCTTTAGGTAAAAAGCCCCTAGAGGCTAGGGGCTAAGCCGCTAGTTTTACATAAAGAACCATTAGTGCACAAGTAAGGATATTAAAACGATATTCATAAACAAATATAAAACTCTTATATAATATCTATGTATTGCAGATAAGTGCTATCAATCATATCTGGACAATATACATAATACAACATAATAAAAAAAGAATGCAACATGAACTATTATGATGACTTTTCTACATCATACACTTTTATACAAAAAAAAGTTTAATAGAGCAGCAAAATTTTATAAAGCATATGATTTAATTATTAAAAGATTACGTATAACAGCATTCAAAGTTATTCTTATTAGGTAAAATTTCAATATTCAGCTATTTTGATATAAAGAGCAGTTATAAAACTGATCATAAAATGATATCCCAAATCTTTCCTTAAAGCTAGAAATATAAATAGTAATCTCAAAAGGAAAGAAAATGCGTGTTTGTGTGTGTGTAAGGACTAAAGCCAGAATAAACAACAAATAAAAGGGACAATCTACAATGTTATGATAAAATGGTTCTGAACCTTATAAACCACCGTTCCGATTTATATATAATACTAGCGGCTACTCCAGAGGCACGGCTAGGAGGGGGGAAAGTCGACCTAATCCCATTTTAAATTTCAGTTTCAAAAGAGTAAAAAAAATATTTTTTGGGGGGAGGGGGGTGAAGACATCTTCTCCAAAAAATAGTTTAAAACGTTTCCAGGACCTATAAGAAGCTTCACTGTAATGGAGAACAATATCAGTTCAGCGGTACGCTTACTACTTTAGTGCAAGGCCCCCAACTAATCATAAGTTGGTTGAGCTCTCTGGTCGAAATTTCATTCTTTACTCGTCATGGGGTAATGGCGCAATGGGTAGGGTGTTGGCCTGGTAATCTAAGGGTTCCTGTTTCAAGCCCCACCACGTGCAAAATTAACTCTGATGAAATGAGCAATACTGATGAGGCCTTAAAGGGCAATACACTGTGTCTATGGATTTATATGCTCATTCGGTCAGGTATTAGGCTGAACTAGAGCACTCTCAGGGGAATGAAAATCCGTACTATTTAGCCGTAAGTGCAAGGCCCCCAACTAATCATAAGTTGGTTGAGCTCTCTGGTCAAAATTTCATCCCTTACTTGTCATGGGTTAATGGCACAATGGGTAGGGTGTTGGCCTGGTAATCAAGCCCCACCACATGCAAAATTAACTCTGATGAATTGAGCCATACTGATGAGCCCTAAAAGGGCGAAACACTGTGTCTATGGATATATATGCTCGTTCGGTCAGGTATTAGGCTGAACTAGAGCACTCTCAGGGGAATGAAAATCTGTACTAATTAGCCGTAAGTGCAAAGCCCCCAACTAATCATAAGTTGGTTGAGCTCTCTGGTCGAAATTTCATTCCTTACTCGTCATGGGGTAATGGCGCAATGGGTAGGGTGTTGGCCTGGTAATCTAAGGGTTCCTGGTTCAAGCCCCACCATGTGCAAAATTAACTCTGATGAATTGAGCCATACTGATGAGCCCTAAAAGGGCGAAACACTGTGTCTATGGAGATACTTTATATAATAGGATATTTATGAAAATGTCATATCTTCGTGTTAAGCATCAAAATTGTACGTCTAGGGGGGGTATATATCAATTATCAAATCAAAATAATTGGAAAATGTTTAGTTTGTACATATATTGTGCCTTTATTGTATATATTAGATGGTAAGAAAAAACATTGGTAGAGAGCTGTGTGGCTATATTCTATACTATAGTACTGCATTCTTTCATCAACATATTCATAGTATACAACTACAATAATCAGTAACACAAGTAGCAAGCAACAAAATAAAGTTAAAAAGAATAGTAATAATAATATAGTAGAATTTAGAAAATCTAATAATGGTATATTCCTTAGATTTAATGTTTTAGCGACAAATAGATCATCTCTGATGCAATCATGTTTGCTTGCGAGTGTGTGTATGTGTGCGTGAATGAGAGTATCCATAATAATCTTTTAGGAACATACAAACATTAATCATATAGCAGCTGCTCCTCTATGTATTTGTTAATATAGACAAAATATATTGTATATGTACATTCAACATACAATTATACAACATATAACTAGAAATAATCAAGATGATTGCTTTAAAATTGGTTTTAAAATAATCACACTTTTTTCTTTTCATATATAGCTGTTAAAAGTTAAGTTAGGATAAAAATATGAAGAAAAAAAATGTGATACAGCCATAACAATAAATTATAACAACTCATTAAAAGTTACTAGCTATAAATTTGACTTTTTTAGTTTTTTTTTGAATGGAGGGGACATTTTCTCCCTTCCTTGTCAATTTTCAAGTTTCATTTTCCCATCAAAAATTGCATTTCTTTTTTGAGACTAGGAAATTGGTTGTAGATACACACACACAAACAAACATGCACTTACAAGAACACACACACAACAAAAAGCTAAAGTGTTCAATCAGTGAGGAAATTATTCTATAGAAATCAAGATAGTTTTAATAATATTGGAAATTACGAACCTAGTAATAGTGTCTAACTTTTTATCTTTGTGACGTAACAAAAATCAATCTCTTTTTTATGGGTTTCCTTTCCTACCTCCCCTCTCATCCTTCGATTTTTGTTACTTCACAAAGATAAAAAGTTAGACACTTTTACCAGGAACGAAATTACATGTAAAATGATGATATAAAAAGGTCCAGACATTTTAGAAGTTATATTTCAAATCTACTTAGAGATGTATGGTATAAAATTTTATTTGTTCCTTTGTGTTTCAGCAAAACTTTTATAATTTTTCTCTTATTTTCAAAGGGACACTAAAATGGTAGAGCAAAATAAAATTGCAGAATGGAGAAATTGAAGGGGACAGATTCCAGAAAAGAGCAAGTAAAGAGGTATTGAAAAAGAGGGAGCAAGCTTTTCTATTTATAGTTTTGCAAAATATCAGTTTTATCTCCAATAAATTTATTAACAATAAAACAATTAATTTTCAATAACATCAACATAAGATAACATGATATATTTATTTTTTACAGTTATCGGCATATTTATTTATTTATTGATACTCAAAAGTTAGAAGAACTTTATTTATCTGCAAGTTGTAAGCTCCGCATTAATGGATGTCGTCATATATTTAAAAATTAAATCTCTCATATTGTACTTTTAAGGTTAGACAAACAAGAAAGAACAACAAAACTTGTTTTATTTATTCTTCAACATTTTGTTTTCTAAACAAATTATTCTCACAAAACTTTTTCTAAATTTTGTTAATTTAACATTTGTTTTGAAAAGAACTTGTGTCTAAGAGAATTTTTTAGCACAATTCTTTCTTATATTTAATACAGCATTTAAATTAGTACACAAAAAAGGTTTTAAAAATTGATTACAATTTTACTTTATACTGCAGTACGTTTATTGTTTATAAGAGTCATTTAGATACCATGGCCATTAACATTTCTATGTTCTATTTGAATTAAGCAGTTCTTACTTTAATCCCTTTTTCTACTCACACATTTTTAGTATAAGCAACGTCAATCCATAGTTAATTTTGCTTCTTTATCAGTATTAGGAAACGTGATTTACAAGGCTGCTGACAGAGATAAACATCTTATTTAATAAGTAGAATCCCTGTCCATCAAGTATGTCTGTCTTGCTGTATATCCCATAAAAATTATTATTATAAAATGTAAAGTTTTTTTTAACTCGGCTGCTTCTTGTATAATTTCTTTAAGATATTATCTTCATATTTGTTTGTCCAACAATGGTATAGTGTATTGGGGAGATTTACTCTAAAACTTCTTGGAAATATTCTCTTTTAAATGGCAGTTACACAGTAATTAATTTTGTCCGAGAAAGTTTATAATATTTTCTTATCTTTTTTTGGTTTTTCCCTACTTATGTTTGTTATCTTCCTTGTTTTTATACTACATGAATAAAATTTGGGATATGATTTAATTAAAAGTTTTTCCAGTTGTCTCATTTCTTTTAAGTTTGAATCTTAAAACTTGATTAGAAAAGAATGTAACAAAAATTCAATTCATCGTCTTACATATATCTTTAATTCCGAAACTTCGAAGATTTTTGTCTAATTAATTACATTTAATTAAAAAAAAAAACAAGGGTGACAACATCCATAAGTAGCGAAGCTCTAAAATTATGGAAGGACATCCGGGAAAAAAATGAATTATATAGAGCAGTGTCATAAAAAATATTAAACTAAAATAAATCATAAAACTTTTTAAAATGTATAAAGTGAAAATCTAGAAATCGATCCAGCACTCCAACTATTAAGTAAATTTTAATAAAACTTTGTGGAAATATGTAAAAGGTGAATCTATTAAATCCCTGAAAATTTCAGCCGACTATCTTTAATAGGAGTCAATACAATCCTGAAAAACTTTTTTTTAAAGTAGGAATCGAACTAATACCCCAATCAATAGGGGAATCTCAATTAAACTCTATAGAACTGCAGAATCTGAACTTATCCATCCCTGAAAATGTCAGCCGTCTTTTTTGAAATGTGAAGTTATTTAATCCCTAAAAATTTGAAGCGTCTATCATAAAAAGGAGCCAAGAAAAACACGTTTCCCCACTTTGTCTCTGACAGACGGACAGAAGGATGGACGGACATTTCGAATTAAAGAGTAGCTTCGCTAACAAATAGCAAAGTGTGTTCTGCAAAGCTTTGTCTCCATCACCCTGTATTGTTTATTGGCATAATATTAAGTTTTTTACAGTTAAATATGAAAGTCGAATTCCTATTTGAGAAAAATATAATGCAAATTCTGAACCCTGTCGAGTTTTTTCAAAATAAAAAAGAAGAAATACTATTTTTAGGGTTTTCCATATGCATGATTATTACGTAGATTATATTATTAAAACCTGCTAAAATCTGCTATGGATGTTTTATAGTTAAATATGCTCCATAATGATGTGAATATTAACAAGAAGTTTCAG
This sequence comes from Acartia tonsa, assembly GCF_053477335.1. Taxonomy (NCBI): domain Eukaryota; kingdom Metazoa; phylum Arthropoda; class Copepoda; order Calanoida; family Acartiidae; genus Acartia; species Acartia tonsa. The sequence continues at coordinate 33,633,794 of NC_137261.1, forward strand.
CTAGGATACGAGCCGAGGAAATCACGTTTCCCTCATTCCGTTTCTAAAGAACGAACGGACGAACATTTCAAATTATAGAGTAGCTTCGCTGCTAAAAAATAGAATGCGATGATAAATGCACCAAAGTGCTAAATATAAATGAGGTGTGTTCAGGGATTGGGTTCATTTTTCAAAAGAAAAAAAAAAATTTTGAACATTATTTTTTAATCTATTTAGTTTTGTTTCAGGTGCCATATTTATCTTCAAATGTAATCATTTACAAGTTATCACCTTGGTAATATGCACAATAACCAGTAGAAAATAAGAAGGAGTGGCTCCAACCTTGCACAAAGTTTCCCGCCCGCCTAGCATTCTAACCTTTTCTATTTTTACCCAAGGAAAAATCATTAATTAGAGTTGCTGCGAAAACTAAATACAAATAATTGAAGGGAGAAATATGTTTTGTAACTATCTTACCAGTAACTGTATTGAATAATTATTTACCTAATAATAAAGCAATAATATTTTTGTTATCATTCAATAATTTTAATCTTAATATTAATGTAAAATAATTTCAGCTTTGAAACCAACTCTAATCATGAGCAAAATTATATTTTACTGGAAATATAGTATTTAAATCATTGCACTTTATTATCATGCAATTTTGGACTAGTACCTTACAGCTTTGCCTCCCTTCTTTCCTTTACTTTACAATTCATTTAAACTTTCATTGCAACTTTATTATAATAGGAAACTTAACATCTTTATCGAACTAAACAACAAGGTTCTGTGGAAAAAAAGAATGTTTTAGCCAACTGATTAAGTTATAAAAATTTAAACACAAACAACGTATCTTTAAACATAAAAAGTACTATACCCGTACAATTATTGGAGTGGGGACAAAACACCTAATTTAAAAATGCCTAACTAAAAATGCCTAACTAAAAACACCTAAGTTTAAAAATACCTAATGTTAAAAACACCTACGTTAAAAACACCTAATTTAAAAACACCTAATTTATAAATGCCTAATTTAAAAACGCCTAACTAAAAATGCCTAACTAAAAATACCTAATTTTAAAAATGTCTAATTTTAAAAATGCCTAATTTAAAAATACCTAATTCTAAACTATCTAAACGCCTAATTTAGAAATGCCTAATTCTAAAATATATAATTTTTTCACTAAAATACCTAAAATTTTGACAACATTAATACAATTGGCTAATGATTCTTGCTGAAGGAGCTTGATTATCGATGAACCAATATGATTCATCTTTACAACGAAGCTTTCCATAGGTCATGGGAATGTTTATAACACTTTTGGGGAGGTTACACCACCTTCCTAAGAGAATTTTCTACTTAATCTTTCTTTTTCAAACTATATTTTGAAATTGTGGAGGGGGGGTTGTAACCCCCCCCCCCTCCCACCCCAAGACTAAATTGAATTCCCCTCCGCACTGCAATAGCCCCTCCAGGTCTTTATGGGGCGTAGCCGCCATTTTAATACATTTAACAACAGTTTTAAGATATGCTTAAAATTAGGTTTTTTTAAATTAGGTATTTTAAAATTAGGTATTTTTAAACTTAGGTATTTATAGTTAGGTATTTATAAAATTAGGCATTTTTAAAATTAGGTGTTTTGTCACATTAGGCATTTTTAAAATTAGGCATTTTTAAATTAGACATTTTTAAATTAGGTATTTATAAATTATGTGTTTTGTCACATTAGACATTTATAAAATTAGGCATTTTTAAATTAGGTATTTTTAAATTAGGTGTTTTGTCCCCACTCCCAATTATTTCATTCCTTCGTACCTTTCCCCACATTTAGTGTTGCTCTAATATGAATAATGACTTAGAATAGTGGAATGACAGGTAAGCATAAGCAAGGATATATTAGCTTTCAACTGTAGGGAATATTCTCAAGCACACTCTTTTTTTAGGCTAACGTTTAAAATTAATTTCTATGAAAAAAAATAAATTCTATAATTTTTTGCTGTTTTTACAGGGTATGTTCATCTCTAATGAATGTAAACCATTTATAAAAGTTTGATATTTATCATTGATAAATAAATATCCTGAATAAAAGAGTAGACACGACAAAAGCAGCAAAAAACAACAAAATATCTTAAAGAAAACCCTCAAATTAATTTAAAAGAATATTGTAATTAGAAATATATGACAAAGAGAGATGATGTGGGGATATTTTATGGTTTTAACTCATTACAACAATTTTTATTTTCTATGATGTTAACTTAATATTCCCTAGCATTATAAGGTTGGGAAAATGTAGACGTTGATATTATGACATCATAACTCTTTTTATTCTTATAACTTTATGAAAAGAAATGCAAACTTTCTTACATTTTGTGAAAGAGACCTAAAGTACATCAATAAGATCAAAGAAAACAAAAGACCGATTGAAAAATAAAACATGCTAAAGAAGTTGTATCAACTTTTTTTTTTATAGCTAGCCGGTCCTTTTAGTAAGTAGTAGATGTAAAATTTTTCATAGAATTCAGATATGCAATCGGTTTTTTTGTAGACCTCTTATTTTTTTAAGTAATTTAAGTTTTTAAAAAAAAAAATTAAGTCAATTTTAAGGTACTAAAATGCAACAAAAAAAAGAAAGAAAATGGCCATTATGAACAAAAATAGTAAGATCTTTGATTTGACACCTTACTTTTTCAATTCTGTCAGGTAGTTATTGAAAAAATCGATTTTTTTAAACCCACGAGAATAAAAACTTTGAACTCAATTTTATCATTTCACAAGTAAAAAAATATGGGTTCATATATACCTTTAGAATCAGAAAAATATTACGAATCCATTGTAAGCAAAATTGAAAAAAAAAGTTTACAATATAGTATATAAACTACAATAAAAGGAATTATATGAAAATATCATATTATATTGTACAGGCAACGTCTTAACTCTTCAATTGAGTATGAAAATGGGAAGGGGGTATAGAGGGGGTAAAGAGGGGGTAAAAAAGGGAAGACGATAGTGTTGCCAGAACAAAAAATACAATTGGCTATTTTTTTATTTTTTTATTTTTTTACTTTTTTTCAATTTTGCTTACAATGGATTCGTAATATTTTTCTGATTCTAAAGGTATATATGAACCCATGTTTTTTATGTCTGTTTGAGAAAATATTTAGGTCTAAAGTTTTTATTAAACCGAGGTTAAAAAAATAGATTTTTTCAATAATTACTCAACAGAATTTTAAAAGTAAGGTGTCAAATTAAAGATCTTACTATTTTTGTTCTTACTGGCCATTTTCTTCTTTTATTTTGTTGCGTTTTAGTACCTTAAAACCGACTTAATTATTTTTTTAAAAAACTTAAATTACTTAAAAAATAAGAGGTCTACAAAAAAACCGATTGCATATCTGAATTCTATGAAAAATTTTACATCTACTACTTACTAAAAGAACCGGCTAGCTATAAAAAAAAAAGTTGATACACCTTCTTTTCAAAAGCATATCCACATTATTCATTCATCTTTAACAAAAATTTACATTCAACTAATTTTTTGGTCAGGCCTTAAATTTAGTTTTAAATTGGACTTAAAATGTCAGGTTTGGTTTTTAACACAGTTTGTGAGTTACCTAGTGATAATAAATATTCAGACAAAAAAGATGGAAAAAGTACTGAGTTATGTAATTAAAACTTATACATAAGATTATGCATCATAACTATTCTGATTTAGGATTATAAAAGAATTGACATGAAGAATAAACTATTAATAAGGTTTCTTATTACCATTTTTAAAAATAAATCTTTTCTACTTATACTATCAAAATTGAAGCAAAGCAAGCACAGTATATTACTTAACTGTTTCATGGTCACAATAATTTTACAAATTACAATTAACTTTTTTTAATACTACATTTAACCTTTATTAACAGTTGATATACAATAATAATACTTTTCTTTAGATTTTTAAAAAAAAATGAAAGTTTACTACCTTAATTTATAATACAAGGAGCTGCATGTCTAATACCATTTCCTTTTAAATAAGTAAATTATTAATGATTGCACTTAATGAAATACTAATTTATTTCTTAAATTCTGATCATTAACGAAATTCTTTTATTTTTGTGCTTTAAATTTAACTGCTACTGTTACATAAAATGCACTAATAAAGATTCATTTTCTGTAGGTATTATTTATACATTTTTATTTGCATTTAAAATTTTTTTGACACAAAAATTTTTTTATAAAAAATGCTATGTGAAGCTTTCCTAAACTGGAGAACTTTATCGGTTCAGTAGTTATTAAAATATTAAGGTTTAGACAAAAAAATACTACTTTTTATTATAATTATAGGATATTCTAGAATAATAAACATGAACTTCTTTCTTCTGATTATAAAACTCCCACTAAAGAGTACTTGTATTGTCATGAACTTTCTTTTTTTCTATGAAAAAATATTAGTATATTATTTTGTGATGAATAAAAGAAAATTAAAGTGTCAAAAATGTCTACAAAAATGCACATCAGAGCTGTGGAAATTAATATCATTTTAAATTAAATATAGTGAAGCAGATTATTGATTAATAAAATTTAAATTTGTTAAATTATTTAACCCATAAAAGCCGGACCTCTTTCCATACCTTAATCGTTAGGGTGAAAGGAGGGTTGCTAACCCCCCTCCCTAATATCAACTACTATCTATAATACAAAGTAGAATGATGTCTGTCCGTCCGTCCGTCCGTCCGTCCGTCCGTCTGTCTGTCCGTCTGAAGCTTAAGTTCTCGGTAACCACTGAACCGATCGGATTCTACTCTTCAGGGTATATACCTATTGGTCCTGCGGTGGTTTTAAGCTATTTTCTTGGGGGTTGGGACACCCCCAACCCCCCCCCAAAAACAAAAAAAATTTCCCCCCCATTTTTCTTCATTAGTCATTTAGTTATATTTAATTTTACTTTTATCTTTACAGTTGTAATATAGATACATACATATCTCAAACTAGAATTTTAAAACGAATACAGAGAAGTTTTTCTGCTTACAGGATGTGTCCGTCCGTCCTTGTGGAGTGAAATATAATTAGAATCCATTAAATTAGACCATATCATAAGAATAGCACTTACATGAAATGCATATTGATTTAGAAAATTCTGTTTTAAAAATTATCAGACATTATCTAGAATTTTAAACAGTAATCTTTTAAATAATGGTTACAATATTACATGCATAACAATTGTACACAAACAATAGTTTGTGTACAATTTCTTCACCCTTCTTATACATTATATTATATTTTTTTAAATCAATTAAAATAATGTGTATAATTAAATTGACAAAAATTATAGCTATCCATTGTAAGTTATATAAATACATAAATTTAGATTGTTATAATAAATTAAATGCTAAACCTCTAAGCTATTATTATAGTCTGGCAAGGGACAATTATTTTAAAATATAATTCAACATATTTTGAATTTTATTTTAATAACAAAATATTCATTGATGGATTTATGCAAGGAATTTATATTTGTAACTCATTTTTTTCTTTTATTAAATACTGTTCTTTTTAGTGTTGTATTTGTCTTCTTTTTGATCAATAAATTTATTCACCTTAAAAAAAAGTTTAAGACGAAATTAATTTTCTTGAGATGAAGTATCCCTGCGTGTATAAGTATTATATGATTGTGCTGAAGCCATATAAAATTATGCAAACATAGAGACAGAAAAATTTGCCGTTCCTAAATCTCTGCCAAAAATGATTCAAGTATTAAAATAAAATTGGCTCCTGGCTTGTCCTGGGATTCAGGGACATAGCAATGGACATCAATTCAACCTTCCTCAGATTTTTATCAATAAAATTCAGCTATTTGTAGTTTTTTATCGGGAGGAGTTTTAAAATGTTATTTTCCATCTCACAACGTATAATGCCAAATGATTTAAAGGTACATTTTCTTGTATTTTATTTACCATCCATTGTCCACTACCCAGTTTCTGCCTACCCAGAGAATAAAATTTTCTAATAATTGCAAAAGACATTCCTATGTGGGTATCTTTTTAATCCTTACTTGAATTCTATTACGGATCTAATTTAAGTATAGCGATCGAACTGCTTTTAAGCAGCTTTAATCTTTTACAAATTATTTAGACGTTTCTATCCGTTTTTTTCTGATTTTAAAATGTTAGGGGTTCGCTAATTATGGATGTTTACATCCTTGTTTAAAGATATTTATCCATTGTTTAGTCAATGTCTAATGATCACTAGAAAATATAGGGAGGAAAAAGAAGAAATGTATGGGAAACCTAATTTTATAGTCCTAATTTGTAATATTTCGACTGGGAACTTTGCATAATTCTTTAATTAAACAGTTTCAAATGGTTGGCTTATCCAGTTAATCTTTAGTGTAATCATTATATCAACACAACTTAAAGGCCATTTGAGTATCATTAGAATATAATGTAGATTAGATCTTTTCATGAAAATACCCTTTTTCGAATTTCAATCTTCTGCTAACCTAAAAAGTTACTTTAGGGGCCTAGAAATATATGTACAAAATTTCAGCTCTCTATCTCTACTGGCGACCTAGCGCCAGGCATGTAAAATATCAACAGATAACGGTAGCACGGCGGTTTTAACAATATCTCAGTAATGTGAAGGTTTTAAGCTCTTCTGCATATTTCAATTTAAACACATAAGGCCAAAGATATTTTATCCAAAAATCTTTTGTCAAAGTCTACTCTAGACCTAGCGCCAGTCAGTTTTCTAAAATCATGCATTTTATACCTGTGAAAAATGAAATCGCCAGCGCTAGGTGTAGAGTAGACTTTGACAAAAGATTTTTGGGATATCATATCTTAGGCCTTATGTGTTTAAGTTGAAATATGCAGAACACCTAAATTCACCTTCCAAGCCATTCTCTAAGCATTTTAATTTTTTTTGTTTGAAATAACGGGATTTCAAAACTGCCTTTTGAAAAGGCCTGAAAAATATCTTTTTTTGTCCCTTTTTTCACTGTATATAGTTACAACTTATTAAGATATTATTCTCAGTTAAAAAAAAATTGGCGCTTCCAGCACCAAAACCGGCAAAAACAGGCAGTTAAACTTCTGAACCCCTACTTAACCCCCTGACAGACCCCCCCTCTATCTCGGCTCCTGTTACAGATAGAGACGTAAAACTTTTTTCTGGTTGTTCATGTGTATTTTTGGAGGATTGCTTTTTCTAGTCATAGCGGTCAGACCGCTCCTTATCCGCTTTTTAGCGTCCAGCCGCTAAATATTAAAACAGCTGTAGAGCGGCCAATTTAAAGCTAAGAAAACCAAATTTTATGACAAACTATTATTTTTTATAATAAAAAAATACCTTTTCTGACCATCGCCGAAAAACGACAAATAACGGAAACCACCAATTTTGGCGGTAAAACGGCCAATTTTAAAGCTAAGAAAACCAAATTTTATGACAAACTATTATTTTTTAACGGCCAATTTTAAAGCTAAGAAACCCAAATTTTATGACAAACTATTATTTTTTATAATAAAAAAATACCTTTTTTGACCATCGCCGAAAAACGACAAATAACGGAAACCGCCAATTTTGGCGGTAAAACGGCGGTTGGCGGTGCTAAATAATATTTTTATCTGTTTATAGTTACAACTTATTAAGATATTATTTTCAGTTAAAAAAAAAATTGGCGCTTCCAGCACCCAAACCGGCAAAAACAGGCAGTTAAACTTCTGTATCCCTACTTAACAACATAACAGACCCCCCTCTATCTCGGCTCCTGTTACAGATAGAGACGTAAAACTTTTTTCTGTTGGTTCATGTGTATTTTTAGAGAAAATTACTTTTTCTAGTCATAGCGGTCAGACTGCTCCTTATCCGCTTTTTAGCAGCCAGCTGCTAAATATTAAAAAAACTGTAGAGCGGCCAATTTTAAAGCTAGGAAAACCAAATTTTATGACGAGCAATTATTTTTCATAACAAAAAAAATGCTTTTTCTGACCATCGCCAAAAAACGACAAATAACGGAAACCGCCAATTTCGGCGGTAAAATGGCGGTTGGTGGCGCCAATTAATATTTTTATCTGTTTCTGATCACAATAAAAGACTACATACAAAAATTGGCTGATTAAGGTCTGGAAAGGGTCAAGACAGTTAATTGTTTAAGCTAATGTAATAGATTTTTATTTTAGTCAGATGCCAGACGCAGACAATTAAAAAATATAACATTTAGAAATATTATCAATTTGTCTACAAAGGGTTAACAACAAAATCAAAATATACAAATCTAATTATTAAGAACATCAAGATGATCTTCTCTATAAATTTTATTTGTAAAGCATTGATATTTTTATCAAATAATATGACAATGATGACAACATTAATAAGTGATTAAATACAGACAAAAAATAGGAAGACAACATCCATAAAGACAAAGCTCTAAGATCAGAAGTAAGGACAACTCTCTTGTAATCACTTTTGTAATATTTAATCAACCTTAGTAAAAAATAAGATGAAAATTAGATGTTCAGGTATGATCCAGAAGGATATAATCCTCCTAGTCTTCAAATAACTTTGAATGGCTCCAGTGTATTTTTTTTTTACTCATAGACTTAAAATTGTAAAATTAAGCTTATCTTACATGCCTACATGACATATTAAATTTTTTTTTTAAATCAGCTGTTGTTTCCAGCTGACCGCAGTCAGTGGCGGCAGTCCATGTAAGCTTCAAATCAATTAAATTTTTTGATAAATATATATTAATTCTTGAGTAATAATAAACTTCCGTGAATAGTAAGGCCATGACCGTTTGGCCACTCCTTGACCGATTTTTAACTGATTTTTTATTTCCTACCTGTAGTTTTGCCGTTTTTAAGCTGCCAGTAGCGGAATTCTAAAACAACTCTAGACCAGCCAATTTTTGTATGTAGTCTTTATTGTGATCATAAACAGATAAAACTAGCGTCGCCAACCGCCGTTTTACCGCCGAAATTGGCGGTTTCCGTTATTTGTCGTTTTTTGGCGATGGTCAGAAAAAGCATTTTTTTTGTTATGAAAAATAATTGCTCGTCATAAAATTTGGTTTTCCTAGCTTTAAAATTGGCCACTCTACAGCTTTTTTAATATTTAGCAGCTGGCTGCTAAAAAGCGGATAAGGAGCAGCCTGACCGCTATGACTAGAAAAAGTAATTTTCTCTAAAAATACACATGAACCAACAGAAAAAAGTTTTACGTCTCTATCTGTAACAGGAGCCGAGATAGAGGGGGGTCTGTTATGGGGTTAAGTAGGGATACAGAAGTTTAACTGCCTGTTTTTGCCGGTTTTGGTGCTGGAAGCGCCAATTTTTTTTTAACTGAGAATAATATCTTAATAAGTTGTAACTATAAACAGATAAAAATATTATTTAGCGCCGCCAACCGCCATTTTACCGCCAAAATTGGCGGTTTCCGTTATTTGCCGTTTTTCGGGGATGGTCAAAAAGGGTATTTTTTTATTATAAAAAATAATAGTTTGTCATAAAATTTGTTTTTTTTAGCTTTAAAATTGGTCGTTTTACCGCCAAAATTGGCGGTTTCCGTTATTTGTCGTTTTTCGGTGATGGTCAGAAAAGGTATTTTTTTATTATAAAAAATAATAGTTTGTCATAAAATTTGGTTTTCTTAGCTTTAAAATTGGCCACTCTACAGCTGTTATAATATTTAGCGACTGGCCGCTAAAAAGCGGATAAGGAGCAGTCTGACCGCTATGACTAGAAAAAGCAATTCTCTAAAAATACACATGAACAACCAGAAAAAAGTTTTACGTCTCTATCTGTAACAGGAGCCGAGATAGAGGGGGGGTCTGTCAGGGGGTTAAGTAGGGGTTCAGAAGTTTAACTGCCTGTTTTTGCCGGTTTTGGTGCTGGAAGCGCCAATTTTTTTTTAACTGAGAATAATATCTTAATAAGTTGTAACTATATACAGTGAAAAAAGGGACAAAAAAAGATATTTTTTAGGCCTTTTCAAAAGGAAGTTTTGAAATCCCGTTATTTCAACAAAAAAAATTAAAATGCTTAGAGAATGGCTTAAACCTTCACATTACTGAGATATTGTTAAAACCGCCGTGCTACCGTTATCTGTTGATATTTTACATGCCTGGCGCTAGGTCGCCAGTAGAGATAGAGAGCTGAAATTTTGTACATATATTTCTAGGCCCCTAAAGTAACTTTTTAGGTTAGCAGAAGATTGAAATTAAAAAAAGGGTATTTTCATGAAAAGATCTAATGTAGATATAGATTACTCGTTTTTAATGTAAAAAATAGTAAGCCAACAAAACAAAAGGCAATGCCAACTCGGCAATCTTGTGTATGTTATAGTAAATGCCATTTAGTCAATAAATTATATGAAAAAAAATTATGTTAACAAACACTTGTAGGTTTCACAGGCCAATGGGGACATTTAAACTTAAACATCATTTTGCATTCAAAGCGAAATATAGGATTTTTAATTTGTATCATAAAAGACAAAATTTGAACAGTGAGTTGCAGATGTTTTGCTTTAATCGACCTTGATGGACAAATCAGATTCCATAAAAGAATACAGGACTATTTATCAGATCACTTGGTGAAATTTATTAATATTTTCCGAATTTCATTCTTCTGCTAACCTAATAAGTTACTTTAATGGCCTAAAAATACATGTAGTGTAGACTTTGACATAAGATTTTTAGATATCATATCTTTAACCTTATATGTTTACGTTAAAATATCCAGAAGAGCTAAATACCTTAACATTGTTGAGAAATTGTTAAATCCGCCATGCTACCGTTATCAGTTAGCCAGTAGAGATAAAAAGATAAAAAATGTATGTCTAGGCCTCTGATGTAACTCTTTAGGTTAGCCGAAGAATAATATTCGAAAAAGTGTATTTTAAATATCACATCTAATATACATATTTAACAACGTTAAACAAAATCTGTTGAAAAATTTGTCAAAATCATAAATTCTAAAATTTTTACCAGGGATCGGAAGCCTCACGTAAGCCGCGTGTAAGCCTCAGTGAAATCGTGATTTTATCACAATAAAATTCAGCTGGATGTATAAAACGGCTCTTTAGCAGACAATCCTTCTTTCTGAAATTTTTTTTTCTGCTCACAAGCAGGTTTAAAACTGAGGCTTATGCGCGGCTTACGTGAGGCTTCCGATCCCTGATTTTTACTTTTTAACAAGATTTTTACAGTTTTAATTGGCTATAATTGACCTATCTGACATATTATAGAAATGCTGAATATTGAGCTAAAGTGCCAATTACTTAAATTTCTACTATGTTTAAGAAGTAGAATATAACACTAATACAATGAAAGGCTGATACAAAAAAAAACAGTTTAACAAGGTGCTGGTGCTACAATTGTAAATATGAAGTTTTCAATCAGTAACATGGCAAGATTATATTTTGACAGTGTGGGTGTATAGCTATTACACAACTACAAAGCAAAGGTTGTTTAGATTACTGCCATATTAAATAATCCTTTGTAAACAAAAAATAAGATGATAGCAAAGTTTTTTACTACTGTTTCATTATCTGGATTATGTTTTTTGTCAAGTTAAATATTTCAATCAATGAGTTATTAATGTTATTTCAGTTATTTTAAATTTTAAAATATTGAAGTCATAGATATATTTTTTCTGACAAAAGAAAACCTTGAAAAGCTGGTGAAATTGGTTTGAGGTTCCTGTTATCTATTACAAAAATTGTTTTCAGTGCATTTTGTGTAAATTTTGAATGTTATTTGTTTTCTTGTTTTTTGCATCACAACTTCCTATTTATGATGTTATTTCATTGCAGCAACTTTTCTCAATTAGAAAATTGGGATTGAATATTTCTTACTCCTATCTATTATCAGAAACTTTATGTTTTTAGACTGCTCTACTTAATAATGCTTGACATTCTAATGCTTTTTTCTATCTAAATTATCATTTCTAAATTTATATTGACCAGTTAGAACATAATATCATGGATAATAAGTTTTAAAATATTGTTAGACAAAAACATATTTTATGATCTTTCATTTCAGGCATTCAATATATTTACTTGGCGGCAATATTTAAAGGTAAAAAAAATCATACTATCTTTTTATTTTATCATTTCTATTTATTCATTTTTTTTTGCAAAAATAACAAATTCATTTATTTATCTGATATCTTAAATTGTTGATAAATTTGTGCAAATGGATTTAGTTTTTTAGATAACCTACCTCTTGCAAGTCCAAATAAACGTCCCCAAGGCACTCCAAATTTAGGCGTTATGAAATAAAATGGTTACAAACTGACAAACTTTTCGAGACTATTTGACAGATTGTAAGGCCACATTGACCAATAAATCTACACTATCTCTTCTGACCATTAAGTTTGATTTAAGTTAAGGTGATTTAAAAAGATGAGTATCATTTAAAATGGCTTTCCTTAAAAATTTAAATAATGGAAAAAGTAGTAAATCTGTCTTTCAATAAAAAAAAGATATCCAGACACCTCATCAATCTAAAAAAGTTTTTCTTAGGGCCATTTATAACAGACAAGTAACAGCAGAATAATGGTGTATCTGAGCCAGAACTTTAAATGTAATATAGTGGTTTTATAAGCTTGAGAAACCACTGTGAATGTCCAATAGAAGATTCAATTTTAAACTTGAAGGATAAAGTAATAGTAAAAGGGAGGGGAGGAAATGGAGAAATTAATTTATTTGAATTTCTACTTGAAACCCAGAAATGTAGAATTTTCCAAGGATAGGAAATTTATAAAATCTGTAAAATTTTTAGCTTAAAGGGAGTGTGAACGTAATAATTTCTCATCTGATTATCAAATCTTAACATTTTCTAAGCACATTTCACTACACTGATCAACCAAAAACGTCCTATTAACAAAAATATGCAGGAATAATGCCTTGATTTTATGGTATTTTGGGAGGGAAAAAGGAAAAAACAGGGAAAATATGAACGTTTTTGTTTCTTATAATGTTTGTAGGGATATTTAACTTGTCATATATAGTTGAAACAATTTACTTACTGTTAAGGATTTATTTTATGATATACAATTGCCAATTAGTTTTTTTATAACGTAGTAATTAGGTAATAAAGACCTATTTTAAATTCGTATTATTGACAAAAAAATACCTCACTGTCTACAAAGGGTTGAATCTCATAGGTTATTTAAAATAATAACATCCTTTTTTATTGTGTTGGACAATAAATAACCCACTTTGGAGAAATAGTTTACAATTTTATCAGACTGTTTATAAAGAAATATTGCGTCTTTATTTTTTACAAATTTGTAATTAAAGGTGGGCGAGAGATGGGCCATCTAAAGTTAATTGGATACTAATAAAAAAACCTGTTTCTAGATTTGTTATTGTATTTGGTTTTCCATAAAAAATATTGCTTATTTTATCAATTTCTAAGTAACTATACATTGGTTTAAAGCAAGGATTATGTTAAAAGTCAGCTTAACCGTTAGGAAAAATCTAGAACTATGTGAAAAGTTTAATTTTAGCTATAATGGGAGAAAAAAGCAATTTAATGCACATTTTATATAATACGGAAAATTTCTTCCTTTCCCTGTACCTTATAAAAATCGTCGGAAAAAGCCGTTTTTTAAGCAAACAAAAGCGCGTTTTGCTCTATCTGTGAGATATTATGAATGAGATTATGTTAAGATTTGATATTAAGATGAGAAAAATTTACGTTCACAGTCCCTTTAACGTTAGCTAAAAAACATTTTTAACTACGTCTTGTTACTACATTTACTCTTACATCTTAATTTTTTTTAATCTAACCCTAAATTTAAGATAACTTATATACACGATAAAAAAAAATATTGCTGTCACTGTATCTCTGGAATGTATATTTAAATCTAGTTTGGAAGAGAGCTCCAGTACTATGCTATATTGGTTTTCAATAAGCTTCTCTTCATCAAGTATCATTTCAATATATCTTTATTCAACTTATACTAGTAAGATTAATTTTATTCATTAAAAATAATAGCTGTAAAATATGGATGGAAACTTTATACATATTATTAAATAAGTTTTGTAGAAAAACAAATAATTAAATCATTATTTATTAAGCCATGGGTGAATATCTCTAACAAGAGTTAGAATGAATTCAAAACTTTGTATGGAGGTTCAACCATGTTATTTATGTTAAAAATTATTGTTTAAAATTTGCTTTCAATGTTTTTTAAATGAATGAAACATAGAAGAACAATAGGGTTTTAAGTTATATTCCAGCTTCTTCATTGCTGAATGCTTTCTTAACTTCAAACCTCATTTTTTTCACATAAAATGTATAATATATGTAAGTCTTATGATTGGATGGAATGGGCATCCTAACATCCAAGGATTCTCAACAATTTTCAACATTCATGTAAAAGTAATCAAACTTGAATATTTGTTCTATCATTTTTTACAAAGTTTAAGACACAATCTCAGAATTTGTAGGGTGGTGCAAAATATGCAATATTGCTTGTGAAGTGTTTTTTAATACTTTTAATACTTAGTTTAGTTTTTATGTAAAATAATGTTTAATAGTTATTTCTTTCATTGTATTATAAACCGCTTTCCGTGGATATAGAATGTACAGTTATAAGATTAAAGCTAGTTTTTTTAGCCCCGAGGTGCCGAAGAAAGCTGGATATAATACGATGCTAGACATAGATTTTTCGTATGGATGAGAACCGGTTCCTATCCACCGGATTCGAATGAATACGAGAAAATGAATTTATCCAAGCTTGCTTGAAGAATAATCTTGCCATTGTACAGTCATCAAAGATAAGAATAAGATTTTGCTAATCACCTCAGGATTTAAGCTTGGATCATAATATAATTGCCAGTTCTGCGCATTCAAAACAGAAAAACTTTAAGGTTTCCAAAAATATTAATTAATAGAAAGAAGGTAACCTGTATTTAGGTTAAAAGTAAAGGTTATGGTAAAATTTCAACTTACACTTGCAAATATACTTTAACATACTGTTTACAGCATGCTTATTACACATAAAAAGATTTTCATATTAGGCAGCAGACTAATTTAAACAAGGTTGAACCCAAAAAAGTGGAATTATCATATAAAATATGAAAGTAGTAATAAAATTAAAACAATAAAATGTTGTGATTTCACCCTTGACCAAGACTAGGAATGATTTTAATGATACACTATTTTCTCAACAACTAAATTTTAAATAATTCAAACAATAAATTATGTCCAAGGACAGAATATCTGCATTGAAAATTTCCAGGTGACTTTTCTGCCAAATTTTACTCTTTTTATTGCAAAACTTTTCTAATAAAGTAAAATAATTGCCCTTTCAATCTTTTTTCTTTTTTATTTGATTTGAAATGTTCCTGAAATTTGTTTCTAGTTTAACAAATGTTTAACATGTCTAATTCTTGCTCCAGGGTTCAAACTTTTACATTTATTTGCATCACCCGCCCAAATTTTGCACAATATCTCCCTTTCCTAACACATCATTCCCAAATTCTTCCCTTTTTTACATCTATCTAACCAAATTCCCCCCCTATCTCGTCCTTTGATTTTCCTTTGATATCCTGTCCCTCCCTACCCCTCCTACCTCCCCATAAAGGGTTTTAGAAAGGTAAATCAGAATATTTATCTCTGATTCTAAATTTGCATTCCTCTGTCCTTGTGTATATGTTTGTCAGTGTGTGTGTGATTTGAAGAAAGGACAGGTGAAATAAATAAAGTAGTTAAATTTACATTTCTAAATTTGTTAAAAAAAATTGCATTACTTTAATGTTTTATCCTTGGAATTTAATCAAATTTTGAAGAAGATAAAATAATCTTTATTTTATGTAAGTTGTTGATTGATAATCCTTAAATCATCCTAACCAAGTGGGACAAAAAAACATTATAATAATGGCCGACCTATGTCATTGGTGAACTGGTATTTGTGAATTATTTAATGATTTGAAAGAATTTTTTAGGGTAAAGTAGGTAACTGTTCTATTCTTTTATTGCATAGCTGTCAGGAATAAAGACAATTTTTCAAAAAAGAAAATTGTTTAAAAGAGTTAACTACCATGTGAACAAAATCAATTTTTATGTCAGCTAAATTTTAGTTTCCGATTGTGTACATATCACCCTCATCCTATCTCAATATTTACTACTAGCTAAAAAGGCTTCAAATTTCCAACAACAAAAAAATAAAAATTTGAAAAATATAAATTTTGAATGTTGTTGTTTAAATCATTTATACATTATATTGCTTTTCCGTTTGACCGAAGTAGCTGTTGTACAACTTTGGAAATTAGGGAAAAAATGGGTAAACAATTTCAGTTGATATTTCTTACACTAGCCTGCAGCTAATACCTAATTTTTAGTACTGCCACCAGTTTAGCTTATTAGTAAAATTTTAAAGTTTACTGAAAAAAGCTACAGAAACTCTTTATTAAATATAAAAAATTAAATATCCATCTAACTAGAAGTCAAAATAACAAAATCTTGTGGTCAAAAGATTGAATATCTTATACATAACCAAAGTTTAAAGTCTTTATAAAACATAGATATTTAATACAGGCTTCCTTTAAGCTAATCAAATAAAGAAGCTTTCTTGTTTCAAAACAAATCTATGGATTTTAACATATATAGCATTTAAAAATACATATTAAAATATAACTAACTACTTGTCTTTTCTGATTTCAAAGCAATTGTAAAAACATATGTTAGGTATTAAATTTTACTTTAAATATTTTTAAAGATAGAAATTGCTAGAAATTTTAATTCTATAGTTATAATTATAAAATGTTTTTTTAGATAATTTCCCATATCCCCGAACTGAAATAAAAAAAGACAAATTTGTGCATCTCTGTGACTCGAGGATAATACATATCTCAGATACTGATATTCTGATGTGTAAATTTAGGTTTGTAGACTGGAAATAAAGAATTGTGGATATCTGGGTTAAAAAGACCATAGAATATATTTTAAATTTGGAATTATTTTTTTAAGTAGTTTGTGTGGAACTAAGAATGTCTTAATTGTAAAGATTGTTATTTCCTATTTGAATAACATAATTTAAAATCTATCAGTTTTACTGAATGTTCAATTAAAATCAATCTTTTCCTGATTACCAGAAAATATAAATTACATTCCTTGGAAAGGTTACTGTGCAAATATTGGCATATATGTTGAGACATACAGTGTGGTAATCTTATTTTGGAGATTAAAAATATTGAAATATAAGTGGATGGTGCGATTTCTAAGAAGCTAATATTAATATCCTTGTCTGATTCATATGTTAATTAATTAATTGTTTGACTGAAATATTTAAGTTTTAATAATCTCAAGGAAATTGCTAGGTGAAAAAAGGCATAAAAATGATATTGATGGCATAAAAAGGCATATTGGTTTACCTTTTTTATCCACACCAACAAAATTACTAAAATATCCTAATTCTTACGTATCTTCAAATACACTAAAAAACAATACTGTACAATACTTTTCACACACCCAGTAAACTAGTTTGGCGAATCTAAGTTTTGCTAATGTTATTTGCTTGCATGTGGGAGATTCTAGATTCATAGGCCTAGATCAGGATGGGATTAGGAACATGGACATTCATTCAAATAGTAATACAGGTCATTCGAGAAGGATTTAAACTACATTTTAACAATTTACTCTTTACAAATATCAATACAGTTTATTTTAATTTTAGGTTTTATATTCATATTCGTAACTTCTTTAAATAGTTTTATTCATTACATTATTACAACAATTAACGCTACTTTTGTTTCCCTGTTCCTTCAACTATTTTTCATTATTCTCTGTCGTATTATGGGATTTTACTAGATTGTCTTAATCATCTTATTTTCCTTGTTTGACTCTTCTCTTCACACTTTCTTACATGCTTCCAGATAATATCTTTTTAGAAAACTCATCTTTTTGTTACAAGTTTAACTTCATCGTGATAATGTTTGTTTAACTTCTTGCATATAAATTTGAATATTTCCACTAATCTATCAAACAAATAAAACAAAGCTAATCATGATTTGTAAGACTCTCCGACAGGCAAAAAATATAAGTACATATTATTTATAGCTTATTTTGTTTACATCCATTGTTTAAACTGCCTAACATAAAAATGAATACATACAATACTCTGCAGATAGAGTTGTAAAAAAAAATTATTTCTTTAAGTTTTACACCTTAGCCCTTTAATGTAATTTCACCCAGATTTCTGGTATTAATCTTTTAAAGAAATGTATTAATGAATTAAATTGAATTATGTTGGCTTTTACAATAAAATACGATCTAGCTATCATTATATCTTTATATAAAAGTAATGGGGTGTGTGTGTGTTTTCTTTTTCAGTTAATATTCATATAGGTTACGCCCTCCCCACAAAAAAAATAATTATTTTACTTTTTCCATTAAAATTCAATTTTATAGGGAAGGTCGACTTACCTCTTCCTTCCCTCATGGGCTTTAGTACATAATTATTGAAAAGCAGAACTGGATCTGTCCAGTTTGTCTTTAAACTAGCTGTTTTGAAAATAGCTGAAAACAAAGCTATTTATTGATCTCTGACAGATTCATGCTATTTTGAATAATTTGAATAATTAAACTCTTGAAATATAAATTATTTATAATATATTTACACACTTCCTACTTCTTATTCTTTCAAAAGTTTAAAAATTTGTGTAAATGATGCCAAATATGTTTATTTGTATTATTTTGACTTAGGTATCATTTAGTGCAATTAAAATAAAATTTTTAACTATGATTATATGAGGTAAAAGATAATTTACTTACCATGTATTGAAGGAGAGGATCATAAAAGGAAAGTATAACTGCATATAAAGCTATATATATGTAGATATAAGAGTTTAATAGAACAAATAATCTCAAGGAAAAAAATCTCAATCATATATTTTTATTTAGACTCTAGTTAGTGTCGTTAAACTCAAATTACAAGTATTAACAAGATTAAATTTGAACTCTTAAGCCTATAAAATGTAAAAAGTCTGATAATATACACTTTCTATTTCCTTTACAAGATTAAAACTTTGATTAAATTCTAGAACACTGGAGGAAAATATATAAAAATATCTTCTCAAATTAGATTGAACCCCTGCTGTTTAGAACACAAGATATTCCCTTTTATTTGAAAGTCTGATGTTGAAAGTCTAATGTTATAAGACAAAAATTGGGTATAGTCCCCTTCCTGGCAACGCCTCTTAAAGAGCGTTTATCGTATTTTTACAGTAGCTATTCTACTATTTCTAGCCCCTGCGGGGCCAATTGCCTATATCTAACCCTATAAAAAATAAAATACGACATAACGCCCCATAAGATGCGTTGCCATGAAAGGGACTATACCCCAAAACTTTATTAAAATTTTATTTTAGATAAATATTTGTAGGTAAACTTTTGTAAACAGGTTAACTCAGAGAAATTAACCTACCTGAGTTTTTTTCTTTTACAGAAAAACTATAAATTGAATGCTAAAGGATAATGTTTTTAAACTTGGCAAATACTCTCACACAGTCTTTAAGGCACATCATTAGTATTTCTAGCAGAAGTCAGCCCCCCCCCCCCCCCAGACTCTCCATCCTTAAGTATAATTACTATTTTAAGAAAAAGTAAGTTTGTCTGTTTTATGTTAGGCTAGGTCATTAAAATTCACAAAAACGTCCCGCTGGGTTAATTCTATTCAGTATTATAGCTCCTTGCATGTAGGTGCTATTAACAAAGTAAGAATAAAGATAAAGATGGGGTAATAGAATATACACAGGTCATTTGAGTAATTATACAGTCTTTTCTACTTTCCGCTTGAATGATCCAATAAACAGATAAATCAAATTTATAGCCAGAATAAAAACTATTTCCTAAGGTTGAAAACTTTATTTTGGATCTTCTTAAATAGGTGCTCCTATCTTGAGTTTAGTATGCCTTATTCTATACTTGTGTTTATATCTTTAATTTATATGTAAGTAATTTTTTGCTGGCTCTCTTGGGCAAAATGAGACACAAATAACAATATAAATTTTCTAAATTTGGATCAAGCTAAGGAGCTATAAATTTATTCTAAAGAAGTAAAAAATATTGAAATTTAGTTTAATTCTGTTTTACATGTAATACACAGTAGAACTATGTCTGTCTGTCCATCTAATCCCTGCAACCATTGCTACTGAATGATAGCTACTGGTTCAGCGGTAATTCAAGCTATTTTTCTAGGGAGTTACACCCTACCAATAAAGGAAACATGAAACTCCTAAAAATAGGTTTAGGGGGAAAACATAAACAATTATGGGAGGAAGGGAAGAACCCTCACCACACCTTAGTGCAAAGCCCTAATGAATGCTTTTCCATCTTTAATTATTTTTTACAAATTCAATATGTGTTATCAAATCATTTCTATCTTTACTTAACATTCAAGATATTTCTTTTATAATATTTTTTTTCTAGAATATTTATCTCTATTTTTAAACATTTGTATTCAAAATAAAAAGATTTTATCTCAAGTTCTAAAAAGAAGAGCACCACAGGCAAAATATTTTTCTTCCTTTTCAAAATAATCTGTCAGAAAAGATTTTTTGGAATAAATTATTTCACAAACACTTTGTTAAAAAGATCATTTAACCTTCAAAAGAAAGAAAAATGAATTAAATGATTAAATACCTGATATTTATAACATCGTATTTGGCTACTAGATTTAAGATTAGAAACTTTAAACTTTTTAATTTATGTTGATTAATATGAAATTATAATTTTGTTATAAAATCAATAAAATTTTCATTTAGATAATAAAAATGCGCAAAAGATTATGTATTATGTAAAAATTTGCATTTTGTTAGAAGTTCTTCTTTAAAAGTTATCTAATACCAAGAAGAAGAATCCTAACATATTAATGTCATTTCCATTCATTCTCCGCTCTTTACTTTCTCTCTTTTTTTTATTTTCTTTTTTAATCTTTAAACTTGAGTTATTAACCCAATTCTTAATTTAAACAATTGTAAAACAATGAACATCAACTGTTATCTTTTAGAACTAGCGATTACTCCCCTAAAGGTCTCAAGGGACCCTTAAGAGAAAGGGTGGGTTGTAAAAAAAACTGTAAACAAGAATCATATCCAGCGATTTGCGGTACAAACACACATCCCGTTACTTTTATATAAGACAATATATAGAATTACTTTGTTTTTATCTATCTATTTTAATAGGCATACCTATGTGGTACTAATTAATGGCATACCTATGTAGTACATAATTAATGGCATACCTATTCTGTGTTTATAATCTATACATATTTACTTTATTTTCTTTAGGTTTGTTTATTTTAAAAGCCATGTTGTATTTGTGTGAAGATGATTGAGTAGTTTGTAGTGCATTATTGCAAAAATCAAGTCAGCATTGTTAGGGTTTCACATCCAGTATCATCATAAGCAATCCTTATACTAAAGTAACAGGATGTCTGTGTGTTTGTGTGTTTGTATGTTTGTACCGAAGGATCTCGCTAACCGCTGAACTGATCGGGTTCTCCTTAACAGGGTAGCTTCTCATAGGTCCCGGGAAGGTTTATAACTATTTTTTTAAATTTTTTTAACTAAAATTAAAAATGAGGGGGGGGGGCAGCCCCCCCCTAAAAAAAATTTTCGCCCTCCCCCAAAATTTTTTTTACTTTTTCTTTTAAAATCTAAAATAAGAAATTTAATTATTAAATTTGACTCTCTCCTCAAGTCCCCCTAGAGGCCTCTAGGGGCGTAGCCGCTAGTTTATATATACAGCAAAATATATGCTGAAATATACATTTTTCCATTCTACAGAAAAAAATTTTCCTCCCTATTTTACTAACTTCAGATAACAATAGATAAAGATTTTCTTTAACTTCAAATTTTTTTTACCTGTCTGTTTTAAAATCTCTTACAATTAGGATTTTTTAATTTAATTTTAGATAATGCATATTGAATATTTCTTGACTTCAACATAAAATATGAAATAATCCATCATATTAATAAAAACTTATTTTGAAATAAGAATATTAATTTCTTAATTTATAAATACACTGCAATAATTAGATCATCTAGATGAAAAAATGTAAGAAATATGTCAACCATACCACATGTCCACTCTTTTGGTCACTTTTTGCAAAGAAATTTGCAAATTCTTTAACATTTCTATGGCAGCCCCCATTCCTCCCATTATGGTCCGTCCATAATTTGAGTAATGTCAACCAGGTCATTTTCTATCTTGCTGCATTAACAGGGATGTATACAGTCATGGCTTCCTTAAATGGGGTAAAATAATCTATTGTAAGAGCTTAGAACATCATAATCTCTCTCTAAAGCAGTTTAATAAAAGAACTCATTCAGATAAGAAAATTGAGAAAAATAATTTTAAATCCATAGTGGTTTACATTTACTTTTAGATGAAATAGAAAGAAAATCCTTAAATCATAGTTTCCAGAGTAAAAAAATCTTTGATATATCACTTTGAATAGAAAGAATTACATTCAAAATGAAACATAAATCCATTGCCGACATATTAAACTGGTGGATTAAAAGTAAAATTCAAATTTATGGCCCCTTTTCTAGTTAAATGGAGAAGAGAAAATGTGAATTTGAATCATCATTCTACCTCTTCTGATTTTCCCTCCCCTTTATATCTAATAGTTAGGCAGATAAAATCTAGATGTTTTTTCTAACTCTAATCCTTTTTTAGGTTACTATAACATTAAATGTATATTATGATTAATTTTTTTAACTTTAGAAATTTTGGTATTTTTCTTCCTTGTCAGCTAAGCTGTCTGAGCTTCATCTAAAAGTAAAACTTTTTGTTCACTGAAATTTTTGTCATTATTGTTAACATTTTTAAAAGTTATAAAATAGTTTATGATACCTATTTGAAGATTGAAAAAAATTAAGTGAAGTAGTTATTTTGATTTGCCTAGGTGTTCTTCCCTAGCTCTTCCCTCCCTTTTACATTTAAAATCTCTTCTAGCTCTTTATGATATATCTACATAAAGCATGTATTTTCATGTATAATACTTTTCAAATTCAGATTAAAATATAAGGTGAACAGAAAGTAGCTTTTAACCAATAATTTTTTGTCATTGTAAATTATTTTAAAAACAGTTCATATAAGGAATGAGCTATAAAAATATTGAAAAGAAACTTCATAAGTATTTAATAATATTTCTTTGACAAAAGCTTTTGGGGATTTAACTAAATTATTTAAAACATGCCTAAGACCAAATCCAATTCATTGTGATTATTCATGCCAAATTTTAAATGAAAACTTTCTCTATAACTTGATTAATTCATAGTGCTAAGTATACTGTTACGATCAATTATTACTTCATGATATTTAAGTAAATCCCTTTCACTGTATTCAGGCTTAATAAAAAAAATAACAAAGCTAGGTAAGTTTTATCAATTTTAGGATGTTTAAGTAATTAAGGATGTTTTATGTAATCAAAAGCACCACCACTCTATAGTTCGTTATTTATCTTTAATATAATGTCTGGTTGTTTGGCATAACTTTTATAGTGTTGTCATCTTGTTTTTATTATGTTTTAAATTGAAGCTGTTTCTAGACCGTTAAAGTAAGCAATAAAAATTTTGTGTGGCACAAAAATAAATATATTGTGTGTGAATGTTAATATTTTATCATAATCATACATAATAGATTATGCTCAAAATTGATATAATATATTATCCATGTAGGTACAGGAAAGAGAAAAATACAGATAAATGAATCCTATATACAGTAATATTATTGGAGTATATGATATGAGTGTATACATTGTTATTTTATTTAATATTACTTTAAAGATTTCAAGAAAATATTTTTTTTTCATTAAATATTATTAAAGATTAACCAGAATAATCTCTTTGACTCATTTCAAATTTTATGAAAATAATATAGCAAACAGCATATATATCATTGAAAAGCTGAAGTCTACAAAAGTTTTGAACAATTATTTTGTTTATATAATGATCCCCTTAATATTAAACCAGAAGTTAAGTCAAAGAAAATCTCCATTCTCAACTATATGAAATGTCTTTTTGAGATTATACTGATTTCACTTCTGTGTTATAGCTTTGCTTTTTGTTCATATTTCATTTAAAAAAGCTTTATATCTAAAGTACAAAGTAGCTTGATGTCTGTCCGTCTTTCCGTCCGTCCATCTGACCCTGTCCACTGAAAACAAAAGAAATGTAAACAAAATTTTAATAATTTTCCCCTGAACCTTTAGGGAAAAGACCTTAGAGGCTAGGGGCGAAGCCGCTAGTTAAGTATAAAAGAACAAATTTATTTGCATATACATTACAGTAATACTAGATTGGGTAAAATAAGAACTATAATTTACTCTTACAAAAGTATTAGTTTATTATTAAGTAATATGCTATAGCCCAATTATTATTTTTTATTTAGCAGTAGTTCTAGTTTAACCTAGAAAGACTCATTTTTTTAGAATGAAGGTTCATGTGCATTTATTGCTTTGAAAGACTGTCCAATGATATAGTTTTAATTAAAACTAAATACCAATAAACAACCCAGTACTACTTTCTTCCTTATTTCTTCTAAGAATATAAAGAGATTATTGGTATGTAGGTAAGTAATGGAATAGATAATTTTTGAACTCATACCTATATTAATGAATATTAAAAAGGAGTTTGATTTAACAAACAATTATAATTTTTTCCTGACCTGAGGAAAGCTGTAACTTTTATTAAAATATGTTGCAGTTGCTGGTTACTGTGCAGCACCCTTGCCATATCATGTCATACCTCATCCTGTGCACACTGCACATAGTTAGTGAATAAAAACCACACCCCCATTCATGCACCAAGCTAAATGATCAAAAGTCCTATGTAAGAGCTCAGAATTGGATTATTTGGTCACCAAGAGTTATAAACCTAGTGATGTAGTGAAGGGTAAAGTTTAGAAGAGTGGAGTGAAGGTATATATGAGGGGAATTGGATGGATAGTTGGATAAAATGCAGTCAAGTCATGCAACATAAGGCATATTGCCTAGCCCAGGTAAACACAAGTACAAAACTTAGATCAACAAAAAAGAGGGAGCATGCTCATGAAAAAAAATATAAGGAAAGTGCACAAAATAGAAACTTTAAGGGGAGTGGGGTAGTGGGGGTGGAATAATGACCAACCAAGATGGTTAGAAGCAAAAATCAAGAATTTTGTATATTAATTTTTGTGATAGGTCAAAAGTTTATTATTTAAATAAAACATGTAAATAAATATATCTATAAAAATTTATGTAATTTAAAATGTAATAAACTATTTTCAAAATTAATCTGTAATTTACTGCTAATAAATCATATCATATCAATAAAAAAGGGAATTACTTCATAATTATCTTTTGAATTGTTTATGAAAGAATGAGAGACAAATCCTCCCAAAATTATTATACCACGAACCTACAAGTTCAGTCATTTTCTAGTTAATGGATTAATTTGTTTAACATATAAATTGCAGTAAAATTCGGTGACAAAAGTTATTTTTATCATGACCTAATGTTATAAATTATATCTCTACCTTCATTAAAACCAATATTTGCACATCATATTTTATTATCCAAAAGCAGAACATTCATTTTACCACACAAACAGGGATATGGCAATGAAAAATACTAGTATCACATAAAGTTAACCAATCCAAACCACACTATTTTTGTAACTTTAAAGTGACAAAAGAGAGAAAGAATTTTTTTTAGTTCTATGGTTAAGTATGTTATTTTAAGACAAACTTTAAATGAATAGAATTATAAGAGAAGAAGCATATTCTGAACCCTTTTTTCGTAAATCTGACAAAGGAACTCCTCCAGCTGACAAAACACCTTAAAATTTTTTGAGTATATAATTTCTTGAAAGCTAACTTTATATTAAGGAATTCAACCATTCATTAAAGGATTTGTAATATGCTTTACACTTTACTAGAAAATAAATTTTTACATGATATAAAAGCTTTAATTAAGAAATGAGACTATTTATAGCTATGAACAAAATGAAAAAATATATGCCCTTTCCTCTTACCCATATGTGTATTGTGTACAGTGTATACACAGTACAACGCTAGGTCCTGTTGAAAACGTAACGAACATACTGTTGTTTTGCTATTTGTTGTTATTTTATATTTATATAATTTATTTCGAGATAAACATGAAACAAACTATGAATTTTAAATGTTTATAATAGATACAAATTAAAGATTATAAATCATGTACATTTGAAGTCCGAGATATTATGTTTTTGTTTTAATAGAAACTCAAGAAAAAAAATAATTTTATTAACTTAAATTCATAAAGGTATTTTTATTATTTTATAACGATTGCAATAGATAAAGCATATTTATTATCAATGCACAGATAAAACATAGATGTGAAACTACAATATGAAGGCAGTACTTCACGTGATGGACTTGATTCGAAATGTTTTGGTAAGCTCAAAATGTGTACATAATTTTAACCAATGAAATTTCATGTATGCTCCAATGCGATTTTTCTATTGGCTCAATCAGACATTACCTCTCTTTCTTAGTACCTTTATTTTGAAATGAAAAACTTTTAAAAAGTTATACTTTAAAAACCACTAATTAAGTATGTCATTCATAATCATATTCATTTTTACAAAGCTAACATAGAAAAGAATACAAGAAATGTATACCTAACATAAATTTAGAATTTCATTATTCAATTATCTAATTCATGTTCGTATATATGCCATTTATAATTCTCTCTCCAACTTACAATTGACAAGCGACCTAATTTATACCAACATTTGAAACATGATAGAAACAAGGACATTTGTATTCTCAGCAATAGAAAGATTTTGTCAAGAATTATTTGCAGTATTTAAAAAACAATATAGAAAAATTTACAATTTTTGCCAATAGTAAATATTGATGATTTTTTATAAGAATATATGTATTATCTATTGGTTACCGTCACGCGGATTATGGAGAAACTGGGTGGCTAATATAGAGAATCATATCAAATTAATTGTATTCGTGGCACCCTCCAATCATGACAAATCACAAAACATGCCAATCTCAATCTTTTAAAAACTGAGAATTTAAAAACACTATTTGTATTTTACCTAATTAGATAATTGAATCCAAAAATCAGATCATAGTTTAAACTTTAATATCATAAACATTCACTTCCCAGCATATACTTTTGTCGCATTATTAAACATGTTGCATTGATGTCCTTAATGACGTACTTTTTTATTACTATACAAATGATGTTTCATACATTTTTATTTTTTTTAAGGCTGTAGGTATTGTGTACCAAAAATACTCCTTATCTCTAAAAAAACATCACAAAAAAATATAAATAATAATAATATTTTGAATTTAATGACATTTTATTTTAAATAAGAACATATTATAATGTAATTTTTTCTTAAAAACGTCAAATAACAAGATGGCCGCCAAACTTAAAAATTTTATTATTATTTGTGATACATAAAATGATATATGATTAAATTTAATTCAATTTAAATCATTTAAGGTTGTATTGAGAATTTGAGACATCGATTACTTTTAAAACGTCAAAAAAACAATATGGCCACCAAAATTGGTAATACATTATTTACTTAAAAATTAGATATTAGATATAATTAATTTAGAGTTGAAATTAATCTAATACTTTTGAACTAAATAAATATTATTTTTCAATTATATCATTGCTAATTGAAAAGTTACTTGACCTATATATAGTTCTATTCTTTGTAGAAGGTCCCACCAAAAATATTAGTTTTCATAAAATACATGCAAAAGGGAGCTAAAATATAAATTCACAGTGGTGTCTGTAGAATTAAAATCCTTTATTTCTAAAATCTAAACAGGGAGTGTTTACAACTGCCATCTGGTGACAAAATCAGTAACTGTTTGTTCCATCTCCTTTTTAAATTCATATAATATCATTTTAATGTGTCCTTATTTTTCAATGTGTCTTTTAAATTATTTAATTAACCAAGATGACAAATTACAAATTAAGCACATATTAATGCCACATTATTTTTTTCATTTTGTGAAACATTAATATGTAATTCTTTAAACATTTTTAAAAAGGGGTAAAAAAGATAAAGCCATATTGAAACAACCTTAATTTTTCCATTTAATCAGGCATTAATTTGTAGTTTCTTTTTATTACAAACATGATGGCAAATAGAAAAACAATTAAGGCCTGATCAATAAGTCATTTTCTTTAAATATGTCACAAACATGACATATTGAATATTAAGGACATATCAATGCAACATGTTTAATATAATAATGCAACCTAAGTAGATGCTGGGTTTAAAACCTGCCACTTAACAATCAACAACAATAAAATCATCCAAAATATCAATATTTGAAAACTGTAGGCCGGCAGCTAACCTCTCAGGCAATAAATGAACTGATTAGTTTTTAAAAAAACTTATTTCTTATTATTTATGTACAGAAATTCTTCCCTTCGACAACGAACAACTATTTCAGGTTAGGTTAGGTTATAGGCTAGGGAGCCAAGCGCTGCGGCTAGGCAGGCAAGGGGGCAGAGCGCTGCGGCTAGGCAGGCAAGGGGGCGAGGGCTGCGGCTAGGCAGGCTAGGGAGCCAAGAGCTGTGGCCAGAGATGTTCGTTGTCGGTGGGGGGGGATGGGTACTTAAATTTTCAAAATTGAAAAAAAAAATTCTAAGAGGATATTACCAAAAATATATATTTTGTGTATGTTTTATGCTGAAATAAATTTATCCTCAAGATAACCTAAAAAGTTTAGGTGCCAGGATAAGGTCAGTGTTACAGTGTTAAACTTTTATGATATTATGAAAACACATGACAATGCCTTTATGGCGTACATGATCATTTATTGTCAGTTTAGACAACTTTTATTAAATGATTTGTTATATTGTAAACAATATTTTTTCAAGATTAACAGGGTTAGTAAATATTCCTGCCAGTTTTTACAATAATAATGAAAGGAAAAATATTTTTCTTATCTTCAATCTTTTGTAATAATAATAATGCAACAGTATTAATTTATTACATTTATTAAGTATTTTTAAACATTAAGGTTTCTT
Organism: Acartia tonsa; assembly: GCF_053477335.1. Taxonomy (NCBI): domain Eukaryota; kingdom Metazoa; phylum Arthropoda; class Copepoda; order Calanoida; family Acartiidae; genus Acartia; species Acartia tonsa. The sequence continues at coordinate 33,662,819 of NC_137261.1, forward strand.
TTATGATATTATTATATTTTTTATACAGGCTCTTTTATTCTTAATAAAATCAACCTAAATTTCTTAAATGTAATCTATATTAAAAATAATAATTAAAAAGAATTATCTAAAACTAAGAAGAATCATTTAATTTACTAAAGTAATAAAATTTATGTTCCTAAATAAGCATAGGACTGATTGTTCAAATATTTTTCAGAGAAGTTCCAGAGAATGTTTTAGGTATTTGTAAGGTATAGGGTAAACCCCCTCCCCCCTCCAGCAAAATATATGTGATAGATGTAGGAAGATACCAGCCCCACTCCCTTGTTTAACGTTTAATGTAAAGAAATTGAATATAAAAGACAAGATCAATACTAAGTATATATAACCATCTCTAATAAAAATATATAAAAGACTGTATATGTATATAAATACATATTCCTAGTCTGGCTCAAATAAATATTATACATTATATTAACTATGAGAAGATGATATATAAACACTTCATTGATTATAATAGCTATAAGGTCAGGTAGCTATCTCTGCACAACTTGGATCAATATCATTCGATTTCTTTTCAAAATTTTTGTGATGATTTTGTTCATTATTAGAAAAGCTTCCACATAAGGTTTCTTGTTGTAATAATGTTGAATAATGCAACTTTAAGGACTAATAAGATGAATGATTTTTTAAAAACTATTAAGCTCTCAATTAATTTTAGCTTACTCTTAAGAACCTTCTAAGGGCAACTGCATTCTATTTTTTCTATGATTCGTCTATTTGTGTATAAGCAAGAATATGAATATCTTTAAGAATCGAAGAAAAACAAGAATAGCAGAAGATTTTAAGCATCTATCTATAATAGCAACCTAGAAAAACTAAATTTCTCTCGGATAAAGTGTGTACATTAGATTGCTAAAATAAAATTCAGATATTTATTTATCTAATAATTAATAAAGCAGCCAAAAGGATATGTTGCCTCTCTAACGAAGATGGCAGAAATATAGATTGACAAACAGACATTTGAAAATATAGAATAGCTTTTCTCGTATTCATTCGAATCCGGTGGATAGGAACCGGTTCTCATCCATACGAAAAAATTATGTCTAGCATCGTATTATATCCAGTTTTCTACGAATATAGAAATGTACAATCATAAGATTAAAACTAGTTTTTTAGCCGGTGCCTTCGGCACCACGGGGCTAAAAAAACTATTTTTAATCTTATAATTGTACATTCTATATCCGCGGAAAGCCGTTTATAATACGATACGAGAAATAACTATTCTTCTTCAAATGTAGAATGATGTTTATTGTTAGCTAAAGATAATGCTTCTATGCTACACAGACTAGCACTTAGAGTTTACATAGATACATCAGGGACAATGGGATCAGTTACCAACATAAACTTTTCCTTAATTTTCAGGGATACAGAGGTGCGTCAGTAGAAGATAAACTATTATCTTCTTAATTCAAATTAATGTATCTTGAGTTTAAACATTTATTAATCATTCGAGTTTCGTGGTTTAATGTTGTACTAGCGACTACGCCCCCTAGAAGCCTCTAGGGGCACTTAAAAGGGAAAAAGTCGACCTTATCCCATTTTAAATATGAGTTTCAAAAGAGTAAAAAAAATATTTTTGTTGGGGGGGGGGGGAGGGGGCGAAGACAAAAATAGTTCCCAGAACCTATAAGAAGCTTCACTGTAAAGGATAACAATATCAGTTCAGCGGTTAGCGAGATCCTTCGGGACAGACTAAAAAAAAGCTTACTACTTTATATAATAGGATATGGAACTATAGCATCACTTTTTGTAAATTACATAATTAATATAAAAGAAATTACATGTCAACACAAAGATTTTGCCTTTACCAGACACCAATGATAATTTATTTAAAAGGGCAAAATCCTTACAATAAAGTAACAGGATGTCTATTTGTTTGTCTGTACCAAAATCTCACTAACCGCTGAACCGATCGGGTTCTCCTTAACAGGGTAGCATTTCATAGGTCCCGGAAAGGTTTTTAACTATTTTGGGGGAGGATACCACCATCCTCAGAGATATCGACAAAAAATAAAAATACCGCCCTGCGGAAAATTTGCAATTTGCTAAAAACATTACTATCGGTAAAAAATATTTTTGGTAAATAGATGATTTTTAAATAGATTGAAAAGAAAAAAATTACGTGTCCCTAGAGGCCTCTAGGGGCGTAGCCGCTAGTAAGAATATATAAAGTAAAATATATTGCCAAATGCTTATGTAATCATTTGACTTTCATTTGCTCGTTACTATTTCCCTGATGTTTGACAGTGATGGACTAATATAGTAATATCTAGGTTTTTTTATTATGGCATACTAAGATATGTATTTTTTACAAGTATCTATTTACTTCTTTTATACTTACACTAGCTGCTTCGCCCCTAGCCTCTAGGGGCTGTGCCCCAAGAGTTAATTTAAAAATAATTAAGTACCTCTGGTGCTGCACCACCTAGTTAGTGTTTCGTCTTTTTAAAAAATTGAGGGGAATTTTTTTGTTTTTTTTTGGAGGTTAGGGTATCCCACCCCCAAGAAAATAGCTTAAAACCACCACAGGACCAGTAGGTAAATACTTCCAGAAGAGTAGAATCCGATCGGTTCTGTGGTTACCGAGATCTTAAGGGACAGACGGACGGACGGACAGACAGACATTGTTCTACATATATAGATATACAGATCATAGAAATCAATGAAAAAAAAACATTTTTGCTATTTTGCCGAAAATGTTTCAATCTTATACAGTTTAAGAATATGATTTTTTTAAATATGAATTTTGAAAATGAAATAAAAAAAATTTGCTCAGGCTATCCTTTGCATATTTATTTACCTTACCTTTAATCAATGTTGTCTTCTATTTGTAGATACATCAGCCATGTTAAATTTTAAACACGATCAGAAATAATCCTTTTGTATTAATACGATATATTACATTATACATGAGATCAATGAAAGTAGATTAAGACATGAAATTATACATAACATTAACTAATCTAAGATATGTACTTTTCAAGAACTATTATAGATTTAGAAAATGATAAATATTATTAGCTAACTATATCTTAGTCAAAATAATAATAAAATATTTTACAGTAATAATGTATGTACATTGTAGAAATGTTTAGACTGCAAGGAAAAGATGTATAAAATTTTCAAAGTTGAAAAATATATTCTGAGAGGATAATACCAAAATTATAATATAATCTACTTCTGAATGATAATAAAATCAAAACATAAAATATAACATATGTATTATTTACAAAATAAATACAGTAATAATAAGCAAACAACAATATTAATTAAATTAAATCTAACATATTTTTGGAATTAGAGTCGTAGGTTCTGTTACTCCTTCCCTATTGTTATGATATATACTAGATCAAATGAAAATAGTCAATGTTTTTGAAGTGACGACCCTTGGTACCTACATGAAGAAATGCCCTCATTATAGAGTTCTTGCGCTACCAAAAAAAAGCAAAATGGCCTTACATTTGTAAATTAAATATGAAAAAAAACAAAATTGAAAGGATTTAAGAAATTTGGTGACAATCTGTAGTTTTCTTTCCTCTTTTTAACAAAACTTTCTATGTAAGGAAGCATACCACAAACATATAAAGAACATTCCTCATGTAAGATATGATATATCTTGTTAATAAAAAAACCTAACTAATAATATGTACTTCGAAAATGCAAATAACAACAATTAAAGCAATATAAAATGACAAATAGCAGAAATTAGAATTATCAATGTAGAACATTAACAGGAGTAAAAAGTATGCCTCAAAGATGAAGTTAATGTTTAATTATTTACTAACATGATATCTTGCATAGAAAATTCTCTTAATCTGACAGTCTTTTCATCAAACTCAACAAATACTTTAATCTACTGAAAGTTGTACTTTGAAAACTGCATGCAAAAACTTGATAGTAATCCCCCTTGTCCTCACAACTTTTACATATATTACTTAAAATAGATAAGTTGCCACCAAGCAACACTAACAGGTTCAGGCATTTTATCTTTTTTAACACCAGCCATTTATGATAAAACAATTGTAGTAAATGACATTGATAAGAAAACTAATGTTCAGCCCGGCAGAATAAAGTATTTTTGCTTACCTTGCTGTATTTTCTGTAGAATTAACTGTTTATGCTCCTCACTGAAAGGCTCGCCCACCACAATGAGCAAGTACGCGCCTGACAAGGGCGATAGCTGCGCCGGAGGGTCACCCATCCTGGCTGGTCACACAACCAGCTAGGAACCAGTAATATAGCACACGAGCACTAGAGCTAAAGTATATTATGTATGTGTATTATTATGGGGAAGGGGACTGCCTGGCTCGGAGGTTGGACTTAGACTAGAAATGTTAGAGAGGCAACTCTATACATTGGTACATACCATCCAATATTATAACCGCGCTAGGGAAATGTATGGAGATGGATTGAAAGGGGATGGGGTAAAGTTCTAAAGAGGGCACAGAAGTATGGAGAAGATAATGTTTGGACCAGCTTCAATAATAAAGAGAAAAGACAAAGTTTGAGGACGGTCTCTTACACAAGGAATGGAAGGGAGTATTAATGGTCTAAATAACTAAGGAATAGAATTGAAGAGTATGGAACTGCAGGCAAAAGAGGACACAAAATTCTTAGATTGATTGGGGGGAGGGGGGGGGGGGGTGAGAGTGTTTGGGGAGGAAAAAGTAACTTGTGCTGGAAAGAATAATTGCTAAGTTTGCACTACAGCTGTATAATGTTTAACAAAAAAACAAATTTCAACATTTTTTCCAATAGACTTTATAAATATATTTTATTTTCATATAAAATAAACTTTAATTAATGAATTTTACATTTCAAATAATATTTATATGAAAAATATAAAAAAATGTACTTGGGTAATGGCGAAGGAGGAGGGTGATTGTAAGGGGAGGATGGGGAGGATATGGTTGGTTGATGTGAGGCCTGCACTAACCTCATTGAAAACAGCTGATTCCACAGCAAACCGGGTTCATGGTTATCAACTTTAATATCACTTATTTAGGCCCAGTACCAGGGGCGTCCAAGCTTTTTATTTTGGGGGGGGTAAAATTTTTTTAAGGGGGGGGTAATTTGGTTTTGGGGGGGGTAAAATGGCGCGCGAAGCGCGCCGCAAATTTTTTTTACCCCCCCCAAAAATTTTACCCCGGGGGTAAAATTTGCTTGGGGGGGGTAATTACCCCCCCTGAAATCTGTTGGCAGGGGTAAAATTTGTTTACCCCCCCCAAAATTTACCCCCGGGGTAAAATTTTTGGGGGGGGTAATTTAAATTTTATAAAAAATTTAGTATTAAAAATGCGCGCGAAGCGCGCAAAAATTTTTTTTGTTAGAGATTTTCTATTTTGGGGGGAGTATTTACCCCCCAAAATGGTTTGGGGGGGGTAAATACCCCCCCCAAAATCGTTGGGGGTGCCTACGGCACCCCCAAGGTAGGGGTAATTTTTTTTTGGGGGGGGTATTGTTCACAAAATTTTGGGGGTGCCTACGGCACCCCCAAAATCGTTTGGGGGTGCCAAATGGCCCATTACCCCCCCCCTTGGACGCCTATGCCCAGTACAGAATATTTAAATATTCAAACTCTGTTTAAACAGAACAAATTCCTAAATTTTTGTCTTAAATGTAAATGAGTTTAAATTGTGAAATGCAACGTCATTTTAATTCCAATGTATTAGTGTTTATCTTTAATAAATAATTTAATTTTTTAGGAGGATTACTATAATATTGGTTTACTTAGAGAGCTTTAAAGTATTAATTTTTAAATTGTATTAAAATTGCTTGAGTAGAAATTTGTTTGGTTAGTTTCTCTTTATTTTATTTATGGACTTTATTGAAAACTTTACTTTAAATCCTCAATTCATAATAAAACTTTTGTATTTGTATCATATTTTACTTAATTGTGCGAATTTAAGTAATCCTTATAAGTCTTTGAATGGTAGCCCTGACATGTCACTAAATTATCTCGAACAGCTGACTCAAAACTCCACGTGTACATTTTCAAAAAAAAATTAGTACCATAGACCCTTTTTCTAAGGTATTTTAAGTCAATTTTAGATATAAAAATAATTTTATGAAAATAATGCCACACCCCCTTTCTTTTTTGTTGTAGTATCTATATAGAACCAGACATTGCAGATGCACTTTATTCCACTAGGGTTGGGCCTAGCCCCCTACTATCTTTCCCTTTTTGGCATAAATAATATCCTATTCTCTTTGGTATGTCACCCTCTTTAACTTGTCTGGTTTCTTTGCTCTCTCTTCAAACTACTCTCTCCTCTCACACATTCACCCTCTTTACACTTACAGAAGCTGCTCTTTTTTCTTACATTCCTTTTTTTCTAATTTTCTTTTTTCTCCCACTTTTGAATGTTACTCTCTTTGCCTTCTCTTCTGAAGAAAATAAGTGTTTTCTCTCTTTATATATGTTGCTGCTCCTATATTGTTGATAGACCCAATACATTGCAGCTTCCACTCCCCTCTATAGTTGCCCTTACTTTATAACTCCAGATGTTACCAAAAAAAGGGTGTATGTATGTTGTACTTATATATTGAGTATCCCACCGGGAGCTGCTGGCGCCTGGAGCCGTCGACAATCTCAAGTCCGAAGATTCTTGGTGTACCCCTCCTTTACACCAAGTAAAACTAGGACCGTTGTCCTTTTTTATTCTCTCCCTGGGGAAATAAAATAAGAAAATTAAGAAAGTGGAAGATATAAAAAGGGAAACTAAGTGGTAAAGGGAAGAAATGCAGAAAAAAACTAACTACATAGAATACAGGGATGGCATAAATCTGTAAAATTGGTTCTTTATGCTTTATACTAAGGCTTATCCGCTGTTTTCTGCACATTTCTTACATTTTATGTTTAATACATATAAATTCTTTTATATTGTTTCTTTATTTATTGCAAAGAACCATAAGCTAAAGAAAAGTAAAACTCGTTATTATGTTTATAAAAAAAACACTAAGAATACAGCTTTTAAAAACAAAACTAAATTTTTTTCAGTCATCATTTCATTTATATTTTTATTTATTTTATTTTATTTTAATATCAAGATGCCTCGAATTTCTAAAGATTTTTTTTGCTTTCTGTAACTATAAAAGTTCCTGACTAAAAAAAGCTGGAAACCAACAAATAATAAGAATTTGTCATACCCTGATGCATAAAATCATGGAAAGAAATAGGTATTTGGATCAAAATTATAGTTAAATGATAAAAATGATCTCACCAGTCACACTAACACATATCATATTTATCATTATAATAAATGTTTAGTATATTTATGTTAAGGCATATTTATTTCCTTTATGGCTTTATAATAAAGTTTCAGTTACTGTTGCCAACCAAAGGTTAGTTGTACTAAACCAGAAAATAATAAAATAAACTTAATAAATATTATCATAAAATATGGGTGTGACCCTGGGCAGAATACTGAATAGTATACACGTGCAATGCAGCACACTCAACTCAAGATATAAGACACACATTTCATATACAGTAGAGTTAAATAAGAACAAAAGTTCCAAAATTTTTACCTTCTTGAGAGTATGTTTAATTATTCAGTTGGTGTTGGATATAGAGTAGCTTTAATAAATTATGGAGTAAGGGTATATTATATTATAAATTATACACGCTTATAATTATTTTGGGGACTTTTATTAGTTATCAATTGGTTGGTTCCACTGAAAATATAATCGACAGAAAGGGTAAGTAATTTTGTTCAATAATTGGAAGAATAAATCAATATATTGTTTTATCCCTAAACTGTTTATAGGGTTATCAAGTGACTTCTGGACGGACAGATTTATAGGAGGGGACATTTTTTTACTTGACTTGAAATTAACATATTGAAGGTCAGTCTAAGCCTGAGATATCTTTAATATTGGTACAAATATATGAACATATATTAGTTAGTTTCTGAAGACCCTTTCACAGTAGAGTTGCAAGGAAATAAGTTCTCTAATCTTGCTCTTGTTCCTAATAATTTGATAACTCTAGGCACTTCCTATTATCTGATATATTGAATATGAATACATGATATCATTTTCATAACAACAAATATATTCATTCAAGCCTTCAGAAAAGAAGGATTTCTAAAATGGATTTTTTTGGCCTGTAAATTTTTTATATCATATTCACTTCGGTTTTTGCCTGACTATAACTTTTAAAAACTCTTTTTCCCCCAATGTCAAACTAATAGTATAATGAAAAATAACATGTCTTAGAGTACTTTCAGGTAATGATTCTAGGTTTTTTTCGCTTTTTAAACTGTAACTAATGTTACAGGAATGATTATGCAAATCGATTCCAATTCTCACATGCTCATTTAATGAAAAGATGTATAAACTTAACGACTCTAAAATTAAATGTAGAAAACGTAATAAGCTTTTTGATTAATTATATCTATTTATTTCTTAACTAGAATTTAAATGAAAATAAAGATTGTGCATTGGTGCAATGCATACAATGTTTCTAAAAATGGAAAAAAAAATAATAAGTAACCTTAAAAAATAAAGAATTTGATACAATACAAATGAATTTAAATCAAAAAAGCCTCACTCACCAAACACTTAAACACCCTGAGATAGACTTTATAAAAATATGATAAAGTTTTCTCGATATATTGGATTTACATTTGGCAGAAAGAAAGAAATGAAAGATGAGTGGAGATACATACAATACATATATCCTGTAAACATTCCCAAGTAAAACATTCCTCAATTTTTTGGCTATAAATATTAAATTAAATCAATATTTTGGGGTAAAATCCAAAATGAAAAACATCTAGGAGAAAATGTGATAACCGCTGAAGTTTGGTATAATTAAATAATATATTAAATTACACCATCAAGACTAAAATGTAACATGCTACATTATGAAGAACACTAGCGGCTACGCCCCTAGAGGCCTCTAGTGGCACTTTGAATGTTTTTTTATGTATAATATCTAATTAGAGAAAAAAAATTGGTTTATGTTTCGTTCAAGTCTCTTTTTCGGGAGGGGTAATTTTTTTCTAGGGGCGATTTCTCTTGGGAGGGTGGTGGTACCCTCCCCCAAAATAGTTATGAACCTTCCCGGGACCTATGAGAAGCTACCCTGTTAAGGAGAACCCGATCGGTTCAGCGGTTAGCGAGATCCTTCGGTACAAACACACAGACATCCTGTTACTTTAGTATAAAGATTATAACGTCCGTAACAAAACGAAAAAGAGAAAGAAAACCAAAAGAGAGAGAGAAAAAAAGATAAATAAATAGAAGAAGAGATAAATAGTTGAAAAGGATTTTTTTATTTTTTAAAATTGTGTTTTAAGCTAAAATCAAGGTAAGGTGGGTTAGATTAATTGGAATGCGCTAAAGCATTTTTTGCCAGAATCCTAGTCCGTTATTCCTCAATAATATGACCATATTTATTTATATATAACTTCTAAAATATATAGGGTTATTTATCTCTTGTGACTATTTATTAAACTTAAGAATCAATTAAAATTTATTAAAAATCTCAATGGTTTTCTTATTGTAAGAAAATAATACATAAAAAACTTTTTTGACTCTTACACCCACTACAATAAAATATTTAATAAATATTCCTAATATTGGATAAATGCAGAAAAAAATTAAAGTTTTGATTGAATTGTTATGCAGAGTAAACGAATTGGAAAATAGCTTGGCTCGTAAAATTGCAAGTTAGAAGGACAAAAGCAAAGACACACCCACACCCACACACACACACACATACACTCCGTTACTTGTATGTAGTGCTTGGTGTATGGGCCTTTATTTTTGCTGGAGGGGGGGGGGGGGCGGCAGAGCGGGAAAGTTTGGGTGAGGGAAGCTTGTCCGGTCCAATATTATCTTCACACAAAACCAAAAAAAAATACTAATTTTGAAATAGCAATTCTTAATTCATAAAACATAAAGTAAATTATGAACCATACAACATAATTTTGCTACGCTTAAAATGATGAAATGATCTCATTGGTAACTGTTTATTTGTGTGTTTTAGTAAGAACTCTACTGTTGTGTGTGTAATGTATAAAATACTGTAAAATATAAAATATTCCTTCCCTTTTATAAACCCACAGACTGCCTGACCTTCATATCAAAGAGGAAAATTTATTATTATTTTTACTTGTTAATGTATATGCATACATAAAGTTATGCAGTGCATTTTTTTCTATTAATAATTTAATAAAGTGATGTTGAGTCGTATTTTTTAAGGGGGGGGGGGGGTGGAGGAGGGTAGCAAGATTATCCAAGAAACCTCTTATTTGACCCAAAAACGATCTATATTTTAAAGTGTTATTTTAGTATTTTTTAAGAATTTATAAAAGATTGTTTATTTGGTATAATAAATATTTACAAATTTATCTTTTCCTTTGAAATGGTTCTTATCTAAATAAACAAATTTTTGACCTTTAATTAAAAAAAATATATGTTTTCATAAAATAATGGTAAGTTACTAATGAGAGTATTCCACTATGTTGAGCTAAAGTGTGTGTCTCTGCAAAAATACACAAGTAAAAAGACAAAAAATCCTTGAAAATAATTACTATATCATTAAAGTTTCTTTTGTTAAAAACTGTCTGGCTTGGCAGGACATTATATTGAACTAATAATATTTTAAGCGCAGCTGCTATATTATATATTTAACTATATGTATGTTCTTACACAGTACCTTTGTCTGTATTTAACTCAACCATTTTTTCATGGGAAATAGTGAAAAAGAAAAAATGAAATTAATGTTAAATGTCAGAGGGCTTATTGGCCCATTTTGTCGATAAGAAACTTCAGTTTATATTGAAAATGATATTGCATAAATGTGACAATTACTGATACTATTTTTACTACAATTTATGTTGATAAGGTAATGACAATAAATTTTAGTATAGAATTATTACTGCTCTGCCTATGAATGTATTTGTTCTATTTATAAATACACGTGCATAGTTTATGGGTTAATGGTAGGGTAGAGTAAAATCAAACAAATACAATTCTTATTTTTAATACTTTTATTTCAAATTAGGCATAAAATTTTATTCTACAAATTTACTATACTATGACCCAGGCGGAGAACAAAAATAGGACCTCAATATAAACATTTTTAATTTATGACAGTTTGACTTTAAAATAGCGTTGGATACATTTTATCATCATTTTGTTATAACAATACAATATGTCTAGTTCAAAGGATGATATGTTATTCTAAGAAAACTATTTTTCCTCCATCTTTCTGCCAGTGAAATACAAAAAAATACTCACTACAGAGACATAAATCTAAAATAAATGCTTAGGAAATGATATAGAGCAGAGCAGACACAATTTACATAAAATTATTGTTTTCAAGGATTCGCTGCAGCGGAAAAAGAAAATGCGCCAAGTGAAAATAATCTGCACTAACAAAATATTAATTAAAATCATTAATTTTTATACAACTCAAAATTATAAACTGCATAACTACTGGTAATAATATTTAGCTGGTCATAGAATATTAACCACAGCAAATAGCTGCAATAGGTTTAATGATACTTGATAGATTTGCAAACTGACGTAAATCTAAAAAAATTTTAAATATTAAAATGTGGTAAAAAATATTAAAATTAAAAAAAACTTTCAACAACTAATAGCACACGCATGATTTTTTGCACTTAGCATACGTACGGATATAATCTAGTTAACTTGTGGATCTGCACCAAAATTGCTTATGTTTATTATTTTAAGAATCAAAATTAATTCAGTCAGGTGTTTCTCACCTATACAACAAGAAATTTGAAAACTTTTAACAGTTTATAATTGGCTACCTGTTGCTTCGTCTACATTTATCCAAGCTGGCTTGACTTTGAAAGGTTATATTACTAATAGTATTATGGTCTTGGTTTAATAAAACTCAAATTTTGCAAATAAGATTTAGCTCAGAACCAATGGAAACTTAGCTTTCTTATCTCTCCTAAAGTTTAATAAATACGCCATATCTATGGTTTGCACATGTTTTGCTTGGGGAAGGAGATACATTTGAACACCCCCCCCCCCTCTCCTATTCCAGAAATTTACCTAACATTTACCCATGCGCTCGTCTAAGCTGCATATTAGACTCAAATCTAAAAATATAATATATTAAATATAATGCATTTTCAAAACACGCAATTAATAAGTAAGAAACCTGTTAAGGGACTTTGGATAGACATATGAAATATAAGAAACATGTATCATCATAAAAATAATCGGAAGAAAATATATTTTAATTAAGTGTCAGGATAAACTTCTGGTTTTCATACTTTTGTCATCATTAAAGAAATTTTTAAAAAAATATGTTATCCGTAATTTAAATGCCATATGTTTAACGATTGCTTTCCTGTAATACGAGGCATTTTAATTATGTTTTTATGTATATCTGTATATCACAACATTATTCCATGTTTGGATATGAGTTTATATTAAACCACAATGCGACAAAACTTTGAATGAAATATGAATTATTCAATTGTAAACTTGTGAGGCAGTCAGTCAGGCACCACTATGCTATCTATAATCTAGAAAGTTAAGGTTAGCACCAATAATAAAGTCAGACACCACTATGCTATCTATAATCTAGAAAGTTAAGGTTAGCACCAATAATAATGTCAGGTACCACTATGCTATATATAATCTAGAAAGTTAAGGTTAGCACCAATAATAAAGTCAGGTACCACTATGCTATCTATAATCTAGAAAGTTAAGGTTAGCACCCATAATAAAGTCAGGCACCACTATGCTATCTATAATCTAGAAAGTTAAGGTTAGCACCCATAATAAAGTCAGGTACCACTATGCTATCTATAATCTAGAAAGTTAAGGTTAGCACCCATAATAAAGTCAGGCACCACTATGCTATCTATAATCTAGAAAGTTAAGGGTAGGTTCCATAATATTTTGCTTACAAGGTACCTACATTCAAACAATCCAACCCTAATTATAGTAAAGACTCGCTTATAGTAAGATCTGTAGATATTTCAACTTTTTTTATCAATGAGTTCATAGTTGCAGATCCAAATTGATATTTTCCGTTTGCTTTATTATTATTACTTTAATTATTATTTTATGTTTTCCTTATAAAAATTATTATTTCTGTTAAATATAACTATATATAATATGCGTAACAACCATAAAATATCAATCAGTGATGTAGATAAACTGCGCATGTATTATTGTATCAATTCAAACTGCAAAAAGGTAAATTTAAACATACAAACACAATATCTTAATTTCGACGAGAGGCCTTGAAAATGTGTATGTCAACCAAATATTGAAAACCAGTTATTCCATCGTTAGCTTTGAAAACTGAATCATAATTTGTTTCTACAAAGTAACAATCACCACCAATAATTCTATTTGACGTAAGGGGAAATTTTGTTTATCAGAACTGATGTTATTTTCTTTCTAGACAACAAGAGGAGTTTAATAATAGTGTCAGGTGCATTTTTCTTTCACACCCCAATCAAATTTAAATTTAAATAAAAAATACATCTCCCTGACACTAAAATCACATCCTTCTTTATGTCTCAATACAGCCTACTAAAGCTCAGCCTCACACCCCCTTGATTTCGGTTTTAGTGGAGGTGTAAAAAATTGTAAAATAAATCGGCTGCGCCTTTTGTTATTAAATTAAAATAGTTGCCATAAGACTTTCAAATCCCATATTGGTATAATGTCATCATTCCTGACAGAGAAACTAACTATCAGTTAAAAGAAACATAATTTACCCTTATGTTATTATTGGTGGACATTATTGGAATTGACACAAGCAGCTCATTTACAATTTTGATTAAAATCTACAGCTAGAATCAATTTGAAATAATATTGTGTACATCTCCATAATAAGCAATTGGTTAATCTATTATAGTAAACTATTTTTATATTCTGGGAAGAATGTGTTTTGTAGTTGTTTTATAGTTTAGCATGATTGTTTTTTTTTTATTCTTGCAACTTTTTATTTTCCTTGTAAACATTAATTATTTTTTTATTTTTATATATTTTAAGTTACCGGCAACTGCAGCCACATTTTGTTGTCTTTTTCAGCCAATCAGTGGAGGCTTTATGTATACCGAACATATGCTGGAACAGCCAGCCGTCTTTATTTTGTTCAACTGCAGTTATCAATTTTGTGCCGCCATCTTTACCTGTCCCAACTATGTATAAGAAATATTTAGCAACTGCATATCCTAATAAATCAGACTTACTGGTGTAAATTACAAAACTATTAATAATTGGTAATTAACTTGACAAACTGCCGGCTTAACAAGCAAATTCTAGAAGTCAATTAAAATACGCTTTATATTTGGAAAAGGTGATTTAAAGATTTTCCGATTAGTGAGTCAGCTTGTGGTTGGGTGTGTATTTGTGGTAATACGACACCCATACGGACAGGCCGTTTACAGAGTTGCTTCGCTGTGACTTATGATAAGCAAACCCCCCGCACTAATCCTATTATATCACTATCCATCTCATGACCGCTGTTAACCCCGCACCCAGCGGTCAAACTAGCCTGCCTAAATGTGGGGAGGGGACTTGAACATGCAACTATCACGAGTCCCTCATGCGCTTATATAATCGGGAGGCACTGCCTCCCCTTTTACCACCGTTGCCCCCACAGCCTGTCTACCGTCGGGCGCTAAGCCCTAGCGCCCCACACCCCCTTCAAACCTAACCATTGTTATATTTTGTTGTATATATAGAGTAAACATAACTTGTAAATATTATTCAGTTTTAAATATATAATTTCTGTATGATTGAATCCTGCTTGTTTGTTTGGTAGAATACTTAAAGGCTAGGGCTCGTTGAATCCGAACTCGTTACCCCGTGGGCCGAGTACGCTCGGCTTACCAGAACTTGGTGTCAGCGTGTTTCAATCGAGCCTTACAGAAACTAGCCTATTCTACCTCTGATTGGACCCTTTGGCAAGTAAGGGGACAATCAGCCGCCAACTGACCCGTGAGACGGCCTTTTTAGGTCGAATTTCCATCATTTTGAACGCAATATGTGGGCCTCTGGCCTACGGCAAGCAGATTTAGCCTGCTAAAAGCGCCAGTTAAGACGCTTTTTCCGTGTCGTGTAGGAGTAGCGCTGGGTGCGCAGCCACGACAATCGGATAATTTAGCTCAGACGGCTACAAAACTGAGTCTAAATTGGCAAGTGTAGCTGGGACAAGCCCCAGGACACCCAGGCCAAACCTACGAGACAGACAGCTGTGTGCTGGTCTCCCTAAGAAGGCAATGTGTGGCTGCGAAGCTTCAGCACACAAGTAAGCCCTACCACTGCGACGGATAGCAGATTTTGAGCCACAGGCACGGCAGGACGTGACATTCCCTGCCGCTGCCTCCCAGGATTCGAACCCGAGGCGCTGCAGGACGGGCCATTCCCTGCCGCCATTTTTCGGGATTCGAACCAGCGGCGCTGTAGGACGGGTCATTCCCTACCGCCGTCACCTCTCTGAACCTTGCAGGACGGACATTCCCTGCTGCCAGTGCTTCCAGAATCACACCTAGAGCTCCTAGTGATAACAACACATCATTGTGTATAAATGTCAACCAAGTGATAAAAATAAATATAAAATTGTTGACCAAGTGATAATTAATAAGCTCTAGTGATTCGAAGCTACAGTCTAAGCCACCATGGTAAGCGATACCACCATAGCTGCGGTGCGGCCACCACCAAAGTTTCTGCCAACCCCAGCCGAACGAGAGGCCCCCTTGTCTCAAGGGCAGGACCTCCACTTCCCCTGCCATGTCAGGGTGAGGTTTCCTACTCCTGACCCTGCCCAGCATGTACAGGTTGATGCCATGATTGATTCTGGCAACCGTGTACCAGGGTCTGCTGTAATTTCTGAGCACCTCATGCATGCGATGGGCGTGCAACGCATGTTGATTCCGGACAACACCCAGATCCTGACTGCTAATGAGGAAGGCCAGCCCCTCCAGGTAATCGGAAAATTAAAAGAGTTATATATGGCAGTTTCACACACTCTTATACTCCATCTATACCACGTGACTGTGGTCCGGAATCTCTCACACCCTCTGAACCTAGGAGGGTATTTTCTCAAGGAGTTCGGAACTAGGCTCTGTTTCGACATGCAACCACCTTGCTTGTGGGTGCGTGGGGAGTTTATCCCACTCCGTGGCGTCCCCATTGACCGGGAGACAGCCGAGAGAGAGCTAAGCTATGAGGGGCCTCTGCCAGGCCCCCTGCCTGAGCAGCCGCGTGTGGTTGAGAAAGGCACACACTGGGTGGACGCTGAGCTCAACGCACACAAGGGAGCTAACCTGCTAGCCATGGGGTTGCCCCCAGTGCCCAAGGTGCCAAGGGAGAGCCTGCCAACAACGTTTCCTGAGATTGCCAGCCCTCCAGAACCAATCTTCTCCGCCGACATTTTTATCAACGGCCAGCCGTGTCCACCTGGCCCCCTCTACCTGGGACCTCCAGCCAGTCCACCAGCCAAGCCCGAGTCCAGACCCGTCAAGTCGCGGTCTGATGTACCCGGAGCCACACTCAACTCTCAGGCCCCAGCCTCTCCCGGCGCCGTGCCCGTCAAGTCGCGGCCGGACGCCCACGGAGCCAAAGCTGGACCCAGCACTTTGGCCTCTCCCAGCGCCGAGCCCGTCAAATCGTGGCCGGACGCCCCCGGAGCCACGCCTGGTTCCGACACGTCAGCCCCTCCAGAAGCCGAGCCCGTCAAGTCGCGGCCGGTGGGTCCCGGAGCCAAGGCTGACCCCTCACCAGCCACGTATAGGCTAAGCGCTGTCACTCCAACTGACGGTCAACCACCCCAGCTCCGCACAGCCAAGCGGGTGGTCCTGCCTGGCCGCGGGGTTATGGCGGTCCCTGTTGAGCTAGTAGGCCATCGCACCAAGGATGCCATTCAACTAGCTGCCCCAGAACAGAGGTTTGGGGAGGACCTTGTTATTCCAGAGGGCCTGTATGCCCACAGGCCTGGCTCTGCCACTGTGTTCAGAGTACTGGTGGTCAATGAGGGGGAGGTGCCCCTCTTGCTGGATGCTGGCCTCCCAGTGGCAGGGGAGCTGGTCAAACCTGACATTTTAGAGGTCTCTGATACGCCTCCCCCGCGTCTCCACTCGTTCCAAGAACCTGCTGAGCCTATAGACATGCAAGAGTTGTGGGAGGCCCTGGAGATGGAAGACAATGAGTTCCTACGCAAGGACCCCTTGCTCAAGAAGGAGGTCTGGACTACGTTGTCAGAGTACAGGGACGTCTTCTCCAATTCTACCCCCGGCTGCACAGATGTGGTTGAGTTGCAGCTGCGCCTCAAGCCAGGGACCCAGCCGATCCGCCAGAGATTTAGGGATCTGAACCCGCGGCAAGAGGCTGAACTGGAGAAACAACTGGACACCTGGCTACAGGAAGGAGTCATAGAGCCGTCGGACTCCGCCTGGAGCAGCCCCCTGGTGCCCATCAAGAAGAAGGACGGGAGCACCCGCTGGGCCGTCGACTACAGGGCCCTCAACAAGTGTCTGGAGCTGGACAGCTACCCCCTGCCTAGGATCCAGCAATTGGTGGAACGAGCTGGCGGGCACCGTGTCTACAGTGCTTTAGACGCGGTGGCCGCATACTACACCATCCGCGTGTCTGAGGATAGCCGGCCCTGCACCGCCTTCACCACCCCCAGGGGCTTGTATCAATGGAAAAGGATGCCCTTTGGCCTGGCCACGGCACCGTCTGTCTATTCCAGGTTTATTGCAGGGGTCCTAAACCCACTAGGCACAGCCAACCTCCAGTCATACCTTGACGACGTCCTGACCTTCCATCAGGATACCTGGGCCCACCTGGCCAGGCTCCGAGAGGTCTTGGAAGCCCACCGCAGGGGAGGGATCCGCCTCAAGCCAGCCAAGACCAAGTTGTTCCGGTCCAAGGTGGATTATCTGGGTCACACCCTCAGCCGTGAGGGGATAGCCATGCAAGAGGACTATATTGACCGCATCTTGGACTGGCCAGCCCCTAGCACCCCCAAGGATTTGCTGGCGTTGCTGGGCTTCTTTGGGTACTACCGCCTGTTCATCCCAGAGTATGCAGACCTCACCTACGAGATGAATCGGCAGAAGACGGCCAAGGCCCTAACCTGGACGCCTGAGATGGAAGCCCAGCTGCTGCAACTCAAGGACAAGTTCCGCCAGGCCCCCATCCGAGCGCCGCCCAGGTTTGATTTACCAGCAGTGTTCCAGCTCACCACAGATTTCAGCAGCCGCGCCATCTCTGCCATACTGAGTCAATGCCAGGAGGGCAAGGAGAGGCTGATTGCCGCCGTGGGGCGCAAGACAACCGACCCTGAGACGCGCTACCCGTCCTGGAAGGGAGAGATGGCTGCCATTATCTATGGGATCCGAAAATTCCACGGCATCTTGTCCTACCGCAGCTTCCAGATCAACACTGATTCCTCTGCCCTGCTACAGATGAAATCACTGAACACATCCACAGGGATGGTGGCCCGCTGGCAGGAGGAGCTAGCGGCCCTAGACTTTACCGTCTGCCACAGGCCTGGCACCCAGAATACCAACGCCGACGCCCTCAGCCGCCGGGAAGATGCCAACATGCCAACGGCTAGCGCCGAAGAATTAGCAGAGCAGGCTGAGTATATCCACAACCTTGGCCAGCCAGGGGAGGCCGCAGCTAGCCGACCTCCTGCCGCCCGACTGGATTCAGCTAGAGTATTGGAAGCCCAGACACAGGACCCCCTCCTGCTCCGTGTCCGCCAATGGGTGGCTGATGGCAAGGCCCCAACCAAGGCTGAGCTGCGTGGCAAGGAACGAGACGAGCAGCAGTACGCCAGCCGCTTCCCAGCCCTGGGGCTTGACGAGCACGGCTGCCTCACCACCACTGACCAGACTCTGACAGGAGAGAGGACAAGATACCTGCTGCCTTCGGCCCTCCAGCAGGACGCGTTCTTTCTAGCCCATGGGACCCCCATGGCTGGGCACTTTGGGATGGACGCAACTATCGCCCGCGTTGCCATGCACTTCTGGTGGCCCAACCTGGCCCGTGACGTCCGCCTGATGGTACAAACCTGCCCTGAGTGTGTCCAGAAAGTTACCAAGGAGAGGCTGAAGCAGGGGATCCACGTGCCCTCCCGCCAGGGGTATCCACAGCAAGTCCTATTCATCGACCTGGTGGGGCCACTGCCAGAGACCCCAGCTGGGAACCGCTACATCCTCACCTGCCAAGATGGATTCAGCCGATTTGTCAGCCTCTACGCCATCCCCAACAAGCGCACCCTCACGGTGGCTGAAGCCCTGTTGCACCGCCACCTGGCCACGTTCGGATGCCCCCTGAAGATCCATTCCGACAATGGAATGGAATTTACCGGCCAGGTATTCCAGGAACTGGCCTCTCGGCTCGAGATTGGCCTGACACATCCACCACCCTACAACCCGCAGTCCAACCGAGTGGAGAGGTTTCATAGGACGCTCAACACAGGCATGCGCCTGTTCCTAGACAGAGACGATAACAACTGGGAGCCACACCTGCCTGCCATCGCCTTTGCCTACAACACCAAGGCCTGCAGATCCACTGGTGTGACCCCGTTCCTGGCCTTCTTTGGGAGAGAGGCCAAACTTCCGGTGGACATGGTGCTACGGCTGCCAGAGACCGAATATGCTTCAGTTCCAGCCAACGTCCAAGCTCTGTTGCAGCGCTACTATGCAGTTTATGATGCCATCCAGCAGAAGGAGGAGGGAGCCATCAGGAGGAGCGCGGCAGCTTACGAAGGCACGGCCAAGTATGAGGTTGGAGACTTGGTCTGGTACCTGGCCCCCCGCCTGGTGCCAGGGAAGGCAGCCAAGATTACCAAGAGATGGACTGGCCCCTGGAAAGTAGTGAGGAAAGCTACAGAAGTCCATTATGTCATTAAACCTGCCTCTCCAGTAGCCAGGATCTCAGAAGTTACCGCGCATGTAGGCCGACTGCGCAAATACACTGGAGATGTGACTGCCCACCAGATCCCAGAAGACATCCAAGTTGACGTGGACGGCGACGAGGATGCCACCGAGCTGCCAGTTGGAGCGGCGGCGCCCGCAGCTAGCAACCCAGGAGAGTTCCCAGTGCACCAGCCAGCCGCAGCCGCCCCACAGCCTAGCGGCCAAGATCGTGACCCAGTGGAGGAAAACCTGCAGGAGCAGCCCAACGAACCACCGCCGCCGCCGCCCGCTCCAGAGCCACTCAGAGATGCCATCTGGAACCCTGACGCAGACATGGAGAACCTGCCAGCCAGCAGCGAGCCTGTAGGAGAAGAGCCAGCCACTGCGATGGAAGAGGCCGCCCCAGAAGAAGAAGAAGAAGCCATGTGCCCCCTGCTGATGACAGCCATCCCCATCCGGGTAGGAGCTAGGAGGCCAAGCAACCTGAATCAAGCAGGCGCCCCCATGGAATTCTATGCGCCCTTTGCCATCACCATTCCACCCTTAGGAACCATCAGAGCCTGCCTAGGCCTCCGTGTCCAGCTACCAGCCGCGACAGAACTGATCCTGCAGACGAGGCAAAATTTCCAGCGGCGAGGCCTGGCCGTTGCCAACCCACGCCTAGAAGCCAACCAGGAGCTGACAATGCTGATCACCAACCACAGTCAGACCGAGCAACGAGTGTCCCAGGGAGCCTGTGTAGCCCGAGCTGTCCTCCATCGAGCTGTGCCCCAAGAACTGCCTGTCCGGCGCATGAGCCGGCTGTCGTATCCCCAGGTTCAAGGCCTGGTGGCTCAGGAGCCACGCAACCCTTGAAGGGGAGGTTGTGGTAATACGACACCCATACGGACAGGCCGTTTACAGAGTTGCTTCGCTGTGACTTATGATAAGCAAACCCCCCGCACTAATCCTATTATATCACTATCCATCTCATGACCGCTGTTAACCCCGCACCCAGCGGTCAAACTAGCCTGCCTAAATGTGGGGAGGGGACTTGAACATGCAACTATCACGAGTCCCTCATGCGCTTATATAATCGGGAGGCACTGCCTCCCCTTTTACCACCGTTGCCCCCACAGCCTGTCTACCGTCGGGCGCTAAGCCCTAGCGCCCCACACCCCCTTCAAACCTAACCATTGTTATATTTTGTTGTATATATAGAGTAAACATAACTTGTAAATATTATTCAGTTTTAAATATATAATTTCTGTATGATTGAATCCTGCTTGTTTGTTTGGTAGAATACTTAAAGGCTAGGGCTCGTTGAATCCGAACTCGTTACCCCGTGGGCCGAGTACGCTCGGCTTACCAGATATTATTAGGTCACGGCGGCAGCCGTGCGTCAGCAAAGAATCCAAATGGGTTAAATTTGGGACTTATTCGCGGATGACGCGCAGCTGCCGAGTCCCGGGTATTACCTTCGGGAGATTCAAACCTGTACTATATTGCATAATACCAAAGACAGAATTATACCTTGAGCAAGCTAATATAGGATTTATATGAAACAAACATCCGTAAAGCAAAGCTATGAAATCAAACGGCGCGCAGAACAAACTAACATGAATACTTGTAGAATGTTAAAACGCAATAAGAAAAATATTAAAAGTTATGACTTCCCAAAAAAGGTCGGGCAATTAAAGAGTTAAATATCTGATGGGTGCTACTTAACCTAATACCCCGGGTGTTTGGACAGAAAATGAGAGATGTGGCTTCCCCTTAGTTATTTTTGGTTGTTGGATCTGACATTAAAGTGACAGCAGACTCGCTCGTATGAGGAAGGTAAGGACATACTTCATATAAAATAGTGTATCTTGTTGTCCTAGGAATTAAATTAATGTCTGTTTTTGTTAAATATTGACTAATATTTCTTCACAATACACATTACTAAGTGCAATCCATGATTGTTCAAGCAAAAAAGTTTGTGGAAAAAAAACAATTTTCTCCTAGCTGACTATGACACTAAAGCCTCATCACCCGCTTACGCCCACCCCTTTTTTATCTTTCCCAATTGTTAGCACCCTCTTTATTCATCTCCTAGTTCTAGCTGGAAACTGCTACCCAAATGACAGTGGGGAGAACAGAATATTATGAAATTAATCATAACGAGATTTAGTAAAAGATTTGAGATATATAGGCACACAATTATTAGTTACTTTTAAAAACCTATGTAGAATAAAATATAATTTAGCATGATGATGATAATATATCATGACAGAAACATATAAAATTGTGTGTCACCACAATGGAATATTTGTCCCAATCACTGATATCCAGTTTCATGTTCTCAATTGTCGTAAATTTTAGAATTGCAAACTTGTAATGCAAACATTTGCATAAACGGCAAATTCCTCTAAAACTAAAATGAGACTACTAACTATATTCTAATAGACTTTTTGTTCGATGTTTAGTTTATTTTGGGTTAACTAAATTTTGATGCCCCACAGGGTTAAAGTTTCATGAAAGGGGCTAGAAACACACATTTTAAGAAGTTCTGAAACAAAAGGTAACATAAAGATAAAACATTTTTTAATGAAATGAAATAACATTTTACGGGCTAAATATTTTATAATTAATGACTACAAAATTTGCCTACAGAACTCACCCATCCCTTCCGTTTTTTTTTAACTTAAACATTCATTTTTATTTTGTTTTATTTTACTTTATTTTGAGTATTTTCAGTAAACTTGTTCTGCGAGGCGAATACCAGATAACGGTGTTTTTTTTGCTCCATAAAGGCATGAAAATCACCCAAAATAAGAAAAGTGTGTTATGATGATCCTACAAATTTGTTTTCAGAGTCGTTTTTTAGAAGTATTGCGTATGAATATTTTTCTTATTTTTGTTAAATCTCTTAACCCTTACAGATCGGGCGCCAATTCCCACCTTAATAGATCTGGGGGGGGGGGGGGGGGCTCCAAAAGCCCCCCCCTCTATCTCGGCTCCTGGTACAGATAAAGACGTAAAATTTTTTTTTTTTGGTGGTTCATGTTTATTTTTAGAGAAAATTACTTTTTCTAGTCATAGCGGTCAGACCGCTCCTTAGCCGCTTTTTAGCGGCCAGCCGCTAAATTTTAAAACAGCTGTAGAGCGGCCAATTTTGCAGCTAGGATGACCAAATTTTAGGACGAACTTTTATTTTTCATAACAAAAAAATTACTATTACTGATCATCGCCTAAAAACGGCAAATAACGGAAACCGCCATTTTCGGCGGTAAAACGGCGGTTGGCGGCGCAAATTAATATTTTTATCTGTTTATTATTGCTCAAGGATTTACCAAAAAAAATTATAGGTCTCTAGCTGTAATAGAAGCCACGATATTCATGATATATGCCTGTAGTAAAAGCCGGACAAAAATCGGTCATAAAGTCTGTCAGGGAGCGGTCAAACGGTCATAACACCACTTTTCTCAGAAGGTCATTGATATCTTAGTATTAACCAAAAAAAATTTAGGTTTCTACCTTATACACAAAAGATGTAGAAATTAAGATTTATTTAGAATTTTTTCTAATTTTTTTAGCTACCCAACCGACTTTGACCGGACACCACGACCGACACAGACCAGATATCCTAATAAAATCAACTCTTGCCGACGTATAATTACTAAACTTAAAAAGTCATGAAGTTACAGCTCTCCATCTTACCTACAAAAAAAAATGAGATTGAAAAAACTAGAGGAGGGGGATCTGAGAGCCCCCCCCCCCCCCCCCGATTTGTAAGGTTTAAATGTTAAAATGATTTTTAAAGAAGATTAAGAAAAGAGGGTCAACATCGTACTATTGGTTTTTAAAGCCTTCTTCCACTATGCAGATATCTTTCTCAACCATTTAATATTATTTCCAGATTTATTTTATTAACATATATAGCAGGTATTGTAATTGAAAATTAAGGCATAATTGAAAAAAATGATATAATTTGAAATCTGTCATAAAAAAATCCATACAATAGCACTTAAATCCTATAAAACTAAATGTTGGCATACAACTTAAATGTTTTATAATCCATAAATTTAATTTGAAAAACTTTATATCATTGACATTGTTACAAGAGCTATGTTACATTTGGCCTTGTGTATTAATAGCTATGGCGTAACCACTAGGTCATCAAGGTTTCTCCATACTTGTATTTTTTAAATAGCCTCTAGGGCTGCGTAGAGCCCAATCGGGTCAGCGGCCACTAACATCTTAACCTATATGGGGACAGAGATTGAAACAGCAGCATATAAAAATAGTTTACTTTTATTTTAATACTTAATTTACTTTGGATAAACAATAATTTTTTTAACCTATAAACTCTTGTTCTAGAATATTATTCTTGTTTGTAGAGAAATATGAATGAATGGATATCAGAGCTCGGAAACCGCAGTCCTTCTCCTTCTTTAGTAAGTCGTTGTCAATTGTCTATTATGTGAATAATATGAAAAAATGACATCCAAAACATAGAAATAAAAATACTGCCGCAAACCTCAAAGGATGAGTGCGACTTGATTCTTACCCTGCACCTTACAGCGGCGTTTCTTTTCAATTCTTTTAGCTGATGGTTTTAAACTTAATATATCAACAATCCACAGCATAGCTGCCTTAAAAATGATTGGTGGCTGACTAGCCCTGATGAATTAATTCTGGGAATAAAACAAAACAAAAAGAATGTTGTCTAGAAAAAGAGAGCTATAAGTGTTATCCTCTCCAATTTTTCATTTTTTTACTGATCACAATCTTTGATCTCTTATTTTGAAACCACTACTGTTTTTTCTCTTTCAATGTCCTAATAACCCATTCTTTTTTGTACGCTAGCTAAGTCATAATAACTAGTTGATTTGTCCTATTAGCACTACAAGTGCGTTTTAGACCATAGTCATCAGACAACAATAACAAAGATATAATTATATTGTACCTTGAAATGCTTATTTAGAACACTACAACAGTCTCAAAATTTACCCATCTCCAGAAAAATGTTTATTGTTCATTAAGAGATATAAGTTTTCCGGAATTGTAATGTAGGGAGTAGATTTGAATTCCATAAAGGCATGAAAATCACCCAAAATAAGAAAAGTGTGTTATGATGATCCTACAAATTTGTTTTCAGAGTCGTTTTTTAGAAGTATTGCGTATGAATATTTTTCTTATTTTTGTTAAATCTCTTAACCCTTACAGATCGGGCGCCAATTCCCACCTTAATAGATCTGGGGGGGGGGGGGGGGGGCTCCAAAAGCCCCCCCCTCTATCTCGGCTCCTGGTACAGATAAAGACGTAAAATTTTTTTTTTTTGGTGGTTCATGTTTATTTTTAGAGAAAATTACTTTTTCTAGTCATAGCGGTCAGACCGCTCCTTAGCCGCTTTTTAGCGGCCAGCCGCTAAATTTTAAAACAGCTGTAGAGCGGCCAATTTTGCAGCTAGGATGACCAAATTTTAGGACGAACTTTTATTTTTCATAACAAAAAAATTACTATTACTGATCATCGCCTAAAAACGGCAAATAACGGAAACCGCCATTTTCGGCGGTAAAACGGCGGTTGGCGGCGCAAATTAATATTTTTATCTGTTTATTATTGCTCAAGGATTTACCAAAAAAAATTATAGGTCTCTAGCTGTAATAGAAGCCACGATATTCATGATATATGCCTGTAGTAAAAGCCGGACAAAAATCGGTCATAAAGTCTGTCAGGGAGCGGTCAAACGGTCATAACACCACTTTTCTCAGAAGGTCATTGATATCTTAGTATTAACCAAAAAAAATTTAGGTTTCTACCTTATACACAAAAGATGTAGAAATTAAGATTTATTTAGAATTTTTTCTAATTTTTTTAGCTACCCAACCGACTTTGACCGGACACCACGACCGACACAGACCAGATATCCTAATAAAATCAACTCTTGCCGACGTATAATTACTAAACTTAAAAAGTCATGAAGTTACAGCTCTCCATCTTACCTACAAAAAAAAATGAGATTGAAAAAACTAGAGGAGGGGGATCTGAGAGCCCCCCCCCCCCCCCGATTTGTAAGGTTTAAATGTTAAAATGATTTTTAAAGAAGATTAAGAAAAGAGGGTCAACATCGTACTATTGGTTTTTAAAGCCTTCTTCCACTATGCAGATATCTTTCTCAACCATTTAATATTATTTCCAGATTTATTTTATTAACATATATAGCAGGTATTGTAATTGAAAATTAAGGCATAATTGAAAAAAATGATATAATTTGAAATCTGTCATAAAAAAATCCATACAATAGCACTTAAATCCTATAAAACTAAATGTTGGCATACAACTTAAATGTTTTATAATCCATAAATTTAATTTGAAAAACTTTATATCATTGACATTGTTACAAGAGCTATGTTACATTTGGCCTTGTGTATTAATAGCTATGGCGTAACCACTAGGTCATCAAGGTTTCTCCATACTTGTATTTTTTAAATAGCCTCTAGGGCTGCGTAGAGCCCAATCGGGTCAGCGGCCACTAACATCTTAACCTATATGGGGACAGAGATTGAAACAGCAGCATATAAAAATAGTTTACTTTTATTTTAATACTTAATTTACTTTGGATAAACAATAATTTTTTTAACCTATAAACTCTTGTTCTAGAATATTATTCTTGTTTGTAGAGAAATATGAATGAATGGATATCAGAGCTCGGAAACCGCAGTCCTTCTCCTTCTTTAGTAAGTCGTTGTCAATTGTCTATTATGTGAATAATATGAAAAAATGACATCCAAAACATAGAAATAAAAATACTGCCGCAAACCTCAAAGGATGAGTGCGACTTGATTCTTACCCTGCACCTTACAGCGGCGTTTCTTTTCAATTCTTTTAGCTGATGGTTTTAAACTTAATATATCAACAATCCACAGCATAGCTGCCTTAAAAATGATTGGTGGCTGACTAGCCCTGATGAATTAATTCTGGGAATAAAACAAAACAAAAAGAATGTTGTCTAGAAAAAGAGAGCTATAAGTGTTATCCTCTCCAATTTTTCATTTTTTTACTGATCACAATCTTTGATCTCTTATTTTGAAACCACTACTGTTTTTTCTCTTTCAATGTCCTAATAACCCATTCTTTTTTGTACGCTAGCTAAGTCATAATAACTAGTTGATTTGTCCTATTAGCACTACAAGTGCGTTTTAGACCATAGTCATCAGACAACAATAACAAAGATATAATTATATTGTACCTTGAAATGCTTATTTAGAACACTACAACAGTCTCAAAATTTACCCATCTCCAGAAAAATGTTTATTGTTCATTAAGAGATATAAGTTTTCCGGAATTGTAATGTAGGGAGTAGATTTGAAATCTGCATCAAATTTTAAGGATTTTTTATAAAATTCGTTCTTTGTATAATTCTTTATCTAAAAGCGGAAATACAAATTAAGTTAATTAATATTGGCATCTGTGATTGGTGAATTTAAAAAATCTGCGCTCTGATTGGATGTCGTACATCATTCAACCAATTAGAGCGCAGGTAGTTTAAAATCCACCTATCCTATTGGTCAAAATTAATTAACTTAAAATGTATTTTCGCTTTTAGATAAAGAATTTTACAAAAAACGAATTTTATAAAAAATCCCTAAAATTTGATGCAGATTTCAAATCTACTCCCTACATTAAAATTCCGGACAACTTATATCTCTTACTGTTCATGTCCTTTCAGTGCTATGGTTGGTTGGTTTTACTACACTCATACATTTCTGTTCAATATTATACATAATCAGTTCGTGTTCAATCATTTTGTCATATTAATTATCACATTTGGGCAATCTTACATGATACCATTCCAAGTACTCTGTGATACAATTAATAATCTTCTTTCTTAAATTTTTTAAAACATTTTTTGATTGCAATCTAAAACGAAGTTGAAAAATCAATGTATGAAATTTGGAAATAATTTCTAAGTATGTATATGTAATGATATCAACTAAAACATATCTTCTACCTCTGATTAATACCTCTCGAGCCGGTTGATATTACATAGGGCCAGACCCTTAGAGTATGTTGCTCCAAGGCACAAATCTCCCTATTATTGCAGACAACCAACCCTTAACCCTTTGTCTGGAAGTTCTAATTTTACATGGTGGTAATGAGTCGCGATTTTTTGGCCAAGGCATTCTCCAAACTCTTTCTATTAATGTCGTACATCTAATATAGCAGGAATAGGTACAGCTTTTTATGTCTTTAGTTATGTCGCAGTTTTGTCCCGATCAACTTCCAATAGATGTGTGAGTGTTTATTTTTGAGGATAATGGTTTATATTAATTTTGAATTGCAGTGTAATTTAATCAAAAAAGAAATTAAAAACAACCTTGAAAATTTTTGTGTTATTTTATTCAGAGAAAAGGAAAACTTTCTCAAATAATTTGAATCTAAAATAATTTTTAAGACAAAATTAATAGAACGATTTTAACCAAGAAAAGAATAATAAATGGCGAGGTTAAACATTAGAAATTACGGAAAGTACATAAATTAATATAAAAACACCTATAAGAAATAGAAAGATTAAAATTGTCGAAAAAATGTCCCAATTCCAGAATATAAGTTTTAAAAGAGGAAGGCATAGAAAAGGGTAGGAAATTTGTTCACTTACATTAAGTTCTCTAATTTTATATGTCAGAACGATTACTGCAACTAAAAGATTTTTTAGAATGTAATAATACTGTGCTATTCAATCATAAAATATCCATAGAAACCAATTTTAGTTGCAATGCAGTTAAATGAAAGCTTATGGGTTGTAATAATTTGAGAAAATTTTAGTTACATAGAAATAAAACTAAATAAATACTGGTGCAGATCATGGCACATTTTTACACACGAATATTTCATTCATTTTTTCAGGGATAAGAGATGGGAAACGTAGGAAAATATTATTTCAGGCCTATTTCAAGCATAGGCCTAAAAAAAACAGTTATGGGATGGCGCAGTAGTTCATTATAAATGGTAATGAAATAGCTGTGTGTGTGTGTGTAGATGAAGTATAGAATAAAATTCAGGTAGCTAGTCTAAAGTAAACATAGAACTTTTTATAGGACCAATATGACCAATGCCTTTTATTTCAATTATGTTTATCTCTCCTCAAAAAATTCAAATTGTTTACTTTACTAATTTGAATTTTTTAGATGGCTTAATGGTGGATTGGCCTGAAACAGATTTTAGGGTGTTTTGTTTGCATTTTATTTATGAGTAAAATTGAATTTAAAATGTTATCATTGCTTACTAAAATTCAAAGTCGAAAATAAATAAATTAAGAATAAGTGAATAAGTACCTCTGTAACATTCTACAATTAACTGTTCCATGTCAAATTAGACATAATTAAAAATTTTCTTTAAAAAACTTAATTTATGTTTAAAATAAACAGAAATACTCAAATAACTGTGCATTAAATTATAGCAAAATTAATAAAAATAATATATAAAAAATTTAGACACTTTTATTATTTAGATATAGAACTAGTTTTTTGTTTGTATTAATTTAAGGAGGGTTATCATTTCTGCATAAAATTTTTAAAATTTGAATGGACCATATACAACAGTTTCTTTATAAACTAACAAATTAAAATTCTTAGCTACTTACATTAAAAAAAAAAATAATTTCTCCATTTTTGTTTTTTTCTATAGGTTCCTTTTCTGATTGCATAACTCTAAGCAGATTTGAAAATAAGATGTTGTGATCAAACATCACTTGTTTATGTTTTAATATTATTGTTTGAGAAGCAGAAATTTGTTTGTGTTTTGAAATTTTATGTGATGCGCACTTTGCCCCGTTTTAATTATATTGTCATCCGCCAATTGGCTATTGGTTGGTACAAAACAAGCCCAAATTACCAAACACTATTAGTTTAGAGTAGAAGCCAATAGGAGCCATCCGCCAATGACGTCATTTAATTAGGAAATGTTAAATGTTGCATTATCCCTTTCAAAGCCAGGCCGGGACCTAATTTATGGCCAGGTTTCCTATCCCTTATCCCTGCATTATATAGAATGACTAGAGCGAGTGAGTGGTTAGGTTATCCTACTCATCTTCTCAGGTTCGGTATATTAACTGGAAGACTCAGGTCATGAGTGGATTATGATAAGTAGGCTCTGCTTTGAGTTCTCATATGTCTAAAATTCATAGGATGACTTACAAGAGCTCCTGTAAGAAGCATTACTTTCCTACATTATAATCAAAACAACAATAAAGTAGCCTCTCAGTAAGTTTATTTTAGTATTGGTATGATATTTAATTGCTGGATTATGTTTGACTTACTTGAAATTGGCGTCGAATGGATGCCGAAGGAAGATGAAGTTCTAATAAAATCGGACAACTTTATCAACAAACGATTGATAGACAGACACAAATAGTTACAGAATAGCTCCGCTACTGCATTTTACAATAATTTTTTTTATGAATTAGAAGGAAAAGCCAAAATTTGTGTTGTTAATGTTTGTTTTAGTTTAATATTCCATAGTAAGTGCTTTAAGTAAAAAAGTGATAAGACAATGGTCGTTAAATTCATATTTCCTTTAATTGTCAAATTATGGCTTTTTAAATTATAACATCTAAATGCTTGTAATTTTTATTATATATTTCTAAATTAAATGCTGAGAAACAAAAGGGAAGGAAAAATGTAAATTTTACAATGTACAAAAAATACAGGAGTCAAAAGATAAATTAAAATATACACAAGGTTTAAAACATCTTATATCAAGTAGAACAAATATCCACAATACATGGAAGCCTGAAATCTAAAGAAATTTTCTGTAATGAATGAAAGTTATAAATGATAGACGAGACGTGAAACTTTATTTTTTCATTGAAAAGAGAAATTGTAAAAAAATAACATCATGATTATAAGTTTCCACCAGGTCAATACATAAGTGCTATGAAGCAGTAGTACAAATTTTTAAGAACCGTAATTTCTAACAAAGATTTGTATTTCTGCCACAGTTGCAAATATTACTTTTTCTACAGTTTACTACTTTCTTTTTGGCTGTATCTAAAATTAATTACTTATTGAATATGAACATTGTTATATGTTAGCTTAAGAAGGCACACCCATAATCTCACTTATTTGCCCACTTAACAAAATATTAATATAACGGCTGACCTAACATTTCCATAGGTCAACCCACAATTTTCCATAGGTCAACCCCAATTTTCCCCAAGTTATGTAATTTTGTTATTGAATACCATTATCATATAAAATGGTAAGGTTGTTTACGATGTACCTTAAGATTTCAATATTGAACCAACCAGGGATAAGGGATGGGAAACGTTAGAGAATATTATTTCAGGCCTATTTCAAGCCTAGGCCTAAAAACCAGTTATAGGATGGTGCAGTAGTTCATTATCAACTCTAATGAAATAGCTAAATAAGCGTTAAGAATATGAAGTATAGAATAAAATTCAGGTAGCTAGTCTAAAGTAAAAATAGAACTTATTAAAACAAATATATTAATGGCTTTTGTTAAAATCACGCTATGATGTTTTTTATGATGTCTCCCAAAACAAATTTTATCTATTACTCTAGTAAATTGAATTTTTCAGAAAGCCATCATTGGGTTTGCCTTTTTGCATTTTTGTTTATGAGTAAAAATTTTATTTTATCATTGCTTATCAAAATTCATAATAAATAAATAAATTTGGTACAATTAAATAAGTACTTAGGTAACATTCTAACAATTCTTCTTGTTCCATGTTAATAGAATAATGTTTTTTGTACTTTATAGCACACAATAGTACATTGAGGGGTTTCAATCAATTCAGTATAAAATTTTAACATTTAAATACAACATTTCATTTACAAACTACCAAATGAAAAATTCGTAGCTACACACTTTCCAAAAGATAAACCCTCTATTTTTGGTTTTCCTATATGGTATTTTTTTAATTTAAAACTCTGGGCAGATTTGATAATTAAGCTGATGTGATATAACACCTTTTATTATTGTTTCTTAGAAGCAGACCATTTCAAATATTTTCTTTGAGCTCACATGCCGCGGTTTTTATATCGGCTGCCTCTAGTTGTCTGTTGGTTGATACAAAACAAGCTGATCCTTATTGGTATAGAGCGATAGCCTATTAGGAGCTGCCTCCAGTGGCGTCATTTAATTAGAAAATGGTAAAAGTTGCAATATCCCTTTAGAAACTAGGCCGGGACCTAATTTATGGCCAGGTTTCCTATCCCTTATCCCTGACTGAATCTTCATTTTAGTTCCTGCGATGGTTTCAGGATATTTAATTTAGAAAATTATGTCTTGGAATGGCACAGCCTCTAGTTTACGATATAATGATGGTATTAGTTTACCACAATATGTTTGTAAAACAAGTCAATGTATTACAAATATTTTAAAATGGAAAAAAAAATATTGGCTGCTGAGGTTTATTGGTACCCCACCCTGTAACAAATTGGATAAAAAGATTAACTTAGTGTCATTTACTTTTTCTTACTTTCTGTAAATCATCAGGACCATTGCAGGGATATATAGGACAGCTAGCAGTCAATTGTAAATTTATTCTTCACCAGAGGAAAAAAATTAATTAGTTTTTCTGTCACTAAAACGGCTTTCTGTCCAACATCTTAGAGCACTATTATACCTTGAAGTATCATTAAAACAAATTGTAAACATTCGAATGAATATATAGCATTTATACCATGTTCATAACACAATCAACATTGGTATATGTCAAAATTCTAAGAGATAAAATACCTTTATCTACCTCTTATTCTGTAAAATATCATGATTATAAACAAGTAAAATAAATTACAAAAATTTGATTAATTAAATACAATTTTTTTAATAGAAAGAAATACAGAGATATAGTGGGGAGAGGAAAACATATTAGTGTATTGCTTGGTCTTTATTCCTAGCAGCTGCTACCAGGGACTAATACCAATTTATCTAAATTTACTTGAGGCAGAAAATTGCAATTTAGTTGCAAACATACACTATACATGTGTCAGCGAGGTCTCATTTTTAAACTTTTCATGGCAGAGCGCATTATTATATCTTTTTTTATTTATCAAATATTTGTTACGTATTTAAGGTTTTTATTTATTTCTGTCATATTTAACTGAATAAAGATTAAGTTTTCTATCTGCACTTTTCATATGTTTTGTGAGAAGAGCATAGTCATGCAATGAAACTAAAATTTGTTTCTTTGATGAACCTAAAACTTGATGCAGTGTAAATAATGTAAAAGATACATAATGATGATAATGAAGTAAATGCATGTATGTAGTGTAGTATAGTTCATATTACAATCAATATTAAGACAGTATCAAGAGGATCAAAAGCTAAACCAACTATCTTCACCTTTATAGAAAATGAAAAAAAAACCATTAAATTTTTACCCTTCTTTATGTACACTTTTCAAATATTAAAAAAATAGTTATTACATACTTTTATTTTTGTATAGAAAATATGATTTTATTAGTTGTTATAGGAGATTTTAAAACTTGTCTATATGTAAGGTTGTTTATGAGGGGATTAATTTATGGCCCATTTTTAGAATAAAGGAATATTGCTAGAACTTTAATGACTATGCATCTCATTAGTATAAATCTATTAGCAATTAGCTTCAATATGTATTAATATACTATTTTAGTGGAGAATAAAAAGAATTAGAATTATTAAATTTATTAAAATGTTAAAATAAAATTAAACTTAAACTGAGGCACATTTATTCGGACCTTTTGAAGCCCCAACACCCTTTAAAAGAAATTTTGTACAACAAATCATACAACAATGTTGTAAAAATACCTAATTTTTATTTTTCCATCATTATTGTCGAGAATTCCTTTCTTTCATTTCTGATATAACAAAACATGTTACTAGCTTAATCAAGAAAAAAAACACCTTTTGGCAGCAGTGTGGATTATGCACATGTCATAACTCTTTAATTTACCTTACTTTATAAAGTCAGAAAATATAAAACAGAAACTTTTCCTAAAAATAAAGCTCGATGTTTATTATGAACCTAGTCATGGAATTGAGACCTGGCTTGATGCCTGAACAAAACAAATTGAGTAACTTTGTTGATGATTTGTTTTCTTCAGGTATATTACCTCGTCCCGTTTTAGAAAAATTTTGTTAAAATTTTGGCCCCCAGCCATAATATGGTTGATATGTGCAAAATATTTTTTATGTAATGCAAAAAATTTTAAATTTGCAAAAAGACCTGTTTTTAGAGCTCTTGTACCATCTCAATTTAAAAGATTTTTACAAAATTTCAATTTTAGTGTGTCGAAATATACATGAAATTAACCATAAAAAAAATGGGGGCTGCTTCACAACCTGGTCCTCGAAACAGCCGCACCCTTTAATCACACTACTATGATTAAGGCGCAGTACTCTCACCTCCTGTTACAGTCCAAGTCTGATTCAGTGAAACACTAATATCTGTCTGATTAGAAATACTATCCAATGAAATGACTAATTATATTCAAACCAAATCACTAGATAATAGATTACTAAACAGTAGATATATAATTTACCTAAAAACCCTATTCCGAAAATAATGTGCTATCGGTGGTTTCAGGATTGTATATCAACGATCATACGTTTATTGGAAATCAAACTATTAAGTTATTGGTAACATATAAAACTCAAATAAATATTTTAGGCCAAGATCTATAGATTGCGCTGGCAACTTTATCTCCGAGGAGACATCCACTCTAGTGGGTACCTGCTATCCAACATTCGACGCCTTTAGGTGGTAAGTCTACTGTGTTATCTTAAAGTCTTGGCGTAAAATAAATAAGAATCCCTAATATTTCATGCTAAGATTTATCGAATAAGCTAGTCTCTTTACCTCCGAAGAGGCATCCACTCTAGTGGGGACCTGCTAACCAACATTCGACGCCTTTAGGTGGTAAGTCTACTGTGTTATCTCAAAATCTAGCAAAAAATAATAAAGAAATAAATTCCTTTCAACCTCAGAATAAGCTAGCCTCTTTATCTCCGAGAAGACATCCACTCTAGTGGGGGCCTGCTAACCAAGCATTCGACGCCTTTAGGTGGTAAGTCTACTGTGTTATCTTCTGGTTTTGGAATTATACTACTAAAGAAATAAAATTGTCAAAACCTCAGATCCATCATGCGATCCCTTAGTATGGGTTCTACTGTGATATCTTAAGGTCTGAGCAAAATTTTACTCCTTGCAAACTAATTTCAATGACTATTTACCAATACTTGCCCATAAGGGCTTGAACCCTATTACTTCCCCCCTATACCTAATACATAAACAAAGTTTTTTAATATCTCAGATTTTTATTTTTAAGAGAATGGAATAATTTTAATTAACAAAATCTATTTTATTTTAGGTATGTTTTGGCCAAAGATCTCAAAGAAAAGTTTACTCAAGCTAAATTCTGTCAAAGATTATAACCCGACTTAACCCTTAAGATTTTCGACTGGTGATAGAGAGTGTAGTATCACAACTGAGGAATTGAGCCCGAGTGGGCTGCTTTTTATAGGCCTGACTTCCTGCTAACCAGGCAGAGCCTGCTATCCAGGCAGAGCCTGCTAGCCAGGCAGATTCTACTATCTAGGCAAAATATCACCAAAAAGTTCTCCCTTCCCCTTTTCTTTGAGACATTTGAAAAATAATCGAGTGTTGTTACAATGTGACTAATTAGCAAATTAAAGATTATAAAGTGATCACATATAATTACTGCATATTAAAATGAAGATATAGAATTAGTGATTTCAACGATTCCTTTGTTTAGGAAATTTTAGCCAATATCTGTTCTTATGTTTTTTTAAGAACTATTAAACTTGTATGAAATCCTAAACTGAGGCTTTTTGAAACCAGGAATCCTATAATAATGTTATTGTTAAACTAGAAAAATATTTGACTATTATTTTGACTATTTTTTGTTGTTTTGTGGGAATTACTATAAAAAGAGTTAAGTTTTGATTCAAAGACTAAATGCATAAAGACAAAAAGGGAAGGATATTATGTTGATTTGTACATATAAGTGGGTAAAAATTATTGTTGATCACCTCCCCAAGACACAGGGGAAGGCAGAAATCTTTTCATGTGTTGACTCGTGGAAAACTTCTTATTGGGGCCTATAGCCTATTGAATTCAAACTTAATCAGATTTTTCTGGATATTTGCATTTTGATCAGATACTGTTTCAAGATAAAAGGGAAGGGAAAATATTAGGCATATGTGTTGAGCTGTGGAAAAGATACATGTCAATAAACTATAGTTCATTGATTTTAGCAGGATTTTTCTTGATTATTTTTGTTCATAAAAAGGGGTAAAGTTTTAATTCAAGTACTAATACAAAGAAAAAAGGGAAGGAAAAAGTCTTTCATATGTTGAATTGTGGAAAAGTTATATGTCAAGGACTATAGTTCAATGATTTTTAAACATAACTAGATTTATTTGCATTATTTATTTCTAGATGTTTCTTTTAAGATTTTTGCATAATAAAATAGAATTTAAAGTAGGATTGGATTTTTTCCCTCGTGAAGCTACTCTACAATTTTCTGTGTCCTTGTAAAATTGTCTAAGAGGGAAAAATAGCGATCCAGGGCCATCTCAATTATAACATATGAAGGACAAGTTATCTTCCAAAGTAAAAATTGCCAGATTTCATACACAAATAATAGGGTTGGGCCGGATTGGATGGATACAGATATCCGATTGATTTATAATTCCAGATATCAAGTATTGATATCCGGTATTCAGGTTTATATTGACACATTAGAATTGAAATTTTGTAAAAATCTTTAAAATTAGGATGGAACAAAAGCTTTAAAAACGGTCTTTTTGCAGATTTTAAAAAGTATGTACCATTTCAATTTTAAAGATTTTCACAAAATTTAAATTCTAGTGTGTCAATATAAACCTGAATACCGGATATCCGGTATTATAAATCAGCCAGATATCCGTATCTGTTCAATACGGCCCAACCCTATTATTTATGTATGAAATCTGGCAATTTTTCCTTTAGAAAATTACTTTCTACACCTTTGTCCTTCATGATATGTTATGATTGAGATGGCCTCCATTTTTTTCGTTTTTCAGGTTTATATAGACACACTAGATCTGAAATTTTGTAAAAATCTTTAAAATTGAGATGGTACAAGAGCTTTTTGCAAATTTTAAAAACTTTGCAATGCTTGTACCATCGCAATTTTTGCATTACAGAAAAAATATTTTGCATGGGTCAATATTTTGCATAAATCAACCATTTTATGGCTGGGGGCCAAAATTTTAACAAAGTTTTTCTAAAACGGGACGGGCTAAGGTATATATATAATACAGGGACAGAGATACTTCACGTATATATGATACAGGGACAGGATACTTCAGGTATATATATGATACAGGGACAGAGATACTTCACGTATATATGATACAGGGACAGGATACTTCAGGTATATATATGATACAGGGACAGAGATACTTCACGTATATATGATACAGGGACATGATACTTCAGGTATATATGATACAGGGACAGAGATACTTCATGTATATATATGATACAGGGACAGAGATACTTCATGTATATATGATACAGGGACAGAGATACTTCAGTTATATAGGATAAAAGCAGAGAAATACTTCAGGTATAATTTATGATACAGGGAAAGAGATACTCAAGGATAAAAATTTATAATTGAAGTAACATTCCTTCTCCTTCCAAAATCATTGGTAATCCTATTAAGTCCCTTTAGGACCTTCTATGTAAACATGGTTATCAAAGGGAGTTTGGTTCACCATTGCAAATTCTGTAAATATTAATTGACAACCCCCTAATATCAAAGACAGACAGAAGGTTAAAAAGACAGGCACAAATACTTATAGAGTAGCTTCAATATTGAAAACATTATAAAGCTTTTAAATGTTCTTTTTGCAAACTCTGTATTTAATATTTTGAGAGAAAAGAATGATCATTAATTTTAAAAGAAAATTAATATTAGTAAATTATGAATTCATCTGTAAAATGTGAGAGAAGGAGAGAAAGAGGAGTTAAGATCCAATAATTAGTTTTCTGTCAGATTCTTCAATGTCTACTGAAAGTTACATTTTTGCTGAAAACTAACTAACTTAATAAAAATGTTTTTTTTATTATATCATTCTTTACTATTTGGAATTCTAGTTGGTGCGCCACTAGCATTCAGGGGCTCAAAGAGAAGAAAACAGAAAAATAGTCCAAAACCAACCCTAGGCTTTATTCTAAAAAAATAAATTGCCTATAACCATCCCAGAACCTATGAGAAGCTCCCCTAAAAAAACTCAATTAGTTCAGTAGTTATTAAGATCTTAAGCTTCAGACAAACAAACCTTAGTACTTTATATAATACTAGCAGCTTCGCCCCTAGCTTCTAGGGGCTTTTTTCCTTCAGGTTCAGGGGAGAATTATACAAATTTTGTTTACATTTTTTAGATATTTTCTGCATTTTGTTACTTTTTATAACCTTTTACCTTTTTTATATTTATTTATATCGATTTATAATTTTAAAAACCTCGAATTTTTCTCTTTTTCAAGGTTTTTAAAAATTTCTTTACCATTAGACTTCCTAAAGGAGAAGGAAGGTTTCACAATCTTTTTGAATTTGATAAAACAAAGTTTAAAAGCAGAAAAGAAATTTAAAAAGAAGTAAAAAATTTAAAATATAAAAAAGTTTTTAAAAAATAAAACTTTTAAAATATATGTAAAAATATATAAAAACATAAAAAAAATTTAAAAAATTAAAATTAGAAGAAAAAGAAAATTTTCATTTTTGGAGGGGTTTAGGGTGTCCCAACCCCCAAGAAAATAGCTTAAAACCACCACAGGACCAATATGTATATATGCTGAAGAGTAGAACCCAATCGATTCAGTGGTTACAAAGATTGGCCAATGCAATATGCTACTAATTACATAACATTTAATTAAATTAATTTAAAATCCTGTTTTTTTAAACAAATAATCAATTTTTCTTTGTGCTTCATTTATGATACTTAGTTTTAAAAATTAATCATGACCCCCCCCCCCCCCCCCCATATTAAAAGTTATTTTTCTACATGTATGCAAAAAAACAAAGAAATTAAATTTAAGTTTTTTCACAAAATTCATATTCTATTTTAAAGGGTGATTAATGGACTTTCATGCATAAACTTATTATAGAGTGGTTGTCCTTACTCATAAGTTAGCAGTTAAATCAATGCAAAACAGCGATTTTCATCTTAATATAATTTATCCCATATCCTAAAGTTTTTTCTTTTATTCAAATAAAGTAAATTCTGAAATGAATTGAAATGTAAAAATGTCTGAAAAAAAGTTGAATAAACTTGATTCAAGATAAAGTAAAACTATTATTCATACCTCTCAGAAAAGAAAATATAACTTTCTGCAGTAATTTGTAATTTGTAATGCAGGTTTTAACTTTTGATAAAA
Source organism: Acartia tonsa (assembly GCF_053477335.1). Classification (NCBI taxonomy): domain Eukaryota; kingdom Metazoa; phylum Arthropoda; class Copepoda; order Calanoida; family Acartiidae; genus Acartia; species Acartia tonsa. The sequence continues at coordinate 33,702,173 of NC_137261.1, forward strand.
TATACTGCTGTAATTACATTTTTTAAGCAAAGTGAAATTTGTTTGAAATAATAAAAGTATATCTTTCTAAAGCTAAAAGACACAACAATTTCCCCAATTAAGCACATTTCACAAAATGATAAAAAGTGCTTTCAATCTTTAGAAATTGAAGAGGTAGATGATTTTTGACCAAGTAGTTGTAAATGCATTTAAAAGTATTTAAATAATGATCACTTTTTAGAAAAGAATGTTTTTGGTGCAATAATAAGAGATAAACAAGGATGACAACATCCATAAGTAGTGAAGCACAAAAATCATGGATGGGAATACGTAAAAGTAGATTTAAAGTGTATTTATTAAAATCAAGAATAGATTTATTGGAGAAAATAAACACATATTTTGTTTAATGATGACAATAAATTACATAAAAGATGCTCATAACAATGAGAAAATTATTTTGATACTGATATCCCAAAAAACGGTTTAAAATTGGACCAAAAACACCAAAGATATGGGGAAATATGTAAAACATATAAAAATAGCCAAAAACCTGCTAAAAGGCAGTCTGACCGCAACGGTTGTTTTCTTAAAATGACACGATATTGAATTTTTATATCCTTGACTTAAAAATTTGGAAAATCGGACTATATACATTAGATATATGGAAAAATAATGGAAAAGTTTAAAAATAGCCAAAAACCTGCAAAAAGACAGTCTGACCGTCATGGTTAAACGACAGGAAATTTAATTTTGATATCTTTAATTGAAACATTTTTGAAAATCGGACCATAAACACCAAAGGTATGAAGAAACATGTGAAATATACAAAAATAGCCTAAAACCTGCTTGAAGGCAGTCTGACTGTCATAGTTGTTTTCTTTAAACGACAGGAAATTAAATTTTGATTTTTACAACTGAATTAATTTTGGAAATCGGACCATAAACACCAAAGAAATGGAGAAAAATACAAAAATAGCCTAAAACCTGCTAAAAAGCGGTCCGACCGCCATCGATGTTTTATAGATAATTGTGCTCCCTAATAATAAAAATATTGTTAAAAAATTTTCAGCCTTTTTCTTTTATAGGAGCCGAGAAAATCACGTTTCCCCCAAACTAAGACGGACATACGGACAGACAGAAAACTACATACAAATATTCTACAAATGTGTTATTTCGAAATATGTAGAATGATGTATAATGAATACGGCCTTGCTCTGGTATACTGAAAATAGAAGATTAGTAAATAATTTTCCCTATCTTATATATGTATTAAGATATATAATTTTTTAAGTTTTTATAAAGAATTTTAATGTTAGAGGTAGATTTGAAATCTGCATCAAATATTAAGGATTTTTTATAAAATTCGTTTTTTGTACGATTCTTTATTTAAAAGCGCAAATACAATTAATTTTGACATCTGTGATAGGTGAATTGAAAACTACCCGTGCTCTAATTGGTTGAATGATGTACGACACCTAAGCTTCTCCAATCAGAGCGCAGATAGTTTTCAATCCACCAATCACAGATGTCAAAATTAATTAACTTAAATTGTATTTCCGCTTTTAGATAAAGAATTATACAAAAAACGAATTTTATCAAAATCCTTAAAATTTGATGCAGATTTCAAATCTACCTCTAACATTAAAATTCTTTATAAAACTTAATTTTTTCCAACTTATATGTATATATATTTATATATTGTAAAATATAAATCTTAGTAGACACAATTTTTACCTTTTAAAAACAAAACATTAAAGTTTGTTTTAATTCCAATGCTTTACAGATAAAGATGACAACATCCATAAATGCGAAGATTATCAAATTAGAAAGTCAGAAAATATACATTATTAAACATGAAAAACTATATAGTTTACAATGAAAATATCAACATCTTTCAATTACTTAAATACATAATGTTTCTTGTACAAATACTTACAATTAAAGACTTGATTATAGTGATGCTTTGCTCAAAATATTATACCTAATGTTCCGAGGAATCTCTATTCCAAAAATATGTGAATAGGATCATTCCATCATATAAAAATTTAAAAAAAACTAAATTACTCATCTTTAAAGAATATATAATGATTTTGGAGTTGCTATGCTTGTTAGATTGTACATAACTGTTAAGAATCATCATGAAAAAAATGCTTTTATTTTTTATTTTAAAACTACATATATATACATATATAATCTAATATTCTTTGATTTGATATCGAAATTGACTGAAATGTTTATTTATGGATTTTTTCTACTATTAGATGAGGTTTTTACCTGCTCCTATCCAATTCTCATTCAAAAGAAAAATTAAACAACATATTTATTTGTTATGATTAAATCTACAAAAGACACATTTTTGTACATGAAAAGCTATAAGATTCGAACTAATTTGATGATTTTGAACAGAGTTTTTGTCTTCTTATTATCTACAAATTTGCGGCTACGCCCCTGGAGGCCTCCAAGAGCACTTGAGGAGGGGGGAGTTGAATTCGATACCCCAATTTTTTTTGAGAAAGTTTTTTTTTAATTTGGGGGGGGGGGTCAACTGTTTATAGAATAGCTATGCTACTAAAAATATATGAAACATGTAGATTTACATTCAGTAATCACAGCAGAGTGTATAAACTTTTACACAAAAAAATCAGTAATATGCAAAACGACAAATTATATGTAATCTATTTATATTCCCTGAGAAAATACTCTAATACCATCAGATTATTTTATCATTTTTTTCTAACTAATTGTTTACCAAACCTATTATTGAGTATATCTATATTTTAATATTATACTCGACTATAATTACACTAGCGGCTTCGCCCCTAGCCTCTAGGGGCTTTGCCTCTAGAGGTGATAAAAAAATTAAGGTAGAATTCGCTAAAGGACCAAGGAAATCTTCAGCAAAAAAAAAAAAAAAAAAAAAAAATGGGGGGGGGATTTTTTTGTTTTTTGGGGGTTGGGGGTGTCCCACCCCCCAAGAAAATATCTTAAAACCACCACAGGACCAATAGGTATATACCCTGAAGAGTAGAATCCGATCGTTTCAGTGGTTACCGAGATCTTAAGGGACAGACAGACGGACAGACAGACATCGTTCTACGTTGTATTATAGATTACATTTAACAAGGATGACATTATACCCAGGCAGCGAAGAATAAGAACAGCCAAACAGATTGTACAAACTAAAAAGTGAGTTTAAAAAGATTACCATTGTTATTTGAAATTTTTACACAAGATTCGAAACATCTATCATTTTATAACAACTTTCTCAGTGGTCTTTAGTCTATCTTTAATAACAGTTGGAAAAAACACATAATTCAAATGAGTACAGACAGACTAAAATATCAAGACATTTAAAAAGTAGATGCAAAATATTTTCCAAAAAAAGCGTCCTACCTAAAATAACAGAAGAGAAAAACACATTTTCTTAATTGAAATTACATCTTATAAATCTATAGAATACGGACTAAGTAAGTTATATAGTAGATTCTCAGAATCTTCAAACAAAAAATCGAATAGCAGCTGAGGAATTACCTTTATCCCTTCTTCTTCTTGACGGATGGACAGAAAGACTTAAAAATGACTTATAGAATAACTCTGGTACTAAAACATTGTTTACTTGGTTTATAAAATAATAAAATAACATTTCTTTGTTTTATGGAAACACAACCAATTCTCTGCAAGCTTTATAGGTTTTCAATAAAACATAAAATATTCTATACTTTCATGAAGCAAGGCTAAATTAATGCTCTTGCATACCTTTTTTTCTCAATAAAAATGATTTACGAATGTTGTATGCTACAAAAACTTGAGTATTACAAAGTAGGGGTTGAAACTCTTAATTGTAGATAGTAATAATATTAATATATATTCTAATAATATATTTTCTGTCTCTTTCTTTCTTATTCTTTCTCTCTCAATTTTTCTCTTACCACTGCTATTCCTTTTTAAAAATCCTTGAGCAAGACTGACCAAAAACTGATTTCAGATGCAATTCATGTGATTGCTCGTTGGTAAGCTTGAAGTAAGCTTCAACTAAGTAGTGCACTACAACAACACTAGAACAAAATCAAAACTTTTACTCAGAACTTGAAATATTGATAGTTGGATAGTCAGATCAGAATGCATAGGAAGATAACACTGATAGAGTTTATAAAATATATGTTTCTATCTATAAAAGTGAAATCTTTATTGACGGATTTTTAAATTATGATCCTTATCAATATTTGTATTTTATTTTTAGGAACTGAGACAAGGACGTCTAAGCTTTTTTATTTGGGGAGGGTAAACATTTTTTTTAGGGGGGGTAATTTGTTTTTTTTGGGGTGTGGGGGGAATAGGAGGGTACCACAACCCTGGCAGCCTGCAAAGATAAATTGCCCCTAGAAAAAAAGATTTTGATATTTATTGAAATGTTTGATTGAGTTGATTTATCTATTGTATGGAAGCTAGACAATTAATTTTGATTTAAACATTTTTTCTTAATAATTGGGAAAATTTTACTTCTTTGGATAGACTTTGTATAGACACACCCAGTGCATTATTTAATCAAAAGGCCATTACAAACTGGTTCAGAACTGTTGTAATCTGGTTGAACTATATAGTCTTTTGACTTTTGGTGGTGGTAAAATTCTTGATAGTGGAAGTAAAAATAAATTTTTTTTCGGGGTTATTTATTTTTGCAGGGGGGGGGGGGGGTAAAATGGAAAAAATTTACCTTGTATTTCAAGTAAAACTCCCCCTTAACATTTAGGGGAAAGACATGAAGGCAAAAAATGTATATTATGTATGGTAAATAAGGGCCTCAAATTTGCCCACACACCTAGCCGAGTCCAACCTAAGTGTGTATGACTTTGCATTTTATGTGATAAATCACTCTTAAAGCACCATTTTGATATCAGGATGAAAGAGAAATAATATCAATCATGTCAGATCTAATCCATGGATATAGATTGTCATAAAAATACTTTACAAATTAGTTCACACATACATGAAAATTTAATTATGAAAATATAGAATATTATTAATAACATTTTTTAATATTTTACTAATGTTATGTGTAAAAGATCAGGAATACTTAGAAGAACGAGGTATTACATTTTATTTGAAGTATAGCACCATTTCCCTGCAGGTTGTAAGGCTTGAGATAGATCTTTGTAAGAAATGACCGTGCAATTTTTGTGCCTGTATATGAGTGTGTCAGTGTTAGTTTGTCAGTTTCTTGTGTGTATGAGGAAGGTATACAAATTATTATTTTCCTTCTATAACAAATACAAATTTTTGAGTGAAAAAATTTATCGTTTTTATTTTAAAATTTTACAATGAACAACAAATACTATTTTCATTTTTATGCTGAATTTAATTATTTTCTAGTATTATTAACAATTAACCCTGCAAACTGTTAATTTAAAATTAAACTTTTTTTAAAACCTATCTAAATAAAAATGCATTTTACAAGTAAAATGACCTTGGCTACTTAATTGAAATGTAGCTACATTTATTTGAAGCAGACAAACATTTCACCTTATGCCCTTTGCCTCATTAACTTATTTGAATTCTTTAAATTTTTATAAAGACAGGCTTCATAGTGAATCATAAGTTTAAAGAATAAAGATTTGAAAAAAAATTGCTACTAAGTTTCTCATGATCATAGGCTTATAGTTAAGTATTTTTTGAGAGATGGTCCATTTTGAATTAAAATTAATTTTAAAAATAAATAAATTACCGATAAAAATTGCTCAATCAGAATTAATAAGTTTTTCTTAAATTCTCTGGTTTGTGACCTTAAAGTGTCACAACTATAAAATTGAATTAATTGCCAATTATATCCCTTATAATAAAGAGTAGTTTATTTATACAAAAATATGTTTTTGCTAAAAAAAATTATATTTTTAGCTCAGGTATTATATTTGAAACAATGTGCTTATAAATATTGAAGGTGAAAAGTGATTTAATATTCAATACAAATTGCATTTTTTTATTTGCTAGTACATACAAAACAATCAAAAAAGTAATTTCTTCTGTAAAAAAAAGTCTGTAATTTGTTTCATTATAGTGTTTTTAATTTGAGTAAGTTATAAGTTAAGCAATAAGAAACTTCATAAATTACATAAAAGAACTAAATTCCTTCAACTATAGGTACGTCTGCTCATTGTCAGGTAGGTCATTAATATATTTATTTCTACCTCTGCTTTCTCACTTTTCACTAAACTAAAGATGAATACTTTGGTCAATATACAGACGAAGTTCATTACCATGGAATGTTTCACACAATCTTTAACATAATCAAGAATGATCTTGCGGTCTTCATCCCCTCTCTAAAGGCGAATCAGTCTGACCAAAGGGATAAGTTTGATTTCAAGCATAAGTTACCAGAATATCATTTAATATACATACAATAATTTTGTGTTGCAATAAATAGCAATCAATTAGGCACCACCAAAAAAGTCTTCATGCTGTTTTTTGTGAGAACAGGAAAGCCAAATAAGTTGAATATATATATCCAAAAATATGATTTTTAAGTTTATTTTAAAACTTCCTGATAAAAAATTTAAACTCTTTAAAATATATGTTTCTTTGAATATACATATATAATACAAAGTTGAATGAAATCTGTCCGTCCGTCTGTCTGTCCCTTAAGATCTCGGTAAACACTGAACCGATCGGATTTTACTCTTCAGGGAATATACCTACTGGTCCTGTGGCGATTTTAGGCTATTTTCGTGGGGCTTGGGACACCCCCAACCCTCCCAAAAAAAAATCCCCCCTCAACAATTTTTTTTAGGCAGTTAATTAAAAAAGTGGTGTTGGCAGCACCAGAGGTACTTGATTTTTTTTTTAGATTACCTCTTGGGGCTTTGCTGGGGGCGAAGCCGCTAGTACGAAATAATTCATTAATTATTGCGATGGTATAAATAGATTGGAGAACATGAAAGAAAATATTTCTTCTTTTCTGTAAATGATTGTCTATTAGAAAGATTAATTTGTATTAAGCTTATGTCTGCTTATTATTGTTTCAGACTGGTTTACACTTTGTGCTTATGTATTTTTTGGTAGCGTACCTTCTCTATTATTTCATATACATCTGAGTAAGAATATTGATTATTAATTCTAAAATCCTGTAGATCCTGAATTTTTTTTTCTTTTATTCCTCTACTTTATAATGAGTTAATAATTGAATTCTTAGGCTATATTATTTTATATTGTATGTGATTAAATTTCATAATATAAACTCTAAATTGTCGATGGATAGCAGCAATTTAGAGTATTGTATGTGCTGTCTCCAGTGGCGTGCGAACCGAAGGGGGCATTTGGGGCAATTGCCCCCCCCCCTAGCGACCAAAACGCCCCCCCCAAGGGCCAAGGGGGAAATGTGAATTTTTCAACTGCAATGAAAGATAGAAGGCTAAAACTTAATGTTAACATTCCCATCATTATGGAGTATAATTAACTATTAAAAATTCATAGAGGTCGGACTGCTTTTCAAGACGTTTTTGGCTATTTTTGAATCTTTTAAATTTCGGCTATAGTCCCTTTTTTGACATTGCCTCTTAAGGTGCATTTCATCGTATTTTCACAGTAGCTTTTCACCTATTTATAGCTCCTGCGGGGCCAATTGCCTAACCCTACGGGGAAATCACCTGACCTAACTTAACCTAGAATAAACTATTAAAAGCTACTATGAAAATACGACGAAATGGCTCTTAAGAGGCGTTGCCACAAAAGAGACTATTCCCCAAAGTTTCCATATTTCTAAGAGATTTTTATATCTGTAGATGAAAGGACAAGTAATTTTTTTTATTTTTTACATAGTTCTTTATATCTTTGGTTTTTATGGTACGATAAATTTTTTTGTGGATTAAAATATTAAAAATTAAATTCATCAACTATGTTAGGTTGTTAAATTATTAAATAGAAAATGTTAAATTGCTTTATGATTTATAATAATTATTCTAAATATTTTTTTTATTTTGAGGAACAGCTATATAATTCTGATAAGTTTAAAGCATATCATACTCAATAAATATTTTGTATATTAGTTGTGAATGTTAATAATTATATAACATGAATCTAAAATTTCTGTTAAGCATAATAAAAACTAGAACAAAATTTTGTGTTTTCCAAATTATTTATCCCTTCCTTACACCCTACCCAAATTTCACAACCCTATTTTTAAATTCACCAATCCAAAATTCCACAACATCTTTATGAATATCTCTTAACAAATTTACTAGGTTTAGTCATATTTAAAACATTTTAATGTGATATTCTGTTAATTCAAGATATTAATTCAAATAATAAATAAAATAGATAAGAAGTATGTTTTAATAGAGCTCATAGTTGTTCATCTTATTGTAATAAGTGAAAAGTAAACTGGGTTGTTTGCAGTAGATATATGAAATAAAGAAACTTTAAACATGAATTTAATAGGTAAAAGTTTTTGTTATTTAGTTGTGATCAAAAGCGCCTATATAAAGAAATATTTAAAATCAGTTTTACATATTAGGTTAATTTTTGGTAAATTATTTCCAAAATGAGTGTTTTTATCTTCCCCCCCCCCAAAATTTTTTTTAATGGGGTTATTCATCCTTCCTACTGAGATTTTCTAACATCCCCTTCCACCCATAAAAAATGTTTTTTGGTGGGCGGGGGGGGGGGGGGAAGGTTAAATTATCTTCTGTACTTTTTTTTTAAAGATGCTTTCTAGCTCCCTTCCCTTCGGTCAATGCAGGGTGGGGAGAAGGGATGGGGGAGAAGAGATGGGGGGGGGGGGAAGAGATGTGGGATATAAATGGGAGATAGGGATGGGGGAAGGGATGGGAAAGAAGGGATAAGAACTAGAAGGCCCATAATCAAATAATCCCACCCCTTAAAACGCCCTTATTTAAAATTAGTATATATAATCAAAATGCCCCCCCCTAAAGCAAAGTGCCTCCCCGGGGCACTTTGATTTAGGGGGGGGCAAAATTTTACAAAATCCTCAAAATGCCCCCCCCTAGACAAAGTGCTTCGCACGCCACTGGCTGTCTCCTAAGGGGAACCTGGCACCACCAAATAAACATTATTATTATTACACTATTGATTAAAGATTGAAAATTGCCATGCCTTTAATGAAATACCTAAGATATTAGGAAAAAATAATCTCATACAGTTTTATCAACTTATAAAAATGCAGACATGTATGAAGCATATAAATATTGAACACTACAAGATTGTCAAAGGTATTAGGGTAGAAATCATAAGAAACACTCATACCCAAATAAAAGTCATTATATCCTATCATTGGTAGTAAATGCTACTCTACATATATACTCACAGGTCTCCTTAACAAAACCTTAGATTAAAAAAAATCTCCAAAGAAACGGACAATGGGGCCTTCAAATAGGGTACAGTGGTGGTCAGAATCCGTTGGAGATTAAATCTTAGCTGCTCCTTCTTGCCAGATATTGCAATTTGAAGTTTTGTGGTAAAAATGCCTAAAATTACATGGATTCCAAGGATATATGCATAATTGAACACCTTAATTCATCAAATAAAAAGGGTGAGTTTAACATTTGAGGAGTTTAGATATCTCTTCATATGTAAACTACACACTACATCCCCATTCAAAACAATTTTTACTACTATAAAAGATATTTTTAACTTATATAAGAGTAATAAATAAGGTACTATAAGCTTAAGGAGGTTTGTCCAATTTACAACTTTATCCTAAAGGCTATTACCCTTAAGTTTACATATGGCCCAAGTTACTTTTAGTAATTCTGCTCTCCCCCCCCCCCCCAAACTCTCACAACCTACAAACTTTAGGGTGGAGAGAAGGGGAAGCATAATGATACTATTATGTGTTTCTCAAAAACTAATTGAAGTATAGTGAGAAAAATTTTTATGTAAGGTTTTTAGGCCAAAAGTTTGTACAAATTATGTTGACCACCTTCTCCCCCCCCCCCCCCTCCCCTTCTTCCTAACCTAATTGAGAGGGGAAGGGGGGTGGCAAAAGATCATTCCAATGTGTTTTAAAAAACTATTAGATATTTATATATATAAGCTTTTATTTGTATTGTTGTAGGACCCAAAGCACATATCATATATTGCTGACCTCTTCCCCTCCCCCCATAAATCAAAAACATAACATTTTGTAAAGAGAGAAGGGGGGAGGGTTGCAGTTGATAGGGTACTACTCTGTTGTGTTACTAAGAGACCGCTAGAATTATAGCAACAAAGCAAACCTTTGAGATATGCTTTGGTTGGCCAAAAGTAACTTTTACAAATTTTGCTGAAACCCCCCCTCCAAGCCCCCTTTCCCTCCATATTGCTTTACAATCTCCTTCCCCCCCCCCCCCCCCTCCAATTAAGTAATAGAAGCGAGTATAGCAATACCCTTGTGATTTACTTGGAGATTACTCAAGATATAGTGTGCTTTTGGATTTAAACTTCAGTAAGTCCTTAATTACTTCATACTTGAACAAATATTGCTGGCCTTTCCCCAACTTCAACCAACCCCAACCAGAAAAATTATATTGCTGCATACTCCACCCCCATAAAAAAATATTAAATTATTGCTTGCCCTCCCCTCCCTCTACAGCTACCTTCCATACAATCTCACCACCTGTGTTATACTCAGAAACCACTAAAGTAATAAGGAGCAAATTTTGGAATAAAGCTTTTAGATTTCCAAATTGATTTATATGTATTACTTATTCAATGTTTGGGGAAGGAGCAATGGGTTGACAATATTTCTTTTATAAGTCCAATAGGTTGGAGAACATTATGCAGCAAAATAATTGTACTAAATTGGGAGGGTTGTAGTTGGAATAGATATTTATAAAAGTAAATATTGGCCTATATAGTCACTATTTCCAACAGATGAGGGGGGGGGGATTCAGTAATGTTTGTAAAAGTAATATTTGCAAGAGATTTTGATGCCTACTAAAGTTTAAGTACTAAAGCTTATATATTTCTTTAGTGATATCTATAGAACTCTGCCCCTTCACCCCCTTCCTATTAGATTTCTTAGGGGAGGAGGGAGGAGGTTGTGAGTATTTAAGAATTAACTTTAGCTATATGTAAACTTGAACTGAGGATTTTTCCTACTGTACCAGGGTAACGGCTTCTAGCTTAAAGTTATAAACTGGACAGGACATTGTACCGTTTTCATTACTCTTGTTAAAATAATTTCTTAAAAGTTTTAAAATTTTCTAAGTGGGGAGGAACTGTGTAGTTTACATATACAGAGACATCTAAACTCCTCAAATTTAAAAACTCACCTTTTTATTTGATGAAAAATGTATGCATATATCCTTGGAATTTTTGTAATTTTAGGCATTTTTACCACAAAACTTCAAATTGCAATATCTGGCAAGAAGGAGCAGCTAAGATTTAATCTCCAACGGATTCTGACCACCACTGTGCCCTATTTGAAGGCCCCGTTGTCCGTTTCTTTGGAGATTTTTTTTAATCTAAGGTTTTGTTAAGGAGACATGTGTACTGTCAACCGTACCCCCAACTCTGTTGGAAGGAAAGCATGATTTTCTCAGCTGTTTTAAATATTTATATCTGAAATTTCTTATAAAGGTTATAATTTTTAATGTGCATTACTTCATAGGTTAATTTATCTGTATGTTACATATATTATGTTAAATAAATGTGCTTTATTCATTGACTATCAATTAATTTTTCTAAAAATTCTTGTTCTTTGGCTTCTCTTGAAATTTCATATTTAAGAATTTCACTATTTGTGCACAGATGTTTTCATCCTTGTTTTATGCATTTACAGACCTACAGGGGCATCCAAGCTTTTTATTTGGGGGGAGGGGGGGGGGTAACATTCTTTTAAGGAGGGGGTAATTTCTTTTTTTTTTTTGGGGGGGGGGGGGTAAAATGGCTCTAAAGCGCGCCACAAATCCCCCCACCAAAAAAAAAAATGTTTACCCAGGGGGGGGGTCAAATTTGCTTGGGGGGTTATATTCTGTTCGTTAGGGTAAATTTTTTTATCCCCCCCAAAATTTACCCCCGGGATAAAATTTTGGGGGAGAGGGTAATCACCCCTTTACCACCCCCACCCCCCCTTGGACGTCCTTGCATACCTATATACTATTATTAACCAAAGTCACAAGTAAAGTTGAAATCTTTTCTATCCCAGTAAAAATATAATCTAAATTCTGATTAAAAATTTATCTATTTCTGGGAATGAAATGAAAAAAAAAATTAAATTAAATCCCTCACCTAACCATGACACGACTTAATTACGATTGTCCTTTTCAACTCTCACTCTTTTCCTATTTATTTTGTCTCAATAACTCTTCTTTTTTTCCTTTTTATTATCTGTAATTATGTATTGAAGATGTGTTGGTGCCAATATTACAGTTTTCATAACACAAACTTTACTTTTATGTAAACCTTGTATATTATATTGTAATTGTATAGGTATTTCTATACAGCAAAGATAAAGATATTCATGTCCATAAGTAGTCCATTGTTATATAAAAGGAAAATAAAATTACGCATGCGCATGAGAGATTGAGAGTACAATAAAGTGTCTAAAGAAGAAATGGGGTAATGACATTGAATTTTTCAACAGGGCATGTAAAACTGATTTGGATAAGGAGTGACACCTACACTTATTTACATTGTAGTTCTATTCTTCATTTCCATATTTTAAGACTTTTATTTCAAATTTTTTATCCCACAGCTAAAAAATATCACAATAGTCAGCGTGTTCAAATATAACAATACTAACTTATGTGTCCCTGAACAAGTAAAAATCTGTAAAGAAGAATAGACAATTTTTTGTACCATTTATATATACATACAAGTACATACTACACCTTTCACATGTGGGTTGTGGATTGTATTGATCTTGTTTTGTGTATTTGTGTCTACAAATGATTGTGTAACACTTCGTTGTTTCCATTCTATAATTTGTTTTTACTCTCATGCCAGGTTTTTTTTTGTGTATTTGTGACAAGTCACATTATAGTTCTGACAACAATACATGTCACTGATTTTTGTGGCCTTTATTTCGATTATTAAATAAGGAGTAACCAACATGAAAGAAATAGAGAGATGTTATCTATTTTTTACTTCTTATAGTGGTGGCAATTGCCAGCTATAATTAAAGCAATATAAAGGTAGAATTATTCTGCAAATTACCAATGGAAATGACCAAAACCTGGATATATCGCTATTATTCTACAAATTATCACCTATAATGACAAGAACATGGCACTATTGTGTAAATAGAATTATCCAGGAAATTATTCCTTATGATTTGAGTGCTGAATTTTCATGACCTTAGCAAAGCAATTAATAAAAATGTCTCTGCTTTTCTTAACATGATTGTAATGGGATGAAAATTAATCTTAAAATTTGATTTCTTGGTTACCAGAAATGAAGTTTAGGCATCTTGTTTAGCTAATTTGCATTGGTCTAGTTTGATCTAAATTGGGAATTTCATAAAAAAAATTTCAGTAATGACCTGTGTATGCTTACTGCTAATATGCTATTTTGATACAATAAAATGCGTAATTGAAGACTACTACCTAATTACATACAGGAATAACTAAGAAAACAATTTTAAAATAATGTTACCTGTAATTTTAAAATAATGTTACCTGTAATTTTAAAATAATGTTACATGTAATGAAGTAAATAAGTTTTTATTTTATATCATGTCATCTCATTTGCTATAACACTGAAACTATCGGAAAAGCTGAACTCAATAATTTCTAATTTATTTTAATCTCTTTTCTATTAATTTACACTTTTTATATACCTATATAAAAAAATCACGAAACATATACGTGTTATTCAGCTGACGTTTGAGTGCAACACATCGTAAAATTGACGACCTCTCCATTTGCCCTCCAAATATTATTTAAGATTTATTTCACTTGTTGGTTATACCTATACCTAGGCTACACCTTATACAAAGAAGCCGCAATGATTTCTTCTCCCTTCGATTAAAATAACTTTAAACATGTTACTGCCTAAAACCACCCCACAACCCATAGTTCTCTTCCATAAAAAGTAAAACCCATTTAATAAAGACATTTTCAAAAAGTTTTTGACAAAACCAGATCTACGTAAACTTTTATCTTCTCAAGAAAACATTTAATTTCTTACAAAATTCAATCTAATTTCATTACATCAAGAAAATCTGTTCTTCAGATGAAATGCAAATTCCGAGGGAAATAGAATAGGTACGAAAAGGTCAAATAGTTTAAACTAAATCAGTGATCATTTAGGAAGCAGAAAACTTTTAGACTTTTTGTTTCAAAGCAACAAATTAGAATTTTATAAATTGAAAAAATGCAACACTATTAATTTTTAAAATTATACTTTACGCAATTTTTTTTTAGCTTTTTTACGGCTGACTTGTTATAATATCTGCAATTTTATTTAGCCCAACATTATTTAAAATGTAAGACCGAATGTTTTTAAGTATGCGGAGAAGAAATGCTGATAAAATTCAGGTTAAAAGATTAATTCCGAATTTCAGAGAAATAATGAGTTGGTATCTACAGAGAAACAGCAGGTTTAAATCACAGGTTTTAAACGAAGATTCAAATAATAAGAACTTAAGAGAGAAAAAGAAACAAAACATCAGTGGACAAATTTCAGTTAAGAATCAATATAAGAATCCGGTCCAAAAATTTGTCGGATTGCCATCCCTAATTCTAATAATAGTAATGTGCGGGTTATATTAAGATTGTTGCCAAATAATTTTCATTTCAATCAAACTTTAGGCAGGTTATTGAGTCCCAAAAGCTGTAGATAAACAGCGTCAGTAAAGCATCAGAATTCGTTACAATGGTTAGATTAGGCAAACAATAAAGTTGAATATTAACAAATTCAAAACAAATTTATTTTGGTTGGTTCAAAAGTGGTACTTGTATTAGGAACCATTGTCCCATCCCTAAATCACTAAATGAAATAACAAAAGTATAATAAGGGAATTAGCACCTATGCTTATTTACTCATTTTAGAAATTAAAAAAAAAAATAAGCTTAAGGTTGTTGTCCAAATTAAGGTGTTGCTTTAATATAATGAACATAAAATGAAAATTGAAATATATTTCATCAGAATTCTAAACAATCTTAAATATGATTCTACTACATTTTAACAGTGAGAAACAAAAAAAGATTGCAACTTTATTTTAAGAAATATTAGATAAGGTCGGAGATATAGTCAAGTGTATAAGATAAAGCTGTTTGAGACCTAACATCAATACATTAAGCGTACGCATATCATTCAGAAACGGCACTCGGCATAAAAAATAATTTTAATAGTTATTTATCGAATGGTTCCTACTTGATACAGATTTTTTTGAAAGGCTTGATCAAAGATATGGGCACTTAGTATATGCGGCCAAGCGTTTGGTCGTAAGAAACTATATTGCACCGTAATTCCGACTGAAAAGTCTATTAATATGGATTGGGAGGCAAAATTTGGAAATACAGTATAGCTTATTGTAGAAAAAATTATCCATTACAAATGCGCCCAATTACTGCCATAATCCCAAGATTGCCCAAATAAAGTTATATTACTGACAAAACCCAGACAAAGCATGCCTAACAGATGTAAAGTAATTGTTTTACTGCAAAAATGAAGGTCGAGTGTATGCTTTATCAGAATAACATTAACTGAAAAACCAGTTAGCTTCAAAAAAGTATAACGTTCAAATTTAATAAACCATTTCAATTTATTAATATAAACAATTTTATTATAAAATATTTGAATAACTTCATTATTTTTGTAAAAGTCTAATAGAAATTTCTAGAAATAAGGTTCCATTATTCCAAGGTATTTTATATATAATTATATCTTATGGACTATTAATTTTTAAAACTCTTTGGTATAGCAAATTACAGAAAAAAGGTACCATTCAACGAGTGAAGATTATTACA
Source organism: Acartia tonsa (assembly GCF_053477335.1). Taxonomy (NCBI): domain Eukaryota; kingdom Metazoa; phylum Arthropoda; class Copepoda; order Calanoida; family Acartiidae; genus Acartia; species Acartia tonsa. Next base: position 33,718,054 of record NC_137261.1, read on the forward strand.
ATTGAATTATAATTGTCACAATTAAAATCTATAATTATTATTTACTGCAAAAAAAAAACTATAATATTTTCAATTTCGTAAAATGTAGATTGCTAAACAGAAAATTAGTTATTATTACCATTTAAATTTAATTTCTTTCAACAACAAACAGATTTCTTAGAAAATATTACTATTAGATATTTTAGGTTTCATATTGAGATTAAAATATTTCTTGAAACTATTTTGATTTAAAATTATCTTTATTACTAAGAAGTTTGATGTCTTTGAGTAGTCAAGTCAGGACCTTCGAGCATAACCTAAAAAAAAACAAATATCCAAACAATGTTAAATTGTTGACCATAAAGTATTTTAATTGGTAAAATCAAATATAGACAAGAATAATTTTCCTTGACTTAGAAATGAAAAAAAAGATTAGTGTCGTTTTTTGACAGATAGAGATGTAGAGATGTTAAATTCTATAAAACGCCTAATTTTGTCGAAAGAAATGCGTAATCAAATTAATAACAGCTAGTATGAGCAAAAGGAGACTAAGTACGACGAACAAAAACAAGTGATTTTTAAGCAATGATGTCAAGTTATTTTTTCGTTTCTGGTAAACATAGTTAAATCAGCGGAGAAAATTAAATCCGTGGAAGTTATTTTGTTGTTCAATAACCAATTAATGGTATTGAATAAAAAACCGTCTTTATTAACCAAAATATGTGCAACATCACTGCTAAAAGGTCTTAAACATCACTTGCTTTCGTTCGTATATAGTCATTTCTTTGCAGAAAAAAACACATATTTTTGGTTCTTAAGCCCGATTGAGATATGAAACCTTTTTTCAAAAATTATTTTCTTACTACCTATATGTTTTCTATATAAAGATTAAATTGGTTCACCTTTTTAGGTAAAACTGGAGGATTAAGTCTAGCCTGTGCTGGATATAAAGTTCCACAAATATCAACTTCAAAACTTGCATTCTTTATGAAGTCAGCTGTTATATACTGAAACAAGAAATAAAGAATGAAATTAACAACAAAAAGCACGATTATGTTTCTTCCCTGATGCTTTCTCCTGAAAAGGGCATTGAGTATATTTTATTGTCAAATTAATAATTTCCAACTTCCACATTCTCCAGAAACAAAACTTTGTTCTTGTGAAAGCCTCAATCTAATAAGCTTTTCCCAACCGCTCAAAATGTTAAAGAACCTCTTTGCATCTTGAAAAAAATTCCTCATAATAATTCATCTTTGTTTTTATTATGATATATTGAGAGGCATTTTTAGCTTCTTTGTTGTAAATGTATGTGTTCTAAGAGTTTAAATTCGCCAAATGCTACTTAATTGTTATACGGACAATACAAAAGTTGTACGTAAAGATAGAGAACAATCAATACAGAAAACAATCTTTAGAGCTTGTACAAGTAGAGAATAATAAAAATACTAGGATTGGCAATCCGAATCCGTCTCTGGAATCCAGAATCCGCGCAATTTTGGAACCTATACATGTAACTTTTATAAAAGTATGTTAATTATTGTCAGTTTGACAAAACATGCCATTTTTTAAAAATTTTCAGGTATCATTATTTTTTTTATAAATTTTCCTTCAATAGTTGTTTTAAGGAAGGAAACTATGTAGTGGATTTCATTATTCTACTCCTGTTTTAAAGTCTTAGAACTCACACCTTCATACCTTTACGGCAAAGCACTCAAATCTTTGCCAAGGTTTCCTATGTAATAAATATATAAACTTTAAAAATATTTGAAACATATAATATATAATAATAATATATAACATAATGTTTAAAATAAAAGTAATTCTTATTTATGATCCCAACAGAGTAGAAACATAATATCACACATTGCTTTCAGAATAACAATTTTAATATATTAAAACTAAAAATAATATTACATTTTTAGAATTCCCTGAGAAAAGAAACTAATTTAACAGTTGGGCCTCCTTCCGAACATTATTTTTTTAATTCTCTATACTAAAACTACAAACAAACATAAATAAAGTATTTATGAAGCATTTTTCAAAAGGAAAAACTATATGCTTTTTTTGAAGAAAAAAAACGGAGGAAGTTCACCACCCTCCCCACTCTCCATAAGTGTGAAGCAAAAATTAAGTTATTGTGGAAAAGTCTTTGGCTTTATCGTTTTAATTCTCGGTTAAAATGTAAATTGAAAGAAAGATGAAAACCAGTAAACCATATAAAACTGTGGATAGAGCTAGCATCATACCACAGACCAAGAAACACGTGCACAATGGAGAAAATATTCTTAATATTTCCCACATAAATTATTCACAGAGAACATGACAAAATCCTTTCTTGTTTAATTTAGCGTATATATTACCCCTACCTTTAAATACCAGTTTTGAAATAAGCAGCAAAACAACAAATGGAAAGGTAAAAATTAGGCTCTGTATTGACACCCAATGATCAATTATAGGACTTTTAATCAATAATAAGAACTTAGAGACTAAATGTGACTCCAAGAAGATTCAATTAAGTACTCTCCAGGGCCCAGATTTTATACGCTGTTAAATGGGGAGGGGGTACTTTTCTAGAAACATTTATATTAACAATACCTTGTGCAAATTTAGCAAATGGGTCGAGAAAGATTTAAATGGTCGTCCTTAATATCATTATCATAAATTAGTGATAAGAATTCTGAATAAAATATAACATCCAAATGTTTGATAACTAAACTAAAGGTGACTATACCGAACGTTGGTGAATAATATAATTCTGTAAATTAATAGTTAAATGTTTGAAAAACCTAAGCTCGACCACGATCTTTTTGGTAAAAATCAGGGATCCAAAGGTATAAGACAATGTTTGATAAATTGATGCACATCCCCAATGATGATACACAAAATTGTTGGTTCTGAGGATTACAATTAATGGTTGAAACGTTGGAAATCAATTTTATAAACTAACTAATCAAAATTCAATAATAGTCCCAAATGCGGTTGAGAAAAGGTTATTATAAAACTTTCGGGACTAGTGTAATTAACAGCCCAATGTCCCAAACCTCTCTGGTTAAAATAGTTTAAAATTTCAGTCCGTTTGTTTGACTTTTCTAGATTCTTTGATAAAACAGTTTTATATATCATTATCTGGGTATTTTTTATTCTTGTTTTTATTTTCTATTAGTACTTGTTCCATCCCTTATATTCTCTATGTGAATAAGAAAAAGGGTTGTGTCAGGGGGTGGGAGGTGGACGGAAGAGATGATGTGCAGTTAGAATTGCTAAAATCAGGCAGTTAATGCATTTTTAATGCTTTGCAAATTTTGAATATATCCTTTATATTCCTAAAGGGGAGAGTTGAAATTTGGTTACACAGAATCATAAAATATTTTTATAATCATCAACTTTCATTTACATTTTCAAGCTTTAACAATAAGTTTAGAAAAGTAACTAGAAAATAATTATAGAATTAAGTTATCTTCTAAAATACGTCGCCAAACAAGAAAATTTAACTTACTTAAGGATATAAATTCATATTGTTAAAGATCTGTGCTACTACATTTACCTGTGGATTACCATTCTCATCAAGATCTTGAAGGAAGCCGAGACAAATTTGTTTAGCCAAGGAAAATCCATAAGATGTTGTCGTTACTGTGCCACAAAATTTTCCATTTCTGTAAAAAGTTTTTTTAAAGATCGGAACCAATAGAGCAAGGAGGGATAACTTAAGATTCGTGCTTTTTTACATCCAAGTTTTATTACAGAAGAAAAATACTAGTCAAAGATCTAAAAAATTATTGTGTTTTAATTTTTGGTTAGTATTAATATCCTCACTAAAAGGTCCTAGGATGAAACCAAATAAAAAAAAACTTTTATCATAATATCTATCTAATTAAATTCATATGCGCCAAGAGCCAAGTAAACGTTAATGCTGTGAAAGGTTTTGTATTATTATTCATCAATATTCACTAGCAGCTTCATTTACCACAACAAGTCTACACAAATTCAAGGCCACAGATAGAGATTCAAGAACTTATGATTTACTTAAAACCAAATATTAGTTCCATTTACTTTCCAGTACTGTTTCACATTTGCTGAAAAAAGGACGTCAAAGCTTTTAATTTGGTGGCTAAAAAGGAAGAGGGGGGGTGGGGGTAAAAATCAGAATAGGGATGATGTTTCACCTTTTGGTGGGGTATTTAACACTTAAGAAAATTTACAAGGGAGGTTGGGTAATCAAAATTTTGTGTGTGAAATGTTAAAAAAATACCTTTCTAACAAAACATGGGTATTAAACCATATGGCATTTTGGGCTCCATCAGTGGCTTGCTCACCTGTAAATAGATTCTCCTCCCCATGGCCAAGGATCCAAATCTGAATGATGATCAACAGGATCCAATAGAAGCATGACAAACATCTTCTTTACTCCATTGTCTAACTGATCTTGAAGGGCTTCTCTACCTAAAAAGAAAAAAATTGCTACTTTAGTCCACTATTGTTTAAACTATGAGTTTTTGTTAAGCCAAAAATTTAAAAAAAATATCAAATATTCTATAAGTGACCATGTTTTTTTTTTTCTCTTCTATTTCTTCTTTTACTTGAATCTCTTTTTTTCTTTCTAACTGGACCCTATTATTAATATTTTGCCTTCTCATTCAATTCAATTACTTCTAGAAATAATTAAAATTCTAAAAATAATTTGTTATCAGATGTAATGAAATTGCAATTGCAATTTATTTTTATACTAAGAGGCAAATTTACCACTTGCATATTGTGCATCAACTCAAGGACCATCATAAGGAATATCAAAACTAAAGTTATTTCTTTTTATTTTATTAATATAACATATAGGCTAAAACTATAAAACTACCCCAAAACACATATAAAGCTGCTCTAAAAAGTAAATCCCCTTCGTGCAAGCAATTTTCAAAATACTCAGCTTGAGACAAAAGATGAAAATTAAAAATAGAGAGTACTTGTCTCTAAATTTAAATAATTGTGTGTGCCATGTTGTGCCACATGAAAATAGAGAGTACTTGTCTCTAAATTTAAATAATTGTGTGTGCCATGTTGTGCCACATGAAAATAGAGAATACTTGTCTCTAAATTTAAATAATTGTGTGTGCCATGTTGTGCCACATAAGAATAGAGAATACTTGTCTCTGTATTCAAATAATTGTGTGTGCAATGTTGTGCCACTTGAAAATATAGAATACTTGTCTCTGTATTTAAATATTTGTGTGAGCCATGTTGTGCCACTTGAAAATATAGAATACTTGTCTCTGTATTTAAATATTTGTGTGAGCCATGTTGTGCCACTTGAAAATATAGAATACTTGTCTCTGTATTCAAATATTTGTGTGTGCCATGTTGTGCTGCTTGAAATTTTAGAGAATACTTGTCTCTGTATTCAAATATTTGAAAATATAGAATACTTGTCTCTGTATTCAAACAATTGTGTGTGCCATGTTGTGCCACTTGAAAATGGAGAATACTTGTCTCTGTTTTCAAATATTTGTGTGTGCCATGTTGTGCCACTTGAAAATAGAGAATACTTGTCTCTGTATTCAAATATTTGTGTGTGCCATGTTGTGCTGCTTGAAATTTTAGAGAATACTTGTCTTTGTTTTCAAATATTTGTTTGTGCCACTTGAAAATAGAGAATACTTGTCTCTGTATTCAAATATTTGTGTGTGCCACGTTGTGCCACTTGAAAATATAGAATACTTGTCTCTGTATTCAAATATTTGTGTGTGCCATGTTGTGACACACACAATACTCCGCTTGGAATTTGTATTGGAATTGTTGCGACAAACTCACATATTATAAAAAATATTGTTGAAGCATCATTGGGATAAATATGAATCAAAAAGGTTTCATATCGATATAAAAGTAGACGTTTATATCAATATGTTTAGATATCATTATCCAAAATATCTTTCAAATAACCTTAGCATAGAATCCTTAAACTCTAACAATCTAATAAATCCTCTAAAACATTTTTAAATAGGTATTTTGTTTAATGTCTGTGATTTCAAAACACCTTAATGCTCTTGAAATTGTTCAGGTTTATTGTTTAATATATTAGAGGACTGTAAAAACAAATCTTGTCTATATGGGACATCTCAACTAAAGTTTGCACTCAAATCATATTCCAACTTTTATTTCACATCACAGTTGAAGAAAGGACAAGGTATAAACCTACATTAATACCATGCATCTCTAAAGCTCTAAAAATTGTAACATTTTGCATTTTGGTACTTGGGTACTCACGTATATTACTCTGTTTTAGTTGATAGTGAAGTAAGAAATACAATATATAATATTTTTAGAAATTAAAAAGTTTGAGAATATTCACCATTAAGGTGATTGACGAGCCAAGAGACTTACAATAATTTTTGTGTGTACAAGATTGGTTTGCAAAATTTCTTTTAAAAAGAATTGCCATAATGGTTTTGAGATTGAAACACAGGAATATTGCCAAGTTGTAATATTTTTCATACAAGACAGAAAGATTGTATTCAAAGTCATCTGCCTGTCCTATGAAAAAAAAGGCTATGATTAATTTCTTGAGAATAGCAAATATTTCAGTGCTGACAAGGAAGAATATTAGAAAAAATAGAATATGGGACATTTGTAGTGGTCTAGATTGATTAGGATCATTTAGACAATTCTAAAACGGTAAGAACCATTCTTCTAGCCCTAATACAGCCAAAGTTGATTTTTTTTTTAACTAAGACATACAGATGAACAGACGTCATTTGTCTTTAGTGTCATTTAGACATTAGGCTAGGTTAGACAATTTTGAAACTGTAATAATTCTTCTTTTTGCTGTATTATAGTTAAAGTTAAAAACAATAGATACTTTTACTGTATAACAGTTAACTTTTATCTTTTCATAATAAACTTATAGTTGTCTGTTATTGTTGGGCTACTGTTACACATAAATGTCATATTTTTAAAAAATCCTTTTCTGTTAGATAACTTAAATTGATAAAATTGTTGGTAATTTAACTAATAGTAGTAAGATCAAAGAAATATGAAAACAGTAGAAAATGGCGATATCAAAAAGGCACTGTCTAACTGAGTTTGAGCAACACCTATATTGCGTGTCTAGTTTGAGAAGCACCCCTTCCTTAACAATAAGGTGTTATGGACTGAGTAAAATTGTGGTACACACACACAACGTAACCACTAAAAAACTTGTTGGAGACCATCAGAAGAAATTAAAATGATGAGAAAGCATTAAAAAATATAAATTGGAGGAAGAAGTGAAAACTATTTGCCTTTTGAAAAAAAATGGTAAAAATATTAGAATTGGAAGAATTCAACTCATTTGCTTGGATATTTCCTACCTCATCCTATTTAATCATTGATTTTTAAAGATACTTCTCCCTGTTCCAGTAATTTTGTGAAAATTCAACAGTAAATTGTTTTAGGGTTCAGTAAGATATTTGAACTTTACCTAAACCACTTCTTTCCCTGAATAAATTCAAAACAATGAGTAATATCTGATTATCGCTACATTTAAAATTGCCCTTAAAACATCTAAATATTTGTATGTTATTCTAGTTCAGCTTTTTCACTCATCTGTGTAAGAGAATTTAGGATTATATGCTTTGTTAAAATTGTCATGACAACTCTAGGATTGTATGTAATATTGTAAATAAGAATAACAGCTCTTCTTAAGATGTTCCATTGCAACAATTAATTCCACACACACAAACATACAAACAAGCACAAAGTACCTCACTCATACAATTTATATTTTCTTTAAGAACTCAATAAAATTTTTCAATTAAGTTTACTTGGTTGAAGCAAAAGATTGGTTTGATTGATCTTACTCTTGCATTTAGGGGGAGGGAATTTACCCTAAAGCTCCTGGAGAATCCCCCATTTACACATACGGTGCTTACCACACACGCATCACCCATACATGATCACCCCTTTTTCTTGGTGTATGTTCACCCCCCCCCCAAAAAAAAAAGTTTAGTGCTGCGTTTTAAATGTTGCCAAAGATTCCTCCCCACCTTCATTGGGTACCTTTGTTCTTGTAAAAGCCATAAATTTCAGGATATATGTTCAAACAAACAGCAAGACCATTTGGTCTTAGTTCTCCGAGGGGTTAACAGCCCAATCTACAAATTCTATACATAGCAAGCTTCCCTGTAAAAACATGAGGTATTTTATTTTTTGTAACATTTATTTTTATAGCCAAGAAAAAGATTTTATATATTGATTTCTTTCACCTTTTACTAGTTGTCTATTAAAAGCATAACCCGAAATATCATCTATATAATTATATATTTATTATGTTGTTGTGAAAAATGTAACACATATATTGAATTATTGAGTCGCTGCGCTCTTAAAGAAATTCAATGTTGATTTTTAGATGTAATTGAATATCATCTTACCATTAAAAATTGTTGATTAGTTATGTGTTTAAAAAGATATTCTATATATACTAAACTTTTTAACCAATTGATTAACATTCTATTGAAATTATTATTTGAGTGATTTGTTATATGAAAATTAATTCATGTTTTTTTTGTTTTAGTTTAATCATTTCAATAACCTTCTTTCAATAAAGGCTTATAGTGGAATATTAAATTTTTGTGTTTGTTATTTAGGTTTTGCAACATTAAATAAGAATTTATTTCATGGTCAGGTTCGATATCAGGATCAACGGATTAACGGAAAAAATTTTAGAATGCAATAATGGAAAACCATTGGAAATTATATCCTTAAGTTTAGGAAGATGTTAAAAACTGATTCGTAATAGTTATTATTTTTTGTATTATCTTTTATTATTGAACACCATTTGGAAAATCTGTATCCTTTCTAAATATAAAGCTGGTTTTCTTCTTTAGTTTTCTAAGGGTTAGAGGGAACTTTGGAACTGTAAAATCTACTGGTACCTAAATTTTATTAAACCCTTCTTTTTTAGCTAAAACTTCAGATACTTTTTCAAATCTTGATTGGCTGGTTCATTTAATAATAGTGTCCAAACTTGCCAACCAATCATTTAAATCTGCAGAATGGTAAATTTCATTTGCATCTTTGGGGCTGTACATCTTTTTATCGTCCATTGTCTTATCCTTTAAGATCCCTGGGTTTTCAGAAGAAAAAAGAACTAATTACAACATAAAAGTTGTATGTTTTTTTTAAAAAAAAGAAGATGTATGTAAATGAAAAGAAATAAGTAGTACATATAGCATTCTATGGTTTGTATTTGTTATGTAAAAATGTAATATATCTTGTTGTACATGCCTAACAAAGGAACTGTATTCATGAAAAAATTCAATAGGCAAAAAGCAAAAGAGTGAAAAAAATGTGTATGGAAACTAACAGTTTGGAAATATTTTTTCCTTTTACAATACGATTTAATATGCAAACATATTGTTGGTATATAGGTAACTAAGAGATGTAGAGATAGGTATATCATACAAATTCTATTTTCTGTTTTTATATTTGTGTTTATCAACATGCATACATGAATGTGGTGCATATATTTATGTAGTTGTTTTAATTATTTTCACTGAGCCTTTTATACCCTCCCCCCTTGGATTATCTATGATGTGTTTCTTCCTCTGCTTAGACTAAAGGGGGGGGGGGGGGGGGAGTTTGTGTACACTTATAGGAAATGAAAATTCAGCATCAAATTTTGCCCTGGCCGTTTGGGCTTGTTTTTATAGTTATCAACCTAATTCTTTTTGTAAACTCTCTTATATGATTGGATCTACCTGTAAAACTTGTTTTTAAATATATCGAGCTGATTTTTTATTGGAAACTATTTTCACATAACTGAAATAAGTAGTAACTACGGATTTGATTTATGCACTATCCTTCTAGAGGCTTTTGGGGTAAAACAACCCCCCCAAATACGAAATTTATAAGTTTTGAGCTTACAAACCCCTAGAAGTAAAGTGCAAAAAAGTAAAATGGGGTGGCTAATCAACTCATTTATGTAATAAAAGGTTCCATTTAAAAAATCAGCTCGATATCTTGAAAAATAAGCTCACAACTTAAAATTTCAGTGTTTAGGGGGGTCTTTTGTCCCACTAGCCCATAGAAGGAAAGTCTCAAAGTTCAATTTTCAAAGTTTTACAGGTAGATCCAATCATATAAGAGGGTTTACAAAAAGAATTAGGTTGATAAATATAAAAACAAGCCCAAACGGCCAGGGCAAAATTTGATACTGAATTTTCATTTCCTATAAGTGTACAAACTTCTCCCCCCCCCCTTAATTGTTTTCAAAAATAAAACTAAAAGGTTGGGCCATGATTTTAAGAAAAATTAACTCATGTACAATGATGAGATACATCTATAGACACATTTGGTTTAAGCTCTACGCCCTTCTTGGTAATAGAAAATTAAGATTATAAATAAAAGGGAGGGGTTTTTAATGCAACTATCTCGTAATCAGTGATTAAATGGCAATTAGAATTCGAATTTCTATCTAAAATTTTTCATGAGTAATCCTTGGTAGGTCTATTTTCCCTAAATCGGACAAAAAGTTGGAAAAGTAACGGCTGGCGGCTCAGCCGTTTAGCCGTTTTTTGCCTATTTTCAGGGCAAATTCATCATTAATTACGTAGGAATCAACTTTTTAAAACATATTTTTGGTTTAATTCATAATAAATGATAGCAATAACCAATTTTTAAATTTCTAGTACCAACAGCTACCGGCTAGAACCGTTTGATAAGGTTTTTGAGTGAGAAAAAGTATTATGTGAAGATAGGTTTCGTGACTTTTTTGCTCTTAAGATAGTAATATAATGGCAAAACAGCTGATCCGCCAGCCGTTAGCCGTTACTTTTCCAACTTTTTGTTCGATTTAGGGAAAATAGACCTACCAAGGATTATTCATGCAAAATTTCTGATCGAAATTCAAATTCTAAGTGCCATTTAATCATTGATTACGAGATGGTTGCATTAAACCCCCCCCCCCCCTTATATCCTACAATTCCTCCTACTAAATAAAACCTGAAAATAAGACATCAGATGATTCATATCAAAACACTTTTATTGATGTCCTTCTGTCTACTTTTAGAACATTGTGCCGGCCAATAGCCAATACTTACTGAAATTGTTCCAAATGTGAAAAAGGGGATTTTGATATTTATGTTTGTAAAGTAATGAACAAGTTTCAGACAACGGAGCTATTAATTTAACACAAAGAAAATATAAAGTAATACTTGGGCTACATAGATTATGAAACTCATGCTTATACTAAAAAAATTAAATAGATGTTTTAAATTCATAATTTAATTGTTTTTACCAAGCAAAGCATGTTTTATTAAGCTTACCCTCCTTACTATGTTTATAACTATGTAATTTTTAATTTTCATTGGATAACTTTTTTTGTGTTTTGCTGAAGTTGTCTGACTTACGTTAAATCATATCTTGTAGTTTGCTACAATTTTATTTATCAGCAAAAATTTGCACTTTTCGACATTTTACAATATATGGCTTATTTTTATTTTTTATTACTTCTAAATAGATTACTATTTATACTTCTCATTGCATACTTTGTGGTATGATCGTTAATTATAGTTCTTGTTTTTATTGATTTTGTATTTCTGCTCTAACATACCTACCTACATACTGAAAAAGACTCGTAGTTTTTTACCAAAAAAAAAAACTTTTAAAATAAGATATTATTCTAGAGACATCCAAACTAAATGAAAATTTTTTTTTTACAGTCCTGGCTTTTCTTTTTTGCTATTCACTAGGAATAAAAAGTTGTTGAAAAAATAGAACATCAACTTGCGAAACAAAGTGAACATAATAGAGTCTAAATAACAATTAAACATGATCTAATTTTATATTAGAAAGAAAAAAAGCGAAGCATACCTATAAAAGGAACATCTGACTTCATTTTACATCTGAAGCCACGTCCACATTCCATTGGTGTTGTATAACTGTCCAAATCCTTTAATCGATACCATTTTCATTTCAATGTATCACGGTCTAGTTTCATATAAAATTTTTTAGTCGGTTTAGTTGTGTAAAATGGTTGTCATGTGGTCAAGCTAGCGAAAGTTATGTACTGATTTACGACGCCAGAAAAGGAAACAAAAATTTTTAGTAGGGAAGGTAGAGCTTAGATTTAGAGTGGCTTTGCGCTCACAATACTGCTATTTTGTCGTTATCAGGCGTAAATTTATTAGAATTAATAATATTATAATTAGAAATGAAAATAATGTTTTCCTGTCCCCAGAATGCATAAAATTTTTCTATTCTAACCTAAAAAAATAAAAGAAGTAACCATTATGGAATGTGTATCTTTTTTGTAATAATTTTGACTTAAGTTTCCAATTTGACTAGTATTAAATAATGTTAGAAGCACAACTACACAGATTTCTTTAAATTGTGTTTTTTCCTGTTCAATAATAAAAACATGTTAAAATTTTACTTTAAAACTTCCAAAAAAAGTTATGTTCACCATAAAATCTCAAAAAGCGATGAAAAAAAGATATCCATGTCTTTTTATTTCTTGAATCTTGAAAATTAAACTTTAATATTTGTTTATAACTTCTGCTAATATACAGTCTGGTTTATGAGCTTTGCTTTTAAGAACGTTGTTATCCTGTTTTTAAAATACTTACCGCTCTCATTGCGAAATATCCGCAATGTTTCAGACCAAAATCCTAAACAAAAGTTATTTATTAAAAAAATATTTAAGAAAATAAAAAAAATAAAAAAGGGAGAGGTCATTTTCTAGTAAATCCCGTAAAGGTGTGTGTTATAAGGCCTAAAAATAGTAGTAGAACGATAAGGTGCTCTAGATATATGTATTCCCTATTGAATAGAACAATAGGGAATTTTTTTTTTTTTTTTTGATAACCGTACCTGGATTATCTAAAAAAAATACGAAATTTCTATCAAACGCTTTGTTTGGCTCAAACTGACAAAAATTAAAAAAAAATATAATTATAATAATAATGTTTTCTATAGGTACAAGGTAAAGGTTAAGAACAATCTATACCATTAAACAAAGGAAGAAGTCATTCTTTACAGGTTGATTTATTATAATTATATTTTTTTTTTATTTGTGTCAGTTTGAGCCAAACAAAGCATTTGATAGAAATTTCAGATATTCCAGGTACGGTTATCAAAAAAAAAAAAAAAATTTCTTCCCTATTGTTCTATTCAATAGGAAATACAAATATATAGAGCACCTTATCGTTCTACTACTATTTTTAGGCCTTATAACACACACCTTTACGGGATTTACTAGAAAATGACCTCTCCCTTTCATATTTTCTTATTTAAGGGGGGGTTTTTTAATGCAACCATCTCGTAATCAGTGATTAAATGGCACTTAGAATTCGAATTTCGATCTGAAATTTTTCATGAGTAATCCTTGGTAGGTCTATTTTCCCTAAATCGAACAAAAAGTTGGAAAAGTAACGGCTGGCAGCTCAGCCGTTTAGCCGTTTTTTGCCTATATTCAGGGCAAATTCATCATTAATTACGTAGGAATCAACTTTTAAAAACATATTTTAGGTTTAATTCATGGTAAATAATAGCTATAACCATTTTTTAAATTTCTAGTACTAGCTGCTAAACGGCTAGAATCGGCTGAAAACGGCTGGGAGCTGCCAAGAGTATGAAGGGTAGATATGGCTTGTGACGTATCTAGGAGTAGGTTTTTATGGCTGCTGAGCTCAAAAATACTACCAAAAATAGTGGCCGCCCATCCATATGGCAGCTGGGTAACAGCTGCAGCTCAGCTGGGAGTGGCCAAGAGTAGAATAAGTAGATAGGGCTTGTGACGTGTCTAGGGTTAGGTTTTTATGGGTGCTGAGCTCAAAAATACTACCAAAAATAGTGGCGGCCCATCAATATGGCAGCTGGGTAACAGCTGCAACTCAGCTGGGAGCGGCCAAGAGTAGAATGAGTAGTTTGGGCTTGTGACGTGTCTAGGGGTAGGTTTTTATGGGTTCTAAGCTCAAAAATACTACCAAAAATAGTGGCGGCCCATCCATTTGGCGGCTGGGTAACAGCTGCAGCTCAGCTGAAAGCGGCCAAGAATAGAATGAGTACATAGGGCTTGTGACGTGTCTAGGGGTAGGTTTTTATGGGTGCTGAGCTCAAAAATGCTACCAAAATTAGTAATGGCCGCCTTCCATATGGCAGCTGGGTAACAGCTGCAGCTCAGCTGGGAGCGGCCAAGAGTAGAATGAGTAGATAGGGATTGTGATGTGTCTAGGGGTAGGTTTTTATGGGTGTTAAGCTGAAAAAAAAACTACCAAAAATAGAGGCGGCCCATCCATATGGCAGCCGGGTAACAGCTGCAGCTCAGCTGGGAGTGGCCAAGGGTAGAATGAGTACATAGGGCTTGTGACATGTCTAGGGGTAGGTTTTTATGGGTGCTGAGCTCAAAAATACTACCAAAAATAGTGGTGGTCCATCCATATGGTTGCTGGGTAACAGGGGTAGGTCTGAGCTCAAAAATACTACCAATAATAGTGGCGGCCCATCCATTTTGCAGCTTTGTAGCAGCTGCAGCTCAGCTGGAAGCAGCTAAGGGTAAAATGGGTACATAGGGCTTGTGACGTGTCAAGGGGTAGGTTTAAATGGGTACTAAGCTCAAAAAAAACACCAAAAATAGTGGATGCCCATCCATATGGTTGCTGGGTAACAGCTGCAGCTGTGCAGTAAGCTGTTGTTTAAGCTATAAGCACTTTTTGGGACTATTGAAGGATAACCAAATATTGAATATTTCAGTATTGATTTAGTTGTTAAACAGCTGAAATTGGCTGAGAACAGTTACCAACAGATAAAGGTAAAAGTTTAAGACAAAGCTTGTGATGTGTGGGGTAAATTTTTATAGGTGCCAAGCTTATTAATACTCCCCAAAAATAGAAAGGCCCATCCATATGGCATCAAGGTAACGGCTGCTGCTCAGCTGCTGCTGCCCAGCGGCCATAATGATGGGCCCCAACTATTATTTGTAGTGTTTTTGAGCTCAACACCCCCATAAAAAGTTAAAAACCTACCCCTAGAAATGTTACATGCTATATCTACAACATATACTTTTGACTGTTGATAACTGTTTTCAGACGTTTTTGGTAGTTTTCAGTGAAATCTAGAAATTAAAAAAACTGTTACTAGTAATATGTCCATGAAATGAAGTTATAATGTTAATTGGGAGAAGTTTAATTCTACTGAAATAATAAATTTTGTGATATTCTTCACACGTCACAAGCCCTATGTACTCATTTTACTCACAGCTGAGCTGCAGCTGTTACCCAGCTGCCATATGGGCTGCCACTATTTTTGGTAGCATTTTTGAGCTCAGCACCCATAATAACCTAACCCTAGACATGTCACAAGCCCTATGTACTCATTCTACTCTTGGCCACTCCCAGCTGAGCTGCAGCTGTTACCCAGCTGCCATATGGATGAGCCGCCACTATTTTTGGTAGTATTTTTGAGCTCAGCACCCATAAAAACCTACCCCTAGACACGTCAGAAGCCCTATGTACTCATTCTACTCTTGTCCGCTCCCAGCTGAGCTGCAGCTGTTACCCAGCTGCCATATGGATGGGCTGCCATTATTTTTGGTAGTATTTTTGAGCTCAGCACCCATAAAAACCTACCCCTAGACACGTCACAAGCCCTATCTACTCATTCTACTCTTGGCCGCTCCCAGCTGAGCTGCATCTGTTACCCAGCTGCCATATGGATGGGCGGCCACTATTTTTGGAAGTATTTTTGAGCTCAGCAGCCATAAAAACCTACCCCTAGACACGTCACAAGCCATATCTACCCTTCATACTCTATGCAGCTCCCAGCCGTTTTCAGCCGGTTCTAGCCGTTTAGCAGCTGGTACTAGAAATTTAAAAAATGGTTATTGCTATCATTAACCATGAATAAAACCAAAAATAAGTTTTTAAAAGTTGATTCCTACGTAATTAATGATGAATTTGCCCTGAAAATAGTCAAAAAACGGCTAAACGGCTGAGCTGCCAGCCGCCAGCCGCTACTTTTCCAACTTTTTGTTCGATTTAGGGAAAATAGACCTACCAAGGATTACTCATGCAAAATTTCAGATCAAAATTCGAATTCTAAGTACCATTTAATCACTGATTACGAGATGGTTGCATTAAAAACCCCCCCCTTATGATTAGAAACCAATAAGATGTTTGACATAACTGCTTGATGACGCTTACAATCATTTACTCTCGTTCATGCTTAGTCCCCTTTCAGATGAAAGACTAGCATACACGCTTTTTCAAGACCATTTGTTTGTTAGGTTCAAAGTTTTAAAAGTTTGTAAAGTGGGTTTTAGGTGGTCTGCTAAGTTTCATGTAAGATGACAAACTTACCTTTCCAGCCTCAATGATGGAATTATAAACATGAAGAGCAAATTCATTTGGAATATAAAATACATAACCAAGCTCTCCAGTGTGGGTCATATTCATTGTCAGAATATCAGGGGCACATGCTGAAATATATATATTTTAGTTCTCAGTGTGGGTCATATTAATTGTCAAAATATCAGGGGCACATGCTGAAATATATATATTTTAGTTCTCAGTGTGGGTCATATTCATTGTCAGAATATCAGGGGCACATGCTGAAATATATATATTTTAGTTCTCAGTGTGGGTCATATTAATTGTCAGAATATCAGGGGCACATGCTGAAATATATATATTTTAGTTCTCAGTGTGGGTCATATTTGATGTCAGAATATCAAGGGCACATGCTGAAATATATATATTTTAGTTCTCAGTGTGGGTCATATTCATTGTCAGAATATCAGGGGCACATGCTGAAATATATATATTTTAGTTCTCAGTGTGGGTCATATTCATTGTCAGAATATCAGGGGCACATGCTGAAATATATATATTTTAGTTCTCAGTGTGGGTCATATTCATTGTCAGAATATCAGGGGCACATGCTGAAATATATATATTTTAGTTCTCAGTGTTGGTCATATTCTTTGTCTGAATATCAAGGGTAAATACTTTCAAGCTTCCCTGAATAGGAGAACATAGATCTTAAACATATTTTAGTAGGATGGACCTAATCTACTGTCACAACGTAAAGTAGGCTAGAACCTGATTGTATAAAAATTTATGACTAACCTTATAGAAGATCTTAATGGACGTAAACTTTCTCTTTTTAAAATACTACAGAAAAAAACTTTAGAGTACCTAATTAAGAAACAAAATACGAGAAAATGAGTTGAATTGAGTACATTAGTGCTACTGTTTCTAATTTTTTTTTATTTCGGAAAATTTTTATTGATAGGTATCTTTTATTTTGGGGGGGTATTTACTCCCCCAAAATTGTTTGGGGGGGGGGGGGGTTGTAATTACTCCCTTTCAAAATGGTTGGGGGTAAATTTTACATGAAGGGGGGGGGGGAATGAAAAATATATTTTTTTTTTTTTGGGGGGGGGGGGTAATCACCTCTTTAACTACCGGCCCTTGTACGTCCTTGAAATGATGGACGAGGAAAAAGATAAAAATACTGCCTGACTTAACCCAGATATTCAATATTTTTAACTCCTCTGCAGTGTTATGATCTGTGACTAGAATAAGTTTACTTTAGTCAGAAATAGAAACATTTTTATTTTAGAGTTAGTATGTTTTTCAACCTATTTTTAAAAAATACACTATTCTAAGACATGAAGATATATTTCGATTTTAGCAATCATTTTCAATTCATTTTGTCTCTTGTAGAAGTGAATCAAGCAATATTAGCTTGGTCGTTTTAGAAATAGAAACAGCACATTATAAACCAAGAAGAAAAGTTTGATGATTTGATGTGATAAATATATCATATGATATACAACTTTAGAATCTGCCTTGAATAAAGAAAGAATTTTTCTACTTGGATTTCTGACGAGAAGCAACTTTAAATTATCATAAGAACAAAACTGCATGGATCTGTCTGTGATTTTTACAAATTTGAAACAAGTCTAAGCTTTTGTTGAATGATCAGTTTAAAAACAAATAGAATGAGAATATGGAGGTGTAAATGTAATGAAAGTTTTGCCAATGTATTTGAAATAATGTAGGGCAGGAGGTACTTCTTGAAGTACTGGGGGATTTTGACGTCCCTCCCCTTACCAGTCACCCTTCCTTCCAGGGATATGGAAGGTTTGCGTAGGACTAACTATCCTACCTATAAAAAGAATACAGTTACAGAAACCACCCGCAAAACCTCAAACACTTATGGCTTTAACATAGCCAGAGGTGTGCATGAAACAAGAAATGTTGGAACTGATGCTCAGTTTACTGAGAATATGAAAGATGATGGTGAAATCCGAAAAGAAGCTATCAACTTGATGACAGGACCAATAAGTTCTAAGGAAAGCTGTAAGATAGGAACCTGGAATGTTAGAACAATGTATGAGTCAACTAAAACAGCTCAGTTAAAGAAATGACAAGTTACAATATTGGAATACTTGGAATTGCAGAATGTAGATGGACAGGGCAAGGACAAACCACAACCAAAGATGGCCACCTAATACTTTATTCTGGTCATGAAAGCCAACATATGTATGGTGTTGCTATAATTGTTCAAAAACGACATGTTAATTCACTAATAGACTGGAAACCTATATCAGACCGAATAATTAAAGCTAGATTCCGTTTAAGGCACTGCAAGTTGACCATTATCCAATGCTATGCCCCAACAAATGACAAAGATGAAGAAGTAAAAAAAGAGTTTTATGATCAACTGCAATCAATTAGAAACTCAGTACTCAAACATGACATGTGTCTAGTTCTTGGAGATATGAATGCTAAAGTAGGAACTGACAGGACTGGAGAATTCAATGGGACACTTTGGCATAGGTACAAGAAATGAAATGGTGAACTTTTACTTGAATTCTGAATAAATAATGATATGGTTGTAGGAGGTACATTATTCCAACACAAAACATTCACAAATATACCTGGACAACACCTGATGGACAAACAAGAAACATGATTGACCACATTATGATCAATAGAAAATGGGTCAAGTCAGTGCAAGACTGTAGGAGCTATAGAGGAGCCGACATATTCAGTGACCATGAACTAGTTGTCAGCAAGATTAAATTAAAGCTGAAGCGTACTGGCCATGATAATAAGAGTGAGATTGGTAGACAATATGATTCTTCAAGATTAAAGGACCCTGTGATAAAGAATGAATTTGTCTTAAAACTCAGAAATAGATTTCAAGTCTTAGAGGACCTAAATGATGAGACTGAGATCACATGGACTTCAATTAAAGAAAAGAGCAATTAAAGAGAAATTTAAGAGCTGAATTTACTGCTAAAGACAAAGAAGTCAAAAAGTGCACAAGGAAAGACCAGAGAGATTACATTGACAATCTGGCTGAGAAGGCTCAGAAAGCTGACTTTAGTAACATGAAAACAGTATACAACATAACTAAGCAATTAAGTGGCAAATATAACAAAAAGAGTGGTGAAACTATCAAGGCTAAAGATGGTAAATTACTCACTACAAATAAAAGAAGTTGCTGAAAGGTGGAAATCGCATTTTGAAGAAGTGTTGAACAGACCTAAACCAGAAATTACTGCTGAACCAGAACCAGGACATGAAATAGACATAGATATAAGACCACCAAATATTCAAGAAGTTAAAGCTGCTATACATAGTCTAAAGAATGACAAAGCACCTGGACCTGACTTGATAACTGCTGAAATGCTTAAGGCAGACATAGATCTTTCTGCTAGGACACTAACTGATCTATTTGATCAAATTTGGAGGCAAGAAAAGATACCAACAGACTGGTCTAAAGGAATTATCATAAAACTATTTAAGAAGGGAGATTTGAACAACTGTGATAATTGGAGAGGAATTATGCTACTTTCTATCCCAAGCAAGGTCCTATGTAAAGTTATTTTAAACAGAATTGATGAGAAAATTGACAATAAACTGAGAGAAGAACAAGCTGGATTCTGTGCTGGAAGGGGCTGCGTTGACCAAATTTTCAAACTTAGGACGATTATTGAACAATGTGTTGAATTTAACAAGACACTTCATGTAAAGGGGGGGGTTTTTAATGCAACCATCTCGTAATCAGTGAGCAAATGGCACTTAGAATTCGAATTTCGATCTGAAATTTTGCATGAGTAATCCTTGATAGGTCTATTTTTCCTAAATTGAACAAAAAGTTGGAAAAGTAACGGCTGGCGGCTGGCAGCTCAGCCGTTTAGCCGTTTTTTGCCTATTTTTAGGGCAAATTCATCACTAATTAAGTAGGAATCAACTTTTTAAAACATATTTTTGATTTAATTCATGTTAAATGATAACAATAATCATTTTTTAAAATTTTTAGTACCAGCTGCTAAACGGCTAAAACCGGCTGAAAACGGCTGAGAGCCGCTAAGAGTATAAAGGGTAGATAGGGCTTGTGACATGTCTAGGGTTAGGTTTCTATGGGCGCTGAGCTCAAAAATGCTACTAAAAATAGTGACAGCCAATCCATATGGCAGCTGGATAACAGCTGCAGCTCAGCTGCGAGCGGCCAAGAGTAGAATAAGTAGATAGGGCTTGTGACGTATCTAGGGGTAGGTTTTTATGGGTGATGAGCTCAAAAATGCTACCAAAAATAGTGGAGGCCCATCCACATGGCAGCTAAGTAATGGACGCAGCTCAGCTGGGTAACGGCCGCAGCTCAGACGAGATAGACCAAGAGTAGAATGAGTACGTGAGGCATGTGACGTGTCCAGGATTAGGTTTTTATGGGTGCTGAACTCAAAAATGCTTCTAGAATAGTTTCAGCTAATCCATATGGCAGTTAAGTAAAAGCTGCTGCTCAGCTGCGAGTGGCTAAGAGTAGAATGATTAGATAGGGCTTGTGACGTGTCTAGAGGTAGGTTTTTATGGGTGCTGAGCTCAAAAATGGTACCAAAAATAGTGGCAGCCCATCCATATGGCAGCTGGGTAACGGCCGAAGCTTAGCTGGTAGAGGCCAAGAGTAGAATGAGTACATAGGGCTTGTGACGTGTCTAGGGGTAGGTTTTTATGGGTGCTGAGCTCAAAAATGCTACCAAAAATAGTGGCGACCCATCCATATGGCAGCTGAGTAACAGCTGCAGCTCAGCTGTGAGTGGCCAAGAGTAGAATGAGTAGATAAGGATTGTGATGTGTCTAGGGGTAGGTTTTCATGGGTGCTGAGCTCAAAAATGGTACCAAAAATAGTGGCGTCCAATCCATATTGCAGCTGGGTAACAGCATAGAATGAGTAGATAGGGCTTGTGACGTGTCTTAGGGTAGGTTTTTATGAGTGCTGAGCTCAAAATTGCTACCAAAAATAGTGGTGACCCATCCATGTGGCAGCTGGGTAACGGCGGCAGCTCAGCTGGGAGCGGCCGAAAGTAGAATGAGTACATAGGGTTTGTGACGTGTCCAGGGGTAGGTATTTATGAGTGCTGAGCTCAAAAATACTACCAATAATAGTGGCGGCTCATCCATATGGCAGCTGGGTTACAGCTACAGCCCACAAGCCCTATCTACTCATTCTACTCTTAGCCTCTCCCAGCTGAGCTGCAGCCGTTACCAAGCTGCCATATGGATGGGTGGCCACTATTTTTGGAAGCATTTTTGAGCTCAGTACCCATAAAAACTTACCCCAAGACACGTCACAAGCCCTATGTACTCATTTTACTCTTGGCCGCTCCCATCTGAGCTGCAGCTGTTGCTTAGATGCCATATAGATTGGCCGCCATTTTTGAGCTCAGCACCCATAAAAACCTACCCCTAGACACGTCATAAGCCCCATCTACTTATTCTACTCTTGACCGCTTGCAGCTGAGCAGCAGCTGTTACCCAGCTGCCATATGTATTGGCCGCCACTATTTTTGTTACCATTTTTGAGCTCAGCACCCATAAAAACCTACCCCTAGACACGTCACAAGCCCTATCTACTCATTCTACACTTGGCGCTTGCAGCTGAGCAGCAGCTATTACTCAACTGCTATATGGATTGGCCATCACTATTTTTGGTAGTATTTTTGAGCTCAGCACCGATAAAAACCTAACCCTGGACATGTCACATGCCCTATGTACTCATTCTACTCTTGGCCTCTCCCAGCTGAGCTGCCGCCGTTACCCAGCTGCCACATGGATGGGCCACAACTATTTTTAGTAGCATTTTTGAGCTCAGCACCCATAAAAACCTACTCCTAGACACGTCACAAGCCCTATCTACTCATTCTACTCTTGGCCGCTCGCAGCTGAGCTGCAGCTGTTACTCAGCTGCCATATGGATTGGCCGTCACTATTTTTAGTAGTATTTTTGAGCTCAGCACCCATAAAAACCTACCCTTAGACATGTCACAAGCCCTATCTACTCTTCATACTCTTGGCCGCTCCCAGCCGTTTTCAGCTGGTTCTAGCCGTTTAGCAGCTGGTACTAGAAATTGAAAAAATGGTTATTGCTATCATTTAATATGAATTAAACCAAAACTATGTTTTAAAAAGTTGATTCCTACGTAATTAATGATGAATTTGCCCTAAAAATAGGCCAAAAACGGCTAAACGGCTGAGCTACAGCCGCCAGCCGTTACTTTTCCAACTTTTTGTTCGATTTAGGGAAAATAGACCTACCAAGGATTACCCATGCAAAATTTCAGCTCGAAATTCGAATTCTAAGTGCCATTTGCTCACTGATTACGAGATGGTTGCATTAAAAACCCCCCCTTTTGTTGATTTCTCTAAGGCATTTGACTCCATTCACAGACTAACACTCTGGAAAATACTAAGAAGTTATGGTATACCTGAAAAGATGATAATTATGATAACTAAATTTTATGACAACTTCCAAGCTTGTGTTTCAATTGGAAACAATAAGACATCTGATTTTTTCAAAGTAAGCACTGGAGTTAGACAGGGATGCATTTTATCACCTATTCTATTTATATTGGTCATTGACTGGGTGATGAAGAAAACCACAGAGGACAAAAAACGTGGTCTCCAGCTGGGCATATTAGGACACCTAGAAGATCTGGACTGTGCTGATGACCTGGCACTGATTTCAGAAACAATCAAACATCTACAAGCTAAGACAGATAAACTAGTCAAATATGCAGGACAAGTCGGGCTCTTTGTTAATGTCAAGACGACCAAAATTATGAATATACCTACAAACCCTGATCAAAGTATAACAATAAATGGTGAACAATTGAAACAAAGCAACAAATTCACAAATCTGGGGAGTGTTATCAGCAGTGAAGATGGCTCAAAAGCTGATATTAAAACCAGGATTGATAAGGCTAGGGTTGCTTTCAACAGTCTACACAACGTTTGGAAATCTAAGAAACTTGCTCTGAAAACAAAAATCAGACTATATAACAGTAATGTGAAATCAGTTCTTCTTTATGGAGCTGAATGTTGGAGAACTGTGAAAACTGAAACAAATCAACTTAATGCATTTCACAATAGCTGCCTCAGGAGAATTTGCAAAATATTCTGGCCAAACAAAATATCAAACATTAAACTGTATGCTAAGACCAAGTGCAATAGTATCGGAGCAGAAGTGAAATATAGAAGACTAAGATGGCTAGGACATGTGCTCAGAATGGAACATAACAGGATTCAAAAAAAGTGCTTAAAATGGAACCCCACCACTGGTAAATGTAAACAGGGACGACCAAAAATGACCTGGAGGCAGAGCACTGAAAAAGACCTCATTAATTTAAAATTAACATGAGAAGAAGCTGAAAAACATGCCAAGGACAGGACATCATGGAGGAATAGGGTGGCTGTATTCTCTGGACTACAGAGTCCAAAAGAGAGACATGCCTGAACTGAACTGATTTGAAATAATGTTAATATAATACTGGCCCATATGGAAGTATAAAATTTGTGAAAATATTCCTATATTGAAAATGTTTGAAAAAAGCCCTAAAAATAACATAATTTAAAATGCAGCAAGCTTCAAAACGCCTACCAGAACAGTCTCTGTACACCAATAGAATCATGATTGGAAGAACTAAAAAAAATTTAAATCATCACTAACCAAGAAGTGCAAATTACACAGAAACCCGCGACAAATATGCTCATTTTTGATGTAACGCAATTCTTGTAACTCTAAAGGAATTGAGTATTCCGAAGTTTCGCAGACCTTTCAATTCTGGTTCTATTGATGTGCGACCTAAACTATTTGGGAGCTATCTGCACTTTAAGTTGTAAAGAAACAATGACCCTACACTTACAAATCCAACTAAACTGCTTTTGGCAGCAGAAGGTGCCATGTTTACTGAAATGTATTTCTAAATGAGTTATAAAAATAAGGACTTTTGTTTGACTACAGTGAGTTTATGTTATATACAGGGGCGTCCAAGGTTTTTTTTTTGGGGTGGGGGGTAAAATTTTTTAAGGGGTGAGTAATTTGTTTTTTTTTTTTTTTTTTGGGGGGGGGGGGGGATTAAACCGGCGCAGGAAGCTCATTGAAAATTTTTTACCCCCTCCAAAATTTATCCCTGGGGTAAAATTTTTTTTTTTTGGGGGGGGGGTAATTAATATTTTGTTAAAATACCCCATCTTAAATGATATGGGGTAAATTTAAAATGGGGGGGGGGGGGGGGTAAAATGAAAAAAATTATGGGGGTGCCTACGGCAACCCCCAAATTCGTTTGGGGGGGAGGGGTAATCCCCACTTTACCCCCCCTCCTTGGACGTCTTTGGTTATATACCTTGTATTTTGGTATTAATCAGTGAATTTATGCAAAAAATGAATGGAATTTAAGACACCTTGAACTCAATAAAACGTTTGATAGAATTTTGACTAAAAATGCTGGACATTTTTTTTACTTTTCTTCAACTTAAAGTGGTGAAACATAAATTTTCTCGTCAATATATTAATGATTAATGGTGACCTATAATATTCTTTAAAATTTTTTGTAAAAAAAAACTTCTTCTATTCATTTTTGGGCCTAATTCTCAAAAAGCCCATATTGAATTTTAGATTTTACTAAAGAAAACCTGAAAATTGATCTTAAAAATTTTTTTTTTTACGTTACCGAAAATAGCCCCGCCCGAACTTTGGTATTTTTTGAAGAATTTATTAACTCTACATTTAAACTCTAAACGGATTTGAAAAGAGCAGGCAATTCTTAGTTCAAAAGGTTTTTACGGATCAGTTCTAGGTCTTACCAATTTTTGTGTAGGGCGATCTTTACACACCTAGGTAACAAATTTTTTCGTCCGACTTTGAGACCCCAAAAGTACCCCTACAATTCATCTAACAAAATTTTCATGATATACTTTTTTGTAGGCAATTTAATAAGAAACAAATTTGCTTTTATGTTTTTTTTTCTGTCATTTAAAAGGAACATAGAGATAAAGGTCATTTTATGAAAGTGCGTAAAAAAGCCCTTACCAGTCTTGACCCTATTAATTTAATAAAAAAAAGTACTGTAGTAACATTAGATTTATGGAAGAAATGAAAGAAATATGGTAAAGTATAATCTACTTGTTATTCTATAAAAATGGTAAAAAGTTTTTATTGTGCCTCAAGTAATAAATTGATAAAGCAGAAACCATAAAAAATAGTGAGCAAGCACTCACTGCACAAAACTCACCTAAACATCTAATACTCACAAACCATTGAACATTATAGAAATGAAACAAGCAATAAAATAACTGTTAATTAACTTAGAGAAAACAAATTTTGACAGCAACAGGAAACGACGACAGTACCGCTGCCGTATAAGTTTTTTCAATTCTTGCAATTCTAGTCTTTTTTGGTAGGCCTTTTTCTTCTTGGACATTTACAGCAATTCGACGATAATGTAAAGAAAAGAATGTCTAATGCGATGGAATTGGCGTTGATCCATAGGAATAGGAGAGTCGATTCAGCTGCCGTTTACAATGTAAAACATTTTTAAAAGCTTTTGACTTTAGACAGAATAGTTATATAACAAGGAGAAATATTTTAGTGAAAAAAACTAGGTGTTCTCTTACAGTTTCCAAATATAAAATGGCGGTGATTTGAGAGAGCGACAGTTTGTCTGCCGATTTGAATGTAAGATTCATATAAATGGGATAATAAGTTGAGCACTAAGTATAGTTTTGACTATGTGTTTACTAAAGGTATCCATTGTAAAATTATCTACCAGGAGTTTCAGCAACAATTTTCTATGACTAAATCATTTTTCCTCGCACAAATTTACACACAGAAATGAACCACACACAAAACAGTTAAACATGCACACAAACACAAACAAACAAACTTGGCCAACATTTCATTTTGTTGAATCTTTTATGTGATTGTGCATTGAATTTTGTGGGCAACAGTGGAGCTATAAATATTGTTCACATCTTTCCCTTACCAAAGATAGGTAAATAAGATAAGAGCAGAAATGTAAATAGCACCACACCTCACCGGAGCAACAGTGTTGTTAAATAAAACGAAAGTAACGATTAACATAATGTCAATGCATCTACCAAACCAAATATTAGATAAAGTGCAGTTAAGCTAAAGAATACCACAGGAACGTATAATGTCACCTAAACATAAATTTGACTCTAAAATTTTTTCTGTCTATGATACGTTACGATTAACAACTACCACACCTCCTAGAAAAAGTAGTAAGTTTACTAATAGGGGTGTTAGCATCTATCACATTTTTCTTGGACATAAATAAGGCAAAAGGGACATTATTTTATTATTTCATTTGAAATATTAACATTTCTATTCTATGCTTTTTTTAAAAGTGAAGCTCTACAATCAGAAAGAAAGACAAACGAACAATTACTTTTGTAGAGGTTTGTAACTCAATAAGCAGTAAATTAATTTGTTAGTATAAACAAAATTTACATAAATGTGTTGCTCAAATACAGGACACAGAATAGGACATTTTTTTTATCTCCTCCCTAAATATTATATCAGATTTATTTTATTTGTTTTATGTATATTTTTTTGAGCATGTCGAGTGCAAATGTCCGAATTTAGCGTAGTCAGAACGATGTTAGAGCACAGCATTTTTGTATTACGAGACACATAAATTTCTATTATGGTGGGTGGCCATGCTTTTCTACCAATAATTTAGCATCATATAAAACAAACAGGGTGTGCCAAACAAAGCTTCTATTATGTACAATACCCTTCTTGTATACCTACAAAATATTTTTTTTTGCATAACGCTAGATATACATTATCAAAGCTACCGTTTAAAAAGTTACCTATGTCTAAATATCTGCAGGTAAAAAAAGGAAAGGTTCTAGAATCCAAACTGGTAGAAGTTAATCTTGCCACTAAAGCTCTTGAGAAAGGACCCATTACACACAGCGCTGTATACAGAGAGGTTACATCCTATATAGATAAATATAATTAATTTATGTACTAGTGTGGGTCACCCTAGAGTAGGGACACACAGATATGTATACAGGGAGGTTACATCCTATATAGATAAATATAATTAATTTATGTACTAGTGTGGGTCACCCTAGAGTAGGGACACACAGATATGTATACAGGGAGGTTACATCCTATATAGATAAATATAATTAATTTATGTACTAGTGTGGGTCATTCTAGAGTAGGGACACACAGATATGTATACAGGGAGGTTACATCCTATATAGATAAATATAATTAATTTATGTACTAGTGTGGGTCACCCTAGAGTAGAGACACACAGATATGTATACAGGGAGGTTACATCCTATATAGATAAATATAATTAATTTATGTACTAGTGTGGGTCACCCTAGAGTAGAGACACACAGATATGTATACAGGGAGGTTACATCCTATATAGATAAATATAATTAATTTATATACTAGTGTGGGTCACCCTAGAGTAGAGACACACAGATATGTATACAGGGAGGTTACATCCTATATAGATAAATATAATTAATTTATATACTAGTGTGGGTCATTCTAGAGTAGAGACACACAGATATGTATACAGGGAGGTTACATCCTATATAGATAAATATAATTAATTTATATACTAGTGTGGGTCACCCTAGAGTAGAGACACACAGATATGTATACAGGGAGGTTACATCCTATATAGATAAATATAATTAATTTATGTACTAGTGTGGGTCACCCTAGAGTAGAGACACACAGATATGTATACAGGGAGGTTACATCCTATATAGATAAATATAATTAATTTATGTACTAGTGTGGGTCACCCTAGAGTAGAGACACACAGATATGTATACAGGGAGGTTACATCCTATATAGATAAATATAATTAATTTATATACTAGTGTGGGTCACCCTAGAGTAGAGACACACAGATATGTATACAGGGAGGTTACATCCTATATAGATAAATATAATTAATTTATGTACTAGTGTGGGTCACCCTAGAGTAGAGACACACAGATATGTATACAGGGAGGTTACATCCTATATAGATAAATATAATTAATTTATGTACTAGTGTGGGTCACCCTAGAGTAGAGACACACAGATATGTATACAGGGAGGTTACATCCTATATAGATAAATATAATTAATTTATATACTAGTGTGGGTCACCCTAGAGTAGAGACACACAGATATGTATACAGGGAGGTTACATCCTATATAGATAAATATAATTAATTTATGTACTAGTGTGGGTCACCCTAGAGTAGAGACACACAGATATGTATACAGGGAGGTTACATCCTATATAGATAAATATAATTAATTTATGTACTAGTGTGGGTCACCCTAGAGTAGAGACACACAGATATGTATACAGGGAGGTTACATCCTATATAGATAAATATAATTAATTTATGTACTAGTGTGGGTCACCCTAGAGTAGGGACACACAGATATGTATACAGGGAGGTTACATCCTATATAGATAAATATAATTAATGTATGTACTAGTGTGGGTCACCCTAGGGTCACACACATATTTATACAGGGGGGCTTAAATTGTCCTCTTAGTTCTACAAAAATATTTAAAGGGGCACTATCTAAAATAGCTAAAATAATTAATTACTCATACTTTAACTTTGTTTCTAAAATGTTTACCTCTAAAACTACTTCTTTTGGAAGGTGTCTCTTGAGCCATGTATAGGATCTCATCTGTTGAATAGATGGAGACATCAACATATATCTAAAAAAACGAAGCATAAACATATAAATAAAACATAAGCATGTACTTAAAGTAATATCTACTTACATCAATATGAAAAATTGTGAGTTCTTTCTATAAAAGGGGTAGTTTCACGAAATGCATTTGAACTTAATTTAGTGAACCGCATATTTTTGGCTAGTTAATGGATTTAACTATTTTGAAAATATAAAGACTTGAAAATCGTCTTTTTGTGATATTTGTAATTTGAAAAGACGATTTTCAAGTCTTGATATTTTAAAAACTACGTGGTAGAAAATTGAAGTTCTTTCAAATATATGCCATATAAATGTAGTTTAA
Source organism: Acartia tonsa (assembly GCF_053477335.1). NCBI lineage: Eukaryota > Metazoa > Arthropoda > Copepoda > Calanoida > Acartiidae > Acartia > Acartia tonsa. The sequence goes on from NC_137261.1 coordinate 33,747,392, forward strand.
CCAATTAACCAGGAAAAAATATGCGGTTCACTAAATTAAGTTCAAATGCCTTTCGTGAAACTACCCCATTCAATTTCTATTTATAATAAGTTAAGGAATTTTAAGTTTCTGCATAAATTGCTCTAGGAATGATTTTTATTATATATTGTTGCCTGATATTCCATTAGGCAAAAAAGTTTATCATAACAACTCTCCTGGATATAAGTAAATAAATTTTTCATTTTAAAACTCCAATCAATCTAATTTTTTTATTATCAATTCAAAGCAAGTTAATAGAAGTAGAATATTAGCTTTTTTATGAGAACTGATGCCTTTTTGAATAAAACAAGGATGACAACATCCATAAAAGCGAAGAACTGAAACAGTAGGACAAACGGACATTAACACTTGTATAGTGTCAGAACTGAATAATTAGAATATAAAAGTATAGGAGTCGAAGCAAAATTGTAAGTAAATTTGTTGAAAAAATGCTTGATACAGGATAATGTTTATGGACATACTTACATTTTTAGGACTTGATTATAGAGTTGCTTCGCTTATGTTGTACTTTGTTGTCCCAGGAATATATATACCAAAAATCAGATCAAACGGATAATTAGATCACATAAAAATTTGTTGTTAAAAAGTAGGAAAATCAACATTTTTAAAATGAACGTACGGACATTCTGGTAATGATTATAGAGTTGCTACGCTTTCTTAATCGTACCAAACTAAAAAGTGCAAAGTTTGAAATCTATAGGACAATTCTAACATGGATAAATTAACGAAAAAAAACTATCTATCTAGGACGGATGTACGGACGAACCGACCCTAATTAGAAAAAAAAATCGCTTTTAAAAAGAATACTATCCTTTCGTGTAAAGACATACAATCCTTGTGTCCTAGATTATTAGGCTTTGTTAAATGATTAAAAAACTGTAATACAAACAAACTTTCTAGTGACCATCGCTTGAGATGTACCAAGGGACATAAAAATAACGAGAAAGCACTAAAACAACTTTTTGAATTGGCTGAAGAAATTAAAACTATATTTTTCTTCTTTAAAAAGGCATTAAAATTTAGCCTAACCTGAGGTCATTACTTGAACGAGAAAATTATATTTATTAGTGCCACAATATTTTCTGTATTATATTATCCTAACTACTTTTTAAAGTTTAAAAATTTATATGAAAATATGATATCTAAGTTTAACATTTCTATACCAAATAATTTTCTTCCAAAAATGTTGACTTAGTCTTTTTTTATATTTTTGTATTTTCTTTTCATGATTATAAATACAAAACAAGTTTGAATACTGATTGGAAGGTCTGCTGGTTTGTCAGTCAAATATGACCAATAACCAATTATAGGGTTATTTAAATAAAGGACAAAAACTTACCTATGAATGTAAGAATTCTATTCTTGACCAAACTTTAAAAAACCCTTTCCTGCATTTACAAACCATCCGAAAAATATTTGACTTTTTTTAACTTTGACTTATACCCCTGCAAGAATCCTTAAAACTTGATAATTGACGCATTTATCAGTGCATATGAAAATTGCAAAAAAGAGAAGTTAGTTTGCTGACATTTATCTTTGTAAACCTGCACAAAATGTAAGAGACAGCTATTCTAAAATAAAAATATAAATCATAATTTTTCAACTTAAATTCATACTATTTTCAAATTTATGCATTAGAATATTGGGACGGATATTTAACTTAAATGAATTAAAATCAAAATAAATCAAATACTTAATAACAAAAAATACCTATAAATATTGTAAATTTTATATACATTTTTCATACCTTTAAAAATGTAACACCCTAAATCAGACGAATATACTTCTCTTCCACAATCAAAACCCATCCAAAGAACGCCAAAATACACCGTTTAAGGCATAACACTGTATTTTGCTGCCTTTTTCAATATTTTTTTTGTAGAAAAGTTTCAATCCTTTGCAATCTTAATCACTAACATTATTATTAATTTTGCATGCCATAAAAAAAGATATATATTTTAATTTTACATATTTTTTTCAAAAAGTTAATTTATCTATAATACAAAGTAAAATGATGTCTCTCCGTCTGTCCCTTAAGAACTCGGTAACCACTAAACCGATTCTACTCTTAAAGTAAAAGTGGCTAAGCATTCCGACTGCAATGGATGTTTCATACTTGATTACATATTGATTGTAATGTTGAAAAGAAGTTTCAGCATTATCGTTTTTTTATCTTTTATAGGAGCCAAGAAAATCACATTTTCCCAAAATACGTTTCAGACATACATACGGACATTTCAAATTAGAGTAGCTTTACCACTAAAAAAACACTTTAGCTGGAATTAAAGGACGACAATTTACATCATTTTATAATAGAAAATTACTACAAGCCATGGATTTTTTAGAGTTTATATATATAATGGCAAATTAGATCAGCAAATTGTTTTCTCTTATGATTTAAATTTAGTTACGAAACCTAGTATTTATAAATGACAGTTAATATTATTGACATTTTCTTTAAATTTACGTGTTATCCTTTTAATATATTGACAATGTTTGAAATCTATCATGTAGTTGGATTAAAACTTTTTTTAATCCGCAAGAAATTCAATAAAAAGTAGTTAGTTTCCCAAACCTGAGCTGTATCCCTGAGAGAAAATGGAATATTTAAGTCAGACATGAACTGTTGATTTGACCTCAATTAATCTAGAAATCCCTGTGCCAAACATGTATATGTCAAAGATGTAGTAATATGTAAATAGATAAAGGAATATTTAGACTAGGTACAAAATACTAAGCCAATTCTTTAAATAATAATAATTATAATAATGTACGTCTTTAGGATGAGTCCTTTTGGACTTAAATATACTTTAGATTTTATAATATAACAAGCAGCTACGTTCCTGGGGGACTTCAGTTTTACTTCAGAGGAATTTGTTGATGGGAAGGAGGTAGACCCACCACTTTATTTCCAGTTTCAAAAACAAAAATCTTATTTTTTCTCATTTTATTATTTGCTCTATTTCCCTTAATGTTTGAACCTATATTTTGCTTAAATAATTTCCAACAGCTTTGCTACTATTATACAAATTCGTACTTGTTCAACTCATTTGCTGCACTTTTCATCTATATCTACATGTGATAATATAGAACTGTATACATACACATTAAAACAGCCCAGACAAATAGTTAGCCAAGAGAAAGAGAGGTGGTTAACCTAGAGACAAATTTAATATTAAGTTTAATAACATACCTAGAATTATTTTACAGACTTATGTTAAAAAAATATATTTTCAATATGTAACTTTTTTGTAAGAATGTGAAAATAAAGAAGCTTCATGGAGCACCATATCTTTTTTAACAATATAGTAAAAAAAAATTTCTGGAATTACAATTTTACTTTATTTAATCAGTGCAGCTTCTTTAGTTATAAGCAAAAGAGTTATTCCCCTTTACTTTGGCTATGAAAACTAAAATTCGGTTTGTGACATAGACAAAGCTTAATACAAATACAATAAAAAAAATAATATATATGTATTTATTGGTACATGAAAAAAAAAGTTTAAATTTAAAAATTTTATGAAAGCAGTAAAAAAACAATTATTCTTAAGCATTGTATCATTGGGATACCAATGACATTTCACATGAAGTATCAATTAAATGTGATCAATATGGTAAGAATTTAATAATTGAAAAGTTGAAGCACAAATAAAAAGTTTTCTACAATAGAAAATCCCCTCCTGACCTTTACCGTTTGCAATAAAAATAACATTTTGTTACACTACTCTACAGTGTTTCTGAAAGCTTATTCCAATCATTGTTTTGATTTAAAGTATTGTTTGTAGGTCAGACACAGGCACAAACATTGATTAATAAAGATATTTGCTAAGGTAAATTTGTAAGTTGAGACAAAGTCAAACTATTCTAGTATTTAATATTATACTATCACGAGACTTTCTTTTATAAATATTGGTAGCTTATTTCATTTTTTTTACAAATTATGAAATAGCTATATTATCTATATCTAAATGCTTAGGAATCTAGAGCTAGAAAAATTAACATAACTCCTAGTAATATAGCCTTAAAACTTCCTGAGACCAATAAAAAGTTAGTCTGAAAATTGTAGCATGTACCTTATGCTGTTAAAGAAATGTGAAAATTTTTTAATCATATCATTTATCTGCAATTAACATTCTACATTAACAATATTCTTTGGCTGTAACACAACATTGTAAAGCAAACCATATTGTTGTTGAAAGAACACATTTTTTTGCAATACATCAGGGAATTAACTCAAGAGTGACACAAAATAACATAATAAAGTAGCTGAATGTATGCCTGTGTGCTCATGAATGAGCCAAGTTTAACCTAACTGAAATATTTTGTTGCCTAGTTTTACTTCTAAAACTATTGGATCATGGAAAGAAAACGAAGTTGCGTGTTTCTTCGTATTTTCACAGTAGTTTTTGATAGGGTATTTTAGGTTGGGTAAATGTTAATGATAGGCCCCCCGAAGGGGTAAGAAATGGGACAAAAGCTACTGTGAAAATACAACGAAGTTTTCCTTCCATGATCCAAATTATTTATGTTTGCATTTTTGTAGAACTATGAATTAAGAGCAAAGTAGGGAATAGTGTGGGGAGTTTTATTAAGCTATATCACAGAATTGGAACTTAGACAATTTTAAATAAAAGTATAAAGAAAGAGAAGGGGAATTAAATGAAAAAAATACATAATATGAAGGGTCAAATAAAAAAAAACAAGAGGCACTGCTCGAGTTTTCAGGCAATAGTCGCCTTTTCCCCACTCTCTTTTACTGTTTTTCTCACCCTTCATTTTACTAAACCACCCCTTGTATACTTTATCACATTTGTGTTTATTTTGTTTAAATGTAATGCTGGAAAAAAGTTTCAACCATTTGTGATTTAGATTTTGTGTGGAAAGAAGTTGGAAGAGTTTTTGTTGTTCATAGCATACAAATAGGTTAATTATGGTTAAAACAGTGAAGTAACTTCTTTTACAGTTTAATCTACATTTGGTTTACCCCCAAAAAAATAATGTTTAGTTTAGAATATAAATAACTTTTTTGTAAAGAAATATAAGTTATTATAATACCTAAAAAACTTGGAATGATAATGATCAACATATATTGTTGAAACATTTATTTGACATGGGTTGATTTATGAAAAAAAAGTTAACTACTAATTAAATTAGGGGAGTAATTAAAACTATTTTCTAAAATCACCGATAAAAAAGCAGGTTCTTAAAATTGCGGAGTATTTGTGAAGGGATTTTTTAAAGACAGAAAGGTATAGGTGTAGAGACTTTCAATTCTAGAATTTAAAATTTGATAATGACAAAACCAAGTGTGAATAAGATCGCAATGGTATTTTATATAATTAAATTGTATATTTCTTGGATGACTTAGGATAAAGAAAAAAGTGCAATAGCTTCATCATGTAAACCATACACGATTTACATTTTATTTTAGCAGAATAAAAATGCAGACAACTGGAAATGAGAACAACAAAAAAATAGTGGACCCAGCACAAAGGTATTAAACCATCTACAAACTCTTTTATTCAATTCAGAGTTGCATCAGTTTTAAATCATTTTGTCTCAATTTTAAGTTTTTAAAATACTTTTGTATTATATTATTCATGTTTTAATGAAGTTTAGTTCTTACAGGAAAGTAAATGAATATAAGAAGAAAATAGCTTTGGTTGAAGGAAAAAGAAGGGTAAGAAATTTATATCTAACAAAAAAATTCAGCTGTGCATATCTATCATCAAATGAGTGGATCTTTTTTTTAATCTATAGAAATGAAATGTAACTTGAAGAATGAACGACAATATGACAGACCATGCTGGATGCTTTTTCGCATTTCTTCCATATCGCTACAGTGCATGCATTATAGATTAGATAAATATAATATGTTTTCTCGTATTCATTCGAATCCGGAGGATAGGAACCGGTTCTCATCCATACGAAAAAACTATGTCTAGCATCGTATTATATCCAGTTTTCTACGAATATAGAAATGTACAATCATAAGATTAAAACCTTTTATTTATAATTTATAATTTTAATCTTATAATTGTACATTCTATATCCGCGGAAAGCCGAGAAATAACTATTAATACTTTAATAGGCTATTGTAAATGAGTTTGAGAAAGAGCGAAATGCCAACAAGCAGGCAGAAGTTATACTCGAGAAAGAGGTAAAGGTAAGGTGTTTGCAGTAAGTTATAAACATTACTTCAATTTTATATCCTTGCTAAAAGCTTAACATGAATATAAGGTGGAAATAATTAAAAAGATATTTCTTATCCCTGTTTTTAAGAATAATTCCTATTTACAGTATACGTTACAAAAAAAGACCGGTCTTTAAAATGGTCTAGTCCCCCCCTCTTATAAAATTGTAACCCCATTTTGTGTGTGTGTGATCTTTATATACATTTATAAAGATGTTTGTTGCGGTCAATTAGATCAAAGAACATTTAACGACATGCAGCAGGCTATAAAAGAAAATGTTAAAAATGTCAAAATACCACCTAGTATTATTTTAAGTGAATTTTAATTAAGCCGAAAAAAATACAATGAAATTGATTTTAGCATGGGGTTTGTTTAGAGTTTTATCTACAGAATAAAATTTTGCGTCCATAGACACCTTGCCCAGCTTCCTAGCTCTCATACGAGTCATTTGAGGCTAAAAAGTATGTATTGAGAACTCAAAATATAGAATCGGTGGAATTTTGATATTTTGAATATCTTCTTTTATAGCCTGCTAAATGTCGGAAAATGTTCTTTGATTTAATTGACCGACACAAACACCATCATACATGTATATAAAGAGCACACACAAAAAAATAGTTTAACAATTTTATTAGAGGGGGGGGGGGGGGGCTAGGCTATTTTAAAGACCGGTATTTTGGTTTTTTTACTGTCTGATTTTAGAGCTTCAATTTTATGGATTTTATCATCCTTGTTCTATTATTTTCCTTGTTAAAACCAAGTACAAGATAACTTTGTTAACAAAAAAAATAAAAAAATTAACATTTTGATTCATTAAAGATTATTTTGATGGAAAAGAAATAGGTTTTTTATTCGAAATATCCTTCTCTATAAAATTGGACAATAGAATTAAGAAAATAAGTAAAGTTTTTAGTATTATCGAGAAAGATATTCAAATTCTTTAATAACCGAATATTTTCAAATAACCATTTTCCTAAAAAACATGAGAACTAAATTCCAAATAACATGATCTGAACATTAAAAATCTTATTTATTTTAGTTAATGAGCGATAATCTACTGCGTAGTGGGTCAACAAAGGAATGTATTCTCAAACGATTGAAGGAAGAAAGAAAGAAACCACTACTGGATCAAAAGCTATATGAAAGGTATAATTACAATTCAAGTATTCAAACCTTCACACACACTTCATTGAACAAATATTGATGAATTTCATTTGTGAAATAGCGAATTCTAAATTAAATAAATACCTATTGGAATATTAACAGCAAGTCTTAAAGAGAAGGAGAGGGTAATTCCTCACTAACTCTGTCCGTCTGTTTCTAGGAAGAATGGTACGAATCACTGCCCAAACTGTGATTAAACTAAAGAAATTAAAAAAATTACCGAAAAATTGCTAGACAGAGTAGAGGGAATGGCTTGGCTTGCATGTAAAAGAAGTGTAATCAAAGGGTTAATTTTCTGCTATTGTTGAAATCAAGAAAAAGTCAATGCGATTTTGACAAACAATTCTAAAGGAAAATTTTCCCACAACCCCCTTCTCTTTTATCTCCCCTTCTTACCCACACCACTTCTGTTACGTCAAAAAAGTTTTACTCCAACTTGACTCCAACAAAATATTAAATTTTGCGACATTTCTAATTGGAATTAATTGGCTGAATAACAGCCGATGGTTGAACCTAAGGACCTTGGTGATTTTTAATGTCCTTTAGAATAACCTAACAATGATAAGGTTGAGCCCTAATTCTGCTGTGATGACACTTGACAACAAAGTTCTGGACTTGAAAAAAAGGTTCAATAAACTCAGATATAAAACAAATAAAAAGGTATCAACAAACCAGAGAGGCTTAATAACCATAAAAGAAGTGTTACATTAACATAAATAAAGCAACAGAAATAATAACAATCATTAAAACCTTGAACAATAATGCTTTTACAAATATTACAAATCTAAAACATGTAAAGTAGATTGTAGATATAATGGAAGAATAAACATGAGCCTAAAATCTGGACATGGCTTCAATAACTAAAGGAAGATAAGTAAAATAATTTCAGGTATTAAAATTTAAAAATTCAAATTGCATGTTTTGTGTTTAACTAGATTACGTTCATAACTGTTTTTTTTTTAAATTGCTTTTTTAAAATTTAGGTTTACACTAGGTTTTAACTTAATTTGCATCTATGGAATGGCTTTTGATTTGTTTATATATAATTGCATGTGTATGTAAAATTTTAAATCATCGGCCATTTCAACAAAACTATCATGCTTCCAACTTTTCCGCATATTCATAATAATAATTGCAAAGACAAAATGTATTGTCTTTCTCTAGTGCTTGTTTATTATTGCAAAAACAACACCTTTGTAAACTGTATGCTAATTCATCATTATTATATTAATAATCTTACATATGTAATTCTGAAATATTGTCAGATATTTCATAAACAAATTTGCAGAAGGTCAATTTACATATACAAAACTAATGTTAATGTTTTGTTAAAAGGGGTAGTTTCACGAAATGCATTTGAACTTAATTTAGTGAACCGGATATATTTTGCTAGTTAATGGATTAATCTATACTTATATGGCATATATTTGAAAGAATTTCAATTTTCTACCACGTACTTTTTAAAATATCAAGACTTGAAAATCGTCTTTTAGTAATATTGAGTTAAATCGCCCCCCTCTATAAGCATGAATTGTCACCATGATAAACATACCAATGATGCAACACATAGCTTAATATTATATTTCATTCAATAAAGATAAAGGTGTGCACATAATATCACAATATATGCAATTTAAAAAGACGATTTTCAAGTCTTGATATTTTAAATACTACATGGTAGAAAGTTGAAATTCTTTCAAATATATGCCATATAAGTGAAGTTTAACCAATTCACCAGGAAAAAATATGCGGTTCACTAAATTAAGTTCAAATGCATTTCGTGAAACTACCCTTTATAGAAAGTCTTAAATATTGTTTTAATGGGTTTCTAAAAGAACATGAACTTTAAAGGAAGTGTAAACGTAAAAATTTCTCATCTAATTATCAAATCTTAACATTTTCTAAGAACATTCTAATTTACATACTTTATGCGTTGATTTTCTGTAATATGCTAAGCTTGGCTCTTATGGATGTTGATATTCTTATTTTTGAATGTATGACTTAATCAAATGTATTTACTTAGCGACCATAGAACCCTACCCCATTTATTTTCAGAATTAATTTCTAAAACGTGGGGTGGGGGGGGGGGGGGAGTTTCTAATCTAGGTATGGACAATTTTAACTTCATGTGTTTTTTAACCAAAAATTATTTTATATTAAAAATATTATGTTATATTGTAAATGATATACATCAGAATGCCTCTATAAAATATCCAAGCATGAAACGCAATGTTTCTAGATTCCTATAATTGATTTTATATTAAGCTTGAATATGTGCAAGCATTGGAGGCTGAGGTGGAGAAGATTAACTCAGATTTAGAAGATAAGCCACTAGTTCAAGCTTCACATGAAGAACAAACTATGAGGTAAGTAAAAAAATATTGATGTCCGTCTGTCTATAGCAGAAATCTCAAAAACCACAGAATTGATTTAGTTATGGTTTTAAGGTTTAAAAAAAAAAGGTTTTTCTGACAGACTTCTTTAATTATAGAGTAGCTTTGCAATCTAAAAAAATATATATTTTATAACTTACATTTAAAAACATTTTTTGAAGCTGTGCAAATCATTTTTTTATAATTTAATGATTTTAGATATCTTGAGAATGAAATCAACAAGACATCTTTAAAAATGATGGAAGCAGATATGGTTAAGAAAAAGTATGAAGTTATTCTTGAAATGTTAAAAAAGGTATTTTAAAAATGATTTTTGAAGAATAAACTACTAATGATAAAAAAAAATAAGTCAGGGAAAAATTATGAAATATGAAACCTATATTGCAATTGTTTCAAAAAAAAAGAAAAGTGCATTCCCACATAGATATTTGATCTTATTTTAAGAAAATGGTTTATTGATATATCACCTGATTTATTGTTTTGAGAAAATTATACTGCAACCTCCTAATTATAGGAAAGGTCAGGGTATGCCAGCCACATAAAAAGACTGGAAAGTATAGGTAATGAGACTGACATGGAAGTAATGATGTTACAAGCAGATAATGAAGAAGCACTGAACTACAGAGACACTTTGCGCAGAGAACTCAAGGATTTGCAAATTCAGTAAGTGCACATTCACAGTATCAGAAAGAATATTTTTTGAGTGCAAAAATTAAGGAAGTGCATGAACAAGGATAGTATCTAAGAAAACTAAAGTAGACTTTAGGAATTGATCATCATGATCAAAGTTAAAATAATTAGTTATGAATTGACATAAAACCTGTTACACATTAGTATGGTTTTAACTAAGTTTAATTTAACTTTATCAATAGTCATTTCAAATCAAATGTAATTTGACTACAATCATTTAACTTTATACAGATATGAGATAAACACGAAGGAGCGAGAAAGAATAATGATATACAGCAGAAGAGATGTGGCCAGGAAACAAGAAAACTTTTTTTCTGAAGCTACAGTTCGCCAAAGCCATGATAGTAGAGTAAATACAATTGGATTCTTTGGCTCAACTAGAAGCATAGATGATGTTAGTTTGGTATGTTTTTCATTATAAGGGAGAAGTAATTTGTGCTTGTATTGTGTAAAATCTGTGAGTTAGCTTCAGTCGAAAGCAATTGTTAAGTCTATTTGTTATCAAATATGTGTTTAATTATACTATGCGATTTGTCATTAATAAGAACAGTTAATAATCGCTTTTCATTGAAGCTAACTCATGGATTTTACGCAATACAAGCACTAACTACTTCTTCCTTTATGAAATATATTTATATTATGTAAACTATGTCATATAAAATGGGCATTTTTACTCAGTCAGATGTATCAGAGATAGGAGGAGGAGAGTACAGTGAGCAAGAATTTGATGATGCTTTTGAGAGAATGAAAAAGGCAGCTGGAGTTAACTCGATTAAAGAAGTTGTAGCAAGATTCCAAACCCAAGGAAAAACAACTCAGGTAATCTTTCAACTTTCAAGTTAAATACTTTGTTCCTGTTTATAAACAAAGTGCCTTTTTTCAAAATTGTACCATAATGATAATGTTATTTTAGATGTTGGAATCACAACAGACTAAAGCAGAAAAGGATGTCAGAGACCTAGGAAATAGAAAAGATGAATTAAAAGCAGAATGGGAAACTGTCAGGTAAATTCCATGATATTATCCAACAGTTAGCAAGATCTTTCACTATTGATATATTGACAGATATCATTCCATTACATGCATAGGTTATTAACTTAATTTTTTTAAAAATAACCTATGTACTTTTAATGACTTTCAGATTTAACACTTTGTTTTGATATTCCTTTTTAGATACATTGGACAAGATGAAGATCTTGTAACAGCTCAGAAACTTGGTGAACTCTCTGTGGAAATTGACAATACTCAATACAAAACAAAGGAGCTTAAAGAAAAAGTACTGTACCTTGAGAAGACTACAGACAATATCAAGTATGCATATTTTAAATAAAATATGAAAATTGATTAATCTTATCCCTATTTAATCTTTTGTTTTTTAGGATTGTTTTGATTCAAATGGTTGGAAAAAGACACTCAAAAATAGACAGCCTTGATGTAAGTTTTATTTCTGAAGATTATTTTATACATAAATATCTCTATGCTCTTTGAAATTTTTTATTTGATTAGCCATAGTTTCTTATAATTTGGACCTAAGACTCCTGGAATAAAACAAGACACTTTTGTGCAGCCACCAGAGCCAGCTCAAGCTCTAAATTCAAGTACTTTAAAGGAACCATGCAAGAAATATACTGCTATAACTGCTGAAAGACTGCCATGAGTAGACCCAATACCCAAAATTTGAAGCCTCCAGCTTCAAAAACAAAAAAGTTATAGACATTTCAAAATCATATTTTTAGTACAATGGAAATTTTGAAAGTTTTTCATTGCTAATAATAGAATTTTCAATATTAAAATACATCACATAGAAAGAAAATAATAAGCTTATTTTTGGAAGAAACTTAGGATACCAGTAACTGATAATATTATTACAATAAAAACACTCTTCTTTATAGTCAAAATCCTTTTAAAAAATTTAATTTGCGTTGTATTGAGAGTACTGTAGCGTTAGAATGCCAGCCTCTAGGATTTCCAGCCAGTCAGAAGCCTGAGTCTACACTAAGTCTGCTGAACAACCAATGAAAATTCTTAAAAAGTTTCATTGTACAAAAAGAATCATTTTGAAATATCTGTAACTTTTTTGTTATTGAAGCTGGAGGCTTCAAATTTTAGGTATTGGGTCTACTCATGGCAGGCTTTAAGCAGTTAAAGTGGGGTATTTTTGCAGGATTCCTTTAAGACTTGACAGACTGTCTCATGAAAGCACCTTATTATTGCCTCACCCTCGCTGGTAATAGACTTGATAATTAGGAATCTAAACTACCTAACATGTTGTGATAGCAACACATTGGGTTTGAACTTGAATTCTCATCATTGTACCTTAGTGTGTTACCACAGAGCTACGGTGCCCCCTTGTAATTTTCTTTATTTCAGGTGCTTTCTTTGGTGGAGAACATTATAAATGAAAGTTGGACCAAAGCTAATGGCTTTACTATTGATGAAATTAGAGAAGATGATTATTATGAGGAGTTTACAAAGAGAGATGTTCCATTCTTGAAGAGATTGGAAGATAATGGGTAAGCTTTGTAATCTTTAAACTGTTTTTAACCTATTTTTTTATCATATATCAAAAATATACTATGACACCAGTAGAATCAGACTGCAGAGCCCAAATTTGAATTAAGTCCCCAATAAACTTTTTTTGGGGGATTTAAAAATCAATTTTATATGTTGCTGTGATCATTTTGATGGAAGCAAAAGCATTTTTTAGTTTGGGGTTAAATTGTTTCTTACAGAACAATTTGATGTGATTCAGATTATATCAATACAATAATAAAAACTCTACTCTGTTCGATGCAAATAATTTTTTTCTAAAACAATAATTTATATAGAAGAAATTTAACATTAAAATAAAACATATTATTCTGAAGTCTGAACCAATTAGAAGTCTCGTTTCATTTCAGTTTTTTACAATTCAAAAAAGAGTGTTTTTACAAAGTGACTTATTTCTAATGTAGTTAAATAATTTTTATTTAATTAAAAAGAAAAGAATGAAAACTATACACATTAAAGATACATGCTTTTTAGAAATATTTTAAAAAATAAGTTTGAATAATCTTATATTTTATCATATTTGTATATGTGACAAAAAAAAATTGTTGTATTGCGTAAACATTTGTTGTCATCTTTCACTATTTAACCCTTTACAGCCAATTTTTTTTGTGTTTTAAATAAGTGATGGAAAACAAGCACGATAAAGTTAATTCATTGATATATTGTAAAGAATTAAGTTTTTAATGAATTAATTTAGATGAAATCAAAAGGCCTAATTTTACTCTATACCAGAATACTATATATATGAAGCAAAACACTCTAAAAGCTACGAATTTTACCCAAATAAAAAAAGACCTTTTGCTCTGATCAAAAAAGACCACAGCAACAGTAAAATTAATTTTTAAATTCCCTCAAAAAAGTTTATTGGGGACTTAATTCAAATTTAGGCTCTGGAGTTTAATTCTACTGGTGTCATAGTATATTTTTGATATATGTTTTAAAAATAGGTTAAAAACAGTTTAAGTTAATGTAACAGTTGTTGACTATATTACTTTGTATTTCAGTATTATTTAAATGATTTTTCTATTTTGATTGTCTAAAAAGAATATCTAACATCCTAAAAAATCTTATTTCCCCATAAACCCCTTCTTACCCACTACCCTTAAGTTACATCAAATAACAAGTTTTTTGCCAACTTTATGCCAACATAATATTTCATAATCAGCAATTTCAAATGGAATAAATTTGGTGAATAGCAGCCCCTGATATTTACTAGATAATAATTTTTTAGGCCAACAAAGGAGGATGATGATGAGGATGAAGAAGATACAGGACTTGATGAAGATGATGAGGAGGTACAGGGGACTATGCACAAACTAGAGCAAGTGATTCTAAGTACCTTCCAGCAGTGATTCTAAAAGTTTTTTTGTGTGAATATACTAGGGTTATGTTTAATGTTGTTTTATCAATTTCAAAAATAAGTTTCACCATGGTTATATATGAAATTTTTTTGTGAAATGTTAGGCATTTTTTTGCTATATATCATCACATCTTTTGTTGAGTTCAAACTGCTGTGACACAACATTAATCTTTTCGTATGAAAAATGTTTAGAGCATATGATTGTGTTTTGACATGTTATTTTATTTGAACCTTTGAACTTAACAAAACATTTGATGATATTTCATCAAAAATTTATTAACATTAAAGTTTTATTCATAGAAAACAATGGTGAAACTCATTTCAAAAATTGATAAAATGATATTAAACATAGCCCTAGTATATTCACTAAATCAACATTTAGAATCACTGCTGGAAAGTGCTTAGAATCACTTGCTCTCGGTCGTGCATAGTCCCCTAAATCTCTAAAAAAAAAATATGTGAATCTGTCAGTCTGACTGAATCAAAAGATATAGTCTAACTAATAATCCTACATTTAAAATTTTTTTTTTACTCATATCATATTTATTTGATTTATTGGTGAGAAGCTGTTACTTATGTAGCACATTGCTTTAACAATTAATGTTTAACGAATTGGTACTTTTCTGTTTTGCTGTCCTAGTATATACTTCTCTACAGAGATTAACAAAAGGAAAAACTTTGTTAGACTATAAAAATCTACACTCTCTATTGCTCCATATTACTAAATGAAAAGGTATAATCATTAAACGAAAAATACTTTTAGATTCCAACAAGACAAAGTTTACAGAAGGCATCAGAAATTATTTTGTCAACAAAAGCATCATCTCAAGTTAATAAACGTGGAAGAAGAGCAATTTAAAGTTGTTCAAATATTGTCTAATTTAATTTTTGAACTTGTGCTACCTCATAATTAATAAACTTTTAAATGTTAGCAATCTTTTGTACTTAACAAATTAATTTCTTTTAAAATAAAATAGTGCGCTCTGTCTCTTATTTATTGTATACTTTTGTACTTTTCCCTTAAAACTGTCCTGATTACCAGATTTTAAAATATTAATAAGGATGTAATAAAAGATTAAAGAACGTTTGATACAAAAGTAATTTTATTTTATGGGGTACTTTGTAAAATTAGACTTTTACTTCAATTACCAATATATTCAAAATGAGTAAATAAATATGGGTTTAATAGAAAAACATCAAAGCTAATTTTAATGATAAAAGAAAAACATGGTTCAATTTAACATAAATATTATATATTGGAAAAGATGTAGAAAAGTGCATTGATTTGATGAGATCAAGTATCAAACAAAACTGATATCTTTAGGCTATTTCATAATCTTCATGTTAAACTAACATGATTTCTCTGTGTTCAAAGCTTAAAATCTTGTTATTTTCTAGACCAATATGGTTCTCCTTTACAGGGGGGGGGGGGGGAGGGAGGGGGGAAATTTTAACACATTTGCATACCTAGGTACCTAGGCTTTATCTTTGGACTGAGAGGATAGGTTACTAAAGATAAAATCATGATGAATTTCACGAAGTTTTAAGATTTTTTGGGTAGACCTCCAGATTCCGGAGCTGCAGGCCTCCAGGTAGTCTCTGTACAGGTAAATATGAAAAAAAAAATTTTGTAACAAATCAACTTATAAAACAAAATATGTATTTTTTTTTCTTCAAATATGTAAATAATATTAAAAACGATGCATATTTTGTTTTATAAGTTGACCTGTAACTTAATTTTTTTTTTTCATTTTTACCTGTACAGAGACCACCTGGAGGCCTGCAGCTCCGGAACCTGGAGGTCTATCCAAAAAATCTTAAAACTTCGTGAAATTCATCATATAAGAATGATTTTATCCTCTCAGTCCAAAAATAAAGCCTAGGTACCAGGTCTACGCAAATGTGTCAAAACTCCCCCCCCCCCCCCCTTAATCTTCTAATAGGTTCTTGAAGGAAAGATTTATAATAATTTCGGTAAAGGGTACATAGAGGCATCTGGGGGCGTGAAGCCGCTATTTCAGATTGAAATAAATAAATATAAATAAACTATTTCAGAAACAGCAAATACACACTTTCATCTTTATTTCATTATGGTATACATAACATATATAAATACCCAGTCAAAAAATTTGAACATTTATTTAATTTAAGAGGAATTCTTCATGAAACATTTATAACTTTAATCTAAAGATGCTTTTTACCTTGATATAAACATCTAAGAATACTCATTTTTTTTGAATACCCAAACATACCAGCGTATTGATGTATATCAATAATGTAATTAACAACTCTCTCCTATAATATCAAAGAAAAATTAATGACTGCAATCATCTGACTCTAGTTAACAGCAGGGAGAGAGGGGACATTAGGTTGTTTATTAAACTAGCCCCCAAAGTTTTATAATAACGTTTTCTTATTTGTTGGCTTAAGAACTTTGGGGACTTTCATTAAATTGAATTGACCCGCCCCTTGAACCACCCACAGGCCCTGAACACCATGTCCCTGTCCAAGCTGGCGAAGTTCTCCTTAATAATGGCAATGAGGGAGGTCTTTGTGGCATGGGCATGTCTATTGGTGCATGCTCTAAAGTAGCCACAGGCCCAAAAGTCCATTGGATTAAGATATGGGCTGCTGGGAGGCCACATCTCCTTCGGGAAGTGAGTAACCGCAGGATCCAAAGGGATAGTTCACTATTTTTTTTTAAAAATGCACTTCGTGGTTCTATCCCTTTACCCATCTTTCAAGCTAACCTTCGACATGGCGGCTCTCATTTGTGCCACTGTTGAGCTAGAACAACGTTCTATACCTTTTTGGAAATGGCATAAAGATTTACTTAGGATTGTCAGCGCAATCCATAGTCTAAAATGAGTTTTAGGGTTCCATATTGGCCCCTGTTGTCAAGAACCGAGATATATTCCGAGATTTTAGACGTTTTTGACATCTCAAAATCTGCCACGTTTTACTTTGCCGGAGTACCACGGCCAAGAAAGCTGGGATAGAGCTCTAGTCTTTTCTATTGTCTTACTTATGTATCTAACAATAACCTTAGCAAGTTTTATAAGTCTATCTCATGTACAGATGGACTGAGGTCAGATTTAGTAGGCCATAGTCGAGAATACAGTGTATAGTACGGGCGGACTCCGAATCTGCCTTGTTGAACATATGCGCAGCCAGCTCGGAGTACATGTCCTCCATCGTCCAAAGATTTTTATTGGCAAAAAGGTCATTACATAAGCTTTCTATAGTGGGGCCAAACGTCATGATTGGCTAAATAGTTTTGGAGCTATGGCCGTTTGAAAAATGTCCGGTTTTATATGCCCTACCCTGTATGTATATAAAAAATTAAAGAACCTTGAATCAAAGTGAAAATCTACACTCGAGAAAAGATTAAGGTAAATTAAAGTGATTTAGGTCGATAGTCAGCAGATTAAAAGGAAACAAGGATGACAACATCCATAAGTAGCGAAGCACAAAAAATCATGGATGGGAATACGTACAAGTAGATTTAGAGTGTATTTATTAAAATCAAGAAAAGATTTATTGGAGAAAATAAACACATATTTTGTATAATCATGAAGGTCAAAGAAAATTAAATAAAAGATGCTCATAACAATAGGAAAAATTATTTTGATACTGATATCCCAAAAAAGTTTTAAAATTGGACCAAAAACACCAAAGATATGGGGAAATATGTAAATCATATAAAAATAGCCAAAAACCTGCTAAAAGACAGTTTTATTGCCATTGTTGTTTTCTTATAATGACAGGAAATTAAATTTTTATATCCTTGACTTAAAAATTTGGAAAATCGGACTATATACATCAGAAATATCAGAAATAACTATCATGGTTGTTTTCTTTAAATTACAGGAAATTTAATTTTGATATCTATAACTAAAAAAATTTTGGAAATCGGACCATATACACCAAAGATATGGAAACAAATGTGAAAGAAAAACAAAAATAGCCTAAAACCTGCTAAAAAGCGGTCCAACCGCCATTGATGTTTGATAGTTAATTGTGCTCCTTAATAGTGGGAATGTTGTCAAAAATTTCAGCCTTTTATCTTTTATAAAAGCCGAGAAAATCACGTTTCTCCCAAACTAAGGCAGACGGACATACGGACAAATTACAGAGTAGCTTCGCTACTAAAAAGAAAAAGTGTGTCATAACTCATAACTAGATTAACAAAAGCAGATAGACATTGAATGGACAAGAGGCGACCTACGCATATAGTGTCCTAGATTTATTAGGCTTGGTTAGATGATTCAAAACCTGAAAGAACTGTTCTGTTAGTCCTACTATTGCCAAAATTAGTTTTTTACTTAGACGGACATACAAATTACAGGATGCAGACATCTTTAGTGTCCTAGATTAAATAGACTATGTTGAAGGATTTTACAACTGTAAAATCAATTCTTCTATCTATACTAATAGCCAAAGTTAGAGCTTTTTGCTAAACTGAATGATTTTGGGGATGATGATCTTAAAGATGCTCTTACCAGTGGTGATGGTGACCCAGATGGTATGAGGGTTGACTTTCCATTACCTCATGGGGCAAAGCCCCTAGAGGCTAGGGGCGAAGCCACTAGTGTTATATAATAATCAATGCATCAGTATCTTCGTTCAAAAACGATATGTTTTGTAAGCATTTTAAGAGTTATGGCCAAATACACGAAAGCACAAATAAAAACTTACAGCCTTATATCATGTCTGTTACCTGTTTTCGGCCAGACGTGCCACGCTGCAATCATTTTCATATCCTCCCCATTGATTCTAGTTCAATTCCAATATGTTGCTTTTAAACACAATTCACCTAACTACTATCATTTTGTAAAAAGCTAACTGCAAGAACGTAAAACAAACAAACGGACGATCCAATCATTCCGAAATAACTATTCCGATTCGATTGCATTTTTCAGAAAACTTATTTTGTTTTAGGCATTTTTTCGACTCTCTTTTGAATTCGCGCTTAAATGATAGACAAATATTTTTTGTTTGACTTGTACTTGAAACAATGGTAATAAGATTCAAAGCATTAACCCTAAATCAGCAAAAAGTAATTACGGAAAAGTGTGTTAAAACTTAAAACTACATGCCTTAAAAAATAAGAAGAGAGTAAAAATACATGTAATTTAATATAACAATATAATTACAGTCCCTCATTCTAAAATGTTTAATGCGTCAAAATTTAGGTTGTAAAATGCATGCGTATTTTTTATCTGTAATAGAAGGAAAATGTATTTCCTTTTTAAAATTCAAGAAAAAAAAACACATCGCAATTCAAACCCATAGCCGAAGGAACAAAATCAAATATAAAGAAGATTCACCTTAAAGGTTTAATTAAAGAGGGATTAAGTGATTAAATGGTGCAACATGCCTGCATTCCAGTGTGCACAATGTGGCCAATTGGAATATCAACATCATTAGAACACATATATTGCAGGAAATCCACAACCTGAAACATATAAATGTAAAAAAGGCTAAATCAACGAAAAGTGGTGTTGCTGGGTACAACTTTTATATTCAATATTAGAATCGTTTTATTATCTGGGAGAATGAAAGATCGTTCGAGACAGTAAAAAAGGAATAAGTACAATTATAGAGATGCCGCAAATCTTTAAAAGTGGAGTAACTAAACTTTCGAATATAGTATTTGAAACTCCCAAAAAGACACAAAAGTAAATAAAATAAAGATTGTGTTTAATAATAAGATGAAGACATTTAAATCTAGTAATATTTTACAGTTTTGATGATTTAATTTTATTGCTAAGAATTTTTAGTAAATTCTTCATACAAACTCGTGTATTAACTGTTGATAAGTTTCAGGATTTGATTTAACAACCCAAACAATTTACTGACGTTAACTGACAGTTTATGGAAGATTACAGGTACATGAAAAATGAATTAATATAGCATAAAGCAGTATGGAGGGTGGGGGGTAATTTTGCATACTAGAGCATACTCAGATATCAATAGACAAGGTACTAATTTCAGTTTATAGATGATTTGGGATAAACGTTTTATTTTAGGATATTCACAGAAATTTCATCATTTTTGTTTTACCTTCTGAGAGCCTGGTATTTTTTGTATGATTATATGCTCTGATTGAGGTTGATATGCTTTTACAAGTTTATTTAGTAATAATATGCAATATAGATTTAGATAAAGGTTTACTTCGGAGGTTGGAATCCCATAAATTGTCAAGGAAAGATATTCTTGATTGACCCCAAAATTCTTCCAAGTCCTTTTAATTTTGCAAATACTTGTCCTTGATCCTGATTAGATCCTTCTGAAGCAGACAAGTGACTTTAGCTGAGACTAGTCAGACCTGTCAGGATTAAAACAGTAAATCTTGCCAAGTCTAATTTGACACTTCTAATTTCCAAGTTGATTGAAACAGCGCAAATGCATTTTCATCTACCTATTTCATTTATTTTTTTATTACGTGTTGAACACCTATCCATTTTCTTAGCGAAAAAAAGCCACGAATTAACCTGGAGGTCCTAGCTCATAGAGTATTCCCTATTATGGCAGCGTATTTTCACATCTCCTAGTATTTAATTTAATGCAGATTATGTTCGTCTTCACTGTGGCAGAACTTTGAACATTTAATAATATTCATAACATAACAACACTTATTTTAATTTACAATACATTTTTCATACAAAGATTTAGGAGTTTAGCGTTTTTGCGAAGGGGTAGTTTCACGTAATGCATTTGAACTTAATTTAGTGAACCGCATATTTTTTGCTAGTTAATGGGTTAAACTATATTTATATGGCATATATTTGAAAGAATTTCAGTTTTCTACCACGTAGTTTTGAAAATATCAAGGCTTGAAAATCATCTTTTTGTGATATATGCAATTTAAAAAGACGATTTACAAGTCTTGATATTTTAACTACGTAGTAGAAAATTAAAATTCTTTCAAATATATGCCATATAAATGTAGTTTAACCAATTAACCAGGAAAAATTATGCGGTTCACTAAATTAAGTTCAAATGCATTTCGTGAAACTACCCCTTTAATTATTTATATTGGTCATCTGAAATAGTGGCCGCAAGTACAATTTATGTTTGGTCGGTGTAATTATATCACCATTTCTGTTGATTGTACAGCTACTTTACTTAAAAACTGTTTGTGCAAGACAAGTCTAAAATTATCATAACGCCCTGTAACTCTAAATTTTGGTTGAAAATACATCAATATTTTGACTAGTTTTAAGCTCACAATAAGTCAGTGAGGTGTTGACATTTTGATTTCTAAAGTCATGATATGTTAAAATTGCATTATCATCTAAAGAGAGTGAGAGAAACTTAATTTAGTATACAAGAACAATAGAAATAAACAAATAGTCAAAACTTTAATAATATTTGTATATTTGTTATTAGTTTTAGTGAATATGCTAGGTTTCTGTTTAATATACGAAACATGCAACATATACACAGATAGAGGGAGGAGAACCAAATTTTGGAAGGCACTAACTCCTGACACAACCTAATGCCAACATGAAAAATACTTTTTTTCTAAAGGTTTATTTTTGATTTCTAGAAAGGGCTAACCTCATGTCCTGCAGACCATAAATCCATTTTGGCAAATGAAGAATAATCACAGAGTGTTACACGTTCACGACTAGCTTGAAACTCTTCTGCAGCAGCCTAGACAAAATATTTAAATCTTAACAAATATAGAATAATCACGTGGCACATGTTCACGACCTTCCATATTCAATGCTTTTTTTTGGTTTAGCAAAAAATCCCAATAAATAAAAGATAGAAAAAAAATCTAATATATTTTAAAACTTTGTAGAGAGGACATTACATCCCCCCTACTACAATGAGTTTGAGCTGCTGCAGCTTATAGTAAATATTATTATCGTATGATACATTGCAGCAAATGTACGTTTTTTTGGACATTTTATCTAAGTTTACAAAAACCTTTATAAATAGATTAATTCTTGATGTATATAGTTGCTTAATATCAATTTAGAATCGGCATTGAAGTGAGAAAAGATACAGTCCTTCTTTTTTAGTTATTAAATATCTTAAAATGATTTTTTACCGTCAAAACTGAACCTCAAAATATTCGAATTTTTTCTCCAATGTCCTATTCTTAAAACATATTTTTATTAGGTACTTTATTTAACAACTAGCGGCTGAGCCCCTAGCATCTAGGGGCTCTATATTCAAAGGGACATGGAAGGGCAAAAAATAGCCTAAAACCACCTCAGGACCGTTAAGAAGCTTCACTGTAAAAGAGAACCATATGATATCAGTTCAGTGGTTAGCGAGATCCTTCGCTACAGACTGAAAAAAGCTTACTACTTTATATAATTGGATGGATGTAGATTTCTAATTAGCAGCGCAACTTCTCTAGAAGTTTGATTTGTCCTTGCAAACATTGGTTACTTTAAGATTTTTATGAAATTCAACAATACTTTGTTTGTTGACGGACTTGAAAATTCTCGTTTTTAAAGGTATATCCTAAATTCAGTGCTTCTCCTGTGATTTAGAAGATATAGGAACAAAATTGTATTCGGTGGACAATTAAAATATATTAATTAATAAAACGGTGATGTGACCGCCGTTCATTGCCGTTTTGCGTCGCCGCAATTTTTTTTATATTTCTTGCTGAATTAGACAATTTAGAATCATTTGAGACCATGTTGTTTTTTTTATTTGTTTTTTACCCTTTATGATAAGCCTGTCGCTGCCAAATTTATAGAAAAAAATAGGTCTCAAATGGTTCCAAATGGCATAATTCGGCAAGAAATGTAAAATAAAATTAGGCAAAGGCGTTTTTTAGGTTTTACTGACCCATCAAAAATATTTTGTTCAAATATCTTGAAAAGCACAGAAGAAGCACTGAATTTAAGATTTCCTTGATAAACAAGAATTTTTAAGTCCCTGTAGAGTTTGTTATAAGGATAAGATTAAAGGAATAAGAACAACATTATCTCAAATGGTTTCCAAATCGCCTAATTCAGCTAGGAAAATTTTTTTTTTGGCCCTGTTTTTATATGAAAGATACCAAACTTTGGGTAAGTATTGACCCAACCATAAAGATTTACTTAATTATCTCTAAAACTAAGCGAGTAGCACACAAAAAAAAATTGCTAGTATGTAGTGTTACTAGATCCCACAACCTCCCTTAAAGGTATATGGCAGACAAAAAATTTAAATTGAAATAAGAATTAAACATATATCCTTTTGGGCCCTATATTTTCTTTTCTTTTATCAATAAATCATTATCGCCCATGAAACAGTAAGTTCATTCCATTAAGTGGTAAACATTTGACTTAGCCGTTACCAAGATCTTAATTTCAAGATAGAAAGACAGGCAATGTTCTAAAATATTTAATTTATTTATTTAGATTAAATGTAACTTTCTTTTTTATATTTTTCTTGTAAATATAATAGATAAAATAACGAATCAAGTGCTATGCAAAAGTCAAATAGTTGATACTTTTATAAGTAGTAGGACCTCTAAAAGATTGCATATTTCTCATAAGAAGCCTTTTGGGCATCACTGGGACACATTTTTTTCTTATAACTATAATCAAATCAAATTAGAAAGGTACGTGTGAAGTGTGCCCAAGCGGCTTTTTTTGAAATATTTAGCAATGAATATAAAAATATCTTAATAAAGACGAAAGAAAAATTGTAATTTTTTTTTAAATGTCTGTAATACAACTAAAATGAAAGAAAATAATAATTTTTAAATTTTATTTCTGTAATTTATCTATTGCCATAAATGATTTTTATCATACAAAGCAATATAAAGATAAGCTTGCATTAAAATAAATTGCTAATATGATATGAGGTGGAAAACTTTAATTTCTTTGATTTTAGGATATTTTTTGTTTAGGTAGCCTACTATGAAGGGCTGGTACTTCGTCAATTTTAGTTATTTAAATGAAATTTCAACTCCTAGCTTTTCATCAATATACTCATATTATATAAATATTATGTTTAAAGCTAAAGATTAAATAGTTCGAAAATTTGAAATGTCAAACTTTGCTGCATTGTGGAAGAGTTATCATAAAGTCTCCTCTTTGGCTACAATAAAGAATCAAGTTTAAATGTAATGTTCCTTCCAATTATGGCGTACTATGTTAACTTACTACAAAGGTTGGGTATAGTCCCTTTCGTGACAACGTTCCTTAAGGGGCGTTTATTTGTATTTCCACAGTAGCTTTTCTCCTATTTCTAGCACCTGCGGGGGGGGGCTCTAACACTGCAGGGCTAATTACCTAACCCTGCGGGGCAATCACGTAACCCAATATAACCTAACCTAACCTAAAATAACCTATCAAAAGCCATTTTGAAAATAAGACACATCGCTCCTTAAGGGGCGTTGCCACAAAAGGGACTATACATACACCCAAAGGTTTTTTACGCTCTTTGTGTAATTTTTAAACGAGGCGGGGAGAAAATTAGAGGTCCACTGGCGGAGAAAT
Organism: Acartia tonsa; assembly: GCF_053477335.1. NCBI lineage: Eukaryota > Metazoa > Arthropoda > Copepoda > Calanoida > Acartiidae > Acartia > Acartia tonsa. The sequence goes on from NC_137261.1 coordinate 33,772,245, forward strand.
TGTCTTTGTCCTGTAAAAAATACTAAAAATAACTAACTTGAAACCAAGGAGGTCTATGAAAGGAGTCAGTGATGGAAATAGGAAGCTTTATTGTTTCTCCCTGAAAAGATATCAACCTCACTTGCCAAAATTAAAGGGGGATGTGGAAAATAACCATTTGGGCAGGGGGGGGGGGGGTTTACTCGAGAACCCTTAGAGCTAGAGGGAGCTAATTTTGGATATAAGCTTCTATGGGGCCAAAGTTACTTTTAAAATTATCGTCGACCCCCCACCCCACCCCCAAAAATTTTTTTTTGGGGGGGAGGGGGCGGGTGGATTATACTATAGGATGTTTCTCATAAACGACTTGAGAAAAATGGAGCAAACCTTGGAATACAAGTTTTGTAGGCCTATATTTGATTTTAGAATTATCGTTGACCACCCACCTTCCCCAAAACCCCTAATTTGGGGGGGGGGGGGGTGAATTATACAATAGGGTGTTTCTCATAAACGACTTGAGATAAATGGAGCAAACCTTAGGATACAAGTTTTGTAGGCCTATATTTGATTTTAGAATTATTGTTGACCACCCACCCACCCCAAAACCCCTAATTTTGGGGGGGGGGGCGGGTGAATTATACTATAGGGTGTTTCTCATAAACGACTTGAGATAAATGAAGCAAACCTTAGGATACAAGTTTTGTAGGCCTATATTTGATTTTAGAATTATTGTTGACCACCCACCCACCCCAAAACCCCTAATTTTGGGGGGGGGGGGACGGGTGAATTATACTATAGGGTGTTTCTCATAAACGACTTGAGATAAATGGAGCAAACCTTAGGATACAAGTTTTGTAGGCCTGTATTTGATTTTATAATTATCGTTGACCACCCACTCACCCCCAAACCCCTAATTTGGGGGGGGGGGGGGGCGGGTGGATTATACTATAGGGTATTTCTCATAAACGACTTGCAGCAATTTTATTTTGGGTGCTACTCCCTTAGTTTTAGAGATAATTGGATGAAATCTTTTGGGCTGGGTCACTAATTACCCCAACTATTGGTATCTTTAAAAAAAACGGCTGCGAATCCGCCGTTTACCGCCGCCACCAAAAAAAATTTTTTTTATTGCATTTCTCGCCGAATTAGGCAATTTGGAATCATTTGAGACTATGTTATTTTTTTCAAAAATTTTTCGCCTTACAAGCAACCCTGCGGGGGATTTAGTAATTTTTTTCAAATTCTCGAAAAAAATAACATGGTCTCAAATGATTTTAAATTGCCTAATTCGGTGAGAAATGCAATAAAAAATTTTTTTTGGTGGCGGCTGTAAACGGCGGCGGGAGCGGCGGTCCCGCCGCCGTTTTTTTTTAAAAGATACCAATAGTTGGGGTAATTAGTGACCCAGCCCAAAAGATTTCATCCAATTATCTCTAAAACTAAGGGAGTAGCACCCAAAATAAAAGTCGAAACAAAATTGTAAGTAAAGGGGGGGGGGGAAATGTGGTGACTAATAGTGGGCTCGACGATAATTTTAAAAGTAACTTTGGCCCCATAGAAGCTTATATCCAAAATTAGCTCCCTCTAGCTCTAAGGGTTCTCGAGTAAACCCCCCTCCCCTGCCCAAATGGTTATTTTCCACATCCCCCTTAAATACAATTTATTTAAAAATATTAAAAATATAGTTTTGCAATATAGATACAAAACTCTTTTAGCATTCGAGTAAAAAAAATGTATTAGCCTTATAAAAAAAAGGGAATACGTTTTAGTTATATTTGTTATTGTCGGTTTTATTTGAAGTTTATGACAAATATAAAATTAAAAGGCATGCAAAATTTGGTCGACTATTTCTTCCAAAATGACAAGTGTAAGTTATATTCCTGACTCGACTCGGCTTCTTCCTGGGCATCTATACCAAGTAGGCCAAGATCCAAAGACTGGGGCTTTGCAAGCTTGAAGTACATGGGCCTCTCATAACCCATCACCTTTACAAATTATAATTTGGCTTAGTGAGTGAAACTTTGGATATATTATAAGAACTTGTCTTTTACCAAATACCAATTTCCTCCTTAATTAAAGTTGAACGGACAGAAAGGGTCAGTTTTCAAATATTAAATAATTGTTGATTTTTCAGTGGAATCTTCACTAATATTTAATGACTGTCAGCAGTAAACTAAACTGGGAGTGAGTAACTCGAATTATCCTAAATCTGTAAAACCAACAAAGAAAGTTAAAGTATCTTCACTAGTAGAATACTAGAAATCCCATTACCTGACCAAATTGAGCTCCAGCATTCAGCAATCTTGGAAAAATTGGACTAGTTCGCAAAGCTCGGCCTAAGTAACAAAAAAAAAAAAAGTCAAGCTGATCTATGTCAAGAAAACAGGTAGGGTGAGCCATCATTACTGTAAAAAATCATTTAAAAAACCGAAAAATTACTTTAATTGCATTCACAGTAAAATATTGCTAGAATCGAACCTTTCATGAAAGTATGAACTTAAAGCTAATAGAGGCCAAACGACTAAAGAAACATCCGATGTTTATGAATTAGACAATTTAAAAGTAAAATAAAATGACGATCTATATTAATATTATAAAAATATAATATTTGGTTTATATTTTCAGACTTAATACGTTAAAAATAATAAATTTCAGCCGGACAAAATCGATCTTTTTTGTATAGTATGTAGATAAATATTAACTATGCCTGTATTAAACTCTGGATGTGGATAATCTATGGCACAGTTAAGTCCAGGCACTTCTTTTACACGATCTCTTAGGAATCTAAACAAATGTTTGCACGTTTTAAAAAAAATATATTATTTTAACGATGACTGCAGTTATTGAGCAAACTATAGTTTATATTATATATAAGATTTAATTAAGTTAAGTATTTTCTTAGCTG